>NC_140579.1:329526494-330816494 GCF_964204655.1 Triturus cristatus
GTTTTGGTGCAGTGTTTGGATTAGTCCATGGTGCTGGATGGCTGACTAGAGGAGTGCATGGGGAGTAACAATGTGTTTGCTGGAGTGTATAGGTACTGCCTGGGTAATTGAAGGTGTGAAAGAGAAGTGTGTAGGTGGTGAGAGGACTGATTGCGTAGTGGACGGGGTTTGTACAAGTGCATTTGTTAAGGCCTGGGTCACTGCATGAGTACTTGCGTACTGACTGAATGATTAGAGTACTGCAAGGAGAGTACCTGGATGAATTTATAAGTGTTTGGGTTTTGGCGTAGTGTTTGGATTAGTACTTGGTGCTGGATGGCTGACTGGAGGAGTGCATGGGGAGTGACAGGGTGATTGCTGGAGTGTATAGGTTTTGCCTGGGTAATTGAAGGTATGAAAGACAACTGTGTAGCTGGTTAGAGGACTACATGCGTAGTGGACAGGGGTTTGTACCAGTGCATGTGTTAAGGCCTGGGTCACTGCATGAGTACTTGGGTACTGACTGAATGAGTAGATACTTCAAGGAGAGTGCCTGGATGAATTTATAAGTGTTTGGGTTTTGGCGCAGTGTTTGGATTAGTACATGGTGCTGGACGGCTGACTGAAGTAGTGCATGGGGAGTGACAGGGTGATTGCTGGAGTGTATAGGTACTGCCGGGGTAATTGAAGGTGTGAAAGACAAGTGTGTAGGTGGTTAGAGGACTGCATGCATTGTGGACAGGGGTTTGTACCAGTGCATGTGTTAAGACCTGGGTCACTGCATGAGTACTTGGGTACTGACTGAATGATTAGAGTACTGCAAGGAGAGTGCCTGGATGAATTTATAAGTGTTTGGGTTTTGGCGCAGTGTTTGGATTAGTACATGGTGTTGGATGGCTGAATGGAGGAGTGCATGGGGAGTGACAGTGTGTTTGCTGGATTGTATAGGTATTGCCTGGGTAATTGAAGGTGTGAAAGACAAGTGTGTAGGTGGTTAGAGGACTGCATGCGTAATGCACAGGGGTTTGTAGTAGTGCATGTGTTAAGGCCTGGGTCATTGCATGAATACTTGGGTAGTGACTGGATGATTAGATTAATGCAAGGAGAGTGACTTGGTGAATAATTTAAAAGTGTTCGGGTTTTGGCGCAGTGAATGGTGTAGTACATGGTGCTGAACGGGTCAATGGAGGAGTGCATGGGGAGTGACAGGGTGATTGCTGGAGTGTAAGGATACTGCCTGTGTAATTGAAGGTGTGAAAGACAAGTGTGTAGGTGGGTAGAGGACTACATGCATAGTGGTCAAGGGTTTGTAGCAGTGCATGTGTTAAGGCCTGGGTCATTGCATGAGTACTTGGGTACTGAGTGAATGATTAGAGTACTGCAAGAAGAGTGCCTGGGTGAATTTATAAGTGTTTGGGTTTTGGCACAGTGAATGGATTAGTACATGGTGCTGGATGGCTGACTGGAAGAGTGCATGGGGAGTGACATGTTGATTGCTGGAGTGTATGGATACTGAATGGGTAATTGAAGGTGTGAAAGACAAGTGCATAGGTGGGTAGAGGACTGCATGCGTAGTGGACAAAGGTTTGTAGCAGTGCATGTGTTAAGGCCTGGGTCATTGCATGAATACTTGGGTAGGGACTGGATAATTAGAGTACTGCAAGGAGAGTGCCTAGGTGAATTTAGAAGTGTTCGGGTTTTGGCACAGTGAATGGTGTAGTACATGGTGCTGGACGGCTGACTGAAGTAGTGCATGGGGAGTGACAGGGTGATTGCTGGAGTGTATGGGTACTGCCTGGGTAATTGAAGGTGTGAAAGACAAGTGTGTAGGTGGTTAGAGGACTGCATGCATAGTGGGCAGGGGTTTGGAGCAGTGCATGTGTTAAGGCCTGGGTCACTGCGTGTGTACTTGGGTAGTGACTGAATGATTAAAAGTACTGCAAGGAGAGTGCCTGCGTGAATTTATAAGTGTTTGGGTTTTGGCACAGTTTTTGGATTTGTACATGGTGCTGGATGGCTGACTGGAGGAGTGTATGGGGAGTGACAGGGTGATTGCTGGAGTGTATAGGTACTGCCTGGGTAATTGAAGGTGTGTAAGACAAGTGTGTAGGTGGTTAGAGGACTGCATGAGTAGTGGAGAGGAGGTTGTAGCAGTCCATGTGTTAAGGTCAGGGTCACTGCATGAGTTCTTGAGTACTGACTGAATGATTAAAGTACTGCAAGGAGATTGCCTGTGTGAATTTATAAGTGTTTGAGTTTTGGCGAAGGGTTTGGATTAGTCCATGGTGCTGGATGGCTGACTGGAGTAGTGCATGGGGAGTGACAGGGTGTTTGCTGGAGTGTATGGGTACTGCCTGGGTAATTGAAGGTGTGAAAGACAAGTGTGTAGGTGGTTAGAGGACTGATTGCATAGTGGACAGGGGTTTGTACAAGTGCATGTGTTAATACCTGGGTCACTGCATGAGTACTTGGGAACTGACTGAATGATTAAAGGACTGCAAGGAGAGTGCCTGGGTGAATTTAAAAGTGTTTGGGTTTTGGCACGGTGAATGGAGTAGTACATGGTGCTGGATGGCTGACTGAAGGAGTGCATGGGGAGTGACAGGTTTATTGCTGGAGTGTATGGGTACTGCCTGGGTAATTGAAGGTTTGAAAGACAAGTGTGTAGGTGGTTAGAGGACTGCATGCGTAGTGGACAGGGGTTTGTAGCAGTGCATGTCGTAATGGCCTGGGTTACTGCGTGAGTACTTGGGTAGTGACTGAATGATTAGAGTACTGCAAGTAGAGTGCCTGGTTGAATTTAAAAGTGTTCGGGTTTTGGCGCAGTGAATGGTGTAGTATATGGTGCTGAATGGGTCACTGGAGGAGTGCATGGGGAGTGACAGGGTGATTGCTGGGGTGTATGGGTACTGCCTGGGTAATTGAAGGTGTGAAAGACAAGTGTGTAGATGGTTAGAGGACTGCATGCATAGTGAACAGGGGTTTGTAGCAGTGCATGTGTTAAAGCCTGGGTCACTGCATGAGTACTTGCGTACTGACTGAATAATTAGAGTACTGTAAGGAGAGTGCCTTGGTGAATGTATAAGTGTTTGGGTTTTGGGGCAGTGTTTGGATTAGTCCATGGGGCTGGATGGCTGACTGGAGGAGTGCATGGGGAGTAACAGAGTGTTTGCTGGAGTGTATAGGTGCTGCCTGGGTAATTGAAGGTGTGAAAGAGAAGTGTGTAGGTGGTTAGAGGACTGCTTGCATAGTTGACAGGGGTTTGTACAAATGCATGTGTTAATGCCTAGGTCACTGCATGAGTACTTGGGTACTGACCGAATGATTAGAGTACTGCAAGGAGAGTGCCTGGATGAATTTATAAGTGTTTGGGATTTGGTGCAGTGTTCTGATTAGTACATGGTGCTGAATGTCTGACTGGAGGAGTGCATGGGGAGTGACAGGGTGATTGCTGGAGTGTATGGGTACTGCCTGGGTAATTGAAGGTGTGAAGGACAAGTGTGTAGGTGGTTAGAGGACTGCATGCATAGTGGGCAGGGGTTTGGAGCAGTACATGTGTTAAGGCCTGGTTCACTGCGTGAGTACTTGGGTAGTGACTGAATGATTATGGTACTGCAAGGAGAGTGCCTGGGTGAATTTATTAGTGTTTGGGTTTTGGCGCAGAGTTTGGATTAGTACATGGTGCTGGATGGCTGACTGAAGGAGTGCATGGGGAGTGACAGGTTGATTGCTGGAGTGTATGGGTATTGCCTGGGTAATTGAAGGTGTGAAAGACAAGTGTGTAGATGGTTAGAGGACTGCATGCATAGTTTGCAGGGGTTTGGAGCAGTGCATGTGTTAAGGCCTGGGTCACTGCGTGAGTACTTCGGTAGTGACTGAATGATTACAGTACTGTAAGGAGAGTTCCTGGGTTAATTTGTAAGTGTTTGGGTTTTGGCGTAGTTTTTGGATTTGTACATGGTGCTGGATGGCTGACTGGAGGAGTGCATGGGGAGTGACAGGGTGTTTGCTGGAGTGTATGGGTAGTATCTGAGTAATTGAAGGTGTGAATGAGAAGTGTATAGGTGGTTAGAGGACTGCATGTGTAATGGACAGGGGTTTGTAGCAGTGCATGTGTTAAGGCCTGGGTCATTGCGTGAATGCTTGGGAATTGTATTGTATTGTATTGCATTTTTATAGCGCTTACTTCCCCTGACGAGGCGTCAAAGCACTTTTTCGGCGAGTAGCACGCTTCTCCGGGACCCATAGAGGATTAGTGTTGAATTAGTATAGTGAAACATGCAAGTACATTTTAAGTGGTGGATAGGTTGGTCAGTTATTTGTATTTGGAATGATAGCAGAAGGATAGAGGAGGAAAAAGGTTTGTATTTATATAGCGCTTGTTACCCCTGACGGGGTGTTGATGCACGCTATTCAGGAAGCCCATAAAGGATTGGTGGTGAATTAATATGGTGAAATATGAAGTAATTTCATTGGTGGATATTAGTCAGTTATTTGGAGTGAGAGGTATAGCGGAGGGATAAAAGGGGAAGAAAGGTTTGCATTCATATAGCACTTGTTACCCCTGATGCGTGTTGTAGCGCTTTCTTGGCGAGTAGCACGCCACACCGCAACACATAAAGGATTAGTGGTGAATTAGTATAGTTGAATATGGAATTTGAGAAGTGAACATGTTAGTCTGTTAATTTTGATTGAAAAGGATAGTAGAGGGATAAAAGAGTGAAAGATGTATTTTTTTCTTTTTTTCTTTTTTTCTTTTAGCAGTAGGAGGAGGCTTTTGGATGAGTAAAAAGAAGTTTTGGAGGGGAGGAGTCAGAGGGAAGAGTTTAGAAAGGTTTGTTTTAGGGGATCGGTATAGTAAAAGATGTGTCAGATGATGGAAGGAGAGTTTGTAACAGTGCATGTGTTAAGGCCTGGGTCATTGCATGAGTACTTGGGTACTGCCTGGGTAATTGAAGGTGTGAAAGAGAAGTGTGTAGGTGGTTAGAGGACTGCTTGCATAGTTGACAGGGGTTTGTACAAGTGCATGTGTTAATGCCTGAGTCACTGCATGAGTACTTGGGTACTGACTGAATGGAATGATTAGACTACTGCAAGGAGAGTGCCTGGATGAATTTATAAGTGTTTGGGATTTGGCGCAGTGTTTGGATTAGTACATGGTGCTGGGTGGCTGACTGGAGGAGTGCATGGGGAGTGACAGGGTGATTGCTGGAGTGTATGTGTACTGCCTGGGTAATTGAAGGTGTGAAAGACAAGTGTATAGGTGGTTAGAGGACTGCATGAGTAATGGCCAGGGGTTTGTAGCAATGCATGTGTTAAGGCCTGGGTCACTGCGTGAGTACTTGGGTACTGACTGAATGATTAGAGTACTGCAAGAAGAGTGCCTGGGTAAATTTATAAGTGTTTGGGTTTTGGCACAGTGAATGGATTAGTTCATGGTGCTGGATGGCTGACTGGAGGAGTGCATGGGGAGTGACAGGTTGATTGCTGGAGTGGATGGATACTGAATGGGTAATTGAAGGTGTGAAAGACAAGTGTGTAGGTGGGTAGATGACTGCATGCGTAGTGGACAAGGATTTGTAGCAGTGCATGTGTTAAAGCCTGGGTCATTACATGAATACTTGGGTAGTGACTGGATAAATAGAGTACTGCAAGGAGAGTGCCTGGGTGAATTTAAAAGTGTTCGGGTTTTGGCACGGTGAATGGAGTAGTACATGGTGCTGGATGGTTGACTGGAGGAGTGCATGTGGAGTTACAGGGTGATTGCTGGAGTGTATGGGTACTGCTTGGGTAATTGAAGGTGTGAAAGACAAGTGTGTAGGTGGTTAGAGGACTGCATGCGTAGTGAACAGGGGTTTGTAGCAGTGCATGTGTTAAAGCCTGGGTCACTGCATGAGTACTTGGGTACTGACTGAATAATTAGAGTACTGTAAGGAGAGTGCCTTGGTGAATTTATAAGTTTTTGGGTTTGGGGCAGTGTTTTGATTAGTCCATGGGGCTGGATGGCTGACTGGAGGAGTGCATGGGGAGTAACAGGGTGTTTGCTGGAGTGTATAGGTGCTACCTGGGTAATTGAAGGTGTGAAAGAGAAGTGTGTAGGTGGTTAGAGGACTGCTTGCATAGTGGACAGGGGTTTGTACAAGTGCATGTGTTAATGCCTGGGTCACTGCATGAGTACTTGGGAACTGACTGAATGATTAGAGGACTGCAAGGAGAGTGCCTGGATGAATTTATAAGTGTTTTGGTTTTGGTGTAGTGTTTGGATTAGTACTTGGTGCTGGATGGCTGACTGAAGGAGTGCATGGGGAGTGACAGGGTGATTGCTGGAGTGTATGGGAACTGCCTGGGTAATTGAAGGTGCGAAGGACAAGTGTGTAGGTGGTTAGAGGACTGCATGCATAGTGGACAAGGGTTTGTAGCAGTGCACGTGTTAAGGCCTAGGTCACTGCATGAGTACTTGGGTACTGACTGAATGATTAGAGTACTGCAAGGAGATTGCCTGGATGCATTTATAAGTATTTGGGATTTGGTGCAGTGTTTAGATTAGTACATGGTGCTGAATGTCTGACTGGAGGAGTGCATGGGGAGTGGCAGGGTGATTGCTGGAGTGTATGGGAACTGCCTGGGTAATTGAAGGTGTGAAGGACAAGTGTGTAGGTGGTTAGAGGACTGCATGCATAGTGGGCAGGGGTTTGGAGCAGTACATGTGTTAAGGCCTGGGTTACTGCGTGAGTACTTTGGTAGTGACTGAATGATTAGAGTACTGCAAGTAGAGTGCCTGGTTGAATTTAAAAGTGTTCGGGTTTTGGCGCAGTGAATGGTGTAGTACATGGTGCTGAATGGGTCACTGGAGGAGTGCATGGGGAGTGACAGGGTGATTGCTGGGGTGTATGGGTACTGCCTGGGTAATTGAAGGTGTGAAAGACAAGTGTGTAGGTGGTTAGAGGACTGCATGCATAGTGGACAGGGGTTTGTAGCAGTGCATGTGTTAAGGCCTGGGTTACTGCATGAGTACTTGGGTAGTGACTGAATGATTAGAGTACTGCAAGAAGAGTACCTGGGTGAATTTATAAGTGTTTGGGTTTTGGCGCAGTGAATCGAGTAGTACATGGTGCTGGAGGCTGACTGGAGGAGTGCATGGGGAGTGACAGGGTGATTGCTGGAGTGTATGATAACTGCCTGGGTAATTGAAGGTGTGAAGGACAAGTGTGTAGGTGGTTAGAGGACTGCATGCATAGTGGGCAGGGGTTTGGAGCAGTACATGTGTTAAGGCCTGGGTTACTGCATGAGTACTTGGGTAGTGACTGAATGATTAGAGTACTGCAAGTAGAGTGCCTGGTTGAATTTAAAAGTGTTTGGGTTTTGGCGCAGTGAATGGTGTAGTACATGGTGCTGAATGGGTCACTGGAGGAGTGCATGGGGAGTGACAGGGTGATTGCTGGGGTGTATGGGTACTGCCTAGGTAATTGGAGGTGTGAAAGACAAGTGTGTAGGTGGTTAGAGGACTGCATGCATAGTGGACAGGGGTTTGTAGCAGTGCATGTGTTAAGGCCTGGGTTACTGCATGAGTACTTGGATAGTGACTGAATGATTAGAGTACTCCAAGAAGAGTACCTGGGTGAATTTATAAGTGTTTGGGTTTTGGCGCAGTGAATCGAGTGGTACATGGTGCTGGAGGCTGACTGGAGGAGTGCATGGGGAGTGACAGGGTGATTGCTGGAGTGTATGGGTACTGCTTGGGTAATTGAAGGTGTGAAAGACAAGTGTGTAGGTGGTTAGAGGACTGCATGCATAGTGAACAGGGGTTTGTAGCAGTGCATGTGTTAAAGCCTGGGTCACTGCATGAGTACTTGGGTACTGACTGAATAATTAGAGTACTGTAAGGAGAGTGCCTTGGTGAATTTATAAGTTTTTGGGTTTTGGGGCAGTGTTTGGATTAGTCCATGGGGCTGGATGGCTGACTGGAGGAGTGCATGGGGAGTAACAGGGTGTTTGCTGGAGTGTATAGGTGCTGCCTGGGTAATTGAAGGTGTGAAAGAGAAGTGTGTAGGTGGTTAGAGGACTGCTTGCATAGAGGACAGGGGTTTGTACAAGTGCATGTGTTAATGGCAGGGTCACTGCATGAGTACTTGGGAACTGACTGAATGATTAGAGGACTGCAAGGAGAGTGCCTGGATGAATTTATAAGTGTTTTGGTTTTGGTGTAGTGTTTGGATTAGTACTTGGTGCTGGATGGCTGACTGGAGGAGTGCATGGGGAGTGACATGGTGATTGCTGGAGTGTATGGATACTGCCTGGGTAATTGAAGGTGTGAAAGACAAGTGTGTAGGTGGGTAGAGGACTGCATGCATAATGGACAAGGGTTTGTAGCAGTGCACGTGTTAAGGCCTAGGTCACTGCATGAGTACTTGGGTACTGACTGAATGATTAGAGTACTGCAAGGAGAGTGCGAGTGCCTGGATGAATTTATAAGTGTTTGGGATTTGGTGCAGTGTTTAGATTAGTACATGGTGCTGAATGTCTGACTGGAGGAGTGCATGGGGAGTGACAGGGTGATTGCTGGAGTGTATGGGAACTGACTGGGTAATTGAAGGTGTGAAGGACAAGTGTGTAGGTGGTTAGAGGACTGCATGCATAGTGGGCAGGGGTTTGGAGCAGTACATGTGTTAAGGCCTGGGTCACTGCGTGAGTACTTGGGTAGTGACTGAATGATTACAGTACTGCAAGGAGAGTGCCTGGGTGAATTCATTAGTGTTTGGGTTTTGGCGCAGTGTTTGGATTAGTACAGGGTGCTGGATGGCTGACTGAAGGAGTGCATGGGGAGTGACAGGTTGATTGCTGGAGTGTATGGGTACTGCCTGGGTAATTGAAGGTGTGAAAGACAAGTGTGTAGATGGTTAGAGGACTGCATGCATAGTTTGCAGGGGTTTGGAGCAGTGCATGTGTTAAGGCCTGGGTCACTGCGTGAGTACTTCGGTAGTGACTGAATGATTACAGTACTGTAAGGAGAGAGCCTGGGTGAGTTTATAAGTGTTTTGGTTTTGGCGTAGTTTTTGGATTTATACATGGTGCTGGATGGCTGACTGGAGGAGTGCATGGGGAGTGACAGGGTGTTTGCTGGAGTGTATGGGTAGTATCTGAGTAATTGAAGGTGTGAATGAGAAGTGTATAGGTGGTTAGAGGACTGCATGTGTAATGGACAGGGGTTTGTAGCAGTGCATGTGTTAAGGCCTGGGTCATTGCGTGAATGCTTGGGAATTGTATTGTATTGTATTGCATTTATGTAGCGCTTGCTTCCCCTGACGAGGCGTCAAAGCACTTGTTCGGCGAGTAGCACGCTTCTCCGGGACCCATAGAGGATTAGTGTTGAATTAGTATAGTGAAACATGCAAGTACATTTTAAGTGGTGGATAGGTTAGTCAGTTATTTGTATTCGGAATGATAGCAGAAGGATAGAGGAGGAAAAAGGTTTGTATTTATATAGCGCTTGTTACCACTGACGGGATGTTGATGCACGTTATTCAGGAAGCCCATAAAGGATTAGTGGTGAATTAATATGGTGAATATGAAGTAATTTCATTGGTGGATATTAGTCAGTTATTTGGGGTGAGAGGTATAACGGAGGGATAAAAGGGGAAGAAAGGTTTGCATTCATATAGCACTTGTTACCCCTGATGCGTGTTGTAGCGCTTTTCTGGCGAGTAGCACGCCACTCCGCAACACATAAAGGATTAGTGGTTAATTAGTATAGTTGAATATGGAATTTGAGAAGTGAACATGTTAGTCTGTTAATTTTGATTGAAAAGGATAGTAGAGGGATAAAAGAGTGAAAGATGTATTTTTTTCTTTTTTGTTTTAGCAGTAGGAGGAGGCTTTTGGATGAGTAAAAAGATGTTTTGGAGGGGATCGGTATAGTAAAAGATGTGTCAGATGATGCAAGGAGAGTTTGTAACAGTGCATGTGTTAAGGCCTGGGTCATTGCATGAGTACTTGGGTACTGACTGAATGATTAGACTACTGCAAGGAGAGTGCCTGGATGAATTTATAAGTGTTTGGGTTTTGGAGCAGTGAATGGAGCAGTACATGGTGCTGGATGGCTGACTGGAGGAGTGCATGGAGAGTGACAGAGTGATTGCTGGAGTGTATAGGTACTGCCTGGGTAATTGAAGGTGTGAAAGACAAGTGTGAGGTGGTTCGAGGACTGCATGAGTATTGGAGAGGGGTTTGTAGCAGTCCATCTGTTAAGGCCTGGGTCACTGCATGAGTACTTGGGTACTGATTGAATGATTAGAGTCCTGTAAGGAGAGTGCCTGGATGAATATATAAGTGTTTGGGATTTGGCGCAGTGTTTGGATTAGTACATGGTGCTGGGTGGCTGACTGGAGGAGTGCATGGGGAGAGACAGGGTGATTGCTGGAGTGTATGTGTACTGCCTGGGTAATTGAAGGTGTGAAAGACAAGTGTATAGGTGGTTAGAGGACTGCATGTGTAATGGCCAGGGGTTTGTAGCAGTGCATGTGTTAAGGCCTGGGTCATTGCGTGAATACTTGGGTACTGACTGATTAGAGTACTGCAAGGAGAGGGCCTGGGTGAATTTATAAGTGTTTGGGTTTTGGCACAGTGAATGGATTAGTACATGGTGCTGGATGGCTGACTAGAGGAGTGCATGGGGAGTGACAGGGTGATTGTTGGAGTGTATGGGTACTACCTGAGTAATTGAAGGTGTGAATGAGAAGTGTATAGGTGGTTAGAGGACTGTATGCATAGTGGACAGGGGTTTGTAGCAGTGCATGTGTAAAAGCCTGGGTCACTGCGTGAGTACTTGGGTACTGACTGAATGATTAGAGTACTGCAAGAAGAGTACCTGGGTGAATTTATAAGTGTTTGGGTTTTGTCACAGTGAATGGATTAGTACATGGTGCTGGATGGCTGACTGGAGGAGTGCATGGGGAGTGACAGGTTGATTGCAGGAGTGTATGGATACTGAATGGGTAATTGAAGGTGTGAAAGATAAGTGGGTAGGTGGGTAGAGGACTGCATGCGTAGTGGACAACGGTTTGTAGCAGTGCATGTGTAAAGGCCTGGGTCATTGCATGAATACTTGGGTAGTGACTGGATAAATAGAGTATTGCAAGGAGAGTGCCTGGGTGAATTTAAAAGTGTTCAGGTTTTGGCACAGTGAATGGTGTAGTACATGGTGCTGAATGGGTCACTGGAGGAGTGCATGGGGAGTGACAGGGTGATTGCTGGAGTGTATAGGTACTGCATGGGTAATTGAAGGTGTGAAAGACAAGTGTGTAGTTGGTTAGAGGACTGCATGCGTACTCGACAGGAATTTGTAGAAGTGCTTAAGTGTTAAGGCATGGGTTACTGCGTGAGTACTTGGGTAGTGACTGAATGATTAGAGTACTGCAAGAAGAGTGCCTGGGTGAATTTATAAGTGTTTGGGTTTTGGCGCAGTGAATGGAGTAGTACATGGTGCTGGATGGCTGACTGGAGGAGTGCATGGGGAGTTACAGGGTGATTGCTGGAGTGTATGGGTACTGATTGGGTAATTGAAGGTGTGAAAGACAAGTGTGTAGGTGGTTAGAGGACTGCATGCGTAGTGAAAAGGGGTTAGTAACAGTGCATGTGTTAAAGCCTGGTTCACTGCATGAGTACTTGGATACTGACTGAATGATTAGAATACTGCAAGGAGAGTGCCTGGGTGAATTTATAAGTGCTTGGGTTTTGGCGCAGTGTTTGGATTAGTCCATGGTGCTGGATGGCTGACTGGAGGAGTGCATGGTGAGTAACAGGGTGTTTGCTGGAGTGTATAGGTACTGCCTGGGTAATTGAAGGTGTGAAAGACAAGTGTGTAGGTGGGTAGAGGACTGCATGCATAGTGGACAAGGGTTTGTAGCAGTGCATGTGTTAAGGCCTGGGTCATTGCATGAGTACTTGGGTACTGACTGAATGATTAGAGTACTGCAAGAAGAGTGCCTGGGTAAATTTATAAGTGTTTGGGTTTTGGCACAGTGAATAGATTAGTACATGGTGCTGGATGGCTGACTGGAGGAGTGCATGGGGAGTGACAGGTTGATTGCTGGAGTGTATGGATACTGAATGGGTAATTGAAGGTGTGAAAGACAAGTGTGTAGGTGGGTAGATGACTGCATGCATAGTGGACAAGGGTTTGTAGCAGTGCATGTGTTAAAGCCTGGGTCATTGCATGCATACTTGGGTAGTGACTGGATAAATAGAGTACTGCAAGGAGAGTGCCTGGGTGAATTTAAAAGTGTTCCGGTTTTGGCACGGTGAATGCAGTAGTACATGGTGCTGGATGGTTGACTGGAGGAGTGCATGTGGAGTTACAGGCTGATTGCTGGAGTGTATGGGTACTGCTTGGGTAAATGAAGGTGTGAAAGACAAGTGTGTAGGGGGTTAGAGGACTGCATGTGTAGTGGACAGGGGTTTGTAGCAGTGCATGTGGTAACGGCCTGGGTTACTGCATGAGTACTTGGGTAGTGACTGAATGATTAGAGTACTGTAAGTAGAGTGCCTGGTTGAATTTAAAAGTATTCGGGTTTTGGCGCAGTAAATGGTGTAGTACATGGTGCTGAATGGGTCACTGGAGAAGTGCATGGTGAGTGACAGGGTGATTGCTGGGGTGTATGGGTACTGCCTGGGTAATTGAAGGTGTGAAAGACAAGTGTGTAGGTGGTTAGAGGACTGCATGCGTAGTGGACAGGGGTTTGTAGCAGTGCATGTGTTAAGGTCTGGGTTACTGCATGAGTACTTCGGAACTGACTGAATGATTAGTGGACTGCAAGGAGAGTGCCTGGATGAATTTATAAGTGTTTTACTTTTGGTGCAGTGTTTGGATTAGTACTTGGTGCTGGATGGCTGACTGGAGGAGTGCATGGGGAGTGACAGGGTGATTGCTGGAGTGTATGGATACTGCCTGGGTAATTGAAGGTGTGAAAGACAAGTGTGTAGGTGGGTAGAGGACTGCATGCATAATGGACAAGGGTTTGTAGCAGTGCACGTGTTAAGGCCTAGGTCACTGCATGAGTACTTGGGTACTTACTGAATGATTAGAGTACTGCAAGGAGAGTGCGAGTGCCTGGATGAATTTATAAGTGTTTGGGATTTGGTGCAGTGTTTAGATTAGTACATGGTGCTGAATGTCTGACTGGAGGAGTGCATGGGGAGTGACAGGGTGATTGCTGGAGTGTATGGGTACTGCCTGGGTAATTGAAGGTGTGAAGGACAAGTGTGTAGGTGGTTAGAGGACTGCATGCATAGTGGGCAGGGGTTTGGAGCAGTACATGTATTAAGGCCTTGGTCACTGCGTGAGTACTTGGGTAGTGACTGAATGATTACAGTACTGCAAGTAGAGTACCTGGATGAATTTATAAGTGTTTGGGTTTTGGCGCAGTGTTTGGATTAGTACTTGGTGCTGGATGGCTGACTGGAGGAGTGCATGGGGAGTGACAGGGTGATTGCTGGAGTGTATGGATACTGCCTGGGTATTTGAAGGTGTGAAAGACAAGTGTGTAGGTGGGTAGAGGACTGCATGCATAATGGACAAGGGTTTGTAGCAGTGCACGTGTTAAGGCCTAGGTCAATGCATGAGTACTTGGGTACTGACTGAATGATTAGAGTACTGCAAGGAGAGTGCGAGTGCCTGGATGAATTTATAAGTGTTTGGGATTTGGTGCAGTGTTTAGATTAGTACATGGTGCTGAATGTCTGACTGGAGGAGTGCATGGGGAGTGACAGGGTGATTGCTGGAGTGTATGGGTACTGCCTGGGTAATTGAAGGTGTGAAGGACAAGTGTGTAGGTGGTTAGAGGACTGCATGCATAGTGGGCAGGGGTTTGGAGCAGTACATGTGTTAAGGCCTGGGTCACTGCGTGAGTACTTGGGTAGTGACTGAATGATTACAGTACTGCAAGGAGAGTGCCTGGTTGAATTTATTAGTGTTTGGGTTTTGGCGCAGTGTTTGGATTAGTACATGGTGCTGGATGGCTGACTGAAGGAGTGCATGGGGAGTGACAGGTTGATAGCTGGAGTGTATGGGTACTGCCTGGGTAATTGAAGGTGTGAAAGACAAGTGTGTAGATGGTTAGAGGACTGCATGCATAGTTTGCAGGGGTTTGGAGCAGTGCATGTGTTAAGGCCTGGGTCACTGCGTGAGTACTTCGGTAGTGACTGAATGATTAGAGTACTGTAAGTAGAGTGCCTGGTTGAATTTAAAAGTATTCGGGTTTTGGCACAGTAAATGGTGTAGTAGATGGTGCTGAATGGGTCACTGGAGGAGTGCATGGGGAGTGACAGGGTGATTGCTGGGGTGTATGGGTACTGCCTGGGTAATTGAAGGTGTGAAAGACAAGTGTGTAGGTGGTTAGAGGACTGCATGCGTAGTGGACAGGGGTTTGTAGCAGTGCATGTGTTAAGGTCTGGGTTACTGCATGAGTACTTCGGAACTGACTGAATGATTAGTGGACTGCAAGGAGAGTGCCTGGATGAATTTATAAGTGTTTTACTTTTGGTGCAGTGTTTGGATTAGTACTTGGTGCTGGATGGCTGACTGGAGAAGTGCATGGGGAGTGACAGGGTGATTGCTGGAGTGTATGGATACTGCCTGGGTAATTGAAGGTGTGAAAGACAAGTGTGTAGGTGGGTAGAGGACTGCATGCATAATGGACAAGGGTTTGTAGCAGTGCACGTGTTAAGGCCTAGGTCACTGCATGAGTACTTGGGTACTTACTGAATGATTAGAGTACTGCAAGGAGAGTGCGAGTGCCTGGATGAATTTATAAGTGTTTGGGATTTGGTGCAGTGTTTAGATTAGTACATGGTGCTGAATGTCTGACAGGAGGAGTGCATGGGGAGTGACAGGGTGATTGCTGGAGTGTATGGGTACTGCCTGGGTAATTGAAGGTGTGAAGGACAAGTGTGTAGGTGGTTAGAGGACTGCATGCATAGTGGGCAGGGGTTTGGAGCAGTACATGTATTAAGGCCTTGGTCACTGCGTGAGTACTTGGGTAGTGACTGAATGATTACAGTACTGCAAGTAGAGTACCTGGATGAATTTATAAGTGTTTGGGTTTTGGCGCAGTGTTTGGATTAGTACTTGGTGCTGGATGGCTGACTGGAGGAGTGCATGGGGAGTGACAGGGTGATTGCTGGAGTGTATGGATACTGCCTGGGTATTTGAAGGTGTGAAAGACAAATGTGTAGGTGGTTAGAGGACTGCATGCATAGTGGGCAGGGGTTTGGAGCAGTACATGTGTTAAGGCCTGGGTCACTGCGTGAGTACTTGGGTAGTGACTGAATGATTACAGTACTGCAAGGAAAGTGCCTGGTTGAATTTATTAGTGTTTGGGTTTTGGCGCAGTGTTTGGATTAGTACATGGTGCTGGATGGCTGACTGAAGGAGTGCATGGGGAGTGACAGGTTGATAGCTGGAGTGTATGGGTACTGCCTGGGTAATTGAAGGTGTGAAAGACAAGTGTGTAGATGGTTAGAGGACTGCATGCATAGTTTGCAGGGGTTTGGAGCAGTGCATGTGATTAGGCCTGGGTCACTGCGTGAGTACTTCGGTAGTGACTGAATGATTACAGTAATGTAAGGAGAGTGCCTGGGTGAATTTATAAGTGTTTGGGTTTTGGCGTCGTTTTTGGATTTGTACATGGTGCTGGATGGCTGACTGGAGGAGTGCATGGGGAGTGAGAGGGTGTTTCCTGGAGTGTATGGGTAGTATTTGAGTAATTGAAGGTGTGAATGAGAAGTGTATAGGTGGTTAGAGGACTGCATGTGTAATGGACAGGGGTTTGTAGCAGTGCATGTGTTAAGGCCTGGGTCATTGCGCGAATGCTTGGGAATTGTATTGTATTGTATTGCATTTATATAGCGCTTACTTCCCCTGACGAGGCGTCAAAGCACTTTTTCGGCGAGTAGCACGCTTCTCCGGGACCCATAGAGGATTAGTGTTGAATTAGTATAGTGAAACATGCAAGTACATTTTAAGTGGTGGATAGGTTAGTCAGTTATTTGTATTTGGAATGATAGCAGAAGGATAGAGGAGGAAAAAGGTTTGTATTTATATAGCGCTTGTTACCCCTGACGGGGTGTTGATGCACGCTATTCAGGAAGCCCATAAAGGATTAGTGGTGAATTAATATGGTGAAATATGAAGTAATTTCATTGGTGGATTTTAGTCAGTTATTTGGAGTGAGAGGTATAGCGGAAGGATAAAAGGGGAAGAAAGGTTTGCATTCATATAGCACTTGTTACCCCTGATGCGTGTTGTAGCACTTTTCTGGCGAGTAGCACGCCACTCCGCAACACATAAAGGATTAGTGGTGAATTAATATAGTTGAATATGGAATTTGAGAAGTGAACATGTTAGTCTGTTAATTTTGATTGAAAAGGATAGTAGAGGGATAAAAGAGTGAAAGATGTATTTTTTTCTTTTTTTCTTTTAGCAGTAGAAGGAGGCTTTTGGATGAGTAAAAATAAGTTTTGGAGGGGAGGAGTCAGAGGGAAGAGTTTAGAAAGGTTTGTTTTAGGGGATCGGTATAGTAAAAGATGTGTCAGATGATGCAAGGAGAGTTTGTAACAGTGCATGTGTTAAGGCCTGGGTCATTGCATGAGTACTTGGGTACTGACTGAATGATTAGACTACTGCAAGGAGAGTGCCTGGATGAATTTATAAGTGTTTGGGTTTTGGAGCAGTGAATGGAGTAGTACATGGTGCTGGATGGCTGACTGGAGGAGTGCATGGGGAGTGACAGAGTGATTGCTGGAGTGTATAGGTACTGCCTGGGTAATTGACAGTGTGAAAGACAAGTGTGTAGGTGGTTCAAGGACTGCATGAGTATTGGAGAGGGGTTTGTAGCAGTCCATCTGTTAAGGCCTGGGTCACTGCATGAGTACTTGGGTACTGATTGAATGATTATAGTCCTGTAAGGAGAGTGCCTGGATGAATTTATAAGTGTTTGGGATTTGGCGCAGTGTTTGGATTAGTACATGGTGCTGGGTGGCTGACTGGACGAGTGCATGGGGAGTGACAGGGTGATTGCTGGAGTGTATGTGTACTGCCTGGGTAATTGAAGGTGTGAAAGACAAGTGTATAGGTGGTTAGAGGACTGCATGTGTAATGGCCAGGGGTTTGTAGCAGTGCATGTGTTAAGGCCTGGGTCATTGCGTGAATACTTGGGTACTGACTGAATGATTAGAGTACTGCAAGGAGATGGCCTGGGTGAATTTATAAGTGTTTGGGTTTTGGCACAGTGAATGGATTAGTACATGGTGCTGGATGGCTGACTGGAGGAGTGCGTGGGGAGTGACAGGGTGATTGTTGGAGTGTATGGATACTACCTGAGTAATTGAAGGTGTGAATGAGAAGTGTATAAGTGGTTAGAGGACTGTATGCATAGTGGACAGGGGTTTGTAGCAGTGCATGTGTAAAAGCCTGTGTCACTCCATGAGTACTTGGGTACTGACTGAATGATTAGAGTATTGCAAGGAGAGTGCCTGGATCAATTTATAAGTGGTTGGGTATTGGCGCAGTGTTTGGATTAGTACATGGTGCTGGATGGCTGACTGGAGTAGTGCATGGGGAGTGACAGGGTGATTGCTGGAGTGTATAGGTACTGCCTGGGTACTTGAAGGTGTGAAAGACAAGTGTAGAGGTGGTTAGAGGACTGCATGTGTAATGGCCCGGGGTTTGTAGCAGTGCATGTGTTTAGGCCTGGGTCACTGCGTGAGTACTTGGGTACTGACTGAATGATTAGAGTACTGCAAGAAGAGTGACTGGGTGAATTTATAAGTGTTTGGGTTTCTTCACAGTGAATGGATTAGTACATGGTGCTGGATGGCTGACTGGAGGAGTGCATGGGGAGTGACAGGTTGATTGCTGGAGTGTATGGATACTGAATGGGTAATTGAAGGTGTGAAAGATAAGTGGGTAGGTGGGTAGAGGACTGCATGCGTAGTGGACAACGGTTTGTAGCAGTGCATGTGTAAAGGCCTGGGTCATTGCATGAATACTTGGGTAGTGACTGGATAAATAGAGTATTGCAAGGAGAGTGCCTGGGTGAATTTAAAAGTGTTCGGATTTTGGCACAGTGAATGGTGTAGTACATGGTGCTGAATGGGTCACTGGAGGAGTGCATGGGGAGTGACAGGGTGATTGCTGGAGTGTATGGGTACTGCATGGGTAATTGAAGGTGTGAAAGACAAGTGTGTAGTTGGTTAGAGGACTGCATGCATACTCAACAGGAATTTGTAGAAGTGCTTAAGTGTTAAGGCATGGGTTACTGCATGAGTACTTGGGTAGTGACTGAGTGATTAGAGTACTGCAAGAAGAGTGCCTGGGTGAATTTATAAGTGTTTGGGTTTTGGTGCAGTGAATGGAGTAGTACATGGTGCTGGATGGCTGACTGGAGGAGTGCATGGGGAGTTACACGGTGATTGCTGGAGTGTATGGGTACTGCTTGGGTAATTGAAGGTGTGAAAGACAAGTGTGTAGGTGGTTAGAGGACTGCATGCATAGTGAACAGGGGTTAGTAACAGTGCATGTGTTAAATCCTGGTTGACTGCATGAGTACTTGGATACTGACTGAATGATTGCAAGGAGAGTGCCTGGGGGAATTTATAAGTGCTTGGGTTTTGGCGCAGTGTTTGGATTAGTACATGGTGCTGAATGGGTCACTGCAGGAGTGCATGGAGAGTGACAGGGTGTTTGCTGGAGTGTATAGGTACTGCCTGGGTAATTGAAGGTGTGAAAGAGAAGTGTGTAGGTGGTTAGAGGACTGCTTGCGTAGTGGACAGGGGTTTGTACAAGTGCATTTGTACAGGCCTGGGTCACTGCATGAGTACTTGGGTACTGACTGAATGAGTAGAGTACTGCAAGTAGAGTACCTGGATGAATTTATAAGTGTTTGGGTTTTGGCGCAGTGTTTGGATTAGTACTTCGTGCTGGATGGTTGACTGGAGGAGTGCATGGGGAGTGATAGGGTGATTGCTGGAGTGTATGGATACTGCCTGGGTAATTGAATTTGTGAAAGACAGGTGTGTAGATCGGTAGAGGACTGCATGCATAGTGGACAAGGGTTTGTAGCAGTGCATGTGTTAAGGCCTGGGTCATTGCATGAGTACATGGGTACTGACTGAATGATTAGAGTACTGCAAGAAGAGTGCCTGGGTGAATTTATAAGTGTTTGCGGTTTAGCACAGTGAAGGGATTAGTACATGGTGCTGGATGGCTGACTGGAGGAGTGCATGGGGAGTGACATTTTGATTGCTGAAGTGTATGGATACTGAATGGGTAATTGAAGGTGTGAAAGATAAGTGTGTAGGTGGGTAGAGGACTGCATGTGTAGTGGACAAGGGTTTGTAGCAGTGCATGTGTTAAGGCCTGGGTCATTGCATGAATACTTTGGTAGTGACTGGATAATTAGAATATTGCAAGGAGAGTGCCTGAGTGAATTTAAAAGTGTTCGGGTTTTGGCATAGTGAATGGTGTAGTACATGGTGCTGAATGGGTCACTGGAGGAGTGCATGGGGAGTGACAGGGTGATTGCTGGAGTGTATGGGCACTGCATGGGTAATTGAAGGTGTGAAAGACAAGTGTGTAGTTGGTTAGAGGACTGCATGTGTACTGGACAGGAATTTGTAGCAGTGCATGTGTTAAAGCCTGGGTCACTGCATGAGTTTTTGGATACTGACTGAATGATTAGAATACTGCAAGGAGAGTGCCTGGGTGAATTTATAAGTGTTTGGGTTTTGGCGCAGTGTTTGGATTAGTCCATGGTGCTGGATGGCTGACTGGAGGAGTGCATGGTGAGTAACAGGGTGTTTGCTGGAGTGTATAGGTACTGCCTGGGTAATTGATGGTATGAAAGAGAAGTTTGTAGGTGGTTAGAGGACTGCTTGCGTAGTGGACAGGGGTTTGTACAAGTGCATTTGTTAAGGCGTGGGTCACTGCATGAGTACTTGGGTACTGACTGAATGATTAGAGTACTACAAGGAGAGTACCTGGATGAATTTATAAGTGTTTGGGTTTTGGCGCAGTGTTTGGATTAGTACTTGGTGCTGGATGGTTGACTGGAGGAGTGCATGGGGAGTGACAGGGTGATTGCTGGAATGTATGGATACTGCCTGGGTAATTGAAGGTGTGAAAGACAAGTGTGTAGATCGGTAGAGGACTGCTTGCGTAGTGGACAGGGGTTTGTACAAGTGCATTTGTTAAGGCCTGGGTCACTGCATGAGTACTTGGGTACTGACTGAATGATTAGAGTACTGCAAGGAGAGTACCTGGATGAATTTATAAGTGTTTGGGTTTTGGCGCAGTGTTTGGATTAGTACTTGGTGCTGGATGGTTGACTGGAGGAGTGCATGGGGAGTGACAGGGTGATTGCTGGAATGTATGGATACTGCCTGGGTAATTGAAGGTGTGAAAGACAAGTGTGTAGATCGGTAGAGGACTGCTTGCGTAGTGGACAGGGGTTTGTACAAGTGCATTTGTTAAGGCCTGGGTCACTGCATGAGTACTTGGGTACTAACTGAATGATTAGAGTACTGCAAGGAGAGTACCTGGATGATGAATGTATAAGTGTTTGGGTTTTGGCGCAGTGTTTGGATTAGTACTTGGTGCTGGATGGTTGACTGGAGGAGTGCATGGGGAGTGACAGGGTGATTGCTGGAATGTATGGATACTGCCTGGGTAATTGAAGGTGTGAAAGACAAGTGTGTAGGTGGTTAGAGGACTGCATGAATAGTGGAGAGGTGGTTATAGCAGTCCATGTGTTAAGGCCTGGTTCACTACATGAGTACTTGAGTACTGACTGAATGATTAGAGTACTGCAAGGAGAGTGCCTGGGTGAATTTATAAGTGATTGGGTTTTGGCGTAGTGTTTGGATTAGTCCATGGTGCTGGATGGCTGACTGGAGGAGTGCATGGGGAGTGTCAGGGTGTTTGCTGGAGTGTATAGGTACTGCCTGGGTAATTGAAGGTGTGAAAGACAAGTATGTAGGTGGTTAGAGGACTGCATGCATAGTGGGCAGGGGTTTGGAGCAGTGCATGTGTTAAAGCCTGGGTCACTGCATGAGTTATTGGGTACTGACTGAATGATTACAGTACTGCAAGGAGAGTGCCTGGATGAATTTATAAGTGTTTGGGTTTTGGCGCAGTTTTTGGATTTGTACATGGTGCTGGATGGCTGACTGGAGGAGTGCATGGGGAGTGCCAGGGTGATTGCTGGAGTGTATAGGTACTGCCTGGGTAACTGAAGGTGTGAAAGACAAGTGTGTAGGTGGTTAGAGGACTGCATGAGTAGTGGAGAGGGGGTTGTAGCAGTCCATGTGTTAAGGCCTTGTTCACTACATGAGTACTTGAGTACTGACTGAATGATTAGAGTACTGCAAGGAGAGTGCCTGGGTGAATTTATAAGTGTTTGGGTTTTGGCGTAGTGTTTGGATTAGTCCATGGTGCTGGATGGCTAATTGGAGGAGTGCATGGGGAGTGCCAGGGTATTTGCTGGCGTGTATAGGTACTGCCTGGGTAATTGAAGGTGTGAAAGACAAGTGTGTAGATGGTTAGAGGACTACATGTGTAGTGGATAGGGGTTTGTTCCAGTGCATGTGTTACGGCCTGGATCACTGCATTAGTACTTGAGTACTGACTGAATGATTAGAGTACTGCAAGGAGAGTGCCTGGATGAATTTATAAGTGTTTGGGTTTTGGTGCAGTGTTTGGATTAGTACATGGTGCTGGATGGCTGACTGAAGTAGTGCATGGGGAGTGACAGGGTGATTGCTGGAGTGTATGGGCACTGCCTGGGTAATTGAAGGTGTGAAAGACAAGTGTGTAGGTGGTTAGAGGACTGCATGCATAGTGGGCAGGGGTTTGGAGCAGTGCATGTGTTAAGTCCTGGGTCACTGCGTGAGTGCTTGGGTAGTGACTGAATGATTACAGTACTGCAAGGAGAGTGCCTGGGTGAATTTATAAGTGTTTGGGTTTTGGCGCAGTTTTTGGATTTGTACATGATGCTGGATGGCTGACTGGAGGAGTGCATGGGGAGTGACAGGGTGATTGCTGGAGTGTATAGGTACTGCCTGGGTAATTGAAGGTGTGTAAGACAAGTGTGTAGGTGGTTAGAGGACTGCAGGCATAGTGGGCAGGGGTTTGTAGTAGTGCATGTGTTAACGCCTGGGTCATTGGATGAATACTTTGGTAGTGACTGGATGATTAGATTAATGCAAGGAGAGTGACTTGGTGAATAATTTAAAAGTGTTCGGGTTTTGGCGCAGTGAATGGTGTGGTACATGGTGCTGAATGGGTCACTGGAGGAGTGCATGGGGAGTGACAGGGTTATTGCTGGAGTGTATGGATACTGCCTGGGTAATTGAAGGTGTGAAAGACAAGTGTGTAGGTGGGTAGAGGACTGCATGCATAGTGGACAAGGGTTTGTAGCAGTGCATGTGTTAAGGCCTGGGTCATTGAATGAGTATCTGGGTACTGACTGAATGATTAGAGTACTGCAAGAAGAGTACCTGGGTGAATTTATAAGTGTTTGGGTTTTGGCACAGTGAATGGATTAGTACATGGTGCTGGGTGGCTGACTGGAGGAGTGCATGGGGAGTGACAGGGTGATTGCTGGAGTGTATGTGTACTTCCTGGGTAATTGAAGGTGTGAAAAACAAGTGTATAGGTGGTTAGAGGACTGCATGTGTAATGGCCAGGGATTTGTAGCAGTGCATGTGTTAAGGCCTGGGTCATTGCGTGAATACTTGGGTACTGACTGAATGGTTAACGTACTGGAAGGAGAGGGCCTGGGTGAATTTATATGTGTTTGGGTTATGGCGCAGTGAATGGAGTAGTTGTGAGAAGATGGCCTGGCATATGCTGGTCACTAGTTATAGTGGCCACCTTGCACCAGTCCAATTCGACTCTTAAGGTGATAGGTTAAAGACATTCTTTAAAGAAAGCTATCCTAGTGGTAGCTGTGGAGAGCAGCCTTCAGGCTAAGTCTTGAAGGAGTGTTAAGCTTATTGTTTTACCGTAGATAACCTCTTGAATGACCAAATGAAAGAGTAGTCCACACAGGTATATATATAAAATATATGTATTTATTCTAAACAGAATCCCACAAGTCTCTTCATGAGGCTAGAGGTAAAGTTACAATTCAAACAAGCATTTATAGATACAATAAATAGCACTGGAATCACAGGGCCCCGGGGGGGACCAAACCATATATTAAAAAAGTGGCATGAGAACCACAACAATTCTACAGACTTTACCTTCGACAAGCTGCTGCCCAGCTGACTGAAGAAATCTCCCTTGGTATAAAGGAGTTATCCCCCTGCTTGGCAGGCACCTGAAACACTGCAAGTGACCCGGTTGGAACTTCGCTGCTCTCATGAACTTCGTCGACTTCCAGCACCCTTGAGGTGGGTTTCGTAAGCATCCCAGAGGCCAGTGAGTGTGCACAGCAAACCTGTGTACCGTGGACTGCGTGGGTGCCGAGATTCCCAATACCCCAGGACACCGGCCACCTCTTGCGTAGCACACAACCCTGATGAGTGGGGAAGTTGTGCTTTGGCCCAGTATTGAGCCAACCTCCAAGCAGCATCCGTGCCAAAGATCAGCACCCTAGCCCCCTCCGGTGGCCCGTGGGCTCCCTTTTACACACTCCATTTTGCTGCCTTCTGCGGTCCATTGTCTCTCGACTTGTGGGCCCGAGCGGAGGACAATCTTGACAACCAAGAATTCCCCTGGTTGCTCAAGGCCTGCTCTACTGTCTCTCCAAAGGAGACCTCTCACAGACCTCGTGGGTCTACACCAGTGGCTGATTTGTTCATCTTGCGTGGGTTGCGGTTGCCAAGGCTTAGTGGATCCAATCCGGACACTAACACTGCAGCGACCCTCATCCGATGTGGGTCAGTTGCCCTCCCGAAGCTGGCCTTCCTTGAACCCTCCTGGAGCCCGTGGCTGCAGATCCAAGCTACACCTCTTTCCACTTGAAGCACCCACATTGAAGGGCTCTTTGAGCTCCCTAGTCACTGTGCCGTGACCCAGACTCTGTCCCCTCTGCTTTCAGGTTCTTCTCTACAAGTTCTACAACTTTTGAACATTTCTTCATTGAAAATCAGCCCACGACCCGACATCGAAAACAACATATGCACCCGGCTTCCCTGGGGCAGGTAACAGTGGTACCTCGGCACTCTCGTGGTAGTGGGCTCTTCAAAAGCTTAACTCTAAAGTTTTAACTTTGTACTCCTGCTAGAAGTGACTTTAATCTGTTTAAATCAAACCGCAACATTCTCCATAGGCTTTAATAGAGATCCCGATAGCAGCTATTTCCACTGCACGCGCCTCCCGTGGGTCCCCTTCCTCATAACCTGGGGTGGATTCTTAAGGGGCCAGCGATCCTAAATACCCTAGGCATTGTCTGTAGAATTGTCGTGGTTCTTATACCACTTTTTTAATATATGGTTTGGTCCCCCCCTGGGGCCCTATGATTCCAGTGCTATTTTATTGTATCTATCAATGCTTCTCTTTCAAGGTTGTCTTAAACCTATCATCAATAAGAGTCGAATTGGACTGGTGCAAGGTGTCCCCTATAACTAGGAGACAGCATATGCCAGGCCAACTTTTCACATTGGTGTGCAGCGGTTGGATTCAAGCTTGCCATTGTTTTACCAGATAACAAATTAAATTTCTAAAGTGAAAGCCACTTGGTACCAAAGGTACATATAAATTCAAACTTAGAATATAATAAGTTCTACTGAACTTAGGAGTTGTGTGTAGAGTGTTTAGCACACCTTGACTACAACTCAAGAAAGGGTTCAGTAGGCCACACCTAGTGTAGGTAGATACACCAGTACCACTACACTAGACATGTCTTTAAGTTCAGGTGCCCATAAGGCTCTGGAAGGACCCCAGAGGGTCCCAGTCGACAAATATGATCACCTCTCCCAAGTATTCACGCAATGACCCAGGCCTTAACACATGCACTGCTACAAATCCCTGGCCATTACACATGCAGTCCTCTAACCACCTATACACTTGTTTTTCACACCTTCAATTACCCAGGAAGTACACATACACTCCAGCAATCACCCTGTCACTCCCCATGCACTCCTCCAGTCAGCCACCCAGCACCATGTACTAATCCATTCACTGTGCCAAAACCCAAACACTTATAAATTCACCCAGGTACTCTTCTTTTGGATTAGTACATGGTGCTGGGTGGCTGACTGGAGGAGTGCACTGCTCCAAACCCCTGCCCACTATGCATGCAGTCCTCTAACCACCTACACACTTGTCTTTCACACCTTCAATTACCCAGGCAGTGCCCATACACTCCAGCAATCACCCTGTCACTCCCCATGCACTACTTCAGTCAGCCATCCAGCACCATGTACTAATCCAAACACTGCACCAAAACCCAAACACTTATAAATTCATCCAGGCACTCTCCTTGCAGTACTCTAATCATTCAGTCAGTACTCAAGTACTAATGCAGTGATCCAGGCCGTAACACATGCACTGGAACAAACCCCTATCCACTACACATGTAGTCCTCTAACCATCTACACACTTGTCTTTCACACCTTCAATTACCCAGGCAGTACCTATACACGCCAGCAAATACCCTGGCACTCCCCATGCACTCCTCCAATTAGCCATCCAGCACCATGGACTAATCCAAACACTACGCCAAAACCCAAACACTTATAAATTCACCCAGGCACTCTCCTTGCAGTACTCTAATCATTCAGTCAGTACTCAAGTACTCATGTAGTGAACAAGGCCTTAACACATGGACTGCTACAACCCCCTCTCCACTACTCATGCAGTCCTCTAACCACCTACACACTTGTCTTTCACACCTTCAGTTACCCAGGCAGTACCTATACACTCCAGCAATCACCCTGGCACTCCCCATGCACTCCTCCAGTCAGCCATCCAGCACCATGTACAAATCCAAAAACTGCGCCAAAACCCAAACACTTATAAATTCATCCAGGCACTCTCCTTGCAGTACTGTAATCATTCAGTCAGTACCCAATAACTCATGCAGTGACCCAGGCTTTAACACATGCACTGCTCCAAACCCCTGCCCACTATGCATGCAGTCCTCTAACCACCTACATACTTGTCTTTCACACCTTCAATTACCCAGGCAGTACCTATACACTCCAGCAAACACCCTGACACTCCCCATGCACTCCTCCAGTCAGCCATCCAGCACCATGGACTAATCCAAACACTACGCCAAAACCCAATCACTTATAAATTCACCCAGGCACTCTCCTTGCAGTACTCTAATCATTCAGTCAGTACTCAAGTACTCATGTAGTGAACCAGGCCTTAACACATGGACTGCTATAACCACCTCTCCACTATTCATGCAGTCCTCTAACCACCTACACACTTGTCTTTCACACCTTCAATTACCCAGGCAGTATCCATACATTCCAGCAATCACCCTGTCACTCCCCATGCACTCCTCCAGTCAACCATCCAGCACCAAGTACTAATCCAAACACTGCGCCAAAACCCAAACACTTATACATTCATCATCCAGGTACTCTCCTTGCAGTACTCTAATCATTCAGTTAGTACCCAAGTACTCATGCAGTGACCCAGGCCTTAACAAATGCACTTGTACAAACCCCTGTCCACTACGCAAGCAGTCCTCTACCGATCTACACACTTGTCTTTCACACCTTCAATTACCCAGGCAGTATCCATACATTCCAGCAATCACCCTGTCACTCCCCATGCACTCCTCCAGTCAACCATCCAGCACCAAGTACTAATCATTCAGTCAGTACTCAAGTACTCATGTAGTGACCCAGGCCTTAACACATGCACTGGTAGAAATCCCTGTCCACTACACATGCAGTCCTTACTTTATTGCCATTCTTTGGACAGCTGGAGTCAGTTTTCCAGTGGCCAGGTTGCTTACACACATGGCAGTATGGTTTCTTGTTAGAAGAGGAAGGATTTTGGGACCCACCCCCAGCACTGGGTTTTTGGGGCCCTTCAGAGGACTTTTCTGTTTTCTTATCCCCACCTTCCTCTTTGGGCTTGGTAGAATCTTTCTTCTGGTCACCACCTTGGTTCTTGGGCCTGATCCTGGTTCTGACCCATTTGTCTGCCTTCTTTCCCAATTCTTGGGGAGAGGTCAGATCTGAGTCCACCAGGTGCTGATGTAAGAGCTGATTCTGACAATTATTAAGGATCTGCAACCTCATTATGAGATTATACAATCCTTGGTAATCATTTACTTTACTGCCAGTTAACCAACCTTCTAGTGCCTTGATAGCACAATCTACAAAGTCTACCCAATCTTGATTCTGTGCTTTCTGGGTGTCTCTGAACTTTAGTCTATACTGATCAGTGGTTAAGCCAAACCCATCTATCAAAGCATCTCTCAAGATATAATAATCATCTGCATCCTCTTCCCTAACAAAGAGGAGCTTGTCTCTACCTTTGTCTGCAAAGGAGAGCCATAAGATTGCTGCCCAATATTCTACTGGGACCCTCTGAACTTTACAGGCCCTCTCAAGTGCAGTGATCCATTTATGGATATCATCCCCTGACTGATAGGGGGGCACAATCTTATGCAGGTTCCTATTGTCAGGAGCTTTCTCTCTAACTCTAGGGGTATTACTGCCACCAGGGGTCTCTAGACCCCATTTTCTTGAAGCTTTCTGAAGCTCCAGGGATTCCCTGTCCAATGCTAACTGTTCTCTCCTGAGCTGTAATTTAGCCTGCTCAAACTGGATCAGTCTGCATTTCCGCTCCTTGGAGGATTCTCTTCTCTGAGAAGAGGCAGAGGTCCCTTTGGATCTCCCAGAATGGTTGGACCCCCCTGAGGGGATCTGTTCCTTCTGTTTGGATCCACCATTCTCCCTTTAGGGATGGAGAGAGTTCCTCTTGGGCCATCATCTCCATGTTGTGAATGGTCTGGTTCATCCAGGTCAAGTTCATCTTCCTCTTCCTGGTCCTCATCAGAGTCCAACCCTGGGGTGTCCTCTTCTGGGGGATGCCCACCCAACCTGTCTACCCCATCAGACACTAAAGTATGCTTAAAGTCTGCTATGAGCAGGATTTCCCTGAGACGTTGAGTATTGGCACCTTTGTTTGTCTTAAGTTGCCTAGTTGTGCACATCTCCCTAAGCTCAGCAAAGGAGAGATTATCATATTTGTCGACTGGGACCCTATGGGGCCCTTCCAGAGCCTTATGGGCACCTGAACTTAAAGTAATTTCTAGTGTGGTGGTACTGGTGTATCTACCTACACTAGGTGTGGCCTACTGAACACTTTTTAGGTCTCGCCTGACCCAGCGCATGCGCTGGTCTGGCGAGACTTATTGAGAGGGCTCCAAAAAGTGCTACCAGGCCAGCCTAGAGCTACAGTGCATGTACGCGGGTGCGCGCGCCGCGCTTCACCGCAATTACTTTCACTTTCGGGGCCGCTTTGATGTTTGATCGTGATACCGAGCGCGATCACTAACTTTCGCGGCCGCTTTGCATAGCTAATAGTTCTCCCTTTTGGAACCTTATAAGTATGTAGTTATGCAACTGTTGCATTGCTAAACACTTATAAGGTCCCAAAGGCGAGACCTATTGGCTATGCCGATGCTTGTATTTCACTCTTAACTGCCTGAACACTGAAATCCTTGTGTCATTTAGTCGAGAGAGGCCTTCTGCAGGGAGAACGTCCCTCCCCCCTTTCCTAGCTTCGAATAAATGGCTGTAGACGGGCCCTTTATCAGGTACGGAGTGACAAGCTCTCCCGTTATCTGCGCCAGAATGCAGTCTGCAGTGCGTATGATGTCATCCACGGTGGCCTCACTGGTTAATCATTTGTGCTTTCCTTACATATTGCCGAGTTCGACGAAAGGAACTTTGTTTGAGCAGACTACAACTGTAGGCGAGAGGCCAGGGCTCTAATTTGTCATTTGCTCCCGCTGTGGGGGCATTTCCGTGAGGATGTGTGACGTGAAAGACGGGGCAGAATCTGAGCGTGTACGGTATTTTACGGTACCTTCTGTTGAGAAGAAGAAGGACAAACAATGCTCCAGAAATCACAAGAAACGGTATTGTGATTTCGCTTTCATTTATTTATACCTCGTAGATCGTTACAGCATCTATACACGTCAGGTCTACAGTTCAATGACATAACGGCATCCCCAAACCCCCTTATAAGCAGGCATGTAATATTCAAACATATAATCCCCCGCCAGCCCAACCACTGTATACACTTGAAGGATAGCACAAAGCACACCGGATGACCAGCGCGCGTCTTCTCTTACATATATTGTAAGAAAACAGCTCACATACATACACACACGCGAGAACGCGAGAAAAGTACAAACCCACATCGCGCGCTCGCGTGTATGCAACCCCTTCTTGCCAGCACAAACCACTGGGATGGTCCAGTAGAACAAGATTAGCCAGAAAAATAAAATAACCCGCACTTTGAACCAAATCTATATGGTACAAAGCAAGTGAAGCAAATGAGCCCGAATCTCCCCAGAAGAGCTCTCTTGTGCCTTCCATCAAGTCATCTATACATTCATCTTTTCGCTTTTCCACCCACCCACTGATATCCACCACTTCTCCTTTGCATTCTGCCATCCATTAATTCTTTCATCTGTTATTCAGTCTTTTACCAATCCATTCATTCACTGGCCATTCCATCTACACATCTGTTCACACATCCATCATTTGTTAAAACATCAACTGTTGATGCATCCAGCTGTACATTCATCCATCCATCATTTGACATACCCATTCATAAATAAAGCCTTACATCCATCAATTGATACTTTCGTCCATCTAGCCATCCTCCCAGATTTACATATACTCTGCCCACCTTTCACCCACCCACCCACTTGTCCATCCATCCATCACATATTTCCTTTCACCCTCTTATCTATCTATCTATCTATCTATCTATCTATCTATCTATCTATCTATCTATCTATCTATCTATCTATCTATCTATCTATCTATCTATCTATCTATCTATCTATCTATCTATCTATCTATCTATCTATCTATCTATCTATCTATCTATCTATCTATCTATCTATCTATCTATCTATCCTCCCAGATTTCCATGTACTCTGTCATCCTTTCACACATCAATTCATCCTCTCATTTACTTTTACTCTGCCATTCTTTCACCCACCCATTAATCTATTCTCACCCACCCATCCTTTCACCCACACATCCATCTCTCACCCACACATCTACCCATTCTCTCACTCACTCATCTAACCACCCTCTCACCCACTCATCTAACCATCCTCTCATCCATTTATCCATCCTTTCACCCACTTATTCAACCATCCTGTCACTCATTCATTATTATGTCCACCCACCCATCCATTTTTCACCCACCCACAAATGCATCCTTCTAGCCACCCATTCATCTTTCACCCACTCAGTGTTCATTCTTTCACCCATTCATCCATCCATCCATCCATCTTTTCACCCACTCATCCACCCATCCTCTCACCGACGTATCCATGATTTCATTCACCCACTAATCTATATATCCTTTTATCAACCCATTCTTTCACAGGCTCATCCATCCATCCTTATTCCCCTTTTCTACTACTAGCACATCTTTTTTCTTCTTTATAGCGTTACTGTTGTTCGTTTATCTGCCAAGTTGCAGACAGAAGAGGTACATCTAGAGCCCCACCCCGTTCTAGCTGCTAAAGTGCGGGGTTCACAATGGCAATGCAATAGATCTATGATCTGTGGCTGGGAAGCTGGGGCGTGGCCTTTGGGGATGCTGCCCACTGGTTCTTCGCGGCTGTGTCTCCCGTCGCCTTGTAACCCTGCCCCTCCTTTCACCAGAGGCTTTCTGTTTCTCAACCGGTCACTTATTTCATCTCAGCCTTTCAGTCTATCCTTGTGGCACTCCCCACCACCACTCCAGGGTGTCTCTGCGCTCTCCTGGTCACCCTGCTACTTCCTTCACTAGAGTATCTGCTTCTTACCAGTCTCCTCCATTCACTTAACCCCTTCAGTCTCTCCTAATGGCCCTCCCCCATGGGCTGTCTCTCCGTTCCGCTCTGTCCCTCCTTTCACCAGAGGCTCTCGGCTTCTTAGTGGACTCCTCCTGCCACTGTCTTCTAGAGGCACTGCCATCCTGTACTACATGGGCTATCTCTTCCCTCGTCATTCTGTCCCTCCTTTCAGCAGAGGCTGTCCTTTTCTCAACCAATCACTCATTTCATCTCAGTCTTTCAGTCTCTCATGGTGAGGATGGGGATGGAAGAAAGACTTTAGGGGACACCAGGGAGGAATAAAGTGATAACATTTGCGAACCCACATCTTTCCAGTGCAGAGAAGCAAGGTGACTGGCCGCCTTCACCAGCTGGCATCTCATCATGCCAGTGCAGAAAAGCAGGGTGACTGGCTGCCTTTACTTGGCATCTCACCGTGCCAGTGCAGAGAAGCAGGGTGACTGGCTGCCTTCAGAAGCTGGTGCAGGTTGACTGGCTGCCTTTAGTTGGCATCTCACCGTGCCAGTGCAGAGCAGCAGGTGAATGGCTGCTTTCTAGATGCTTTGGACGCACATCAATTTATTAAGAAAAAGAGTACTCCAAATTTAGTTTACTCAAAACATCTTGTAAATCAATGGCCATTGATTTCCCATTTAATCCAAAGATCACACCTGAGTGCATGCATTTGGGCATGAGGACTGTTGCATGGTTCAAGTCACCACCTCCCGCTTGACGGACCAGGTTCTCGCCTTGGCTGGCACCCCTTGCCTTGCTGCCTTCCATGTCTCCTTCGCACCCACCACATCTGTCGTTAATGCTCTTGCTTAATCCTTATCACAGGGCATGCAGGGTGGAATTATTCTGGTCCTGCCGCTGATACATGAAATGTGACCAGCTGCTAAATGTACTTTCTGATGGTTGTAACCTCACAGCTTGTGTGCTGCAAGGCTAAACACTTTTAAGATCTCAAAGGCGAGACCTATTGGCTATGCCAATGCTTGTTTGAGTTGTAGTCAAGGTGTGCTAAACCCTCTACACACAACTCCTAAGTTCAGTAGAACTTATTATATTCTAAGCTTGAATTTATATGTACCTTTAGTACCAAGTGGCTTTCACTTTAGAAATTCAATTTGTTATCTAGTAAAACACTGGCAAGCTTGAATCCAACCGCTGCATACCAATGTGAGAAGTTGGCCTGGCATGTGCTGGTCACTAGTTATAGTGGCCACCTTGCACCAGTCCAATTTGACTCTTAAGGTGATAGGTTAAAGACAACCTTTAAAGAAAGCTATCCTAGTGGTAGCTGTGGAGAGCAGACTTCAGGCTAAGTCTTGAAGGAGTGTTAAGCTTATTGTTTTACCATAGATAACCTCTTGAATGACCAAATGAAAGAGTAGTCCACACAGGTATATGTATAAAATATATGTATTTATTCTAAACAGAATCCCACAAGTTTCTTTATGAGGCTAGAGGTAAAGTTACAATTCAAACAAGCATTTATAGATACAATAAATAGCACTGGAATCACAGGGCCCGGGGGGGGGGGGGGGGATCAAACCATATATTAAAAAAGTGGTATAAGAACCACGACAATTCTACAGACAATGCCTAGGGCATTTAGGATCGCTTGCCCCTTTAGAATCCACCCAAGGTCAGGAGGAAGGGGACCCACGGGAGACGCGTGCAGTGCAAATAGCTGCTATCGGGATCTCTATTAAAGCCTATGGAGAATGTCGCGGTTTGATTTTAAAAGATTAAAGACACTTCTACCAGGAGTTCAAAGTTAGGAGCTTAGAGTTAAGCTTTTGAGGAGCCCACTACCACGAGAGTACCGAGGTACCACTGTTGCCTGCCCCAGGGAAGCCGGGTCCATAGGTCGTTTTCGATGTCGGGTCGCGGGCTGATTTTCAATGGGAAAATGTACAAAACTGCTGCTAGCCAAAAGCGTTGATGATGTCGTGAAGAAAGAAGTTGTAGATCTTGTAGAGGAGAACCTGAAAGCAGAGGGGACAGAGTCTGGGTCACGGCACAGTGACCAGGGAGCTCAAGGTAAAGAGCCCTTCAATGTCGGGTGTTTCAAGTGGAAAAGGTGTAGCTTGGATCTGCAGTCACGGGCTCCGGGAGGATTCAAGGAAGACCAGCTTCTGGAGGGCAACTGCCCCACAAAGGATGAGGGTCGCTGTGGTGTTAGTGTCCGGATTAGATCCACTAAGCCTTGGCAACCGCAACCCATGCAAGATGAACAAATCAGCTACTGGTGCAGACCCACGAGGTCTGAGCAAGGTCTCCTTCAATGAGACTTTAGAGCAGTCCTGTAGCAACCAGGGGAACTCTTAAAAGTAAAGATTGACCTCTGCTAGGGCCCACAAGTTGAAAGACAAGGGACCGTGGGAGGCAGCAATTTGGTGTGCGTAAAAGGGTGCCCACGGGCCACAGGAGTGGGCTAGGGCGCTGATCTTTGGCACAGTTGCTGCTGAGAGGTTGGCTCAATTTTGGGTCAAAGCACAACTTCCCCACTTGTCAGGGTCGTGTGCTATGCAAGAGGTGGCTGGTGTCCTGGGGTGTTGGGGATCTCGGCACCCACGCGGTCCATGGTGCTTAGACTTGCTGGGCACACTCACTGGCCTTTGGGATGCTAGGAAACCCACCTCATGGTTGAGAGGAGTCATCGATGTCCGAAGGAGCAGCAAAGTTCCAACTGGGTCACTTGCAGTGTTTCAGGTGCCTGCCAAGCAGGGGGGTAACTCCTTTACCCCAAGGGAGATTTCTTCAGTCAGCTGGGCAGCAGCTCGTCGAAGGTCAAGTCTGTAAAGTCCAAGATTAATCTGAGGTTCTGGGGACACAGTATTCACCTTTATCCAAGAGATTAGGGGAGGGTCCAGATCAGAGCCCACCAATGAGAGTTGAGGCGGGAAAGGGTGGCTACACCCTCTCCCCTTTGTGTGCTTCCCGCCTGGGCGAGGGGCAGGATGCCCCTGAACCGGTTCCAGGCAGTGTATGCAGAATGTAGGCGCTGTAGCAGCCTACGTGCAACTCTGAAAGGCATCCTATGGTGCACCCACCCAGTTCCAATCCACATAGCCTGTCTGGGAAGGTGCTGGCACCTTCCTGCAACAGGATCCCTATTGTCCAGCTGCCGAGGCTGGGGTTTTGCCCAGCAACAGGCAGCCAGAGTCGTGTGGGTGGCGGGTAGCATCCATTTTGTGATACGTGTGCACTTTTAAATTGGTGTCTAAATTCTGCCGCTTTTCCCATATCGCCCCTCTAGCAGGGGGGAATCATGCCCTCATGCCCATGGCTGGACTGGGGGTATGATTCCTACATGTTTGACACCAAACACGATATGGTTCTGTGTAGCCATTCTCAATTTATCACGCTATCGATATATACTTATAATGCGGTTAAGAGTATATGGTATGGCTACACAACCCAGCAATGATTTTTACGAGGGTTGCAGAGGGGTCCTACTCAGGTAGGGGTCCCCCCTCACACATATCTCAGCACCCTGCCTTGCAGGATTAGCAAGGCCTGCTTGAGGGGTGACCAATGAGAATACATGTGTTGTACATAGGTGGGATACAGGGTACCTGTATCCCTGTAAGGGGGTGCAAGCACCACCTTACCCAGACTACAGTAGTGGTCTGGTGGTGTCATTTGGTATGGCTGTCCCAGGGTGGCACAACAAGTGCTGCAGCCCTGGTAGGCCTCTGAGGGACCCGTGCCCTGGGTACCTAGGGTACCATCTACAAGGGCTGACAGGGTATCCTCAGTATCCAATTGGGTTGTACCTAGGGTACTCACATCAGTTTAGAGAAGAAGCAGATAGGCTGGGGTCCTGGATAGCAGGGCTACAGCCTGGCTAGAGTCATAAAACAGTCAAAACATCAGCAAAAAGTTGGGGGCAACTATGCCGTCGATGCCACTCTCCTACAGTAGTACATTGTACTGAATGGCTGACTGGAGGAGTGCATGGAGAGTGAGAGGGTAATTGCTGGAGTGTATGGGTACTGCCTTGATAACTGAAGGTGTGAAATACAAGTGTGTAGGTGGTTAGAGGACTGACTGAGTAGTGGAGAGGTGGTTTTAGCAGACCATGTGTTAAGGTCTGGGTCACTGCATGAGTGCTTGTGTACTGACTGAATGATTAGAGTACTGCAAGGAGAGTGCCTGGGTCAATTTATAAGTGTTTGGGTTTTGGCGCAGTGTTTGGATTAGTACATGGTGCTGGATGGCTGACTGGAGGAGTGCATGGGGAGTGAAAGGGTGATTGCTGGAGTGTATAGGTACTGCCTGGGTAATTGAAGGTGTGAAAGACAAGTGTGTAGGTGGTTAGAGGACTGCATGCGTTCTGGAGAGGGGTTTGTAGCAGTGCTTGTGTTAAGGCCTGGGTCACTGCATGAGTACTTGGGTACTGACTGAATGATTAAAGTACTGCAAGGAGAGTGCCTAGGTGAGTTTATAAGTGTTTGGGTGTTGGCGCAGTTTTTGAATTAGTACATGGTGCTTGATGGCTGACCGGAGAAGTGCATGGGGAGTGACAGTGTGATTGCTGGAGTGTATAGGCACTGCCTGGGTATTTGGAGGTGTGAAAGAGAAGTGTGTAGTTGGTTAGAGGACTGCATGCGTAGTGGACAGGGGTTTGTAGCAGTGATCATTTTGTCCCATGTGGAAGCAATAGGACGTTTGTTGCTGGGATCTGGAAGTTTCCAATTGAGTCTTAAGCCTTTGGATTCAATTTAAAAACGTGTGTTATCCCTTGGTAAATAACTGATAGTAACTTAACTACTGGTAACTAAACATTAACTGTTATAGGGTTGTTGTCACTAGAGCAACTCGTCCTGACACCCACTTCAAGGTTGAAATTTCCCAAAGCAAGAGAAACTATGATATAATAAAACATTGTAGAGCATCCTTGCCCAGTGAACGTGGGAGTTTGCTCATCACTACCTGTCATGCCCAGACAAGGGCACTAGGACCCCAGGACACAAGGGCAGAGGCCAGAAGACACTGGACACCAGTTCCGGTGAGGGGAGGGGGCAAGGGGAGGAAAGGGGCATTCCAGGGCAGGACCTCAGGGCGAGAGGTCAGGGGCCCAGTGGTGAGACGACGTTATAAGAATAAAGAATACCTGCAAGCTCTGGCGTGTCTCGTGTGGTCTGTGGGGTCGGGAATACGACAACTGGCGACGAAGGTGCGTGATCCAGTGCCCAGCAGAAGATCGAAGTGCAGCGAGTCACCGTGTCAAAAGACATCATAATCGAGACCAGGAGCCCACCCTGGCTCGTGTGTGCAGCAACTGAGGAAAACACGGCGCGGGAGCCCACCCCGACCGTAACAGAGTGCAAGAAGACTGCCCTGCATCACCCGGTAAGGAGAGTGGAAGCCGAGTGAACGCGCGCTGTTTCAAGCGCGAGATATCGCGAGAAGAGGGCAGGGTCAGGCAGGAAAGAAGGACATTAAGTATTTAGAAGCAGTGGGCGGCCATTTTGAAGTTAGGCAGCGCCCCGATTGGTGGAAAAGCATCACGTGATCACCGGCGGCCATTTTGAGGTCAGGCAAAAACGACCAATAGGAAGAGAGAACAGCGCGGCGGCCATTTTGAAGTCAGGCAATGATAAAGAGATACCTAATAGAACAGCAAAAGCAGGGAAACAAGCATTGACAACGGCAAACAAGCATTGGCAACGGCAAACAAAAAAAAACAAAAAAAGCAAAGAAGCACTGATAAAGGCAAATGAAGAAGCACCATAAGTGAGAAACAAGCATTGGCAAGGACAAACAGAGAAACACCAGAAATAGAAAAGAAGCACTGACAAAGACAAACAAAAGGAAAGAAGGACTAAACAAGCATTGGCAAGGACAAAAAAAAAAAATAAAAAAAAAAATACCAGTGATAGAAAACAAGCGTTGGCAAAGGCAAATAAAGAGGCAGCAATAAAAAGAAAAGGATGGCAGAAAGACAAAATGCGCAATATCGGAGACCACTACCATTTAACCCATCAGAGCCACAAGCAGGAATACGGTGGGAGAAGTGGATCAGGCGTTTTGAAAGATACATGGAAGCGACTGATGTGACAGCAGCGAAGCAACTAGGCCTATTCCTAAACTTAGCAGGGGATGAGGTTGAAGACCTACTAGTGACACTGCCAAAAGAGGAGACTACCACCTACGACAAACTAAAGGCGTGCCTGACAAACAAATTTGACCCGCAGAGAAATGTTGATTTTGAGCGATACACTTTCACGATCGCTTTCCAACAACAAGATGAAACGCTGGATGACTTCGCAACGAGACTGCGAAAGCTAGTAACGCACTGCGAGTTCGACAAATTCGATAACGAAAAAGCAATCAGACTGCGCATCATAGAGGGCTGCCGTGACACGGAATTTCGCGCAAGAATTCTAAAAGAACCAACGTCTTTAGAAAACATCCTGTCTCTAGCAAGAGCAGAAGCAAGAGCGACAGCACAAGCGAAGGAAATGGAACGAGGAAAGGAACGGTCAGTGGACCAAGTGCACCGAATGACAAACAACAACAGCACAAGTAGATGGAAAAAGGACAGAAATGGCCAGACAGTGAAGAAACGACCGGAAGGAACGTGCTACAGGTGCGGACTTGAATTTCCACATCGAGGACCGTGTCCGGCTTTTGGTCAGACGTGTCGGAAATGCAACGGGAGAAATCACTATGCCAGTGTGTGTCAAGGAATGCAATTTAGGAACGACAGAGGAAGAACAGAAAGACCACGAGTACCAGCCAGCAGGCATGTTCGGCACGTCTGTTGGAGGGAAAGCGTTCGTAATAAGCCTATCAGGGAGCTTTAAGAAAAGACACACGTGGTTAAATAAGGGAGGGTTGCAGAGTAAACAATCGGTTTGGTACGGAGAGGAGACTGGATGGTTTTAAAACGCTCATGGCAGGTACGGGAGGAGAAGGGTTGTTAAGTATAACTGAAGGGTACACGTGGGGTTAAAGACTGAGTTATGGGGGGAGAAATGATTATAGAAGTGTAGCAGTGACAAGAGGAAAAGTCAGGGAAACCTGAAATAGATCGATCTAAGGAGACAGGAGTGTTTGCACGTAGAAAACAGACAGTAGAATGAGACCAATGTTATGATTAAGAGAGTAGGGGAGAGAACTCGGTTTGGTGCATGTAGGGTGATGGAATTAGGATAAGGAGGAGGGTTTAGGTCATGGGGGGGAGTGCTGTGAGTGTGAATTGAGCGTTATTTGGAGACATCATGGGAAAGTCGATTGTTGAACAGGTTTTGTGTAACTACGGTGCAAAGACTGGGTAACGTATCAATCATTATATAGGCTTGTAAGATGAACGATGGATGTATATTAGTACTGGCTGAGGGAGGCAGAGTGGGGAAACAAAGAGGAGTGTACTGTAATTTGGCATTTGGAAAACGCATTTGTACATGTTAGTTTAAAGTAACAATTTAGAAATGTTGTTTTTATATGGTTATGTTGATTATTTTCGTTTTTTAAATGACATTGTTGAATATTGTTGTTTTTATCGTTATTCACAGTGACCCCTGATGAAGGGCACCTGATTGCCCGAAATGCATTGGGTTTAATTTAATAAAACACTGCCTTGGAGGAATCTTTGCATTGGTCATGTTCTTTCATGAGGTCTGGATGGGCACGGTTGGAACATAAGAAACTTGGGAAATGGCAAACTATTCCGTGTGTGGCTTGACAAATAAGCGCAACTTGAAAGGAAGTTCAAAGTGCAGGTTTACAAGGATCAGAGTGATTAATATTGATTAAAACGGATTAACTTTTGGATCGCCATGATGGCGCATACAGCTGTGCGACTGGTAGGGGCTAAAAGGACGCCCCACCCCTCAATGTTCGACACGTCGACACAGGAACAAGGAGCTCCTCAACAGGATCAGATGAAGAAGAAGAAAAATAAGAGGGATCGACGGGACGACTATACCTCATGTCGGATGTCACTACAGAACAAAATGAGGAGGGTGAAAGCAGAGAAAGGATATGTCTGGTAGACAAAAGCAAGATCAAAAAGACAGAATCGGTGACATTAGGTGTAGGGTCACACAAAGCAAAGTTCGTTTTAGACAGTGGCGCGACGTGTAACATCATGTGTGCGTCGGAATACGAAAAAATGAAAATAAAGCCAAGCTTGAGGCCGTCCCAAATTGAAGTCTTCACCTGGGGGTCCCGAACACCAGTAACAAACATGGGGAAATTCACAGAAGAACTGACATACAAAGACCAAAAGATGAAGGAAGAAATTCATGTATTAAAGGGCGACATCCCAGCGCCATGCCTTTTGAGCAACATCACGGCTCAGATGATGGGTCTTTTTGAAATGACCTACAATATATCAGACAAAGGAAGCATCCTGAATGAATACCCCAAACTACTGCAAGGCCTAGGGAAGCTAAAGGGGCGGCAAATAACACTACACATTGATGAGACAGTAAGGCCGATAGCGCAACATCATCGGAGGGTACCAATACACCTGCAGCCACAGGTAGAAGAGGAATTGGATGCATTACTAAAGCAAGACATCATAGAACGAGCAGAAGGACCAACACCATGGGTGTCTCCGATTGTGGCCGTACCAAAGAAAGACACGTCGAAAATAAGAATCTGTATCGACATGAGGATACCAAACAAAGCAATTGAACGCGAGAGACATCCCGGACCACACCTTGATGACATGATCAGCTGTCTAACAGGCATGAGGCGATTCTCTAAACTAGACCTGTGCATAGGATACCACCAGCTAGAACTAGATCCTCAGTCTCGATACATCACGACGTTTTCCACACACCTAGGCCTGTTCAGATACAAACGTCTGAGCTTTGGCGTATCGTCGGCTGCAGAGATATTTCAAGAGACAATACGACAAGTAATAAGGCCGGTAAAGAACAGCCTAAACTACAGCGACGACATCCTGGTGTTTGGAAAATCAAACGAGGAGCACGACAAAGCGCTAAGAGAGGTGTGCTCTCACCTAGAGCAGGCGGGGCTGACACTAAACAAAGAGAAATGTGAGTTGGAGCGAGACGAACTAGTATTTTTTGGCCACATCTTCTCCAAGAAGGGAATGCGACCAGATCGCAACAAGGTAAAAACGCTGGAAAGAGCACAACAACCAAGAGACGTGGCAGAGGTGAGGTCATTTCTTGGCCTGGCCAGCTACTGTGCAAGGTACATTCAAGACTTCGCCACAGTAAGTGCACCACTGAGGGAACTAACAAAACAAGGCGAAAGTTTCGCATGGACTGAAAAGTGCAGCAAAGCGTTTGAGGAGATCAGAAGCGCCGTAACAGCAGTGGACCACTTAGCATACTTCGATCCGAGGCTATGCACTGAACTGACAGTAGATGCCAGCCCAGTGGGGTTAGGGGCAATACTGGCGCAACACCAACCAGGAAAAGACTCCCCAAGACATGTAGTAGCATATGGAAGCAAAAGCCTATCGGATGTCGAAAAAGGATACTCCCAGCCAGAAAAAGAGAGCCTGGCGGTAGTATGGGCAGGTGAACCTTGGCTTTAACTGAAAATTTACCTTGGCTTTAACTGAAATTTTTTTTGAATTCAACAGACAACTGTACCATCAAAGCCAAGGAACATCTATGGGTAGTACCTTTGCTCCCAGTGTAGCGTGTCTTTACATGGCAGATTTTGAGAAAAATGTGATCTTGAATACTTCAAATCCATTCTATGACAACATCTCCCTTTGGAAACGATTTATAGACGATATACTCGTCTTTTGGCACGGTACACACACTGATTGTGTGAATTTCATACAATGGATTAATGAGCAAAACGAGTTCCTCAGATTCTCTCACACTATATCAGAGCACTCAATACCGTTTTTGGACTTGAACATCACACTACTCAATGGCACCCTCACCACCACACTGTACAAAAAACCCACTGACCGCAATAGTCTACTGCGTTACGACAGCCACTATCCCAAAACACTGAGGGATAATTTGCCCTTCGGGCAATTCCTACGCATTAGACGCAATTGCACTAAGGTATCGGACTACAACACAGAGGCTAGGATACTATCAACTAACCTGATGGCCAGGGGTTATCCCACTAGATGTGTCCACAACTCTATGAAAAGGGCTAAGAACAAACCACGTGAGGCACTCCTAGAAACACACACCAAACCTGAAACTGACATCTTGACCTGTGTCACTTCCTTCACATCTGATTCCACTAGGATTAGAAAGATCATCTTGAGCAACTGGGGGATTTTAGACACGGGCAATCTTAACATACCCAAACCTAGATTTGCCTACAAACGCACACAGAATATCAAGGACCTATTGGTTCATACTAGACCTAGATTGAATACCACCGGTTCACAAAGGACAATGTGGGAGTTACCCCCAGTCAGGGGCCATTTCCCTTGTGGCTCCTGTGTAGTGTGCAAATTGACTATCACCTGTAAGGACATCACTTTTAAGAATGATTTCCACTGGACATTAAACAGACATACCAATTGTAACACTAAAAACTGCATCTATATGATCAGATGTCCATGCGAGTTGGTTTACATAGGCATGACTACCCGTATGGTTAAGACTAGGATAACGGAACACAAGAGCAACATACGATGCCAGAGAGTGACTACTAAACTTTACACTCATTTCAAAGAAATGCAACATCAGACTGACGCTATCAGCTGGGTGGTTTTAGAAGCACACCCTCAGATCTCTCAGAATGCATTGTTCAAACTAGAACAAAGATGGGTCCTTAGGCTATCTTCACATTTGACTGGCTTGAATGATGATATCCCATGGTCTGCACTCATTGGCTGAGATTCTCCCTGTTACGGCTTGAGCCCTCTCCATAACTGTTTGTGATTTACATCCCACACGATCGTCCAGATAGGTCATGTGACCTTTGCCCCTGACCACTCCCTCTTGGCTTTGGGGACATTGGTGCATCCCTTAGAAGCAGACCAGATGCTTTATAGATTTTTCTGGTACTTCTATCCGCCTGTATTGCATAGGTATAACAACTGAATTTTATTTATTTTAATTTGTTCCCCCCCTTTTTCCTCGTTGTTTGTCTGTCTCTCCAAGCGGATTTTTACCGTTTTGCTTCATTCGCGGGTCATATCCCCTAAGGTCTAATGTTACCTTCACACTGTATCATGGCCCCCGTGACTGCTTCCTTTAACCCTGTCTCCATCCTGATTCCACTAGGGTTGTTGGTTTTACTTCACCACTTCCCGCATACCTCTCACTTCATTACCCCGTTCTATCATGGCTACCCGTTCCTTATGAACCTCCACCTATGGGGAACTACTCCCGCGGTCACGGGTTGAAACCGGAAGTTGATAGGTGGATTCCCTGCCTGTTCCAAAATGGCCACACTGAGGACTACTCCTCCGCCAATGGGGTTGGGCACCCGGGGTCACGTGACGCCATCCGCGTCTTCCGGGGTCCTTATCTGGCTCACACCTGCCCACTCCGTTACCCATCCCAGGTCCGGCGGCAGGGGTAGGTCTTTGAGCACGAGCGTCAACCGACGCAGGTGAGTGGAGCGTGTTTTTAACTTTCATGACATCCGCATATTTTCCGAGGTGAGTCTCCTTTTACAGAGGGGTCTTTTGGCGCCTCTCTAACTTTTATGACACCATGGGCGCCACCGTCCCTGTACTGACCCATCCACTACCAGGGGCTACGGCGGTCCCCGCTATGTCTACGAGGTTTCCATTTTGTTATGGATATTCAACCCTCTAACCATCTGGGCGATGACACGCCCGAGCCCCTGAGTATGAGGGCCACCATGGCTGCACACCAGACCGCCCATGGGAGTACATGATGAGATATTAGGCTGCCTTTACCTGCCGCAACTTTACTCACCCCTTTGGATTCATGGGATGACTACGCCATGCACGGGTTTTGAGTTTTCAGGTTTTTTAATATCCCCCTTCCCGGTTTCTATCTCAGGACCCACGTTGGAGTCCTTTTATCCGCCAGTCACTGCTGCAAGATTGCCTTGTCAGTACAATAGGTGAGTTCTTCACCTCTCCCCTTGTCTCCTTTCTCAGTCCTGTCTTTGACTTTGCCTCCTCACAAGTGACTTTTCACTACCCATTTGGGAGCATGTTCCCACCAGTCTCTTGATGATCGTAGCTTACTCTGTTTTGTGTGTACAATTTATTATGTGGTTTATTGTCATGTGTTCTTTTCTTTTTTCCATTTTTTTCTTAGGTTACTTCTGAGCACCTCTTAGGTATGTAGAATCCACACACCTTCGCTGTAGATAGTTTATATTTTTTTGATCCTGATGAATTGCCGTGACCATTTGCTGGCTATTTAGGCAAGAAACATGTTGATCTTCTTGAGTGTAGGGCATACATAACTAGCAACATAACCACTAGTGGCTATACCCACCTCATTTTTCACTTATTTTAATTAGGCTGTTTACCACTTTAATAAATATTTTTCCGTGGACAAACAGTACCTATTTTAATTCTTTCACTACATCTACACACTCTAGGGCCCCTTACCCCCACAGCACCCTTCGGCAGGAACAGAAGATCCCCGCTAAAGAGCCCCATTACTGGGAGCCCGTCAGGAATTGCAGCGCCGACCTGACGAGGGGCAGGCTCAAATGATGAAGCATGACACCTAGCTTGCTGGGTGTGTGAGAGCCCTAGTTCCAACAAAGGGTTTCCCCCCCCTCGTGACACATGACAGTCCTACTGATAATATAACCTTTCCCACCTTTATATATTTTTCTCTGATCAGAGGAACTTTGTACTCTTTTTGTACTACATGTGAACACTACCACATGTTCATTTACGGAAAACCGTTCACAATAATAACAGATCACCAAGCGCTGATAACAATATACGGAAATCCAAATGCAAAAATACCGCCCAGGATAGAGAGGTGGGGGATACGGCTAATGGACTACAATTTCAAAATAATACACAAACCGGGGAAAGAACACAATCCTGCGGATTATGTGTCAAGGCACCCCCTGCCACAAGCATCTCAAGCGACAACGATGGCGGAGGAATACCTAAACTTTGCACTCAAACTCAACACACCAGCAACGATATCAATGGAAGAACTGGAACAGGAGACAAGGAAAGACCCCACCATGCAAGCAATAATGAAAGTGACGAAACAGCAAAGGTGGAGGCACGTCAACAACAACAACAACTGGGAAGAAGGAGTGAGAAAAGAAGAACTGCTTGCATTCAAAACGATCAGTGAAGAACTCTCCGAAAGCGAAAATGGAATAATGATGAGAGGCACCCGAATTGTAATTCCGCAAACTTTGAGGAGAAGGACAGTAGAACTAGCACATGAGTCACATCGAGGGATTGTAGCAACAAAAAAAATGCTACGAGAAAAAGTGTGGTTCCCGAGACTGGACAACATGGTGGAAGAGACCGTGATGCACTGCCACATCTGCCAAGTAACAGGGCCCCCATCAAAGCCGGAGCCACTGCAAATGTCCAAACTACCAAAGGCAGTGTGGACAGAACTGGCAGCTGACTTCTATGGACCTCTGGAGACAGGAAATTACTTGCTGGTAATAATAGACGAATTCTCCAGATTCCCAATAGTGAGGCAGGTAGCTTCGACATCAGCAAATGCAACACTGCCAGTCCTGGACGACATCTTCGCAGCATGGGGCTCACCACAGACACTGAAGACGGACAATGGGCCCCCATTTTCAGGCGAAGAATTCAAAAGGTTCATGGAATACCTCGGGATCAATCATCGACGAATAACTCCCCTATGGCCACAAGCCAATGGGATGGCAGAACGATTCATGGGAACAATAAAAAAGGCAGTACAAAGAGCAAAGTTGACGCAGATCTCAATAGGACAAGCTCTGTGCCAGGTCCTAAGGGATTATCGAAACACCCCGCACAGCTCCACAGGAAGGTGCCCCGCAGAACTGGTGTTGGGGCGATCAAGCAGGACGAGGCTGCCACAAGTGAAAGAAAAGGAAAGCATAGAGCGACATGACATAGCAACGAGAGACACCGAAGCGAAAGAAAGGATGAAGGCATATGCCGATCGGAGAAGACATGCGGCAAGCACAAAGATAGAAGAAGGAGACACTGTGGTAGTACGGCAGAGACAAATGCGAAAGTCAGACAGTGTTTTCTCAAGGGACCCACTGACAGTGACAGGAATCAAAGGGCCAATGATAACGGCTTCAGCCGGGCCGTACCACATCACTCGCAACAGCTCGCACTTCAGAGAATTGAAATCAAAAGAAGAGGAGCTGCCAATACAAGAGCTGAAGGGAGAGACACATGAGGAAAGAGATCAGGCGGACGACAGAACACAACGACCGAGAAGAGAATGCAAGAAAACAAAAAGACTAATTTAAGAAATGTGAAGAGACAGAGGTCCGTGAGACACTCTCTCTCTCTCTCTCTCTCTCTCTCTATAAAAAAAAAAAAAAAAGTTTTGTCTGCAACAAGGGGGGAGATGTCATGCCCAGACAAGGGCACTAGGACCCCAGGACACAAGGGCAGAGGCCAGAAGACACTGGACACCAGTTCCGGTGAGGGGAGGGGGCAAGAGGAGGAAAGGGGCATTCCAGGGCAGGACCTCAGGGCGAGAGGTCAGGGGCCCAGTGGTGAGACGACGTTATAAGAATAAAGAATACCTGCAAGCTCTGGCGTGTCTCGTGTGGTCTGTGGGGTCGGGAACACGACACTACCATATACAAGTTAATGTACACTTTGCAAGTTGTGCACAATGAGATGGTTGTATGGCGCTAAGCCCCTTGAATCTATGGGTAGTAAAATATGATTATCTTACTAAGGTAAATTTAAAGGGCTAATAGGCAATGATTTTGACCCATTGTTGGCACTAAACTCCCCCCATTATCAAATTAGAGGCCAGGTAAGACTCCCCGCAAGAAATGAGGATCTTAGCAATAGTGAACAAAGGACCAAAATTATAATTACCTGAACAAAAATTGTTGTTACGAAAATGTATTTTACAAAGGTAAGCAGCAAACTAACCCCAACTGCTGCTGTTGGTGGCAGTCAATTAAATTGTGTGGTTGCTTCCACTCATGCTACAACGGTATGGCATTAACTGACTGTAGTACATGAAAACTACATAACAATCAGGGAGTTTTGTTTCACGCCACGTTTAGAGGCTTTACGCTGATTAAAAGCCTGGAATGAATGAGCATTAGATCTTTTCAAACGCTTCAAGCTTATAAAATGCCCAATGTGCATTATTTAAAGCCAATATACACTGAGTGCCACACTGATACCTAATAAGAGCTAAATAGCTGGTGCGTGTACCTGCACGCCGCAGATTACCTCAAGTATTTAAAAATTATAGATGATAAGTGAATGTCAATTACTGCCGGTGATATAAATACTTCCCATGGTATGCAGAATTGGAGCATGAAGTGACTGTGGCACAATGGGGCTGCTTAAAAGTCAGGGCGTTTCATCTAAAGCCGTGTTCAAAGGCTTTACGTTAATTCAAAGGCTTACAAGTTTAAGCGCTAGGTCTTGTACAAATGTTACAAACTAATAAAATGGCCAATGCACATTAACTCATGCCGGTATAATGCGTGTGCCCGCACATAGCAAATTTCATCCTGAGGTGATAAACCGCCTTATAACAGAGGACGGCCAGGTAATGTTAACAAATGGAGAAACCGGAAATAAAGATAAGGGCAACAACGCAATGTAGCCAGTAACTTACATGATTTCACAGCTTAAACCGAACAGCCGTACGGGAGGCAATTTTTTTTTTTTTTTTAAAGGGAGAACCTCGCGTTTTATTTAATAACCTTCAGATCGATACTTTTGCCTCCCCCCCCCCCCCCCCCAGAAGAGCCAGACAATTTAAAAAAAAGCCTGAAGGCACTAGTAGCTTCAAGCAGATGGCATAGGAAGGGCATATAAACAAGCCAGCTTCTCCGTACAACACTAGCCAAATCAGTGCCATCCCCAGCCAGCCGCCCGAGATGTTCCCTCCTTACCGTCCACAGTTCACACCAGCCAGGTTGGACCCAAGGCTTTTCTTGAGAAAACCTTGGCCTACCAGAGAATGCCGCAAACAGTTGAGGAAATCAGGAATTGAAAAAAGCTGCCATCTGAGGTTATGGCTACTCTGTACTTGCACCATAACACCCCAGAAACAATAACTTATGCATTTAGAAAAAAGATTATTCAAGTACAAATGTATTTCCGTTTCCACCCCCGTTTAACCCCGAGCGCTGAAGAAAGTTGGTTTCTCTGTAGCTACACCAGCTCTCTAAAGCACTACTTTGGACCTCGTTTTGATAATGTTTTGGATCTAGTTAAAAAGGCTGTCCGCGGCCCAGGATCTTTAGCAGTGTGAGTTTCACAAACTTTCTTTTAAAGAAAAAAGGAATACTCTGGTATCAAAGTGAGCAGCTACAGACCTCTGGGATAACAGCACCACAGTCCTACATGCACGGTCCTGCATGTACTGCACTGTCACTTGCGTTTTGGTGTCTGGTTTTAGCTAGGGCAATGCCATTACGTCGCAGTTCTGCCATCTTTGCATTTAAGCCTGTGTGCCAAAACAATTGTCAGAGGCATGCACTCCTCGGTCTAATCTGTAGCATAGCCGAACATCAAACCCTGATCTCCTGCGCCAATATCCTCTTCGTTTCTGTCCAAATGTACTCCCTGCGCAATATCGGGTGACTGCTGCTCTAATGCGACCAGCATATTGCAAGTTTTGAAGTCAAATCTCTTTGAAGAATCGTCATACCCAATGTTCTAATATCATCACGGACAACTTTCTGATAATCCACGGCAGCTCTAGAAGTAATCTTGCCAGCAAGAAGGATGATGCCAGTCTTTGCAACGGTTTCACAGGCAACTTTGGCATCAGGATCCTGTCTCAAATGTGCATCCAGGACAGCGTCGCTGATTTGATCACATATTTTATATTTATATCGCCCACTGACTCGGAGGTAAAGAGAAAGCTGCCTTCTTCGATTAAGGCGTCCTGGAAGCCATTCAGCATCTGCCCGTTCATAGCGGTGACTCTGTGGTGACAGCAAACTGAAAGGGGCACTGGTAGTACGGCCTGACACGCCAGCACACAAAGCCCCTAACTCTGCGTGGATAAGTGAAGTCCCGAACAGCCGTACCGGAGGCATTCTTGTGTTTATAATGAAAAAAGCGGACATAAAGATAAGAGCAACAATGCAGGCAGTAACTTACATGATTTGACAGCTCCAAACAGAACAGCCATACGGGAGACAATCTTATGTTTATAATGAAAAAAGCTGACTTTTAAAAGGTGGACATGCGTCTCAAATGCTGTTTGTGGCAATTATATTGATTTTCACTTGATGCGAGGCACAAGATGGCTGCCAACACTTCCTGGTTTGAAGTGTTGTATTTCAGAAATCCACCAACATCACAAAGATGTATTCGTTCAACTACAGTTCCCAGGATACAAGATGAATATTGCTCCCGAAGGAATCGACCATTAAACAAGTCTTAAGCAATCCTCTGGCAGCCCTGGGAGAGCGGGGGCGGGGGGGGGGCAGCTTGGGTTGTGATGTACAGATTTGTTTCTGGTTACTTGTGCACTTCTCCCTTTTTAAAGTTCTGCTGCATTAAACCATCTTTTTGTAGATGTTCCAATTTCCCACTGACGCTGTAATCAGTCTGCGCTCTGTGTATGTCGAATCTGATTGTTCTGCTAAATTCACTGGTTAGCACCATGCGAAAAGAGCCTCCTTTATACTGCACTGAATTGGTTTTTACCGCAATCACAAGACATGCTACCCCCTGGAGTGAACTGCCCAAGAGGACAAAAAGAATGAATGAATGAAAAAAGGAAAGGGAAAGAGGACCGTCCCCCTCCAAGGGTGGTGGTGGGAGGGAGGGCCAGGAGGGGATGGGTGGAGGGACTGCCTTTGTCACAAGGGGTCCCACTAAAACAATATTAACCTTACTGAACTACCGGACGCGCAGCGGCCCCCTCTCCACAACCAACCTCCAGAAAGTGGTCATGTTTTCATTTGACGGAAGAGGCAGGAACGTGTTAAAGCAGGCACTGGTTTGGTTCATTTCAGAAGGGGTGGGGGAGAAAGGGCGAGGAGAGGGGACTGGACGGGAACTAAAGAATGCATGGTGATGTATAGAAATGCCTTCGCAAATTCCTTTTCTTAAAACTTCACTCTGAGACTTTCAAGCAATGAAAACTAGGGGTGGGCGGAATTTGCGAAATTAACTTTCGCAAATTATCGTGAAAATGTTTAAAATTATCGCAAACAAGCGGAAATATCGCGAAGATGCGGAAGTTTTTTTCCTGCATGTTCGCGAGATTTTCTGCATGGTTGCGGGTCGCCAACTTACCCAAGTGATTGCTTGCGGGCGCGGGCATCTTGTTTTGAGTTGTCTCGCGGTGCATGATCACGAGAAGAAAGACGTGATCGCGCGACGCATGACGTCACTGCGGGCGCGAACTGTCGCGAGACAGCGCAAATGGCTAAAAACTATACAACATCTCATGGAGAACGCGACCGGATCAAGAAAACTTGTCGGCGAACGCAGGGATTCAGGTAAGGCGATCGCGCGCGCGCGAGAATGTATTATTTTACAGCGCGAGCAAGAAACAAATTATCGCCAAGCTGCGGAAACCGGAATTTTTGACATTTTCGCGCTCTCCGCGGAACGCGAAAATGTCAAATTATCGCAATTTCCCCGAACGGAACGAAATTTTCGCCCAGGCCTAATGAAAACAAGCATTGGACGCACGAGACGCGATGGTGGGGGGGTGGGGGAGAGAAGCGGGAGTTCTGATAAACTGGTGTGAAATAGCAGCAGGGAAGGGGGCAGAGAGGGGTTACGAGGGAGAGCGACGTAAAGCCATATGGCTGCTTTGCGCACGTGCACGCCTCCAGGGGAAGCACTTTTAAAACCCACTTACAAAATGTCTCAAAGAGACAGCTTTCGCTGTCTCAGCGAGACCTAAAAAGGGATCTTTCTGAACCAAGGGCTACCTTCTTGCCAAATTTGGTGTAATTCCGTTCAGCAGTTCTGGCTGTAGCCGTTTCTAAATTTCCTAAGTGGGAAATTGCATGGGGAAAACACGTTTTGGGACCCCCCTTTTCTCTCAGCACCCGCTTGACGAATCACCCCGAAACTTTCAAATCTTTCAAGATAGGAGCGGACCGGAGCGCCCCACGAGTTTTGAAAATTTTGCAAAGATTCATCAATCGGCGCCAAAGTTATTGGGAATAGAATGTTGCGATTTTCCTATGCATAATAGGTCCTAACTATAACTACCTACTGGCGACCGCCAGTAGGTAATATATATATATATCTCTATATATATTCACAGAAAAAACCATAATGATAATGTCATCAGTGATGTCATCAGTGATGTCATTTGAGATGTCATCAGTGATGTCATCAGTGATGTCACTGACCATGTCATGAATGATGCAATATGTGACATCATGAGCAGTGCATTGCTGGCGCATGAGTTATATATCAGAACTAACTATAACGGAGGAATTTCTATGGTTTTGTATGAGTGAAATGGGCAGCTAACTATAACACCCCTGAAACCTATGGTTTTTTCTGTGAATTTCTAAGGTTTTTTAAATGCTAATTTCTAACTATAACGTCTCTGAAACCTATGTTTTTTTTCTGTGAATTTCAAAGGTTTTTTAAATGCTAACTTTTAAGTGTGATAGTAGTTATATCTATTTTTTTGTACTGATTTTTTACAATTTTTTAACTGTTTATTTATAAATATTTTATTCATTAAATAACATTATATATTTTTCTGAAAATTGCAAAAAAAATTTTTTTAATTAACACTGAAATATTGATTACTTTTCTTGTTTTCATTTTTTATTTTAATATATTTATATCATTGTCTTTAAAAAAAAAATCCAATTTTTTTTCGCAGTCGCGCACTCAAAGTGTACACATCACGGTGGATGCGCGCATTCTAGCCGCCATTTTAGAAAAGTCATGAAGGATCCGCATATGGTGTGCGACGGCTGCGTGTTTTGTCAGTTACATCATATACATTTAATATCACGTGATATGCGCGATTGGTATGCGACCAGTCTGCGACTCCTGCTCCCGCGCATTCGCGACACATGCGCATTACGGTGCGAGATGTTTGCGCGCTTGCGGGTCCCGCGTGACATCATATACGTGCTGGGGCAGAGCTGCTTTAGAGCCAGTGAACCAGGTCAGCAGAGCTGCTCTAGCTGACACTGACTGACTGACACTGACTGACACTGACTGACACTGATTGACACTGACTGACACTGATTGACTGACACTGACTGACTGACACTGATTGACTGACACTGACTGACTGACACTGATTGACTGACACTGACTGACACTGATTGACTGACACTGACAGACTGACTGACACTGACTGACTGACATTGACTGACACTGACTGACACTGACTGACTACTCTCTACTACTCTACTACTGACTCTCTACTACTCTCTACTACTCTCTCTCTACTACTCACTTTCTACTACTCACTCTCTACTACTCTCTACTACTTACTCTCTACTACTCTACTACTCTCTACTACTCACTCTCTACTACTCACTCTCAACTACTCACTCTCAACTACTCACTCTCTACTACTCTACTACTCACTCTCTACTACTCACTCACTACTACTCTCTACTACTCACTCTCTACTACTCACTCTCTACTACTCACACTCTACTACTCTCTACTACTCAATCTCTACTACTCTCTACTATTCACTGTCTACTACTCAATCTCTACTACTCACTCTACTACTTTCTACTACTCTCTACCACTCACTCTTTACTACTCTACTACTCACTCTCTACTACCCTCTACTACTCACTCGCTACTACTCTCTACTACTCACTCTCTACTACACTCTCTACTACTCTCTCTCTCTCTACTACTCTCTACTACTACTCTCTACTATTCACTCTCTACTACTCACTCTCTACTACTCTCTACTACTCACTCTACTACTCTCTGCTGCTCTCTAGCACTCACTCTCTACTACTCTACTACTCTCTCTCTACTACTCACTCTCTACTACTCTCTCTCTACTACTCTACTACTCTCTACTACTCTCTCTACTACTCACTCTCTACTACTCACTCTCTATTACTCTCTACTACTCTCTCTCTACTACACACTCTCTACTACTTGCTCTCTACTACTCACTCTACTACTCACTCTACTACTCACTCTCTACTACTCCCTACTACTCACTCTACTACTCACTCTCTACTACTCTCTACTACTCACTCTCTACTACTCCACTACTCTCTACCTATCACACTCTACTACTCACTCTGTACTACTCTCTACTACTCACTCTACTACTCTCTGCTGCTCTCTAGCACTCACTCTCTACTACTCTACTACTCTCTCTCTACTACTCACTCTCTACTACTCTCTCTCTACTACTCTCTACTACTCACTCTCTACTACTCTCTACTACTCACTCTCTACTACTCTCTCTCTACTACTCACTCTCTACTATTCACTCTCTAATACTCACTCTCTACTATTCGCTCTCTACTACTCACTCTCCACTACTCACTCTCTACTACTCACTCTCTTCTACTCTCTACTACTCACTCTCTACTACTCACCCTCTACTACTCTCTACTACTCTCTCTGCTACTCACTCTCTACTACTCACTCTCTACTACTCTACTACTCTCTACTACTCGCTCTACTACTCACTCTATACTATTCTCTACTACTCACTCTACTACTCTCTCCTACTCTCTACCAGTCACTCTATACTACTATACTACTCACTCTCTACTACTCTCTCTCTACTACTCACTCTCTACTACTCACTCTACTACTGTCTACTACTCACTCTGTACTACTCTCTACTACTCACTCTGTACTACTCACGCTGTACTACTCACTCTCTACTACTCTCTACTGCTCACTCTCCGCTACTGATTCTCTACTACTCGCTCTCAACTACTCTCTACTACTCACTCTACTACTCACTCTCTACTACTCTACTACTCTCTCTACTTCTCACTCTCTACTACTCTCTCTACTACTCACTCTCTACTACTCACTCTCTACTACACACTCTCTACTACTTGCTCTCTACTACTCACTCTCTACTACTCTCTACTACTCACTCTACTACTCTCTGCTGCTCCCTTGCACTCACTCTCTACTACTCTACTACTCTCTCTCTACTACTCACTCTCTACTACTCTCTCTCTACTACTCTACTACTCTCTAGTACTCTCTCTACTACTCACTCTCTACTACTCACTCTCTACTACTCTCTCTCTACTACACACTCTCTACTACTTGCTCTCTACTACTCACTCTACTACTCACTCTACTACTCACTCTCTACTACTTCCTACTACTCACTCTACTACTCTCTCTCTACTACTCACTCTCTACTACTCTCTCTCTACTACTCTACTACTCTCTACTACTCTCTCTACTACTCACTCTCTACTACTCACTCTCTACTACTCTCTACTACTCTCTCTCTACTACACACTCTCTACTACTTGCTCTCTACTACTCACTCTACTACTCACTCTACTACTCACTCTCTACTACTCCCTACTACTCACTTTACTACTCACTCTCTACTACTCTCTACTACTCACTCTCTACTACTCCACTACTCTCTACCTATCACTCTCTACTACTCACTCTGTACTACTCTCTACTACTCACTCTACTACTCTCTGCTGCTCTCTAGCACTCACTCTCTACTACTCTACTACTCTCTCTCTACTACTCACTCTCTACTACTCTCTCTCTACTACTCTCTACTACTCACTCTCTACTACTCTCTACTACTCACTCTCTACTACTCTCTCTCTAATACTCACTCTCTACTACTCGCTCTCTACTACTCACTCTCCACTACTCACTCTCTACTACTCACTCTCTTCTACTCTCTACTACTCACTCTCTACTACTCACTCTCTACTACTCTCTACTACTCTCTCTGCTACTCACTCTCTACTACTCACTCTCTACTACTCTACTACTGTCTACTACTCGCTCTACTACTCACTCTCTACTATTCTCTACCACTCACTCTACTACTCTCTCCTACTCTCTACCACTCACTCTCTACTACTCTATTACTCACTCTCTACTACTCTCTCTCTACTACTCACTCTCTACTACTCACTCTACTACTGTCTACTACTCACTCTGTACTACTCTCTACTACTCACTCTGTACTGCTCACTCTGTACTACTCACTCTCTACTACTCTCTACTGCTCACTCTCCGCTACTGATTCTCTACTACTCGCTCTCAACTACTCTCTACTACTCACTCTACTACTCACTCTCTACTACTCTACTACTCTCTCTACTTCTCACTCTCTACTACTCTCTCTACTACTCACTCTCTACTACTCACTCTCTACTACACACTCTCTACTACTTGCTCTCTACTACTCACTCTCTACTACTTTCTACTACTCACTCTACTACTCTCTGCTGCTCCCTAGCACTCACTCTCTACTACTCTACTACTCTCTCTCTACTACTCACTCTCTACTACTCTCTCTCTACTACTCTACTACTCTCTAGTACTCTCTCTACTACTCACTCTCTACTACTCACTCTCTACTACTCTCTCTCTACTACACACTCTCTACTACTTGCTCTCTACTACTCACTCTACTACTCACTCTACTACTCACTCTCTACTACTCCCTACTACTCACTCTACTACCTACTCTCTACTACTCTCTTCTACTCACTCTCTACTACTCCACTACTCTCTACCTATCACTCTCTACTACTCACTCTGTACTACTCTCTACTACTCACTCTACTACTCTCTGCTTCTCTCTAGCACTCACTCTCTACTACTCTACTACTCTCTCTCTACTACTCCCTCTCTACTACTCTCTCTCTCTACTACTCACTCTCTACTACTCACTCTACTACTCTCTACTACTCACTCTCTACTACTCTCTCTCTACTACTCACTCTCTACTATTCACTCTCTAATACTCACTCTCTACTACTCGCTCTCTACTACTCACTCTCCACTACTCACTCTCTACTACTTGCTCTCTACTACTCTCTACTACTCACTCTCTACTACTCACTCTCTACTACTCTCTACTACTCTCACTGCTACTCACTCTCTACTACTCACTCTCTACTACTCTACTACTCTCTACTACTCGCTCTACTACACACTCTCTACTATTCTCTACTACTCACTCTACTACTCTCTCCTACTCTCTACCACTCACTCTCTACTACTCTACTACTCACTCTCTACTACTCTCTCTCTACTACTCACTCTGTACTACTCTCTACTACTCACTCTGTACTACTCACTCTCTACTACTCACTCTCTACTACTCTCTACTGCTCACTCTCCGATACTGATTCTCTACTACTCGCGCTCAACTACTCACTCTACTACTCACTCTCTACTACTCTACTACTCTCTCTACTTCTCACTCTCTACTACTCTCTCTACTACTCACTCTCTACTACTCACTCTCTACTACACACTCTCTACTACTTGCTCTCTGCTACTCGCTCTCTACTACTCTCTAGTACTCACTCTAATACTCACTCTCTACTACTCTCTACTACTCACTCTCTACTACTCCACTACTCTCCACTACTCACTCTCTACTACTCACGCTCTACTACTCTACTACTCTCTACTACTCTCTCTCTACTACTCACTCTCTACTACTCACTCTCTACTACTCTCTACTACTCACTCTCTACTACTCTCTACTACTCACTCTCTACTACTCACTCTCCACTACTCACTCTCTACTACTCGCTCTCTACTACTCTCTACTACTCACTCTCTACTACTCTCTCTCTACTACTCTCTACTACTCACTTTGCTACTCACTCTCTACTACTCTCTACTACTCACTCTCTACTACTCACTCTCTACTACTCTCTACTACTCACTCTCTACTACTCTCTACTACTTTCTACTACTCACTCTCTACTACTCTCTACTACTCACTCTCTAACACTCACTCTCTACTACTCACTCTCTACTACTCACTCTACTACTCTCTACTACTCACTCTTTGATACTTTCTCTACTACTCTCTACTACTCTCTACTACTCACTCTCTACTCTCTATTACTCGCTCTCTACTCTCTACCTCTCTACCTCTCTCTCTACTACTCTCTATCTCTCTACCTCTCTGTACACGCACACATATGCACATATATATATGCATATATATGCATATGCATTTATATATATGTATGCGTATATATATATATACATATTCACTGAAAAAACCATAGGTTTCACGGGTGTTATAGTTAGCTGGACTTTTCACTTGTACAAAACCATTGAAATTCCCCCGTTATAGTTAGTTCAGCTAACTATAACTCGCGCGCCCGCAATGCACTGCTGATGACGTCACATATTACATCACTCATGACATGGTCAGTGACATCACTCATGACATCACTGATGACATCTCAAATGACATCACTGATGACATCACTGATGACATCATCCAGTGAATGTGTGTTATTCTGAAAATTAAATATGTTTTATATAGGTATATCTCAAGGTCGATGGAAGAATAAATGGGTATATAAGTGTCTAAATGGATGATTTGTTTTTGAAAAATTGATTGTGTAACTGACTGATTAAGTGTATCATAGTGAATACATGGCTTAGTGAGTAATGTTTAAATATGTAAATATCTGTATCAGTCTCTCACTTTGTGTATAAGTGGCTGCATGGGTTGGTGAGTAGCTACATGGGTGTCTATATAGGTTATTAGTTGGTTTTTTGAGTATCAGTCTGAGTGTCTGCATGGTTCGGTGGGGGTATTACGTAGTGCATAGGTGCATGAATGAGTGACTCACTGCTTGTATGTGTTGAACACAGTATGTGTGCAGGACTGTATGGGTGGATGAGTGTGTGTATGGGCGTGTTAGTGAGTGAATGACTGTCTCAATAGTGTCTTTATGAGTAACTACATATGTTTTAAACTAGTATATGTGACTATTGGTGTATATATGTGAGTATATGTGAGAGTGAGAGATTGAAAGAGTTCCTGTATGAATAAGTATGTGTTTCTATAAGTGATTGTTTAAAAGACTAAGTATGTGTAAGTTTCCGTAGAAGTAAGTGTGGTGGTGTGTGTATAACTGTATATGCAAGTAAATGTATGTTTGATTCTTTATTAGCATGAGTGACTATGTGTGTGAGTAACTCTATGGATGAGTGGCATTGTGTAACAGGATGTATAGGTGTATGAGTACATATGATGAGTGAGTACATGTATGAGTGACTGTATTGGACTGTTGGTGAATGAGTGGATGTGTATGTGGATCTTAGAATTACTGAAGAGGTTGTTGTAACTGGTATTGGTATGTCCATTGTTTTGAAAATTTTAGTCTCTATTTTTGAATGTGTGTATCAAAGGTTATATTAGGGTGAGAGGAGGTCTGCCACTCTATCACAAGGATGATGTCATCAGTGATGTCATCAGTGATGTCATTTGAGATGTCATCAGTGATGTCATGAGTGATGTCACTGACCATGTCATGAGTGATGTAATATGTGACGTCATCAGCAGTGCATTGCGGGCGCGCGAGTTATAGTTAGCTGAACTAACTATAACGGGGGAATTTCAATGGTTTTGTACAAGTGAAAAGTCCAGCTAACTATAACACCCCTGAAACCTATGGTTTTTTCAGTGAATTTCTGAGGTTTTTTAAATGCTAATTCCTAACTATAACGTGCCTGAAACCTATGGTTTTTTCTGTTAATTTCAAAGGTTTTTTAAATGCTAATTTCTAACTATGCCTACAGAGATAGGACATGTGAAGAAAGAAGAAAAAATGCACAGAAAGAAACAAAAGAAGTGCAGAAAGAAGCAACAGAAGTCTTCAAATACGAAGATAAGTGCAGGAAGAAGGATAACGTGCAGAAAGAACAAAAAGAAGAGCAGAAAGAAGCCTTGTTGCAAAATCATCCTGTACCCTCAACTTTTTCAGACGGATACTGGTGGTAACTGAGTCTGACTAACCAGTCCTAGAGCCAGTGCTATGTTAAAAGACACTTAGAATACAGTGAAAACACCTACATACACTAGGGAACATTATGCGTTGGGGTCCCCCTGTGATTAGCCTTACCTCCTCTATAAGCCCCTAGTATATAATAGGGCATGGGGATTAAAACTACCTCTTAAAACAGGCCACAGGGCGTTTTTGCACACGTTAACTCAGGCCCCGTCCCCTCCTTTCACCATTGTGTAAACACGCCCTGTGTCCGTTTTTAGTTGGGAGATTAAGTTCATTTGAGTCCTGAGGGTCCCTAGGGTCCAACTAGCCCACTAGGTACCTCCAGTAAGTGCCACAGAGCTGCGTTGCAGAGAGGTGTAAAAAGTGGCACGGCCTGGACCACCTCTCTGCAATGCAGCTCAGTGGCGCTTACTGGAAGCACTTGGTGGGCTAGTTAGCCCCCAGGGGCCCTCAGTATTGAAGGGAAATTATATCCCCAATTTAAAACGTGCCATGGTGCGTGTTTGCACACGTCACCTCAGGCCCCGTCCCCTCCCTTCACCACTGTGTAAACGCGCCCTGTGGCTGTTCTAAGTTGAGAGATTAAGTCCCCTTGAATCCTAAGGGTCCCTAGGGTCACACTAGACCACTAGGTACCTCCAGTAAGCGCCACAGAGCTGCGTTGCAGAGAGGTGTAAAAAGGGGCTTGGCCTCAGAACACCTGTCTGCAGCGCAGCTCCCTGGCGCATACTGGAGATGCCTGTTGGGGGCGCGTTTGCAGAGTGCTGCATGGAGGGGGCATGGCCTCCGGCACGATGCCAGTCTTTTATTTATTTTATTTTTTTAAGAAGGGGGGCTGTGTGGTTCCCCTTCTTATTCTAATTTATTGGCCCTGATGACCCCATCCCCCAGGGCCTGTCTCCTAATTATATTTTTTTGACCCCAATCCCCAGGGCCGGCCACTGTTTTTTATTATTTTTAAAAAATATATATTTATAGACACACCTAGGACATGCTGGACAAACCGTACGTACCTATCACCATGACGATTTGCGTGATATTCATTAAAAGGCGACTATGCATGCAATTAATCCACGTGGAATGTATTTACACCACTAGTGAAGCTCTGACATGTCTGATGCTCTACCGTGCCTAATCCCGGTAGACACCCTTGTCGTTTATTTATACAAACATGGGTAGCTATTGACGGGCACATTTAATACACATGCACACCAAGCCATTCAAAGGGGATTCGACAAAAATTCGACCAAAACTATGCAAGAAACCCCCCTCACAGTTAATAAAACACACATCCACTGCCGGATGTGTAATACTTTTTATTTTACTCTCTGGAAAGGGGACGAACATCACTTGCGAGTCACAGCGCGCTCCTGACAGAGCCCAATGCTGTGTTACACCCACCATTGCCTGCCGAGTGCCACACACCTCTGTATGGTATTCCACTAGCTAGTGCATATGCTATGACACTCTCTAGCCCATGTGCACTGTAACACCACCCCGTGAAAATGTCATGCCACACTTGTCTTCGCACGGGTTATATTGCCCCATCTAACGTGCCTTCCTCGATGCCTATGTTATAACGCACAGTGCTATGCCATACATATTACAATTTGGGATCCATATCTTTGTCACAGTGCATATGCAACGTTACACTCCCCAGCACATATTTTATATTACAACTTTAGAGACTAGTTAGGTTACACAACACTGCCCTGTGCATATTACACTCCAAGGCGCATATCGCATAGCACGCGCTAGTGCCTGTGCTATCTCGCGCTCTCCAATGAATCTGTCATTGCGCACAATGTATTGCATATTATATTTCACGCCTGGTTCATCTTATATCACACTTTTTGGTGCATAGTTTATACCATACACTATATCTAGTTTTCATTTTCAATCGTGCTCTCAGGACTATGTTCTATATAACACTGTGTTCACCTACCCTTTTCACGGGCATTACATTTTGCGATAGGGGGTGGAGGGTCAGGGGGTGTTTTTGCCAAGTGAGCCTGGAGTCACAGTCACTAACGTCTTCTTCTTCCTGAATAAAAGTGAGATTATGCTGCATACTTGTTCATATTTTAAGTAGTTTGCACAGACAAAATGTTTTAAAAACAATAAAGTTTCTAATACCCGCCTTCTCTGAACAGTTAGCTTGCTGCCCCATCCCCCTCCTCCCTATCCTCTGTTGTGTGAATCCATGGACTAGCCTCCTCCCTCCTGCCATGCATGGTCTGATGTGCTGCCACTGCCCTCAATTTAGTATGATGTACCAGTCCACTCCTCCTGCCCTCCATTGCCCAATTCTATACCCCATCATTGACCTCCTGCTTAAACTCTGTGCTTAGCTTGCTGCCCCTATTCTCCTTCCCCCTGCCCTCCGATGTCTTTGTGCATGCCCCTGCTCCATCCTTTTTGCCCACCATGTCCCATGGACCTGCCACTCCTATCTACTCTGAGTGTTCTGTTGAGCTGCCACTCCCCTCCCACCTGCCTAGCATTGTCAGATGACTGTAACCTGTCCCTGCCACCTCCACCCTGCCTGTCCACATGCCATGCCTCTATCCTCTTCCTCCTGTCCTACATGGCCCATTGTACTGCCACACCCTTCTGCCCTCCCTGGTCTGTTGTGCTGCAACTGCTCCTCCTGCCTGCCCCGTGTGGTCTGTTGTAAGGCCCCTTCCCCTGAACTTTCTTGTCTGTGCACAGGTCCTGACCCTCCCTTCTATCCTCCATCGTCCTTTGTGCATGCCCCTGCACCCTCCTTCTTGCCCATCATAGCCATTGTGCTGCCACTAACCCTCCCACTTGCCATGCATGGTCTTCTGTGCTGCCATGGCCCCTCCCACCTTCCCTGTGTGGTCAGTTAGCTGCCCCTGACCCCCTCCCACCTTCCCTCCATGGTCTGTGTGTATGCCATCACAGTCTCACTGTTGCTCTTCATGTTGTGTCTTGCTTCTAGTGCCCATCCTGCCTGACCTCCATGGCCATCTTGCTGCTCCTGCCCTGCCCCCTTGCCCCCAGCCCTCTGTTTACATGTGCAGACCCCTACTCCCTCCCTCCTGGCTTGTCTGTTCCATTGTAATGCCCCTGATCCGTCCCTCCTGCCCTTTATGGTCTGTTATGCTGCAGCCTTCTCTCCTGTCTGTCCATTATGGTCAGCTAGCTACCATTGCCTCTTGCCCCTCTGTTCTCTGTTGTCCATGTGCATGGTCCTGTCCCCTCCCTCTTGCTTTCTATGGATTGTTGTGCTGCACTCCCGTCCTGCATGCCCTGTGTGGTGTATTGTGCTTCTGCAAACCCTGATGCCTGCCCTGCAGGGTCAGTTTGGTGCACCTCTCCATGTCTCTCCTGTCCTCTGTTATCCAAGTCCATGTCCCTATCCCATTTCCTTCCATGATCCAATGTACCATACTTGCGAACATTTTGAACTTGGTAAGAGGGAGATTTTGAAAAAAAACTGGGGTATTGATTTTCCCCTTTGAGTTACATTGAAAAAGAGGATATTGTAGACAGGAGACAGATCAAATAAAGCCCATTTGAGCTTAAAAACATTGGACGTTTCCTGGCTGAATCGGGTCTGTTGGCATGTATGGTTGTACTACCATTGCCTCTACCTTCTGCCCACAATGGTCTATTACATTGCCACAGCCTTGAAGGAGGGTAGATTTTGTATCACAGGGGGCCCCTGGCCCGTTCTGTCCACACCTGAAGTATGAGACCCTTGTCCTTGCCCTGCCAGCCGCATTTGTAGGCCGTATTAAATTGACCAGCGGGTCCTGTGTTGCTATATAATTATCCTGAGACATCCTTACCACTCAGCCAGCATAAAACCCCTGTGTAGGCCCTTCTGTTCAATATGTAGGCCTCTTTGTTAAATTGACCATAGCTCTGCAATTTTAGTGTATAGCAGTCTGAAGGCAGGTCTGCGAGGCCTTCTGCTCCAAACTAGTAGCCCCCACCCTACCCGAGTGCTCCGTGCTCGGTATCAAAGTTCAACATCCCCCTGAAGCTGTCGACATACAGTAGGCTGCATCCTGGACTGGTACTTGCTTCCTGGGCAGGTTTCCCGCTTTTAAGGAAGTGGCAACCGCAGAGCGTCAAGTTAGGAGAACTGAGGAGATTTTATACATGAATATATTGAATTCCTGTACAATACCCATTATTTTCTGCTTGCTCTATGGAACTTACGATAAGCGATTGGCCTGAGAGACTGACCTTTTCACCCAGTCCATTGTCAGCATTAAGTGGGTAAATGACGAAATGTCTGGTAAAATCTGCAGACGAAGCTTTTGGGTAGCATACGTAGGTAGATGTAGCGTGCAAAGGAGCCCACAAAATGATATAAAAAGGGAGCACCCACAGATATCGACAGACAACCTCGCCGTCTGTATGTAGGTTAACAGGCTGTGCAGGTTTTCCCCAAGAACTGGGAGCTCTTGTCTTCCTTTGCTTAAAATGTCTTGCTCTGCTTTGCTTGAAGTATCTTATTCTATTTTACCTATATGAAATGTCATGTTATGTTTAACCATTGTTCTCTTTACTTTTGCATTTAAAAGATGTTGTATTGTAATTGCAGGAATGCTTGCTCTAAGAGTAAATGTGAGTGTCCCTAGGTAACATTTTCCTTGGTGTAACTTGTTTCTCATGATGCATTTATAGATGTGTTTTCTCTCTCTCTCTGTCAGTCCATTAATTGAGATACAGAGAATATCATGACAGCTGTATGATTATCTGGATTCTGTATTTTGTACTTTATGTCTCTATTCTGCGGTTTCTTTGAAGTTGCATCTTCTCATTAAACTGCCATTGTATTCTGCCTCCAATTCCATGTCTCATATGTCTGTTTTCTTCATTTTTGGAGCAAGCGTTCCTAGGCACCCCGGCTCAAATTAAGGTGCCCCTTTTGTCCCTGACTCACTCTCCTGCTCAGTTCTGTGGTGGCTCCCGGGGCTCTGGGGACCGCCCCTAGCTTTCTTGACCCGTAATAGATCTTCCCTCCAACAGCCTCTCTTGCAAGTCCTGTATTGTTGGTTTGTTGCCCCTGCCCCCCTTTCCACTGCCCTCCATAGTCTGTTGTGCTTCCACGGCCCTTCCTGCCTGCTCAGTGTGGTTAAATTGTTGCCTTTGCACCCTCCTACCTGCCTTCAATTTTCAGAGTCCGTGCCCCTGGCCTCTGCCTCTCAACAGTATCCTAATGAACAACTAGATTGCTAACATTCTATATTTATTACAAAAGTGTGGAACGCCTGACATCATCTTGATGTAATCAAAACTGTAATACCTAGAGCATTCCTTTAGAAATTACATATATGAGAGGGTCTTATTGGCATCAAAATTATGGTTAGTGCTCTAAAAGACTGAAATAAGGACATATTTTCTGAGTTTTCAAATAGCGACAAAGCACTTTTAAATTATTTGTTATCTTTATGTTTTTTTATCTAGTTGACAACTTGATTAAATGTTGCACTTAGGGGAGAGGATGTGGTGTTACTTCCAGAACTGCAGACTTTGCAACTGGGGAACCAGGTTGAAGTTTCTGCTTCAGCTCGACATTCTGTGATTCTGGTCAAATCACTTAGTCTCCCCATGTCTACAACCAAAATGAATTTGTTCTTGTGTGATGTAACCAATGCTCATGTAAAGCACTCCAATACCTGACAAGTCTGCACTATATAACACTGCAAAAACACAAAATAATAAGTGTTTTGCACACTTCTGTCATTGGGCTATATTTGGGCTATATCTGGGTGATTTTGGGCTACATTTGGGCTCTTTTGTCTCCGGTGGCCATCTTGGGAGATTTATTTGTTATGAAGTTTCCTAATTTCCTCATGTACTGCAGTCTCCTCAGTCGGAAATGCTTTCAGTTTTTTACTTTGATTCCATCATGAAGGTATTCAGATATGTCACACATTTGCCATGAATTCTGAATGTTAGCACTCTAGTTGCTCATTAGATCACTGTAGTAAAACTACTGTTCACCATGGAAGTCTGCTCCTGGTATTAAAAGTGCATGTTTCAGTCTGCATGTCAGAATTTTTTAATGAAATAGAAGAGGATTTGAGAAGTCACTCAAAATGTGCCCTAATTTTTCTTTTTTCCTCACTAATCATAATTTCTATGGCACAATGAACCTCCTCATTGTGTTCCTTTTAAATTAAACTACTCACTCTCTACTACTCACTCGCTACTACTTTCTACTACTCACTCTCTACTACTCACTTTCTACTACTCTCTACTACTCTACTACTCTCTACTACTACTCTCTACTACTCACTCTCTACTACTCACTCTCTACTACTCTCTACTACTCTCTACCACTCACTCTCTACTACTCTACTACTCACTCTCTACTACTCTCTACTACTCTCTCTACTACTCTCTCTCTACTACTCCCTCTCTACTACTCACTCTACTACTCTCTACTACTCACTCTCTACTACTCACTCTCTACTACTCACTCTCTACTACTCTACTACTCTCTACTACTCTCTACTACTCACTCTCTACTAATCACTCTCAACTACTCACTCTACTACTCTCTCTACTACTCACTCTCTACTACTCTCTACTACTCACTCTACTACTCTCTACCACTCACTCTCTACTACTCTCTCTCTCTACTACTCACTCTCTACTACTCACTCTACTACTCTCTACTACTCTCTCTGCTACTCACTCTCTACTACGCTCTACTACTCACTCTCTACTACTCACTCTCTGCTACTCTACTACTCTCTACTACTCTCTCTACTACTCACTCTCTACTACTTACTCTCTACTACTCTCTACTACTCTCTCTCTACTACACACTCTGTACTACTTGCTCTCTTCTACTCACTCTACTACTCACTCTACTACTCACTCTCTACTACTCCCTACTACTCACTCTACTACTCACTCTCTAGTACTCTCTACTACTCACTCTCTACTACTCCACTACTCTCTACCTATCACTCTCTACTACTCACTCTGTACTACTCTCTACTATTCACTCTCTACTACTCTCTCTCTACTACTCACTCTCTACTACTCACTTTCTAATACTCACTCTCTACTACTCTCTACTACTCACTCTCTACTACTCTCTACTACTCACTCTACTACTCATTCTCTACTACTCATTCTCTACTACTCTCTCTCTGCTACTCAGTCTCCACTACTCACTCTCTACTACTCTCTACTACTCACTCTCTAATACTCACTCTCTACTACTCTCTACTACTCACTCTCTACTACTCTCTACTACTCCCTCTACTACTCACTCTCTACTACTCTCTACTACTCTCTACTTCTCACTCTCTACTTCTCTCTACTACTCACTCTCTACTACTCACTCTACTACTCTCTCCTACTCACTCTCTGCTACGCTCTCTATTACTCTCTACTACTCTCTACTCTCTATTACTAATCCTCTACTCTCTACCTCTCTACCTTTCTCTACTACCTCTCTCTCTACTACTCTCTACCACTCTACCTCTACCTCTCTACCTCTACCTCTCTACCTCTACCTCTCTACCTCTACACCTCTACCTCTATACCTCTCTCTACACGCGCACATATGCACATATATGCATATGCATTTATATATATTTATGTGTATATATTATCTACTGGCGGTCGCCAGTAGATAGTTATAGTTAGGACCGTGTTTCCATAGGAAATCTCAAAATTCTATTTTGAATAACTTTGGCGCCGGTTGACGAATCTTTGCGAAACTTTCAAAACTAATGGGGCGCTCCGCTCAGCTCCTACCCTAAAAGTCTCGGGGTGATTCGTCAAGCGGGGGCCGAGAAAAAAGGGGGGTCCCAAAACATGTTTTCCCCATGCATTTTTCCATAGGACCTTTAGTCGAAGGTACAGCCCGAACGGCTGAACAGAATTACTTGAAATTTGGCAAAGAGGTAGTCCTCAGGTCAGGGAAGTGCCTTTTGCATATATGGAGTCAATCTGTTCAGTAGTTCCTGAGAAAATTGCATTTAAAAGTACATACATATCTATAGCCGCGCACCGTGCGCGCATGGTGCGCGCACCCTAACGTGCGCGAGCGTAATTCTGATTGGTGGTTACATGTCAGTCAACGTTAGAATCGGTCGAAATCAGGAAGTGTTGGCCGCCATTTTGTTTGTTATCAGTGCGAGAGTGGAAAAGGAAGGTGGCGAATGTGAAAAGGGGGCAGGGTAGAGAGTTCCTGACCCTCTAGCCTTTGTCAGGGAGTCCCTGAAGGACCCCGAAGGCAGAAAAAAACATGTAAAAAAAAAATTGAAAAAATTGCGGGGGTGCGCGCACGGTGAAAAACCATTAAAAAAAATATATATATTTTAATAAGTAGTTTCTTGTAAAATAAATATATAAAAAAAATAATAATACATACATAACTTAGCATTTAAAAAACCGTACAAATTCACTGAAAAAACCATAGGTTTCACACACGTTATAGTTAGGAATTAGCATTTAAAAAACCTTGCAAATTCACTTAAAAAACCATAGGTTTCACACATGTTATGGTTAGGTGGGTATTTCACTCGTAAAAAAACAATGAAATTCCCCCGTTATAGTTACTTCAGATAACTATAACTCGCGCGACCGCCACTCAAGGATGATGTCATCAGTGATGTCAAGAGTGATGCCACTGACCATGTCATGAGTGATGTAATATGTGACGTCATGAGCACAGGATTGCGGGCGCGTGAGTTATAGTTATCTGAAGTAACTATAACGGGGGAATTTCATTGGTTTTTTACGAGTGAAATATCCACCTAACTATAACATGTGTGAAACCTATGTTTTTTTAAGTGAATATATATCTACATACAAATATAAACATATATATAATCTGCATATCTATATAAATACAAATATAAATGCATGCATACATATACATATATGCATGTTATGTACATGAAATTTTGAAAAACACTAATAAAAGCAAAGCTAAAAAGCCACCTAATTACAAACAGAATTGCTTTAACTTAAAAGAGGGTGAGACCAATTGCATTTTCAATGCTTGTTTACTTTGGTTCCATAAAGAAGGCATTCAGATGTGACACATTTGCCATAAATTCTGAATGGTAGCACTCTAGTTCCTCATTAGATCACTGTAGTAAAGCTACTGCTCACCAGGGAAGTCTGCTGCTGGTATTCAAAGTGCATGTTTCAGTCTGCATGTCAGAACTTTTTAATGAAATAGAAGAGGATTTGAGAAGTCAAAATGTGCCCTAATTTTTCTTTCTGCTGCACTAATCATAATTTCCATGGCAAAATGAACCCCCTCATTTTGTTCCTTTGCAAATTAAATGTTTTAAGTGTTACCACTTTATTCCAATCAAGATGGCTTCAGGTGTGCCATACTTTTGTCATAAGTAAGACTGTTAGCGCTCTAGTTGTTCTTTAAAACACTCTGGGATTTCTGTCATTGGGCTATACTTGGGCTACATCTCGGTGATATTTGTGCTACATTTGGGCTCTTTTGCCTCAGGTGGCCATCTTGGGAGACTTGTTATGAAGTTTCCTAATTTCCTCATTTACTACAGTCTCCTCAGTAGGCATACTGTCAGTTTTTTACTTTGATTCAATGAAGAAGGCATTCAGATGTGTCACACATTTGCCATAAATTCAGAATGTTAGCACTCTAGTTGCTCATTAGATCACTGTAGTAAAGCTACTGCTCACCAGGGAAGTCTGCTGCTGGTATTGAAAGTGCATTTTTCAGTCTGCATGTCAGAATTCTTTAATGAAATAGAAGAGGATTTGAGAAGTCACTCAAAATGTGCCCTAATTTTTCTTTCTGCAGCACTAATCATACATTCTATGGCAACATGAACCCTCTCATTTTGTTCCTTTTTAAATTAAATGTTTTAAGATTTACCACTTTATTCCAATCAAGATGGCTTCAGGTGTGCCATGCGTTTATCATAAGTAGGAGTGGTAGCGCTCTAGTTGATCTTTGGAACACTCTGGGAAGCTGCAGTAGAACACAAAGGAATCAACTGACAGTCTCTGCCCTTGTTGGATGTACATGTTTTACTGAGAATGTCAGACTTCATTCTCACATGACTGAGAAAGATAATGTGAATTTACAGAAAATATGCTCTCAGTTTAGCTTATAGATCACCTTCCAAACCTCTGTGGGAAAAGCATGTGAAAATAGTTTTCTCTCAAACATGATTCATGATATCCCAGCAGAAGGCTTTTTCACATGGTAAAATCACCTTAGAACATACCACAATTCCTAAAATGAGTATGGTACCATCAACAAATGATTTATAATGTAACTAAAGTCTTAAAACCTTCTATTAATTGCAATGCTTTTTAATGAGGTGCTATCATGTATATTGGTCCCAAGATGGCTGCCAACACTTCTTGGATGAAGTGCTGACAGCCAATCAGATCTCACAATGAGATGTGTGGTTAGGCTCCGCCCAGATATATATGTGATTTTACTTTTGATTTTCTCAGGAACTACTGAACGGATTTACACCATATATGCAAAAGGCACATGCCTGACCTGAGGACTACCTCTTTGCCAAATTTCAAGTAATTCTGTTCAGCCGTTCGGGCTGTACCTTCGACTAAAGGTCCTATGGGAAAATGCATGGGGAAAACGCGTTTTGGGACCCCCCTTTTTTCTCAGCCCCCACTTGACGAATCACCCCGAGAATTTCAGGGTAGGAGCTGAGCAGAGCGCCCCATTAGTTTTCAAAATTTCACGAAGATATGTCAACCGGCGCCAAAGTTATTCAAAATAGAATTTTCAGATTTCCTATGGGAACTCGATCCTAACTATAACTATCTACTGGCGACCACCAGTAGATAATATATATATATATGAGGGCTTTATAGTCATGAAATATTAACCTTGGTCTTCGTGTTTGCATAACTGATCAATGATATTAGCCAATTCAGGGCAAAAATGCAATTAATTCATTATTTGATCATATTAAAATGTTTAAAGATGGCTGAAACTTTTCTTTAAACTTACTTTTGAAGTCCTCTTTTGATGTTTGGTTAAAGGAGCACCGCACCACCAATCACTATAATGTATTTGATTTAAATTGTGCTGTCCCGGGACGCCTTGCAAAACTGACGAAGGCAGTCGCCGAAACGCGTCTTTTGTGTGTAGTTTAACCTAATAAATCGGGTTAAATCATCCTCCGTGAGAGCTGTACTTTGTACTTTGTAGCAGAGAGATATATATTTATATATATATATATATATGAATGGACCTTCGCCATTGCAATCGTTCAGATGAATAGACGAAGCAGACCTAATATCGGTTCAAGTTGTTTATTGTAAACCCGCTTTGGCCGCCATGACGCGTTTCAGCCTCCAAGAGGCCTTGATCACATGACGCTTTCAAGAGGAAGTGCAAAATTTAAAGTGCTCAGTGCATAGAAAAGTGTCACATGACCAATAGACATAGAAGAATCTTATAAACATGATCGGCAAGTGCCTGAATGAAATTCTATTTAGACAACACAAAGCAGAATCAAGCCTTAATCATTTGACATAATATGGAAACATCGTAGGATCCTGAATCTATTTCCAAATGATGCTGCTAATTTAAAAATTTAAGGAAGATCAGAAATTTTATACAGTATTTATTTAAGTACTCATAAATAAATATATAAACCCCGAAAATTCCTAAAAATTCTAGAAAAACTTCATATCATAGTTTATACAATAATAAAACCCCAGTGGGTAATGAATCTATTATTTCAGCAAGGGAACCTGCACTATACTATAAATACATAGGCTGTAACAGAAAGTCTTAGAAATATCCATTCACAATCAATAAAAAGGTATATAAATTATTGATCAGAATAAAACAAGTTCCACATAATATTTTTATAAAAACAGTTTTGAATATAAAAAACTTTCCATATGCAATACCGCACTTAAGAGAAACACATAGCCTGAAATTCCAAAATTAATTCATGATCATGTAATGTAAAAAAGTCCTGCCCAATTGGGCATGGTACTATGACCTAGAGACATGGACACGATAATAAAGTGCAAAAATGAAAATAAATATGTGCTAAACACCAAAGGTGACAATAGAATTACAAATGCATTTTTCGGAGGCCGCATTGTAAGAGGAGTTCATTAAAACGCTATACAGAAATCAATGGTAGTCAGGCAACAAGATATTACAAGCATGTAAAAATCCTCGCTAGCATTAAGACCATTAGGTGTCTTAGTATCTAGTGTTAGGATATAACGATTTTCCAATGCTCGAAGGCGGGCTTCACAGTTTTCACCTCTTCTAAGTGGTATGACAGTGTCAATCACAAAGAATCTCAAAAGTTACGAATTGTTATTGTGAGACTCTTTGAAGTGGAGTGCCACCGGGTAGGAGGCATCGCTACTGCAGATAGCTCTGATGTGCTGGAGTATCCTCTTGTGGACCTGCAACTTGGTACTACCCTCATATTGCAGGCCACAGGGACACTCCAGCACATAAACCGCAAATTTAGTCTTGCAGGTGAGAAACCTAGAGATGGGAATAGGGGTGTCGTTGAATGGCACTGAATAAGATGTTTTACTGACCCCCTGCCTGCAGGCTTTACAAACAGCACATTTGACAAATCCCTTTCAAGAGCTCATCCACGATTTGGCTACTGACAATTCAGGGCTGCTTTTGACAAGGGCATCACTCATTGATCTGGCTTTGCGAAATGTGATGTCTGGAGTAGCTGACATAAGACTGCCAATGACTGGATCATTTCGCACCAAATTCCAGTTCTTTTTACACATTTTACGCAGAGCTTGGTGTTACCTATTGTAAGTCAATACTAATCATGTCACAGAATTACCCTCACTGCTTACATAGGCTTTTTTGGAACTCTTGTTGGAAAGAGCCATGTCTCTGGAGATACCATTGGCCTTATTTATTGCTTTGTCAAGAATCTTCTTGGTGTAACCTCTTGCCACAAACCTATCTCGACTGTCTTTCTGTGCTGCTTCACTTTCTGATTGTGTGCTACATATACGCCGAATGCGCAGCATTTCCCCAAAGGGAATGCTGCTTATCAGGTGTCCTGGATGATGGCTAGTAGCATGCAACACAGTGTTACCAGCAGTTGGTTTTCTGAATAGTCTAGTCTCCAATCTGCTGTTATGAATGAAGAGTTCTACATCCAGAAAACAAACATTGATGTCACTGATATGGCCTGTGGAATGTAAATTAAGAGGGTTGTTATTGATCACATTGATGAATTGCAGGGCCTGCTGTTCAGAGCCCCTCCAAATTAAGAATATGGCATCAATGTATCTGTACCAATATGCCACGCGATATGCAAATTCCTCAGCTAGTTGGCCACGGAGGACCCGTTCCTCCCAGAGCTCCATATGCAGACAGGCACAACTGGGGGAGAAACAGGCCCCCATAGCAACACCTCTTATCTGCTGAAACACCTGGTTTGAAAACATGAAAAAATTGTTGTTAAGACAGGTGGAAATCATGGTTACCAGCATTTTGTTGTGATCATGAAAATGAATGGGTCGTGTTAGACCTATCACCTTGGCGTGACTCTCCCTTCCACTTTTTGTTGCTGTGCCTCATGTGTTTTGCTGGTGTTAGCTGCTCAGAGCACTGTGCCACTGCCAACCAGTGCCACAGTGCAAGTGCTCCCTGTGTAAATTGCCATATTGATTGGATTCCATGATTGGCTTATTTGGTTTACTGTCAGACCCTAGTACAGTGCACCAGGAGTGCCCAGGGCTTGTAGATCCAAATGCTGCTAGTGGGCTTGCAGCACTGGTTGTGCCACCCACAAAAGCATCCTGGTAAAAGGTGTCTAAGGTCTGCCATTGCAGAACCTGCGTGCAGTCGGGTACTGTCATGCTGACTGGGCAAGTGCACCCACTTGCCAGTCCCTAAACCTTCCCTTTACTTCATGTAAGTCACCCCTATGGTAGGCCCAATGGCAGGGTGCATTGTAAGCATAAGGTAGGACAAGCCCTGATGTGTGTGGCATGTCTTAATAGTGAATGACTGCCATTTTGCCATTTTCGTTTTTCACTATTGCAAGGTTACCTGTTCTCATAGGCCAGAATGGGCTGTTAGAATTATTACATTCTATGATCCTAACAGACCAAGGGAACATGGTAGGCATTCGAGTTTAGTATGCCTGAACTCAGAATAATAAAATACTTCTATTAGTAAAGTTTATTTTAATATTCTGTGTTTGCAAATACCACTTTTAGAAAGCTGGTATTTGCTTGCCTAACCATTTCAGCCCGCCTCTTCTATGATGTGTATTTGCTGTCTTGTTTCTGTGAGTGACAGGGCTGGGGGATCCAAGAGGGCAGGGCTAGGTAGCCTGGTGGTGAATAGAGAGATTTACATCCAGATGGGTGGGAGGAGTACACCTGGACTCTGAGTAGGGCTGTGCTCTGCCACTACAATGCTGGTTCCACCTCCTGTGGAGCGTCTGATGTCTCTGCCCTGCACCCTGAATGGAAAGTCAGAGACATGTCAACAAAGTGCTCAGGAACTGGTTCTGGCTGGGCAAAGGCCCCTCTACCCTAGAGGAACAAAGGAATTACGGGTATAAGTATTGGGACCCTGCTCCCAAGAAATTAGATCCAGATTTCCCAAGAAGGAACCTCTGCCTGAAAAGAAGTTACTGGGAAAGCTGAAGGAGGAATACTGTCCCTGACCTGGGGGATTGGCCTGCAGTGGTTGCCTTGCTGCTGAAGGAGAGGAGAAAAGACTCAAAGACTTTACTTTTAACTTGTCCAAAGATCTCCAAGGGCTTGTGAGTGAGCTTGCCCCCTGAACGAAGTCCCAGGACCGGTGGACTTCACCCGCCTTGAGGAGAGCTGCTGGAAGCGCTGTTTTCCCTGTAGCGCTGAGGCAGGGAGCTGTGTGCGCCTCGTAAGATCTGCCCGAACTCTGTGAAACTCCGTGCCGCGCCGTCCGCCTCAAACAACGCAACTCTGAGCCCAATGACCCGCACCAGCACTGTCAACGAGCTGTAGCACGCACCGTGACAGAGGGACACCGCACCACACTTCGTTTCAACCCCCCCTTCGAGCTGCGCTGATCATAGCACACCCGGCCGCTGATGTCAAGCCTATACTCGCACTGACAGGTGAAGTACGCTTCGCCCATCCGTGTCGTACTGGCCGCCTCACACCTCGCAGAAGGACTGACAAGCAGCCCTCCCAAGGTACGGCTCGTACGCCGCAACGTAACAAGATCGTACCACACCAGGCACCGTCCCCTCAAGTAACGCGGCTCTGAGTTCCCAACGACCGCACTGTAGGAGATTGGCATCGACTGCATAGTTGCCCCCAACTTTTTGCTGATGTTTTGACTGTTTTTTGACTCTAGCCAGGCTGTGGCCCTGCTATCCAGGACCCCAGCCTATCTGCTTCCTCTCTAAACTGATGTGAGTACCCTAGGTACATACCAATTGGATACTGAGGACACCCTATGAGCCCCTTGTAGATGGTACCCTAGGTACCCGGGGCATGGGTCCCTCAGAGGCCTACCAGGGACTGAAGCACTCATTGTGCCACCCCTGGGACAGCCATACAAACTGACACCACCAGACCACTACTGTAGTCTGGGTAAGGTGGTGTTTGCACCCCTTACAGGGATATAGGTATCCTGTATCCCACTTAAATACAACACATGTATCCTCATAAGTCACCCCTAAGGCAGGCCTTGCTAATCCTACAAGGCAGGGTGCTGAGATATGTGTGAGGGGGAACTCCTACCTGAGTAGGTCCCCTCTGCAACTTTCGTTAAAACTAATGCGAGGTTGTTTGTAGTGCAGCCATACCATATACTCTTAAGCGCATTATAATCAATCGCAATAGGATGCTAACTTGAGAATGGCTGCACAGAACCATGTCGTGTTTGGTGTCAAACATCTTGGAACCATACCCCCAATCCAGTCATTGGAGAGAGGGCATGATTCCACCCTGCTAGTAGGGTGATATGGTAAAAGCGGTTGATTTTAGACACCAATTTAAAAGAGCACACGTAGTATAAAATGGATGCTACCCGCCACCTACACGATTCTGGCTGCCTGTTGCTGGGCAGAACTCCAGCCACGGCAGCTGGACAATAGGGATCTTGTTGCAGGGAGGTGTTCCCACTTACCCAGACAGACTATGTGGATTGGAACTGGGTGGGTGCACCTTAGGATGTCTTTCAAACTTGCACGTAGGCTCCTCCAGTGCCTACTTCTGCATACCCCGGCTCAGACTGGTTCAGGGGCATCCTGTCCCCAGCCCTGGTGGGAAACACACAAAGGGGAGAGGGTGTAGCCACCCTTTCCTGCCTGAACTCCCATTGGTGGGCTCTGATTTAGACACTCCCCTAATCCCTGGATAAAGGTGGGTGCAGGGTCCCCAGAGCCTCAGATTAATCTTGGACGAGAACTCTGCTTCAAAGACCTGAAACTTTGACGAGCTGCCACTCAGCTGACGGAAGAAATCTCCCTTGGGGTAAAGGAGTTACCCCCCTGCTTGGCAGGCACCTGAAACACTGCAAGTGACCCAGTTGGAACTCCGCTGCTCCTACGGACATCGAAGACTTCTGCCTACCCTGAGGTGGGTTCCCAAGCATCCCAGAGGCCAGTGAGTGTGCACAGCAAGGCTGAGCACCGTGGATCCCGTGGGCGCCGAGATACACAATACCCCAAGACACCGGCCACCTCTTGCCCAGCACACAAACCCAACGAGTGGGGAAGTTGTGCTTTGGCCCATCATTGAGCCAACCTCTCAGCATCATTTGTGCCAAAGGACGACGCCCCAGCCCACTCCGGCGACCCGTGGGCACATCTTTACGCACTGCAAATTGCTGCCTCCCGCGGTCCCTTTTCTCTCGACTGGTGGGCCCTAGCGGAGGTCAAACTTTACTTTCAAGGGCTCCCTTGGTTTCTCCAGGCCTGCTCTACAGTCTCCTTGCTGAAGACCTCGCTCAGACCTCGTGGGTCTGCACCGTAGCTGTTTCTTGATCCGTGCGTGGGTTGCGGTTGCCAAGGCTTAGTGGATCCAATCCGGACACTAACACCGCAGCGGCCTTCATCCTTCGTGGGACAGTCGCTCTCCAGCAGCTGGCTTTCCTTGAAGCCTCCTGGACCCCGTGGCTGCTGATCCAAGCTACTCGTCTTCAACCTGGAAGCACCCGACATTGAAGGGCTCTTTCTCCTGAGGCCACTGGTCACTGGCTAGTGACCCAGACTCTGTCCCCTCTGCTTTCAGGTCCTTTCCTTCAAGATCTACATCTTCAATCTGCACGACATCGACAACGCTTCTCTCCAGCAGCAGTTCTTCACGTTTTTCCATAGAAAACGAGATATCGAACCGACACTGAAAACGACCTATGCACCCGGCTTCCGTGGGGCAGGTAACAGTGGTACCTCAGTACTATCATGGGTGTGGGCCCTCCAAGAGCTTAACTTAAAACTCCTGAACTTGAACTCCTGCTAGAAGTGTCTAGAATCTTGCATTTTCCAACCGCGACATTTCCCATAGGGTTTAACAGGGATCCCGACTGTAGTTTCAACACTGCGCACGCTCCCCGTGGATCCCCTTCCTCACTACCTTGGGTGGTTTCGTACGGGGCCAGCGATCCTAAGTGCCCTAGGCACTGTCTGCAGAGCTGTCATGGTTCTTATACCAATTTTTTAATATATGGGTTGGTCCCCCTCTGGGGCCCAGTGATTCCAGTGCTATTTATTGTGATTATAACTGCTTTATTGAATTGTATCTTTACCTCCAGCCTCTCAAGAGACTAGTGGGATTTGTTCTTAGAATAAATACATATATTTTGAATATATACTACTCTTCAATTTCGTCATTCAAGAGGTTATCCATGGTAAAACAATAAGCTTAACACTCCTTCAAGACTTAGCCTGAAGGCTGCTCTCCACAGCTACCACTAGGATAGCTTTCTTTAAAGGTTGTCTTTTAACCTATCACCTTAAGAGTCGAATTGGACTGGTGCAAGGTGTCCCCTATAACTAGTGGACAGCATATGCCAGGCCAACTTCTCACACGAACTGAGGCCGTCTACGAGCCGTAGCTTGCACCGTGACAGGAGGACATCGCCAGGTACATCGCTTTCTTTGACATCGTCTCGTCTGTGCCGGACACATCCAAATTAAGGTACTGTGAACAACTCGCCTGGCGTTTGCGCGCACATCGGACGGAAGCGTCCGCTGCGCCGGTTAGACTCTTCTGGGCCATTTCATCACCAGAAGAGCCCGACAAAGGGTGCGAAGCGCACAGAAACTCTAAGATAAGCATTCTTAAACTCAGAACTCGTTATTGCTGACTGTATTGTGGATTATCCTAGTCGCTACATGGTCTTGTGCTAAGTCTTACATAAAAGCTAAACTACTTTTGATATAATACAAGCGTGGTGTCCATTTGTGGTGTTGTCCCTAAGTTACTGTATGTGGTCACAAATGCTTAACCTACAACGCCTCTGAAATAAGCCTTGACTGCTCACGCCAAGCTACCTAGAGGGTGAGGAGGGGCTATTTTGAGAGGGTAATCCCCTTGTCCTGACTAGAGGAGAGGGTCCCTGTTTGTCACAAGTATCAACCTGTGCCAACATGTATTCACTATGCCATTTAACAACATTCAATTTGCGCAGAAAGTCACCCGTGTCCTGGACAAAGGAAGGCAGAGATTTGATATGCTCCTGCAGGAAAGAGTCCACGTATTTGGAGGTGTTCTCAGTGAGACTCTTGCGTGCATAAATGATAGACCTGCAAGGTGGTTTGTGAGGGTCCTTGTGTACTTTAGGTGTGAAGTACATAGCGGGGATGACAGGATGATAGTTTTTTTAAAACCTGAATTCATCTTGACTCAAAAGGCCCACACTCTTCCAGGCTATCAATTTGTTATAGAACTCATACCATGATTGTTTAACTGTCAAGATATTACTTCTTTTATAGCATTGTCGATCATTAAGTTTGCTGTAGGCCTCTTCAAGATGTAATTCACGAGGCCACAGAACAACGTTCCCTCCTTTGTCAACCTGGCGTACTAGCTGAATGTACCGGCAGTTTTGAGACGTGTTTTCATGATGGACATGGTTGGTGTTGGAACACAATTTCTTTAATTCCACAGTTACCTATTCGTGGAACATATCCAGGTTGTCATGTAGCATAATAGGCGTGAACGTAGATTTTGGTTTGAACATGGTATCGCTGGATTGGATCAACGCAATTTTCTCTCCGCTAGAACTACTACATGTGTTTTCATCATGCAAGGGATTGCAAGTCTCTTAAAAGCTCTAAGACCTTGACAGTTAAACTAGGTAGATCACCAGAAGATGGCTTCCCTGCATCAGTCTTAGGACAGGCTTTATTCCATTTAAGATGATGGAACTTGCGTAGTTTAAGTTTTCTAGTATATTTGAAAACTTCGATGCGGGTCTGTGCATAATCAAAATTGCTGACAGGGCTAAAAGACAACCCTAAGGATAGAATTTATGTTTCCGAAGTGCTCAATGGGATATTTGTAAGGTTGATGACAGAATGAGATGGCATATTGTCAGCAGATGGTGTTACTTGCGGTTCCATTTTTTTTGGCATATGTTTTTTTGCCGCTGGTGGTGGCACCGCCTTCTTTCCTGACGTTGTCTGTTGATTCTTTGGCACCATTTTGATTGGTACTCCGTGATCGCAGTGTAGACCTTCGATCCTGGTGCAAGCAATCCATCTCTTGCACCAGGGAGAACCTGGTAAACCCCAAACCTGTAGTTAGCCATGATGATTCGTTGTCAGATTCGCTCTCTGGTACGGAGCTAAGATCAGAAAAGGAAGAGGCAGATTGAACATATATATATATTTGTTTTTTTCCAGCCCAAATAACTCCAATCACCGCCGCCGCTCCACGTGTCCCGGGTGTCACCTAAGCGGTGATGAGCCGGAACACGGATATCCACTCTGATGAAAAGAATCACAAGCCAAGAAATGGGCGCACTCATGGACTTTGGTGAAATACTCCTTTTAATGTGTGAACCTCCTGCACCAACAGGCCCGTTTCAGCGTAAAGACTTCCTTGGTGTTGGTTACCACATTACCACATAATCATTTATTACAGTCCTGTGTGTCTCGTGTTAATTACTAAACTGCAAAGATGGCTCACTGATCACATTGTGATCACTTGAATCATGGCTGCCATCTTAAAAGGTGTTCAAAATAATACAGTGTATATTATAAGTGCAAACAATAAAGTGCACAAAACAAATATATGCAAAGATAATCATCTCCATGCCCGGATATGTATGCTTCTAGGTGCTGACACATATATGGGGTTTCAAATATTCAAACGTTTAAAAAAAAAAAAAAAATCTGTATCCCCATACGATATCATCAAATTCCAAGCCCTAAATGGGAAAACAATAACAAAAGGTGGATCGAATAATTCATTATTCATGCCTTTACATAATCAACAGATTTTATATCCTAGAAGCAATGATGTTTAAAATATTCAAGTCATAATTTCTCCCTGAATGGGCCAGCTCCCTAACATCATGGAAACGTATATATATATATATATAACCTACTGGCAGTCGCCAGTAGGTAGTTATAGTTAGGACCTATTTTCAATAGGAAATCCGCAACATTCTATTTGGAATAACGTTGGGGCCGATTGACAAATCTTCGCAAAATTTTCCAAACTATTGGCCAGCTCCGGTCCGCTCCTATCCTGAAAATTTCATGGTGATTCATCAAGCGGAGGCCGAGAAAAAAGGGGGGTCCCAAAACGCGTTTTCCCCTTGCATTTTCCCATAGTACCTGTTGACGCAGCTACAGCCCGAACTGCTGAACGGAATTACACCAAATTTGGCAAAGAGGTAGTCCTCAGTTCAGACTCGTGCATTTTGCTTAAATGGTGTAAATCCGTTCAGTAGTTCCTGAGAAAATTAGAGTTAAAAAGATAGATATATCTGGGCGGAGCCTAACCACACATCTCATCGTGAGATCTGATTGGCTGTCAGTACTTCATCCAAGAAGTGTTGGCAGCCATCTTGGGACCAATATACATGATAGCACCTCATTAAAAAGCATTGCAGTTAATAGAAGGTTTTAGGACTTTAGTTACATTATAAATCATTTGTTGATGGTACTCATTTTAGGAATAGTGGTGTGTTCTAAGGTGATTTTACCATGTGAAAAAGCCTTCTGCTGTGATATCATGAATCATGTTTGAGAGAAAACTATTTTCTCATGCTTTTCCCACAGAGGTTTGGATGGTGATCTATAAGCTAAACTGAGAGCATATTTTCTGTAAATTCACATTATCTTTCTCAGTCATGTGAGAATGAAGTATGGCATTCTCAGTAAAACATGTACATCCAACAAGGGCAGAGACTGTCAGTTAATTCCTTTGTGTTCTACTGCAGCTTCCCAGAGTGTTCTAAAGAACAACTAGAGCCCTAACAGTCCTCCTTATGACAAACGTATTGCACACCTGAAGCCATCTTGATTGGAAGAAAGTTGTAACTCTTAAAATATTTAATTTAAAAAGAAACAAAATGAGGGGGTTCATTTGCCATAGAAAGTATGATTAGTGCTGCAGAAAGAAAAATGAGGGCACATTTTGAGTGACTTCTCAAATCCTCTTCTATTTCATTAAAACATTCTGACATGCAGACTGAAACATGCACTTTGAATACCAGCAGCAGACTTCCCTGGTGAGCAGTAGCTTTATTACAGTGATCTAATTAGCAACTAGAGTGATAACATTCAGACTTTATGGCAAATGTGTGACACATCTGAATGTCTTCTTGATGGAACCAAAGTTAAACACTGAAAGTATTTCCTACTGAGGCGACTGCAGTAAATGAGGAAATTAGGAGACTTCATAACAAATAAATCTCCCAAGATGCCCACCAGAGACAAAAGAACCCAAATGTAGCCCAAATATCACCCAGATGTAGCCCAAGTATAGCCCAATGACAGAATGTTCCAGAGTGTTCTAATGAACAACTAGAGCACTAACAGTCTTACTTATGACAAAAGTATGGCACACATGAAGCCATCTTGATTGGAATAAAGTGGTAACACTTAAAACATTTGATTTACAAAGGAACAAAATGAGGGGGGGTTCATTTTGCCATTGAAATTATGATTAGTGCTGCAGATAGAAAAATTAGGGCACATTTTGACTTCTCAAATACTCTTCTATTTCATAAAAAAAGTCTGACATGCAGACTGAAACATGCACTTTTAATACCAGCAGCAGACTTCCGTGGTGAGCAGCAGCTTTACTACAGTGATATAATGAGCAACTAGAGTGCTAACATTCAGAATTCATGGCAAATGTGTGACATATCTGAATGCCTTCTTGATGGAATCAAAGTAAAAAACTGAAAGCATTTCCTACTGAGGAGACTTCAGGCATCCCTATGGTGGCCCTAGGTACCCCCCTGGGCTGGGTGCGGTGTATCTGAAAGGTAGGGCATGCACTGAGGTGTGTAACATGCCCTGGTAGTGAATTACAGCCATTTTCGTTTTTCACTGCTGAGAGGCTATCTTGCCCATAGGACGGAATGGGGGAGGCTGTTTACATGCCTATCTTCCCCTAAAGGCAAGATGGAAAATCCAAGTTTGGTATCTTTGTGTTCAGAATTTAATTATACATCTTTTTAGAAAGTAGCTATTCTCCTGTTTAACCTTCCTGTGTGCCTGTGTGCAGATTGGCTGACTGGTGTCATGTGATGGGCTAGGTGGCTCCAGGAGTCTGGATGAGTCATCAGCAGGGTGAATAGGGAAATCTGCTCTAAATGGGTGGGAGGAGTAGCCCCTGGGTTTGAGTAGGGCTGCCTCTGCCAGCACAATGCCGGCTCCACCCCCTGCTGGCCAGGCTGAGGAATCTGCCTCTGCCAGCACAAAGAAGGCTCCACCTCCTGCTGAGCATCTAACGACCCTGCCCCTCACTCTGAAAGGAACCAGGTGCTCCAGGGCAGAGCACACCCAGGAACCGGTTTGAGCAGGTGAATCCCCCCACTGAAACAAAGAGAGACAAAGACTTAGAGGGGTATAAGAAGAGGACCCCATACACCTAAACTTTAGATCACTGTGGAACTAAGAAGGAACCTCTGCCAAGGAGAAAGCTGGAAGGAACTGAAGAGGAGAAGACTGCCTGCTTGCTGTTTTGCTTTGCTGCCAAGGAGAGGGGAAGGACTTTGCTGTGTCCCCTTCTTTTGATTCTGATCTCCAAGGGCCTGAGGAGAGCTGGCTCCCTGTTAAGAAGTCCCAGGAACAAAAGGACTTCACCACCAGCTCCCCTGGAACTCTGCTGAGGGAGTTCTGACCTGCCTTGGAGTGCTTGCCTAGTCTTGGGGCCTCAGGAGGTCGTTTTGCTGTGTTTGGGAGCTGGAAAGCAGAAACGTGAACAAGAGTAACTGGTACCCATCGCATCATCCATTTGAGGGACGCATCATCCGGTTGCGAGTCGCAAGAGCGAGAGTGCGAGGAGAATTTCATTGCGGCGCCATCGCAGCACCCGGAGTCCCCGCATCGCCGAGTGCGTCGAGCATCGTCCCGGTGCGTGAAGATTCCTGACGCTGCGAGGGTCGTCGCAGAACCAGTTTGCGGGCCGCACCACTGTCGGTGCGTGAAAGTATCCAGTCGCTGCGTGTGTCGACGCAGAGTCCCGTCCCATGACGCATCGAGGGTTGCGGCACCAGAAGTCAGCGCTGCGCCGCGCATTGCGCCGCACCGAAGATCGTCGCATCGTGCCTGTGCGTGAAGCTTCCCCCTAAGAAACCTACGCAACAAAAGCCAAAGTCATCACATCCTCCCCCTACAGATCGGAGCCGGGGCATCCACCTCTGCTGCGTGAAGCAGGGCTGCTGCAAAGCCTCCCCAAGGTCTCAGGAGTATCGCATCGCCTTTGCCATCTTCATTGTTATAGCTTTTGGGAACCTTAACGCAACTACAGGTACTGTAGGGCACGAGAGTGTCGCATTTTGTGCATTGAGAGTCGCATTGTGCAGGACACTGATTTTTACATCCTTGAGTACTTTCTGCAAACTCTTGAACTATCTTTAAAGTTACCTTTTTAATTGTATGTTGGTTTTTCTGTAGTATTTGGTCTTGTGAAGTTTTTAGTAAAGATACCTTATTTTTCTAAAACTGGTTTGGAGTAAATCTGTGGTGTTTTCACTGTGTTACTGTGAGTGTTGGTACAAATACTTTACACATTGCCTTTGATAGCCTAGACTGCTCAGGCCAAGCTACCTAGAGGGTGAGCAGGGGTTATCTTAACAGTGTATCCCCCTTTCCCTGACTAGAAGCAAGGGTCCCTACTTGGACAGTTGTACCTACCCTGCCAACTAGAGACCCCCAGATCTAACATTGGTGGTCAGCGGTGAGGATTGAACTTGTATTTGTACTTGACCCACAGTAATTGGTGAACATCACTAGGAGAGCAGACCATTACACAGCCACATACTGCTGATTGTTGATTTTTGGTTCTATTTTTGAGGTAACTCTTGAATTATCATGGCTCCAAGTGAGAAAGCAGCCAGCGTCGAAGGAGAGCTAGAATTCACCATTGAGGATTTGTATTCATACAAGGCGGAGGAGCTCAAGCGGTTCTGCAAGGATTTTGGTTGTCCCATAAAAAGCAACTTCAGAAAGGAGGAGTTGCAGAAGGCTCTGAAAGCCTGGTGGGAGGCTAAAGAGGCTGAGGGAGCAGATGATGATAATGAAGGGAATGGGTTTGGGGCAAATGATTGGCCAGTGGGCAACCCCACCAGAGGAGCGGGGAGCCACCATTCCAGCAGGGGTCTCTCCCCAGCAGAGGAGTTACAAGAGAATCAAAGAATCAGAGAACATGAGCTGGAAGTAATGAAAATGAAAATCAACATGGAAATGGCAAAGGAGGAGAAGAAGAATGCCCTTGCTTTTGAGGAAAGACAATTGCTTTTGGCTCATGAGTTGAGCATGAAGGAGCTGGAGATCAAAGCCAGAGAGGTGGAGACCGGCTCAAATGGTGGCAGCAAACAGCCAGTGAAAGGGGGTAAGGTATATATCCCCAAGGATGTGGTTCAGAGTTACAGAGTGATTGATGATATCTATGGTTGGTTTTCTGCCTATGAGATTTCTTGTAAAATGCATAGAGTGCCTGAAGAAGATTGGGGTGCAGGTCTGTGGAAGCATTTTGAGGTCTCAGGGAGGAGTGCTCTAGAGCCCTTGGAAGCAGCCGGTAACCTGACCTATCCCCATATGAAGGAGGCCTTATGCCTCAGGTTTGGGTTAACCCCAGAACAGTACAGGGTACAGTTCAGGAACTCCAGGAGGGAGGGGTCCCAGACTTGGGTGGAATGTGTGAATCTGTTCTCACGTGCACTGGAAGGTTAGATAAAGGGCAGCAAGGTGAATGATTATAAGGGGTTGTTGAATTTGATCATTTGGGAGCACTTGAGTAGTATATGTGTTCCAGAGCTGCACCAGCATATTTTAGACCGCAAGCTTACTGATCCCCTTGAGCTTGCACAGGAGGCGGACCGCTGGGTCAGTACCAGGGTCCATAGGGGTTTTGTGGGTACCACAGCCAAAGGTGGGCAGGGTCCCCAGCAGAAGAGTGGGGGGGGACAAGGGTAACCAAAAGGAGTTCTCACAAGGGCCCCAAAACAGTTCCCAGGGTAACCAGTCCCAGCCCCCCAAGTCAAAACCCAAACCAACCTGGCCCCCTAAGGGCAGGTCGGATAACAGGGGTCCCATTACGTGTTATCACTGTCAGGAATTGGGTCACAAATGCCCTGTATGTCCCAAGAAATCCCAGGCACCCTCTGGTGCTCCAACACTGGGTATAGCTAGTGTAGCTAGTGGAGAGGTGTGGCTCACTAGGTAGAGGCGGCAGACCCGTAAGCAGAGAATCGGCCATGGACCAGGGTTCAATTCCCGACGCGGCAGGGTCGTGGACCAGGGTCAAAATGGACTTGATAATTCTCGCCTCGGTACCTACTCTAACCAGAAACACACTCGGCAACTCTGGGCATTAAGCTTGCCTCATCTCTACAACGGCCCCCCACAGACGCCGGGGATGCCTGGTTTCACCTTGGAGATACCCAGAAAGGGACCATCTCACAGGGATAGCCAGGACGGGTTCCCCAGCGGTCCACAGCGCCGGGACGCCCCCGTTGGTGGGCAGCTGTGCGCTTTACAAGCTTACAACATTTACATTTACATTTAGCTTTTGGTGGGGATTTAATTTCTAGTGATTTGGAGGGATTAGCAGTTATGTCCCTTGTCTCTTTAGGAGACACAGAGATGGTCCGGGAAACCCCTGTCCCTGATAACACTAAGAAGTACAGGCAGTGGGTGACCATCAATGGGAGGAGGGTGGAGGCACTCAGGGACACTGGAGCCAGTGTGACTTCGGTCAGGTGTCAGTGGGTCCCTGAGGAGCTGATCATTCCCGATGTACTTCACCCTGTAGTGTCAGCTGACAACTCCATGCGCCTTTGCAAGGTAGCACATGTTCCCTTTGAGTGGGGGAGGTCTCAGGGCCTCTCAGAGTCGTTGTGAGTCAATCCATGCCCGTAGACTGTCTGCTAGGTAATGACCTGGAGAGTTCCCCATGGAAGGAGGTGGAACGCCAGGCTCATTTGGAGATGTTGGGTTTGCCTGAGTGGGTCTGTGTGACCACTCGGTCCATGGCAGCCAGACAGGGTTGTGAAGCAGACCTGGAGCCTGAAACAGTGGCCCAGGTCCCTGCCAGAAAGAGGAAGGGCAAGGGGCGTGGTGCGTCCACCCCCGCTGTTCCCACGGTCCAGGAAGGAGCAGACCCTGAGGGGGATGCCCTGGAGCCTACAGGGGAACAGGTAGCTGAGCTGGGAGACATACCTGAGCTGACCCATTGGCAGCAAGAGAGTGGTCCCTCCAGAGAGGAGTTCTGCCGAGCGCAGAAGGCATGCCCTACTCTTGAAGGTCTGCGGGACCAGGCTGAAGACCAGGCAGCAGGTGCTGATCCAAAGAACTTCTTTCTCTACTGGGAGAATGACTTGTTGTACAGTGAGCCTAGGTTTGCTGAGCCCAGTGGATCGCGTACCCTGGTGGTACCCGCAGGGTTCAGAGACTTCCTACTGGGTCTGGCTCACGACATGCCTCTTGCAGGACATCTCGGGCAGGACAAGCCCCGACAAAGGCTTGCCACCTACTTTTACTGGCCCGGGATGAAGACGGATGTCGGTTCCTTTTGTAGATCATGCCAGACTTGCCAGGCAAGTGGCAAGGCTGGAGGGAAGTGCAAAGGCCCTCTCCAGCCTTTTCCTGTAGTGAGCACCCCTTTCGAGCGGGTGGGGATAGATATTGTAGGGCCACTGGACCCCAGGACAGCCTTGGGCAACAGGTTCATCCTGGTCCTGGTGGATCATGCCACCCGGTACCCGGAGGCTATCCCTCTCAGGACAACCACAGCCCCGGTGGTGGGCCGTGCATTAATGGGGATCTTTTCCCGTGAGGGTTTCCCCAGAGAGGTGGTATCTGACCAGGGTACCAACTTCATCTCCAGGTATATGAAGTCTCTGTGGGAGGAGTGTGGGGTAACTTATAAGTTCACCACTCCTTACCACCCTCAAGGAAATGGATTGGTTGAAAGGTTCAACCGGACCCTGAAGGGCATGATCATGGGGCTGACAGAGCCCATGAGAGGGAAGTGGGACGTCTTTTTGCCATGCCTATTATTTGCCTACAGGGAGGTACCACAAAAGTCTCTAGGGTTCAGTCCCTTTGAGCTTTTGTACGGGCACCCTGTTAGAGGACCTCTCAGTCTGGTGAAGGAGGGTTGGGAGAAATCCCCTGGGAAAACCCCCCAGGATGTGTTCAGCTATGTGCTGGCCATCCGCAACCAGACACAGCGCTTCAGGACACTCGCTCAGGCGAACCTGGAAGCCAGCCAGGATGAGATGAAGAGGTGGTATGACCAGCATACCACTCTGGTGGAATTTCAACCTGGGCAGATGGTGTGGGTGATGGCACCAGTGGAGCTTTGCGCGCTCCAAGACAAGTGGACTGGGCCATATGAGGTGGTGGAGCGCAAGAGTGAAGTGACCTACCTGGTCAACTTGCGGTCTCCCAGGAACCCCATGAGGGTCCTACACGTGAACCACCTCAAACCCCATTTTGAGAGGTCTGAAATAACAATGCTACTTGCTACAGATGCAGGGATGGAGGAGGATAGCGATTCCCTTCCTGACCTCCTGGAAGCTAAGGAGCAAGTTGGGTCAGTGGATGGAGTGGCCCTCTCGCCCACCCTGACCCCAGAACAGCAGAGGGACTGTCGCCATGTGTTGGGTCAGTTTGCATCTCTGTTCTCCCTGACCCCCGGTATCACCAACTGGTGTGTCCATGATGTGGACACGGGAGATAGCATGCCTGTGAAACAAAAGTTTTACCGGGTGGCTGACAAGGTCAGGGCCAGCATCAAGAAGGAGGTTTCTATGATGTTGGAACGAGGGGTAATTGAGCCCTCCAGCAGCCCCTGGACTAGCCCAGTGGTACTTGTACCAAAAGCTGCTGCGCCAGGTGCCACTCCAGAGCTTAGGTTTTGTGTGGACTACCGTGGGCTCAATGCGGTCACGAAGATTGACGCACCCCCCTCCCCAGAGCTGATGAGCTTGTGGATCAGTTGGGAGCTGCCAACTACCTCAGTACGTTTGATTTAACTTCTGGGTACTGGCAGATTGCCTTAACTGATGGGGCCAAAGAGAGGTCTGCGTTTTCAACGCCAGAGGGGCATTTCCAGTTCCGTGTCATGCCCTTTTTTAGTTGAAGAACGCCCCTGCCACATTCCAGAGACTGGTCAACCAGGTACTGTCTGGGCTGGAGCAATTCAGCGCCGCATATCTGGATGACATTGCTGTGTTCAGCTCCACTTGGGAAGAACACTTGCAACACCTCTGCGCAGTGATGAAGGCTCTGCACAGTGCAGGCCTCACTATCAAGGCCAGTAAGTGCCAGATAGGGCAGGGTTCGGTGGTGTATTTGGGACACCAGGTAGGAAGTGGCCAGGTGGCACCCCTACAAGCCAAGATAGATACCATCCGGGCTTGGGAACCCCCCAAGACCCAGACAGAGGTGAGAGCCTTCTTACGACCCACCGGGTACTATCGCCATTTTGTCAAGGGGTATGGCACCATTGTTGCTCCCTTGACAGAACTAACTTCCAAGAAGTTACCCAAGAGAGTGATTTGGACAGGTGCCTGCCAAGAAGCTTTTGATGCCCTGAAGGAGGCCATGTGTACAGCACCTGTACTCAAGGCGCCTGACTTCTCCAAGGAATTCATAGTGCAGACAGACGCTTCTGAGCATGGAGTGGGAGCAGTGCTCTCACAACTAAATGATGAGGACTTGGACCAACCTGTAGCTGTCCTTAGCAGGAGGCTACTTCCCAGGGAACAGAGGTGGAGTGCTATTGAGAGGGAAGCTTTTGCTGTGGGCTGGGCTCTGAAGAAGCTGAGACCCTACTTGTTTGGGACTCACTTCCGGGTTCAGACAGACCACAGGCCCCTTAGATGGTTGATGCAAATGAGGGGTGAGAATCCTAAGCTGTTGAGGGGGTCCATTTCCCTACAGGGGATGGACTTCACAGTGGAACACCGTCCCGGTACAGACCACGCCAAAGCTGGCGGTCTGTACAGGTTTTTCCACCTTAGTGATGAGAACTCCCAAGAGGGTGGGTATTTCTCCCCACATTTCAGCTGGAGGGGACACGTGTTAGACCTGGCATCTTTTGGCGTGGTTACCCCTAACTTTTTGCCTCTACCTCCTGTATTTTTGATGCTATGCTGGATGTCGTTTTTACTGGTATAGATGCTTTGGGCACTTTGCCACTGCTGATCAGTGTCAAGGTGCAAGTGCTCCCTAGGGAAATTGTGATGTAATTCGCTATACATGTTTGGCATATTTGTTCTACCTGCAAGGCCCTAGTAAAGTGCACTGAGAGTGCCAGGGCTGGTAGTACAAATGCTACTAGTGGGCTGCAGCACTGATTGTGCCACCCGCAGGAGTAGCGCTAAAATGATGTCTTAGGCCTGCTTGCAGTGCCTTTGTGCTGTCTAGGACTGCCATGTCGACCTGGCCAGTGCAACCACTGACCAGGCCTTATCCTTCCCTTTCTGTACATGTCAGGCATCCCTATGGTGGCCCTAGGTACCCCCCTGGGCTGGGTGCGGTGTATATGAAAGGTAGGGCATGTACTGAGGTGTGTAACATGCCCTGGTAGTGAATTACAGCCAATTTTGTTTTTCACTGCTGAGAGGCTATCTTGCCCATAGGACAGAATGGGGGAGGCTGTTTACATGCCTATCTTCCCCTAAAGGCAAGATAGAAAATCCAAGTTTGGTATCTTTGTGTTCAGAATTTAATTATACATCTTTTTAGAAAGTAGCTATTCTCCTGTTTAACCTTCCTGTCTGGTGTCATGTGATGGGCTAGGTGGCTCCAGGAGTCTGGATTAGTCAGCAGCAGGGTGAATAGGGAGATCTGCTCTAAATGGGTGGGAGGAGTAGCCCCTGGGTTTGAGTAGGGCTGCCTCTGCCAATACAATGCCGGCTCCACCCCCTGCTGGCCAGGCTGAGGACTCTGCCTCTGCCAGCACAAAGAAGGCTCCACCTCCTGCTGAGCGTCTAACGACCCTGCCCCTCACTCTGAAAGGAACCAGGTGCTCCAGGGCAGAGCACACCCAGGAACCGGTTTGAGCAGGGGAATCCCCCCACTGAAACAAAGAGAGACAAAGACTTGGAGGGGTATAAGAAGAGGACCCCAGACACCTAAACTTTAGATCACTGCGGAACTAAGAAGGAACCTCTGCCAAGGAGAAAGCTGGAAGGAACTGAAGAGAAGAAGACTGCCTGCTTGCTGTTTTGCTTTGCTGCCAAGGAGAGGGGAAGGACTTTGCTGTGTCCCCTTCTTTTGATTCTGATCTCCAAGGGCCTGAGTAGAGCTGGCTCCCTGTTAAGAAGTCCCAGGAACAAAAGGACTTCACCACCAGCTCCCCTGGAACTCTGCTGAGGGAGTTCTGACCTGCCTTGGAGTGCTTGCCTAGTCTTGGGGCCTCAGGAGGTCGTTTTGCTGTGTTTGGGAGCTGGAAAGCAGAAGCGTGAACAAGAGTAACTGGTACCCATCGCATCATCCATTTGAGGGACGCATCATCCGGTTGCGAGTCGCAAGAGCGAGAGTGCGAGGAGAATTTCATCGCGGCGCCATGGCAGCACCCGGAGTCCTCGCATCGCCGAGTGCGTCGAGCATCGTCCCGGTGCGTGAAGATTCCTGACGCTGCGAGGGTCGTCGCAGAACCAGTTTGCGGGCCGCACCACTGCCGGTGCGCGAAAGTATCCATTCGCTGCGTGTGTCGACGCAGAGTCCCATCCCGTGACGCATCGAGGGTTGCGGCGCCAGAAGTCAGCGCTGCGCTGCGCATCGCGCCGCACCGAAGATTGTCGCATCGTGCCTGTGCGTCAAGCTTCCCCCTAAGAAACCTACGCAATGAAAGCCAAAGTCATCGCATCCTCCCCCTACAGATCGGAGCCGGCGCATCCACCTCTGCTGCGTGAAGCAGGGCTGCTGCAAAGGCTCCCCAAGGTCTCAGGAGTATCGCATCGCCTTTGCCATCTTCATTGTTATAGCTTTTGGGAACCTTAACACAACTACAGGTACTGTTGGGCTCGAGAGTGTCGCATTTTGTGCATTGAGAGTCGCATTGTGCAGGACACTGATTTTTACATCCTGGAGTACTTTCTGCAAACTCTTGAACTATCTTTAAAGTAACCTTTTTAATTGTATGTTGGTTTTTCTGTAATATATGGTCTTGTGAAGTTTTTAGTAAAGATACCTTATTTTTCTAAAACTGGTGTGGAGTAAATCTGTGGTGTTTTCACTGTGTTACTGTGAGTGTTGGCACAAATACTTTACACATTGCCTTTGATAGCCTAGACTGCTCAAGCCAAGCTACCTAGAGGGTGAGCAGGGGTTATCTTAACAGTGTATCCCCCTTTCCCTGACTAGAAGCAAGGGTCCCTACTTGGACAGTGGTACCTACCCTGCCAACTAGAGACCCCCAGATCTAACAACTCCTAAGTCCAGCGACCTCCAACGCAAGTCGTTGTAACGACTTGCGTTGTCAAAACCGTGATGTAATGTATTGTGATGTAAATGTATGCGTTGTAACGTCATACATCCCTGACCACACAGGGAAGGTGGGAGGGGCCATGGCAGCACAGAAGACCATGCATGGCAAGCGGGAGGGTTAGTGGCAGCACAATGGCTATGATGGGCAAGAAGGAGGGTGAAGGGGCATGCACAAAGACCATGGATGATAGAAGGGAGGGTCAGGACCTGGGCACAGACAAGGGAGTTCAGGAGAAGGGGCCTCACAAAAGACCATGCGGAGCAGGCAGGAGTAGCAGTTGCAGCACAACAGACCAGGGAGGGCAGAAGGGTGTGGCAGTAAAATGGACCATGGATGACAGGAGGAAGGGGATAGGGGCATGGCATGTGGACAGGCAGGGTGGAGGTGGCAGGGACAGGTTACAGTCTTCTAACAATGCTAGGCAGGTGGGAGGGAATTGGCAGCTCAACAGAACACTCAGAGTAGATAGGAGTGGCAGGTCCATGGAACATGGTAGGCAAAAAGGATGGAGCAGTGGCATACACAAAGACATCGGAGAGCAGGGGGAAGGAGAATAGGGGCAGCAAGCTAAGCACAGAGGCTAAGCAGGAGATCAATGATGGGCCATAGAATTGGGCAATGGAGGGCAGGAGGAGTGGACTGGTACATCATGCTAAATGGAGGGCAGTGGCAGCACATCAGACCATGCATGGCAGGAGGGAGGAGGCTAGTCCATGGATTCAGACAACAGAGGATAGGGAGGAGGTGGATGGGGCAGCAAGCTAACTGTTCAGAGAAGGTGGCTATTAGGAACGTTGTGTTTTTAAAAAGTGTGTCTGTGCTAACTACTTAAAATATGAACAAGTATGCAGCATAATCTCACTTTTATTCAGGACGAAGAGGACGTTTGTGACTGTGACTCTGGGCTCACTTGGCAGAAACACCCCCTGACCCTCCACCCCATCGCAAAATGTAATGCCCGTGAAAAGGGTAGGTGGACGCAGTGTTATATAGAACATAATCCTGAGAGCACGATTGAAAATTAAAACTAGATATAGTTTATGGTATAAACTATGCACCAAAAAGTGTGATATAAGATGAACCGGGCGTGAAATATAATATGCAATACATTGTGTGCAATGACAGATTCATTGGAGAGCGCAAGATAGCACAGGCACTAGCGCGTGCTATGCGATATGCGCCTAACCTAACTAGTCTCTAAAGTTGTAATATTAAATATGTGCTGGGGAGTGTAACGTTGCATATGCACTGTGACGAACATATGGATACCAGATTGTAATATGTATGGCATAGAGCTGTGCGTTATAACATAGGCAACGAGGAAGGCAAGTTAGATGGGGCAATATAACCCGTGCGAAGGCAAGTGTGGCATGACATATTCACGGGGTGGTGTTACAGTGCACATGGGCTAGAGAGTGTCATAGCATACGCACTAGCTGGTGGAATACAACACCGAGGTGTATGGCACTCGGTGGGCACTGGTGGGTTTAACACAGCATTAGGCTCAGCCAGGAGCATGCTGTGACTCTCAAGCGAGGTTTGTCTCCTTTCCAGAGAGTAAAATAGAAAGTATTACACAACTGGCTGTGGATGTGTGTTTTATTAACCGTGACGGGGGTTTCTTGCATAGTTTGGTCAAATTTTTGTTGAATCCCCTTTGAATGGCTTGGTGTGTGTGTGTATTAAATGTGCCCGTCAATAGCTACCCATGTTTGTACAAATAAACGACAAGGGTGTCTACTTGGAGAGTACCCACCGGCGGGGGCGCCGGGATTAGGCACGGTAGGGCGTCAGACACGTCAGAGCTTCACTAGCGGTGTAAATACATTCCACGTGGATTCACTGTATGCATAGTCGCCTTTTAATGAATTTCACGCAAATCATCATGGTGATAGGTACATACGGTCTGTCCAGCATGTCCTAGGTGTTTCTATAAATATATATATTTTTAAAATAATAAAAAACAAAGGCCGGCCCCGTGGGATGGGGTCCCCGGGGCCATAAGTGGCCTGAGGAGGGGGGCAACGCAGCCCCTCTCCTAAAGAATAAAAAAAAAAAAAAAGGCCATGACCCAGGGGTTGGGGTCCCCGGGGCCGATTAAGGCCTTGGGAGGGGGGCCACGCGGCCCTCTTCCAAATTTATTTTTTTCAACCAAAAATATTAGGGTGCAGGCCCTGGGGGATGGGGTCCCCAGGGCCAATAAATTAGAAAAAGAAGGGGGGCCACACAGCCCTCCTTCTTAAAAAAATGAAATAAATAAAAGACCGGCATCGTGCCGGAGGCCACGCCCCCTCCTTGCAGCACTCTGCAAATGCGCCCCCTGGCCAGTTGTAAGTTGGGGAATTAATTCCCCTTCAATACTGAGGGTCCCTGAGGGCAACTAGCCCAACAGGTATCTCCAGTATGCGCCAGGGAGCTGCGTTGCAGACAGGTGTTTTGAGGCCACGGCCCTTTTTACACCTCTATGCAACGCAGCTCTGTGACGCTTGCTAGAGGTACCTAGTGGGCTAGTTTGACCCTAGGGACCCTTAGGATTCAAGGGGACTTAATCTCTCAACTCAGAACGGCCACAGGGCGCGTTTACACAGTGGTGAAGGGAGGGGACGGGCCTGAGGTGACGTGTGCACACACGCCCTGTGGCGCGTTTTAAGTTGGGGAAATAATTCCCTTTCAATCCTGAGGGACCCTGGGGGCCAACTAGCCCTCCAGGTGCTTCCAGTAAGCGCCACTGCTCTGCGTTGCAGAGAGGTGGTGCACGTCGTGCCCCTTTTTACACCTCTCAGCAATGGCGCTTACTGGACATACCTAGTGAGCTATTTTGCCCCTAGGGACCCTCAGGATTCAAGTGGACTTAATCTCCCAACTTAAAACGGCCACAGGGCGTGTTTACACAGTGGGGAAGGGAGGAGACGGGGCTGAGGTGACATGTGCAAACACCCCCTATTTCGCGTTTTAAGTTGGGGAAATAATTCCCCTTCAATCCTGAGGTCCCCTGGGGGCTAACTAGCCCACCAGGTGCTTCCAGTAAGTGCCACTGAGCTGCGTTGCAGAGAGGTGGTCCAGGCCGTGCCACTTTTTACACCTCTCTGCAACGCAGCTCTGTGGCGCTTACTGGATGTACCTAGTGGGCTAGTTGGACCTTAGGGACCCTCAGGATTCAAATTAACTTAATCTCCCAACTAAAAACGTCCACAGGGCGTGTTTACACAGTGGTGAAGGGAGGGGACGGGGCCTGAGTTAACGTGTGCAAACACGCCCTATGGCGCGTTTTAAGTTGGGGAAATAATTCCCCTTCAATCCTGAGGGACCCTGGGGGCCAACTAGCCCACCAGGTGCTTCCAGTAAGCGCCACTGCGCTGTGTTGCAGAGAGGTGTTCTAGGCCGTGCCCCTTTTTACATCTCTCTGCAATGCAGCTCTGTGGCGCTTGCTGGAGGTACCTAGTGGTCTAGTTGGACCCTAGGGACCCTCAGCATTCAAGGGGACTTAATCTACCAACTTAAAACGGCCACAGGGCGTGTTTACACAGTGGGGAAGGGAGGGGAAGGGCCTGAGGTGACGTGTGCAAACACGCCCTGTGGCACGTTTTAAGAGGTAGTTTTAATCCCCTGCCCTATTATATACTAGGGACTTTCAGAGGAGGTCATGCTAATCACAGGGGGACCCCAACGCATAGTATTCCCTAGTGTATGTAGGTGTTTACACTGAGTGTCTTTTAACATAGCACTGGCTCGAGTACTGGTTAGTCAGACTCAGTTACCACCAGTATCCGTCTGAAAAAGCTGAGGGTACAGGATGATTTTGCAACAAGGCTTCTTTCTGCTCTTCTGTTTGTTCTTTCTGCACGTTATCCTTCTTCCTGCACTTTTCTTCGTCTTTGAGGACTTCTGTTGCTTCTTTCTGCATTTCTTTTTTTCCTTTCTGTGCGTTTTTTCTTCTTTCTTCACATGTCCTATCTCTGTAGGCATAGTTAGAAATTAGCATTTAAAAAACCTTTGAAATTCCCTGACAAAACCATAGGTTTCAGACACGTTATAGTTAGGAATTAGCATTAAAAAAAAACTTAAAAATTCCCTGAAAAAAACATAAGTTTCAGGGGCGTTATAGTTAGCTGGACTTTTCACTCGTACAAAACCATTGAAATTCCCCCGTTATAGTTAGTTCAGCTAACTATAACTCGCTCGCCCGCAATTCACTGCTGATGACATCACATATTACATCACTCATGACATGGTCAGTGACATGACTCTTGACATCACTGTTGACATCTCAAATGACATCACTGATGACATCACTGATGACATCATCCTTGTGATAGAGTGGCAGACCTCCTCTCCCCCTAATATAACCTTTGATACACACATTCAAAAATAGACACTAAAACAATGGACATACCAATACCAGTTACAACAACCTATTCAGTAATTCTAAGATCCACATACACATCCACTCATTCACCAACAGTCCTATACAGTCACTCATACATGTACTCACTCATCATATGTACTCATACACCTATACATCCTGTTACACAACGCCACTCATCCATAGAGTTACTCACACACATAGTTTCTCATGCTAATAAAGAATCATACATCCATTTACTTGCATATACAGTTATACACACCCCACCACACTTCTACAGAAACTTACACATACTTAATCTTTTAAACAATCACTTATAGAAACAAATACTTATTCATACAGGAACTCTTCCAATCTTTCACTCTCACATATACTCACTTATATACACCAATAGTCACATATACTAGTTTAAAACATACGTAGTTACTCATAAAGACACTATTGAGACAGTCATTCACTCATAAACACACCCATGCACACACTCATCCACCCATAGTCCTGCACACATGCTGTCTTCAACACATGCAAACAGTGAGTCACTCATTCATGCACCTATGCACTACGTAATTGCCCACCGAACCATACAGATACTCAGACACTCATACTGATACTCAAAAAACCAACTAATAACCTATATAGACACTCAATTAAATTCAATGAGCTTTATTCGATTGCTACATAAGACAATCATAAAAGAACATAGAAACACACAATACATAATTTGAAACATTAAAAATATCATACCAATATAAAAAAACAACTTATTTCATAGACTAAAAGAATATAAATATCATTTCAGTATAAATACATTAGAAATTAAAAGCGTGATTAAACTCATGTGTGCTGTATCCAAAGAAGAGGTTAAGTAAATAAACAGTTCCTGTGTCTCAAGACTTGCTTCAAATAAATTACTATTCTAAAAGTAGTGTGCGCATTATCAAGCTGTTGTAATGCAAGTAAAGCAGGTCAACATTGGCGGAGCCCAAACATTTTTAAAACTGGTACCAAATATAATTTCCTCAAGTGGATATACAATTTACAAAATAACATTACATGGATCATAGATTGATTAGAGTTAGTATCACAAGGGCAAGGAGGGAGATGTTGAGACCAATCGTTCTTTGTAGGCAAGGTAACTAGTCTATAAAATATTCCCAGCCTGAATCTAGTTAATAAAAATCTATCATAATCTCCGGGTACATAGATTAAAAAGGGCTGAATGTTAAAAGTGGTTAAAACCATCTGGTTGTGAAGTACGGTAGATTTTAAAATTTCAGACGACACTCTGTTAGAATCCAACAGCAAAAGACCCTCTTTTCTCAGATTTTTCCTTGCTATTTGTCGAATAGATAGAGGGTTCGTAAAATACTCTAAGTGGCCAAGATCTTTTAGAGTGTTACGGACATATTTTATCCATGGGATTTTCAATACCCCTTCCAATTTTAACACATCTAATAGAATATCCCTGTTTAACTTGGCCTCTTCTTTAGTCCATAGCCTATACCAAAGAAGAAGCTTTATTAAATCCGAAATGAAAGAGAGCCCTAACTCCGCATGAGATATATATGATGAAGTGCTATTCGGGACTGATAAAATATATCTTGAAAAATAATTTTCTATGCGTTGGATTGCGAGCGAATCGGTAAACCCCCAGACTCCTGCCCCATATAAAACAGATGAGCCACACTTTGCCTTGTAGATCTTGATAAGCTCCTCGGGTGGTCTCTTTCCCAGCTTTCTAGCAAAGGCAGTTAGGGCTGCTGTTGTGCGTAAGAGTACCAGCTTTTTTGCTAAGACTGCTTGTCCCCAGGTATCGTTGTGTGCAAAAAGAATTCCCAAGTATGGGAACTCTATAGTTGCCCCAATCTTCTTCCCTGCAACAAACATGTCTTTGGGTTTCTTAATGCTAGGGCCACAACGCATAATGAATGTCTTAGAGGAGTTTACTCTCAAGCCAAGATTTTTCATAAAAATAGAGAAGCTCTCTAACACTCTCTGAAGGCCAACCTGTGTGCGGGACATCAACACTGCGTCATCCGCATATAGAAGCGCTGGTATTGGACGTCCTCCCACTTGTGGAAAATCTTTATTGTCTTTAAGAAGGGCGTTCCCCAGCCCATTAATATAGAGGTTAAAAAGAAACGGGGCCAGAACAAAACCTTGTCTGACTCCGCTCTTAATTGGAAATGCAGCCGAACAATCGCCCTTCAATCCACATCACACACATGCCTTAGCATCACAATAAAAACGCTTAAGAAAATAAATAATCTGAACGTCAACCCCCATATCCTCTAAAATAAACCAGAGTTTGCTGTGGACGACGCAGTTGAATGCGGCTGTGAGGTCCACAAAAGCTAAAAATAGATTTCCCTGCTTTGCCCTTGTGTATTTCCCCACCAGGATTGATAGATTTATACCCTGCTCTGTCGTTCCAAGCCCGGCACGAAAACCGTACTGCAGGTCAGACAGAACAGAGTTTTCCTCTGCCCAATCCAGGAGGCGTTCTAATATTATTCTACCTGTTACTTTTGTAATGGCATCGAGTAAAGAAATGGGCCTATAGCATCCTGGGTCCTGCCTGTCCCCCTTTTTAAAAATAGGCACAATAGTAGATTCTACCCAGGTAGGTAGAAAAGAGGTACTACAGCTAGCTGTAATCACCTGGGCTATGCTAGGCCCCCATAGAGAAATGTTAGTTTTAAACAAATCCACGGGAACCCCATCCGGCCCGGGGGCCTTCCCTCCCTGAGTTCTAGATAGAGCCCTCTCCACTTCATCTAGGGTAAACGACAAGCCAGAGTCGTGATGGGATAAATTAAAGTTATAATCCTCCTGATCATTACTACCCGTCTTATCAGATATTCCCTCGCCATTGTATACTCTTGAAAAATGCTCAATCCATTGATCTTCACTAATTGCTATTTCGATGGTAGGGCCAGCCTTAGGTGAAAGAAAAGGTGTTTTAACAGCCTTCCAAAAATCCAAACTATTGTTCGCCACAGAGGCCGTATGTAATGCCTTCCATGCCTCCTTCTTCAGGGTAATTTCCTTGTCTTAATTGCTTGTTTGTATTCCCTTCTAGCGATCCTCAAGTCAGCCAAATTCCTAGGGGATTTATGTAACTCCCTTTTTAGGTGAGAGTGTGCTTGCGTACACCTAGAGTCAAACCATCCACTCACGTGTTTTTTACTATTTATACGTCTGAGCAGGGATTCTTTTATGGTTTGGGATATCACCAGGAAAGAGGCAAGAATCTTGTCTGGGGCGGCTGTTTCGGACAAATAGGTCTCGATGGCAGATTTACATCTGTTCACCACTGACTTAATTATTGCTGCTTGATCTACCATGGACAAACGCAAAGAAAAAACATTTGTACTCCCTATAACTATATTTTCTAGCAACTGGTCGTTTGTGCTAGATTTAACCATTTTATCTGACATTAGCTTTATTGACAGGCACAAAGGGAAGTGGTCGCTAAGGGAGATGTCTGAGACGTGGAATGAGTGAAGACTCTGCTCGTGGTTACCTGACATTAAAACATAGTCTATGGTGGAGAATAAACCCCTACCGTTGAAAGTCCAAGGCATAGAGACAGATGTTGGATGCAGATCATTTGCAAATCCCAAGTCAAGAGAAAAAATCTATTCATTTAGTTTTTCCCCTAGGGCAGAATGCCGTAAGTGAGATGAGCATACCCCCTCTTCAATTGGAAACCTGCATAGATTATCCTTAGCATTGGGACATAGCGCACAATTAAAATCACTTGCCAATAGCATTATCATTTCTTTCGCCTTACTTCTGCTAATGGATTTCAACCAGGTTGTAATATTCTTAATAACAGTTCCTACATCGGCTTGGGGAATATTATTGTAAAAATTGGTTAAAACTAGGCAATGTTTTGCATCAATATCCAATGAAAGTGTTTGGAAATAGTGGTTGTTAGCACACATCATTATTTCCTTTATCTTCAAAGCACTCGATATATAAGTGCAAAGACCACCCTTGGCTCTCCCGCTCAGACCGTCTATTGCTGGGATGTGATAAGTTCTAAACCCATTCATATGGACCACCTGTTTCAACCATGTTTCTTGGAAACATAAAATGTCAATTTTTAGAACAAAATCCCACCACAAATGATTACTTAGCTTTGACCGAATGCCGGCCACATTCCATGATACAATATGACAGAGGGGAGATTTATCACCATCAGGGGCAGGTGTGGTGGTTACTAGCCCTAATAGGTTCTCGACTGGATCGTGGGGTAGCTGTGGTACATTTAAGCTATCCGTAAAGTTAGGAAGTATATTCATAATTAAAGCTATCTTCCCCAAATCCTCTTCCCTTTGACAACCATCATGGGGAGTAAGAGGGTATGTATTTCCTACCCTAATTAGCGTAAACTTGCTCTTACTTTCGAGGGAGTCAAGTTCCAAGTTGGATTGAGGATAAAGCCCCGGAGCCAGTCAGTCAACATCTTCCAAATGGTTCAATGCATCAAATCGATTACTCACAGGAATCCGGAATCTAGACTCTCTATTCCCTCTGTGATCACCTCCTACATCAAGTGGTGGCCAGCAAAAATTAAAGTGTTTTGGTGGTTGGTAAAAGTAGCCAAGGGGGAGCATATTGATGTCATTAGGGTTAAAAGACCCAGTACTTCCCCTGTCCAGAATTGCGCGCACCAAAGATGTCAAGCCAAAGGTTTACACAACGCAGTCGCCACTAAAAGTTTTTGCCGAGGTGCCCACCCACCCTATTCTTACCATTTTGAATTTAGAAAAAAGAAAGTTAGTAATGCCGGTCCTTAGGCCAAGGAAATATAAAGACTTATTCCTCAGAATCAACCAATGTTCGAAGGCGATATTTGGTAAGGGTGGTACGTTTGTCAGAATAATCGTATACGGGGTTGCTTCAGGGGGCAAGTTTAAGTTTTGTGGGGATTTTGTGGACATATCTCGGTGATCGGGTAATTTAAGACCTCTCTCAGAGTCATTAACTTCATTTTGCCCTGGCTGCCTAGCACCTAATGTGCCACTTACTAAGTTGGCTGAATTGCTAGGTTCTGGGATTGAGTGGCATGTTTTGGGAAGATGACAGGTTTGAGTAGAGTTGCGAGAAGTACTAGGAGTATTATTGCCAAAAGGACTCCTAACTTGCGTTTGTCTAGGTTCAGGGAAACTCACAATTTGGCCATACTCGCTACTCTTCGCCCTATTATTAGGCGGGACTGAATTGAACTTAGGGTTGGTGGCAGGGGGGACCAATGGTTTACAGCTTACCAGCTCTTCCACCTTGGCAAGCCTGATTTCCACCATTGATATTTTTTGTAAAATTGGATCCAGCAATACTGTTATCATTGTATCCAGTCTACCCCAAAAATTCTCTTCAAGATTGCTATCCACAATCTTTCCAGTCGTAGTAAGAGGGATGATGTTACTAGCACTAGAGGGGCGTTCATTATGTCCACTTGGATCTACAGGGGTTCCCAATTTCTTCCCATTTGTTTTTTGCACAGGTTTATTCTGTTTACATGGACCACAACTCTTTCTATTTTTTGGGGGATCAGCCGCATGAGTTATACTTGCTTTGGCTTTCTGACCTCTACTATTAACTTTGGGCCTAGCAGGACTTTGATCGATCCTGGGCGAGGGAATAGAAGAAGAGTCGTCTATCACATAGTCTGGGTCTTGTCGAAGTGATGAAGTAGCATGAAAAGAATCTGCCTCAAGAGTGGTCGTTAGATTAGATCTGACTAGTGATGGTGTCAGGGAAAGTCTATTTTGGGAAGGGAGGGGTTCAAGTGATAGCCTACGTTCTGTAAGTTGGATCTCCTTAATTAGGACAGCTTCTGCCCTCTGTAAAAAAGCATCCAAAGTTCCTGCCGCACCCTGTCCTGGTTTCCTCTTACTCATGATGGACAAAGTATAGTTGCAGGAGTATAACGTAATATGACAATGTCAATACCACAGGGATTACCGTTAGCGACTTATGAAGAATCCGCAGCCAAGTTCTTAAGGGGGTGGCCCAGCCCGGCCTCCGTCAGGCTCCGACGGGCCCGCCCTTGGCCCGGGCAAACCGCGCGCGTCCCGCGCCGCAGGAGCCCCGATGTCGCTTTATGCGCCAGTTGGCGTGGAAGTAATGCGGCTCCTGTCGCTATGTCCCCTGGGTTGAGTAGTCTGGGCAGTCCGCGGGGGAGAGAGTGTATCTGTAGGAAGGTATGTCAAAGACAACTTTTGTCAATGGTCCTCGTGTGGCTCACAGAAGGATCTTGTGCAAAATCTGTGCTGGCTTCTGTATAAATAATCCTGTCATTTGATTTCTGGTGCAGGGAGCAGGTACTTTAAAGGAAGATCCGAAAATCAGTAGAAGCTTCGAAAATCAGTAGAACCTTCTGGTGCCCATTACTGTGAGGTTAAAGTCCTACCCCCAGGAAAGATGGGAGCTTAACTCTATAATCAGATTTCGTGGCCATCTTTCTTTGGGGTCGCATCAAGTTCCACTGCGGGGCAGTGGTTCAGTTCAAAGTTCTTAATTGCTTGCTTGAGACTGTCTTAAATAGAGGTTAGTTTCGGGATACCTTTTGTAAACTAGTGACGAACAAGCACTGTTTAAAGGAAAGGGGGATGTGTCCAGTTCAGCACAGAATGAAGTGGTACCCCTGGTCAAGTTCACCGCAGGCTCACCGCTACCGTTGTGCGCCGCTTCGCTTCACTCGCTAGCTCAAAATTCAAAAGTGCTCGCTGTCCAGGCTGCTGAAGCCCTCCTGCCACCCATGAGGTATAACTCACGCGACCGCAATCCTCTGCTGATGACGTCAGATATTACATCACTGTATTTAGACACTTATTTACCCATGTCTTCTTCCATTAATCTTTAGCTATACATATATTACAAATATTTATTTTTCATAAAGACATATATGTCATCAGTGATGTAATATCTGACGTCATCAGCAGAGGATTGCGGTCGCGTGAGTTATAGTTGCCTGCACTAACTATAACGGGGGAATTTCATTGTTTTTTTATGAGTGAAATGTCCAGCTAACTATAACATGTGTGAAACCTATGGTTTTTTAACTGAATTTGCAAGGTTTTTTAAATGCTAATTCGTAACTATAACGTGTGTGAAACCTATGGATTTTTCAGTGAATTTGTACGTTTTTTTAAATGCTAAGTTATGTATTTTGTAATTTTTTTTTTTTCAGGTTTTTCACCGTGCGCGCACCGTGAATTTGTTTTTTTTTTTTTTAAATCGCGAGGTGCGCACCGTGCGCGCGCTTTGGCCGCTCAGGGGGGCTTCGCGCACCGAGCACCCACAGTTCGCAGTGCGTGCCGTGCGCACACGGTGCGCGCACCTCGCGATTTAAAAAAAAAAAAATTCTCCCTTGGGGGTCCTTCTGTGACCCCCTGACCAAGGCTAGGGGGTCAGGAACTGTCCACTCTGCCCCCTTTTCACGTTCTACACCTTTTTTTTTCACCCCCCTCAGACTGCGAGAGACAAAATGGCAGCCGAAACTTCCTGGTTTCGACCGATTCGAATGTTTACCGACATCTAACAACCAATCAGAATTGCGCTCGCGCACGGCAGGGTGCGCGCACAGTGCGCGCACGTTGCGTGCGTATAGATATTGATATGCTTTTAAATGCTATTTTCTCAGGAAATACTGAACAGATTTACACCAGACCTGCAAAAGGCACTTCCTTGACCTTATGGCTACCTCTCTGCCAAATTTCTCATAATTCTGTTCAGCCGTTCGGGCTGTAGCTGCGACTAAATGTCCTATGGAAAAATGCATGGGGAAAACGCATTTTGGGACCCCCCCTTTTTCTCGGCCCCCACTTGACGAATCACCCCAAGACTTTCAGGGTAGGAGCTGAGCGTCCCATTAGTTTTGAAAATTTCGCGAGGATTCGTCAACCGGCGCCAAAGTTATTCAAAATAGAATTTTGAGATTTCCTATGGAAACTAGGTTGTAACTGTAAGTATCTACTGGCGAACGCCAGTAGATAATATATATATATATACTCCAATCGCTCAGGCCCCGGACCCAAAAACAGCAAGAAGAAAACACACCAACTACAAGAACAGGCACAGGCAGAGGGCGAGGAAGAGGCGGCGCCTTCTCAAACAGAAGGAGGGGCAGGGGTCAATGGAAGCCCAAGGAATAAACACCAATTCGACAGACAACACCATTATTAACCTCAGCTCTTGTTCTTTAACCATAAAAGAGGAGGAAGTTCTCAAACTAGGTCTCTCCTATGTACCGCCAAGCAACATGAATTACACCAAAACTAGATGTGATATTTACAAGGCGGTGAGGAAACTAAAACTACGAAAGTTCTTTGCTCTCAACAAAAACACTGAAGGTAAAAAAATCAGCAGTCAGGCGGTGAGCAACATGGAATCTAGTGATTTGTCACAAACAGCAGAGCTCCTAGAATTATGGGAAACAGAAGGTGCGGGATACCAATCTAACCAGAATGAAAGGAAACCAACTACGACACATTTCAAACCACCATCTACGTTTAATCCAATAATGCCACGAGATGCCATTGACATATTTCATGAAAACACGGTCAGTCAAATCAAAAAACTTTATAAAAAAATTGTAACAGGAAGGAAAAAGTATGACCGTCAAACCATGCAATACAATAACCTAATGAAGAAATTAGGAGACAACAAAAACGTTGTGATACGTCAAAGTGACAAAGGTGGCAACGTGGTACTTTGGGAACGATCACTCTATGAAAAGGAAGCCTATGCCCAGCTCAACGACAGAGATTGTTATATGAGGTCTAATGCAAGTGAGTTAAAAATCATGATTCAAGACTATCACTTAAAACTCACTAAATGGAAAAGCAAAACATTGATCACGGAAGCAGAGTACAAGTACCTCAGAGTTGACAATCCCATTACACCTGTCATTTATTTCATCCCTAAAGTACATAAGGATATCAGCAAACCTCCAGGCAGACCAATAATTTCAGCCAGGGGGGGACTACTGGAGAAGACATCAGTTTATATTGACTATTTCCTTCAGCCCTTTGTCAAACAACTACCCTCTTATATTCAGGACACAGGGGATTTTTTGTACAAGATACAGCAAATCAAATGGGAAGAAGGCTACTGGATGCTAGCACTGGATGTCACAGCTCTTTATACGAGCATTATCCATGAGACTGGTCTTACAGTAATTTTGCATTTCCTGCAACAAAGAGGTGACCAGGAAAAGGACCATAATACCATGTTATTGCAGATGTTACAGTACTGTTTAACCAACAATGTGTTTATGTTCAACAACCTCCTCTACCGTCAATTACAGGGTGTGGCCATGGGGGCCAGTTTTTCACCAAGCTATGCCTGTTTGGTCATGGGGGCTTGGGAGGAACTGGTCCTCATGACCCAATTCAATGAGGTAATGAACATTAATGTGGTAGCTTGGTATCGATTTATCGATGATTTATTCATTGTCTGGCGGGGTGACGCAGATGAGGCTAAAAAATTCATTGATGACATCAGCAGTAATGATTATAATCTAAGTTTTACAGCTACTATGAGTCAGTCGTCAGTCACGTTCCTAGACACAGAAGTATATGTCTATAAAGGGAAATTGGAAACCAAACTCTTCCGCAAAAAAACAGCAGGTAACACATTATTACATGCCAAGAGTTCACATCCGGCCCATCTGATAGCTAGCATCCCCTACGGGGAAATGCTACGCATCAGAAGAGTTTGCAGTAACCCAGCAGATTTAACTATGGCTCAACTATCCAGTAGCTTGAGATTCCAAGAGAGAGGTTACTCTAAAAAAATCATTGACAGTGCCATCAGCAAATCTATGCAGCACACTAGGGAGGAATTATTAAGCTCCTATGCGATCAATCAAGGTAGCCAGATTGCAATCTCAATGCACATTCCTGATGATGAAAAACATAACACATTCAGGGTTATCACAGGATATAGTAAGCAGCATAGGGACATCTACAAGATTATCAATAGTAATTGGCCCATAGTGCTCAATGACCCAGTCATTGGTGCGTCTCTACCTACACGGGCATCACTTACTTTTAGCAGAGCTCCCTCAATGAGTGATTTACTGGTTGACACAAATCCAGAGATCATTGAGAAAACTTCATGGCTACAGTCTAATTCAGGGTTTTACAAATGCAAAACATGTAAGTCCTGTCTCCAAGGTGTTAACACCAAAAACTATCATGATGGATTCAGTGACAGGGATCACCTGATCACCAAACTACTTACATGTAAAACAGAATTCGCAGTTTATATCCTAACTTGCCCATGTCCATTAAGGTATGTAGGAAGCACCAAGCTACCAGTACATAAACGCATCCTCCAACACCTGAGGGCAATCAACAATCAAGATAATACATACCCAGTGGCAAGACACTTTAGGGAGTCCCACAATTGTGATAGTCGTCAACTCAGTTTTTATGTCATTGATGCAATTAATGCAAGCAGACGGGGTGGCAACAGGGAGGCTAAACTGCGTAGATTAGAAACCCAATACATATTACGCCTCGATACTAAACATCCTAAGGGGCTTAACACAACCGAGGACCTTTACACTTGCTTACCGTGATTTTGTGTTGTGATGGCTCATGATGATCTTTTTAATATTTAATATTTAATATTTAATATTTAATATTATTGTAGATTTTATGTCAATACCAGCTGTGACCTTATATTATTTCTTGACGTTCCACAGTGTACACTGATACGCCATTTGATCATTTTATCAATGAGATTTTTTAAGATTTATGATCATGATTTTCCTTGTGCTTTTAGCCTTATATTTAGTGGTTCTTATCCAACTATTTATAGACACACAGATTTGTTGGATGAGGCACACCTTGTTTGGTCACTTTTTTAATTTTTTCACCACTTGTGCACACACATATTTCTCTTTTTTTATTCTATTTATGATACCAGTTTAGCCCTGATGCATACTAAGTGAGACCGTCTGATACATGTGTAGTTGATACGAATGCATTTATATACACAAGGTCCTTCCCTATTGTTATAGAGACAAGATAGCCCCAACTTACACTTAATTGGAAGTTTACATTTCGGACAAATGATACAATTGGCATTCATGCCAATATTAAGATCATACAACAATATCTTATTATATTGTCTACATTGTCTGCTTACAGTTGGGACTAGAGGCATATAACTTACAGGCATTTAAGCCATAATTGTTGAATACGCCTTCACCAACACGGGGGATGTTCAAGCAAAGAATTTTAATAGATTGTATATGTTTTAATTTTTAAGACCTATTTATCTATTTATTGTCTTATATATTTATTATCATGTAATATTGCGACAATTTGCACATTCTTATATTCTATTCTCTCTTTTTATGGGGATTAAGCCATTTGCGTTATATTGCACATGAACATTTAAATGAAACAGTGTTTTCTTTATTTCTATGAAAGACGCAAGTCACCTGGTATCAACTGATGCACTTTGAACCCTGAATACTGGCTATTTATTGGTCTTTGTATTGTACTGACGTTGTCATGTGATCAAGGCTCCACGGAGCTGAAACGTTATGACGACAGCCTCACGATCTAATTAAATCAAGCACTTACCAAAGGTCCGTGTCAGCGAGTGTTTTTTGGAATTCTGGATGTCGACTACGTCTTCCATGCACCAGCAATTTTCTGATATATATATATATATATATATATATATATATATATATATATATATATTCAATGAAAAAACCAAAGGTTTCACACATGTTATAGTTAGCTGGACATTTCACTCGTAAAAAACCAATGAAATTCCCCCGTTATAGTTAGTTCAGCTAACTATAACTCGCACGCCCGCAATGCACTACTGATGACGTCACATATTACATCACTCATGACATGGTCAGTGACATCACTCATGACATCACTGATGACATCTCAAATGACATCACTGATGACATCATCCAGTGAATGTGTGTTTTTCTGAAAATTAAATATGTTTTATATATGTATATCTCAAGGTCGATGGAAGAATAAATGAGTATATAAGTGTCTAAATTGATGATTTGTTTCTGAAAAATTGATTGTATAACTGACTGATTAAGTGTATCTTTTTGAATACATGGCTTAGTGAGTAATGTTTAAATGTGTAAATACCTGTATCAGTCTCTCACTTTGTATATAAGTGGCTGCATGGGTTGGTGAGTAGCTACATGAGTGTCTATATAGGTTAATAGTTGGTTTTTTGAGTATCAGTATGAGTGTCTGAGTGTCTTCATGGTGCGGTGGGGGGTATTACGTAGTGCATAGATGCATGAATGAGTGACTCACTGTTTGTATGTGTTGAAGACAGCATGTGTGCAGGACTGTATGGGTGGATGAGTGTGTGCATGGGTGTGTTAGTGAGTGAATGACTGTCTCAATAGTGTCTTCATAAGTAACTACATATGTTTTAAACTAGTATATGTGACTATTGGTGTTTATAAGTGAGTATATGTGAGAGTGAGAGATTGGAAGAGTTCCTGTATGAATAAGTATGTGTTTCTATAAGTGATTGTTAAAAAGACTAAGTATGTGTAAGTTTCTGTAAAAGTAAGTGTGCTGGTGTGTGTATAACTGTACAAAACGCGGCTGCCCGTTTGCTGATAGGCTTGCCTAAATTTTGCTCAGTTAGAAGCGCCATTTTAGATCTTCACTGGCTGCCCGTTAGGCAGAGGATAAAATTTAAAGTACTGTGTCTGGTTTTTAAGATTCTGAAACTGGCCTCCCCTCCTATTCTGTCTCAGACCATCTCCTACTACACACCGGCTAGAACACTTCGTTCAACCGGTCAATTTTTGGCCACAGTCCCTCGCTTTAAAAAAGCCAGAATGGGCGGACGCTCATTTGGTGTCTTGGCGGCCAGCCTCTGGAACACACTGCCGTTCAGTGTTCGATCCATTCCGGACTTGCTTCCCTTTCGGAAAGCGATCAAAACATTCTTGTTTCCTTTGGTCTAGCGATCTTGGTTAGCTTGTTACATGTGTTGGTTGTGTTGCTTGTCCTTTGTAGCGCCAGGACGCCGCTTGGCTGTGGCATCTGTGCGCCTTATAAATGAAGAATAACATAACATAACATAACATAACATATGCAAGTAAATGGATGTTTGATTCTTTATTAGCATGAGTGACTATGTGTGTGAGTAACTCTATGGATGAGTGGGATTGTGTTACAGGATGTTTAGGTGTATGAGTACATATGATGTGTGAGTACATGTATGAGTGACTGTATAGGATTGTTGGTGGATGAGTGGATGTGTATGTGGATCTTAGAATTACTGAATAGGTTGTTGTAACTGTTATTGGTATGTCCATTGTTTTGAACATTTTAGTCTCTATTTTTGAATGTTTGTATCAAAGGTTATATTAGGGTGAGAGGAGGTCTACCACTCTGTCACAAGGATAATGTCATCAGTGATGTCATTTGAGATGTCATCAGTGATGTCATGAGTGATGTCACTGACCATGTCATGAGTGATGTAATATGTGACGTCATCAGTAGTGCATTGCGGGCGCGCGAGTTATGGTTAGCTGAACTAACTATAACGGGGGAATTTCATTGGTTTTTTACGAGTGAAATGTCCAGCTAACTATAACATGTGTGAAACCTTTGGTTTTTTCATTGAATTTCTAAGGTTTTTTAAATGCTAATTCCTAACAATAACGTGTGTGAAACCCATGGTTTTTTCAGTGAATTTCAAAGGTTTTTTAAAGGCTAATTCCTAACTATAACGTGTGTGAAACCCATGGTTTTTTCAGTGAATTTCAAAGGTTTTTTAAATGCAAATGTTTTTTTTTTCTTCTTTTTTTTTTTACATATTTTTATTTTAATTTTCTATCCTTTTTTAAAGACTATGGTTACATTTTTAAAATTCTACAATATGTTTTTTTTAACATGTTTTATAAAATAAACAGGTAAAATTTATTAGCAATACATTTTTTCCTTTTTTTTAAATTTTTTTTAGTACGCGTACCATAAGCTTACGGTAAGCGTACGGTTTACGCAATGTCCGTAATTTATCTACGCTGTTTGCGTATAGTTACGCAATTTGCGTAGCCGCGCGTACTCCGCGTGGGGCGCGTACGCGTGTACGCTACACGCGCACGTTACGCGGAAGTGTCGGGGAGTGACTGTTATGCGCATGCGCGCAAGCGCGTGTCTTTTTTACGCGCATGCGTACTTTTGCCGTAAGCGTACGGTAGGTCATGTGATCATGAAACACAACTTTTGATTGGTTGAAACTACTTTCAGTTCTAGAACTCTCCTACACCACACCCATTCCCCTCATTTCTGCTTGTGATCCCTTAGGAGAAGGAGCTGGGTTGTCTTTGTGATACGATGGCAGAACAGCAGAGCTCTTCTGAGAGTGAGGCTAGCAGCACTACCTTGAGGCAGAGAGCGAGGAAACAAAAGACCTCTTACGTATGGGAGTATTTTACTTTTCCAGAAGGCCAGCAAAAGGTAAATGCACCCTTAGTGACTTGCAAGCTGTGTAAGCGTGTACTTTCAAGAGGTAATCCTGACAGGAAGTATTCCTTTGGGAATCACACCATGATGAGACACCTTAAGGATGTGCACAGAAGGACACATGCTCGACTTACTGAAGGTAACCCTTCAGTAAATCAACCAAGCACATCCACAGCAGCTCAGCCTGGACCATCATCTGCAGGGCCGAGTCCTTCTTCTGCAGGTCAGGTGAGCCCTTCATCTGTGGGGGGAGCATCTCCTTTTTCTGGTCCTCTGGAAATTAACCCTCGGTTTGCGAGGGTTGAAGTACGGTGCGCCACTTGTCACGATCTAATTACTTATAGGGAGACCAGTGTTTCCCTAGTGAACAGTAAAATAGATCAGCACACTTGTCGTACCGTCTAATATTCCCAATCTTTCTTTCCTCTGTCCCTGCATGAACACAATGGCTCTTTTAAGAGCCAACCTTACCTCTCATCTATTTTTTATATATTTTTTTAAAAACTTTTTTTATTTTATTTTTTACCGTACGCGTACGGTACGCGTAATTTTTTTTTTTTTTTTTAAAAACACTAAAAATCAATTATCACATTACAAGGTCCTTGAGAGACTACAATTAAAAACTCCAAATGTGATTGTAGAGAAGTGGAAAAAAGGGACCATGACATTATTGACTTACCATACCCACTCAAAAAAAGATTTATTCATTTAATTTATTTTTAATTGCTTTTAAAATGGTTCTAGTTTTCGAAAATTTTCTATCTCAATCTGAAAAAAAAGAAAAAAGTATTAATATTTAATAAAACATTTATTAATACAGTACACATATTTACATATTTTTCAAAAAATATTTTTGCCTTTTTTTTGCTGTTTTCAGAAAATATTGCATTTCACTATAAATTGTGAAAGCAATTGCATTCATCATTTAACAGCAGGCAAAAAAAAATTAACAATCTCAAAGATTGTTTTTAAAAAAGCCCACAATCTCTTTTTGCATAAACATAACTTTATAGAAATGCATAATATTCTTAAAAAATATCATCTAATATCAATACTTATTTCTTTAAAATACCGTCTGATATTTTTGTTTCAGAAGTATAATCACAATAATATATGTCAAATAACTCCACAATACATCTGGTTCCATTTCCTTTAGGCCAAATAGTAATTTTAAAATTCTTTTTTTGTTTAATTTCCAATGGTAATCCAATAAAAAACAAAAGTTTAAATTGTACAGATGTCACCGATTCTCTGTAACATTTTGGTTTCTGAAAGATTAATTAATAATTAAATAAGTCCACAATAGAATTGTTTACTTTTCCGCATGGCCAAATAGTAATTTAAAAAATCTTTTTTGAAAAAATTTCCAATGGCAATCCAATAACATTCCAAAAGTAAAATTTTGCAGATGTTACCGATTTTTTCAAAATTTTTGGTTTTCCAAAGTTTCCTTAAAAAATGGAAAAATTCCACATTACAATTGGTTACCTTTCCATTAGGCCAAATGATAATTTGTTAAATCTTTTTATTTGTAAATTCCAAATGGTAATCCAATAAAATGGTAAAATTGTTTTGTCCAGATGTTGTCAAATCTCTCTAAAATTTAGGTTTCAGGAAGATTAGATAGGAATTTGCTAAATCAAAAGGCAAACGTTGCTTAAAAATCAATTGGGAATCATTACACAGTGTCCAGCCTTTTTCACATTTAAGATAAACTGTGTAATGACCAGAAGTTACAGTAGGTCCATCATGGAAAATTATTGCAACTGTTACAAAAGTTTTTCCTGAAATTGATAATTGCTGGCCTGTAAACTTCTTTATTAAAGTATCCAATTTTGAACCATCAGCTCTACATCGTTGCATCATTAAAATTACATACTGTCTGTATTCCTTTAAAATTAATGTTGAAAACATGTCAGATTTACACTCACCGCATTGCATGCTATGATTAGCATCTTTAACTAAATTAGCAAAAGTGACTGTTTTACTCTCTGGCAATGTTAAATAAATAAACCTTTCAGAATCAACATTAGAGCCACATATATTATAACAGTTTTCACAACTATGTTCCCATTTATAAGAGAGACCAAATAAATTTTCAATGTTAACCCCTTCTTCTTCCAGTACCTGAAGAAAATAAATCAAGAATTCCTGTGCGTCTTGCTGTACATTTTGAGAAAACTGTGTTCGTCCTGAACATACATCTAAAACTTTTCTAATTTCAGTAGCACTTTCTATTTGAGTTTTATCATTACTCAGCTTTTCAAAAAGGAGACTGAGCACAGTACAGAATCTTTTTCCCTGATTTACTATTATCTGCTCTTGCAAACTTTCCAGATAAAATGCAACATTCAGCACTACATTAGCGTAGCAGTTGACACCAGAGCTATTTTCAAAATAACATCCTACAACCTGTTCTTCATTTTCCTTATTCTTTTTGCTTGCAATTACATCACTCCTCTTTTTTTTCCTCCTCTCTACATCTTCATTACAGATATTCTCATTTCTCCTTTTACGAGAAACTACACGTTTCTCCAACACAGTATACTGACCTAAATGAGGAGCATAGCTTCTTCTTAATCTATTATACTCCTTTACACAATTTGTATCAGCACTAACTTTTGAATCATCAAAGTCTATCATGAATAAACCTGATAATGTTTTCACTCGTGACAAAGCAACATATGCCATACCTTCTTTGAACACAGTTGAACCAATGTTCACAAATGCACAATCTACAGTCAATCCTTGAGATTGCTAGCATATGCTAGCGAAAACGGAAACTGCTTCCTACGTACATATAAGTCTTTCACAAGCATGAAACGAACTGTACAACGACAAATATCTTTAACTTCTTCTATCTGATCAAATTTTATTTTTAAACATTCAATTCCATCTTTTTTCTGATAATTAATAAAACCCACAACTCTTCCCATAGCTCCATTAACTAAACCTTTTTCAACATCCAAATTTCTCCTTAAAAATACTCTACAGTTCATGCAAACATATAGATTTTTTTCTAATCCAGCTGTTTTGGAAATCTTCTTCTCTAGTGAATCCAATTTATTTTTCAGTGTGCCTGTTAATGTTAATGTGACAGTAATTCTTCCATCCTCAATTTTGTCCACTGCTTCCAATTTCCTGATATCTTCCTTTTCCAATTTCAAAAGCTCCTCATTGAATATTGAGCATTCACGTAGAGTTGGCATTAAGCAGATGACACTTTTGTTTTCTGCAATGTTCTTGTATATCTTCTCTGCAACTATTTCTTCCTTTGGAAATAAATTATGTAGCAGCCGAGTCTGTAATGCTTTTTTGCCAGCTTCTGTGAGTAGTCCAATCCTGATATCTTTCAGAATACTTCCATATTCTTCATCGTTTGCTTGCCTCATATTAGTTGTAAGTTCCTTGTACTCAAAGAAGGACCAAATATTTGTATTACCGATGCTTCCCAATGACTTCTTCGTGTCTTCATGTGTCACAGTATTAAACACTGGTTGTCCTTTAACTGGAGTAAGTTGCAAAAGATCTCCAAAAACTATGACGTGTTTTCCTCCAAATAACACGCACAAAGGCAAGCATTAAGTTCGATACCATGCTCACCTCATCAATAATGAGAACTTGCATCTTCTTCAATACTCTTGAAACTTCCAAGCATGCTTCTCCAGTTAGCTTGTTGTATTGTATTTTGTTCTCATGCTCCACTGGTAACATTAGCAAACGATGTAAAGTGATTCATTTTATGTTATATGCTGCTAACCCAGTTGGAGCAGTAACCACACAAGACAAAGTAGAATCCGTTTTTTGCTGTAGGTAGCTTCTGATGACTTTTATTAGGAAACTTTTTCCAGTTCCAGCTTGTCCGCTTACATACATCCTGATTGGATGAAATGATGTGCATGAGCACTCTTTTTTTTCATGTAGAAATCCGTGATCAATTTTGTTTCTGATCTCTTCATAAATTTGTTGCTGCTCTTCGTTCAGTTGTCTTTCCAAATTTTGTAAGTCTATAAATTCTCCTTGAGCTTGATTCATAGCCGTTTCCACTTCATTCATGGCTATTGATGCTTCATTTTCAACGATTGGTTGTCCTAGGGGATCTTGACTGAGTGTTCCTGAACTTTGGCTGTCCTGAGAACTGTCTTTAGCTATTTCTGCTGCAATTGTAGTTTCCTGTTCAATTTCTTCATTTAACATTTGCAGATAAGTTGTGAATGTATTGCATTGTATGCTGTCTTTGCAAGCATTAAAAGAATCTTCATAGCTTTGAAATTCTCCCAGTAGTTCATCCTCTGTACGCCATGGTTTAAACAGCTGTAAAAGAGCCAAGTAGTAAAATTCCTTTTTGTCAGTAGTGTCGCAACTCAGCTTCCGGTGATTTATCAAACTTCCTTTTGTTTGCTTCACCAAACATCCTTCCTCACCAATGACTTTATATTTTCCATTGTTGATGTCTTCTGCGGCTTTCCGTGAATAAATGTAGTTCTGCAGCACTTCATAGAGACACATGTTCTCCAGATGATGACTTCTCTTTGGGTAATATGTATCCAACATGTTTGATTTCAAAATATCTGTACTTTCTGGGTCATTCTCGGCCAAATATTCAATTTCTCCAACAGATTTCAGTACCCGATTTCTCATTGCTGCAAGGCCTAAACTTGCCCAAATTATTCTTCTTGATTTCGAGTAGAGACTTGCAGAAGATAACCTATCTGAACATTCGTAGGATCCAATTTCTCGATGCGATAACATCTTCAAACTGAAACTGTACAGCTTCTTACTGACAGTTTTCTCGTGAGAAATCTCTTCCCACATTTCCTTCAATTCTGTTTTTTCTGATTTCGTAATGTAAGACGTTACATATCGAGCAACAGCAATGGAATTGTCAGCTACATACTGTATATCCATGTTAGCGTTCCACATGGATAAAATCACTGGGTTGTAGTCATTTATATTTTTTGATTCTTCTTTTCTTTTAAGGTTGTAGGTATTCTTAGGTGATTTTCTTGTGATAGTATGTCTCACAGATGACATAAAACTGTTAACTCTTTCATTTGAAAGAACAGGTCTAGGAAATCCAAATCGACATTTAGTGTAGTATTTATCTTTGCTCTTGTATTTCCGTCGACAGTATTTTCCACACCGATGACTTTGGAAACGTAAAACTTGCTCCTTTAACTTTTTCTCTTCTGTGCTTTTTGGTATAGCACATGTTGCATATTCTTCAATGTAAGATAACACTGCTTCATCAGTATCTGTTCCAAACTTTGGGGCATCCTTGATCCACAACAGCATATGAATATGAGGAGCACCTCTTGCCTGGTACTCTTTTCTCCAAAAGAAATCCACTACTTCTCCTAGAGGTGGATTTTTTTTATTGCAGATGAAGGACATCATAGCCTCAAATCTATGATTGAAATATCTGCAAACATTAACCGGATCCAATGAGCACAGTTCTCCTGCTGTCTTGTATTCGATGTTTTTAATGTTTGAATTTGCCTCTCGTAGAAAATCCAGTAAATCATCCCAAGCGTACTCGGCACAGCTTAGGGTAAGGAACCATGTTGGAGTTCCTAAATTCCGTAACATGCATTTTAATTCACCATGGCGTCGGTACCAATATTCATTTGTCCCACGCTGACAAGCCATCAGATTGATCAGTTGTGTTTCCAAATGATCATCTCGGTGCTGCACTTTCTCCATAAAATCCTTAGCAGACACATTTTGTAAATGTACTCCACTTTTTAAAATGTGATTTACTGCATAAGACAGTGCAGACAAGTCGCTTTCAAATAAAAGATGGAACAAATAAGGAATACTTTGTCGAAATCTGGGATCTTCAGCATATAGTCTTGTAGTCCGATACTCAGAAGCTGGAATCTGTTCCGGACGTTCATCGTATCGTCCTCCTTTTCCTTTAGGAAACAGCTGGGGAAAACATCGAGCTTCCAAGCTCTCCTCCCATACACTCACGGGAGTTCCTTTTGCTTTCTTCATCTGAAATAGATCAATATTGTCTCCCATAACTTCTTTTGAATGAAGAGGATGTATGCTAAAATGTTCATAAATTTCTTCTTCCTTTGACTTGTCCACTTTTTCAATTTGTCCAGTTGGTGTTTCTGTGTCTTCTTGTAAATCTTCTTCTTCTTCTTCTTCTATATAAATTGATTCATACCATTTGTTATTCCTTTTCAAATACAAATTTGCTCTTTGTACTTTCCGTACATCTACCAGCTCCTGCCAAATCTTCTTATTCTTTGTAGGTACACCATTAACCAGAATAATTAATGGTTCAGTTTCCAAAGTATCCGCATCAATAGTTTCCATATTTTTTTTCAAATCCAAGGGCAAATACACCACTCTACCTTTTAAACCTCTCAGTAAATCTGAAGGAGGTAATTTACCAGTTTTGGGCTCCATACGTACTATGGTCTGGAACGGATGAACACATTGAATGAGTATAGACTCATATGTATTTAATTCAGAAAGTTCAGCAGGAATAGCATCCAATTCTAAATTATTATGTACAGCTCTGGTCGGCATTCTATTTTCCTCTAACTTGTTGTAACAGTATTTACAAATACGCTGAACTTCACCCAATTCAAAACAATTTTCAAGAAATATATAGGTGGCAAAATCCTTCCACTTATAATTATCTTCATTTTCACTCTTTCTGTAGAGATCAACATACCTGGTTTGTTTTCTATAATGAGTTCTGCGGCAACAAATACAAGTAATATTTGGTCTTTCATTAGAGATTATTGCAAATTTTGTTATGTGATCATTAAATGTCTTACTTACAGAGGGTTCTACATTTTCTTCCACTTCTTCCTCATTTACTGTGTCCTTCTCTGCACTGTTTTGTTCAGGACCAAAGTAACAAAACTGAATTTCATCAACAACCTTCTCTACATCTGATACCGTTCCACGGAACAGAGCCCTATTCAATTCATCTAACTTTATTGCTGGACTTTTAGCAAAATACAACCGTCTCACAAACTTTCTCATTTCAGTATGATGAACAGCCAGCATCCTAAAATGATGGAAAACACTATTACACACTTTTCTAGATAGACAAGCCAGAGAATGACCCTGCAAACCAGTATTCTCTCTCACTCTGCATGGATCTAGACTTTGAAGCACCTTAATCTTCTGTTTCACACTTTTTTTGCTATATTCTCTTAGAAACTCACGAAATTTATCAATAGATTCCTGACGCACAGTGCAAATACTACTACAATTCCAAGTGTACACTGGGGCTTTAGGACGTCTCCCCATAGCCTCATCCGCCATCACTTGTACCTCATCTCTTGGAACCATTATCTCCTTCTCCATTATGCAACCATTTTTCACTTCATAAGCACGACCTCTGGTGTCAACTGCATGCAGCAAACTATTACTTTGAAAATAACTCTCTTCATTAAAAAAAGGTTCACTACTTGAACTATGCATCCATTTTCCTAAAAACACTTTACAAAAGTTTGTTCTGTTCACTACTCTTTTCCTTTTGCTATGTGATTTCAGTACATTAACCATTTTGTCTAATGTACGCATCCTATTCAAAATTAAAATGAATAGTTTCCTTTTTAATTCTAATGCCTTTGCTGCAATGGCTTCAATTTCTTTTTTTCTCTTATAAAACGTTGCCTTTTGCTTATATTTCTTCACATCCTTTATCAAATTGGACATAACTCTCCTCTGAAACATTTTTCTACGTATCTCTTTAAACGCTGTTTTTCTGTTTAAGTTTATCTTTTTAGTTGCAGAAGGTATATTTGCATTAACTAAATTCTCAATTTTTTCCTGTCCTTTTCGATTGAAATCATTCTTTCCAGTACAGACATTTTGTAAATTTTTCCTTTTTTTGAATATGTTCCTTAGAAAATCTTTTGTTTGCTTACCAGAAGATTTTTTCTTCTTCCCAACATGAGCATCTTCAACTAACTTAGGTCCTCCAGTTGTCTTCAAATATAGGTTTTTTTTGTGGTCTTTTTTTACTCTGGATTTTGTAGGCATCTTAAATTTTGTTCACTGCTCTTCAGCAATACCTGAAAAAAACTAAAAAAAAATTCCTTTATTTTATTTAAATATATTACTACATTTGTTTTCACATTAGTCACAAAACGAAATTTCTTTGCCAATTTGAAAGCACACTTACTGCTCTTTTTTTTGGCAACTGATAAACACTTTTACAGACTGACACATTATGAATCCACTTTTCAGATTTTTTAAAAAGCACATGTCCAAACTGCTTTTTCAGACCATCACCATTTGTAACCTGGGTGACTGCCTACACTCCAGCAAGGGCAACCAGCCTTAGTGATGCTGAATGTATTTGCATTACTGACTGAAACCTCAAACCCCACTCGCTTGTGAATACTGTGCATGATTCCACATGGTAAGTAGCTGGCTGTGTGCTAAGAGTCTGCTTCTGCACCAAAAAAAGGCTCCCCCTTTCCTTCTAATCCAACTGTGAAATCACCAGAGCAATACGCAATAAATCTATGCCTGTAATTCCTATTTACACACAGAGTCATGTTTTCACATTAGTCACAAAACGAAATTTCTTTGCCAATTTGAAAGCACACTTACTACTCTTTTTTTTGGCAAGTGATAAATACTTTTACAGACTGACACATTATGAATCCACTTTTCAGATTCTGAAAACAGCACATGTCCAAACAGCTTTATGAGACCAGCAACATGTGTAACCTGGGTGTCTGCCTACACTCCAGCAAGGGCAACCAGCCTTAGTGATGCTGAATGTGTTTGCATTACTGACTGAAACCTCAAACCCCACTCGCTTGTGAATACTGTGCATGATTCCACAGGATAAGCAGCTGGGTGTGTGCTAAGAGTCTGCTTCTGCACCAAAAAATGGCTCCCCCTTTCCTTCTAATGCAACTGTGAAATCACCAGAGCAATACGCAATAAATCTCTGCCTGTAATTCCTATTTGCACACAGAGTCATGTTTTCACATTAGTCACAAAACGAAATTTCTTTGCCAATTTGAAAGCACACTTACTGCTCTTTTTTTTGGCAAGTGATAAACACTTTTACAGACTGACACATTATGAATCCACTTTTCAGTTTTTTTAAAAAGCACATGTCCAAACTGCTTTTTCAGACCAGCACCATTTGTAACCTGGGTGTCTGCCTACACTCCAGCAAGGGCAACCAGCCTTAGTGATGCTGAATGTGTTTGCATTACTGACTGAAACCTCAAACCCCACTCGCTTGTGAATACTGTGCATGATTCCACATGGTAAGTAGCTGGCTGTGTGCTAAGAGTCTGCTTCTGCACCAAAAAATGGCTCCCCCTTTCCATCTAATGCAACTGTGAAATCACCAGAGCAATACGCAATAAATCTCTGCCTGTAATTCCTATTTGCACACAGAGTCATGTTTTCACATTAGTCACAAAACGAAATTTCTTTGCCAATTTGAAAGCACACTTACTGCTCTTTTTTTTGGCAAGTGATAAACACTTTTACAGACTGACACATTATGAATCCACTTTTCAGATTTTTTAAAAAGCACATGTCCAAACTGCTTTTACAGACCAGCACCATTTGTAACCTGGGTGTCTGCCTACACTCCAGCAAGGGCAACCAGCCTTAGTGATGCTGAATGTATTTGCATTACTGACTGAAACCTCAAACCCCACTCGCTTGTGAATACTGTGCATGATTCCACATGGTAAGTAGCTGGCTGTGTGCTAAGAGTCTGCTTCTGCACCAAAAAAATGGCTCCCCCTTTCCATCTAATGCAACTGTGAAATCACCAGAGCAATACGCAATAAATCTCTGCCTGTAATTCCTATTTGCACACAGAGTCATGTTTTCACATTAGTCACAAAACGAAATTTCTTTGCCAATTTGAAAGCACACTTACTGCTCTTTTTTTTGGCAAGTGATAAACACTTTTACAGACTGACACATTATGAATCCACTTTTCAGATTTTTTAAAAAGCACATGTCCAAACTGCTTTTACAGACCAGCACCATTTGTAACCTGGGTGTCTGCCTACACTCCAGCAAGGGCAACCAGCCTTAGTGATGCTGAATGTGTTTGCATTACTGACTGAAACCTCAAACCCCACTCGCTTGTGAATACTGTGCATGATTCCACATGGTAAGTAGCTGGCTGTGTGCTAAGAGTCTGCTTCTGCACCAAAAAATGGCTCCCCCTTTCCATCTAATGCAACTGTGAAATCACCAGAGCAATACGCAATAAATCTCTGCCTGTAATTCCTATTTGCACACAGAGTCATGTTTTCACATTAGTCACAAAACGAAATTTCTTTGCCAATTTGAAAGCACACTTACTGCTCTTTTTTTTGGCAACTGATAAACACTTTTACAGACTGACACATTATGAATCCACTTTTCAGATTTTTTAAAAAGCACATGTCCAAACTGCTTTTTCAGACCATCACCATTTGTAACCTGGGTGACTGCCTACACTCCAGCAAGGGCAACCAGCCTTAGTGATGCTGAATGTATTTGCATTACTGACTGAAACCTCAAACCCCACTCGCTTGTGAATACTGTGCATGATTCCACATGGTAAGTAGCTGGCTGTGTGCTAAGAGTCTGCTTCTGCACCAAAAAAAGGCTCCCCCTTTCCTTCTAATCCAACTGTGAAATCACCAGAGCAATACGCAATAAATCTATGCCTGTAATTCCTATTTACACACAGAGTCATGTTTTCACATTAGACACAAAACGAAATTTCTTTGCCAATTTGAAAGCACACTTACTACTCTTTTTTTTGGCAAGTGATAAATACTTTTACAGACTGACACATTATGAATCCACTTTTCAGATTCTGAAAACAGCACATGTCCAAACAGCTTTATGAGACCAGCAACATGTGTAACCTGGGTGTCTGCCTACACTCCAGCAAGGGCAACCAGCCTTAGTGATGCTGAATGTGTTTGCATTACTGACTGAAACCTCAAACCCCACTCGCTTGTGAATACTGTGCATGATTCCACAGGATAAGCAGCTGGGTGTGTGCTAAGAGTCTGCTTCTGCACCAAAAAATGGCTCCCCCTTTCCTTCTAATGCAACTGTGAAATCACCAGAGCAATACGCAATAAATCTCTGCCTGTAATTCCTATTTGCACACAGAGTCATGTTTTCACATTAGTCACAAAACGAAATTTCTTTGCCAATTTGAAAGCACACTTACTGCTCTTTTTTTTGGCAAGTGATAAACACTTTTACAGACTGACACATTATGAATCCACTTTTCAGTTTTTTTAAAAAGCACATGTCCAAACTGCTTTTTCAGACCAGCACCATTTGTAACCTGGGTGTCTGCCTACACTCCAGCAAGGGCAACCAGCCTTAGTGATGCTGAATGTGTTTGCATTACTGACTGAAACCTCAAACCCCACTCGCTTGTGAATACTGTGCATGATTCCACATGGTAAGTAGCTGGCTGTGTGCTAAGAGTCTGCTTCTGCACCAAAAAATGGCTCCCCCTTTCCATCTAATGCAACTGTGAAATCACCAGAGCAATACGCAATAAATCTCTGCCTGTAATTCCTATTTGCACACAGAGTCATGTTTTCACATTAGTCACAAAACGAAATTTCTTTGCCAATTTGAAAGCACACTTACTGCTCTTTTTTTTGGCAAGTGATAAACACTTTTACAGACTGACACATTATGAATCCACTTTTCAGATTTTTTAAAAAGCACATGTCCAAACTGCTTTTACAGACCAGCACCATTTGTAACCTGGGTGTCTGCCTACACTCCAGCAAGGGCAACCAGCCTTAGTGATGCTGAATGTATTTGCATTACTGACTGAAACCTCAAACCCCACTCGCTTGTGAATACTGTGCATGATTCCACATGGTAAGTAGCTGGCTGTGTGCTAAGAGTCTGCTTCTGCACCAAAAAATGGCTCCCCCTTTCCATCTAATGCAACTGTGAAATCACCAGAGCAATACGCAATAAATCTCTGCCTGTAATTCCTATTTGCACACAGAGTCATGTTTTCACATTAGTCACAAAACGAAATTTCTTTGCCAATTTGAAAGCACACTTACTGCTCTTTTTTTTGGCAAGTGATAAACACTTTTACAGACTGACACATTATGAATCCACTTTTCAGATTTTTTAAAAAGCACATGTCCAAACTGCTTTTACAGACCAGCACCATTTGTAACCTGGGTGTCTGCCTACACTCCAGCAAGGGCAACCAGCCTTAGTGATGCTGAATGTATTTGCATTACTGACTGAAACCTCAAACCCCACTCGCTTGTGAATACTGTGCATGATTCCACATGGTAAGTAGCTGGCTGTGTGCTAAGAGTCTGCTTCTGCACCAAAAAATGGCTCCCCCTTTCCATCTAATGCAACTGTGAAATCACCAGAGCAATACGCAATAAATCTCTGCCTGTAATTCCTATTTGCACACAGAGTCATGTTTTCACATTAGTCACAAAACGAAATTTCTTTGCCAATTTGAAAGCACACTTACTGCTCTTTTTTTTGGCAAGTGATAAACACTTTTACAGACTGACACATTATGAATCCACTTTTCAGATTTTTTAAAAAGCACATGTCCAAACTGCTTTTTCAGACCAGCACCATTTGTAACCTGGGTGTCTGCCTACACTCCAGCAAGGGCAACCAGCCTTAGTGATGCTGAATGTGTTTGCATTACTGACTGAAACCTCAAACCCCACTCGCTTGTGAATACTGTGCATGATTCCACATGGTAAGTAGCTGGCTGTGTGCTAAGAGTCTGCTTCTGCACCAAAAAATGGCTCCCCCTTTCCATCTAATGCAACTGTGAAATCACCAGAGCAATACGCAATAAATCTCTGCCTGTAATTCCTATTTGCACACAGAGTCATGTTTTCACATTAGTCACAAAACGAAATTTCTTTGCCAATTTGAAAGCACACTTACTGCTCTTTTTTTTGGCAAGTGATAAACACTTTTACAGACTGACACATTATGAATCCACTTTTCAGATTTTTTAAAAAGCACATGTCCAAACTGCTTTTACAGACCAGCACCATTTGTAACCTGGGTGTCTGCCTACACTCCAGCAAGGGCAACCAGCCTTAGTGATGCTGAATGTATTTGCATTACTGACTGAAACCTCAAACCCCACTCGCTTGTGAATACTGTGCATGATTCCACATGGTAAGTAGCTGGCTGTGTGCTAAGAGTCTGCTTCTGCACCAAAAAATGGCTCCCCCTTTCCTTCTAATGCAACTGTGAAATCACCAGAGCAATACGCAATAAATCTCTGCCTGTAATTCCTATTTGCACACAGAGTCATGTTTTCACATTAGTCACAAAACGAAATTTCTTTGCCAATTTGAAAGCACACTTACTGCTCTTTTTTTTGGCAAGTGATAAACACTTTTACAGACGGACACATTATGAATCCACTTTTCAGATTTTTTAAAAAGCACATGTCCAAACTGCTTTTACTGACCAGCACCATTTGTAACCTGGGTGTCTGCCTACACTCCAGCAAGGGCAACCAGCCTTAGTGATGCTGAATGTGTTTGCATTACTGACTGAAACCTCAAACCCCACTCGCTTGTGAATACTGTGCATGATTCCACATGGTAAGTAGCTGGCTGTGTGCTAAGAGTCTGCTTCTGCACCAAAAAATGGCTCCCCCTTTCCATCTAATGCAACTGTGAAATCACCAGAGCAATACGCAATAAATCTCTGCCTGTAATTCCTATTTGCACACAGAGTCATGTTTTCACATTAGTCACAAAACGAAATTTCTTTGCCAATTTGAAAGCACACTTACTGCTCTTTTTTTTGGCAAGTGATAAACACTTTTACAGACTGACACATTATGAATCCACTTTTCAGATTTTTTAAAAAGCACATGTCCAAACTGCTTTTACAGACCAGCACCATTTGTAACCTGGGTGTCTGCCTACACTCCAGCAAGGGCAACCAGCCTTAGTGATGCTGAATGTATTTGCATTACTGACTGAAACCTCAAACCCCACTCGCTTGTGAATACTGTGCATGATTCCACATGGTAAGCAGCTACCTGTGTGCTAAGAGTCAGCTTCTGCACCAAAAAAAGGCTCCCCCTTTCCATCTAATGCAACTGTGAAATCACCAGAGCAATACGCAATAAATCTCTGCCTGTAATTCCTATTTGCACACAGAGTCATGTTTTCACATTAGTCACAAAACGAAATTTCTTTGCCAATTTGAAAGCACACTTACTGCTCTTTTTTTTGGCAAGTGATAAACACTTTTACAGACTGACACATTATGAATCCACTTTTCAGATTTTTTAAAAAGCACATGTCCAAACTGCTTTTTCAGACCAGCACCATTTGTAACCTGGGTGTCTGCCTACACTCCAGCAAGGGCAACCAGCCTTAGTGATGCTGAATGTATTTGCATTACTGACTGAAACCTCAAACCCCACTCGCTTGTGAATACTGTGCATGATTCCACATGGTAAGCAGCTGGCTGTGTGCTAAGAGTCTGCTTCTGCACCAAAAAATGGCTCCCCCTTTCCATCTAATGCAACTGTGAAATCACCAGAGCATTACGCAATAAATCTCTGCCTGTAATTCCTATTTGCACACAGAGTCATGTTTTCACATTAGTTACAAAACGAAATTTCTTTGCCAATTTGAAAGCACACTTACTGCTCTTTTTTTTGGCAAGTGATAAACACTTTTACAGACTGACACATTATGAATCCACTTTTCAGATTTTTTAAAAAGCACATGTCCAAACTGCTTTTACAGACCAGCACCATTTGTAACCTGGGTGTCTGCCTACACTCCAGCAAGGGCAACCAGCCTTAGTGATGCTGAATGTATTTGCATTACTGACTGAAACCTCAAACCCCACTCGCTTGTGAATACTGTGCATGATTCCACATGGTAAGTAGCTGGCTGTGTGCTAAGAGTCTGCTTCTGCACCAAAAATGGCTCCCCCTTTCCATCTAATGCAACTGTGAAATCACCAGAGCAATACGCAATAAATCTCTGCCTGTAATTCCTATTTGCACACAGAGTCATGTTTTCACATTAGTCACAAAACGAAATTTCTTTGCCAATTTGAAAGCATACTTACTGCTCTTTTTTTTGGCAAGTGATAAACACTTTTACAGACTGACACATTATGAATCCACTTTTCAGATTTTTTAAAAAGCACATGTCCAAACTGCTTTTTCAGACCAGCACCATTTGTAACCTGGGTGTCTGCCTACACTCCAGCAAGGGCAACCAGCCTTAGTGATGCTGAATGTATTTGCATTACTGAGTCCAACCTCAAACCCTTAAACTATTCTTTTATTATACCAGTACACCTTAATTTATTGTGAAAACATAGTCCATATTATTTTACTTGTTCCTCACATTTAAATTTCTCCCAAAACAGAAAATAATAAACACAACTTCAACAAAAAGAATTGCATTTCTATTATTCATTTCTTAATTTACCATATACATCGCCTCTCAAACTCTAAACTCACCTTTAAAATTAGTTAGTTGTGAAAGAAATGTGGCACTCAAACAGCAGATTATCAGAGCCAGGATCTCTGTTCTTTACACCTCTCTCCTCTCAGCAGAACCAGATAATGGCAAACTTTCCCTCTCTTTTTCCACACATATACATGTTAGTTTCAAATCTCAGTGCTTGCCCCTTTTTTTCAAATGTAATCACACATTTCTATTGGTAGAAAACCAACCCTTTTCCAAAAGTACCCTTCCCCCAACTTGACTTCTGCCTAGTACCCTTCCCCCAACTTGACTTCTGCCTGCTACCATAGCAACAGCTCATGGACACTGCTGTGTGGAGTCAGGTCAGAAGTTCGCCAAACAATGTTTCAATTCCACAGAGCAAGAGTGCTTGACTTTTCAAACCTAACAGCAAATCCATAGTACTGTTCTTTGGTAACACATTTTTCTGTACCAATACAAAACATGCTTCTATTAATTTACACATACAGCCTAGTTTTTATTCTAGAATGGTATGAAACAGCCAATCAGTTCTTTTTTTTATGAAAAAAATATGTATGCCTCCATTTCCAAACTGTCTTTCTTTTCATATTGCCATTCTACTGAATTACACCTCCTGAGTGCATCCAGTTCTCCTTTGAAGATGTTCACAGTGTGGATTGTAGGGCACAGCTATGTCTTCTGGAGTGAAAAGTTTGCAGAGAAAACAGGTATGGTGAGAGACCTTGCTTTGCCAAATGTAGACATTAAATGGATTGGTCAGAGAGGGTTAAAGTGGCACCAATTGATGCCATTGGTGAAATCCTTCATGCACATCCAACACCCTGACCTCATAATAGTGCACTGTGGTGGCAATGACCTAGGCACTTTGACTGGGGTAGGTCTGGAAATGCTTATGAAGGACACCTTTGCACAACTGTTTTCACTTTTCCCTAAAACTGCCTTTGTGTTTTCTAACATATGCCAAAGGCAAAAATGGAACTGGTCCAATCATTTCTGTCCGCAGATTGACAAAGCAAGAAAGCACGTCAACAAATCTGTTTCTGCTTTCCTCCGTGACTATGGTATGGGTTCCATTTACCACAACAACTTGCGTTATGACATGCAAGACATTTATAGAGGAGATGGTGTGCACTTCAATGATGAAGGGAACAGAGTCTTCCTCTTGAACCTTAGACTCTGCATCGGTACTTACTTGTAAGTACCACAAAAAAATCACTTCATAAACACAACGGCTCTTTTTAGAGCCCCCTAATATCTAAACACTTAAATCTGATTTTCATTTCTTTTTTTTTTATTTTTTTTACCGTACGCTTACCGTATGCGTACCCCGTGATTTTTTTTAAAATCAATAAATGTTTTCTTTGTACTTTTCTGTCCTTCTTTGACCCCCTTACAAATGTTAGGGGGTCTGTAACTCTCCTCCTTGCCCCCTTTTCTTGTTATCACTCTTTTTTTTCTGAGTGAATCACACAAAATGGCGGCCGCCGCTTCCTGGTTTCGACCGATTCGAATGTTTACTAAGATCTAAGAGCCAATCAGAATCGCGCTCGCGCACGCCACCGTACGCGTACGGTAAGCATACCGTAAGCGCACCGTAAGCTGGCTCAGATATATATATTGATTTAAAGGCTATTTTCTCAGAATCTACTGAACAGATTTACACCAAACCTACAAAAGGCACTTCCTTGACCTGAGGACTACCTCTCTGCCAAATTTCTAGTAATTCTGTTCAGCCGTTCGGGCTGTAGCCCTGTCTAAAGGTCCTATGGAAAAATGCATGGGAAAAACGCGTTTTGGGACCCCCCTTTTATCTCAGCCCCCGCTTGACGAATCCCCCCGAGACTTTCAGGGAAGGAGCGGAGCGTAGCGCCCCACCTATTTTGAAAAATTGGCGAGGATTCGTCGACCGGCGCCAAAGTTATTCAAAATAGAATGTTGCGGATTTCCTATGGAAACGTGGTCCTAACTATAACTACCTACTGGCGACCGCCAGTAGGTAATATATATAGTCACTGAAAAAACCATAAGTTTCAGGGGTGTTATAGTGGACATTTCCCTCTTACAAAACCCTAGAAATTCCCCCGTTATAGTTAGTTCAGCTAACTATAACTCGCGCGCCCCCGCAATGCACTGCTGATGATGTCACATATTACATCACTCATGACATGGTCAGTGACATCATTGATGACATCTCAAATGACATCACTGATGACATCATCCAGTGAGTCTGTGTTTCTGTAGAGTTTTAATATGTTTAATATATATAGGGAAAGACCTATGGAAGAATGAGTGGGTGTATAAGTGTGTGAATGGATGATATTCTAGGTGTATGACTGACTCTATAAGTGAGTCATTAAACATATCTTAATGCAGACTACTGACTAAACTGTGTGAATGTCTGTATCTGTCTGTCTGTTGGTGTATAAGTGCCTGCATGGTTTTGTGAATACTATATAAGTGTCTATATGAGTTATTGATTGGTTGTCTGAGTATGTCTGTATGGGTGCATGAGTGTTTGTGTGGGTAGGGTGTGCGTGACTCTGTGCATAGATGTGTGAGTGGGTGATTCTATGGGTGTACGGTTTTAAGAGTGCATCCATGATGGACTGTATGGTTGGGTGAGTGTATGTATCAGTGTGCTAGTGATTGAATGTATATCTTAGTGGTACATGTGTGAGTAACTACATATGTGAAAGGCAGGGTATATGTGTGTAAGAGTATATAACTGGGTATGTGTAAGAGTGTGTGATTGTGAGAGTGGCTATATGGATGAGGGTGTGCTTGTATCAGTAATTGTATAAGAGCGTAAGAATGTGGTAGTATGTTTATGAGTAAATTAACTTGTGTGTGTACAACAGTATAGGTGAGTAAATTGGAGTGTGCTTAATTATTTGCATGATTGACTAGGTGTGTGAGTATGTCTATGGATGATTGGCGGTGTCTGAGTGTCTATATAGGTGTATAAATGCATATGATAGACCTGTACTGAGTGACTGTAAGTATGAATGACTCTACAGATGAGTGAGTGGAGGTGTGTGTAGACCTAAGAGTCAATGAGTGGGTATGTAGTTATTGGTATTGTAGTATCTATGGTTTTGAGAATGGCCGTCTGAAATTTTGAGTCACTGTATCAAAGATTATATTAGGGTGTAAGAAGATGCACTAATTTATTACATGGATGACGTCATCAGTGATGTCATCAGTGATGTCATTTGAGATGTCATCAGTGATATAAATAAACACTATGAGGAGTACTCCCTAGGACAGAGTTTGTCCTTTTTTAGAAGACCCCTCACTCACCAACCTAGTTGGTGACATGCTTCATCATCGGGGTCCCACCCGGATAGCCGAATGCCATCCGGGTGTGCTGCGACACCTGTTTACAGTGGAGCTGGTTTTTTTCTTGTGGTGTGTGCCAGTGAAAAGGTGATTTAAAAATTGGCCAAGTTTAACTCTTTAAGAGTAAAGAATCTTTTAATCTAGAGCAACTGGACAATGTAAAAAAATGTTTTGGGGAGATACCGTTTAAGATTAAACTGACCCAAGGTATCTCAATAAGTGAAGTACAGTGAAAAAAAGGGGTGGTGGTCTACATGTTTCAACCAAGTGGAAAATATCTCCAGGTTTTCGTCAGGACCGGTATTGATAACCAGAGCGGTCTACACACGCTAAGGTGTACCCTACCCTTGGTTAAATTAGAAACCCCTCCTGTACTTACAGTGGGGAAACATCCTTCCTTGAAATCCTAGAAGGGAAATGTGCCTGTGTAGACAAACAGGGACAGTATACGCAAAACATAATCAGTTCTGTATACAACATCAATGTAAGGCTCCTCTCATTCAACATCCAGTGTTTGTAAAACGTTGCCAGTGACTAATATTTCAGTCATGCTAATAGTGCCACCTAAAATCAGTGGTATTTTGTTGTAAATCCAAACTTGTATAATCAGCTGGGCTGGAATTCACCCGTGATCCATACATACAACCCACTCAAACAGAAGTGTGTTTATGTGCACTCTCACAGGAAATACTGGGGTGCACACTTTAGGTGGCGAGTGGTTTAGTGTCTAGCACGAGTCACACTCATCATTCAACAAATACACACTGACTGTTAATAATTTGCTAACACGTGGGTGTCTGTGCACTCACTCTACTTGGTGAGTCTATAAAATCAACATAAAAGAGCATGCTCAATAGAATGGTGTGGTACATAAGCGGGAAAAGGACAGAAAGACAAAGCTGTAAGTACAAGCCTTACTAGCGACGCTAGAAACGCGTGCCTCAAGTGTGCCGGGGTCAGGGAGCTAGTTCCTAACACGATCTGAAAAGGAAAAAAGCAGTGTGGTCGAGGATTTGCAAGGGGGGGCCATGGAAGGACGAACAGACCTCGCGGTGCCCACCTGCATCGGGTCAATCGACTTACTGCGTGTGGAACAGACTCGCCTGTTGTGCCTAGACCGTGACCCGCATCGGCGTCCCGTATGACATCGAGGCAATGCCGGTGTGAAAATAAATCCTCTGTATATCCGGGTTGGTGACGTGAAGGGGCGTGAACGCGCCACGGGTGGAACCCGGATTGGGAAAAACCATGAAGGACTATGACGCTCGCCTTAGACGGGGCGTGAAGGGGCATGAACGCGTCAAGGGCGTGGATCCCGCTAAGGAGTAACCAAGGGAAACTGTGACGCTCGCCTCGGAAGAGGCGTGATGTTATCAGAGAGCGGAGGCAGGGAGCGGGTCCTGGAACGGACCAGTGCGGTTAACTAAAAAGCGCCCGAGTGTTGGAAGTGTGCCAGTAGTTAAAGACGCTAGTGGCTGGGTGTCACCGCAATTGTTAGGCGCTAACTAATGCTATTTATAGCATAGGAGGGAGCGAAAGAAAAAAGGGAAGAGAGATAAAAAAAGGGGGAAGGAGAAAAAATAACAACATAAAAAGCGGAATTACCACAGGTCAAGAGTTTAGAGGGCATAGTATCCCTAAAAACAAAAAACACAATAGACAAAAGGCGTCTATTAACAAAAAATGGCCAAAAGAGGGGAATGCATTTCCTCAGACATCAGGGTGACATATCCATATAGGATTATCGTTAATGTTGATGGTCAGCCATATATTTCTGCTGGGCGTCAGATGTTAATAGTTACTTCTGAAAAAAACTTGAAAAAGGCTAATGAGATAGGACAGAATTCCACGGAATGTTATCGTTCAATCCACTTTTATGAGTGGATAGTCTATATATCCAACGTTGTTCTTTTTCAAAAAGACGTTGTTGCAATCTGTCTCCTGTCTTTATTTGCTCTATGATGGTCCATCTCATATCGTTGGTTGTATGGTTCATCAAGAGAAAGTGTTCAGTGAGTTTGGTCATTGATTTTTTGCACCTAATAGTGCTCCGATGTTCACAGATTCTCTGTTTGATTTTTCTACTAGTCATACCAACGTACTGAAGGTTGCAGGGACAGATAATCCTGTAGACAACATTGGCACTATTACAATTGGTGTGTGTTCTCAAAGTCCATACTTTGCCTGGTTCCAGTTCTAATGTTTTAGCGTTGTCTGTGAGATGACAGACACTGCAGTTCCCACATTTGTAGTGTCCAGTAATGTCTGGTAGGCCCCATGCATTCAGGACGGTGGTTTGTTTGTCTTTTATGCTTCTAGATTTCTTTAAGGAAAACAATGGTTTTTCCCACTTTAAGTTACCAGTATTCAGAATAGTCCAATGTTTATTGATTGATTTAGTGACCAAGTTCGATGCCGTGCTGTATGTAGTCACGCAGGTCAGCGGTGCCTTATCCTCTGTTACAACCTTGTTTTCCAAAAGTGCTGCTCTGAGTTGATTGCGAGCTCTTTTTTGGCATTTAGTGAGAATTCGTTCAGGATAACCCCTTTCTGAAAGTTTCATTGTGAGATCCGTTGCCTGTTTGCGGTAGTCATTGATCTTACTGCAATTGCGGCGTAATCTCAAATATTGGCCATAAGGTAGATTTTCTCTAAGCGGCCTAGGGTGAAAGCTTTCAAACCTAAGCAGGTTGTTCTTTGCTGTTGGTTTGTAATGGGTTCTTGTTTCAAGGCGATCGTTTTCTTTGGTGATCACAACGTCCAGAAAGACCATGGTGTTGGGATCCTTACTGTGGGTGAACCTCAAGTTTTGATCTCAAGTGTTGATCCACTGACAGAATTCAGAGAGGGTGTCTTCCGGTCCTTGCAAGATGGCAAGGACATCGTCGATGTATCTTTTCCAGAAACTGATGTGGGTGAAAAATGGGTTCTGTTCATTGAGTATGAATTTTTTCTCAAAATCGAAAACATAGAGTCCGGCCACACTTGGCGCGAATGTGCTCCCCATTGAAGTACCCCCTGTTCTTCAAAGCCAGTCTGGCACATTCCAGAACAAAGTTCTTGGGTGTCCGATAGGACCAATTGGTCTCATCAAGGGTTCTCTTGAGAACCTCCAGGGTATCATCCTGGGGAATGCTTGTATACAAGCTTTCGATATCAAAGCTCACCAATATTGTGGTGTCATTAACTTTGATATCATCCAGGAGTTGTAGCAAACTTTTAGTATCTTGTAAATATGTTGTGGTGTTTTGTACAATGGTCTTAAGAAAAACATCACAAAAACATGACAATGGTTCCAATAAGGAGCCGATACCCGATACTATGGGTCTGCCGGGTGGAGGGGTTTTATTTTTGTGCATTTTAGGTAAGGTGTAGAAATAAGGGATTTTATCTTCACTATTGCACAAAAAATCGGCCTCCTGTTTAGAGATATACCCCATGGTTTCAGCATGATCAACCAGAGATCTTATCTCTTGTTTCAGGTCCGAGGTGGGATTAGTAGTCAGTTTCCGATAGTTCCTATCATCCGACAGTAGCCTCTGGCATTCATCATGATAAGCTTCCTTGTCTTGGACCACTACTCCTCCCCCTTTGTCAGCTTGTTTGATGACAATGGTCTCACAATTCTTTAGACTTTGTATCGCGGCGTTTTCCTCCTTACTCATGTTCTGAAAGGGTCGTTTGGGTTCTAGATTTTCAATGTCATTAAAAACTGCCTGCTCAAAGGCTGATACTTCAACTGGGATAGTATGGGGTGGAGGTATGAATGTGGACTTTAGTCGTAGTCCGGTCTCATTCAGATCTTGATCATCTGATCCCTCTCCTTTCTTTTCAAAAAAGGCTTTGAGTTTGAGTTTCCGGAAAAAAATGGCTAATTCACAGTGGAGTTGGAACTTGTCTAGCCTTGAGGTCGGAACAAAGCCTAATCCTTTATTAAGTACTTTTTCTTCGATGATTGTCAAAGGTCTAGTCGCTAGATTAGTTACTAGATTCAGCTGTTGCTTGTCCCTGCTTGGGTTTCCTGTGTCCTGCTCCGTGTATTCAGGCCCGCTGGGTCCTCTTCTTCCCATTGTACCTGATTTGTGCCCTTCCTTCGGCCTCTTCCCCTTTCTGCCCCTGCCTAAAAAAGGGAGCCTGTATGAATTGGGGGGAAACAAGGGTTGTGGAAAAGGCGGTTGCCATCCATAAATCGGATAGTGTTGTGGCTGGTTAAAGGGACCTTGGAAATTTGGCATCATCTGGGTGTTGAAAGTTGGCCAATTACTCTGGGTCCTGTTTCTTCCTCTTTGTTTTTGTCGGTAGCTGTTTGTGCTCGAATTACTGCTGGCTGTATAGTCATTACTGGAGACGTCTGACTCCAGATCTGATTTGTTTGGAGGTGTGTAGTCATCAGTGATGTCATCAGTGATGTCACTGACCATGTCATGAGTGATGCAATATGTGACGTCATCAGCAGTGCATTGCGGGGGCGCGCAAGTTATAGTTAGCTGAACTAACTATAACGGGGGAATTTCTAGGGTTTTGAACGAGGGAAATGTCCAGCTAACTATAACACCCCTGAAACTTATGGCTTTTTCAGTGAAATTCTAAGGTTTTTTAAATGCCAATTCCTAACTATAACGTGCATGAAACCTATGGTTTTTTCAGTGAATTTCAAAGGTTTTTTAAATGCTAATTCCTAACTATAATTTATCTCTAAAGCTATGATGTTTAATGATTTTCATTCAATTTCTAAATTTTTCAAATTCAGTGTGTCAATTCCTTTAATTATGTTTTTTTAAAATACTTTTTTATCACCTTTTTTAACTTATTTTTTCAATTAATTCTTTTCAAAATTAAAAAATATTGTTCGTTTTTATTGGGTTTTTAAAAAATGTTGTTAATGTTTTAAAATATATTTTTATATTTTTTAAAATCATGTTTAAACTATATTCTCAAAACGTAATTTTAAAAAAAAAAATCAATTTTTTTGGGATCCGCGCACCCAACGCGTTAGGAACCGCGCACCATACGCGCATTTCACCGTTTAACCCCTTCGACGCGCATGACGGAATGGTTGGGAAATTGCATGGCGAGAACGTGTTTTGGGACACCCCTTTTTTCTCAGCCCCCGCTTGACGAAGCACCACGAAACTTTCAGGATAGGAGCGGACCAGAGCTGGCCAAATGTTTGGAAAATTTCGCGAAGATTCGTCTACCGGCGCCAGACTTATTGGGAATAGAATGTTGCGGATTTCCTATGGAAAAGAGGTCCTAACTATAACTACCTACTGGCGACCGCCAGTAGGTAATATATATATATATATATATATATATATATATGAACGCCACATCTGATTCTCCACACCATGAACCGGACACCGACACAGGGAGGTTTCTGGAAATGAAGTCTTTATTCCACCATTACGCTGCAACGAGTTTCGGCATTCACTGCATTGATCACAGAGTGATCACTTCCTGTTTAGCGCACATTTAAATTAAAAGCCAGCAGAGAAACCCGATCACATGATCAGAACCTTTTCATGAAACAAGAAAACACTCTTTCTTATCGGCACAATTAAATAGTTTCAATCACTTATTTTTAAATTACAACATTTGCATTGATGTGCTCGATATTTTTAGGCAGTATCTCATAATTAATTCTATACACAGTTGTTCATTGTAAATCCATGAGAACAATTAACAGTTAAAATGTACGATATTTAACTATTTACAATGTTGGATTCCAGTAAAGTGCAAATGCAAGAATTCCTTAATAATTCCTCATTAATTCATGAGTTTCTTTCACAGTTCTATGCATAAGTTGCAGAGTCCAATAGCAGGCAAGTGCCCATAGACCCATGTTAAAACCTCACATTGGGGTCATTTTTCCTATTGTATTCTGTGCATCTATCTATATATAACTAATCTTGCAGATACCATTGCATTGTCATTTAAAAATCATGAATTGTCATGCAATATAGTATTCAATAATAATGATAAAAACACATATTTTATCATTAAAAAAACATCTGAAATCCAACAAGTAACTGCTTCATACTATAATACAATAAAAACAAGGTTATGTTCATGACAGTTCCAATGTCCAATCCTTGTACCCAGAGGAGTTTGGATGTCGATCTTATGTCCATGTACACCGTTGTTCTCAATAATTTCTTGAAGAAATTTCTTTCAATATTCTTAATGGATGTCATTTGCCATAATCTAAAATGAGAGATTTTTTTATTTATATAAAAATTTCATAAACACCCAATAACTTCCTTTGCAAATGTGCATAAAAGGGTTGCACAGAGTCTAAATGCATGGCAGTGCCTGTGATATATAGACACAATCTAATGCGTTTTGGTCAAATTAGTGGAAACTTTCGCAATAAAGTGCTAGTGCATTACAGTACTTTTGTATATGTTTGCCAAATGCTAATACAAGTGCAATTTTCTGTTATATTGGCATTCATATATAGTGCAAATTAGCTTTCTGTTTAAAAGTGCAAGTGCATTACAGTACTCATTTATCTTAAAAGACCAGTTATTTGTGTCACTTAAACGAAACACAGACACACCACTCTTCTTGAGAAGACCGTACTTGGTCTTCCTAATATCCAAATAGATAATATTGTGACTAAACACTACCCGACATCCATTTTTGTTTCCAACTACATGGGTGCTGTATATCATAACATTAACAGTTTTCAATAATTAGTAATGTTTCCCCTATTAAAGTTTCTGCCTATTAACATAAAAATCTAACTCTGCTATGCTCTATTTAAAATTTGGAAAGAGGCCTAGCTGGATTAGCATAAGTGGACATACAGATCTTCTTCAGCATTTAGTCCATTTGTCGTCTTTGTGTTAAATAACATGATATATTTGAACTCTAATTGACGAAGTCTACCAGCTCTATCCCCACCTCTTTTCAGTTTGGGTACTTGGTCAATGGCAAAGTAGGACAATTCATCTAAGTTGCCTTTATGCATTTCATTCGAGTGTCGGGCCACCACATAATTCTTGTTGTTATTCTTGACAGCCCATGAGTTGTAGAATGCGAATGCGGACCATGTACAACTTTGGACACGTACATTGCAAGGTATAAAACAACGTGGTCACTTCTACAGTTCAAAAATTGTCTAATTTTCAATGGGCTGTGCATTAGTGAAGACGTCACTTGTTTCTCGTTGCGTCCAATCTTACATGCTTTGAATTTAAAGCATCTATGAAAGCCTGGGACACTATGCAACCAAGCAGATTTTTTGTTGACGTCAGGACTGTTGACCACTAGGTCCGCCCTCATGGATTTTGCTCTGTTAAAGGTGATCATGGGTTTGCGAGATACCACCTCACTCAGTACAGGATCTCGTTGGACTAAGTGTCAGTGCCTACACAGACTATCTCTCACTTTAGACTGGTAGGCACTGAATCCCGTGATCATCCTTATCTGATTCCCTGCCCCAGACTTCTTTACTTTGATCTTCTCAGTGTCTGGTTTTAAAAGAGTATGTCTGTCTATGGAGGACACTTTCTTTCTGGCTTGATCCAGAATAGTAGGACTGTAACCTCTCTCGACAAATTTCTTAGTTAGGCAATCTTGTGCCTCTGACAGGGCCTGGGCCTCACTGCAATTGCGTTTCATCCTCAGATGCTCAGCATAAGGGATACTCCTTTTGAGCCTCTGAGGATGAAAGCTCCCTGCATGCAGGATTGTGTTCCCTGCTGTGGGCTTCCTGAAAGTTCTGGTTGTTATCACACCTTTCTCCACATATACCTCCAAGTCCAGAAATGCCACTGAGGTCTTGCTAATGCTGTCTGTGAATCTTAGATTTAAATCGTTGGTGTTAATATCTCATACAAATCTTTTAGCTGTTTCTACGGACCCGTCCCAGATCACAAATAAGTCATCCATGAACAAGGTCCATGTTACAAAGTTGTTATTCCAGTCGTCAGCAAACTGCACTCTGAGCACCCGCTCCTCCCACTAGCCCATATGCAAATTAGCATAGCTGGGGGCGAAGCAGGTGCCCATTGCCATACCTTGAAGCTGTATATATATATAAATACAAGACTAATTGTCGAAACGCGTTGGGAGGCAATTCAGATTTCTTGCTGCTGAAATTATTATATATATATATATATATATATATATATTACCTACTGGCGGTCGCCAGTAGGTAGTTATAGTTAGGACCACGTTTCCATAGGAAAACCTCAACATTCTATTTTGAATAACTTTGGCGCCGGTCGACGAATCCTCGCGAATTTTTCAAAATAGGTGGGGCGCTACGCTCCGCTCCTACCCTGAAAGTCTCGGGGGGATTCGTCAAGCGGGGGCTGAGATAAAAGGGGGGTCCCAAAACGCGTTTTTCCCATGCATTTTTCCATAGGACCTTTAGAACGAGCTACAGCCCGAACGGCTGAACAGAATTACTCAAAATTTGGCAGAGAGGTAGTCCCTAGGTCAAGGAAGTGCCTTTTGTAGGTTTGGTGTAAATCTGTTCAGTAGATTCTGAGAAAATAGCCTTTGAATCAATATATATATCTGTATGCGCGCAGAGTGCGCGCTGGGTGCGCGCACCTTGCCGTGCGCGAGCGCAATTCTGATTGGTTGTTAGATCTTAGTAAACATTCGAATCGGAGGAAGTCAGGAAGCGGCGGCCGCCATTTTGTCTATCGCATAAAGAGGGGGTGATAAACAAAGGGGGAGCACTTGAAAAGGGGGCAGAGTGGGTAGAAATAGACCCAGTAGGCATCGTAAGGGGGTCAAAGTAGGACCTTGTAGGGCAAAAAAAAAGAATAATATTTTGAAAAAAAATATCGCCGAGTGCGCGCACCCTGCGCGCACCCGGAAAAAAAAATAATAAAAGAAATTTAAAAAAAATTGCATTTAAGTGTTTAGATATAAGGTGGCTCTAAAAAGAGCCCTTGTGTTTATTGTTTGTTTTTCGGTACCTACAAGTAAGTACCAACGCAGAGTCTGAGGTTCAAGAGGAAGACTCTGTTCCCTTCATCATTGAAGTGCACACCATCTCCTCTATAAATGTCTTGCATGTCGTAACGCAAGTTGTTGTGGTAAATGGAACCCATACCATAGTCACGGAGGAAAGCAGAAACAGATTTGTTGACGTGCTTCCTTGCTTTGTCAATCTGCGGACAAAATTGGTTGGACCAGTTCCACTTTTGCCTTTGGCATATGTTAGAATATACAAAGGCAGATTGAGGAAAAAGCGACATTAATTGCACAAAGGTGTCCTTAATAAGCATTTCCAAACCTACCCCAGTTAAAGTGCCTAGATCATTACCACCACAGTGCACAATAATAAGGTTAGGCTGTGGGAGATGTAGAAAGGTTTTCACCAAAGGCATTAATTGGTGCCACTTTAACCCTCTCTGACCAATCCACTTGATGTCTACATTTGGCAAAGCAAGGTCTCTCACCATACCTCTTTTCTCTGCAAATGTTTCACTCCAGAAGACATAGCTGTGTCCTACAATCCACACTGTGAACATCTTCAAAGGAGATCTGGATGCACTCAGGAGGTGTAATTCAGTAGAATGGTAAAAAGAAATGAAAGACAGTTTGGAAATGGAGGCATACATATTTTTTATAAAAAAAAAAGAACTGATTGGCTGTTTCATACCATTCTACACTAAAAACTAGGCTGTATGTGTAAATTAATAGAAGCATGTTTTGTATTGGTTCAGAAAAATGTGTTACCAAAGAACAGTACTATGGATTTGCTGTAAGGTTTGAAAAGTCAAGCACTCTTGCTCTGTGGAATTGAAACATTGTGTGGCGAACTTCTGACCTAACTCCACACAGCAGTGTTCCATGAGCTGTTGCTATGGTAGCAGGCAGAAGTCAAGTTGGGGGAAGGGTACTAGGCAGAAGTCAAGTTGGGGGAAGGGTACATTTGGAAAAGGGTTGGTTTTCAAGCAATAGAAATGTGTGATTACATTTGAAAAAAAGGGGGAAGCAGTGTGATTTGAAATTAACATCTATATGTGTGGAAAAATAGAGGGAAAGATTGCCATTATCTGGTTCTGCTGAGTGGAGAGAGGTGTAGAGAACAAAGGTCCTGGCTCTGATAATGTGCTGTGGGGTTTTGAGATTTCAGTCTGTAATGCAAATACATTCAGCATCACTAAGGCTGGTTGCCCTTGCTGGAGTGTAGGCAGTCACCCAGCATACACATGGTTTGTGGTCTGAAAATGCAGTCTGGACATGTGCATTTAAAAAAATCTGAAAAGTGGATTCATAATGTGTCAGTCTGTAAAAGTAATTTGCACTTGCCAACAAAAAAGAGCAGTAAGTGTGCATTCAAATTGGCAAAGATTTTTCGTTTTGTGACTAATGTGAAAACATGACTCTGTGTGCAAATAGGAATTACAGGAAGAGATTTGTTGCGTTTTCCTCTGGTGATTTCACAGTTGCATTAGTAGGAAAAAGGGGGAGTCTCTCAAAAAAAAAAAAAAAAAAAAAAAATTAAAAAAACCTTGGGTGCGCGCAGGGTGCGCGCACCTCAAAAAAATTTCCCAAAAAAATTTCAAAAAAAAAATTTTTTTGGTTAAGTTTATAAGTGGCTCTTAAAAGAGCCCTTGAGTTAATGGAGGGAAACAGGAAGAGAAAAACGCAAAAAATGAAAAAAAATCTATGGCCTAGTGCATGAATGCGCATCAAATTTTCTCTGAAGGAGATCAAGACTGGTCTCCCCCACAGAAATAAGTGAACCGCAATCAGTGCACCGTGTAGACAACCTCGCCAAACAAGGTGGACCAACAAGAGGTAAAGAAACAGGTGAAGGCACCATCGCAGCTGAAGTGCTCCCCTGAGCTGCCGAAGATGTGCTCGGCTGAGCTGCTGCTGATGTCGTCGGCTGAGCAGGTGAAGAGTTTTCTTCAGAAGCTCGACGAAAAGATACTGGGTGCATTTTGTCAACATGTCTTAACATAGTGTGAATGCTAAAAGAATATTTCTTGTTAGGATTCCCACGAGATAAGACTTTTTTACAAAGTACACATGTAACTTTCGGTGCATTTACCTTTTTCTCATTCTCTGGAAAAGTGAAAAACTGCCATATAAAGCTGTCTTTCTGCTTCCTGTTCCTCTGCCTCTCAAGAGTGTCCTGGTCACTGTCTGAAGTAGGTTGCTGTTCAGCCATTGTCTCTCAACAACAGAATAGCTCCTTCTCCAAAGGAATCAGAACTAATAATGAGGGGAGTAGGTGTGGTTTGGGAAGAATCTGGAACAGAAAGTACTTCAAACCAATCAAAAGTGATGATTCTTGATCACATGACTTGCCATGAGGGGATTGGGTGTGGTATTGAAACAATTAGAAACTGAAAGTAATGATAACCAATAAGAAATGTTGTTTTATTATGTATAAACCCGAGGTGCGCGCACTGCGCAAGCTCCGAGCGCGCACCCCGTGATGACGTATGCACGAACGCGTAAACGCGCAGGTGCATACGTCATATACGCGCACCTAGCGCGCATACGTTTAACACGCGTATACGCGACCGTTATTGCGCGTAATTTTAGCGTATGCGGAAGTAAACCGCGTCGAGGGCGTAGGACGCATGCGTGCGTACGTACGTACGCATACGTACTGGGTGCGCGCTCCCAGCGCGCACCAACAAGTATATTTGCGTACGTAAATAACTTACGCCGGAATTCATAAAAAACATACGAAATAGTACTACGTGCGCGCTCAGAGCGCGCACCCCAAGAAATTATAAATAAAAAAAAAAAAGAGGACATTAAATAATTTAAACAATTATAAAAAAAAAATATCCAAATTGAATTATTTAAAAAAATAATTTATAAAAAAATACAGATAATATATAAATGAATATAAAGTAATTTTATTTAAATAAAAAAAAATATCTTTAATTAAAAATACATAACTTAGCATATAAAAAACCATACAAATTCTCAGAAAAAAACATAGGTTTCAAAAACGAAATATTTAGGGATTAGCATTTAAAAAACCTTGCAAATTCACTGAAAAAACCATAGGTTTCACACACGTTATAGTTAGGAATTAGCATTTAAAAAACCTTGCAAATTCACTGAAAAAACCATGGGTTTCACACACGTTATAGTTAGGAATTAGCATTTAAAAAACCTTAGAAATTCAGTGAAAAAACCATAGGTTTCACACATGTTATAGTTAGCTGGACATTTTACTCGTAAAAAACCAATGAAATTGCCCCGTTATAGTTAGTTCAGCTAACTATAACTCGCACGCGCCCGCAATGCACTGCTGATGACGTCACATATTACATCACTCATGACATGGTCAGTGACATCACTCATGACATCACTGATGACATCTCAAATGACATCACTGATGACATCATCCTTGTGATAGAGTGGCAGACCTCCTCTCACCCTAATATAACCTTTGATACACACATTGAATAATAGAGACTAAAATTTTTAAAACAATGGACATACCAATACCAGTTACAACAACCTCTTCAGTAATTCTAAGATCCACATACACATCCACTCATTCACCAACAGTCCTATACAGTCACTCATACATGTACTCACTCATCATATGTACTCATACACCTATACATCCTGTTACACAATGCCACTCATCCATAGAGTTACTCACACACATAGTCACTCATGCTAATAAAGAATCAAACATACATTTACTTGCATACACAGTTATACACACACCACCACACTTACTTCTACAGAAACTTAAACATACTTAGTCATTTAATCAATCACTTATAGAAACACATACTTATTCATACAGGAACTCTTTCAATCTCTCACTCTCACATATACTCACTTATATACACCAATAGTCACATATACTAGTTTAAAACATATGTAGTTACTCATAAAGTCACTATTGAGACAGTCATTCACTCACTAACACAGCCATACACACACTCATCCACCCATATAGTCCTGCACACATGCTGTCTTCAACACATACAAACAGTGAGTGACTCATTCATGTTCCTATGCACTACATAATACCCCCCACCGAACCATGCAGATACTCAGACTGACACTCAAAAAACCAACTAATAACCTATATAGACACCCATGTAGCTACTCACCAACCCATGCAGCCACTTATACAAGTGAGAGACTGATACAGATATTTACATATTTAAACATTACTCACTAAGCCATGTATTCACTATGATACACTTAATCAGTCAGTTACACAATCAATTTTTAAAAAACAAATCATCCATTTAGACACTTATATACCCATTTATTCTTCCATCAACCTTGAGATATACATATATAAAACATATTTAATTTTCTGAAAAACACACATTCACTGGATGATGTCATCAGTGATGTCATTTGAGATGTCATCAGTGATGTCATGAGTGATGTCACTCTAAGGTTTCTAAGGTTTTTTAAATGCTAATTCCTAACTATAACGTGTGTGAAACCCATGGTTTTTTCAGTGAATATATATATATATATTATCTACTGGCGGTCGCCAGTAGATAGTTATAGTTAGGACCGTGTTTCCATAGGAATTCTCAAAATTCTATTTTGAATAACTTTGGCGCCGGTTGACGAATCCTCGCGAAATTTTTAAAACTAATGGGGCGCTCCGCTCAGCTCCTACCCTAAAAGTCTTGGGGTGATTCGTCAAGCGGCGCCGAGAAAAAAGGGGGGTCCCAAAAAGCGTTTTCCCCATGCATTTTTCCATATGACCTTTAGTCCAAGGTACAGCCCGAACGGCTGAACAGAATTACTTGAATTTTGGCAAAGAGGTAGTCCTCAGGTCAGGGATGTGCCTTTTGCATATATGGTGTCAATCTGTTCAGTAGTTCCTGAGAAAATTGCAGTTAAAAGCACATACATATCTATAGCCGCGCACCGTGCGCGCACCGTGCGTGCACGGTACGCGCACCGTGCGTGCACGGTACGCGCACCGTGCCGTGTGCGAGTGTAATTCTGATTGGTGGATTCATGACAGTCAACATTCCAATCGTTAGAAATCAGGAAGTGTCGGCCGCCATTTTGTGTGTTGTGTGTGTGACAGGGAAAAAGAAAGGTGGAGAACGTGAGAAGGGGGCAGGGTAGAGAGTTCCTGACCGCCTAGTCTTTGTCAGGGGGTCCCTGAAGGACCCCGAAGGGTGAAAAAAACATTTAATTATTTTTCAAAAAATCGAGGGGTGCGCGCACGGTGCGTGCACCCCCCATCCGCCATTTTGAGTTTTAGAGGCAGAAGAGAGCTAAAAACACAAGTGGAGAACGTGAAAAGGGGGCAGGGTAGAGAGTCCCTGACCCCCTAGGCCTTCTCAGGGGGACCATGACAGACCCCTTAGGTCACAAAAAAAAAAAAAAAAATTACAAAAATATCGCGGGGTGCGCACACTGCGCGCATGGCGGCAAGAAAACCATAAAAAAATAGAATTAAAAATCAAGTTTAAGTGTTTAGATGTTGGTTGGCTCTAAAAAGAGCCGTTGTGTTCATTGAGTGTTTTTTGTACCTACAAGTAAGAACCGATGCAGAATCTAAAGTTCAAGAGGAAGACTCTGTTGCCTTCATCTGTGAAATGAACACCGTCTCCTCTATAAATGCCTTGCATGTTGTAACGCAAGTTGTTGTGGTATATAGAACCCATACCATAGTCTCTGAGGAAAGCAGAAACAGACTTATTGACGTGCTTTCTTGCTTTGTCAATCTGCGGACAATATTGGTTGGACCAGTTCCACTTTTGCCTTTGGCATATATTAGAATATACAAAGGTAGTTTGTGGAAAAAGTGACATCAATTGCACAAAGGTGTCCTTAACAAGCATTTCCCGACCTACCCCAGTTTAAGTGCCTAGGTAATTTCCACCACAGTGCACAAGTATAAGGTCAGGCTGTGGGAGATGTAGAAAGGATTTCACCAAAGGCATTAATTGGTGCCACTTTAACCCTCTCTGACCAATCCATTTAATGTCTACATTTGGCAAAGCAAGGTATTTCACAATACCTCTTTTTTCTGCGTACTTTTCACTCCAGAAGACATAGCTATGACCTACAATCCACACTGTGAACATCTTTCAAGGAGATCTGGATGCACTCAGAAGGTGTCTTTCAGTAGAATGGCAATATGAAAAGAAAGATAGTTGTAAAATGGAGGCTTACATACTTTTTTTTAAATAAAAAGAACTCATTGGCTGTTTCAGACCATTCAACACTAAAAACTAGGCTGTATGTTTAAATTTTTAAAAGCATGTTTTGTATTGGTTCAGAAAAATGTGTTCCCACAAAACATTACTTTGGATTTGCTGTTAGGTTTGAAAAGTCAAGCACTCTTGCTCTTTGGATTAGAAACATTGTGTGCTGAACTTCTGACCTCTCTGCTCACACCAGTGTTCCATGACCTGTTGGTATGGTAGCAGGCAGAAGTCATGTTGGGGGTAGGGATCATTTGGATAGGGTTGAAATTTGCAACCAATAGAAATGTGTGTTTTCATTTGAAAAAATGTGGGAAGCACTGTGATTTGAAGTTAACATGTATATGTGTGAAAAAAGAGAGGGAAAGATTGCCATTTACTGGTTCTGCTGAGAGGTGTACAGTTCAGAGATTCTGGCTCTGATAATCTGCTGTGTGAGTGCCACATTTCTTTCTCAACTAACTACTTTTAAAGGTGAGTTATGAATTTGAGAGGGGATGTATGTGGTGCATTTTGATTGTTGTCAGAGATTTAATTTGTGGTGGTCTGGTTCTGTAAGACTTGCATTCGTAGGAAAGGGGTAGCTTGTTTTCTTGAAGTGTGATGGCTAGCATTCAGCACAAATCAATATCTCACAAATGAGAGGCAAATGCTAACACATTTGAAATCAACGTGGTAGATTTTCCTTCCACTCCCGCAATGGGTGAGGTAGTTCCTACATGTTACAAACTCCAATTAAAACTTACCACACATGTACTCTTACATACATCTGTGCAGTCTTCATGCAGTTGTGCAAGTGTCCATGCAGATCTCTCTTGCACCTGACAATACACAGTCTCCAGAAGTACTCTCTTAGCACGCAGGCAGCTGCTTCTCCTGCACTCCCATGCTAAGTATTCAGCACTGTGTGGTATTTTAGATAGTAGTGTGTAACGCTACCACATTCAACATCACCAAGGCTCATTTCCTTTGCTCTAGTCTAATCACTCACCCAGGTTCCACATGCTCATGGTCTCAAGTAGCTGTTAGGACATGTGCTCTTTTGTGCCTCTCTAAACTATAAGGAAAATGTGTCAGGCTGTTACAGTAATTATCACTTGCAAAACCACAGTAGTAAATGTGCTTTGAAATTGCCAATCAAATATCGTCTTCTGCCTAGAATCACACCATGAGTCTGTGTGCACAAAGGATTTGTTGTCAGAGATTTAATTCGCGTGGTCTGGTTCTGTAAGACTTGCATTCATAGGAAAGGGGCAGCTTGTTTTCTTTAACTGTGATGGCTAGCATTCAGCACAAATCAATATCTCACAAATGAGAGGCAAATGCTAACACATTTGAAAAAAACAGGGTAGATTTTCCTTCCACTCCTGCAATGGGTGAGGTAGATCCTACATGTTCAAAACTCCAATTAACCCTTACCACACATGTGCTCTTACATACATCTGTACAGTCTTAATGCAGTTGTGCAAGTGTCCATGCAGATCTCTCTTGCACCTGACAATACATAGTCTCCAGAAGCACGCTCTTAGCACACAGGCAGCTGCTTCTCCTGCACTCCCATGCTAAGTATTCAGCACTGTGTGGTATTTTAGATAGTAGTGTGTAACGCTACCACATTCAACATCACCAAGGCTCATTTCCTTTGTTCTAGTCTAATCACTCACCCAGGTTCCACATGCTCATGCTCTCAAGTAGCTGTTAGGACATGTGCTCTTTTCTGCCTCTCTAAACTATAAGGAAAATGTGTCAGGCTGTTACAGTAATTATCACTTGCAAAACCACAGTAGTAAATGTGCTTTGAAATTGCCAATCAAATATCGTTTTCTGCCTAGAATCACACCATGAGTCTGTGTGCACAAAGGAATTGTTGTCAGAGATTAAATTCATGTTGGTCTGGTTCTGTAAGACTTGCATTCGTAGGAAAGGGGCAGCTTGTTTTCTTGAACTGTGATGGCTAGCATTCGGCACAAATCAATATCTCACAAATGAGAGGCAAATGCTAACACATTTGAAAACAACAGGGTAGATTTTCCTTACACTCCTGCAATGGGTGAGGTAGATCCTACATGTTCAAAACTCCAATTAACCCTTACCCCACATGTACTCTTACAAACATCTCTGCAGTGTTCATGCAGTTGTGCAAGCGTCCATGCAGATCTCTCTTGCACCTGACAATACACAGTCTCCAGAAGCACGCTCTTAGCACACAGGCAGCTGCTTCTCCTGCACTCCCATGCTAAGTATTCAGCACTGTGTGGTATTTTAGATAGTAGTGTGTAACGCTACCACATTCAACATCACCAAGGCTCATTTCCTTTGCTCTAGTCTAATCACTCACCCAGGTTCCACATGCTCATGCTCTCAAGTAGCTGTTAGGACATGTGCTCTTTTGTGCCTCTCTAAACTATAAGGAAAATGTGTCAGGCTGTTACAGTAATTATCACTTGCAAAACCACAGTAGTAAATGTGCTTTGAAATTGCCAATCAAATATTGTTTTCTGTCTAGAATCACACCATGAGTCTGTGTGCACACAGGAATTGTTGTCAGAGATTTAATTTGTGTTGGTCTGGTTCTGTAAGACTTGCATTCATAGGAAAGGGGCAGCTTGTTTTCTTGAACTGTGATGGCTAGCATTCAGCACAAATCAATATCTCACAAATGAGAGGCAAATGCTAACACATTTGAAAACAACAGGGTAGATTTTCCTTACACTCCTGCAATGGGTGAGGTAGATCCTACATGTTCAAAACTCCAATTAACCCTTACCCCACATGTACTCTTACATACATCTCTGCAGTCTTCATGCAGTTGTGCAAGCGTCCATGCAGATCTCTCTTGCACCTGACAATACACAGTCTCCAGAAGCACGCTCTTAGCACACAGGCAGCTGCTTCTCCTGCACTCCCATGCTAAGCATTCAGCACTGTGTGGTATTTTAGATAGTAGTGTGTAACGCTACCACATTCAACATCACCAAGGCTCATTTCCTTTGCTCTAGTCTAATCACTCACCCAGGTTCCACATGCTCATGCTCTCAAGTAGCTGTTAGGACATGTGCTCTTTTCTGCCTCTCTAAACTATAAGGAAAATGTGTCAGGCTGTTACAGTAATTATCACTTGCAAAACCACAGTAGTAAATGTGCTTTGAAATTGCCAATCAAATATCGTTTTCTGCCTAGAATCACACCATGAGTCTGTGTGCACAAAGGAATTGTTGTCAGAGATTTAATTTGTGTTGGTCTGGTTCTGTAAGACTTGCATTCGTAGGAAAGGGGCAGCTTGTTTTCTTGAACTGTGATGGCTAGCATTCAGCACAAATCAATATCTCACAAATGAGAGGCAAATGCTAACACATTTGAAAACAACAGGGTAGATTTTCCTTACACTCCTGCAATGGGTGAGGTAGATCCTACATGTTCAAAACTCCAATTAACCCTTACCCCACATGTACTCTTACAAACATCTCTGCAGTGTTCATGCAGTTGTGCAAGCGTCCATGCAGATCTCTCTTGCACCTGACAATACACAGTCTCCAGAAGTACTCTCTTAGCACGCAGGCAGCTGCTTCTACTGCACTCCCATGCTAAGTATTCAGCACTGTGTGGTATTTTAGATAGTAGTGTGTAACGCTACCACATTCAACATCACCAAGGCTCATTTCCTTTGCTCTAGTCTAATCACTCACCCAGGTTCCACATGCTCATGCTCTCAAGTAGCTGTTAGGACATGTGCTCTTTTGTGCCTCTCTAAACTATAAGGAAAATGTGTCAGGCTGTTACAGTAATTATCACTTGCAAAACCACAGTAGTAAATGTGCTTTGAAATTGCCAATCAAATATCGTTTTCTGCCTAGAATCACACCATGAGTCTGTGTGCACACAGGAATTGTTGTCAGAGATTTAATTTGTGTTGGTCTGGTTCTGTAAGACTTGCATTCATAGGAAAGGGGCAGCTTGTTTTCTTGAACTGTGATGGCTAGCATTCAGCACAAATCAATATCTCACAAATGAGAGGCAAATGCTAACACATTTGAAAACAACAGGGTAGATTTTCCTTACACTCCTGCAATGGGTGAGGTAGATCCTACATGTTCAAAACTCCAATTAACCCTTACCCCACATGTACTCTTACATACATCTCTGCAGTCTTCATGCAGTTGTGCAAGCGTCCATGCAGATCTCTCTTGCACCTGACAATACACAGTCTCCAGAAGCACGCTCTTAGCACACAGGCAGCTGCTTCTCCTGCACTCCCATGCTAATCATTCAGCACTGTGTGGTATTTTAGATAGTAGTGTGTAACGCTACCACATTCAACATCACCAAGGCTCATTTCCTTTGCTCTAGTCTAATCACTCACCCAGGTTCCACATGCTCATGCTCTCAAGTAGCTGTTAGGACATGTGCTCTTTTCTGCCTCTCTAAACTATAAGGAAAATGTGTCAGGCTGTTACAGTAATTATCACTTGCAAAACCACAGTAGTAAATGTGCTTTGAAATTGCCAATCAAATATCGTTTTCTGCCTAGAATCACACCATGAGTCTGTGTGCACAAAGGAATTGTTGTCAGAGATTTAATTTGTGTTGGTCTGGTTCTGTAAGACTTGCATTCGTAGGAAAGGGGCAGCTTGTTTTCTTGAACTGTGATGGCTAGCATTCAGCACAAATCAATATCTCACAAATGAGAGGCAAATGCTAACACATTTGAAAACAACAGGGTAGATTTTCCTTACACTCCTGCAATGGGTGAGGTAGATCCTACATGTTCAAAACTCCAAGTAACCCTTACCCCACATGTACTCTTACAAACATCTCTGCAGTGTTCATGCAGTTGTGCAAGCGTCCATGCAGATCTCTCTTGCACCTGACAATACACAGTCTCCAGAAGCACGCTCTTAGCACACAGGCAGCTGCTTCTCCTGCACTCCCATGCTAAGTATTCAGCACTGTGTGGTATTTTAGATAGTAGTGTGTAACGCTACCACATTCAACATCACCAAGGCTCATTTCCTTTGCTCTAGTCTAATCACTCACCCAGGTTCCACATGCTCATGCTCTCAAGTAGCTGTTAGGACATGTGCTCTTTTGTGCCTCTCTAAACTATAAGGAAAATGTGTCAGCCTGTTACAGTAATTATCACTTGTAAAACCACAGTAGTAAATGTGCTTTGAAATTGCCAATCAAATATCGTCTTCTGCCTAGAATCACACCATGAGATTTAATTTGTGTAGCTTTTATTGTGTAAGTCTTGCAGTCGTAGGAAAGGGACAGCTCATATGATAGGTTTTGAAAAGCTCATAAAAAATATAGTAATATATTTAAATTACATAAAGGTATTTTTTTTTAGTTCCTTTCAGGTATTGCTGAACAACACTGAAATAAATTAAAGATGCCTATAAAATAAAGAAAGAGAAAAGAACAGCAACAGCATCTATATTTGAAGACAACTGGACAACAAAAATTAGTTGAAGAACCTCATGTTGGAAAAAAGAAAAAGCCTTCTGGTAAGCAGACTAAGGATTTTATAAAAAATATCCTCAAGCAAAGAAAAAATGTAAAAAATATATCCACTGGAAATACTGTTTTAAGTAGAAAACAACAAGACAATCGACAGAAGATACTAAATGCTAATGTACAATCAGAAGTAAGAAAGAATGACTTAAAAAGAAAAATAGATTTTAAAAACATTCGTAGAAAAATGTTTCAGAGAGAGTAGTGATGTTCAATTTGCTAAAGGACGTGAAAAAATATAGGAATAAAGCAAAATTTTATAAGAAAAAGAAACATATTGAATCAATTGTTGCAAAGGCTTTGGAATTAAAAAAAAACTATTCATTTTAATTATGAACAGGATCCGTACATTAGATAAATTAGTGAATGTAATGAAGTCAAAAAGCAAAAGAAAAAGTGAAGTGAAAAAAAAAAACTTTTGTAAAGTGTTCTTAGGAGAATGGAAGCATAGTTCAAGTACTGAACCATTTTTTAATAAAGAGAGTTATCTTCAAAGTAATAGTTTGCTGCATGCAGTTGACACCAGTGGTCGAACATATGAAGTTAAAGATGGTTGTGTAATGGAAAAGAAGAAAATGGTTCCAAAAAATGAGGAAGAAGTGTTAGCTGATGAGGTTATGGGGAGACGTCCTAAAGCCCCAGTGTACACTTGGAATTGTAGTAGTATTTGTACTGTACGACAGGAATTTATTGATAAATTTTGTGACTTTCTAAAAGAATATAGTAAAAAAAAGTGTTAAACAAAAGATTAAGTTGCTTCAAAGACTAGATCCATCCAGAGTGAGAGAGAATACTGGTTTGCAAGGACATTCTCTGGCTTGTCTTTCTAGGAAACTTTGTCAAAGTGTTTTTCACCATCTTAGGATGCTGGCAGTTCATCATACTGAAATGAGAAAGTTTGTGATAAGATTGTATTTTGCTAAAAGTCCAGCACTAAAGTTACATCAGTTGAATAGTGCTCTGTTCCGTGGATCTGTATCAGATGTGAAGAAGGTTTGTGAGGATATTGAGTTTTGTTACTTTGGTCCAGAGCAAGAAAGTGCAGGAAATGACACAGTTATTGAAGAAAATGTGGAAGAGAATGTAGAACCCACTGTTAGTAAAACATTTGAAGATCAAATGACAACATTTACTATCATCTCTAATGAAAGACCAAATATTACTTGTATTTGTTGCCGGAGAAGCCATTATAAAACTCAAACAAGGAATGTTGATCTCTATAAAAAAAGTGAAAAAGAAAATATTTCTAAGTGGAAGGATTTTGCTACATATTTGTTTCTGGAAAATTGTTTTGAATTGGGTGAAGATCAGCGTATTTGTAAATACTGTTATAACAAGTTAGAAGAAAATAAAATGCCAGCTAGAGCTGTACATAATAATTTAGAATTGGTTGATATTCCTGCAGAACTTAGTGATTTAAATACGTATGAGTCTATACTCATTCAATGTGTCCATCCGTTTCAGACTATAGTTCGTATGGAGCCCAAAACAGGTAAATTACATCCTTAAGATTTACAAAGAGATTTAAAAGGAAGAGTTGTCTATTTGCCATTAGATTTGAAAAAAAAGGTTGAAACAATTGATGCAGATAGTTTGGAAACTGAACCATTAGTTATTCTGGTTAATGGTGTACCTACAAGGAATAAGAAAATTTGGCAGGAGCTGGTAGATGTACGAAAAGTACAAAGAGCAAATTTATATTTGAAAAGAAATAATAAATGGTATGAATCAATTTATATGGATGAAGATGAAGAAGTTTTATTAGCAGACATAGGAATACCAACTGGGCAAATTGAAAAAGTGGATAAGTCAAAAGAAGAAGAAATTCATGAACATTTCAGCATACATCCTCTTCATTCTAAAGAAGTTATGGGAAACACTATTGATCTGTTTCAGATGAAAAAAGCAAAAGGAACTCCCGTGAGTGTATGGGAGGAGAGCTTGGAAGCTCGTTGTTTCCCCAGCTGTTTCCTACAGGAAAAGGTGGACGATATGATGAACGTCCAGTACAGATTCCTGCTTCTGAGTATCGGACTACAAGATTATGGGCCTCATGTAGGTAAATAAATGTTACCGTTTCTTAAATACCGAGCCGTACCGAATCGGTAAATTAGAATCGGAAAGTTATATGTAGGTAAAAATTCGGTAACAGTTACCGATTCGGTAACATTCGGTAATCACGAATCGGAATTCACCGAATCGGTAAATACCGAGGTGGTATTTACCGAATCGGTAAATACCGAGGTGGTAGTTACCGAATCGGAAAATACCGAGGTGGTATTTACCGAATCGGAAAATACCGAGGATACTACCACCTTCCCTTTACTAAGAAGCTAATATTATTATTATGCTAATAGAAGGTCTCTTAGGCTTGAATAGGGGACCCCATACCTCAAAGATCAGCTTAGTGAAATCACATCACAGGAGCATCAGGAGTCTTCTCGCAGGAAGGCTCGTCTTCGGTCTGAATAATAAACATGATGTCTGTGATATTAAAAGCACCAACTTTCAGGTATTTGCAGCTGCGCGTGTGTCATGGCTAAATAGTGGGTCGATCAACCTAGAGTGGAAAACATGCATTGTGTAATATTCCAGACTGTTTGTCACACCATGTACAGACCAAGGTCGCTGCGCAGAGCTTGGGATGGTAACAACAGATTGCTCTCGTGTGAAGCAAGTCTCGAGTCAGCAGTTTATTTAAGAAATAACATGTAAACGCAGTGTCGTGTGCAAAGACAAAAAGATGGCTGTCTAACATTTAACGTGGTTATGCGAACTTAACAATGTATGTACGTATTCAGGGAGAACTCACTACACGCCCCCGTGATCGAAGCACTATTTAATAGGCAAGAAAAGAGAGAACGCAGAGTTCAGTTTCGTCAGAGCAGAACAAGGCGTAACCAATGCTGCGCCAAAGTCCGAAACTACAAAAAATAGCAGCATAGAATTCTAAAAAAAAATGCAAGTAGATAAAAAAACTCAAAACGACCATCAGGAAGAGAAAAAAGAGAAATAAAAGAAATAAATGTTGCGCCAGGGTGCTGTCCAGTAGCACAGGCGCAATGGACGACAGTCCAGTTAATCCATGAATGTATAGGCAGCATATGTGGCCACTGCTTCCAACAAAAAATCGTTTGCAGGGCCACTAAAAGTCTCAGCCATCCAATTAAGTAAAGAAAAGGAACATACGTGTTCTCCAACCATCGGAGCCTCTAGCACAATCAGAGGGCACCCGGAATGTTCCTCCAAATAGCTCATAGCCAAGAAGTCGTAGGCGGCCGCAGAGATGTCCCAATTACCCAGGATACCATGCGCCGCACCACAGGCCATAATCCGGACACCAGAACAGGCCAACTCGTGAGACACTAAGGGCCTCATCAGTCGATCGAAATCCGGCACCGGAGACACCATGTTGGTCAAGCACAAATCCAGAGGCCATTCAAAGGGACAATCCAGGCAGTGAAATACAGGTTGTACGCAGGTGAAGTAGGAATACCTGAAGGATAATCCATAAGCCAGGCTCAAAGTCGCCAATGGCAAAGTACCATAAAAGTCAAGCATCCTATCACGAAGAAGATGCAGACGGGACAGGTGCTCGTGTGGCACAGAAGGAGCAGCCATTCCGGAGTATAAAAAGGAAAAGCAGCACACCTGCCACTAGCGCCAGAAGCAGCGGGACACCTCCAAAGATGCTCGAGAAAAGTGAATGAAAAAATGCCGGAATCACACCAAAAATAGTTTGGAAAGAGGTCACGAGACCCGAGCCCACAAGTTTAAAAAAATGAGCCAGGCCGGTCGTGGACGAGGCATTGAAAATAGTTTGGATCAAAGAGCCGAAATGCAGGGGGAGGTCAGTATTCAGAAGCGCCTGTACCTCAGTGCGCGTATTAGCAACGTGAAGGACAAATGTTTCACGAGAGGAAGTCAAAGGCACCTCTTTTTGGGACAATAGCGCTCTTATTCTGCTCAACTTGTTGAACTCTGCTTTCAAGGTTGGAATCGAAGGCCAGATGGAAACATCCAGCCGCCCATGCGGGGGTGGAAAAAGAACATTATTGCAGCAGACAACTTTCTGCGAGACAGTTACTATGTACGGGATTCCCACTAACATCCCGCAGCAAGCTTCATTATTCAAAATTAAATAACTACCGTTTGCAAGCAGCGTGAAAGAAGGTGTAATCACAGGCACTGGGATACCTCGTAGGACGCACGCCAAATTCGGGGCTTGTACATTGCATGCGCCGTGTAATTGAATGTGCCTACATACCAAGGAATGGTCTGGTGTAGTGGTACATTCCTCGCCTTTCAAATAAACCTCAGTTCCGTCCCTAGTACATCTATACGTAAAGGGGAGGGACCAAACCTCATGCATGAAAGCGGTGCCCAGCGGTTCATACCTACCCAAAGCATAATGTTTCATACAAGACGTAAACTTAAAAAGCGCGAAAGGGAGAGTTATCAATCCGTGTACTAACCACGTAGCTGAATTGATCTCCGCTACAGAGAAAGGCAACGGTTCTAACTTTTCAATCTGTAACAATGAATATGTAGCATCCTTCATGGACATAAATCGTTGCTTGTCAGTAAGGTTGTAGGGAAGGAATAACGATGTAGTGGTCAGATAGTCCCAAGGGACCCTCCCTGCCTTTAACGTCTGCAACGTCCATGCAAACTGCATAACAGAATGCAACTGGTTTTGACCATGATATAACACAGACATATCATCATGCACAATATCAACAACCGAAGAAACAATATTGTCTAATGTATAAATCCTAGAAGAGAGAGTGCTAATGCTATTATCTATAACGGCTAACACCTTCTCCATGTTTGCTTGATCAATAGCTCTCAATCTGGAAGCCGCCTCAATCTGCGACAACTTCCAGACTTCGTTGTAAATAGCATACGCCCACCTTTTGGTTCTGCCACCCACAGGACCCTTAACAAAATCATTCAAATCGGTATGCACATTGATGGAGTGGGTGGACTTCCTGTTCCTGTAGATGTGCTCTGTGTCAGCTGGTGGACAGATTGGGATGTGTGTACCATCAATACAGCCGATGACATGGGGGAACTGTGCCATGTGATAAAAGTCTGTTTTTGTTTTCTGCAGTGCAGCCTGTGTGTTGGGGAAGCTGATGTAGTGGTGCATTCTCTGCATCATGGCATCCAGGAACTTCCTGAAGAAACGTGACAGGCAACTCTGGGATACACCACCCACCGCAGCTATCACCACCTGATAACTGCCGGATGCCAGCAGATGTAGGCTGCAGAGCACCTGCACATGTGGGGGTATGGCGTGCGCCCTTCTTATTGGCTGGTCCAGGAGTGGGTGAAGGTCCCTGATTAAGTCCATGATGGTTTCGGGGTGTAGCCTGTACCTCTCATGTATCTCTGCATCAGTCAGCTGGAATAGTGTGATGCGCTGTCTGTAGATGCGTTCCTCCCGTCGCCAAACCCTCAGTCCTGCTGCCTGTAGACGTAGGCGCCTTGCAATGACATACATAGCGGCCATGTTGTCCACGCTGTTGCATTTTGGGATTGCTTATATGCACTGTTGATGGTTACCACCTGCTTTCAATCCGTGTTAATTACCGACTCTTATTTACCGATTTTCTTGGATTTCTTAATTACCGAGTGCTCCTACATGTCATTTTAATTTTTACCACTTCATATTTACCACTTCATATTTACCGATTCGTTAAGTATGTATTCGGTAAATCTGATTCGGTATTTTAGAATTCGGTAAATATGATTCGGTATTTACCGCCTCATATTTACCGAAAAGTCGTTTTTGGACTCCTACATCTCACTTGTCTGAATACCGGTCGGTAACGGCATATTTACCGAAAATCGGCCGTTACCGACCGGTATTTGGCTACCTACATGAGGCCCAATATGCAGAAGATCCAAGATTTCGTCAAAGTAGTCCTTATTTGTTCCATCTTTTATTTGAAAGTGACTTATCTGCACTATCTTATGCAGTAAATCACATTTTAAAAACTGGAGTACATCTACATAATGTGTCTGCAAAGGATTTTCTGAACAAAGTGCAACAGCGAGATGATCATTTGGAATCTCAATTGATTAATCTGATGGCTTGTCAGCGTGGGACTAATGAATATTGGTACCGACGCCATGGAGAATTGAAATGTATGTTACGGAATTTAGGAACTCCTACATGGTTCCTTACCCTAAGCTGTGCTGAGTATGTTTGGGATGATTTACTGGATTTTCTTCGAGAGGCAAATTCAAATATTGAAAACATCCAATACAAGCCAGCAGGAGAATTGTGCTCATTGGATCCGGTTAATGTTTGCAGATATTTCAATCATAGATTTGAGGCTATGATGTCCTTCATCTGCAATAAAAAAAATCCACCTCTTGAAGAAGTTATGGATTTCTTTTGGAGAAAAGAGTACCAAGCAAGAGGTGCTCCTCATATTCATATGCTGTTGTGGATCAAGGATGCCCCACAATTTGGAACAGATTCTGATGCAGTTTTATCTTTCATTGAAGGATATGCAACATGTGCTATACCTAAAAGCACAGAAGAAAAAAACTTAAAAGTGCAAGTTTTACGTTTCCAAAGTCATCGGTGTGGAAAATACTGTCGACGAAAGTAGAAGAGTAAAGATAAATTCTACACAAAATGTCGATTTGGATTTCCACGACCTGTTCTTTCAAAAGGAAGAGTAAACAGTTTTATGTCAGCTGTGCGACATACTATTACAAGAAAATCGCCTAAAAATACCTACAACCTAAGAAGAAAAGAAGAGTCAAAATACATAAATGACTACAACCCAGTCATTTTATCCATGTGGAATGCTAACATGGATATTCAGTATGTAGCTGACAATTCTATTGCTGTTGCTCGGTATGTCACATCTTACATCACTAAATCTGAGAAAACGGAATTGAAAGAAATGTGGGAAGAGATTTCTCACGAGAAGACTGTCAGTAAAAAGCTATACAGTTTCAGTTTAAAGATGTTATCGCATCGAAAAATTGGGTCATACGAATGCTCAGAAAGGTTATCATCTGCAAGTCTGTACTCCAAATCCAGAAGAATAATTTGGGTAAGTTTAGGCCTTGCAGGAATGCGAAATCGGGTATTGAATCTATTCGAGAAATTGAATATTTAGCAGAGTACGAACCAGAAAGTACAGACATTTTAAGAACAAACATGTTGGACACATATTACCCAAAGAGAAGTCATCATCTTGAGAACATGTGTCTCTATGAAGTGCTGCAGAACTACATTTTTAAACGGAATACCACAGAAGACATCAACAATGGAAAATATAAAGTCATTGGTGAGGAAGGATGTTTGGTAAAACAAACAAAAGGAAGTTTGATTAATCACAGAAAGCTGAGTTGCGACACTACTGACAAGAAAGAATTTTACTGCTGATTGTCTCTCCCGGTCAAACTATTTTTGGAGGAGACTTCAACTTTATCTTAGACACAAGGAAGGATACTACTAATAAAAACAAGAAACAACTAAAACCAAATACAAAAAAAATAATGAGAGCAATTCAAGAGGAATTTTTGTTGGTAGACTCTTGGCGGCAACTCCACCAAGATACAGACTTTTTTACTTTCTACTCCCATCGGTTCCACTCAGCCTCCCGGATAGATTATTTTTTAATATCTAGGTCATTACAAGTCCCGAATGCATGGATCTGTGCTAATCCATTTTCAGACCATGCATTTGTTGGGATATCTGTAGTCTTGGGGCAGGGGCTCAGGCAACGACCCAGATGGCAGATGGATCGCCTTCTCCTCCAGAACACAGAATGGATTTTGGGGTTTAGAGAATGGATCCAGCAATATTTTATGCTTAATGATAATACTGCTCCCCCATTTGCCATCTGGGGCGGCTTCAAGGCTGCAGCTGGGGGCCAAATAATAGCTATGATGGCCAGCCAGTCAAAAACGCGGAGACTGAAAATAGCAGATCTACAGAATAAGGTTAATCAAGAGTATGCCTTAATGATTCAGCTTCAGGCTAACCATTATAATGAGGCTAGTTCGGCATTAAGGGAATTTTTTATCCTAGAGGAAATTTCTAATTCTAAAATCTTCCAACAAAAAATTTATGAGGAGAGCCAGCTGATTGGAAAGCTACTAGCTAGCTCCACGAGAAAAAAAACAGAATCCTCTTTGATTCTCGCTCTTAAGGATCCGGCCTCTGATGATGTTACAGTGGATAGAGATAATATTGCACGGATATTTCTTCAACATTATGGCCAGCTGTATTCAACAGAATATCCCACTAGTAATGAACAAATCCGGATCTATCTCTCAGATATAGATCCTCCCAGGCTTCCGGAGAATAAAGTTAGAGAGTTGGACGCAGATATAGGGGAGGTAGAAATAATAAAAGCAATTAAATCAATGGCTGGAGGTAAGGCGTGTGGTCAGGATGGATTTCCTCTGGAATTTTATAAGGTTTTTATGAAAGAACTGGCACCCCCATTAAAGAGACTTTTTAACAATATTAGAAAGGGTGGAACGGTACCAAGCGAGTTTAAAGAGTCCATTATAATATCATTTGTAAAAAAAGATAAAAACCCGGAAGATGTTAATTCGTTCAGACCAATAGGCCTACTAAACTCCGATTATAAGATTCTGATGAAGCTGTGGGCCTTGCGTTTTCTCCCTATGGCTCAAGAAATTATTCACAGGGATCAAACAGGATTTATCGCAGGTCGATCTATGGCTATGAATGCGCAATTTTTAATACACGCCCTAGATTTTTTTAGTACCAATAAAATTCCGGCGGCAGTTATAATGGTCGACGCGGAAAAAGCCTTTGACCTCGTGAATTGGCAAACATTATTTCTTACTTTAGATCACTTTGGCGTTCCACAACAAGTAATTAATATGCTTCGAAATATATATCATAACGCGAGTGCCAAGGTGGTCATTAACCAAGAACAGATAGGGGAGGTGGCAATAAAACGGGAAACGAGGCAGGGATGCCCACTGTCCCCCCTACTGTTCACTTTTTTTATCGAACCTTTGGTTTTAAAAATTCGAAATAATGCTGCTATTATTCCTCCAGTACCTGCTATGTCAAAAGTTAAGCTATTTGCTGATGATATTATTTTATATCTAACCCCGGAGAAAGAGAATCTAGATCGAGTTTTTTCTGAATTTTCTCGGTTCCAACAGATCGGTGGCTACAAAATAAATGAAAAAAAAACTGAGATACACGTTTTTAATTCGGACCCTCACTTGTTTCCTATCAAGTTCAGGGCTCAAGCTAAGAAACTAGAGCCCATAAGATATTTGGGTATCTATGTTACGAATCAGTATCATAAATTATTTGAATTGAATTATCTGAGGACTAAGCAGAAGATAAAAAGTCTACTAGAACAATGGTCTGTCCTCCCACTCACCATTATAGGGAGAGTCTCTATGATCAAGATGTCTATCCTTCCCCTTTTAATATTTTTATTTTTAAATGTCCCTATACGTATCAATCAAGTATATTTTAATGAATTAGATACCTTGTTTAGGGAATTTATCTGGGCCAAAAAAGCCCCCAGAGTTAAATTAGCTATCCTGCAACTTCCTATAATTCAAGGGGGGCTAGCGCTCCCGCAGGTACGAATCTATTACGAGGCTGTTTTGTTAAATTTTGTCGTCGATACATTATTTTACAAGCATAATTTTGATTGGTTATTTTTGGATAAAATGATCTTAGAAGCAGGAGTTCAATCTTCTTTTTTTCTAAAAACATCTAAATTACCTAAAAGGACCCGCTATAAGTCTCTTCGAGATTTATCTTTTAGGCTGCAGGCAGCTTTCAAGAAAGCTAGTTCTTCTGGCTTTCAATATGTTACATTGAGGGAGTGTATTAACATCGGTTTGCACCTTCAATCTAGACATATTGATATATGGGAGGGATCTGATTTCTTTCTACTTAAGCACTTTATTGTTCAAAATAGAGTCTTGTCCTGGCAGGAAATCACCTCAAGAGCTGAAGGCCACAGAAAACCCACGTTTCTTGAGTATCTTCGGATAGTCCATGTTATTTCGAATACGGCAGGCATTTTAAATACTCCACACAAAATCATGATTGATTTATATGCCTCTAATTGTAGTGGGTTGGGTAAGTGGTACTCTTTATTGAGGAATCAGGTCCAAGACAGGGCTGTATTAAACCATTTGGAAAAAATAGCTCGGGAGACAGGCTGTAGGATTAATCTCCAGGAGTGGGAGAAAATCTGTCTCTTGGGCTATAGATCCCTACGTGCTGCCAACTTTAAAAGAATGTCCTTTCTATCAAGGTGGCTTGTTTATTGGACACCCTCCAGAATACAGAAAAAATTCCCTGAATCTCCAAATAGGTGTTTTCGGTGTCAGCAGGAGGATGAAGGTGGCTGGCATCATATTTTTTACTCTTGTCCCTTATTGGACCAGTTTTGGGGAGAAATCTTTAGCGATTTGGGTACTGCCTTGGGCAAGTGTTTCTCTCCTCAAGCTGAAATCACACTATTTGGAGGTGTAAGGGAGGAAGCTACTTTATCCAGCGTGGATAAAGCTCTTATAGCAATCTCCTGTATGGTGGCCCGCTCTCTGATACTCCAAAATTGGAAATCAAAGGAGATACCAAATCATCTAGCTTGGTTCAATAAAATGAAAAAGACCTTTAAATTTGTAGAGGCCTATGCTAGGAGAGTTGGGGGAATAATGAAATTTGATAAAAATTGGAAGGCGTTTAGAGAACTACTCGTAATTAAGGATAGCTTTGGATCTATTGGTTCTCGATAACTTTTTTAAAAGAGTAGGGGGCAAAAAAAAAAAAAGTTCGCCCGGGATTGAGCCATGGGGGGGAAACGGTAGTATTGCCTTACGGGGAATCTATAATGTATTTATTGATTGTCAGCTGCACTTGCACTTTAACTATTTCACTCTTTGCACTATAGGACCTAGGTATGGCTTTTTTCATTGATAGAATTACTTGTTGATACTGCATCTGCACTTTATGTGGAATTAATCTTCTTGAGCATTATCAGTTGCATTTTATTCCATGAAGCCATATCTTGCATTCCCTGGACGTGAATCTATAATGTATTTATTGGTTGTTATCTGCTCTTGCACTTTAATCTTTTTACTCTTTACACTATAGGACCCAAAAATGGTTAATTTAATCGATAGAATTTTGCGTTGATATTGCATTTGCACTTTAGGTGGAATTAATCTTCATTGCATTCGTACTTTATTTTATAAAGTCATGATTTGCTGTTATTGCATTTGCACTTTATCCTGAGATTTTAAAAGATGAATGGAGTGGCTCTATAGTTTGCCATGGATTTGAATTTTGATCCATTGTATGATATAATAGAATTAATCTTCTTTTCCTTTTTCTCCTGTTTTGCATATATTCCGTTGCTATTTAAAATGTAATGCTTGAAACCATGTATAATGTATCTTCCTTTCTCTGCTCAATAAAAATAAATAAAAAAAAGAAAAAAAAAAGAAAGAATTTTACCACTTAGCACTTTTACAGTTGTTTAAACCATGGCGTTCAGAGGATGAATTACTTGGACATTTTCAAAGCTATGAAGATTCCTTTAATGCATGCAAAGATACCATAGAATGCAGTACTTTCACAACTTATGTACAAATGTTAAATGAAGAAATTGAACAAGAAGCAACAATTGCAGCTGGAGTAGCTAGAGACAGTTCTCAAGACAGTCAAAGTTCTGGGACGCTCAGTCAAGATCCTCTAGGACAACCAATCGTAGAAAATGAAGCTGCAATAGCCATGACTGAAGTGGAAACAGCTATGAATCAAGCTCAGGAAGATTTAATAAACTTACCAAATTTGGAACAACAACTGAATGATGAACAACAACAAATTTATGAGGAAGTCACAAAACAAATTGATCATGGATTACTACATGAAAATAAAGAGTGCTCATGCACATCATTTGAACCAATCAGAATGTATGTGAGTGGACAAGCTGGAACTGGACAAAGTTTCTTAGTTAAAGTAATTAGAAGCTACCTACAGAAAAAAACTGATTCAACTTTGTCTTGTGTTGTTACTGCTCCAACTGGGTTAGCAGCATATAACATAAAAGGAATTACCCTCCATCGTTTGTTAATGTTACCAGTAGAGCATGAGAACAAAATACAGTACCACAAGCTAACAGGAGAAACATGTTTTGAAGTTTCAAGAGTATTGAAAAAAATGAAAGTTCTCATTATTGATGAGGTAAGCATGGCATCAAACTTAATGCTTGCCTTTGTGCATTTAAGAATGCAGCAAATTCTAAAGACAAATTATGACGTGCTATTTGGAGGAAAACATGTTATAGTTTTTGGGGATCTACTACAGCTCACTCCAGTTAAAGGACAACCAGTATTTCATACTCTTATATATGAAGACAGAAAAAAGTCGTTAGGAAGTATAGGTAATGTGAATATTTGGACATACTTTGAGTACAAAGAACTCATTACCAATATGTGGCAAGCAAATGATGATGATTATGCAAGTATTCTCAAAGATATCGGAATTGGACTACTCACAGAACATGGCAGAAAAGCTTTACAGAGTCGATTGCTATGTAATTTGTTTCCAACAGAACAAATATTTCCAGAGAAAATATACAAGAAAATTGCTGGAAAAAATACTGTAATCTGCTTAATGCCAACACTACATGAATGCTCTATATTCAATCAAGAACTTTTGAAATTGGAAAATGAAGAGATTATAAAACTGGAAGCTGTGGATAAAATACAGCATGAAGGAATAACTATTATATTGACAAGCAAAGTGACAACTAAATTGGATTCTCTAGAGAAAAACATATCAAAAACAGCTGGTTTAGAAAACAATCTTTATGTATGTATGAACTGTCGAGTAATTTTAAGACGTAATTTGGATGTAGAAAAAGGTTTAGTGAATGGAGCTATGGGTAAAGTTGTGGGTTTTGTTAATTACCAGAAAAAAGATGGAATTGAATTTTTTAAAATAAATTTTGATCAGATTGAAGAGGTTAAAGACATTAGTCGTTGTTCAGTTCGTTTCTTGCTTGTGAAAGACTTATATGTACGTAGGAAGCAGTTTCCGTTTTCTCTAGCATATGCTGTAACTATTCACAAATCTCAAGGATTAACTGTAGATAGTGCTTTTGTAAACATTGGATCTAGTGTGTTTAAAGAAGGTATGGCATATGTTGCTTTGTCACGCGTGAAAAAAATATCTGGTTTATTCATGATAGACTTTGATGAGTCAAAAGTTAGTGCTGATGCAAACTGTGTAAAGGAATATAATAGATTAAGAAGAAGCTATGCTCCTCATTTAGGTCAGTATCCTGTGTTTGAAAAACATGTTGTTTGTCGGAAAAGGAGAATTGAGAATATCTGTAATGAGGATGTACAGAAGAGTAAACAAATAGAGACTGGTGTGATTGCAAGCAAAAAGAAAAAGGACAATGCTGAAGAGGTTGTTGGTTGTCATTTTGAAAATAGCTCTGGTGTCAACTGCTACGCTAATTTAGTGCTGAATGTTGTATTTTATCTTGAAAGTTTGAAAGAGCAGATAATACTAAATCATGAAAAAAGATTCTGTTCTCTGCTGAGTTTCCTTTTTGAGAAGCTGAGTAATGATAACACTAAAATAGAAAGTGCTTCTGATGTTAGAAATCTTTTAGATGTATGTTCTGGATGTACACAGTTTACTCAAAATGTCCAGCAAGATGCACAGGAATTCTTAATGTATATGCTTATGGTACTGGAAGATGAAGGGGTAGAAATAGAAAATATGTTTGGTCTCTCTTAAAAATGGGAAAATAGTTGTGAAAACTGTTTGAACACATGCAGCTCTAATGTTGATTCTGAAAGGTTCATATATTTAACATTACCAGAGAGTAAATCAGTGACTTTTAGTAAATTAGTTAAAGATGCAAATCACAACATGGAATGTTCTCAATGTAAATCAGAAATGTTATCAACGTTATTTTTAAAGAAATATGGACAGTATGTAATTTTAATGATGCAACGTTGCAGAGCTGATGGAACAAAATTGGACACTTTAATAAAGAAGTTTACAGGAAATCAATTATCAATATCAGGAAAAACTTTTGTTGCAATAATTTTCCATGATGGACCTTCTATAACTTCTGGTCATTACACAGTTTATCTAAAATGTGAAAAAGGCTGGACACTGTGTAATTGATTTTCAAGCAACGTTTGCCTGCAGAATTACCAAATTCCTACTTAATTTTTCTAAAACCAAAATTCTAGATACAAATTGCAGCATCTGAAGAAACCATTATTTTGATTTTATAGGATTACCATTGGATATTTCACCAAAAAAGAATTTTAAATCAAATCAAAGATTTCTTTATTCGACCTTCCGAAGACAGGTCATAAAAGATGCAGAAGCAAATACAATGTTAAAAACATCTCATAAAAAAATATGCGAACAATATAAAATTCATTAGCTCTTGTCATCGGAATTAATCACGGCTAATGTGACAGTGCGAATATAATAACTGAATAAATAGCATTGAAATTATTTTAACAACCAATGGATAGTAATAAAATTGATCATAAAAATGAGTGTAGGTTAAAACACTCAGATCCCATCGTCAACCCATACTTGTCATCTGGGGCATATCAAAATCATCCTAAATTCGTTCTATGGCGCATGATGTACTGCAGCAGGTTAGAGACAGTATAAACCAGCCCCTCCCCATCCAGTAGCTGTAGAGAGAGAAAAGCTGGACGACATGTTCGAAAGCCCAGTCGTTTTAATAATGGGATAAGTAGTTTTTTCCGATGTTCCGTATAATATTTGCAAAAAAGAATGGTATGCATTGCAGATTGGGTGGAAGTCCCATCACAGGCACAAAGGGGTAATGTTTTCGCCCAATTATTTCTCAATGGAAATGCAACTAGATGGTGGAAAAAATTCTGCCTAAACCTAACCAAAAGAAACAGTTTATAAGCAGTGATATTGTAGGTTAGGTAGGGCTGCATCCCAAATACCGTCTGGACAGTCAAGCTGTGTCTAACAGATTGTTTCATAACTTCGGAGGTAAGTCGTAATTCTTCGAGGTGGTTTAAGCAGAGTTTCTGAAAAACCTTCCTCGGTACCTCCCGAATTAAAAGGGGATCATGGTAATATTTTACTAACCCTAAGTCGTTTAAAAATCTTTTAACATAGGATAACCACCTAGAATTGAGTGCGTTTTCCAGGGCTTTACAGTCTTGAATGATTGTTTGTGAAAAGACTGTTTCGTCCGATGACCAAATTCGATGCCACAATAGAAGTGGCTGAATTCTCGCAAGGTCTGCCACATATGGAAGACCCAATTTCAAGTGGCATGAAAAGTTTGCGGAGCTCCTTGGTAGTGCAAGAAGATACCTCAAAAAGGTGTTTTCGATCCCCTGAATAGACTCCAAAGCTGCGTGGCCCCACACACCCGCTCCATACAAAGCCACTGTAATACATTTAGCTTTGTAGATTTTAACCATTTCCATGGGTGCTTTTTTATCTAGTTTCCTAGAAAAATTTACAAGGGCTGTGGTGGTTCTCGTAAATTGGAGTTTCCTCACATCGACTGCCGCTTTCCAGTTTAGTTTCTGGTCAATCATCACGCCTAAGTAAGGATATTTATCAGCGATTGCCAGTTTTTCATTGTTCAAGTAAATATCCCTAGTTTTATTATTCTTACCAACCCCGGCCTTCATAACAAAGGTTTTACCAATGTTGACCTTGAGATCCAAATTGGCCATAAAGGATGAATACCTATTTAACGCCCTTTGTAATTCGTTTGGGGTGCGGGCCAGTATCACTGCATCGTCCGCGTAGAGAAGAGCCGGTATTAGACGTTTGCTTACCATAGGGAGGTCCTGGGCCCCCCTCAGCATGTCCCTCTCCAATCCGTTGGTGTAAAGGGTAAAGAGAAAGGGAGCCAGGACACATCCTTGCCTAACGCCCCTCTCCACTCCGAACGACGCAGTGAGCTCTCCACTAGTCCCAAACCTGACCCTAGCGGACGCGTTTGAGTATAGTTCCCTCAAAAAGGTAACTACACTCTGCTCCACCCCCATCTCTGACAAAACAGACCAGAGTTTAGCGTGAATGACACAATCGAATGCGGCAGATAGGTCCACATAGACCATGTAGAGAGCTCCATCCTTAACATTTACATATTTATCCATCAAAAGTGATAGATTTAATGCTTGGTCGATGGTCCCGAGACCCTCACGGAACCCATATTGTAAGTCAGATAGGATGCTACTATCCTCCGCCCACTCCTGCAAACGGCCGCGAATTATCCGACCCATCATTTTCCCCAAGGAATCCAAAAGGGAGATGGGGCGATAGCAGGATACTAAGCTTCGGTCCCCTTTCTTAAAAATCGGGACAAGTATGGATTTTTTCCAGGATTACGGGAGTCCCACAGTGCACAGTGCGTTAAAAACCCTAGTCAAAAAAGGGATCCAAAGATCAGTGTGAATTTTAAAAAAGTCTATTGGGACCCCGTCGGGGCCCGGGGCCTTCCCTTTTTTACTTGCACTTAAAGCCCGAGTGACCTGGTCTAAAGAAATGTCCACGTCAATGGGAAATGGGGAAGACCGTTGATGGCAGGAATCGCTAATGATTTTGTTAGTAGATGCTGGGTTTTTCATAAAAGTTTTAGAAAAGTGCTCTATCCAATCTTTTACATCGATAGCGACCTTTATTTTTGGGTGGTCACCGTTGTCGATTAGAAAAGGTGACTTTACCACTTTCCAGAATGCAGCACTATTTTTAAATGAGCAGCTCTCGTGCAATTGATCCCAAAGTTGATGTTTTAGCTGCAGTTTTCTTTGTTTTATGGCAGAATTATATGCCCTCCTTAGTTTGGAGATCTCAGTGGGAACCCTGACTGTCATGCATAGAGCAGATTTTAAGTTTGAATAGGCTACAGTACATCTGTGGTTGAACCAGCCCTGACTTTTCCTTGGTTTATTATTATTTTTCACCGTTAGGGCTTCATTTATAGCCTTAGTCAAGGTGCCAAAATTAGCAATGACATCGGCATCTGTTGTGGCCAAATCTAAACATTTCTCAATGGACGAATATGCGTTGGTTACCACAGTTTTTACAATTTCGACGGGATCAACAAGGGCCCACTTAAGGGAGTAGCCATTACATCTGTCTAGTACTAAATAGTTTTGATCCAATAGGCTAGGAATATTAGGGTTGAGCCTGTGGGAGAGTTGAATGGTAATACTCAGAGGATAATGGTCGCTCAAAACAATCTGATGTAAATGGAAAGAGCTATCTCCTCCTATTACTCCATTGGAGATCAAAATAAAATCAATGGTGGAATAAAAACCTCTCCCATGGAAGGTAGGGGCAATTGACATGTTCGAATTGACTAAGTTATTGGAAATTCCTAGGTCTAAGTTGAACATAGTTTCGTTTAGGGAGCTACATAATCTCGTGTGGCTAAAATGGGAAATAGGGTTGTCTCTCTCGTCATAAATGCCACATATAAATTGATTGGTTACTTGGCAAGAGGGCTGATTAAAATCACCACCCCATATGGTAATTACCTCCCTAGCTAATTTCCTTGTAAAGGATGATATTAAGGAGCAGATAGAGTTTACTAAGTTGGCTGCTTCTATCTCGGGAAGATTATTGGAGAAATTTACCAACAGGAAAGTGTCCTTCGTGTTTATACGGAAACTAAGGATCTGAAAGTTAGGATCAAGTTTTATGACCCTCATCTCATCAATATTGATCAGGTTTGAAAAGTAAATGGTTAAACCTCCCTTAGCCCTACCAGACTTAGATGGTTGGGCAGGTGAAAAGTAGGTTTTATACCCATCTACATGGATCTCCGTTGTCAGCCATGTCTCCTGTAAACACAGAAAGTTAAAATGTAATATAAAATTACTCCAGACATCATTCCCTAGTTTGGAGCGTTGACCAGCTACGTTCCAAAAAACAACTTCAATTTTTGGCTTAATGATCTCCCGATTATGGTCCGACATAGTGTTTAAAGATGGGGGGGGGGATACCAACAGGTCGCCCACCCATTGAGGGACGGTGCTTTGATCCTGTTGTTGTACGTTCTTATTTTGAGTTATGGGGGACTAGAGCAGGGGAATGGAGAATCACTGTTCTCTGGTATCCTGTCACCAGACCCTTGGGGATCCCAATTTTTTCCCCCAGTGGGGAGTCAGTCTACATCCTCCAAGCCTCGAAGAATTGAAAAACGGTTGGAGATGGGAATAATAGAATTAAGGCCCCCAGGTTGGTACCGGGGATGGGCTCTAGGCTGTATTGGGTTCCTCAATAGTGTCTGGGGGTAAAAATAGGTCAGATCGTAAGTTCTAATAACACTCTGCCCTTGCCCTTGAAACCAGTTTACAATGTGCGTTGTTGCCCTGCGATCTCTAAAGTTTACAATAATCAAATCCCCTTGTATTTCCTTCGGCCGTGAACCAACCCAGCCGAGTCTACGTACATTTAGAATTTCCCCATCAATGTTAGGGGTTAAGGGTCTGTTCTGACCCAACCAGTGAATAACCTTGTTCTTTAAATCGTAATATCCCTCTTTTTTCCCTGTTTCTAGTATTGGTACTCCAACTAAGACGACAACATATGGGAACGCCTCCGGGGGCAAATCTATATGTTGCCTGTTTGCGCCGTCAGACTTACCCGGCACTGTAAATACAGTTTCGGTTCGTCTGGGCAAATCAGACCCATGGATTTGCACACTGGGATTTGCTTGCCCATTTTCTAGTTCGATGTCAACCATCGGCTGGGGTGTCAAGTTGTTTGGACTCAAAGGGGGAGGTACACTGTTAACGGCCATTGACTTGCTCTGTCTATCAACAGTCAATAAAGATGGTTTTACTTGTGTCGAGCTGTTTGGATGTGTCTCTCTATTAGTAGAGAGAGCTTTTATTTGATTAGTGTTGCTTAGGATCGAGTTTTCCAATGACCCGAGTTGGTTAGACACTCCCTTCAATCTTTCGAAAAGTGGAAGAAGGAGTGATCTGACAAGCGTCTCCAAACGTCCCGTTAACTCTTTAATTAAAGGATCAAAAAAGTGAGGGTCCAAAAGAGTTTCGCCCCCCTGGGCCTTTGGGACGTCTAAAGAAACAGGCATCTTGGTAGCTTTCACTATTTTGCTTTTATTATTACTTTTTTCCCTCCCCTCTTCCTTTTTTTTGGTGGGGGGCCAGCGGGGAAGGTTTCTTTGCTCTTCTTCGCCAGGGCAGTTACATTATCGACTCTGGGTGTCTTTAACTCTGGGTTAGTAAGGACTGAGGGTGAGACAGAAGATAGGTTAGAGACAAGCCCTGTCGAATTATTAGAGGATTTTGCCAAGAGAATGCTATCTTGCATAGATATGGGAATACTGACATCGCTCGTTGAGTTGTTCACCAAACAAGATGATGGTGGTGCAGTCTCTGGTGAAATAACCAGCTGGAGCGAGCCGATTGAAGAACGTTTATTTAATAGGTGATCAGCCGATAGGCGCCGCTCCGCCAAGGCAATTTCTTTCTCAAGTACTGAAGTAGCCCTTATAAGAAAGTTGTCCAAAGTTCCACGTACTGACCCTCCTATAAGTGAGGCTCTGCTTTGGGAAATACGGGAAGACATAATAGAGGGAATGTATACTTGGGCTGCTCAAGGGGCCGTAAGACTCAGTGCAGTGCTGGCACTAAGAGGGAAAGAGGAAAGGTAGGCCACCCTGACAAATACTAGGCACTTAAATGTCACAGAACAGTCAAATAATAGACTTACACTTTTTGTCCCGTTTTGCAGAGCTAAGTTTTGGGGCCCACCCCTGCCTCCTCCTGCCTCGGACGGCCACAGACGGCCCGCCCTTTGCCTGGGCTTCGCCCGGCACGTCCCGCGAAGTGGGAGGCGCCAGGTGGGTTTAAATCCGCTGCGGGAGGGAGGGATGGGCTACTGCTGCTGTCACTCAGCCCCCAAGACCTGCTGGGATCAGTAGTTCTCTGTTGGCAAAAACGAAGGATTCCTCGACACTCCAGGCGCTGCGCGTCCCGCTAAGCGGGAGGCGCGAGGTGGGTTTAAATCCGCTGCAGGAGGGAGGGATGGGCTACTGCTGCTGTCACTCAGCCCCCAAGGCCTGCTGGGATCAGTAGTTCTCTGTTGGCAAAAACGAAGGATTCCTCGACACTCCAGGCGCTGCGCGTCCCGCGAAGCGTGAGGCGCGAGGTGGGTTTAAATCCGCTGCGGGAGGGAGGGATGGGCTACTGCTGCTGTCACTCAGCCCCCAAGGCCTGCTGGGATCAGTAGTTCTCTGTTGGCAAAAATGAAGGATTCCTCGACACTCGAGGCGCTGCGCGTCCCGCGAAGCGGGAGGCGCCAGGTGGGTTTAAATCCGCTGCGGGAGGGAGGGATGGGCTACTGCTGCTGTCACTCAGCCCCCAAGACCTGCTGGGATCAGTAGTTCTCTGTTGGCAAAAACGAAGGATTCCTCGACACTCCAGGCGCTGCGCGTCCCGCTAAGCGGGAGGCGCGAGGTCGGTTTAAATCCGCTGCAGGAGGGAGGGATGGGCTACTGCTGCTGTCACTCAGCCCCCAAGGCCTGCTGGGATCAGTAGTTCTCTGTTGGCAAAAACGAAGGATTCCTCGACACTCCAGGCGCTGCGCGTCCCGCGAAGCGTGAGGCGCGAGGTGGGTTTAAATCCGCTGCGGGAGGGAGGGATGGGCTACTGCTGCTGTCACTCAGCCCCCAAGGCCTGCTGGGATCAGTAGTTCTCTGTTGGCAAAAACAAAGTATTCCTCGACACTCCAGGCGCTGCGCGTCCCGTGAAGCGGGAGGCGCGAGGTGGGTTTAAATCCGTTGCGGGAGGGAGGGATGGGCTACTGCTGCTGTCACTCAGCCCCCAAGGCCTGCTGGGATCAGTAGTTCTCTGTTGGCAAAAACGAAGGATTCCTCGACACTCCAGGCGCTGCGCGTCCCTCGAAGCGGCAGGCGCGAGGTGGGTTTAAATCCGCTGCGGGAGGGAGGGATGGGCTACTGCTTCTGTCACTCAGCCCCCAAGGCCTGCTGGGATCAGTAGTTCTCTGTTGGCAAAAACGAAGTATTCCTCGACACTCCAGGCGATGCGCGTCCCGCGAAGCGGGAGGCGCGAGGTGGGTTTAAATCCGCTGCGGGAGGGAGGGATGGGCTACTGCTGCTGTCACTCAGCCCCCAAGGCCTGCTGGGATCAGTAGTTCTCTGTTGGCAAAAACGAAGGATTCCTCGACACTCCAGGCCATTTGGCCTCATGGAAAGGTAACTGTTTCTATTGTGGACTTCTTTGACAGATATTATTTTGGGGTATGAGCTTAAGCATCAAGATTTACAGACGTTATTTATTGCAAATAGTTATTGTTCTTAGAAGAGATTTTTAATATATATGTTAAATTTCTATCAAGGTATGTTTTACTGAGGAGAGATTCAGGGCTTTTTTTAAACAATCTTTCAGATTGTTAATTTTTTTGCCCGCTGTTAAGTGATGAATGCAATTGATTTCACAATTTGCAGTGAAATTCAATATATTCTGAAAACAGCAAAAAAAGGGCAAAAAATTACTTTGTTAAATATGAAAATATGTGTACTGTATTCTAAAATGTATTGTTAAATATTACAACTTTTTTTCTTTTTTTTCAGATCGATAAAGAAAATTTAGGAAATGTAATCCTTTTTTCTAGCAATTAAAAAAAAACATTTATTTATAATTAAGTTATTTTGTTGGTCAGGTAAGTTTGAAATATCTGTATTTCTCACCCCTTCACTTTCATGCTCCCTTTTCTTCACTTCTCCTCACTCTGCTTTTCTCATTCCCCTTCTCTCTCTCTTCTTCCTTTACTGCTCTTTCGTAACTCCCTCACTCCTTCTATACTACTCCCCTAGGTTTACTGCCTCCATCACCACTTTTTCAACCATGTATCTCTCCCTGTCTCCATGTGTCTCAGTCATTCTAACTGCCTTACTCCTTCTCAGTTCCTTGCTCTCTGTCTCTGTTTCTGTCTCTCTCACTGTGTCTGTCTTACCCTTAATTTGCTTAACATCTCTGGGGAAGATTAACAAGGCCCCTGCGCCACCACTACGTCACTTTTCATAACATACTGGTGGCGCAGGGAGCTCCTCCATATTTACAAGGAGAGGAAAAGCCACCCTGCGTGACTTTTCCTCTCCTTGTAAATACAGCCACTTCACACGCAGCACTGTGCGTTGAAGGGGCGTTCCATGGGTGTTGTTGTGGGTGTTCCCATGCAACACACAAAGAACTAGACACATCTCCAGGTTTACGAGAAATCGTAACTCTGGAGATGCGTGTGAATGCTACGCCACCCTAGAGGTGGTGTTGCGAGGCACAACGATGAGAAATGTTTTTATTTCTCCTCGTTTTTTCCTCTTTTAGTGCGTCCTCCATTCTACAGCACGTATTGAAAGAGGAAAAAGCCTCTTTTGATTGTTATTTTGTTTAGATACCTGTGGGTATATACTTCTTTTACGTTGTGGGTTTCAGGCACTAGTAACTACGTATTAATCCGCTCTGGTACGCCCCTCAGTGCACAGCTCACCCAGGTATGGCAGCTCGGGAGCTGAGAAACAAAACAATGATTGCCAGGGGCCAGCTTACAGGCACCCTGGATAATTTTATCACCAGGGCGAACTCGGTGATTGACCAGGGGATCATTTTGATGGAGCGACGTGTATCGCAAGATCTTGCTCTGGCCAAACGCTCTTCAATGGGACATATCGCCAATGCACGTACCCAGGATCCTGTCTGTTCTCGGGGTTCAATGCTGGTCCCAGTTACTGTGCATACCCCGCCTTTATCTCTCGAACAGAATAGTTCCTCACTATTGGCTTCTCATCCAGTAATAGAGGTTCCTTTGTTTGTCGAAACTTCTATTGTGGTGGCTCCTCCTGAGAAACCACCAATCAGTCAACTCGGAAAAACACCAAGGGGAATAACTGTAAAAGAAAGCGTGTCGCAACATCTGTGGTTGGTGGGAAAAAATCGAAAAGTGTTAAAGCACATGCTGATAGTAATATATTAACTGTAGATAAGGGGGTTTGTGTCCAGAATGATCAGGCTGCTCAGGGATCACGGTCACTGAATGACTTGGGCACTGGCCACAGCCCTGGGGCTGTGCCCTGCCCCGCACTAAATATGACTTTGGTTCAAGAATTTATAATGACTAAAATGGGTGATTTATTTAGGGCCTGGCTTGGACCGATAGAGGAAAGATTGGGGTGTATTGAAAACAGGCTTATCCAAATTGACCAAGATATACGGGGCTCTATGTCCAAAAATAATCCAAATGGTCCAGAGCAGGGAAATATTGTAATGACTTCTAGATCTGATGGGGCATCAGCGCACAAACTTCCTTCTATTAATGCCGATGCCATTGATGACAATAATATACCCCCAACGAGAATCCAGGATTCTTGTGATACCCCTCTTGATACCCTGACTAAGCACACATCCTTTGGTTTAGGAAATCAAAATGAGAGTGGCCAAACCCTGCCTGTAGTAGTTGCTCGGGCGGCGCCCAGAATTGACCTACCACCGGAAACTAGTCCGTATTTGGTGGTTTTAACTGGTATTCCCGAACTAAGTAAAACAGATCGGGAAGCATATAGGTCTTTAAGAAACAAGGCGACTCATTGGTTAAATCTTAACAGACCATTACCCTCACATATCACAAGTGAAATATTGATGGTTCGAAGGCTTTCATGGGTGGGCCCCACTGCTAAAACCATAGCAGGTGATTGTGTTTTGGTAAATTTTAGGGACCCTCGTACTGTTGAGTATATCTGCAATTGGAATCAAAACAGTACTGGGTCAGTCATTGGGTCTTACCCCCTGTCTTTCTTCTATCCTCCAGACAAATTGAATGAGCGGGATGGTGGGTGGACTTCAGTGCCATTTCGTCGTGGGTTTAGGCTAGAGAGGGGTATGCATGTCCAGCCATTTGTCCAGACTTACCCAACCCTACAGAATAGGTTCAGTACTCTGGATGCTATAGACTGACTGCATTGCAGTGAGATGAATGCAGGAACAAGAATCCAATTGGGCCACAAAACTAGCCCAGGTGGAGTGGTGGAGATGTTTAAGAGCGATCCCTTAAGCCTTTAGACAGATTCATATGTATCTACTGAGGGACTTATCTTGGAAATAGGTATTGAGAATTCGGACAGTTTAGTATTACCTCACGAAATGATATCTCCCCAGCTGAATTCTGTGGAGGAAGTCAATACAGGAAGCCCGCCCCTCCCAAAGATAAAGAAGATGACCATATTGTCCTGGAATGTGGCGGGCTTATCAAATAAGCTAAATTGCATAGAGTGGGGATCCTTAGTGGACAACAAGGATATTTGTCTCTTTCAGGAGACTTGGGCTAGGGTGGAATATCACAGCGAGGGCTTCGCAACTTTTTATGTCCCTGCTAGATGGGCTGGAAGAGGACGGCCGTCAGGCAGCCTTGCAATTTGGGTAGCCGCCCACCTGGGCTGCACAGCAGAGATAATGTCTACACACTCTGCAGACCTCCAGTGTATACTTCTCAAATGGCCAAATGCTTATAAATTGGCCATTGTGAATGTGTATTCTCGCCCAGTTGGCTTGAATATGGAATCGCCCACCATAAATGAACTGTCAAATTTTATCAGCTCACTGGCTGGTAACTGTCGCCTTCTTGTGGCGGGAGATGTTAATTGCCAGTTTGAGCCGCTTTTAGGAATGAGAGAGGGTGCCCTTATGGCCGAGGATGATTACTGGGGGATTCTACCATGTCAATCGCCATGCCTAAAATTGTGGTCGCCTCTGGCTGTTCAGATTATGTCCTTTACATTAAATAATTCTCTGAGGGCCTGCAATGGGCGTACCCAGTCCGATAGCCCTTCACTGTGCACTTTTAATAGGAAGGGCCAGGAATCGCGTATAGACTACATATTAGTGGAGATGAGCATGTGGTCTAAGGTTCTTGATTTTAGAGTGACTTCAAGGGCCACAATGCTCTTTGTCTGGATATGGTGTTCCCGGGCCCCAACACAATTCCCATTTCAGGAATAGATAATTTGGGGGAAGGTATGTTAGTACTATCTAATAACAGGCGAAGGGTAAAATGGGGTAAAATAGTAGATTCAGCAGAGAAAAAAGCAAAAATGTATGACTTGGTCCACTCACGATTTATAGAGGTAGTTAGCCTAATCAGCCAACCCAAGTCCATAGAATTCAATGAGAAATTAGGTTCTATTCATGCAAACTTAGTTACCGGGCTAGGAGACGTCTTCAACCCCTTGGTAGCCACAAGGAAGAATAGGTCTCCTGTATCAGCTTGGTATAACTCTGCATGCAGAAAAGCCAAGACCGAGTTGATCCTTGCAGTTAAATCTGATAATGAGAAAAATAAAATACATTTTCTCAGACGACACTATAAAGAAGTTATGGCACATGCAAAGAGAGAATGGGACTGGGATAGGTGGCATAACTTAACACGGGCTCTGGATACAAGAGATGCACGCAGCTTTTGGTCTCTAATAATACAGGGTCAGGGGAACCAAAGGCTGCGGTAGAATCAAACATTGTTGCCTTAATTTGGGGGTCCCATTTTAAGGCTCTTAACTGCGAAGAACCCTGTGTACAAACTGCTACTGGTTCAATAGATTTAAATGTTCAACACGACCCCTTGGAGTTTACTTTGGGTGAAGTGCACAAGGCGATAGGGAGACTCGCGATCGGTAAGGCTCCAGGTTTAGATAGACTTCCTGGGGACTTATTTAAGCACGAACCCGAGATTTGGGCTCCTTACCTACTCATCCTTTTTGATGCAATTGTAAAGGGTATGGAGGTTCCCTGCACTTGGCTGGGGGCGGAGATAGTCCCAATTTTTAAAAAGGGTTCTCCTCTGCTCCCAGCCAACTACAGGCCAATAAGCCTGATTGATGTACCCCAAAAACTCTTTGCACGCCTTGTATTGGATCATCTTTTGGACTGGATGGAGGAACATAAGGTTCTAAGTCCTCTCCAAGCAGGGTTCAGGAGGAACACATCTACCATGGACCAGGTCTTTCGCCTTATTCTCCTCTATTGGAAAACGGCAAAGATCGAGGGTGGCAGCCTTTACATGGTGTTTGTGGACCTCAGGGCCGCGTTTGATTTAGTACCAAGGAGGAAATTGTGGGGGGTTCTCCAGGAGTTGGGTGTTCCACCACAAATTCTGCATATATTGATAAGGCTCCATGACGGAAATTTTGCTCAGGTCAGATGCGGAAGGAACGGGGCATTGTCATCTAAGTTCCCAGTTGGCAGGGGGGTGAGACAGGGTTGTGTCTTAGCACCAACCCTGTTCTGCCTCTATGTCAACTGTGTAATTTTGCATCTTGACAGTCTCCCCAATAATGACGCACCAAGGTTGGCGGGCAGGAGGGTACCAGCAATTATGTTTGCTGATGATACCCTCCTGCTCTCCAAGTCCCCTATGGGGATACAACGGATATTGGACGGGTTTGGGGACTTTTGCAGATCCAGGGGCCTCGAGATAAATGCCGATAAGACAAAGTATATGATATTTCGGCATCTACACGTTCAAATCCGACCTTGGGGTCTGTAAGGGTGGAAAGGGTCACTATGTTCCAGTATCTTGGGGTAACATTGCGTGAAAACCTGTTTTGGGGTCCACAACAAGCAAAATCCCGTTTAAAGCTGTCTCAACTGGTGGGTGGCATTTTGAAGGTTTCAAATTCATCTACATTTAAGCCAGTAAGTCCAGCCCTCGAGATTTACAAAACTCAAGCCAGGGCTGCAGCACTCTATGGTGGAGAGCTGTGGGGTCATTTTGCTAGCCCTGAAATCTCTCAGTTGGAATCCAATTTTATTAGACGGCTGCTGTCACTCCCACAAAGTACCCCACTTTTCCCTCTAAGATTAGATCTGGGACTCCTACCTATAGAAGATGAATTAGCACTGAAACCACTTAGGTTCTGGCATAGGCTATGGACCACTGCGGAATTGTCACACTATAGACAGGAGCTGAAGCAGGTATTGAGTCTCTGCAATGCAGATAAAATACCTTGGTTGGCTTTTGTCAAACGCGAATTTCAACGCCTGGGCTTGTTTGACATGTGGAGTGACCCGGAGAGGGGATGCCCCGAGTTATCGCGTAGGACCCTGGCAGGGCTCTTCAAAGAGAAGAGCTTGAATTCGGCACAATGCGCCTCTAATATTGGCACCCTTACTGAATCATTCCTGGCTTCCAAAAGTTCTTATAAATTTGAGGATTTCATGGATATTGTTTTTCCAATTTTGGCAAGAAAGCTTTTTATTCAATGGAGATATGGTACTCTCCCTTTTAAAGTCTTTACAAGTAAATGGACAGCTTTAGCAGACAATACCTGTCCAGGATGCAGTTGTAGTACGGAAGATGAAATGCATGTGCTCTTCTTCTGTCCCGCCTACAGTAAACATAGGAAGTACTGGCTGGTTCCGTTATGTAGAAATTTAGGTTTTAAAAACTGTTTACAATCGTTTAGAATTTTAAAGACTAGTACTACAAATTCTACTGTGTTTACAGTAAGCAAGTTCTTGATAGCCATGTGGATGAAAAGGCGTAAATTAATGCTCAGTGAATGCAAACTTGGAAAAATCTTGTGATCATTATTTTTTTAATTGTAAATATGGATTTTCTTTTTTTTTTCTTTTTCTGTAGTTCTAAATTTGCAACCCAATGGTTTTCAGGCGTGTTTATATACTTACTTGTATGCAATGTCAACGGTCTTACTTTTGTATCTTTTATGGCCTATTTGGCCGAAATAAAGAATTTTCGATCGGATTGTTTTTGTGCAGGAAGGTGTCCCTGCCTGCACAAGAACAATCTCCCCACCACGCAGGCATCCTTGAACCATGGTGCAAGGGAGCCTGCGCCGGCGCATGGCTGCAGTTTGTACGGCTGTGCAGGGGAAGCATAGAGATGCGACAAAAAAATCGTATAAAAAATATAATTAAGAATAAAGTTTAAGTGTTTGGATGTTGGTTGGCTCTAAAAAGAGCCATTGTGTTAATTGAGTGTTTTTTGGTACCTATAAGTAAGTATCGATGCAGAGTCTAAAGATCAAGAGGAAGACTCTGTTCCCTTCATCTGTGAAATGTACACCGTCTACTCTATAAATGCCTTGCCAATCCCCTCACTATTTCTTCTTATTTCGTGGGACAAGGAGCAGAACAGGTATCAATTTTAGTTGTAAATGGCAGAAGAGCACTCTACTTCAGGGAGTGAGGAGGACATCTGGATGCACTCAGAAGCATTGGTTCATAGTAGTTTCTCTTCCAGAATCTTCATACACCATAGCCACTCACCTCACTATTTCTTCTTATTACCTGGGACAAGGAGCTGAGCAGCAATCAATTTTAATTGAAAATGGTAGAACAGCAGTGTATTTCAGGGAGTGAGGAGGAGACCCGGATGCACTCTGAAGGTGTCTTTCAGTAGAATGACAAAATGAAAAGAAAGGTAGTTGTAAAATGGAGGCTTATATACTTTTTTTTAAAAAAAAGAACTCATTGGCTGTTTCAGACCATTTTACAATAAAAACTAGGCTGTATGTTTAAATTTTTAAAAGCATGTTTTGTATTGGTCCAGAAAAATGTGTTCCCACAGAACATTACTTTGGATTTGCTGTTAGGTTTGAAAAGTTAAGCAATCTTGCTCTTTGGATTAGAAACATTACGTGCTGAACTTCTGACGTCTCTGCTCACACCAGTGTTCCATGATCTAATGCTATGCTAGCAGGCAGAAGTCATGTTGGGGGTAGAAATCATTTGGAAAGGGTTGAAATACGCAAAAAAAAGAAATGTGTGTTTCCATTTAAAAGAAAGGTGGAGAACGTGAAAAGGGGGAAGGGTACAGAATTCCTGACCCCCTAGCTTTTGTCAGGGGGTCCATGGAGGACCATGAAGGGTGGAAAAACATTATTATTTTTTTTTTTAAAATCGCGGGGTGCGCGTACCGTGCGCGCACGGCGGGAAAAAAAACATTAAAAAAATAGAATTTTTTTTTTTTTAAGTGTTTAGATGTTAGGTGGCTCTAAAAAGAGCCGTTGTGTTAATTGAGGGACAGAGGAAAAAAAAGACATGGCAAAAATTATAGGGTGCCGCACGTGTGCTGCTGTATCTTCCTCTCTATTAGCGGAATGCTGGTGTCCGCATAAGAGAGAAGAGCATTACACGAATTGCACCGTATATGCACCCTCTCAAACAGAGGGTGTATATCCAGAGGAACCGAAGAAGGTGAAGCTGCCGCCGCAGATTAAGTACTCTGCTGAGCTGCCGATGATGTGCCCGGCTGAGCTGCTGCGGATGTGCTCGGCTGAGCTACTGGAGGGTTTTCTCTAGCAGCTCGAGCATAAGCCACAGGATGTACATCTCTAACGTGCCTGATCATAGTGAAGATACTAAAAGAGTATTTCTTTTTAGGATCTCCTCTTGATAAGACACGATCACAAAGAGTGTAGGTGACTTTGGGAGCATTCACTTTCTTCTGCCCCAGTGGAAATGTAAAAAATTTACATATAAAAGAGTCTTTCTGTTTCCTCTGTCTCTGTCTCACAAGGGTCTCCTGCTCACTCCCAGAAGATGACTGCTGCTCTGCCATTCTGAAGTACTGAAGTACTAGAAAAGCTGCTCAGCTCCTTCTCCCAGGGAATCAGAAGTAATAATGAGGGGAGTGGGTGTGGTGTTGGAAGTTTCTGGAACTGAAACTACTATAAACCAATGAAAAGTGTTGTTTCTTAATCACATGACCTGAAACTACTATAAACCAATGAAAAGTGTTATTTCTTGATCACATGACTTGCCGTGCGCGCACCGAGCGCGTACGGTGCGCGCACGGAGCACGCACGGTACAAGCACGCATGCGCGTACGGAGCACGCGCGCATGCGCGTACCGAGCACGCGCGTACGGCGGATGCGCGCATGCGCGTAAGTAGCACGCGCGCAAGCGCGTACGGAGCCCGCGCATACGAAGCACGCGCGCATGCGTGAAAGGAGCACGTGCATGCGCGTACGGAGCACGCGCGTACGGATCATGCACGAAGTACGCATGCGCACGTGGAGCACATACGCATGCGCACACGGAGCTCGTATGCATGCAACCACCGTGCGCGCACCGTATGCGTACCGTACGCGTACGGTGCGCGCACGGTCAAAAACCCTTAAAAAATAAATAAATAATATGTTTAGAGGTTTATAGAAGATATTAACTAAGCTGTTCAACTATATCCAAAAAAAAAAAAAAAAAAAACTGAGCCATTCCATGTTGCAGGATACAGTAAATCTATAATTATATACATAGGTAGCTTATTGTAAAATAAATAATTAAAAAATATAATAAAACATTCATAAATTAGCATTTAAAAAACCTTGCAAATTCACTTAAAAACCATAGGTTTCACACACATTAAAGTTAGGAGTTAGCATTTAAAAAACCTTACAAATTCACTGAAAAAACCATAGGTTTCACACACGTTATAGTTAGGAATTAGCATTTCAAAAACCTTGCAAATTCACTGAAAAAACCATAGGTTTCACACACGTTATAGTTAGCTGGACATTTCACTCGAAAAAAACCATTGAAATTCCCCCGTTATAGTTAGTTCAGCTAACTATAACTCGCGCGCCCGCAATCCACTGCTGATGACGTCACATATTACATCACTCATGACATGGTCAGTGACATCACTGATGACATCACTGATGACATCTCAAATTACATCACTGATGACATCATCAATGTGATAAATTACTGCATCTTCTCACACCCTAATTTAACCGATGATACACGAACTCAAAATTTCAGACGTCCATTCTCAAAACCATAGATACTCCAATACCAATAACTACATACCCACTTATTAACTCTTAGGTTTAAATACACCTCCACTCATTCATATGTACAGTCACTCATACTTACAGTAACTCAGTACAAGACTATCATATGCATTTATGCACCTACATAGACACTCACACACCACCAATCATCCATAGAGGTACTGTCACACCTAGTCAGTAATGCAAATAATTAATCACACTCCCATTTACTCACCTATGCAGTTATACACACACAAGTTCACTTACTCATAAAAATAGTACCACATTCTTACGCTCTTATACAATCATTGATACAAGCACACACTCATCCATACAGCCACTCTCACAATCACACACACATATACCTACTTATATACTCTTACACGCATATATATTGCCTTTCACATATGTAGTTAGTCACAAATGTACCACTGAGATATACATTCAATCCCTAACACACCCATACATACACTCACTCAACCATACAGTCCATCACAGATGCACTGTTAAAACCATGCACCCATGGAATCACCCACTCACACATCTATGCACAGAGTCACACACAGCCTACCCACACAAACACTCAAGCACCCATACAGATACTCAGACAACCAATCGATAACCCATATAGACACTCAAATAGCTATTCACAAAACCATGCAGCCACTTATACACCAACAGACAGAAACATGAAGACATTCACAAAGTTTAGTCACTAGTCTGCAGTAAGATACATTTAATGACTCACTTTTCCAGTCAATTACGCACGTAGAAAATCATCCATTCACACACTTGTACAGCCACTCATTCTTCCACAGGCCTTTCACTATAAATATATAAAACATATTTAAATTTTACAGAAACACACAGTCACTGGATGATGTCATCAATGATGTCATCAGTGATGTCATTTGAGATGTCATCAGTGATGTCACTGACCATGTCATGAGTGATGTAATATGTGACGTCATCAGCAGTGGATTGCGGGCGCGCGAGTTATAGTGAGCTGAACTAACTATAACGGGGGAATTTCAATGGTTTTTTTCGAGTGAACTGTCCAGCTAACTGACTTGTGTGAAACCTATGGTTTTTTCAGTGAATATATATATATATATATATATATATATATATATATATATATATATATGTGTCACTCCAGCTCCTGGCCTGCCACTCCTTCGACAGGACCTCCAGGCACCGGCCTCATGAACACCCCCAATAAATTCAAACAATTCCAATGTTGTAAGGATGTAGTGCCAACATTTATTGCAATGATTTCCTCCAAAGCTGTTCAGGCATAGTGCCTGCCATGATGCGTTTCGCTCGCCTCACGCGAGCTTGATCACATCATATACATATATTGGCAAGTAATTCATTTGAATCATAATTTGTCAAGTCCATATGTATAGATAAACATGGCAGAAGCCTATGCTAACGTATGTTATCAATTCATTCATATGCTATAAATCACAACTTGTGATTCTTGTTATTACCTATACATGGTATGTATGATGAAATGTAGCAAAAATCAATTACCAATTTTAGACAAGGTGCAGTTTTAGAGGCATAAAAATGCAGGGATATTTCAGAACAGTGGTGCGGCCCATTGTCTCAATCCAGATGTACAGACATCGCCTCATCCTTGTTGAGACCTAGGGGGGCCATCGTTTGGAGTTTGATTATGTATTTTGACTCAATGATTCATAGTTTTTTAATCCTATCCCCCTCTCTTTTGTCTTTTAGTACTTGATCTAGACAAAAGAAACTCAAGAGGTCCCTGTTACTCTGGTGTGCACTCTGAAAATGGTGAGCTACTGGGTAACTACTGTCCTTATTATTAATTGCCCGTATGTGCTCTAAAATACGTTTCTTTGTTGGGTGGATCGTACTCCCAATATATTGTTTTTTGTACGGGCTTACCACACAGTAGACAGTGTAATCGGAGTTGCAGTTCAGCAATCGGTTAATCTTCCATGATGTTTTAGGATCATCCTCTTGTATTCTATATGTAGTTACCTTTTTTCTGTATTTACAGGCCTTACATTTGGTGCAAGGGTAAAATCCTGTGATTGCATCTTTTTTCGGTGTATTAGAGCGAAAGGGGCTATGCACTAAATGATCAACCAGAGATTTACATCTCCAATAATTTATGGTTGGTCTCGATGGAATTGTTTTCCTAAGTATCTGATCAGGTTGTAAAATGTGCCAGTTCTAAAGATCTGAACTATCTGTGATAATTGTTCGTTATATTGGGTGATGATCCTGACAGGTTCTAAGACATCCTGTTCCTGCTTATCGCTACTCTTTTTAGCCACTAAATATTGTGATCTTGTCACCAGGTTTACCCTTGATTCTGCTTGACATAGGCTATTATCAGTATAGCCTCTTACTTTAAAGCGTTGTAAAGCTTCATTTTTGGCTTGTTGATAATCTGATTCTCTAGTGCAGTTACGCTTCATCCACAGCAATTCTCCATAGGGAATTTTGCTGATTAAACTTTTTGGATGATAGCTCCCTGCGTACAGGATTGAGTTCCCTGACGTCGGTTTTCTATACAGCCTAGTAAGCAATTTATCATATATTATCTTCTACATATACTTCGAGGTCTAAGTAACATACTTTGGTGTCACTGATGTTAGCTGTGAAGATCAAATTAAACTCGTTGCTATTTAGTGATGCAATATATTCTGCTGCTGAAGAACGACTGCCTCACCACACGATAAAGAGGTCATTGATATATCTTGCCCATATCGTGCCTATCTGCCCAGGCCACGTGCTTCTCCCACCAGCCCACGAACAAGTTCGTGCAGCTGGGGGCGAAGCCCGTGCCCATCGCATTCCCCTGTTGATGCCTGTACAGTTGTCCTGAAAATATAAAGATGTTATTTTCCAGGCACAACTTGACTATGTCCAAAAGCATTTGATTATGTGTCTGATATTTTAATGGCCTTTAGTGCTTCTGTTCACAGTGTTATCATGCATTTTGATGCTTTTTCAAAACCTGGTTGCATCTGCCTCTAGTGCAGTACCTCTCTTTGCAAAACCAAAAATAGTTTCCCTGTTGTCAATACTAAATCAAACATTAGGCACTATGTTTAAAAACATAATTGACATGTGCTGGTAATTTAAAAATACAGGGTACAGTCAAATATAATTATACAGTTCATCTATACACAAAATATAATATACAAACAACGTTGGTATATACTCTTGTTTAATTTGTTTATATATATTTAAAAAGTTCTTGATAGCAATAATTCATATGCATACAACCATGGAAGTAGGAACATTTTTAAATCACCCCTATTTCTGATACATACTCCTACACAATTACATATTCATACTTAATCATACACTGTTTGTTAAAGAACTGTCGACGTGGCGTTTAGTGAACAATAAAACAATTGCTAAGCCCCTTCTTCAGGGCAGGAATGTAAATCATAAAATATTTCTAAAAAAATAGAAAAATGCATATTGTTATCCAACGCTTAATATATATATTTTTTTACAATTTGTTTCAAACAATCAAACCAGTAACACATTTTTAAAAGTCATGTTTATCTGTGTAAAAACAATATCCCACTTCAATAAGCCATTTGAATTCATGGAGTAAACTGTAAAAGTATGGAAGCTACTCCACTTATTAATCAGACCCCAGAATGTTTAAATTTAAATCTGGAATTACCTGTGTTCAATCCACAGGCTATTCAAGTTGCCCAATGTCGAGTCCCAAATTGATTGACGGGTCTGGCAGAATCTATCACAATGTCACTTCTCTTCTAATGTGAGTGGTAATCTATACAGTGCAATGCAGATGGAACCTCCATTATTAAACAAACGTATTTATTTGTGACCCAAACAAAAGTCCAACTCCAGTATGAGACCAACTGTATTAGTCAATGGCTGGTGTTAGATTTCTAATTTCTCATCCATAATTCATGAACAGTATATCATTAAACATTTGGTGCTAACACAGAAAGCTTCTGCAGGATGTCTACAATAGTGTTATTCACTTTGTGGAACCCTTGTTGGCTTTAGCAACCTGACGAGCACCGCTGGAAGTAGTTTACCATCAGAAGAGAAAATTAGGAAAGTCTTAAGACCTTATTGCGAGTACGGCGGTTCTCATAACCGCCAGACTTGCGGTGGCAGTCCGACCACCACCTCAACTGCTGGTCCACCCACAGTATTCTGAGTGTGGTAGATGGACCGCCACGAGACAGCTGGCTCCACTGGGATCAAGGATACAGCTGCACCGGTGGTCTGCACCCGGCCTCAATATGCTGGCAGGTGCCAATGCTGGCACCACCGAGCATATTACGTTATGAGTTGGATTTTCAATGCCCTTTTCATGATGGCTGGGTGGCAGAGAGGCAACTAAGGGGGCCCTAACTGCGCTGCCTGCCGCTTCTGGGCCTCAGGGTACATGCAGGGGTCACATGTGCCCCCCTGGGATTGCAGCCCTGTTCCTGCCCAGTGTGGCATGTATGCCACACCATGCAGGAATGTGCTGCAGGCGCTGTCATGGCAGTGGTCTGCAGTTAAGGCTCTCCTCTGAGTCTCACACAGCCACTGCCTTGAGACCCCTTCAGCACCGACCGCCTGTCCTGGATTATTCTCATAATTCAGGAGACTGGCGCATGACAGGTTTGGCAGTCCTCCTGTTGGCACCACAGTGGCAGGCCAACAGGAGGACCACCAAACATGTAATAAGCCCCTTAATGTTAACCCTTGTCGGACAACAGAAAGGATTTCACAAGACATGATGGACAGGAATACATAATAAGACACAACATCAACTCAAAATTTGTGGTGTATGTCATCTAGTGCAGATGCAACAAATTGTACGTAGGTAGTACGATTAGGACATTGAAAGAGAATCAGCAAACATGCAAAAGTGCTAAAACAAGGTGATGAGAGATACCCCATGGCTATACATGCCAAGACATGCACTTCACAGGGACCCCATCAACAATTCTCCTTCTACGGGATTGACATCATTGTACAGAGCCCCAGGGGAGGCAATAGGGAGCTAAGACTAAGACGGACTGATACGACTTGGATCATGCTTCTAAAAACGGTTGAGAGGGATTTGGATACTGACCACAAGATGAAATATTTCTTAGGGGATTTAACAATCTTTGTAATGTTGCTCACAGTTGACACTACTACCAGTGGGATACCCACACACGCACACCATGAAAGACGATACTCGACTAACTGACCCCATTGTAGGATGACGATAACATGATAATGAATCAGTAGAATATTCAACACACGCATGACAGGGACCCCCATTTGAGTCACTCATCAACACTAAAGATGTCGTTTTGATTAACAGATCAACACACACGGAGTTGATTAGATATGCTAGCATATTTAACACACGAGAATGGAGTAGTTCTTTCAGTACAATACATGTGTCATATGAAGGCAGTTTTGTTACGGATGCTAGTCAGAATGTTTAGTCTATGACCACATAAAGAAAAATCTAAACACCTGTATTGATTTCACTTTTGAGATATAAAACATAACTATATTATCAAGATGTATATGATGTTGATAGTATCATCTGCCACCTTTGGATGCAGGACCGGCCAGAATCCTTAATACGCCTTACAAAATTTAGGAGGGTCTTCTTTCTCCGATATATTTACTTGATTTCAAGTTACAGGCTGGAGGTTAACATATTTACTGGCACCCACACAAGTACACACGACGTGTCTAGGAATGATTAATCGGATTCACGTAATATGATTATTCGTCGAGCTTAGACACTATACCAGTATTAATGAGTTCTCATCGCCCAATCACTTTTGCTTTACTGATCGACTCGTATATGACATCTTTATTGAAGTACGGCATCAAACCATGGGTAGATCTGGGTCACGATAATTTCTCTGCTAACACAGCTACGTCCAAGCTCCACATCCGGTTTACTTCACAATGGCAACTGAACCACAGTTAGCAGTCTAGCTCTCCATTCTATTACAGGACCGGAGGCTTCGTATTCTGCTTTCTCTTTCATTTATTGCTACTCACAGCAGCCAATGAAACTTAGTATTGTATAAACAAAAACTACATTTCCCATGATGCACATGTAACACATCACATCCTGTCAGACCCCATAAGAGCAACTCATGACCGGATATCCTCCTCTTTCTTTGCTGCTCACGCAGAGAGTTAAGTGTAATCTGTTTCTGATGCTTGTAATATGCAATTGTTGTTCGAATTTGTACGTGTTGCGTTTGTATTGACCATGCGCGTCTATCGCGCTTGTTTATATCAGGATTTGCCTTTACAGAAAGTGTTCATTCTTGTTAATTGTATGCTCCCTTTGATGCTAGCGCGAGCACCGCGCTTTGTTTTGAGGCTTACGGCGGCACTCCCGCTGCCGTCGGGGAGTGCGCGTTCCTTGCGGGTGTCTCCCCCAGATGACAAAGCACTTTTGAAATTCCCGCTCAGGCGGGCCGATCTTGCCGCTGCGGCCGCTCTTGCGGTCTGTTTATTTCCCTCTCAGGGAACTCACCGGTACCGCTCCGCCGACGGCGGATGATGTTTAATGTGTTTTCAGTGCGCAGAGGCTCCCCTCATTAGCCGGAAGCGCAAGGAGCCTTCAGTTTCGTTTTTCTAAGGTTTCGATGTGCGTAGCCCAAATGAGCTATATTTGGTAGGATTTGGGCTACGCACACCGCTACTGCCCGTTTTCTGTCATGTTTTCACCATTTCTCCCCATATTCTCCCCTGAGCAACATCTCTACGTCTGGTAGGCTGCAAACATGTTTTGGGCCTGGAGGGTGCACACCTCCTGGATAACAAATATTGCTCATTGGCTCCACTTACGCCCAGAGGGCTGCAAGAACTGTGCTACAGCTTATGCTGAGGGGCTAGGTACCATTAGCTATCTTTTGGGCTGAGGGTTGGCTCCCCCCTTTACTCCTCCCTGATTTTTGCCCCATGAGCAAATATATCTACATATTTTGCCCCACAATGGAGGATTGGGTCCATTATGAGGAGGATGACACCTTATATGAGAAGGAAGTGATGAACCCTTCCTTAGAATACAACACTGTTGAGGCCCTGGACGCCTCTGTCGGTCAACAAGGCCCTGGAGAAAGCAGTTCCGGGAACTGTGCAGCAAGCACTGGCTTCTGCCTTGAAACCAATAACCAAACAATTGGAGATATTTCCTAAATGCCATGGTTTTCACTGCTCCTGCAGGTACTCACAAAGACGCACTGATACGGACACCACGTCTACGGACACTCCGGATGAGTCCCCTTCAAAGAAAAGGCCCAAGAAATCCAAACATGTGGAACCTCCACTTTTTCTATCCACTCCTTTCAATTTTAATCCAGCCGACATAGTTCACCCAAGGTCTTCCGACTGTTTCAGCCCTCGAGGTTGCCGCATATCTGCATGGCAACTTGCGCAGAAGTTTTGACAAAGAGGTGCGGAACAGACTCCGCACAGAGAGTCCCAGACCAGATATCTCTGATAAAGTTGCGGAAACCCCGGATATCGACTCCAACCTCTTAACTTTCCTAAAAAAGTTTGCCAAAGACCCGAAGAAAGGTATTGATCGCGCCTGGCGGGGGTGCCAGGACAAGCTCCTAGATGTAGTGGGACCCTTAGCAAAAATCTTGGAAATGGCCTTAGAGGCCCAAGAATCGGGCACTGCAAGTGACCCTCATGTCCTGGCAGGGTGGACACAGAGGGCCATATGCCTCCTAAGTAACGCCAACTGAGCCATCTCCACGGAACGGCATAAATTGCCTGGACTCTAACCTCACGGAGTTGGCGGCAGCAGAACCAGGTCCGTTGACGGTCGACAACCTATTTGGGAAGCGTTTTTGTCAAAAGACATGGCAAACTATGAGGGTACCTTCACTACTCCTGATAAGACACAATCAGGTATACGAGGAGGCAGAGGTGACTGGTACTCCACCCGTGGGGGAACTTTCTACCCTACCAAGCAACGCTTTAACAAGAGGCGTGTCAACAGAGGAGCATATTGTGGAGGCTTTTAAGCCCCAGAATCTTCAGGTGAGTGCTCCAGACTCATTTCCACTTCCCTTGGGGGGTCGTACTCAGCTTTTCTTACACAATTGGGTTCAACTATCTCAGGATGCTTGGATATTACAGACGGTTCAGGGTTTTCACCTAGATTTCTTTCAGGTCCCTTGTCAGGACAGACAGCCCAGGCAGCTGTATTTTTCCCAAACAGAATGCGCTTTTATAGATTCAGAAATCGAAGAATTGTGGCGGAAACACGCATTAGCGTGTTGCGACGAGGACCCTCGCGGTTTCTACAGCAATAGTTTTCTGGTGCAGAAGAAAGGCGGAGGTTACAGGTTGGTACTCAATTTAAAAGATTTCAATCATTACATGACCTACAAACATTTCAAGATGGACGGTATCCATCTGTTGGCGGATCTCCTGAAACAAGGGGACTGGATGGTCCGGCTGGACCTGAAGGACGCCTATTTATCCATTCTGATTTTTCCTCCACATCGCCGGTTTCTGCAGTTTCAATGGCGGAACCGATGGTACGAATATTTGGTCCTTCCTTTCGAACTCTCCTCGGCGCCATTCCAAGGTGTTGAAGCCAGTGATAGCTTACCTCAGGGAACTAGGGGTTCGCATGATAGTGTACTTAGGCGATATTCTGATCATGGCGCAGTCGCCGACTGTGGCGGTTTAACATTTACGCCTGATCATTGCTATGTTGCAAGTTTTGAATTCATGGTCAACGAAGCCAAGTCAGTACTGTGTCCCTCCCAGACGATAGACTTCCTGGGCTTCGTCACAAATTCTCACACGGCTCAGTTGAGCCTTCCCCGCTCCAAACTTCGGGATATCAAGAAAGAATTACGTTCCCTATTATCCAAACAGACGGTCTCTCTCAGAGTGATGGCCAGAATAGTGGGCCTGTTGGCGTCTTCCATACAAGCGATATTTCCAGGGCCCCTTCATTGCCGAGCCCTTTAAAGGTTGAAGATTCAACACCTGCAGAAGGGTCTCACCTACACGGACCTGGTCTCTCTTTCATCGGAGGTCCGGGAGGAGATTCAGTGGTGCCTAGCCCACGTGGAAGCGTGGAACGGCAGAGCCATCTTCGGCTCTCTTCCAGAGGTCGTCATAGAATCCGACGCCAGCCGATTGGGGCTGGGGGGCTCGCTGCAGAATTATTTCCATAGGAGGGTGTTGGTCTCTTCGCGAACTAGATCTCCACATCAACTGTCTAGAACTTCTCGCAGGATCGTTCGCGATCCGGACTCTGTCACCCAAAGAGGTCTCGTGTTGCATCCTTTTGCGGATGGACAACATATCGGCAGTTCGCTACATCAACAAACCGGGAGGTACAAGGTCCCACATGTTAGTAGAGATAGCGAAGGACTTTTGGTACTATTGCCGAAGTCACCAGATATCGGTCATCGCCGAATACATTCCGGGCCAGTCGAACGTGGTAGCGGACTGGAATTCCTGACATCTCCAGGACTACAGCGATGGGCAACTCCAACCTCAGGTAGTACTTTGGCTGCTGGCGATCTGGGGGACATGCCAGATCGACCTGTTTGCGTCCAGATTGAACCGGCAAATTACCAAGTTCTTCAGCTGGAGACCGGATCCGTTAGCTCTGGCGACGGATGCCTTCACTCAGGACTGGTCCCAGTCTCTGACTTATGCCTTTCCCTCGTTTTTATTGATTCCCCGGGCGTGTGGAAATCACAGCCATGGTTCCCGTGTCTCTTGGAGGCGAGCTGCGACTCCCCCAGGATTCCCTGACAATGCTCCAGGGCCCTCATGGAGAGAGGCACCCGATGGTAATGTCGGGGCAGCTGTCCCTGATGGCCTGGAGACTTTCCGGCAATGTTGGAAAATGCCTGGCTTTTCGGAACAAGCTTCAGCCTTTATCAACCAGGCTTGTGCTCCCTCAACCAAGAAGAGATACACCTAAGCCTGTAAGGGCTGGGTTCGTTGATGCGTGGATCAGCCTGTAGATCCCATTGGGGCAGACTTACCCTGCGTTGTGAACTTTCTTTCTCAGAAGGCTTCTGAAGGTTTAGCATACGTTCCATTAATAATTTCCGTTCCGCCATTTCGGCAGGTCATTCCCAGATGGAGGGCACGCCAATAGGGATGCATCCATTAGTATGTAAACTATTGAAAGGTATTAGAGTAGCGAATCTGCCCTAACCTAAGTGTAATTCTTTAGGGGACGTCTCTCTAGTTCTTTCCTTATTTAATCAATGGCCACCAAATTACATGTTAACCAGGAAACAATTTTCATCCAAATTAGCCATGCTCTTATGTCTCGCAGCATGTAGACGGTCATCTGACGTTAAGGCTTTGGACATTACAGGTAGAGTATTTACTCCTGAAGGAGTCTCTTTTAACATTACTTCCAGAACTAAGACAATGTCTCGGAGTGTGAAATTTCAAGCTTTTCCCAGTAATGCTAAACTCTGTGTAGTACAATGTCTTAAGGCCTATGAGGAATGTACCAGGTCCATTCGGCCTGCTGGTGTAGTGCACTTATTGATTGCTTTGCAGAAACCTTACAAACCTGTTACTGCGGTTCCGATAGCCAGATGGATGAAATCAATTATGCAGGAGGCGGGTATTGATACCCAGGTGTTTGGGGCGCATTCTGTTCGTGGCGCCATGGTCTCTAAGAGTTTTAAGTTATGTTCCACTGTTCAGGACATTATGCATTCTGCTGATTGGTCTTCCGAATCTACTTTTAAGCAGTTTTATTACAAACCGGTGGGTGATATTTCCTCTGTGGTGTTTCATCAGCGTTAAACTAGCATAATACGAAGCCTCCGGTCCTGTAATAGAATAAAAAATTAGATAGCTATCGCGCCAAGAATTTTCAATTCTACTAAGGACACGGAGGCGAGAATTATCCCACCTGGTTATATTACAGTATTGTAATGTTTTACCCACCCGTGTGTTTACACTCTGTTTAAGCAGAAATTACGGGTTTTCTGTCTCTCATTCTTCCAGGTTCTGAGAAGAAGATAAATTAAATATGCTTCCTGTTAAGAAGATGTTATTTCCAGCTGGATTGCTCTTCCACGTTGGAGGATATTATTGGACTTGAGTTATGTTGATGGACTCTTACTGTTCGAAGCAAAGAAAGAGGAGGATATCCGGTCATGAGTGGCTCTTATGGGGTCTGACAGGATGTGATGTGTTACATGTGCATCATGGGAAATGTAGTTTTTGTTTATACAATACTAAGTTTCATTGGCTGCTGTGAGTAGCAATAAATGAAAGAGAAAGCATAATCCTCGCCTCCGTGTCCTTAATAGAATTGAAAATTCTTGGCGCGATAGCTAGCTAATTTTTTATTCTTCATTCCCTTGTTAGGAACGGAGTTTGCCTCATCACTGGTTCCGGGTCACGTAGGGAGTCACGGAGCAGCAACTGCATTGTCAATGTACACACTGAGGTAAGGGGATATGTCTTTGCGAGTACAGGGGGCACCGGTAAGATTGACTCCATAACGGTCGATTTCTTACGTAGCTTCATTGGCCCTACAAGTACCCGAATAAGGGGTGCGACGCTGTGAATTCGGACAGAGACTTCAACCCTCAGTATTTGGAAGGGATTGGCAGAAACTTCCAATTCTTTAGAATATCAGAAGGTGAGAATAGGGCATCATATTGAGCGTAACACTTATAAACATTGTATTCTTCCACACTGCTAATTCAGTATATGAGGCACTCAGTTAACTACACCTCTACCCACACAGGAACTACGATATAAATATCAGAATGGAGAATTCGATGAACATTGGTGGATACCATACATTTTAATTGCCAGCCGGGATGGAAGTAGAACAGGTGGAGAGGTCCGAGGTCTCCACTCACCTACTCACTTGATGTGCAGTATTAATTTGGGTGAGCTACACACGGGGTCATATACTTATACGGAGTTCGTTCTTACTCCTTCTCTTAGAACTCTGGCATTTAACCTGGTAGCCTAACAGGTAGGGTACCTCCCGCCGCTTTTCCACAAATGTTGCGTAGGTCTGTGCATGAATCACACACGGTGAGGGTAAGCATGATATTTACTCTCAGCATTTAACTGTGAGTTGTTATTTGACCCCTTTCTTCCCTTTTTCTTTCGCTGGGTTCTCTCTAAATTTAATATTCAATATTCCACGAATTTGAATTTCCCTTTGTCTTCGGGATAGACGGTCACCGTGGGCTTGTAGCACTTTGGATGGGTAATAGAAATTTCACTTTGCATGAATTACTGTCACCCGATGTATCTCACACTGTAGTCAGCATCCTGAATATGTTAAGAGCCCACCACAATGGGGTGGCTTGTATTTTATCTTTGCACTCTCCCACTATATGCATTACAGGTGTAATGCATGCAGAAATGCATTTCATGTTTTGTTCCAAGGTTTCCACTGTATCGTGAATGGTTGTGTTCATATATTATGTTCTATCCAACTTGTTTGGACTTCAGCATCCATGATATTTTATGACATGTTTCTTTAGCACTGAGGAAGTCGAAGGGTACTTCCCTGCGACGAAACACGTGTTGGCTGGGCTTTTTTGGAATAAAGGAACAGGAGAACGGCAACTATATGGATTACAGTTATTATTCACTCTGTCTCTTGAATTTGTATTGAATATACTGTATACTAATTGAAAGTAAGAATGGAACTAGCGTGTGTAGAGGCTTGTATATACAATTGGGTTTGACCCTAGGGTCTATTTAGAGGGCTCAGGGTGTTTTCCATCCCCTTTTGCACCGCTTGATTTGTTATAGTCATACTTAAGCATACTCAGTAGGCGCCATTTCCTCATATACAAGAACACCCCCCCTCGATTTAGTTACAATTTACAAGGAGATTATACACATCGGATAATGATCATTCCTGTCGAAGACTGCAGGATTTTATTTATAGTGAGCTCCGGAACCTCTTTCCCTGAAAAATTAAAACACACAAAAAGTACAAATACAAGAAATGTAAACACGAGAAAAAATGGCCACATATTTGTATATTAGAATTCCACCTTTCGTAGCCTTTAGTATATGTAGCTACATTAGTACTAAAAATGCCATATAAATGAGTTTCCTCGAAGCCCTTATTACACAGATTCACTCACAGGGGCATATTCTCAAGAACGTGTGCTAATCATCGCAAATTTAGCCTAACACAACTTTGCATATCGCAGTCTATCGCGGGAAAACAACGCCGTGTTAACGTAGTATTCTCAACCCAGCGGCACCATGCAATAAGCCCACGATAATGCATCAAATGACCGTGTTAAAATCAACGCGACGCCGCAAAAATGCGAAACACGAATGCCCAAAAAGTTGCGATGAGGCCAATCGCGCTACAAAAACCAGCAGTAACCAGCGACAGGCCTGCAATTCCCACGCGTCATGCGGGAAAATGCACAATAAAAGCAGAAAAATAAAAACACACCAAAAACAAAATAAACTGTGTAGCAACATGGATGCACCCGGACCGAGTGCCCAGGTCAATGCGAACCCCACAAGCCCAATGGACCACCAGCAAGTAACCTCGGGCCGGGGAAGGCCAAGGAGAAGAGGAAGATGCGGTTCAGTCAGCATGACAACTGGATCGTCGTCACGGAGGTGACAGAACATCAACCACAACTGTCCCTAACCTCCACCGTGTCATTGGCAACTCAGACGCAAAAATGGCACACCATTGTGAATGCAGTTGGAGGCTAAAATGCACTGGCATGATGTAAAAGCCAAACCAAGCAGAAACCCGCTGCCAACAGGAAGGCAGCAACGGCGAGTGGAGGTGGGAGTCCTGCGCCACAGGAGGAGCTGGAGAAAATGGTGGCCACAGTCATCAGTGTGGAGACGGTACAAGGAGTTGGGAGTCCAGACACTGCTCGACATGACCTGACACAACATCAACAGGGTGAGTTATGAACAGGGACTGAGGGTTCGGGGGGTGACGGGCACAATGGCACACATGCACAATGACGTGTAGCACACCGCACACCACAAAATTACCATGGGTCACATCCCTGTTCCCCGTGGCACACTGCAGCACGCATACAAACATTCAAGTAGGCCACCATGTGCCCAGAGGAGACCCACCCCACACATGACCAATTCCACAACACACGTGCACCAGTGCGAAACACAGCAAAGATGCGTATTTGTGAGACACACTGACAATGCAAGTTACACTAAACAACGAGCAGAATGGCTGGAGTACAATCACCCTGAAATTGTGCATGCCACGACACTGAGGTGGCTGAGTGTGGACCACATCCGGAAAGGAGCAGGCCACACTCTGACACATCCACATGCACAAACAACCACTGACGTCAACAATACATCTGCAGACAAACGATGCACAAGAGTACAAAGACTGTGCAAAAGCACAAATGACCCAAGTCGCCAACATCACAGCACCTTAAAAGCACCAAAGTCAAAGGCAGCCCGCCTCCAAGGGATAAGGGGTAGCAAAATCACAGCTGCAGAGGCGACTTGCCAAAAATGCAGCACACGCACATATCAATGACAGCACATCCACATGGGCGACCATGTGGTACACAGTGCAACACTTACACGGCAGAACAGAGGACACAACTGGGTCCGCTTGTGCGTAGAAATTGGCGAATCAAATCTGACATAGCAGGAAACTGAGATGAAAATGTACCTGTACAACCTCGCCCACGTCATGTCCACTGTCCCGCATCATATAGTCCACTCCTCCCAAACAGTCACAATGTACATTGTCATGCAGTCTGTACGTAAACTTGAACAATGTGTCAACATACATGCCAACACAATGTCAACAAGCATCTCACCTTCACAATGCAGAGGGTCAAACATCTCCTTCAGCAGAGCAGACCAGACAACTCAACAGTGATGCTGAAGAGGACCTCTACACTTTCGACACCGATGCCCTACAACAGTTAATGGACACCTTAAGCAATCGACCTTCAGGAGCAGTGCAGCCCAGCTACATCAAGGATACCCCACCCCCTGCACAGACCACACAGCTGGACGCACCCACCACCACGGCTGGCTCCCATCAGCCCACCGAAGCAAACATCGCATTACAAGGCCAGGTGTCAGACTGCCAGAAGGGTGTGGCCGAACAGGTGAGGGTGGGGTACTACCTCATGGAAGCTGAACTAGATAACATATGTGGGTGTCTAAGTCCCATGAGGGACCACCAACACTTCCCAACGGAGACACACACTGTGACAGAGACACATGCCTTTGCACATTTCCAGTACTGAACCACACCCAGAGCCACTGGATAATCATCCAGACACTCACGCTGGACTGGCGCATGCCGGCCCAGTTCACTCCGCTTACGTATTGAGTGTGGGACGACAAAGCTACATGTGCAAGGTCTCACCCGCTGCCTGCGGTGACATGTCTGCATCCGCTGTACACGGCACAATGTAATGTTGTCGGGCCCGGGGCCCTAATGCATTCATCATGAGCACACAAACACACTCAGATAGTTCATTGAACTGGCTACGGGCAGGTGCGCTCGACACCTTTATTGCCATGGTCACATGAACAGTGACGCATGTGCTGGATGTGTGTGGGGTGAGTGTAAGCCAGCCCTCATGGAGTCGTTGGTGCTGGCAACAACTTGTACAGTGATCACAATTAAAGCAGAAACAGAAAACACCAGCATAACAGAAACACCTGCGAAGCATCATGGTGGTGGCCGGAGAAAGTACAGTGTTCACCCAACATACAAGCAGAATGGTCCATGATTTGTTGTGCACTCAGTTAGTGGCACCTGAAGAACTGAGCAGGGTATCAAGCTGATGATGGCACCCACGACAGGTGTGAGCAACTCTGATAGTCTGACAGTAAGACACTTCCGACTCTGGCACCTATTGTTAGGAGTTGGTCCTGGCGTTGGTGGCGTGTGCATCCTGCGGTGATGCAACGTCCAGGCAGGTCAGGACTTGATTTGATGTGTGAGCCCAGGTGGACCGCAGTTGAGGCCGGAGGCAGCGGTTGACGCAGGGCCACAGACACATGGCGTTGATAACCCCCAGGCCATCGACTCAGAGGCCATCCAATAGTCAGTCAGCCAGGGTCCATGACTCGAGCTGCATAGAGTTAGTGGCCCCGTTTGCACCACAGCCAGCACAGGCACATCGCCATGGGACAGTGACTTGCGGTGCACTGAGATGGGGCCACACGAGCTGAGTGGGTCCTCGCCGATGTCGAAGGTGAATGTAGCGGAGGATTGCGGTGCACAGTGGAAGGTGTCCTCCAGGGTATGATGCAGAGGGCAGAGGCCGGCCAGAAGCAGCAAATGGAGGAGTGGAATGCTACAGCCTTGATTTTGCCACAAAGTCAGTATCACCGACATGATGATGAAGACAACCCCCAGTCCATAGACTAAGTCGCCACCAAAGTACAACCAGAAAGGGTCCATAGATCTCGGGGAACAGATTTAGTGGCACCGGAGCTGAAAGGGGATGCAGTCTGCGATGTGGCCAGTACAATGATTTCAAAACTGCCATGAATAAATCAAGAATGAGTTCCCAATGTATGACCTACTCGGCCGCAGTGTAGGCCGGAGGCAGCGGTCAGCAGGGGCCCACAGCCACGTGTCGTTGGCCCGCGATGCACAGAGTTAGTGACACCAGAGCAGTTGTTGGCAGTGTTCAATCACCTCCCTAAAGATGACCCATTTCTCCTCCGGATTGGACCGCGTCTTCCTCTTACTCATCTCCTTGAGTACAATGATGGGAGCTCTGCCATACACAAATCAAGACATGTGTGGCCTACTTGACCGATGTGTAGGGCGGAGGCAGTGGTCAGCACTGGCCAACCGCTGTTCAGCAAGCTCCTCCTGGAACTCTAACACACGATGTTGAAATGGCATGTGGGGATGACTTGTGGTTGACGGATGTAGAAGCACCAGAGCCGAGCGGGTGTTCAGCCAGACATGATGCCCTGTACTGCCTGGTACTGACTGGATAGGAATTGTGTGAGGCCTGCTGGACCGCAGTGTAGGCCGAAGGTGTAGTCATCAAGGACCCACAGACATGTGTGGTTGGGATGCTTTGCACAGGCTTGGTATCGCCTCATCGAAGGGAGTATAGGGATTTAAACTCTGCATTAATATGTGTACTCGGCCATTGTATAATCAAGACTCAGTTCCAAATGTGTGACCTACTTGACCGTAGTGTATGCCGGAGGCAGCGGTAGAGTACGTCAACGAGAAAGGAGTACAGCGTTACTGTGTCGCGGGGCCGTGATGGTCTGAGGCACCTGCAAAGGTCACGGGTCTTGGGCTTGGAGCTTGGCCGGCACGTAGTGGGCCTTCTTAGAAACACACGCCGGTGTTGGCAGGTGAGCAGTGAGGCCTGGCTGCGCAGGGGCGGGCAAGACAGGTTCGTGGCCCAGCGTCCCGGGGTGCAGCAGCCGCTCAGGATCGTAGGCAACACCGCTCACGGAGACAGCCTTGTGGTGGGGTGGGGGGAACCACCCTGGAAGACACTTTGGGCATTCCAGAAGAGAACCATGCCCAGAGCTACCTGCTTTTTATTCACACCCCTATGCTGGCCTGGCGTACGCCGGGCCAGCCCACTACTCACACGATTTCAGGGGGGGACATCACAAGCTACATTTCCGCGATCCTCCCCACTGGCTGAGGTGACATGATTGCGTCCACTGTCCAGTACACTCCAGACACCAGCAGTGCACGGAGACATGGATATGTCTGTGGTATGCATACTGCAGTTTGTCCAGCACATCTCCACCACACTTAGCATTGTGTACATTCTCATTCGTGTGTCGCTTGCCTCCTTCGCACATGCCTGGTTCCAACCTCTCCCCACATTCCGCTATTGTGTGGCTGAGGTGCCATGCCGTTGAAGGCTCATGTACATGGTTTGCCCAGGTTGCCACAGTAAGTTGTGCTGTTGTGTCTGGTGGGTGGGCATGTTGTTTGGCATGTTGTAGGTGATTTGGAACGTGTGCATTGCCAGAGTTGTGAGTTGCATGATTGTGGATTTGAGATGTGTGGTGTGTTCATTTGGTACTTACCAACGAGCAGTGCGTTCCCATAGGTGCCATCCTGGAAGCGCTGGTTGATGATGGACTGTCGGAAGATGAAGGAATCATGCACACTGCCTGGATAGTTGGCGACGACATGGGTGAAGAGTCCCCGGTGGTCCACTATTGCCTGCACATTAATGGAATGCGTGTGCTTTCTGTTGCGGTAATTGTGTGCAATGTCGGCAGGGGGCACAAGTAGGACATGTGTGCTGTTGATTGCTCCAACATGTGCGGGAATGCAACTGTGGCGTATGTTCCTTGCATGGTCTCCAGCTGTTCCTGCGCATTGTGGGGTACGTATAGGTACTGGGGTGCCAAGCGGATGATGGCATCCAGGACAGGTGTGAGGGACTTGGATGGGGCTGGCCGTGAGATTCCAGATGTTGTTAGTTGGGAGGTACCAGAGGCCAACAGGTACAGCACAGCCAGCAGCTTTGTCTGAGATGGGATGCTGGTTGTCCGCTGTGTTGGTACAGTCAGCCTGTGGGCAATGATGGTCAGGATGCATAGGATGGTTGTCCTTTTGGGCCTGTAGTGGGCAATGACATTGTCTGGTGTTAGGTCTGTGAGGCTGGTGCATTTCCTGTAGGTCCGCTGTCTTTGTCCACGCTGCCTCTGTGGTGGTCCGGGGGAGGTGCGGGGGGGTCTGGGAGGTGGTGGCGGGCCTGGGGGTGGTGGCGGTGGGTGTTGTGGCCCTATTGGGGCTCCGGGCTGCATGTTCAGCTGGTCCAGCACATCTGTTGTTCTTCATGTGTGGCTCTGGGCTGTGCTCCCTTGTCTGGTGCCGGTTGTCGTCCGACTTTACACCAGGTAAGAGCTGGTGTTAATTTCCTGCTGCTAACGTGCCTTATCGCCTGTTTTGGGACCTTATCGCTGATCTGGCTGGACTTTTGCAAAGTGGTGTTGTCGCGGCTTTTTGCAAGGGAACGCCTACTCTGCATCTCATTAGAGTTAGTTGCCGGTGTTATCCGTGGCAATGTTTTTGGCAGTTGCTATCGCACGAAAACTGGTGATATCGGCTGTTAGCACCAGCTTGTGAATGGGGTGATACATTTATCGTGACTTTGGCTGCGATAAAGTGCCGATAACTTGGCGATAATTACTTGAGAATATGCCCCATAGTAGTTTTGATGTCTCAATCTGCAACAAGCGAGTCCAGTCTTTGTCTTTTTGTAGTTGCTTATTCGCTCATAAACTAATAGTGCCAGCTCAGGGAAGTGAGTGACCTTCATCCAGGGTGTTTCTATATTGAATACTCACTTGATCCTCTGTGTCAAGATGCCTGTGCATTCAACTTAAATGTGATTTACCAGCATGGTTAAAAGAGAGAAAGAGGCCCGTGATTTGTGATGTATGACGTGAAAAAGAAACATGCACATTTCTGCGGAATAGTTGCCCAAATACAATGCACTTAATAAATCACACCACTGAATACACATTAACCTAAATCGAAGCATCGCAATGTAACTAATGTAAGCAATGAAATAAGAAATAAACCATGCACTGTCACGTATTACATCACATGGTCAGTGACATCACTCATGACATCACTGATGACATCTCAAATGACATCACTGATGACATCACTGATGACATCATCCAGTGAATATGTGTCTTTCTGGAAAATAAATATTTTTTTATATATGTATATCTAAAGGTTAATGGAAGAATAAATGGGTAAATGAGTGTCTAAATGGATGTTTTTTTTGTAAAATTAATTGTATAACTGACTTATTAACAGTATCTTAGTGAATACAGTGATGTAATATGTGACGTCATCAGCAGTGAATTGTGGTCGCGCGAGTTATAGTTAGCTAAACTAACTATAATGGGGGAATTTCAATGGTTTTTTACGCGTGAAATGTCCAGCTAACTATAACATGTGTGAAACCTATGGTTTTTTCAGTGAATTTGCAAGGTTTTTTAAATGCTAATTCCTAACTATAACGTGTGTGAAACCTATGGTTTTTTAAGTGAATATATATATATATATATATAGCAATCTGATAATGATTAAAGCAAATTAGACATGGTAATCATGGTCCAGAGGTCCCTGGTTGTAAATAAGAAGATAATCCCAAATTTGAAACTCCAGGGGTCCTCCGAATACCAGTGGCAAATTAATAAAAGCGTTCCAGATTTATAAACCCGAATTAATACCATTACTTGCCATCCTTGATCATACATCTGTGTGAATGAAGCAATATCTCACATTTTTTATCACTTAGGAAATGTATCCGTGCAGATTTCTGACTGCCTTTTCTCACCTCCTTAATAATTTACTATCCTTTGTTTTTCTTTAATTATATTGGAAAAGAAAACTGGGTTTGACGTAATGGCAAAACCCTCCTGAAGAAGGCAAAACTGCCCCAATAGCGTTGGTTGCTTACATTTAATCTTTTATATGTTAAATAATGTGCATTTTGGAGGCAAAGTGAATGGCAATTCTTCCCGAGAAGAGGAGAAGGGAAATGTGTTCGGTTCGATTAAACGCTGAAGCCAAGTGCTGACAAGCAGCACAGTGGGATGGATCGACTCTGCAAGCTCATCGCCGTTCCCTAATGTTTTATTCTGAGCCATGTTTCATCTCCTACATACAAAGTCTCGCTTCTAGCTTGAAAAGCGTCTCATCAATTGTATCAGTTTTGTTTTCCATAAAAAAAAGGGTATTTGGCTTGTTATTATTCACTCTATTATGTGGTTAAGCTTGTGAAAGATTGGCCTATGGATGTTTTATTAACATTGCACAGAAGCATCATGAGCCGAGACTTCGATCCCAAAGGGTAGCTTGACTGTTAGCCAGGGGTTTGACTTCAATCACTTGAACAAATGAGAGCTGTGTAATGGTGAAAGATATATAAATATGATCTTTTGAATGGATTTATGCATATGTATATTGTATGAGGCACGGTTGATGCATTTTTTATTGTATTTACCTATTCGAATGCTTTCTTGTATAGAGCAGAATATTCCAGTGGTCCGGCTGTAGGACATGGTCTCTGCCCATTTAATCACCAGTATTTTCTGTCTTTCATCATCGGTTTTTGAACCCTTACTGTGATTGAGTCTCACTACCCGAGTCTCACAGATGGGAAATTCAAGGTGAATAGACTGAGGGGGATATTCACAAGGAAGTGGCAGAGAGAGACGTTATCCTTGTTGGCTTAATGTCTCTCTCCGCCACTTCCGAAATGCAAGGCTGCACCATATTCACAAGGACATGGTGCAGCCTTGCTTTTCCCCCTGCAATTTTTTCACAACTTGGCGTCAATGCAGGCACCCTCACACCAGAGTCCAAGGGTGTCTGCAGGCAGGGAGGTTTGTTTATGTACAGGAAGGGACACCTTCCTGCACATAAACAAACCATGGCATCTTGCATTTTCCATGTGTGCTGCACAAGGCAGCACACATAGAAAATGCAAAAATGAGGAGAAATAAAGCATTTGTCCTCGTATCGCCAACTTAAGACCAGGGTTTTCCTGGTCTTAAGTTTGGCGTTAGCTCCTATTTAAGCTGCCCTTGTCAATAGGGGGCAGCATAAATATCAATGGGTGATGAGGTCAAACGCCCACCACAACACCCACTGCATGCCCCTTTCACGCTAAACACAGCGTGAAAGGGGGCCTATTCACAAGGCAGCATTAAGCCACGTTAAGTGGCTTAACGCTGCCTTGTGAATATGGCGAGGCCCCTATCGCATGGTGGCGATAGGGGCTTGTGAATATGCCCCTGAGAGTGCTAACTGACAGTGTTAGTCTTTTAAAATAAGGTCGACACTGTGCAGCTGGGGTAAGAAGCTCTAGGCTAGTTACACGTGAACACATGAGCAAACACATGTGCAAGCATGCGGGCTGCGTGTTCGAGACTGCCATCTTGTGCAGCCCACTATCTGATTACAGGAAGCCTGTCGAAGGAGGAACACTTCAAGGATTGGTACTGACCTGGGGTAGGCCTCATAATTTGAGTGGGCATTCATTGTGTAGATCTGTAGTCGTTCTTGTAGGTGTGTGTTGTTCATACTTTAAAATACACAAAAGAATTATGCAATTCTGCAGCCACAGTTTTTTATTCTGTAATTATGGATATGACAATTTTCTACATAATCCATTATTTGCTGCATAATCAGCAGACTTAACTAAACACTAATAATAAGATTATATCTTTGCCCAAACTGTACTACCATGTGTAAAATAACAAAATAATGAATTAATACTGTCACAAAAGGTGCCAAATTAAAAGGTAAAATTTACCTTTTCTTGTTGCATACTTTACTCAGTCCTGCTGCAGAAGTCGGCCTGGTGCAGATCAGAGCTTCCGAATCCCCTCTACTTCCACAGATGGAGTGATCTCACAGTCACACGCGCACACACACATCACACGCTGGTGGGGCCCATAACACCAACATTCATCCTACCACTCTATCAGTGCCATGTATAAGGGGAAACAATTTCCTTTACCTCACCAATCTGCATGTACCATGAGGTCAATGGCATCAACTAGTTGCTATAGATTTGGTGAAACATCATATTACACTCAATATTCAAATAACATTACAATAAAATAACCACCCGACACAGTAATTCAAACAGAATTTTGTTTATCTAAAATTGTAAGAAAAGCCAATTAAATGCAAGTTAATTTCTCTCATATTTACCTATTCTGGCTAAAAGTCAGATCCTAAGTCAGAACCGGTCCTCAGCAAAATAGTTAGAGTTTCTAGCCGTCATGTAGAGTCACCGTCCTCTCCGTCAGCATCGGGACCTCTGATCATTGGTTCGGGAAGAAGTGGCGCTAGACCTCTCTAGTCTACTAATATTTATACTAAAATTACATTCCAAATATTGCAATCATATCTTACAAAACAGTCGAATGGCGGAAATTATGTCGTCTTGGTACATTGGGATACAACGATAGTTTCTCTCACGCATTGATAGTCTCAAATAATGAATAGAAATTAGGAGTCCATAACTAGTTCGTTACTTCTACGGATGTCTCTTTAGGGTAAATTGTATCCCATCTGTGGGACCACTATAAGTTCATCATGTCGGTATTTGGATTAGTAACAAATCTCCACGTTCAGGGGCATTTGGCATCTCTCCCAGATTTGTCATCATGTTCATGGCTTTTCAGTTCATCAGGAGGGCAAGGTCACAGTCAGCGCGAAGCCTCCTTTCAATTATTCATCTACTCAAATGCAGGCTGCGGGTGGTAGCCATTTTCTAGCAGGCCACAATGGTCAACTTAAGTAAAAAGAAACACAAAACATAATTACTGCATAGAAATGATTATACAGTGTTATTCCCCTGCTAATACCCTTATGTGTATGCATTTACCTAGCCATTTGCGACATCAAAAGCCATTAATGCGTATTAATTATAAGCGCAAAACAAAATAACATCACATAAGCAACATCTATTTCTGTCAGTGTGCTCCCAACTTAGTTCACTTATTATTTTAGCCATGCAATAGCATTCCCACGTGTAATTCTTCTGTTAATAAGGTTGATTAGACAAGATTCGACAAATCTTTAGTGATTAATAATTAATTAGTAGTACTTTTAATTATAACATGCGAAAATGAAACAGGTATTTGGGTTTAAAGTAAAAACCCTGCTCCATCAATCCCCCCTTTGGTGATATCTTATCACCACAAAAATCAAAACCACAAAAATCAATTTAATTTCCCCTTTTGAAGAAATTCAAAATGTCTTCTTGTTTAATTTTTTTAAACTCTTGTTTCCATATCATCTTCTCTCTTAGTTTCTATATACATGCTTTCTCTCAATTCTTCTAATTCTATTTTTTGTGGATCTCTTTCTGGTTTCTTTTGTCTCTTTTTAACATTTTCTCTTGTTATTTTCTTTTTATTTCTTCTATATCTACAACACATACACCCCAATCTAAGAATCAATAAAGCAACAATTACACACGTTAATGGAAATAATATCTTACCAAACATGGTACTACCTATTTTAGCTACAAATTTCTTAATAGCAATCATCTTATTAGCCATTTTAGTCCAGATACTTTCAGCTTCCAGTGGTACTAATTCTTCATGCAAATCAGTAATATTTTTGATATAGACCTTTAGATCTTTGCTTTCGTCAGGAATGTAAGTGCAACAATGTTGAACTTTCAGCATTCCACAGACTCCACCCTCTTTTGCCAAAAGAATGTCGAGGGCAAGTCGATTTTGCATCGCCATAGCGCGTAAAGCAACCATTTTAGTATTTACCAAAAGAAAGCCTCCAGCGGTGCTTGTTGACAAGCGATCTACCACTGTTGACAGCTTCCGAATGCCAAATGCATTCAATGAAATTCCCACTGCTGGAATTAAAGCTCCGAAAATATCTCCTACAATTTCTGTCCATGTTTCTCTTCTATAGCGGGTTAAGGGATTAGTATGTTCAGCATTGTCTAGTCTATCCATGTGAAAAATCTTTGGAAAGACCAGGTCAACATAACATGTGCCAATCCAAAGGTCAGGCAAACGGTAATAAGCCTTATTCCCACAAATATAATACACTCCCGGGAAAACTGGATCTTCTCCTCCTCTAAATCCCCATCCGGTTGCAATAAAGTATGTATCATGACACTCACTAGTCCCTATGAAATAATAATCATACTGGGATCTCTTCCTGGTAATGCATAATTTGCCTTTCTGTGGTGCATCTATAGCCATGGTTGGACTAGCTCCATTTTTTAACTCTTTTTCTTTCTCAATATCCCACATTGTTTCACTCATTTTATGCCCTTCTGCTTTCTTGTGCATGTTTAACCTTCTTCTCTCAACCATATCTAGGAACGTTTTCTCTTCTTCTTTCAAACTGCAGGTTAAATTATTTCTAAAAACATATTCTAATGTTAATTCTCTAGTTTCTATAAAAATCTCACCTAAAGTGTTAGCTTCTTTTGCAGGATTCAGTTCTTTATTCATAGGCAGTTGCCCAAGAATATTATCTATGTTAGACATATTATAATCTAATTTCCCTAATTGATAAAATATACTAATCAACACACTACATGAAATTCCATACGTAGCCGGAAGATGATGATAAGTCACTCCTTCTGAAACAGAAGCAGGTAATTGCATACAGACGTAGCAACCCCTTACATCCATTGTCTTTACGTACTCATACAGCAATTTTGAAAACACATTGCTGGAAAAATCATTAATTGACCTATCCTTATGTATATATACATTGCTAGTTCTAGTTGGAACTATCTTCTGTGAACTTTTCCCTATATTAGTCTTGTTCTCAGTATGTCCTTCTAAAGTGTCTATTGTTACTCTAAAAGAAATCAGTAGAGCAAGCACGCTCCAAAGCATCATTAATAATCCTGTACAGCAGCAGCACATCTTGCACCATCTTTTCAAGAAGGTACATCTACTTTGATTATTCTCAGTGTTAGCCATCTTGTTAATTTGACCGTGTCTTTTGACTTAGCCTCTTCTACTCCACTACCGAACTTTAGGGCAGCAAGTACCCAACAGATTATTACAATCTACTAGTTTTAATTTTACTTTTTTTCCTTTCTTCTCCAAAAGATTTCTTTCGGATTTATTCAATTTTGATTTTCATCACTTTTCACTGTTTCTTCATCATCATCAAACTGTATTAGGTCCTGAACATCCGTCTCTTCTCCAATGTCGGACAAGATAACTCTCAGGATTCCCACTGCTTCTTCTTCATCAACCACTTTCAGTAAAGCCTCCTCTGGACTTCCTTGACTGTCTGCCTCTTCTCCTTGTTCAGGCAGTGCCACATACGTCCATTCTGGTGACTTATACTTCTGGTTTGGTTTTCTGATTCTTTTAGTTCCTTCAGATATCTTTGTTTCCTCTTCTTTTGTTGGGTTTTGACTTGACACTTCGTTCACTTGTTCAGCTTTCGAAGAGTTAACTCGTCTCAGTCGATACCTCAGTCTCTTTAACTTGTTGGGCCAAAGATCTCCTTTAGCATTTCTCTTTTGTCTTCCTTCTTTATTGTTTCTTTCTCCAATCCAAGTTCTCTTTCTCAGAACTCGTCCTCCATGTATCTCATTTTCACTTTCATCAGATTCTGTCTCAGTTGCCTCTTGTTCATCAACAGTTTTCTTTTATCCAACAGTCTCTTTTTCCACCACTTGTGATTTCCCTACTTCTGTCCCTCCTCGGGTATCCGACACGCAATCTTCTTGCTGTCTACTTGTCCCTTCACCTAGCTTGTTGTTGATGTTCCCTACACCTCCTCGGGGTTTTTCCGCAATCTGTCCCTCTCTTTCTTTTTCTGTCCCTTCTTCTTCAAGAATTATCTCAGGTGGAACCTGTCCAATTATCTCATTTGATTCAGGTGTCACTTCTGTTGGAATGTTCTTTTCTTTTCTTTCTTTCTTTTTGTGTTTGTCACTGTCAGTTAGAACTTCAGGCACTTCTTCAGAATCTGGACTAGTCTCAGGAGTTTGCAATGTTCTTTTTAGAACTTCCTCTGGTGGGATGAAAATTTCTCTTGACTCACTTTCCCCACTTTCAGGATTCTTTTTCCTTTTTACTGCCTCACTGTCTGCATCATCACTGGAATCTGATTCTTCAAAGTATTCTTTTCCAGTGCCGTCTCTTGGATTTGGAACTCTCAGTGTGTGACTTGCAAGTATCCAATTTTTCACTCCAGCACACTTCACAGCAGTCGTTATGGTCAGAATGACTTGTCTTGGCCTTCCCCACCTTGGAACCAGGCAATTCCTTCTTCTGTGGACTTTTATTCTTACCCAGTCCCCTGGGCTCAGATCATGGGCTGGTTTCTTTTCAAGTGTGGTGGCATCTTCTCCAACCTGGTGAAACACAGAATGAACTGCGTCAGCCAGGCCCTTACAGTAATCCAAAATCATGTCATCAGTTATAGTCATCAGCTTGTTGACTGGTACAAAGGCATGTCTCATAGCACGTCCCATGATAATTTCATGTGGACTCAAACCTGTGGTTCTGTCTGGAGTAGACCTAATTGTCATCAGGACTAGAGGCAAGACATCAGGCCATTTCATTCCTGTGGCCAGGCACATTTTGCCAATTCTGTTTTTGATGGTACCATTCATTTGTTCAACCACACCAGAAGCCTCTGGTCGGTAAGCGCAATGTAGCTTCTGCTGTACACTCAATGCTTCACAGATCAAACCCATGATTTCATTATAAAAATTTCCTCCTCTGTCTGATTCAATGGTCACTGGGAACCCATACCTTGGGATGAATTCTCTTAACAGTAGCTTGGCCACTGTTATCCCATCATTTCTTCTTGTTGGATATGCCTCCACCCACCTGGAGAACAAACAGACCACCACCAGGACATACCTCAATCTGTTGACTTGGGGCATTTCGATGAAATCTATCTGCATTCTTGTGAAGGGTCCTCCCTCCCTGCCTATGGTTCCTAGGCTCACCACTGTTCTCTTTCCAGGATTGAATTGCTGACATATCAGACATCTCTGACAGAGACTCTCTGCTATCAGCCTGAATTTTGGACTGTACCAGGTCTGCTTAAAGGCCCTTATCATAGCATCCATCCCCAGGTGTCCTTGGCCATGATACATCCTTGCCATTGTTGACAACATGCTATTGGGCATAACTGGTCTTCCATCCCTATAGACCCACACATGGTCTTTTTCCCTTGGTGCACAACCTGCTTTCACCCAATCTTTCATTTCCTCATCTCCTGCCTCATCCTGCAACTGCTTCACTTCCTCCCATGTTCCCACCGCATTAGTGAACATTAAGGAACAAGAAGACATTTCTCTTTCTTTACTCCGATTAATGGAATGATTATTCCTTGCACGGTATTGTGCTATGTCATTGGCAAATTTGTTCCCAACGGTGACGAAATCATCACCTTGACCATGAGCAGCACATTTTACAACTGCTAGTTCTTTAGGCAGCTGTATCGCCTCTAGCAATTTTCCAACCACTTCAGCATTCTTTATGGGAGTTCCACTTGAGGTCAGGAAACCTCTTTGTAGCCATAGCTGGCCAAAATCATGGACAACTCCGAAGCCACATCACAGTCACTCTCACATTTCTTCCAATCTTGCAAGCTTTCGTTAGGGCTACCAATTCTGCCACCTGAGCGGATTTAACTCCTTTCAAAGGTGATGCTTCCACAACTCCTGAAACTGTACACACAGCATATGCGGCACTTAGTGTTCCTTCATCCGTTCTCAAGCAAGATCCATCCACAAACAACACATGATCACTCTCAGGCAGTGGCAGATCTCTTATGTCTGGTCTTGGTTTTGTACAGTAATCAAGCACATCCAGGCAGTCATGATCAACTTCATTCCTCACTCCCACACATTCAGCATCAGGCAACAGTCTCGCTGGATTCACATTCACACATCTCTCAAGGCTCACATTTGTTGCACCAAGAATGACTTTCTCATATTTAGTCAGCCGACTATGAGACATGAACTGTGTCCGGCTCCTTGTTAAAAGGAGTGCCACATCATGAGGTACGAATACCCGTACAGGATATCCCATTATGATTCCTTCCCTTTGTTCCAGACTTCTGCATGTAGCAGCTACTGCTTTCAGGCAACCTGGTAAACCCACAGCTACTGGGTCAAGTGTTGATGAGAAGTATGCAATTGGCCTTCTCAGACGTCCATGTTTCTGGTTTAACACTGAAAGTGCACATCCATTTCTCTCACTACAGTACAGCTCAAATTCTTTTTCGTAATCTGGCATTCCCAGGGCAGGAGCTTCACATAGCCTGTTCTTTAACTCTTTAAATGCTGCCATTTCGTCTGGGTTTAATTCCAATGGGTCTTTCACCTCACTTTTTGTCAATTTAATCAGTGGCTTGACAATCAGGGAAAAGTTACTTATCCACTTACGACAGTAACCAACCATTCCCAGGAACATTCTTACTTCCCTTTGTGTCATTGGGGCTCTCATTCCTCTGATGATTTTAATCCTGCCAATGGTCACTTTCCTCAGGCCTTTCTCAATATTATGTCCCAAATACTGGACTTCTTTCTTGCAGAATTGCAATTTGGCTGGAGATACCTTTAATCCTCCATCTGCCAAATGATTCAGTAAAGCAATGGTGTCTACTTCACAAGCTTCACGTGTTTTTGATGCCACAAGCAGGTCATCAATGTATTGGACCAAAACTGAATTTTCAGGCATTGTTAGACTCTCCAGAGATTTCTTCAGCAATTGATTAAATATTGAAGGGCTTTCTGTATACCCCTGTGGAATTCGGCACCATGCCAAAATTCGCTCTCCAAATCTAAATGAAAAAATCGGCTGGCTGTCATGATGCAATGGGATTGAAAAGAAAGCATGACACAAATCAATTACTGTATACCATTCTGCATCATGGGGAATCTGATACAAGATCACTGATGGATTTGGCACAATGGGACAGCATGACACAACAATCTTGTTAATTTTTCTCAAATCCTGTACTATTCCTCAACTTTCCATTGGGTTTCTTCAGTCCCAATATTGGTGAATTACATGAACTGCTCAATATTTCTCTTAACACCCCCTGCTGGATCATTTTCTCAAATATGGGTGTTATTCCTTCAATTATTTCAGGTGTCAGTCTGTATTGTGGAATGTTTGGGTAAACCACTCCCTCTTTTACGGTAATTTTTACTGGATCTACATTTCTCATCAGGCCCACATCTTCTCCAGTAAAATCCCAAACTGCTGCTTTTACTGTCTGTTTTAATTCTGGGGGTAATGCATCTGGATTAAGCACAGCATATGTTCCCAAAGCCTCACATTCCCTGTTATCCATGGTCATTCTGTATAGGACATCCTCATCTGGTGTTTCAAAGGTTATTCCATCTGGTGTACAGAAAATAGTGCAATTCATCTTGCACAGCAGGTCCCTGCCTAGCAAGTTCACGGGACTAGTGTCACACACCACAAATCGGTGCATTTCTGAAAATTTCCCTATTCTAACTCTTACTGGTTCAGTAAGATAAGTTTTTATCTGTGTGTTGGACACACCAACTACTTGGATTGCTTCATCCAAGAGAGGAAGATTCTTTATATCAGCTGACCTGACAGTTGATCTTGTAGCTCCTGTGTCAACTAGAAAAGTAACACTTTCACCATTGATTTTTCCATCTACACATGGTCATGCCTGGTCTATTTCTAGAGTTGCGCCAAGTACGCACTCCTCCTCCTCTCTTCGGCACCGTCAGAATTCTCCCTCAGAATCACTTCCCTCATTCCTTAGCCAATATTGTGACACAGCGCTTGCGCGTTTTGGCTTGTTTACCTGCTCTTCATCGTAGAACCCCGAATCTTGGCTGTACTTCTGGGATCCTCTTCTTTGTGGCAAGGGTGGTTTTGGCACCTGATTCTGCTGCTTAACAACCTTCTGCTGTTGCTGATGCTGACCACACCCCTCACTCTGCACCTGTGAATTCAATGATGGATTGTCATCATTAGTAGACGGTGGATTCTTACACTCGGATTTCCAGTGCCCTAATTTTCCACAGTTGTGGCAGGGAAACCTTTTCTTTGCTTCCTCAGTATTACCTTTCCCTTTTCCTGGGCCAAATCTAGGTTTATTTCCTGGATTATTTGTTTGTTCCGCCAACTGAGCTTCCTGTCTTTCTGCAACTTTCACCTGGGCCCACATTGCCTTTTCCTTCAGTTTCCTTTGCTTTGCCTCAATCTCATCACTGAAGTATTTTGCATGTCTCAGGATCTCATCAATCATTTTGCTCTGCCAGTCTATGGTATGCTGCCTTATCATTTCACTGATTTCAGGTCGCAAGCCATACACAAATCTATATACAAAATGGCTCAGATCCTTATCACCCAGATGTTCCTCTCCACTGAACTGTTTGAAAGCCAGTATTAGCCTTTCATAGTAAGCATGGACTAATTCTTTCACTTCCTGATGTGTTCGATCTATTTTAACCCAGTCTGTTTCCTTGGGGGGTATCTTATTTTTCAGGAAAGCCATAACCTGCTCATACTTTTTCATAACCTCCGGGTCTGGAGCTCCTGTCTTTGGATCTCTCGGATATTCTTTAGTGGGCCAGTCTATGACTATCTTACATTCAGCCCACAGGTCTGCTGGTACAATTATATCAAACGGACTATTCAGGTCGATCCACAGCACTTTTGACAACTTCACAAACCTGTCAACCTGTCTATACCACTCGACGGGCTTCTCCCTTAGCCGAGGGAAATCATTTGTAAATGACAAAATATCTTGTCTGGTCCATGGGACATGTACGTACCCTCCTCCTGGAATCTCCCTCATGGGATAAGCTGTCACTGCTTTCTCCTTTTCTTTCAGGGGGAATGTTGAGTAAGTTCTGTCTGCTGCATCCTCTCGCTTTCTATACCATCTATCTTTCCATCTTTCCACATCTCCCCATTTTCTCAGCAAAGCAATCATCTCCTTAATCTGTCCTGTTCGGCCTGCATTATTCAGATTCTCAATGTCTTTATCTGTAAAATCCACTCGGTAAGGCTTTTGTAAAGCTTTTACCTTGTCCATGTCGATCCCCATTTCACTGGCTATTCCTTTCAATCTGTCATGTATGTTCTTTGCTCTCCATGCGATACTCTTACACAGGAATAGAATCTCCCCTTCCTGATAATTTTTCAGCGTTTCTGTAGGGATTGTTCCTACAATCAGCTCCTCCATTTCCATACGTATTCTAGCTACATCAATTCCCTGGGATTCCTTTTCTTTCCTCTCCAAAGCTTTCAGCCAATCATTCAAATCTTCCGCAGTTATCCCTGTGGATTTTTCTGCACCCCCTGGTTCTGTTACTCTTTGTGGTTCTAAGATCGATCCTCCAATCATTCTGTTCCCTTTCACACAACCAGAATTCAAACCTGAGTTAGTCTGCACATTCAACTCTCCTCCACATATGGTATGTCTCCACTGATTTTCTCCTGGTCTCCACTGATTTTCTCCCGTTCTCATTTCTGTCTGCTCTGGAGGAACAATCAATTTGTTGGCTACATATGGAACTGTAAAACCACTTTTGCCAGTCCTCTGCTTGTCGAAAATCGGCATAACCGGACCTATTGTCACAGGCACCGTAACGGCCTCAAGATTTTTAGTCAGTTCTCTGATTTTCTCTGTCAATTCAAATGTGGTCCCTGCTAGTTCTCTGGTCTTTTCATCCTCGATTTCATTCTCCCTTTCTCTTTCTCTTTCTCTATTTATTTCCCTTTCTCTTTCTCTCTCTCGCTCTCTTTCCGCAAGAGAACTACTGCTTTTTAACTCAGGGGTCATAACTTCTGTCTTTATAATCCGCAGGGTGTCTCTCATTGGGGTAACTGCTGTTCCTACCTCTGGTTCTCGTCTATACGGGGGTGGTCTTTTGTAGAACATGTCATCTAAGACATCGTCATCAGACTCATTCGCCCCATACCTCCTTGTTTCTACATTATGTTCTTTTTCTGTACACTTTCTCCCTTCTGTCTCCTCTGCAGTTCTTACAGGATATAATCCCTCAGTCATGCTGGCATCTCGCCATCTTTTCATCCGATCATGATGAGTTTCGCTATCATACTTCCGCCCAAACATATACCTGTAATTTCCTCCACTCCTCTGCTTTTCTCACTCATGCACTTCATCTTCCTATTAAGTCAATGCCTCGAACTACGTTGGCCTAGGCAGAGGCTCTAGGCCCATCATCCTCTCTCGTAAGTTCCTCATTATGGCCAGATTAAATGAACCATGCTCTGGGAACGCTAAAGTTCCATCTTCTTTAGTATACTTTACCCAGTTGTCTAACCAAATACAGGTATGATACCCATATTTCGCAACCATGAAGGATGCGGGGGTTCTTATCGGAGGAAGTAACTGTCCTTCCCTAGTCACAATATCCTTATCCTTGTCAAACCAGTTCTTAACTTTACTAAACAAGGATTTCTTTTTCTTTTCTTCAGCGTGGTAATACATTTTCTTATTTTCCCCAACCCTTTTGGCTTTCTACAACAGTACGATCTCCTGTCCAATTGCAGCGCGACTCACACTAACGCACCAATCCTGTAGCGTCTACGTCACTGACTCAGTCCACGAATCCCAGCGCGACCCACACCAACGCACCAATCCTGGAGCGTCTACGTCACCCTGTATGTCTCCCAATCCTGGAGCGGCGTACACTAGCACACCAATCACCGTGCTTCCACCGTTCTAACCCACTGTCCAATCATAGCGCGTCTTCCTGACGTCAGCAGCCGCTGCAGCAGCTTCTGCTCCTGTCTCCTGTCTCCTGTCTCTCTCGTCTACCCCTCCTTTACAAAACCACTCGGTAGACTTTGTTTCAACTTCTACGAGTCTGTTAGTTACAACATACAAACATCTCCATTGTCTGCTTCGCTAGCCACAGAACAGCAAAAGACCTTTCCCACGAGAATTCCGCCTTTCCCGAGAGCAGCGCTTACCTCTGCCCTACTACAGAATCGTTACTTCCGTTGATAAAGTAGCACATCCCTCTACTCTACCCTTCTAACAAGCACCAATTAACTGTCTTCTCCGGAATGCTCCTAAGAGTTTCACAATTAACCAGAATGCCTTCTCATTCACACACTTTCACACCAGAAAATGTAGTACATTCACACAGATTTCTGTCTTTCCCGAGAACAGCGAACAGTCTGTCCTACTACAGAATTATATCACATGTTAACAAAGCAGCGCTTACCTCTGCTCTGTCCTTCTAACAAGCTCAGAGAATACCTATTACCTTTCTAATGATAAGCGTTAACGGAATGCCATAAGGATCCCTGATACCTAAGACCAGAACTTCACAGATAACCTTCGCTATCATATACACTTCTCTCACACAGAAAATACTTTTCTAATGGTAACACACGGCGATGCTACCTCATCGAACCCAGACAATGCGACGCGCAACTTCAATTGTCACACGTTTTCCCCTGTCTACATACAGGGCTTAACAACCCCGCCTTTTTCCGAGAGCAGCACTCCCTCTGCCCTACTACGGAACTGTCACTGACTTCCTACGTCCCAGAAGCCATACACACTACACAAAACTCAATACAACTTCAACAAACAGTGTTAGTGCAAACATCAATATCAATCAATAATCAATAAGCTTATATACACGCAAATTCACCAGATCAAGACAATAGTTAACCATCATTCTGCTACCAAGAAACTGGTGCAGATCAGAGCTTCCGAATCCCCTCTACTTCCACAGACGGAGTGATCTCACAGTCACACGCGCACACACACATCACACGCTGGTGCGGCCCATAACACCAACATTCATCCTACCACTCTATCCGTGCCATGTATAAGGGGAAACACTTTCCTTTACCTAACCAATCTGCATGTACCATGAGGTCAATGGCATCAACTAGTTGCTATAGATTTGGTGAAACATCATATTCCACTCAATATTCAAATAACATGACAATAAAATAACCACCCGACACAGTAATTCAAACAGAATTTTGTTTATCTAAAATTGTAAGAAAAGCCAATTAAATGCAAGTTCATTTCTCTCATATTTACCTATTCTGGCTAAAAGTCAGATCCTAAGTCAGAACCGGTCCTCAGCAAAATAGTTAGAGTTTCTAGCCGTCATGTAGAGTCACCGTCCTCTCCGTCAGCATCGGAACCTCTGATCATTGGTTCGGGAAGAAGTGGCGCTAGACCTCTCTAGTCTACTAATATTTATACTAAAATTACATTCCAAATGTTGCAATCATATCTTACAAAACAGTCGAATGGCGGAAATTATGTCGTCTTGGTACATTGGGATACAACGATAGTTTCTCTCACGCATTGATAGTCTCAAATAATGAATAGAAATTAGGAGTCCATAACTAATTCGTTACTTCTACGGATGTCTCTTTAGGGTAAATTGTATCCCATCTGTGGGACCACTATAAGTTCATCATGTCGGTATTTGGATTAGTAACAAATCTCCACGTTCAGGGGCATTTTGCATCTCTCCCAGATTTGTCATCATGTTCATGGCTTTTCAGTTCATCAGGAGGGCAAGGTCGCAGTCAGCGCGAAGCCTCCTTTCAATTATTCATCTACTCAAATGCAGGCTGCGGGTGGTAGCCATTTTCTAGCAGGCCACAATGATCAACTTAAGTAAAAAGAAACACAAAACATAATTACTGCATAGAAATGATTATACAGTGTTATTCCCCTGCTAATACCCTTATGTGTATGCATTTACCTAGCCATTTGCGACATCAAAAGCCATTAATGCGTATTAATTATAAGCGCAAAACAAAATAACATCACATAAGCAACATCTATTTCTGTCAGTGTGCTCCCAACTTAGTTCACTTATTATTTTAGCCATGCAATAGCATTCCCACGTCTAATTCTTCTGTTAATAAGGTTGATTAGACAAGACTCGACAAATCTTTAGTGATTAATAATTAATTAGTAGTACTTTTAATTATAACATGGGAAAATGAAACATGTATTTGGGTTTAAAGTAAAAACCCTGCTCCATCAGGCCCTCCCATGTCGCATAATTCTATTGTTTTTTTGCCCTCATTTTGACTACTAAGTGCTGATTTTCTGACTCTGATTGTGCCATGGGCTCTGCTAACCAGACCCAGGGCCTGTGCTCTGATTAAAAGTACATGGTTAGGTATAATTATAATTGGCAATGACAGACCCCTGTAAGTCCCTAGTATATAATAAGGCAAAGTGGATTCAAACTACCTATTAGTCCCTATCATATAATAGGGCAGGGAGGTTTAGAAGCCGAGTAGATTTACTGTCCTAGATTGTGCACTCCTGTATTGCCTGCTGTCATTATTTAAAAAGCCAGCCGTGCCTATCAGGCTGCTTTTAAATTGCAAATTATATAGAAATTTGACTTTGGAATTAATGTAGCAATCTACCTTATCTTGACATATAAGTTATCCCTAAGGACTCTGCTAGGCGCCTCAGGGGTAGGGTACCATGTAACTACAGGCAGGGATAATATATAAGATGTTTTATAAAACCTGATTAGGAGGGAAAAACTGCCAATTTAGTTTTTCCCCATTGTGGATACTCAGCTCAATAGGTTAACATTGGAATATTTTATTTCAGTATAAATATTGACAGGGGCGAGATAAAATCATGTCATTCATGGTATCTAGGTGTTAGTTATGATAAATCCAACAACTTGCCACTGTTAGATTTGTAATAACTATCACAGAAAAAAAAGTTACTGAGCTTCCTTTTCTGCAAGCCAAAATCCCAGCCTTTCAGCTGCTCTCTCTTAATTGGCTTGCCTCTGCCAGGCTGAGCGTAGCTGTCTTAATGAGGTGTGAATTCGCCTGCTCTGAGGCAATGGTTTTCTTGTGAGTGGAGAACTGTGGCTGCAAAAGCAGTTTTGCAGGATGAGGGGACAGGCAGCCAAACTGGTCTTCAAAAGGAGAATTACTTTTTAGGATAGCACAGGCTCATCCCACTTCCTGCAACCCCAGCAACATAGTAGCCCCTGCAATTAGATTAGTGCAGGGAGTGTAAGAGGAGTGTTAGTGCATCTTAGCCATGCCTGTGGGATGGCTTAGCCTGATCTAACCTTCAAGGAGAGAAGTTCTGCATGTTGGATTTTGGGAGAATGGTGCTTTCTGAGACAAAAATATGCCACATGTTGGAGGAAGAGGTCATAAACCTGGGTTGCACCCTGCATCCCATTGGTCAGGGGTGCCCCCCTGCTGGATGCCCAGAAACTGTGAATGAATATGGAAGAACTGCATCACAACTCAGATCTTCTGCCTGAAACTACAAGGAGAAGAAGGACTGTCCTGCTGGAATCTCGATCTGCATCCAAAGGACTGCACTCTGAAGGACCGCAACTGCTGCACAATCTAGTACTACAGCCCTAAGGTCTTTGACATGCTTCAAGAAGGATTAGGAAGCGGACTCCCTACAATCTAAAGCTCCCACCAAGAAGACCCCACCCCATCATAGAGAGCGTCCAGTGGTCTTTTAAGGATTTGGCCAAGTGCATTAAGGGATTTGTAATCCCAACATCCCAAGTACCGTCTCAGAGATTTTAGACCCCTGGATTGGTGATGTTTTTTAAACTTTGAACCCTCCAGGAGACCTTCTATGAGAAAATCCAGAAGTTTGGAGAAATATGTTAAAACGTTTTGAAAAAAGCTCCATAAGGTGATGAACTCTACTTTGAGAGTCAAGTCTGCTACATTCAACCGCAACCCAGCCTGGATTTCAGGTTTTTCCTGCTGAAACCTTCAGAGCTCCAGACTTCCAGGATTGCACTAGGGCCTCGCAGAAGTCAAGCCGATGAACCTGCACCAGATCCAGCCTGAACAGGATCCTGGCGCTACGTCAAGAGAAAATCCACCAGAAATGTTTCTACATGTGAAGGTAAAATTTTGACTGAGATCTTCAGCTTAGTGTATCCGACCAGGGCTCCATCGTTGTCGGCCTCAAACTTTGACTTTGTCCCGGTCAAGCGCAACTTTATTTTCCAAAATGGCCCTGTATGTTTTTAAGTACTAGAAAGGGTTTATTCTTTAAAAATTCATTTCTCCAGTTCGCTACCTATTTATTGTATTGGTGTTTAAATGCTTAACACACCAGTCTCCTAAGTTAAGCCTGCTTGCTTGTTGCCAGATACGCAGGGTTGAGCAAGGGAATAATTTATTGAGCACCTAACTGAACCTTTTATTGTGATTGAAGGATTATTACTAGTGGTAAGTCACTACTTATCACTACTAATAATCCACTTTCCAACAACATGCTTCTGGCATCATTAGTGTAAATTTACAGTCACTGATGTCATACCGACACAGCTTATGGCACAATACGAACTGTTATATTTCCCTTGGCCAGCACATAATTAGATTCCCTTTCTTCCCCCTTAGTGTACCAAGTTAATTTCTGTGTTCTCTGTCAGGGAGGGTCAAAGACCTCCATACAATATAACCAGGAACAGTGCTTGACCAAGTTCTTGGGAAAGGTAAGGTGGAGAGGAAATCTGCACTTGTTAATTAGCTTTTCACACTGTATATGAATATATATATATTTAAGCATACATGCAGATGCATACAAATATGCATATACATATATATTTTTAAATAAAAATTACTGTTTTTTTAATTATAATATGAAATACAAATAATATATTTACCTATACATATTTATATAACTTATTTATCTTAAAAAACATATGTAAACAATTAAAAAATTTACGTTAAAAAGTCAAATATTAAACTAACAAACATATGCATAACAAAAAGATATATCAGAAAAGAAATGAATATTAACAATCCAAAGTAAACCATAGTAGAGAAAGTGTAGTGCTTTGTGGGACATAAGATTTACAATTGCCTCTCCAGTCTAAGCAAAAGTAGTGGAGGTGATGGACTTTGAAAGTGTTGGATTTACTATTCTCACTCCAATCTTAATAACAGTAAGGAAAGTGTTGAGCTTTGAAGGGGTCAAATTTAATTATCCCACTTGAATGTAAGCAAACACAAGGAAAATGTTGGACTTTGGAGGGGTACGATTTCCTATTTCCACTCCTAACTGAACTGCAATAAGTAATATGTTGGACTTTGGAAAGGTTATATTTTCTATCCTAAAAGCACAACTTAGAAAGAACATTTAAATATAAAACAACATAAAAATCGTGAAACCTGTTTTAAATGATAAATATAGTCATTAAAGCTAAATACAATTACATTAAAAAATAAAAGTTTCATATTACAAAATAAATAAAAAGACTTTAATTAATGCACTTCTATACTTCCCTTGCTAAGACTCAAAAATACAAAGCAATTTAATTATATTTAAAAAAAATTGCAAATGAAACATTAATAATATTATATATCAATTAATAAATAAAACAGCTAAAATCAAAACAGTAAATATAAAACTGTTATCAGTAAATAAACTGATCAATCAATTAGCAAGTAACTACTAACTAACAAATAATTTAGATATCAAATAATCAATTAAATTATTTAGGTAAGTGTGAATTAATAATTTTATTTTAAACAAGAACGTTTTGCTGTTCCTCTGTAATGAGAGATAAAACACAGGGAATTATGAACCAACCTGACCGCTCAGGTTCAAAGTTGGGAATCCATTGTATTGTATTGGATTATAATGCCCTCACACACCCTGTCGGGTGTCATGCTTCATCATCGGGCTGTTCCTCATCGGGTCGGCGGTGCAATACCCGACGGGCGCCCTATAGTAGGGGCACTTTAGCGGAGATCTTTTTCCAACAGCCGTTAGGTGAAGTGCAGATGGGGGGCCTCGTCTGTGTAGATGTGTATTAATGTTGGAAGTGAATGTAAAATAGGGTTGGGAGTACCGAAGAAAACAACTTTAATCAAGGGGTCTCCTACCCTAAGTAAAAACAAGACTATAAAGCGCAAGGCTGAGGTAATGTCTCATATTGTGGCGCTCTTATAAGTGGTAGGTCAACATGTTTCTTGCCAAAAAGAGTAATCTGCAGGCGATTCGTCAGGACCAAAAGGGGGGAACTATCTACAACTAAAACTCAGGTGGTGTTGTGGCTACACACTCACATCCTCCATAGGACTAAATCGTCAGATCCCTGGTAGTGCTGGAACTACCCAGGGTTATAAACTAGCCAGGCATCACAGTACCCGGTAGGTAATAAACACGAGGGGTTCCTCATGTAGTTTGTGCCGATCGCACAAAGACTGTAGACCTACCCATTCCTACCTAATAATTTTACTAACATACAATACAATAAAAAATGAATAAATTTATATTTGAAATAACTTCCCTAATCTCCTACAAACCCAATAACCAGCTACTAAATTAAACATAATGATAATTTTATTTTAAATCGCATTCAAAATTAAAAACAATATACTGAAATAGTAAATAAAAACTGTCAACATACAAATGCCTAATAATAGTAATAATACAATAAAGCATTAGAATTAGCAAAAAAGCATTGGACTAATCCCCACAAATCATGACAGGAATAGACAGACCCTCCAGTAATACCATAACCACATTTCACATAAACAAGCCTCTTAAACCTTATGTTCTGTCATTACCACTTATCCACTGTGAAGTCAATGAAACCCATTAAAAAAACTTGACTGCAATGGCATAAAACTTGCCATTTAAACATAAGCTTACAGTGAAACCATATCAAATCAGTTGTCTTTGACTGACCGTATTTGACATCATTTTTCACATAAGTGCAGCGCTATTAGTGAGTACCCACGGAATCTGAGCTTTATTGGATGGGCATTGGAGTATGGAAGAATGACATGCTGGGCTGAAGTGGAATAGTGAACTTTAGCATCCTGGTATCACTTGCATTTCTCACTATAGCAAATATGCAGGCACAAACTATGTGGGAGATCAGAGCAACAACAGGGAGTTAACTGCCCGTGGGGGGTGGCAAACCCTTCCACTCAGCATGGTCTTAGGCTGATGGGGTTGGGTGGCGGTGGTGTGGTTATCCGCAGGTCCTGGTTTGAGGTAAAGGCCTCTGGCAAACACCCTGCTTGACAAAGCAGAAGGCTGTGCTTAGTGTGTGTTTACTGAAAATGATAAAAAATGACAATCCTTGAAAAATTCAAAGGTTAAAGTGACATAGTGGTTATGTATGGTAATGAGATTTTCCCTTACGTTAAAAAATCCCCAGAAATTAACTGAAAAAAACAAAAGTTAGTGACATTATAGTTAGGTGTGGTAAAAATATTTTTGCTTCTGTAACAAACCAAATACCTGGAAAAAAACAAAGGGTCAAGCGATATTGTAGCAAGGTGCAAGTAGAATAAACCCTCAAGTTTAAAAAACAAAAGCTGAGACTCACAAATTAAAGTATACTGCGCAGACTATAACTTTTGTTCCCACCATGCACTGCTTATGACCTCACATATTACATCACTGATTTCTTGAATCCTTTCTGTCATTCTTTTAACCAAGACTGCTCTTTTTCAACTTCCTTTAAATGGCTTTTAATGATGGAACTATCCTGGATCTTGATCTAATAGTTTACCAATTCTTGAGCATTTTTAAACAAATTCCAGTACTTTGAGGAAATTCTTTTAATTTGGTTGCTCCCCTTGAACTATTTTGATATTAATCTAATTTTATCATTTTTCAGTTACTTTGTTGGATTTTGGTATCTTCAGATCAATGTTGTCTTACTCTAAGATATGCCTATAAGGTATGCTATTCTTTAGAGACAGTTGGTGAAAACGTGTGCCATGATAAACACTGTTTGTAGCAGTCTCTTTCCAGTACAATATTTTCTTTGGTAAAAGACATCAATAAATATATGTTTAAACCTCAGAAACAGACTGAATAAACCACTCTTAAATTCCAGTTTTAGTTTTAAAGCATGGCCTAATAACACTGAACATCATTAGGTATGGTTTAGTGAATTGATCAGAACTTATCACCCTTATCATGCACTGCTTATGGAAAAGATAGAAGGTGTTGATTTACACGTGTAGGTGTGTGCATTGCATTTAGTAGAACGTTATAGTACTAATGTAGTACTATCAAACATACTACAAAATTCAATTTGTGAATTAGCCCCATAGAGTGGACTTTCCGTCAAGCTTCTTTCTCAGAATTGAATGTATATGTTGTTAATCAAAGTTAATTCCTGTTGATTCAATAGCTTTCCTCTCTGTTCTTATGTATCCGGCCATGGAGCATTTTGGTCTCACATTGTTCTAATTTGTATCCATCCACTGCTGACTTTCTTAGCATGCAGTGAACTATTTTTTCTTTTACTTTAAGAATGTTTTGTGTACACATGTGTTTTCTTGCTCTCTCTGCCTTATATTTCTGTCCCGTTCACTTTCCCTCACCCCCTCACTTGGTTCTTCCTCCTCCCTCAGTTAGTCTGTTGATTCCCCCATCCCATAAGTTTTTGTAATATTTCCCTTCCCACATTTTTCTGTTGGTCCCAACCTTTGCCTGCTTTGTGATCATTTCCCTCACTCTGGAAAATCCAATAGACTTCAATACCAAGGGTTATTGACTTTATCTCTACTTGTTACAAAAATTGTGTTTTAAAAGCTTACATTCAAATTGGCAGTCTATCATGATGAAACATTTACAGCACTAACAGATTTTAAAGTCTACAAGAAGTATTTTTTTTATTTGAAGCAGAGAATTTAATGTAATTCCAAATGTCAAAAGAGATTTTGGTATGAAATGTCATTTAATCTTTGATGTGCAGCGAATAAGAACCTTTTCAGATAGTTTGAAGTATGGAAGGGATTAAGCTACAGGCTTGTGTGTTTGCTCCAACACTGTGTCCTAACGTGATTTTGTTGTTCCTCCAGGCTTTCTGATCTACAATGCCTTTGACTCACCTCTGCTGCCAGATTTCCAGGCAACCTAATGAGAGTCTCTTGTATGAACTCTTGGTTGACTGATGGTAGCGAGAGCAGAGTAAGAGAAGTGATAAGACTGCATACATCTGCTGTTCACTTACAATTCTCAGTATTTGAGCTTTAGATTTAAGTCTCAAGTATAAGAACTATTTATCAAAAGAAGAAAAAGTTTGTTTGATTCAAATCATTGCACTGCACTGAGCAGGAAATGATGTTCTATTGTGCATGGAGACCGGCAATCTCAGTACAAAAGCCAGTGTCTAATTTCCACTTGTGATGGTAGCTACTCAACTGTAAAAAGTTAATAAAGTTGAGTTCTGACATCACTATGCCTGTTGGCAGAGCAAACATTCTGGGTGAAAGGCAGGTCATTGAGGATAACCACAGCAACAATTTAAACTAAGAAAACAGAAAATGCTTTTCCTTCTTACAATATGTGTTAATTGAAACTAAAGATTGGTTAGTAGACAGTAGATATTTATGGCAACATGTTCATTTTTCTACACTACAGGCCATTACAGGAAAAATAGAATCTCTACATTTTCTTCACAATCTGTGCCACAGCAATTTATGACCTGACTTACTTTATACTGACTCTATCATATTTTTTTTTAAACTGTCTTTTGGTGTATTTAGTTTTATACAACAGATTCTGCTTTTTATTCTTCTTGTTTGTAATTAACTTTAAAGTGCAAGACACCAATGATTTAAGCAGATTGTGACAAGGGTGATGGTGTGACCATGTCTTATAACATGACCTTTCGCTTTGCTCTTCTATGTGACCACAGAACATATTTATGACTTGCAATGTCCTTATAATGCACAACATGGGGCACTTTATCTTATATATCATCTAAAGTGCTGTCCACCACAACAAAGAGCAAGGTTTCTTTGAAAATGTATCCATATTTTACAATGTATATTTTACAACATGTGTATTGCTACTGTCAATGAGCATTGCATGAATGTATTGGTGTATTATTTTGCACACTAGAAACAATAAATAACTGTTCAATTACTAATCATTTAGAGCCTCTCCCAATGTTTTCACCATTCCACCTGCCTCTTAGAAGGTTATGCCATATTTTTACCGTAAAACTTTCACCACTCTCCATTTGGCCCTTAAATTTCCTCTGATTTACTTCTAATATTCTCATGTCACTCTCTCACAGTTTCTGATATTTTTGCTACAGAGACTCAGTATTTGCTGATTATCAGTAGCAAATACATTGTGCCATATACAGAGGAGTTTAATATTGATCTGTGGTAAAATTAGTTTGATTGCTGCTAGTTTTAAACATACTGCCAAAAGCATTGAACTTGTTTCTGATGGCAGTCCATCATAAGAGGCCGTATTACAACCCCTAGATTGTAAATACTATTCAAAATAACTTCAGCTCTGAGTTAGTGTTGAACTTGGCCCTTTCTAAAGTGTCATCCCCATACTTTTTGCCTTCACCTCTCCTGTTTTCTGAACCCTTTTCTGATGGATTATAGGACTCCATGCACTTTACCATGGCTAACCAGTGCTTGTGCTTTCCCTCTAACATATTATACAATTGGCTTACACCAGATTGGTATTTGAGCAAGTCAGCGCACTCCTGGTAAATGCTAAGAATCTAAAACTTACATGAATTGTACTTGCTAATTTGAATACAATGAAAAAACCGTTGTGCGTGCAACCCAGAAAAGGTAGCCAACCTTGAACATCAAATTGAAAAGCAGGTGAAACCACACCTGTATACCGGATGCACTGCAGTGAGAAATTAAAATACTATTACACTATGTAAACTGGATCAGAACGAATCATTATTCATAGAATAAAATATGCGTAATCACAATTATTGTTATGTAACAAAAACCATACTTCTTTAATTTTGGAGAGTCAAAATAAGCAAGAATTTTGTTGATAAAGAAAACAAACAATATCTATATATGCTTGAAAAAGCCTATCAATGAACAATCTCTATTCATTTGAATGAATAACGTAACATAAAGCTTATGTTGCTGAAATTAGCGACGTTGTTGTAGTCGGAGCCCAATGCATTTCGGGATTTCCCAGAATCCCTTCTTCAGGGGACTGTATTGTAAAATGAAAGAGAAAATTACACAAAATTTCGCACAATCTAATGAATGTAAACTGAAAAAACATTTACATTACAGATACATCGTTCAAAGCCAGAGTGGAAAAAACCTGTACTTATACTTGTCCACACAATGATCAACTCATGTGAATGCAACCCAAAGTTGTGAAACAAATGTGCCACGAAACCATTAACTTATGTGTGAAAATTAATAAAAAAAGGACGCTAATAGATGAAAGATGGCTTGAGACCACACCCCTGGTGAATGATATACGTGATGAAAAAAGTTAGAACAATATTATGCTGAGAGACTACGTTCTTGCTACCAATGAACTGACTTCTAGAATGTTGATAATGACAAAGGAAGTCTGTTTACGCTCAGATAGAACTGAGAACAAAGATGCAAGTCTAAACACTGTCACCGATGAATGCCGTAGTGTACTGACCCTCTATATACTCGTCTACTCACTGTGGTAAACGGTTGGTCACTATCCTTTCAATATTATATGGTCTGAAAACAACTGCAAGAATCTGCTGAAACATAAAGTGAACCAAAGCTTACTTAGTCTGCTGCAACCCGTGCAGTACAAAGGCACCAGAGAGGAATGTAACAAGTAAAATTACCCCTTAAGTCGAGACTGGTGGACAAAAGTTCAAAAATGCTGACTCATATCTGCATTTAAATGCCACTGGAGAACACAGTAAAGAGTGTAAGCTCGCTTTGGTAACTGGCAAAATACGAAAACCTAAAGGAAGCACAAAGAAATAGAACAATGAACCACGCTGCGGTCATATAATCAAATAAACGTCACACTAAATCTGCAGCCACCGCGGCTGCTAATGAGTGGAAATCTATTTACCTATAATCTGTAAGTAGAATGCAGCAACACGTCTAGTCACCAGAATCGCATTAATCACAAAATTGCTAAGAAGAGGTGAGGAGCCGCTTCTACACTTATAATCGTAACTCAGCGTCTGATGTCAGACCCATGTGAGATAGAACTAAACAAAGAAAGAGGACTGCTCCTAATGGTTACTCGTTGAGCCGTAAACTGAAAAGGAATTGAAGAAAATTGGACAACACTGCAGATGAGAATATAAAGCCATAAAAACTGAACGGGTGAATACCAGATACTGCGGAAGATTAACGACCTACTAGCTCTTGTATAAAAAAGGCAAAACCAATGTTAAACTGTCGCGCTGAGACACGACAGTACTATGAGCAAAACCGTATAGCTATGCTCGAAAAATGTGTCCTAAACCTCAGCGATGAATCGAAAATTGCTGTAGACCCAAGAATAAAAAACCTATAATAAGGGCAGAAAGGTTGGAAAGAAGTAAGAAGGAAACAAACAAGCATTCAAGGCTAATGATAGTGCCTATACCGCGTCAATTACTTACTGTGTCTATACTGAACAGTGAAGTAATACTTATTAGGTGATGCTCAATAAAGATTCATGCACGCAAAAGTGAAATGATAAAAAATTACTAAAGAGAAACTGCAGGAAAAAACTCATGATACCCATGAGAGGAATCATGAATAGAAAAGTGGTTGATAAATGTGTGGACTAAGACCGTACTTACAGAATACAATGATTATAAAAAACAAAGCATTTCCAATTTGTCATTCAGTCCTGCTGGTACTAACGTGTGGAGATATTTTGTCCACCAAACTTCCCTTTGAGCTAACAATTTAGCTGTATCTCTACCTGGTGTAAGTGGTATGATTTCTAAAATCATGAACTTGAGTTGAGCGATGGTGTGCTGATGGTGTAACCAATGTGTTACTAGATGCGACTTGAGGCTTTTAGTACGGATGGAACTTTTGTGTCCGGAAATACGTATCTTGATTTTCCGTGAGGTTTTGCGAACATACAGTAATCCACAAGGACATTTGATGGTATAAATAACATTAATGCTATTACAATCTCCATTGTATTTCAGTGAAATGGATTTCCCAGAATGTGGGTGATTGATAACATTCCCTGTCATGATGTTGTGGCAATTTACACAGTTGTAACTTTTGCGCATACCTGTAAAAAGTATTGGATTAACTGCTTGAGGTCTTTTTAACAATTCTTTGATGTTCCTACTACGTGTGTATGCAAACAAAGGTGGTACCGCAAATAAACCATTGAAATCAGGTTAATTTTGAAGTAATTCCCACCTAGTCTTGATGATTTTGCTGATGTTGGCGGAATTTGTGGAAAATTTGGACACAAAAACTTGTCGGTGCTGGCTGGTTGCTGGTTGGGAGACAAGTAAACCACTACGTTCTCTTTGTTTGGTTTTCACTATTGCTGAATCTAGTACGTGGTCAGGATAACCAGGTGCTCTAAATTTAGCGCACTGCTCAGATAATGCCTCATCTAATTGATGGAAAGCAGATGTAATCCTTTTAGTACGTAACGCCTGCGAGAAAGGCAGGTTACGTAACAAGGAAGGTGGATGGAAGCTAGAATACATCAATAAATTGTTCCGATCTGTTGGCTTGGAATAGATGGAAGTCACAAAAGAATTATTCTTTTTGGTGATTAGTACATCCAAAAATGGTATGGACTCCATGCTGATGTTATGTGTGAATTGAATGCGAGCATTCTTACCATTGAGTTAATTGATGCACACTTCTAGCGTAGCTTGTGAACTTGTCCAAATGAGGAAAATATCATCAATGAACCGAACGTAAAATGCCAGATTCGTGTTCCATTGGCTGTTGTTGAATATATGATCTTGTTCAAACTTAGACATAAAGGTGTTGGCAAAAGCTGGGGCCCCAGAAAAACCCATGCTGGTGCCACTAATTTGCAGATAAAACTCGTCCTGCCATTGGAGGTAACTGTGTTGAAGACAAAATGTCAAGAGTTCAAGAATGAACACCTTGTCAGCTCCAAGATCTGGTAGCTGAAGAAGTGCCCATTCACACGCTTCAATGCCATCTTGTAATGGTATAGATGTATATAACGCTGTGACATCTATTGTGCACAAGAGCCAAGATGGAGAGAATTGCTCAGCTACCCCGTTAAGAAGATTTAAAAAATGCGTGGTATCTTTGACATAACTTCTCCACGACTGAACACATTTTTGTAGAAAAAAATCTACAAATTGTCCTAGAGGTGTAAATAATGAATCACATCCTGACACTATGGGTCGGAAGGGAGGGTCTCGTAAGTTCTTATGGACTTTAGGCAACATGTAAAGTGTAGGTCTTCTTGGATGGGTCACTGTCAGAAAATTGCGTGTCTTGGAAGAAATCCATGCCATCTCTTCAGCATGATCTAAAATCTGAAGAAGAGTATCCTTGATTACCATAGTGGGATCTTGATCTAGTTTGAGATAGGTCGTAGTGTCCTGTAAGTAGGAAGACACTTTGCTAACATAAAATTCTTTGTCCATCATAACCAGGGCTCCGCCCTTGTCTGCCACTTGGAATATCAATCTGTCATCATTCGCTAGCTGTCGAATGATGGCAGCTTCATATTTTTTAAAATCTGTCTGAGTGGATACTTGTCGTTTCAATTTTGACAAATCTTTTAGAATTAAAGTTTCGAACGTGTCTAGTATTTTGTGAGAAACAGGTGGCATAAACACGCTTTTTGGTTTAAAAATGCTTGGTTCATTTTGAAGATCATCATCCATAGGGAATTGAGTGGATTGGCTTGGAACCACAGTGGCAAAAAAATGTTTCAGGCGCAAATTTCTCATGAATTTGAATACTGAGATCTCAATTTCAAAGGGATTGGTATGATGAACCGGTACAAAAGATGTACCCTTGTTAAGAACCCTTGACTGGGCTGATGTCAGTTCTATAGAGGAAATGTTGATTACAAGGCTCTGCCCTTGCTCCTCAAACTTCGGACATCTGCTTCTTTTACCCCGCCTGGTCTTTTTGGGTCTGGAGGGCGACCTGCAGAAAGGCCGCTCGCTAAAAAAGATTGAGATTGAGGTTGAGAAGATTGAGGAACAACTGTCACTTCTGGCTGCTCATTGGAGATAGTGGATTCAGATGGAGAAATAATTGGTGTCAGTGCTGGATCCAATTCTCGGTCGGACACTACTGACTCCTGAGATGAAGTATTCGGCTTCTGATAGGGTCGCCTACGGGCGTAAACCTCTGCCCATGTATACACTTCGTTCAACTTGTAATCAATAGTGTCTCGCCGGAATTTACACCAGATTGGTACATTTAGTTTACTTGTAAGTCCCTTGTATGTGGTACCACGGGTACCTATGGCCTGTAATTTACTGGTGTAGAGCAGCACTCATTGTGCCACCCACTAAAGACAACCTTTTGAAACATGTCTCGGGCCTGCAACTGCAGCCTGTAGTGCACTAGTTTTAACTGCTGCAAATTTGCCCAGGCCTTTTTAAAACATGTCATCTGTAGAGTAGGCCCTGCTACACTGCAGGGATGTTTAAAAACTTCCCTTTTTCAATTGGAGCTTGTGCTGTGGGCGGTTTCAGCCCACCGCACAAGCTCCCAATGAAAGATTTAAGTTTGCGACTGCATCAGGTGTGGTCAGATCCTAATTGCGGTGTTGGAACCACTGACCTGAGGTTGGTAAGTTCTCCATCCACAGTGAATCAGGGCCTAAGTGGGCCTGGATGTGCCAACTTAGACAAGATGAGGGGCCGGAGTTGTGCACAGTTCCACTCACAAATCAATGGTCTGGGCCCTACACACACTTAAAGAACTTCATTCTAGCCATTTTTCCCTGTAGCCAGGCTGGACCCTGGGCAGGGAGACAGGAAATTTCAGACATTTATGTGGGGGGAATCCTCCAGATGTTTCCCCCACTTCAAAGAAGGCACCAGGTATAAACAAGAGACCCTCTGACCCACTCTGGAGTGTTTATGAGGACTGCCTTCTGCTGTGAACTGCGTGTACTTCAGAAGGGCTGCTATGCTGCATCAATAAGGACTCCTTTGCTGCCATAAGCCTCCTCTGAGCACAGGAGTACTGCCCAGCTACTTGAGCCCTGCTCTTGTCCTTGAACCAAGGACTTAAAGAAGTGACTCCAAGGACTATCTGGCTGGCCTCCTGATCAAAGCCTCAGGGGAAAAAAGCCTCCAACCATCTTGAAACTACACCTGGACCCAGCCTCTGTGAGTCCTAACCCCCCCAAGTATTCATCCTCCAGTCCTAGACCCTTGATGGTGGTGCTAAAGGTGCCGAGAAAGCCAAAATTCAAAACTTGGGACTTAAATATTTTTGGCTAGAAACTGCTCTTAGAGGAGGTCGAGACCAAGCTGCTTGTCTATCCCCCAAGGTGAATCGCTGACCAGCCTGACTTAGCTTTGCCAAGCCACAAGAAGATCAAGCACAGGGTAATTTAGTGACTTTGGTGGCTCAGCCTGACAGGAAATGTGGCTGTTGCTTGGGAGGGGTTAACGCCCCACTCAACCAACAACCCAAATTCTCCCAAGTTCATATAGAAAACACAGCAGCATATCTGACAGCACACCTGGAAAATTGGCCTGATTGGCATAATTACTCCTTTGAACCCTAGTTCTATTCTTCTTGGTACTCTATCTCTCCTCCTTCCCTTTTCTCTCCCTATTCCCTCACTATCCGATAACTTGCCGATGTACATGAACTTGTTCTTACCAACTTATATGCACTCCAATGTTGTTTGTTGTCTGTGATAATTACTGTTAGAAATGGGGGTCTCTATTTGGCAATGGACTACCATGCTAACGAGACATAGCTGGTGGTATTGACGAAAGGCAGTGATCGCATTAACCTCATATTGCTGTAATTTTAAATTTCACCATTTACTTATTGGTTTTAATTTGGGGCTCACTTTTAAACTTCCTTGAGGTCCTCTTTTGCCGGCTCTTTGGTTCACCGCAAGATTCTTCCCGATTGTGTGGAGAGAGCGTCGAGAGGGGAAGAGAGGTTTGACCACTTCTAGTGCACTACAGGGTGACGGTCTAGTGGCTCGGGCTCCTCTCACTACTTAAACACAATGGCACCACTGACATGCAGCGGACTACTGTGCTAACAAGACATAGCTGGTGGGATTGGCGAAAGGCGGTAATCGAACTAACTGCATATTGATGTAATTTTAAAATTCACCATTTACTTGCTTTTAACTTACTTGAGGTCCTCCTTCGCCCTCTCTTTGGTCCACTGCAGGATTCTTCCCGATTGTGTGGAGAGAGCGTCAGGAGGGGAAGAGAGGCTTGACCACTTCCAGTGCACTACATGGTGACGGTCTAGTAGTTCAGGCTCCTTTCACTACTTAAACACAATGGCACCGCTGACGTGCAGCGGGTGCGGCACTAGCATGCTGAAGGTGGACCAAAGGCAAGCCTGACTGCGCCCGTCTGTGCTCAGCACCAGCCACTCTGCCAATTTTACTTTTAAACTTTAGCAATACTCACAAGATGAGCTGACCCAGATACGAGATATCGGTACATACTGCCTAGGCCCTGAGGTAAAACCTCTGCTCCCTCTGTCTCTGAGGTTCTGTCCTTATTGCCAACTTACTCTGACTAACCATAAAATTCAGGGTACACCCCCACCATAACAACACGTATCCTGCCTGTCCCAAAACCAACAATCTTAGAGTCAACCCCTTCAGGGAAAGGCAATAGGTGTTTTAAAGTAACGATGGTCAACGCAAGGTCACTGATAAAAAATGCATTAGCTTTCGCTGAATTTATAGAAGGTTTCTGTTACAACCTGGAATTTGTCACAGAAACCTGGGCTTACGCTGGGTCTGACCCAGACCTCATCATGGCCACACCCCTGGGCTTTGCCATCTCCAGTTTAGACCGTCCTCAATAAAAGGGTGAAAGGCTAAGAATTAGCTCCCAGGAGCATCTGAAAGTCTCTTTTGAGCCGTTACAAGCTGTCCCTAACTGTGAAGCACTGATCTTTAAAATTACCTTGACCAGGCGGTCCTTTAATGGGGTACTACTTTACAGACCCCCAGGTCCTAGTTACAACCTTTCTACACAACAGCAGTCAGCTCATTAAAGTCCTTTTTCCTGATTTTACCATATTAGGGGACTTTAACCTTCACCTCAAAAATGTAGCATCCAACGACGCTGTTGCCTTCACCGACCGTATGGGAAGTGTGGGACTTCTACTGCTAGTAGATAGCCCTACCCATAAGGCTGGCCATGCTTTGGATGGCGTTTTCTCAGACAATCCATATATTAAATTCTCCTGCATCATGCCTTTAACATGGTTTGGCAACTCAGCTGTGATGTTCAGCATTTGCCCAGAACCGGCAGCTGAGCTGGTACCCCCCTCCTGTCCAAACCGTCAAAAATCCCATGGCACAAGGTTACCCCAGAAATTTTCAAGAGCCATCTGCACCACTCCAAACCAGGTCTCCCAGCGGACCTTGACGAGGCCACTAATATTTACCATAACTGGATTACTGAAAATCTAGACACCATAGCGCCTTTGAAAACTACAACAAATAAAAGGACATCCCCCTACGAGCCATGGTTTGATGATAGCCTGAACAACAGAAGCAAGCCTGTCGAAGGCTGGAAAGGAAATGGTGCACGCATCATGACCTCGATGACATGATCGCTTATAAAAAAACATTGAGGACTATTAGACCAAAACTTTAACCACAAAATAATGCTACTAGTCCGTTAAAATTAGCGCATCCCTTAATTCCACCAAAGAACAATTTTCCACAGTACAGAAACTGAGTAGACCCCTTGTTCAGAAAAATACAGCTGTAGATCAAGAATTCTGTAATCTGTCACTGGCAGCCTGGATACGGAGGGACCCTTCCATCAGGGGATTTAGGTGGGCAGCAGAATGGGAGGATCGAATCCCCTATATGCAGATGATATCCTCCTGTATCTGACCTCCCCTCGGAAATCACTGAGGGTGGTCCTCGACATATTCACAAACTTCGGGAAAAATTCTGGCTATCGGATTTACTGGAGCAAATCGCTGCTATACGTATTACATGGTAACCCCCCAAAGTCCCAAACGACTGCCCAATTCAAACAGTAACGGACGGATTCAAATACTTGGGTATCTTTGTGTCCACAGATGCCATGACCTGTTATGAACGGATCCTCCTTCCACCTTTGCAAAGATTTAAGCGGGACACCTCTGCCTGGAAAACACTACCACTCTCGTTATTGAGATGAGCAGCCCTCTTTAAAATGATGGCATTGCCTCGGTCCCTCTACGCCCTCCAAAATTTCCCAGATCCAGTTCCATCGAAATGTTTCTAAGACTTTGAATCCACCCAGAGAGAACTACTCTGGGATGGTAAACTGCGTATATCGCTCCAGAAATTAACACTCGGCTGGTACGATGGAGGTATAGCACTCCCTGATATTAAAAAATATTACTGGGCAGCACACCTCTCAGCCATAAACCAGTGCATTTATCGTGGGGGGGACGACCCCGGCTACAAGATGGATAGGTGGGTACTCCCGGAAGGTAGCTACACAAGGGCACTATACTCTAGACCTAATAAATTTCCCCTGATAGGACCCACACGGCAAATCTGGCACAATGTAACCAGCATCCTAGGGTGGGGGAAAAAACTCACACTTGCCACCCCATTATGGGACTCTGAATCCTTGGGTACACTGGGCCGCACTAAGAGGTTTGACAAATGTGACCTAATCGAACTCTCACAAATTAGTGACCTCTGGGGGCAAGACGGAATGATTACATTTGCCTCACTACAACAGACACACAATTAGCCACATCAGAATACTTTAGATGCATGCAGGTCGGACACTCCCTCCAAGCTAACATCCCGGCTGAGTCCCACTTACCAGAATCCTCCCCACTAGAGGACAGACTTCTAGACGGGCTCCTACCGGAAAAAGCCATCTCCCTCACATACAAGAAGCTAATATGAAACACCCCAGACCCCCTTACATCCTTGAGAGAGAAGTGGGGGCGGGATGGACTAGAATTGGATGACGAGGAGTGGCAGGAGGCGCTCTCCTCACCGAGTGAGGTCGCCAACTCAGCAAAACTTCGGTTGGTCCAATTAAAGATATTACACCATGTGTATCTTTCTGGCCCTCGGTTGGTTCTGATGGGTAGGAGCGAAGAAGGGATGTGCAAAAGAAACTGTGGCCTTGAAGGGTCTTTTCTGCATATTATCTGGGAGTGTCCCATAATTCAAAATTACTGGAAGGAAATACATAAATGTATGAGTGATGTATGGGGGTGGAAATGCGGCTTGAAGCCAAAAGGTGTCTTTTAAACACCGAAGGTAAAATCTGGTCAACACTCGGCCAGATGGTGGTTAAGCGAAACATCGCTCGCCTGTGGGGAGAGACAATACCGCCAACACTTGCCGCCTTGAAGAACGATATGGACTGGTGTATGATATGGGAGAAAACTGCTTATATGCCACGTGGCTGCCCCCGGAAGTGGATAGCACTCTGGACAAAATGGAATGTCTATCGTGGTAATATATGTGAGCCCCCATATGTCTCTCCCACTGTAGACCAATTGACTCCTTGATATATCTTGTTGCTGTTCTGTGTATTCTCTCTCACTGTACCAATGTAAGTATAATTATTGTGTTTTGCATAAATGGGACACAGCTTTAACCCATGTCTTATTGTATGCACTGACCATGCCACCTGTGTTGTTTAATAAAAAGAATTTAAAAAAAAAAAGATTTCTGTAATCTGCTAGCAGACTCATTCCATGCAAAAGTTAAAGCAGTCTCAGGCTTCTTTCTCTCCATCCATCGAGTGGCTTCTCCACTACAACAGAGGTCTTAAGCGGTGAAAGCATCCCTGCAGCTACTATCCCTAGCTTTGATACCTTTAACCCCATCTCAGATACACAGGTCATGACGATTCTCAGTCAGACGAGATCAGGATCTCCCTTGGACCCTTGCCCACCAAACATTCTCCACATGGCCACGGAGGTTACAACTAACTACCTTAAAGATATCTTCAACTGTATGATCTCTAATGGATATTTTCTGATACCTTGGAAGAGGGCATCCTTTCTTCCACTGCCGAAAAAAACAAACCTGGATCACACCAATCCGAACAGCTACAGGCCTATCTCTTGACTTCCTCTCCCAGCCAAGATCGTAGAGAAGGCCATGAATATAGAGCTAACCCAGTTTATTAATGACAATAAACTTCTTAACAGTTCTCAATATGGCTTTAGATGTCAACACCGCACTTAACTGGCCTTGATAAATGTGTCAGAGGAAATGAGAGAGGTCCTGAACAAAAGTGGATAGACAGCCTTGATCCTTCTGGACCTCTCGGCGACCTTTGACATGGTGAATAACGATCTTCTTATAAGCCAACTCTTTTCAGTAGGGATCAGGGGCAGGGCTCTGGCTCTTCTGAAGTAATTTCTCTGTGACACAGAGCAACGGGTGGAGCTTGGCAGACACAGGTCATCCTGGTTCACTTTTCCCTGCAGGGTGCCGCTAGGCTCCTCGCTGAGCCCGAAACTTTTCAAACTTTATGTCACCCCCCTCTGCTCTCTCATGAAGTCCTTCGGCTTTAAGACAGTGCCATATGCCGTCGATACGCAAATCGTGGCGTCCTTGTCAGGGGACTCGATGGACACCACATTGAGATTTCATGACTGCATGCGTGAAGTTGGACATTGGATGTCCCAAAACTGCCTAAAGCTAAAGGCAGGAAAAGCTGAGGTGCTTCTTTTTGGACGTGATACCTCTTTTTGGCAACCAAGCTGATGGCCACAGGAATTGGGAGAAATCCCAAATCCTGTCTCTAAGGTGAAAAACCTAGGAGTCTACTTTGACACCAATCTGTCCTTCGAGGGACAAATCGATGCAATCACCACCACATGTTTCTTCACAATTCAGGCACATTTTACCTTTTATCTTCCAGAACTCTAGAAAGCGGCGGTAACAGCTCTTATCCTGTCAAAAATCGATTATTGCAGTGGGTTGTTCCTCAATATATAATCAGGTTTCCTCAATAAAATAAAGGTCCTCCAAAATGCAGCAGCTTGCCTGCTGCTTGCTATCCCGAAACATCAATCAGTGGCTCATGCCCTCCCAATATTGCATTGGCTACCAGGTGAAAGAAGGGTCGAAATCAAGGCCCTTTGCATCGCCTTTAAAGCACTAGATGATCTTGGCCCTACTACTTGGCAAATAAGTTCAAGTGGTACATCCCAGAGAGGCAGCTCTGCTCAGCAACCTCCTCAAATATGATAATTCCCAGGGCAAAAATGGCTCATCTGGGGGCGTGGAGTTTTGTTGCATGCACAGTCAGATTGTGGAACTCACTCCCACTGGCACTTAAGGCAGAAAACAATCTTATGGCATTTTGAAAACTTTTGAAAACTCAGCTTTTTTAAAAACTAGCCTCGCCACATCATTCCAACACCCCACTCTGGTTTGCAGAGTATGGTGAGCCACCACGCCTAGACACCCCGGGTTTTAGCGCGTATTACCAATTTTAATTTCATTCATTTTATTTTCATTTAATTTCATTTCAATAGTTTGCACCTTTGTCCAACTAGGGACCCTCCTTCCTAGTCAGGGTAAGGGAGACTTCTAAAATAACCCCTGCTCAACCCCTTGGTAGCTTGGCATGAGCAGACAGGCTTATCTCGGAGGCAGTGTGTATTTCACTGTGTTACTGTATGCATTTGTACATGCATACAGTAACACAGTGAAAACACTATAAATGGATACCTCACCATTTTAGAAAAATAAGTAAAGCTTTAACTAAACCACACAAGACAGCAAAATGACAAAAACCCACAATACAATACTGTAAAAAATAGTTACTTTGCACAATAACCTTTAAATTGCAGAAATAGCTGAAAAACACAGTTCTTCCGAGTTGGTAGCTCCGTTTGGGGCTACTGCGATGCTGAAAACTACAGAGTCTAACAATTCCAGCTAACTGTATCAGTGCAGGGTCAGCTAAAGCGAAGACAGATTAAAAAACAGTACCTTTCTCATTGCAGCCGACACGTTGGTACGAGACGATCAGGGCAACTGTCACGGTTGCGTTGCAAAATGGAAGCAGTGCAGGGTGCAGTGCCCTCTTGATGCGGTGCAGGCAGCGGCTAAGTGACAATCGTCCAGACGGCAGCGGTGAGGCCAAGGCTTACGGTGCAGGGTGAAGCGGTGCTTGATGCGGTGCTGGCAGGCTGTGGTGCAGGCGACGGAGCCGGTCGATATACTGGTCATGCAGCGACGGTGTTGGTAATGTCCAGGCAGGGTGAAGTGAGGCAGTGCGGAATGCGGTGCTCACAGGACGCGGTGTGAGCCACAGCTCAGTGACGATCGTCAAGATGGCATCAGTGAGACCAAGGACACGGTGCGAAGTGTGGCGGTGCCTTCTGTGGGGCCTTCAGGACACAGAATCCTGCGATGGACTCAGTGACAGATTTGGCTGCCCTTTTCCTCTGCGGCGACTGAAACCAGTTTCCAGAGACGATGCCCAGAAGGATGGTGAGGTCTTTGCTGTTCCTGAGACCTCTTGAAAAGGGGGCAAGCTCCACTTCAAACTCTTGGAGTTCGCAAGCAGGATACACACAGAGTTCCTCTCCTTGGCAGAAACAGCCGATGCAGGCCAACCCCAACAGCACACAGCACAGGGGCAGTGCAGTACTCCTCCTTTGCCTTTCCCAGTTCTTCTTCTTGGCAGATTCCTTAGTTCAGCAGTAGTCTAAAGTTCAGGGGTCCAGGCCCCTCTTTTTATAGCACAAATACCTTTGTTCCCTGGTGGCAGAGAAAACCAGTACTGTCCACTCTGGTGCAGCAGCCCAGTAGGAGGTGGAGTCAGCATTCTGTAAGGTAGACAGGGCCTAATCAGGTGCAAGGGAAATGTCCTCCCACCACTCTAAATGCAGACTGGGCCTATTCAGGTGCTAGTGAGATCTCCTCCCCCTACTCTGAATGCAGCCCAGTTCTATTCAGCCCTGACTCATACAGGAAGGGCAGGACACACATCAACCCCCCCCTCCCGGTCTGAGAGAATGCACATCCCCAACCCCTGTCACTCCAAAACCAGACAGTCAATACAAAAACTAGCAGAGGCACACAGGATGGGTAAGCAAGAAAATTCCCACTTTCTATAAGTGGTATTTTCAAACACACAATATAAAAATCATCTTTACTAAAAGATGCCTTTTTATATTCTGAGTTCAGGCATACTAAGCTCCATCTTTTTATCTGGTCTCAATGTGAAGTTATATTTATAAGAAGTTATACATAAACTCCCATTCCATTTAATGGGACAGATGGCCTTTCAATTGCGAAAAAGGAAATATACTGTATTTCCCTATAAGGACATGTCACTCACCTCAGTACATGTCCTACCTTTCACATACACTGCACCCTGCCCATGGGGCAACCTTGGGCCTACCTTAAGGGTGACTCACATGTAATAAAAGGGAAGGTTAGAATCTGGCAAGTGGGTGCACTTGCCAGGTCGACATGGCAGTGTCAAACTGCACACAGACACTGCAGTGGCAGATCCGAGTTACATTACAGGCCCACTAGCAGCATTTGATTCACACAGTGCACTGTACTAGGGACGTACCAGTAAATCAAATATGCCAATCATGGAATCACCAATCCAGCATAACAATTTACAGGGAGAGCATATGCACTTTAGCACTGATCAGTAGTGGTAAAGTCATAAAAATCAACAAAAACAGGTCAGAAGCAGGAGGCGAAAAAGCAAAAAATCTGGGATAAACCCACAGAAAAAGCCAGGTGTAACAATTACCTATGAATGTATATATCTAATACTTTAGTTCAAATGCAACTAAAGTTGAAACCCTAATGAAGAATTGTTTTAATTCAAAATAAAATGTGAGATACTCCTGAAAACGATTTTGTTCGAATGGAAGCTGTTGAAGTTAAAGCCTTTCATGGGATATTGCAGTGTTTTCATTGATGTTATATAACATGTCATGAGTGATGCAATATTTGAAAAAATTAACAGTGCATGGCCAGGGTGCACTTTATAGTTATTTTAGGGCACGAGTTTTAGTTACTAGGGATAACTATGACTGGTGAGTTTCGGTTGTTTTGTTAATTTGAAATAGTATGCTTTAACTGACATTTTCACCTAATTATAGCATCCTTTCAATGTTTGGTTTCAGTGAAGTTCAAGATTTCTTTTGCTGTATGTTACTGTCAGTATTTAAAAGGCAAGGCAATGGGCTTTGTCAAGGGATAATTTCAATGTCTGTCAATAAAGCTTTGTAGTCAATGTGAAATTAAACAGGCGTTAGAGGTTTTTTTGTTACACTCCTCAGGCCACGTAATGCTGCTGTATGAATAATCACTAGCAAGCTGAAGAGCAAATGCTCTAGCTCTATGATTGCTTCAACATTTTAACAACTTTTCTTGGTGTTATATTCTCTAGACCCCAGGCAACTAAGGGGGCTTATTTATGAGCCCTTGCATCACTTTTGCGCCACTGGTGCGTCACTTTTTGTGACGCACCAGTGGCGTAAAAAGTGAGCCTTGTTGCACCATATTTCCAAAGTGACGTATCTACCTAGATGCGTCACTTTGTAAACCCCTGCGTCACTTATACCTGCGCCAGGTATGATGTATTCAGGGGGGAGAAGTGACGCATCGCTGCTTTCACACAGTAATGCGTCACTTCTCATAAATGAGGTCCAAGGTTCTTTATGTTAAGTATTTTTAGGAGGCCTCTGCACTCCCTGTAACCCCCCTCCCCACCCCAAAGACTTAAACATTATACTGGTAGGGCCTCTGCCAAGATAATAATACAGATGAGTAGTTTGGTCGCTCATTTATTACTCCTTTTTATTTATTTTTATAGGTGTCCCAGTGCCACTAAGGACACCCAATGGATTCAATTTTGGTCTGGGCCACGGGGTAGCCCTTGGGTCCTCGCAGCCCCACTAGCTCTCTGTAAGCGACTCCATTTCATGGGGAATCGCAGGAGCCAGCTACATTATATTTATTTTTTCAACACTGGGAAGTCCCAGTGCCCACCTGGAGCCCCCACAACATTTTTAACATTAGGGGCCCTAGGGGCTTCCTGCAGATTGCCTTATTCCATGAAGCCATGCAGGAGCTGGCAGCACAAAATGTTTTTATCACTGGGCTACCATTGAGTCCACCCAGGGCACCCCACAACATTGTTAATATTGGGGACAGAGGGCAACACTATGGACCCTGCCCCCACTGGCTCCATGCACGTGGCCTCATTCCATTGGGCTAGGCAGGAACTAGGAACACTATATTTATTTATGTTTTTATTTTTAGCATTGGGGGCCCGGGTGCCTACCCGTGGCACTCCCCAACATTGTTGGGGGCTGCAGGGAGAAGCCCAAGGCCTCTGCAGCTCCACCGGCTCCTCTGCCATCACCCGTTCCATGTGCCCAAGGTGAGATCTCAGAAGACTTACCTGCCTGTGCTCTTGCAGGCAGGGGAACATATTATTGCTCAAACCCGGCAGGAGCAAAAAAAGAAAAGCTGGTACCCAGGGATGGGAGCACCAGGGAACAGTCACTGAGCTGGCCCTGGGGAATTTAATTTCTGTGGGCATACTATGGTTCGGGGAAGGAGGACCATGCCCTTCTTCACATAATACTTGAGACCTGGAACTGGCCTTGGCAGGGAGGCTGCATGCAGCCTCCCCTTTTCAAATGAATCAGATCTGAAGACGGGGTCCCTGACAGCTATAAAAGACTGGAGGCTGGAAAACTGCACAACCCCCTCTCCATTAGAAATACTTGCCTGCCACCCAGGTCCCTGGCTCACTTCATGGATTTGTGGTAAAAATAAAAATGAAATATGTTTCCTCTGGTAACCACCCCCCAACCAGGACTAGGGGTGAAGGGTCTCCCTACCCAGCCCCCGTATGTTTTTTAGAACCTTTTCTCAGGACAATGGGCCAAGTCCCAGAGTCCCAAAATGCCTGCTGCCACGTTTTCGTTGATGTGGTGGCTGCCAATCAGATCTTATCTTATGATATGTCGGGTCTGAGGATCCTCCATAGCCTAATATATAGATACATTTTGAATCTTAATTTTTCAAAAACTACTGAACGGTTTACACTAAATCATAAAAATCATGCTTTCTGGGCCAAGATCTATTGTTCTAACACGTTTTGTGTAATTCGGTTCAGCTGTGTCTAATTTTTCTATTGAAGATTGTATGTGGAAAACGCATTTTGCCAACCCCTCCGTTTTTTTCAGCTTCCGCTTGGCAGATCACCCCAAAACTTTCCAACAAGGAGATGAGGTAGACTAACTTTTTTTAGTAAATATTTGTCAAATGGTGCCAAAGTTATTAGCAAACCCAAAAATCTTTTGCTACGGAAACTTGGTCCCTACGATAAATACCCAGTGGCAACCACCGCTGGGTAATATATTTATATATTTATATCCAGTTGGAAAATAAATTCAAAATAAGCAATGCGTGCTGGCTTGTGCAAGCTGTTAATAAATCTGCCCGACATGTTTTGTTGCTGGTAATATGTAGCCAGTTTGTGTCCATGTTTTCACATCAAACTCATAGGGAGCATTTGCAGGATGACCCTGCTGTATTAACTTCTTAACAGTTTTGCCATATGGTAATAAATTGCATTAGTGGACAAAATCAAGGCATTTTGCTAACACTTCCACTCAGCTTGACAATGTATGTTTTGAGAGAAGAAGAAATTTAATCAATGTTACTATTAGTATTCGGTTAATTTTATTCTGGAAAAGTAATTTAATCTTCCTGTGAAAAATAAAGGCAAATAGGGTGTTCTTCTAAAGATGCCTGTCTGTCAAATTTCTTTGGTCATGTTTCAAATGACATGAGGCATAAGGATCAACAGGCAGGCCCAGTGCCTGCTTATTCTTTGTAAATTTACTGGGCACCTGTAATGGTTCAGGGTAAACAACTAGTTTTTCTTGCTGCAAGCAAGGTCAGACTCTGGAGTTTGCCAGAAATTTACCGGCGGGTCTTTTTCACTTGATTATCAGTTTGTGGACAAAATATTGAGAAGAAAAGTATTGTGATACAAAAATATTGTCAAGAATATCGGGATGTCTAATGACAGGAAAGTAAGAATATCAGTGTAAGTGATGATTTTTAAAATATTGTTATTAAAAATATCGTTTTTTGAAAATGTATATAATATCATTTGTAAGTGCAATTTTGTATGTGTTTTTATTGTAGTGTGTTTGTATATGTTTATTTGTGTGTTTAGTTAGATAATGTATTAATTGACATGTTTTAAATTACTTTTAGTTACATGTTTAAAAAGAATGCTTCGCCTTATTTACAAAGCAGTGTTAAGCCACTTAAAGTGGCTTAATGCTGCCTTGTAAATTAGGCACCCTTTCACGCTGTACTTACTGTGAAAGGGGAGGGCAATGGCTGTGCGAGGGGTGTTCTACTGCAACACCCATTGATTTTGATACTGTCCCCTATTTACAACAGTGGCTAAGTAGGAGGCAGTTCCAAATGAAGACCAGGGAAAACCTGGTCTTAAACAGGCAAAAAGAGGCTAAATGCTTTATTTATCCTCGTTTTTGCTGTTTCCGTATGTGCTTTTTGTGCAGCACACATAGGAACAGCAAATTGCCATTGAATGTTTATTTACAGGAAGGTGTCCCTTCCTGCACATAAACAATCAACAAAAAAAGAAAGGACTTTTGCAACTTCTATGTGTGCTGCATTAAGCAGCACACATTAAAGTTACAAAGTGTCATTTAAAGATTGTTTATGTGCAGGAAGGTAGAACTTCCTGCACATAAACAATCTTCCCCTCAACGCAGACACCCTTGCACTATGGTGCAAGGGTGCCTGCGTTGGGGCTCGGCTGCTAAATTTAGCGCCAGCCCAGGGGAAAATGCAGGGCTGCACCATCTTGTTGTAAAGATGGTGCAGCCCTGCATTTATGAAGTGGTGGAGTGAGGCGTTAAGACACAAAGACTAACGCCGCACTCCGTCACTTCACTGTAAATATGCCCCTGTACAATAAATATGCCCATGTACATGCAATATTGTTTATTGCATTTTATGGGTTTCAATTCTGGATGATTATTCTTTCATTTCAAGTTTCACAGTTTAGAAATAGTAAATATTGATAAAAATATACTAATTGTCAATAGTAAGTAATATATTATTTTATATGTTAAAATTTAAATATATATATGTTTTTTTGTTTGTGTAATGTCTTCTAAGTATTAAATTTTTTTACAATAAAATGTATTTGTGAGTACTGATTGTGTATATACATTTTTATTGTCCAACACCATGCTTAAAATATTTTATATTGTAGTGGAAATAGTAACTGTCACCCCTTTAGTGTCCAACACCTTACCCACATTGGTTTATGTTTAAGAGGGAATAATTAGTCACCCCTTTAGTGTTTAACACCTTCCTCAAATCGGTTTAAATTTGAGTGGGGATAGTAAATCCACCCCCTTTAGTGCCAAACAACTTCCCCAACATAGGGGTCTATTACGATGTCCGCCCGCCATCGTAACGGAAGAAGGGACCGCCCGCCATATGTGCGGCGGTCCAGAGATTGGTATTAGGATGCGCCCGCCACACTGGCGGGTGCATCCCACATTTTTTACATTGCGGTGGGCAGTGCTGTCAGCAGCACCCGCTGCAATGCAAAAAAGGCATGTTGTGCATTTGCATGCACAACGTGACAGACACAGCGCGGTGCCTGCCACGTTGTGCATGCAAATGCAGGGGGGTACCGTAGGTACCCCCATGTGCACCCCCAACCCCCTGAACACCCTGGGGACCCGTAATGGGCCCCCAAAGAAAAAAACGCATGCCTTTCCATGGCGGAGTCTCCGCCATGGAAAGGCAATTCACTGCCATGATACTAATATGGATGGCGGTGCCTGCAAGGCACTGCCACCATATTGCTGGGCTCTTCCACCTGGTAGGCAATCGGACGGATTGCCTACCGGCGAAAAACCGGCTTACGGTCTTCCCGTCCACCGGGGTCCCCCCCGCCATCGTAATGTGGAGGGGGAGAAAAGGTATGCGGCTGGTGACTTTTGGCGCCCGCTATAATAATAGACCCCTTAGTTTAAATTTGAGTGGAATCTCCCCCTTCAGTGTCCAACACCTTTCCCAAATTGGTTTATTTTGAAGTGGGAATAGTTAATGTCACCCCTTTAGTGTCCAACACCTTCCACAAATTTGTTTAGATTTGAGCTTGGATAGTAAATCTGACCCCTTTTTACGGTTGAACACCTTCCCCAAATTGGTTTAAATTGGAGTAGGAATTGTTAATCTCACACTTTTAGTGTCTAGATCTTACTCCATTATTGTCCAAAACCTTCCCCAAATCGATTTAGATTGGAGAGAGAATAGTAAATCTCACACTGTTAGTGTACAACACCTTTCCCAAATTGTTTTAGCTTGGAGTGGGAATAGTAATTGGTTTAGATTGGATTGGGAAATGTACATTTAATCCCTGTTAGTGTCCAACACCTTTCCAAAATTTGTTTAGTTTGGAGTGTTAATAGTAAATGTCACCCCTTTACTTTCTAACACTTTCTTCAAAATAGTTTACTTTAGAGCTTAACCATTTTAGTTTGACATTCTTTTTTAAATTGTATGCTTATGTAGCAGGAGTAGTTTATGACATTTACTTAGTATTGCTGGTGTTTAGAAAGATAATTTAAGAAGTAGTTGTATATATGAAATAAATAACAATATTTGTTACATATTTACATGGAATAAAATATATGTAACAATTTGCATTTTCAAACATAAATATTTCAAATTAACAAAAACAAATATATATATATGGATAGATGAGAACACTTTTTGCTTATTTATGATCAAATAAATGTAAATCAATATATAAATTGTATTTTATTATGTACATTTTCCAGGTGTTTTCTATTGTTTAACATTTTCTTAACATTTATGAAATTGTTTCACATACACTTTCTTAACATACCTTTAACATATCATTTTACAGTATATTTGTATAAATGTCTAATTTTATACCATTCCTTAATATACTTTACCATTTATTTTACATGCCGTACAATATTTTGACTTATTTTAAATGTTTAATAATTCTTTACATTTTTAAAAATATTTATTCAACATTTTAAACATTTTTTCCCATTCATTTCCATGGGGAGATCGTCCTCTTCAATAGTTTCATTTAACAGACTTTTTTTTACTTCTACATTATATTTTGTAGTCCATTTGTGCTAGTTGTGGTCTATGCTCTGGGATCCAGGCCACCGTAAGGTGCTGCTGTTTGTTGGAACAGTTAAGTCCTTTTAAAGACTTTTTTCAGGGGGTTGAGAGGAGGCCGTATATAGGTGGGGAGGTCTAGAGGTTAGTCATAGTGTTGTTTTTGTACATTCAGGGGTCAATCACAATGTCGGTCCAATAGCATCCGACCGCTGGTTGGAAAACTTTCCAACCGCAGTCGGAGGCTTTCTGACCTACACGGTCGGTTTGTAGCCTGACCGCTGAATTAAGATGTTGGCTGTCAGAGCGTAAACCGTCCGGTCATTCCCACATGGTTCCAACTGGCTCTTGAAGTCTTCCGGCCGGTCAGACCCGCACCATAATCCCCTTTAGATGGCATTTCTGCCATTGCTATTATGATGGCCGTTTCCCATAGCCTTTCCCTGCCAGCCTTTAAGACACAGAAAGGCTGTCGGAAAGTGACTTTGGGGGTTGAGACCCCTTGCCTCCACAGCCTATGGTTGGTGGCCAAGCGGGTACCTAGGGTGTCTCCCTGTAAATCCCTGCACCGTGTGGCAGGCACACCCTCCCCCCCATTTCTTTATAGGAGCCTGTAATCTGGCCGGTTTATGGCTATAACACAAGCTCCCATAGAGAAATGGGAATATGTCCCGAGACCGCAACTGTGCCAGTCGGAGGCAACTCCGACCGGCATCTTAATAAGCCCCATAGTTGTTTCTAGTAATATGTTTCACTAGTGTTTCGGATGACGTTTTTGTACACTGTTTCAGTAATGTTTTGATATATTATATGACATTGTGTTATGGTACTTGCTTTTTGATGATTAATTGTAATCAATATGTACTTTTGAAAATAAAGGTTTTTTTTAGGACGATTTTGTGTTTTTCCTCTATCAATTTTTCCTATAGGCATTCAGATTTAATCATTTAATTTTAAGGAATTCTCAGTTTTAACCCATATTTTTACGTTGAACTACTTTTTGTCCGGGTTTTCCAGGAGTGTTTTTTAAATAGTTTTTCAGCTTTTTATTGTTCTGGGATACTTTGGATTACGTCGATGGGTTTTGTTCCTGCATTTTTTTACACTTTTTATATACAATTACATTTCCCCTTCTTGGTGGATTATACTTTTTGACTACATGGATACAGAGGACGATCTGCAGCTACAGAATAGTAAGTTATATTAATTTATTATATTTTTATATATATATTAGTTAGTGTTATCTTATTTGGAGTTGCTTATTTTATGTGTTAAAATTATATTACTTTAACCATACGCTAGCCCGGCTCTGAGACGCACGGGGCCCCTGCTGCTCCACCTCTTGTTCGCCTCTCCTCCTCCACTCTCCAGCCTCCCCCCTCCTCTCCTGCTCGTCTTCACCTTTCCCCCCCGATATCTGCATCCCCGGTCTGCCTCCACTGGGTGGGCTGTTGTGATTAACCAACCACATACGTAACACCCACTGCAGTGCTACACCGGTACATACACTTTGACCTGTGCCTACATATGGATATCGACCTTCAGTTCTTAGTTTTTTTTTTCATGATTATTACACTTTGTTTGTAGATGATTTAATGTTAGAACTGACATGTGTAATAATGACGGGTTTTCCCTTTTGCTGTTATGACTCATGTAATGGTTAGTAAATGAACCATGTCACGAAAAAGTGTGAGGATACAGATGACAGGGCAGACTTTATTTGTTATTGTGCTGGATTCTCTGGACATCCCACCCACAATATATTGTAATGTCAATGTGGGAATATGTTATCATGTAGATGTTAATGATATCATTATGTCAAAATTATTAAAAATCATTTACACAAAAAAAATGATATTACTTAATGGATTAAGTTTGTTTTTGGAATATTTTGGTTGGTGAAGTTTAGATTTGTATATAAATAATTTATAATATAATAGGTTTTATCTTCTATCAATCTGATTTAATATTGGAAATTAGTTTACAGTTTTGAATGATGTAATAAAATATTATGCTTTTTAATTAAATTGAAAACGATTTTTAATGTTGATTAAGATAATTTTATAATCTTTGGGGTGTCTTATAGGTTAGTATCTATTCATAATATGCTTTTGACTATTATTGCTAAGGGCCTGATTATGACTTTGGAGGTGTGGGATCAGGCCGCAATGCCAGTGCCCCGCTTCCACACCGCAAAAGTCGACCCATGCCCATCTGTCTGACTACCAGTCATTTCATGGTCTTGCGGGTGGGTGGTGGCCCTGAGGCGGTGCAGTTGAAAGGCTCATATGTGAGCCTTTGAACTTCAGCACCGAGGGAGCACCAAAGTAAATTCCTGCATGACATGGACTTTGCAGCCCATGCCGTGCAGGAACTGGGGTACATGCACACAGGGTGGCACACCATGTGCCCCTTTGCATGCACCCTTATGCACAGGGGCCCCCTAACACTTTTCATGGCGGGATCACTGACATGAAATGTGTGGAGGTCAGGAAAGTCATACTATGCTTGGTCGTGCATATTTCTGCCCCAGACCGATGAAGCAACGCTGGGGAATCGCGGATCCTCGATGGTTGTGGCGGTCCTATGGTGGACCAACTGGCAAAGTTGTAATATGGAGGTTGGACCTCTGGTGCAATGGTAGCCTCCACGCTACCATGGGTTTGGCAGTCCTATGAACCACTAAACTCATAATTAGTCCCCGAATAATCTACTTCATTCTTGTTTATGAAGTGTTTTACTTTACATTGGTGCGTGCCATACATTCTTTTGGTTTGTTTGCTGAAAAGGTGTAATTTTGGTTACAGATCGCTCCATTCATATTACCTGGTAGCTTTGTTCTTTTTGTAATGATTCTATACATTTATAGATTGGAGGTTGGCTTCTGCCTAGTGCGGATTGGAAAACGTGCCATGCTTTCACTGCATTACTTGTTTTGGCTTCCTGTCTCAAGGTGCTGTCAGAAACACTCCACCCTGGTATTTGGAATTTTGGTTGGCATCTGTGTCTGGAGCGATGTTTGCCAACCAATAGGTTTGATATAATCCATTAGGGGGTTAGTTTATGTTTGTTTTGTTGGTTGAAATGGCTTTCTATTATTAAATTGTAGTGGTGAGCTATCTCAGTAACAGGGACATAAGTTAGTGCTATCATTTCTTTTATTTCAAAGGCAAATTGACTGTTTGTAGCATATTCCACACTTAGGGCCATCTGTCCAACTGCTGCATTACTATGCAGGTGGTCGGGCCGCAGTGATCATCTGATCCTGACAGGGCAACTGTTGGAATTGCAATCCAGAATAGAGGCGGTGCCAACGCCGGCACTGCCGCTGGGAATATGATTCCCATTTTTGACAGCCTTTTCATGTCAGAAATACTGTCATCAAAAGTCTGTCAGAAACTGGCTTTATGGGCCACAAACAGGGCCCTGTCCATCGTGGGCCACTGTAAAGTGGCCCAGGGGGCACATGTAGCACTCCAACACACCTCCATGCACAGTGGGCCTTGCACCACATGGTGCATGGCACACAGTGCTTGGAAGTGCAGGAAGTACCCCTTTTACACTGGGGTTTGTGCTGCGGCCCTTTTCCTGGCCCACAGCCGTCGTGGAAAGGAGCACTTTCCGACCATCAGCACAGCAGTCAGCGCTGTGAGTGAGGCGGTCTGCATATCAGGCTCTTCAATGAGCCTGACTGACCGCCACCTTAGACTGCCACAGGACTGCCCACATGACCAGGATTTAACTCCAAATCTCACGGGTTTCAGCACCATGGCTTTGGCAGTCCTACAGCGGACGGTACATTGCATCGTCCACCGTAGGACCACCAAAGTCGTAATAAGGCCCTAAATTGCAATCCTTTCTTGGATGGTATGCATCTTGCTTTTTCCGTCACTATGTCAGAAAATAGTGTAATTATATAAAGAATTACAATTTAAAAATGTCGGTATGTTTGGTTTTTCATATAAATTATGCAACTCTTATGTTTTTAAAGTTACATGTATGTTCTTCTTAGATGTTTTACACTTTTTGCAGCTTTTCCGCTGGGGTATTGTAATGTGAAGCATGTGCTTTCTTTTCTGTTTAGCATACATTTAATTTTAAATGTTTATTTGTTGTTTATTTGTAGAGGTTGAGGTTGTTAGGTTTTTATTTTATTCGGTTTTGGAGTTAGTTTAAATTTTAAATAATTGGTATATACTTACTTTTTAATGCCTTTTTCTGGTTTCTGATTGGGGCTTTTTTTCAGCAATTTAACCGTTTCACGTAGTTGTATTTTCTTTTGTAAGTACATGTAAAGTGATGGAAGTTGGAGAGTGTTATGTTAATTATTTATTATTTTTCAATGTTAATGCTAATTAAAAGGAAGCTTTAGTTTAAATATACTTAATTTGCAAGGTAGTGGTCAAGATGTATATATTACTTTTTTCAGAGTCTGGTCAGAGAAACAGGTACAGTTTTCTCATCTTGCAGCTTTTGTAGTTTTTTGCAGTATTAATTTGATAAAAGGTGTGTACCTTTTATATTGTTGATTTACTTGTTTGTGTTATGTAGTTTTTTTTTTTTGTGGTTAGTTTAGATTTGGTTTGGGGAGAGCAGGGCACACTTTTGGCTACGCACAGAACTCCTCCCTGGTGGGACCTCTTTCTTGCTGCCAATGGGTCAGTTCAGGCAAGTGTTCCAGTTCGGCCACTTGCTCCCCTGTAGGTCAGCCTACTCCCCTTCTCCCAAACATGTGGACTTCTGGGGTGGGTTTCCCTCACCCTCTGCCCTTTCTCTGGGCAGGCAACTAGGCCACTGTTTCAGGCTCCAGGGCCTAATGATCACCCTGTCTGGCTGCCATGGACCTTGCGGTTACACATGCCCACTCTTCCAACACCCAACATCCCCAAGTGCGACCTGGGCTTCACCTCCGTCCAGGTGGAAGTCTCCAGGCTGTTACCCGGCAGACAGTCAGCAGCCTTGGTGAGACTCACAGTTACCCTCAAGGAACCTGAGAACCCACACCTACTCAAAGGGAACTGTCACCCCTTTACACTGGGACCACACTAAGGACTACTTGCTTCTCAGGTACCAGGTGACACCAGACCGTGGTCACACTGGCTCCAGTAATTTCTTAATGCCTCTACCCTCTGCCCATTGATGGTCACCAATTGCATGTATTTTTTAGTGGTATCAGGCACTAGTTTCTTTTAACCATCTCACTGTGCCCTAATAAGACAAGGGTCATCTCAGCTGGTTCCCCACACATACCTGGGACCAACTCCTCCCCAAGTGCAACACTAGCCAATACCCTGGACTGCCCACCAGTGGATGGCTGTGCCCACGTGGGACAGTTGGGATCCCCTCTTATGTGACCCTCCTGATCACAAGCAAAACCTTTCTGGGGTCCCGTCTCTGCAGGTTTACCTGAAGATACCCATGGCTTCTTATCTCCTGGGGGGTAAATCTTTACCCAGGATACTATATTGGGATCCTTTGGAGAACTTCTTTTATTTACCCTTGTCCCCACCACTCTTCTGCTGGGGACCCTGCCCCCTTTTAGTGGAGTCTCCCCGATACACCTTCTTGTGGACCCTGGTACTCACACAGCAGTCTGCTTCCATAGCAAGCGGCCTGGGGTAAGTAAGATTATTGTTAGTCCAGTGCTTGTGCAGCTCTGCAAAACACAGTACAGACAAGTGCTCCCACACAATCAAATTGTTCAGCCCCTGAAATCTGTGACATTACTGCCCCTGACCCAACCATCCGGTGATCTGCAAAAAGAATACACACATTCCAACCATGTCTGGGACTCAAGTTTCTTACTTCCTCTAAACTGATCCTTGTACTTATCAGGAGTGAGACCATACCTGGTGAGGAGAATGTCCTACGTGTCAGAATATGTGAGGTTATGCCCTTACTCAAAGCCAGAAATGTGTCTCTCATCTCCTCTATGGAGTGATTCCACAATCCTGCTCACCAATTTCTCCCAATTCATGTGAACAGCTGTCTCATAGTCCAGAAACAATCTCTGGATATTATATTCCTGCTGTACTCTTTCCCTATATTCTTTGGAATTTGCATCCTTTCTCAGACTGCACTAAGGAAATGCTGCCAACATATGTGCAGGACCTGTTTTTTCAGCTCCAGCTCCTTCACACCACGCTTGTGGTCTAAGATCATCTTTCTCTCCTCTATGGCTAGTACCTTTCCCTCTCCAACTGGAGTTTCTCAAGCTCAAACATCCTTGCTGCCCCCATGTCCTCCAGCTCCTCGGGGGACAGACCTTTTGAAGAACCACTGCTGGTAACCCTGAGGGTACCTACCCTCCTGGCAGCTCCTGAGCCCTCAGCACATCTTCCTTTTGAATTGGCTCCTCGGCCTCCACATTAAGATCTCTAGAATGCCCACTGGCATTCCCTGCTGCTACCAAGGCCCTATGCTCCTTTTATTGCTCCTCCATTTTGGTGAGGCCTTTAACTTGGGCTTTGAGGTTTTTGCAAACTGACTTAAGTTCCTTCACTGTGTGGGTTTCCGCCTCAAAAACCGATTCTAGGGATGCAACTGACAATGCTCTTGACTGAAACATGATGCAGCAGTAAGTTCTCATTTTAGCCTAAGAAAGCATTAAGACAAAAATAGGCCAAAAGGAAAAACAGTATGTGGTAGTTAGTGGTCTGTGATATGGTAGTAGTTTACACCAATCACTGTAGGTCAACTACAAATGCAAGTCCTACCCTCACAGCTGACAACCAATTTTAGAAAAGGGGGTCTCTAGTGGGCAGTGGTTTGCACCCTGTTCAAGTAGGGACCCTTTCTTCTAGTCAGGATGAGGGAGTCACACACCAAAAATAACCCCTGCTCACCCCCTTGGTAGCTTGGCATGAGCAGTCAGGCTTATCTCAGAGGCAATGTCTAAAGCGTTTGCACATAACATACAGTAACACAGTGATGCAGACTACGGTGTCCACAGGTCACGGTGCAGGCAGCGGCCTGGCTTCATTGCTGAAACGCTGTCATCGGTAGACCCATGACTGCGATATGAAGCGGAGCGATGCATCATGTGGTGCCCAGAGGTCGGGTGCAAGCAGCGGTGTCAGTTGATGATGCAGGAGTCAATAACACTGATGTTGTTGGACCAGGTCTGTAGTGTGGGAAGGTGTGATGCTTTGTGTACCTCACGAGTGGTGTCCACAGGCTACGGTGCAGGCAGAGTCTTTGATGTCAGTGTGGAGCATCGTTGTCAGTGATACCAGGGCTGCAATGTGAAGCGAGGCTATGCGACTTGTGGTGTCCACAGGTCACGGTGCAAAAAGTGGCTCGATGGCAGTGTCAGGTGGGGGCGGCATTGAGACCAGGGTTCCATTGTGAAGTGGGATGATGTTTTGTGCGATGCCGTCAGGTCACGGTGCAGGCAGCGGCTTCGGAGACTGGGTCAGTGTTACTTTTTCTTCTGTTGCAACATAAACATGCAATTCGCAGTGCTTGTAAGCAGACAAAGTCAATATTTTTGATGTTCCTGAGAGTTCCAGCAGGAGGCAAGCTCTTTCTCAAGCCTCTGGAGAAACTTAAACTGCAGGATCAGGAAAGTTCCATCCAGTCCTTTTACTGCTCAAGTCAGAAGCAGCGCACAGCAGGCCAACACAGCAAAGCATTCAACAAAGTGGTAGTCACTCCTGACAGCGTTTCTAGCTCTTCTTCTTGGCATATTCCTTAGTCCATAGTATTCTAAAGATCTGGGGTTATAGGTCCAATACTCATAACCCTTTTGGCCTTTAAAGTATGCATTCTTTAAAGGATAGTCTTTGTAGTGCACAAGTTCTTGTTCTGCCTAGTCTTGGCTCCAGACATACTCCAAGGGGGTGGAGACAGTTTTGAGTGAGGACAGGCACAGCCCTATTCAGGTGTCAGTGACAGCCACCACTCCAGCTCAGAAAGGGCCCTCAAACTTGTGATGAGCCATCAGGACATGCAGGGCACAACTCATCTCCCTTCATGTGACTGTCTACAGTGAATGCACAAACAGACCCCTGTCAGTCTAAACCAGATGTCGATTCCACAGGCAGGCACAGAAGAGTTAAGCAAGGAAATGCCCACTTTCTAAAAGTAGCATTTTCAAAAATACAATTTAAAAACCATCTTCACTAAAAGATCTATTTTTAAATTGTGGGTTTAGCCATCCCAACTTCAACATCCTATCATCCAATGGGAATCTGCATTGTAAAGGTGTTTCCAGGCAGATCCCATGTTAACCAATGGAAGAGATAGCCTTGCAATAGTGAAACATGTAAAATCACACCACTACATGCCCTAACTTTTAAGTACACTGCACCCTACCCATGGGGCTGCTTTTGGCTTACCTTAGGGGTGCCTTACATTTCATAAAAGGGAAGGTTTAGGCCTGAAAAGGGGGGCACTTGCCAGGCCGACATGGCAGTCTAAAACTGAGCGCACAGACCCGGCAGTGGCTGGTCTGAGACACCTTTGAAAGGCTACTGGTGTGGGTGGCGCAATCAGTGCTGCAGGCCCACTAGTAGCATTACACGTATAGGCCCTGGGCACACCGGTGCACATTACTAGTGTTAGAAATGGGATTTCTGGTTGGCTAGGGCTTGCGCCAAAGCTAGGCAGAAACCACCACTCTAAGTCAGGGCTGGGGAGTTACACGCCAAAGATAACCCCTGCTCACCCCCTTGGTAGCTTGGCACGAGCAGTCAGGCTTATCCTGGAGGGAATGTGTAAAGCGTTTGCGCACGCACCCAGCAACAACACCCAAGGCCCACCACAAAAGAAACTCCACACAAGGTTATATATAAAAATAGCCTTGGTATTATAATAAACACATTAGATGATATTCACACAATTTACACGTTGCCAACTGGCACTGGCAGAATTTACAGGGGACTATTTACACAAGACAGGGCCACATGGACCACTGTCAGAATTAGCACAAATCACTAATGGTAGATGTAAAACATATATCAACTGTAACACAAATTATAACTGTAGAGCACAACCAGTACCTACTGGTAAAAGGTAGGTACACCCTACACAATCCTAAACACCTTAGGCATGTATCACGCAGGGAACCATGAACTCATTAGCACAACCTATACTAGGAAAAACCATCTCCTACGCATACCCACAGTTAGAAATAAAAATAAGCATAAAGGCAATGCACATTACGCAAAAGTACACATGTAGAAACAACCATGTACCCTAGGTGATGGCACAACACAGAAAAACTGTCCCCAGGCCAACGTGGCCTCTCAGGGGGCTCAAACGCCCTTTGTCCAAAATGTCAGGGCTGGGCTGCGCAGGCAGGAAAGCCAAGGTGCGAATTGCACCACCTAAACGTGGCAGCTGCCCACTAATTGCTGGGCAGCTGGGGAATCACAAGATGGGCACGGCATTCTCTGTCCCCCACGGGGACTCTGACAAAATATTTGTGCCCCCAAATGTTGCAGCTGCCTGCGCTCTTGCAGGGCAGCTGAAAAAACACCAATACAAGCACTGGTACTGCGGGGGCTTTAGGAGTCCCCACTGGGACCCTTAAACCGAAATGGCCCCCAAGTCCCCTGGGACTTTTAATGCCAATGGGCCCCCAGAGGAAGTTAGTACCAGCAGGAAGGGGGGCACGGGTGATGGAGCAGGGTTTTTACTCCAAAACGGAATACCTGTTTCATTTTCGCATGTTATAATTAAAAGTACTATTGAATAATTATTAATGATTAATAGTTTGTCGAATGTAGACTAATCAACCTTATTAACAAGAGAATTACACGTGGGAATGCTATTGCATGGCTAAATAACAAGTGAACTAAGCTGGTGAGCAGACTGACAGAAAATGATGTTGCTTATGTGATGTTATGGTGTTTTGCGCTTATAATTAATATGCATTAATAGCTTCTGATGTCGCAAATGGCTAGATAAATACACACACATAAGGGTATTAGCTGGGGAATAACACTGTTTAATCATTTCTATGCAGTAATTATGTTTTGAGTTTCTTTTACTCTTAAGTTGACAATTGTGGCCTACTGAAAGATGGCCACCTCCTGCAGCCTGCAGTCGAGTAGATGACTTAATGGAAAATTTTGGAAGAAGGCTTCACGTTGCCTGTGACCTTGCCCTCTTGTCGAACTGAAAAGCCATGAACATGATGACAAATCCAGGCTGGCAGCCAAAAACCCCTGGATGAGAAAATTGTAGCAACTGAATAATCTGACTACATGAACTTTCGGTGGTCTCATAAGATGATACATTTAATCAGGGAAAAACATCCGTAGAAGTATCGGATAAAATTATGGACATTACATTTTCTATTCATCGTTTAAGACAGACAATATTTGGGAACTTTTGCTCATGTTGCAAGACGACATTATTTCCGCCATTCATCCGTTCTGAATGAAGAAATGATACTTTTTAGAATGTAATTTTCAGTATAAAAGTACGTAGACTAGAGAGGTCTAGCGCCACTTCTTCCCGAGCTGATGATGCGAGGTCCCTATGCTGACGGAGAGGACGATGACTCTACATGACAACAGAAGACTATAATTTTTCTCCAGAGGACCGGTTTCTGACTTAGGATCTGACATTTAGACAGAATAGGTAAATATGAGAGCAATGAAATTGCATTTAATTGGCTTTTCTTGAAATATTAGATAAATGAACAATGTGTTTGAATTCCTGTCTCGGGTGATTATTTCTGGTCATGTTTATTTGATTTATTGTGTATTCATTGAAATGTATTCCTCTAGATCTTCAGCAACTAGCTGGTCGCATTGACCTCAAAGTATAGGCAGATCAGATAGAACCTATGTGGAAGGTGTTTTCTCCTTTACAGGGCACGGATGGTGTGATTTGTAGTGAATGTTGGTGTAATGGGCCCCACCAGCGTATGATGTGTGTATGCGTGTGTGACTGTGAAATCATTCCGTCCGTGGAAGTAGAGGGGATTTGGAAGCTCTGATCTGCACCACGGGCACCGGCAATGTGCCCAGACGCCCCTTCTAACAGCTGCACCAATGCACCCTACTCACCGGACTGTTCCGGCTGCCTTCCGGTCTCTTCTCCTTCTTTGGGGGCCTCTGCAGCGGCACGCGGGCTTTCTCCTTCACACGGGAGCTTCTGGCATGGAGCACGCACTGCTCCAACTTCGGTGTAACTACGGGGATCTCTCTCAGGCACGGGAGCCCCGTGCAGTCGGGCGCGGTCCTTTCTCCGCCTCGCCTGTTCACCCGGGCCCATCCTGGGACCCGGGACTTTCTCCCTCGAGCGCGTGGAGGCGGGGTAGGCTCCCGCCCTCCTCCGGACGTCCCGGCGCGGGGTAGGCTCCCGCCTGGGTTGTTTACAAACTCCCATCCTCCTGGCCTCTTCTGCTTCCGTCCACCGGCCCCGCCCACAACCAGGCGGGCTGTGGATCGCGGCGGCAGGGGGGTCTTCTCTTGGCGGCAACGAGGGGTAGGCTCCCTCAGATTAAATATACAAAAGCGGGGTGGGCACCCGCGTTTTCGCTATGTGTAAAGCGGGGTGGGCACCCGCGTAACAAAATAATTAAATAAGCGGGGTAGGCTCCCGCGTAGGGCACAGCACAATCAGCGGGGTGGGCTCCCGCTCGGAAGGCACAAAGCGGGGGAATCCCTACTTCGGGATTCCCTCGGAATTTATCGCCGCTCAGCTCTACTGTTCCCAACGAAGGCGCTCCTCTGGACAGTCAGGCGCTCTTCAGTCCAAAAATGCAGCGTTTCTGGGTCATGGGAGACACAGCGCTCCTCCAAATAAGGCAAGGTTCAAGAACAAGGTCTTTCAGGAGGCAGGGGGGCAAGGGCTGGGCCCAGGGGCCAGCTCACAGGGCCCTCCAGGCAGTGACGCAGTCCCCAGTGGCGGTCCTTCTGGCGCCCAGCAGCAGCAGCCGGTCCCCCTCCAGTTAGGATCAGAAGAACATTTTACTTGGGGTCACAGCCCCTTTTTATATACACATTTCCTTTGTCTCAGGCTGCAGGGTTAAGGAAAAACCAGATGCAACTGGTTTTGGAGCACTCTGTTGTGCTCAGCCCCTCTCCCCATTCACTGGACAGGCTAGGGACATCAGTCGCACCACAGGGGGCGCAGCCAGCATTGTGTGGGGAAAGCCCAGCCCTATTCAGGTCCCAGGTGTACTCCTCCCACCCATCTGGATGTAAATCTCACTATTTACCACTGGGGCCGACCCATCCTGACTCCTGGAGCCAATCACAAGCCAGACAGTCACTTCCCATTTATTACATAGACATGCCAGCTTCTAGAAGTGGCACTTCTACACTAGACACAGTAACGCCGCACACATCATCGCGCAGCATTCAATCTCACGAGTTCGCACATACCAAACTCGACCCTGCACTCCCCACGCATCAGGAACTACCATGGACACACACATTCCCCATGCATTCCTATGGGAGGGCAGGTCAGTCTCATTCAATGTACCACAGAGCGCACGCACTTTACACGGGGACACCGTGCTAAAGTGCCTAGGGGTCTAAAACCACTAACACTCCATAGGGAAAAAGCTAGGATAATTGCAAAAAGTTTAGGGGGGAACCTGCTAGAAGGGCCAAGTCCAACAACTAGGGACCTACTATTACATCAAATATGCAAATCGTGGAAATAACAATCACTAGCACAATTTACAGAGGGAACTCTTGCACTTTAGCATTGATCAGCCGTGGTAAAGTGCACAGATAAAACAATCAGCATAAAAAAGTAAAAACAGGAGGTCAGAGAGCAATAAGACAGGGGAAACACGCTAAGAGATGCCAGGTCTAACAATGCTACGCTCCAGAGCTTTTACAGATCACCACCAACTATTGACCTATTTTCTAGGACACATTTCATTGGTCCTAGACATCAAGATAGTTTTCAATGAATACAGTCCACTCACAGAGAGTCACTGCGACCTGGACAAGCTGCTGATCTAGTCCCTGAGTCTTCCCAGTCCTCCAGCCAGACAACCATGAGAAAATCTTTCAATGTCCTTCAGGTTCCTCCCTTCTCAGCTTCTAAGCACTTCAAGGCTCAAAAGTCAGGCTGCATAAAAATGGTTTAGAAATTGTACAAAACGTATAAAGCAAATATGATTTTCATCGAGGTTCTGCTTCCAATACCAAGTTACTCTATCTCAGGTGTGTAACTATCCAATTAATTACTCAACAGGTACATAAAAACATACCATGTTAATTTTGGCTTATTTTAATGCATGCAAGATAGTCCACTTTTGATATCAGATGCGAGAGTCTGGGCACTCACAAATGTGCTGACTGCCACCTTTATATCTGCCACACTCAATACATAATATTGGATTGGCAATGGAGTTTCAGAAAATTTTACCTGGAGGCAAAAGTGTTCCAGTTGCTTCCGTTTGTTAAATCAAGATGATTCATGCTTGTTTAAAGGGAGAAAATGGTATGCATTTCCTAGTCGAACAACGTAAGTACACGTGTGTCCAAACAAGGGGTTGACATGTGTGTTATATGAATTCACAAGGTGCTAACTAATATTGTTCTAATAAATCACAGTGCCAGCCAGTTTGACCTGTTAACGAGTCAGGCTCACACCCCTTGTTAACAAAGACTGCTGCAGGAGTTGTGGAGATGTCACTTCAGAGAGCATTTCGAGACTACAGAAACCCTCCAAACGAACAGCGAGCAAAAAACAGAGCATTAAGAAAAAAACATGGGAGATCTACCATCGACATAAAAACAGTGCACAAGTTCAGAAGGAATTCCCACACAGTAACTGAGCATGCATGTGCACACCGAAGCACACTATGCACCTTGGGTGAACTGCAGTCTCTCACAGGGTGTTACTTTGACAAACCCGTCTTTGTGGGGGAGCTTGTGTGATCCTTTGTAATGCCACTATGTGAGACCCTGCATATTACTAATGGGTGTATCTGGTAAACCAGCTAGCAAAAGCTCTTCATTTCGATTAACTAATGCCACGCAAGAGGTCTCAATCCAAAGTGTAAGCGAATGCAGCATATCATAATTAATGCATCTGTTTCATAGCAATTAAATGTTCTGAGAGATTAGGTGGAATTTGAATATGCGACTGATCCGGGTCAGTGTAGATGTAATGACTCTAGTGAACTTTATTTTATAACCACATGATCAATTTCAGAACATGTCCTCTGCATTCTTTTCTTCTATGTATCCATTACTGCCGATATACCTTCAAATAAATAATCTTGGCAAATAAAACATAGCCAGATACACGTTCACCTTCTAGGATAAAACACTATTCCCAAGTAGTTTACACGAGCCAAGCTGTCGTGCCCTACTGGTGACTCGTCAGTGTTCCGATTTATTTACAGCTCTATTTTCGTTTTAATTGCAGACATCAATCTGTCACAGTAAGAAACTGTTGAACAAACAATCTAGGCGTGTTGCTATCTGTACTGCTGTATTCAGTGATTATCACTGAATAAATAACAGTAGCCAATAAATGCTTTGTGGAATTTCACAGCTGAACAAAGAACTCTATTAGTAGAACAGATTGTATCAATAAACCATGCTCATAAAATCACGAGGATTTACTAATTCAAATAAATATGTTGAATTAACTTCATGTATTCTCTATTGAGTTTACGTGTGATTATAATCTAAATCAAACTGTTAGGCCCTCATTGCCAAACAACTGGAGTGAGGAGCTCTGAATGGAGGGGCGATGCCAAACCTGGTAGATACCGAACCACGTAATATTAGCATTTACAGAGGTGGTATTACCTTTTTTAAAAAACAGCAACTCATAATGAGGCCCTAACTAATGGGATGTATCATTTTAAGGGTTTTGGTGACCCAGACCAAAAATGTAGTCATCGACAAGGTTTAAGGTTAACTTTTGCGAGAGCATACATTAATAATTTGGGAAGGAGTTACCCTGTCCACTTAGCAAGACAAATGGCACAAGCAGTACGCTTTTCTTCAGAGAAAGGTTGGATAGTCTCAAGCAGTGGCAGATAGCAAAGTAAAGACAACAACACAATCACATTTCCGACTATATTAAGATATTCAGAGTTTTACGTCTAAAATGACCAATCACAGTTAATGTTTGCAGAAAACCAGGACACAGACACGTCAGGCTGACCGTAATGGAGGGGGGCAGTTAAGCCTTGTGACTCACAGTGGTTAACAATTTTACCCTGGATTCTTTGGATGTAGGAAGTAATTTTGACCCTAGCGTGTGCCATATCATGTCAGTGGAGGCTCTGCCCTCTGCTTCCCTGGTGGAGGATCACCTGCCTGTTTAGAGATCGTTACCTGCCTGGTGAGATTATCTGTACCTTTAACGGAGCTACTGTTGCAGCAGCTTCACTGAAAACACTGATCATTTACTGAGCTAGCCCCATCTTTGATGTCCTATGTAAGTACTAACTCCTAAAGTAAAAGTTTATTCATGGATGACAAAATAGCAATGGCCATGATCTGCAGGCAGTGTGGCTTTGGCACATAGTGGTCATTATGTGCCGAAGCCACATTCTAGGTATGGAAGTTCTGTGATGATTGCCCTCTCTCTAAATATGTGGGGCAACTGCAACTGTGACATGGTGGACATACCACCAAGTCAAGGATTTCAACAAGTGGAGACGGCTCAAGCTAGTATGGTGACAACCAGCTTCTCCAACTCTAAATGGGCCATGGGAGTTACAAGCTTGGCGGAAATGTGAATCTTCTGTTTTATAGCAGATGCAGTGTTCTGCTAAACTGTAAATGACCCCTTAACATTTATTTTTGTAAGTCAGACCCCTCAGTGGCGCAAGACAGGATGCAGACGTTGGTGAGGTATCTCAAAGTAAGTTATGCTTTTCTTGAGCTTTCATTGAAGCCTTTGGCTTTGGTAGCAACATCTCAGAGTGAGACACAGTTGGATTTATAGTTTTGCTTCGCTACATGGATGAACTTGTCACCTCGTCCCAAGACCATATTTTGACTTTTTTTCGTTTCTCAGCTTTCTCCAGTGGGGCAAGGTAGATGATGAAGGCTCCATGGGGTTGGGTACTTCTTTTCCATGATACTGCTGTTGCCTCACACCTTGCTGGGAAAAGCTCCAAGTGTGTCAAACTGGTAATCCTTACCTGGTGAGGATATACCTTTCTCCTGGAGCTTTTGTTCCTTGCCACAGTCCCCAAGTCACTGTTAAAATTACATGGTCTCAATTTTGGCAAATGCTGGAAAAGTCACACCTGGGGGGATATGTACAAGGAAGTGGAGGAGAGAGGCGTTAGCTTTCCTGGCTAAACACCGCTCTCCCCCACTTCTGAAACACAAGGCTGCACCATATTTACAAGAATGTGGTGCAGCCTTGCATTTCCCACTGCGATGGTGCTAAGTTTAGCAACTTAGCGCCAACGCAGGCACCCTTGCACCAGAGTGCAAGGGTGTCTGCGTGCAGAGGAGGATTGTTTATGTGTAGGAAGGTGTCCCTGCCTGCACATAAACAATTCTAGAAATACCATCCTGTCACTTTCATGAGTGCTGCTTCATGCAGCACACATGAAAGTGACAAAGTCGCATTTAAAAAAAAAAGTTTGTTTATGTGCAGGAAGGGACACCTGCCTGTACATAAACATACAATGGCATTTTGCTTTTTCCATGTGTGCTGCACAAGGCAAAACAAAGAGAAATAATGCATTTCTCCATGTTTCGCCATCTTAAGACCAGTTTTTACCTGGTCTTAATTTTGGCTCTGCCCCCTATGTACAAGGGTAGCGTACATAGGAATGGGTGTTGCAGTGGAACTCCCACCTCAACATGCACTGCCCACCCCTTTCCCGCTAACCATAGCATGAAAGGGGTCCTTATGTACAAGGCAGTGTTAAGTCATGTTAAGTGGCTTAACGCTGCCTTAAGGCGCAGCCCCTATCCCCACCACAACTTCACTATAGGTGATGGTGTGGTGGCGTTAGTGGCTTGTACAGATGCTCCCTGGTCTATACAACATCTAACATGCCACGAGAAAAGATCTTATGATCCAGGTGTATCCAGGTGTATCTCAACCCCATGGGGTCTAGTGTGGTCAACACACCACTGTGTAACCGGTTCTCACCCCGAGGTTGGAGTCATCCCCCTCCCCTTCAGTTTCTCTGATGCAGTACATGGAACAATGGAGATCAGGCTTCTCACCGGTAGATTCTACCTTCTTCCGATGTTTTATCAAGGTATAGGAACATGCTCAGGAGCCACTGGTGGGGGAGCCTAATATCTCAGTTAGGATCAATTTATGCACAATTGACCCTCACCAAAAGGAATTGTTAGACTTGATAATGACCACTGAGCTATCTAGACAAGAGTCACAACTGGTAGCCGCCATTGTTTTGTAGAACCCAGACTTGCACATATAAAGGAAAATGTAACAGTAGATTTGTAGCATCTCTCACCCCTGATACATGAACCAAAATGGTGCAAACTGTCCCATCAGGTGAACAATGTAAAGGTTTGTCCTACTTCTACACATGCATTATAATATGCTACAATGTTTACTATCAGTGGGAAAGCTTGAACTCATGAATAACTTTCATTGTAGAACATTCTGGATCTTGAGGACCCTATCTGAGAAAACTACAACCTCCTTGTCCACCCTGTCAAACTCTGACGACAAAAATATACACAAATCTTTCTCAATTTCTGAGAATTTGCTTTCATCCTAACAAAGGCCCAGTACCAAGACATCCATTGAATGATCTAGCCTTCAGTTCATCACCAGGTACAGGAGGTCTATAACCTTGGTCAATGATTAGTGAGAGAGCCACACGACCAGAACATGTGGGGCAGGTCTGCATCAAAAGCATGACAGCTTGACTGGTCACAATGCTGAAAATGAGCTTCATAAAACCATCTGACCAGTTTAATTAGTACTCTATATAACGCATGGGGCGCTGCGTTTGTTGTGCGTTCCAAATGTTGTACCCAAATGAGTTGGCCTCACTTAGTTTTAATTCCTGCAAGTGTCTCCTTACAGTACTCTATCCCTTTTTAGCATTCTGAACTTATTCTTTCTTTTTTTTTTATTAAAATGCAACTTTGTACATTTTCATCTGAGAACAGTTAATTTATTTTGGGTAGCTTTTATAATCTCTTCCTTATCTCATTTCCTTAATTTTGACTGAAAGTAGCCAATAACTGCAGCTATTCTCTCTAATTGCCTGTCAGTTGAATTGCCCAAAAGTAAGTGTTAGTCTGTACCCACTTAACATATGTAATACTGATATAGCTGAAATATAGCTGGAGAGCAATTGAGCCATGGATAAGATATATGATGCCTGGGGTACGATTAACGATCATTTACGTGACAGGCATATATTCTATAGCTTACTAATGTGCAGAGAAGTATTGTACTTTGAAGAGATAGTTCTTCGATTTCTTCCTGAATGGCTTGAGACAAGAAGCCATTCAGAGATCAAGGGAAATGTTTTATCATGGCGTATACACTTTGGATGCAAAAACAACAGTTGATGGACAGAATACAGAACAATGTCATACATTCACCCCAGAATGCTTGTTTCCAGTCCAGGGAGGACCTGGCTTGGCAGTTCGGGCTGGACTGTTCCCATGAGGCACAGGGTCAAGACTGATTTGCATATGGCTGGGTTAAAACTGGAATGGCATGGTGAGCAAAAAAACGATGGATTTAGGCCCAGATCTCTGTACTGGGGTGAATGTATGACATTGTTCTGCATTCTGTCCATCAACTGTTGTTTTTGCATTAGTCACCCCGAATGGGACGGGTATGCTCAGACGTGAGTCCCGTGCTCTCCATGCCACTGGAATCAAGCTATCCTGGCTGAAGAGGGGAGAAACTCCGAAACTGGTCCTAGGATGCTTGTTTCCAGTCCAGGGAGGACCTGGCTTGGCAGTTCAGGCTGGACTGTTCCCATGAGGCACAGGGTCAAGACTGATTTGCATATGGCTGGGTTCAAACTGGAATGGCATGGTGACCAAAAAACGATGGATTTATGCCCAGATCTCTGTACTGGGGTGAATGTATGACATTGTTCTGCATTCTGTCCATGAACTGTTGTTTTTGCATATACACTTTGGATGCCAAAAAATGATTTGTTTTATTGTGTGATGGTAATATATTTTGAACATCGATTTTGTAACTTTTGAAGGCTCTAAGATTCCCCCATCCTAGCTGTGATAATTCAGTTTAATGCACCCCTTCTAAGAAATGCCTTCTTATCATCACTAAAAAAGAAAATACGCCTGCTTGATGGTAAATAAGGTCTACAAACCATGAATCAAATGAATAATGTATATATCCCACAGCAGTGCAAATCTCCAGATGTAGCCTTCACAAAAGCATTAGGAATCTTGTTTGCTCTGTTAAAAAAATCCACTAAATATATTACATCCTCTTATTACCTTGTTCAGCTAAGTCTCTAACTGATCTTTTTTGTACAGATGGGCTGTTGGCAAGATAATATATCTCAGCACATCAATGCTTGCATTCTACATACTAAACCGAATGCTGCATTTTGCCAGAGCTCCATATAAGAGGAAACTGGGGATCTTTGAGAGGAGCATGCATTCTATTTTCCTATAACTTATAATATACGCAATTGTTTTGTGGACAAGCATCCTTTCTGTCGGTGCAGATGGTTGGTGAACAGAGCCGTTTGACCAAACTCAGAAGCTATATTGTATGGACACAGTTTTTATAACCTATGGGGGAGTGAGGCCATAGCTTGAACTGAATACGATTGAACTCCCATGTGAGCATAACATCCTGACATTTAAAGTTTGTTGGGAGAAGAATGTACCCTGCCTGGTGTACAATCATGTTCTGCTACTCTCTGAGGGATCGACTGTGAGTATCTGGGATCCTGGTTTCTGAGTTTGGTCCTGGCTTCATACTAATCTTGTGTATGTGCTGAGGCCTAGGCCTACCTCTCCTATCTCTTGCAATGTGTCAGGTCCAGGACCTGTTTTCCGATCTGAAGGAACCCACTAAGTTTTCCCTCTTTGCTCTGACAATGGACCACTGTCACTCTCATTGGTTTAGCCATAGAGTGGGTGTGACAGAATACTATATTTTGTGACAACCTATTTGAGGCCAGACCTTTCCATCTGAGTCACTGGAGTAGAGTGGGGGCCTACTTACCCACTCATTTAAAGCTCCATGTGCTAACACAGATCATAGTGCTAACATCCCAAGCGTATGCTGTGTGTTTGAGTATTTTGCATGTATTATACATACATTGCATGTATGGGTGATGCAGAGTAATGAAGACCAATTGAATCCGTTTCGGATCACAAGGACTGGCCTTGTGCACAACAGGGAGGTGAGGTTGTTTTCCTAGACAGTGGAAGTTGTTGCTGACATTCCTGAAGCTTAAAGGAGAAGGCTTAGACATTAAAGTCTATGCTCCTTTATAAATTCAAAAGCTTTTTCCTGAAAGGAGCTGCTGATTTATCATCCTATAATACTGCATTTTGGCAGATGGTGAGGGTGAAGGGTAGGACTACAGTCCCTATTCTTTTAGGTGATTCGTTGAGACTCCTGATCACTGTTATTGTTGCTGATCGCAGATAAGTACAGAAAGATGACATCTCTTTGAGCCTTCATTGTGGGTGCTGAGGCAGGGGATGACCTAACTGTGAGGGGCATCACTCTACACAAAGTCTGTGCCTGGAAAGCAGACTGGAAAAGATGCTTGCTAGGAGAATCACCCTAATAGGTTCTGAAAGTGCAGACAGAGGATCACTTGTCGTGTCTGCTCTGACTATATAAAGGTGGGACCTACTGAAACTCTTATTGTTACATTCCCAAACAATTTGAGAGCATGAAAGAGAGTACTTTCATTGGGTACCATGGTCCACCTTCACAGCATCACAGACAAGCCAAGCAAAGTATCAAGGTCCCAAATTAGGTTGCAACCATGATGATGCAATAATAATAATAATAATAATAATAATAATAATAATAAGCAGAAGAAGAAGAAGAAGAATGCATAAAGCCATGGACGTTCCCTAATTTGTGCCCCCAAGTTGGTAAAACATTTGGGCTACTCTATTGTCCAAAACCCTGATTAAGTCTCTGCCATAGGATCTTTTTGCAATGTCACTATATATGTTCATATTTCGACTACTATCTTGGGTGCAGCCGATATTTGAACCACTGCCAAGCCTAAATCCATGCTTTGCTTCAAGCCATCTGAACCAAGAGCACTTGCATTGCCACTTACCTGCAAATCTAGCAGTACCTTCCTAAAGTCTTCACCTCCAGTTTCTGAATCCATTGATTCTTCCACTCATCCAGCAATCCCCTGCCACAATCAAGGGAGAAGATTAAAGCAGGCAAGCAAAGGTGACTTGAGGTACATTTTGTGATGATTAATATTTTTAGCAATGAACAGCAAATTGGAACTTGAAACTTAATCGCACGTGTTAAAAATGAGGTTTCTGTTTGTCAGTGGTTTGCACACTGTCCAAGCAAGGACCCTGACTCTAATCAGGGTATCACCCTCAGAATAACCCATGCTCGCCCCCTTGGGAGCTTGGCAAAATCAGTCAGGCTTATCCTCAGAGGAAATGTGTGAAGTATTTGTACACACACACAGTAACACAGTGAAAACAGCACAAAAATACTCCACACCAGTTTAGAAAAATAGCCAAAATGTACCTGAGTAAATCAAGACCAAAACAACAAAAGCACAACATACACAAATCACAATACAAATTCTCAAAGATTAAATGCAGTTATAGTGCTTAGAAACACAAAAGCTCCAACTGGGTCTACAACAACGAATCACAACATTTGGGAGAAACAGCCATAGAGCTCGGACTGGCAGTAGAGTTGTACAGACCACAGTTATAGTATCTTGAAAACGATGTCAATACAAGATGTTGCAAGGTGCCAGGAAGGTGAGACGTGGGAGGTCCGGCATCGATTCCTTACTGTTGGTGCAGGTTGTTGGCACAGCAGGCATGGGGGAGGTGATGTGGTGTTTGCAGTGAGGCTTCGGTTATCTTGGTGGTGCTGGATCGATGAAATGTCGCGAGTCAAGGAGCACTGTGTCGATGTTGCAGTGTCGATGTCACACCACGGTGCCACCTGTGGGATGGCAGAGTCAGGGAATAGTCCCACTGACATTGGTGACACAGTACTTGACACAGTACTTGGGACTTCCCCTATTCTTTGGAGGCATTGCTGCAGAAACAGTGCCTGTGCTGCAAGTCTAGGTTGTTGCATTGAGCGGGGACCATGGCTCAGGTGCAGGCAGTAGCGAGGTGTCAAAGTTAAGGTGCTGGTTTCTTCTTTTTGAACACAGCAAACTCACTCCAAGGGGCCAGGAGCAGGATTTGGCACTGCTTGGCAGAGTGGGTCTCTCAGCCGAAGAGCCCCGATGCTGTAGGTCAAGTCGGTGAATGCACTAAGACTTCCAAAAGGAGCCAAGCTCACCTCAAGCCCTTGGAGAAACTTTGGAAGCAGGATGGTGAAAGCAAAGTAAAGTCCTCGCACTTCTGTGACGGAAGCATCCAGCAGCAGGCCAGCACAGCAAAGGATACAGGAAAGTGGCAGTCCCTCCAGACATCAGTAGGCAAACTTCAAAGGAAAGGCTTTGTAGTGCACAAGACCCTGCCCTTCCTGGCTCCAGACACACCGAAGGGTGGTAAAGACTGTTTTTTGAGGGGACAGGCTAAGCCCAACTCAGGTGCACTTTTCAACGCCTCCCACCACTTTAGCTCAGGAAGACCTATCAGCCTAGTGATGGGCTATCAAGATATGAAAGGAACACCTCAGCTCCCTTTGTACGTGACTGTCTAGATTGAATTCACAAAGCCCAATTGCCAACTAACCTAGACGTGTATTCTAGGGGCAGGCAGAGGCACGGAATAGTTAAGCAAGAATACGCCAACTTTCTAGAAGTGGCATTTTCAGACCTGCAAGTTAAAAACCATCTTCACTAAAGAAGTTTTTTAAAATTGTGAGTTCAGAGACACCACACTCCAATTTTCAATCAGTTCCCAATTGGAGAATACACCTGTACAATGTTACAAGGCAGCTCCAATGCTAACCTATGGGAGAGATAAATAAGCCAAGCTGTCTAAAAAAACGAATTTATACGTTTTTCACTGCTCATCGAGTACCTAGGGCCCACCTTAGCGAAATCCTTGCATGTAATAAAAGGGAAAGGTGGGCCTGACAAGTAGGTGTACTTGCCAAGGTGACATGGCAGTTACAGCCTGCACACACAGGCTCTGCAGTGGCAGGCCTGAGACATGTTTAAAGGGCTACTTGTGTGGCTGGCCAAATTAGTGCTGCAGACCTACTAGTAGCATTGGACTTAGAGGCCGTGGGCACACCTGGTGCACTGTTCTAGCATCTTACTAGTAAATCAAAAAGGCCAATCATGGAGAAACCAAATAGCATCACATTTTAGACAGGGTTCGCATACACTTTAGTACTGTGCAGCAGTGGTAAAGTGCCCCGAGTCCGAAAGTCAGCAAAAACGAAATTCCACACACAGTCAAAACCTGGAGCTCAGAGGCAAATGGAAGGGGGAAACCACACTAAATAAGCCAGGTCTAAAACCAGTCAACACAAGCAACCCGAATTGTTTTTTAAAAATGCTAGAAGCTATAAAAACCATCAACAAACTGCTACTGAACTATCATGCAAAAGGTACCAAGACTCAAAGTAGAGAGATTAGAACATTGCAATGCTGAGAGCTCCACTGAAGACAATGGAGTATCTCTTGGATTATAATGGCTGGTATAAGCTCGGAGTTTTAGAATATAGCCTTATATCCTGCCGTAGTAGCTATAGTGGCCAATAAAGGCCTGCTCCTGTGTTAAAGAGACTTTAACAAGGGAACAGGACTTAAAAGCCAGTATAGCCCAGCTACAGAGGGTTATAAGAAAATTAATCTGCCACCAGAGGGAATAATGTTCTAACAAATAAAACAGCCTGAGGGGACTGAAATCCCCTTGTGCTCCATAAGGCATTTGTTCACAGCAACAGCTGTTATAGACAACATTGGTATGTTGGCGCCAAAGGCTTCTATCGGCCATCAGAAGCCCAGAGCACTCCATTGTTTTAAATGAAGCTCCCAACATTCCAGTGTTCTAATAGAGCTTTACACAACAATGACATCAATAATTGAATTTGATGTTCAGTCGACACAGAGAGGTTTGGTGAAGTTTTAAAAGTTTATTTTCTCTTTTAGACGATTAGTTGGTAATTCTTGTTCTTTTATTTAAATAAATGGCAAATAGATCACAGAAATAATAGGACAGGAGATTGGTTAGAACAAGCATAGAGAATGAAAGAACAGTCTGCTTCATTTAGAGTATAGTCCCTACTTTAATCTAAGGACCTATCCTATTTTGACAAGAACTCTTAAAGAGTTCCTTCTGGAAAAGAGCAAGTAGATTTTAGAGCAAAATCAGATAGCTAAGGAAAAGACTAAAGACCTCATAAAGAGTAGTTCCAGAGACTCAGCAGAGTTTTCCGGACAATTTCAGCACCAATCGTCCATGCAGGTGAGAAGAGGAGATTCACAGCTGTATCTATAATCAGCATAAAACACAAAGGGGCAGATTTACAAGCCCCTTGCGCCACTTTTGCGTCACTTTTAAGATGGGAAAAGTGACGCAAAAGTGGTGTAAGGGGCTTGTAAATCTGCCCCAAAGTCTCCTCACAAAGCATAAGGAAATAAGAGAAATCACTGTAAGCAGTAATTTATGGCAAATCGGACTTGCACAGCAAGGTGCTAAGGTGCATGGCAGGGTAGGCATGCATTGACTGCCTCAAGAGAAGTACCTCTCTAGCTAGAAACACATACAATATAGAAAGCAGCTAAACATGTTGAAACAACAGATGAATGTGCCATCAACATCCCATTGGATGTGTGAGAGAACTTTCAATGGCCCATCGTCTTTGTACTCGATCCCCATGGAAAACATTCATGTCAGCATGAAGTCAGTTAGGGATGGCTACAACAAATCTATGAAAGTTCTTATTAGAACCTTTAGCAAGCCTACTCAGTTGACTTTCTGGTGTCTCATCATATGACAATAAGGGACTCTAAGAAATAAACATTTAAATTCTGGAATTTCCTGGATAGATCACAAAATGTGAGCTGCAGAAAGCATTTTCTTTTAATTATTTCACATGTTCATTATTTGTATGTGGCAAATAAAATATTCTAAATACAGAGACATCATATTGTGTGAAGAAATATCAAATACACTTTTTCAGGAAACAGCACATTTTACAAACAGTCAAGCCCTAGAGTTCGATTATAACATTAAATCACTATTTTATGACAAGCATTTATTTTCTTAAAGGGATAGAGCGCAGAATAAAAGAATAGCGCGGGCTAGTAAGTGGAGAACAATAGAAATTAAACCTTTCTGAAGAAAATAAGCAACATACATAAAGGCACAACGTCTAACTCATTTTGCATTTTTATAATAGTATTTATTGTGTTTCGATAGTATTGTGTGATGAAATTTACATTAAAAGTTTCAACTTCCTCAAATACATCAAGTGCCTCCAGAATCAAGACCCTCTTCCCTGGTCCTGATCAATATTCTCTGTTGTTTGAGAATTCACAATTAAGAGAGGGTAATTAAGGAGTCTAAGAAGAGAGTTTGTGACATCTCACCTGACAAGTGCACTGCAGAGTTCTAAGAGGACTGCTGTGCAATCAGAGCCTGAGAACCAGCTTCCTAGAGGTGAGGGAACACCACCTGAAGTCTTGCCTTGCTAAAAGATGCTTTTCATCTGACCTGAGGTGTTGTGAGATATTGGGTTGTTGCTTGAGGGGTTGTGAACCCTTCTCAAGCAGGGTGAACCACAAAACGTCACCAAAATGAACCTGTGCTTAACCCTCTAGTGGCTTGACACAAAAACAGTCAGGAATAATGTAATGCAATGTGGATTTATGAACCAAGCAAACAACAATAAAGTGAGAACACAACACAAGACTAATTTAATAACATTGTATTCATTATTTGACACCAAAATGACAAATCTCCAATCATTAGAACGGGAGATATGCAATTTCAAAGATCTAGTGTAAATATAGTGCCTAAAAGCACAAAGCACTACTCGTTGTTATATGGTTTTACAAGACTGGGTGAAAGTCACAAGTTCAAGCCAACTGTGATGGAGTGCATGCCAGATACAGAGACCAAGTTAGTCCCACTGAAAACGTTATCTTTTGAAGTCCAGAGCGAAGAGTTCCATCCGCAGTAGAGGAGGCTGAGCGAAACAGGGAGAGCATCATGGATGGTCATTGCTGGAGATTGTCATTGGTGGTCACTGCGGACTGTCAATGCTGTAGTGTGAAGTGCACAACATGCATTGCCAGACGCTCTTGGCTGGTGGTTCACCTGAATTCTGCTTTGGTGGTAGGCACTGGCAGCAAGATCTTGGTACGAACGGGCCTTTTCGCAGTTGCAGGGAGCCCAAAACTTCAGGATGTCTCCTTTTTGATTCAGAGGATAGCATTCCGTTTGCCAGCTAAGGGTCAGGGTCTCACTTCTGCAGAAATCAGCAGGGCACATGCAGTTCCAGTTGTAAGTTGAGCCAGCAGGTCCAGGCAGCAGGGCAGGGCAGGTCAGGTGGGCAGATGCAGGGAGAAATCTGGAGCTTATGTCCTGTAGTTCAGAACAGGAGGTCAGTCTCCTGACACTAGGAGTCACTCATCCAGGGGTGAAGGGAGCAGGTCAATTCTTGCTTCTCAGAAAGCATGGCAGGCTCCAAGCAGTAGGGCAACAGGGTGTAGACGTTCTGTAGTATCCACAGGTACCGGAGTATACTGGAGTGGGTCTGAGGGTCCTCTTTTTATACATAATGCTCACTTTGATGTGGGAGAAGCTTCTGGAGTTTCCTGCTGCAGATGTTTATGGAATTTCCTGCCTCCCTGCCCTGGTCTCCATCTGCCTGGGGCACAATAGGCTAGTGTGAAATCCTCGGTGAGTGATTTGGGTCACAATCTTTTAAGTGCAAGTGTGGTACGATACAACTCTGGCCCCCCCTAAAGCCAGGATGAACATTCCGCCAACACCCATACCCTCCATTGTGGTACTGTCTAGAAGGAATGCACAAAGAGTACTGCCCACTGCACCTAGTCATGTGACCAAGAAGCTGGATGCAGGCACCAAATGGGTAGGACAGGAGAATGGCAACTTTCTAAACGTGCATTTTCATAATTTTGACTGGAAAGCTGACTTTACAATTAAGAATTATTTTAATTTACAATTCCTCAGAGACCAAACATGACATTCCTACCTGCTCCCACACAAACCTTATCACTTATCAATTATAATAAGTTTACCCAATGTTATCTTATAGGAAAGGTAGGCCTTGCAATAGTGTAAAATTAATGTGTTTTTCACTGCCAGGACATGTAAAACTTAAAAGTACATGTCCAACACTTTAAATACAATGCACTCTGTCCTGTGGGATGTTAAGTAAAATCATATTTGCTAATGCCTTCGTACATATTGTATAAATCTCTCCCTACATTTTACATATGGTTTGAGCCCTTGTTTCATTGCCTGGTAAGGCTTCTTTAGGCATTAGTACTGGGTACCTTTCCCTCCCCATTAATCAATCTTGGATCCTTTAGTGTTTCTTAACTGTGTTTTGTCTGGAGCCAGCTTTCACTCCAATATGGCGCTACACGAGACCGGCCGATACAAGGCTCTTTCTCTATTTCTGCCAACAACCCTATGCATGCACTAATTTCTGGGGGAGGCACGCTTAGTTTTAAATAAATGCTGACTGATGCCGCAAACTCTGCCATGACTGTTTGTTATCGCTAAGTCTGCGCCGCATTCTGTCATGAGCTGAGCTTTCCATTGTCGACATGGACTGTAAGCATCTGTTGGACTGGGTTTTGTTCTTTCCATTAATTTTTTGGGTGAACAGGCCAGTGCGAGTACTTTAATCTCCTTATGTGCCCAGTAGTGCTGCGCTCGATTCAGGTTCTAGCCCATTAGATCACTACATTTAGACAGCTCCTGATCTGTTTCAATATCAGTTCCGGGACTTAGATCTATGAAAGCTTATCCCGGTCACAGTACGCCAGCACACAGAGTACTAAACAAGCTGTTACTAGCCGTTTATCGGTTGTATTCGTTCTCCTGAAAGTTTAATTGTGCACTCTCATCAAGGGTTGTGGGTATTGCCATAGATAGTGCTGTATGCTGTGAAACCCGTCCCGAACTATACTTCATGGGAACCAGTTTCTGGATCTTGTCCAGTTCTGAGACATCTTATTCTTTTCTCTGTAGATTGTGTTATACATTTACCTAAAAACAATGTCCATTCCATTTGATGGTTGGAGGACATCTCTAGACGTTCTATCTCCCCAACGTGTATTATTGTTAAACCTCGGTTCCCCTACAACCACTATGAGGACCGCTACTTGCGGGATTCCTCTAAGGTATGTGAGCTGGGACCTACCCTCTTTGTTAGGCTGTACTGGTTGCAATATTTGTAAGAGCATTTTCATCTTCCCTTATTATGCTTGTTCCAGGAGCCTTTTCTGTTTTGGCCGTTCCTTACTTATTTTGGTTACCTCTGAAAGTATCTACATCTCTTGACCTCAAACCTTGGACAGGTAAGTACCTGGTTCCTTGGAACCCGTATATGCATGGCACCCATAGAGACCTGCATACCTATTGTGTCTGCGGTCATCCACTGTCAGACATTGGGTTCATAGCCTTTATTCACTCACATCTTTCGGTATCTAATAACCGCTATCCCCGTTGGCACATATTGAGGGGAATGCATGGTGTATGTTTTGTACTTCACTTGTCATTACTCGGTTTACTGGTGAGAAGGAGTTCTATGCTATGTCGCATATTGGACACTCTTGGCACTTTCCGCACAAATTAAACTTGTAGTCCTGTCACAAGCGTCTTTCTACTATCTCCCCATTCCTTTGTCTATCGCTCTGTTCGTTTTTATATTACATGAGCCAAGTCACTCCGCTCACGACCTTATTTATCATTTTTATTTTCAGAATTTGTCTACTGTTTGACACCAAGACTCTCTGATTCTCCAATGTTTTTAGCGCCCTGAAGAAGGTGAAACCTCTTTAATAGATCAATACAGAAACGTGCGTTGGAGCACTTTGTGGAGACCACCTCAAACAGAAATGTTATACAATACGCTTGTCGCAGCGATAATACATATTAGCCACTCAGAATTGTATTCTCTTAGGATGCGGACTAACCTTAATTGTGACAACACAGCTTTGTGAATAATATCTGTTTGTTATAGATTTCCGTTTAATACACTGAGACTGATCTAGCCTTGCACAAGCAAACTTTTTATCCTGGGTTGTGCCCTGAATGTTGTATAAGGATGTTTTTCCTAAAGGTATCTTTTTTGTGTGTTGTTTTTAGATGTGTTAATTGTCCGTGGTATGAATGCGGTATGTGTGGAAGTGTGAGAACAGATATGTTGACACTGTTCATGTCTTGGTGTTATTTTTCATGCTTTATTATTCATTGAGGAAAAACACAAAAACAGCTGTGTTGCACTCTTAACAAAAAGATCATACAATGTGTACAGGAGAAACAAATGTAATTTATGAAGTGTGCACCCCCCGGGATGGTTCCGCCCAGCCACCCAATTCATGAAGAAGAGAAACACTAGGACCTAGGACCTAGATAGGAGGTGCACCACTGTTGATCACTCTACGAGTGTATACCAGATTATTTTCCACTGGTGAACTAGTTTAAACACTGTACATGTTAAACTCAAAATAAAAGCAACATTCCAATGTACAAAAGTCCATCAATAAATCATCCCTGAGACCCTGGATATAACTCCTTCACAGTTTATTATGTAAACGCAGGTGGTTCATAGGAAATCCATTCCACATGACTTCAAATGATGTTCAAATAATTCCTGCGTAGATTACACAAGTCCCAATGCATAGTTCACCAGTGGAAAATAATCTGGTATACACTCGTAGAGTGATCAACAGTAGTGCACCTCCTGTCTAGGGCATAGGTCCTAGTGTTTCTCTTCTTATTAATCATTGTGGCATGATTACATAATACTTAGTCTTGATTGTATTTATATGACTAAAAATAAGAACACATTTTTTGTTTACTTCTTGTGATCTATTTGAATGTATATTCTTTGATTGAATTACTGCATTTTGATTAGCTATATATATATAGTGACCGGAGTGTTGCTAAGCTCATGTTGTGACTCGTCTGAGCACTACTAAAGCAGTTTGCAGATCGGTTGATTTTCCTTTTCTGTGGGATGTTTAGGGCTTACACCAGGGATGCGATATTGAATAAAAATAACTTTTAGGCCTGGCAAAAGATTTATTTAACCAGGTCAAAATGGTAGTTTTTACAACTGCACGCACATATTGCAATGGCAGGCCCGGGAGATGATTTGAAAGGCTACTTAAGTAGGTGACACACTCAGTGCTGCAGGCTCACTAGAACCATTTTATTTACCAGCCCTGGGTACCTGTAGTACCACTTCACTAGGAATTAGAAAGTAAATTAAATGTGGCAATTGGGTGTAAGCCAATTTCACCATGTTTAAAGTAGAGAACACGTGTGCTTTAGTACAGGTTAGCAGTTGTAAAGTACACAGAGTCCTGAAGACCAATAAAAACAGGTTCAGAAAACAAAAGGGCTAAGACAAAAAGTTTGGAGATGACCCTGCAGAGATGGCCAGGCCCATTAGGTGTCTATAAGCTTACTTGTGTGGTGAGAGCCTGCCAACCCTGCAGCAGGTGTGACTTTCCAGGAAGAGCTATAACTAGTAAGACCCGACTGCGTGTGGAGTCTGCCAGAGGAAGGAGGATGGAGAAGAAAGATTTGCATGCCCCACGTGTTGGAGGGCATCAGGCTCTACGAGTGGCCGTTCTATTTGGGAACCACAGGACTGTGGCTGTTTGTGTGCTGATTTGGCTAAGACATCCTGTGCTGCTCCGACCAAGAGAAGTGTAATCGAGGCTCATCCATATCACTGTGACCAGAGACGTACGAGAGTGGATCATCTTGTGCTGCTGTGACCAAAAAGTGCAAGCGTAGCTCATCCTGTGCCACTATGACCATAAAGTGCAACCACAGCTCATCCTGTGCGGCTTCGACCCAGGGAGTGGAGCTTTTGATTTGTGCCTTCACACCATGACCTCTACTCAGACTCATGCAGAAGCGGCTAGAATACCCTGGGGATCTCACTGCTCCAGACCGACCTTCACATACCAATTTCCTTACTTACACACCACAGTCTCCGACACCGGACATCCTCGTCTCCACGACGGTTTTCAATGACCTTTTCCCAGTATAAGCCTACTCAACAGCCTCCGTGACCAAACATCTTCCCTTAACGATGGTTCCAGACACCTAATGCCCCTCTGACTATGCCTCTTGGCTCCTTTGCTGGATTAATTATGATTCCTCACTGAATTGCCGACATTCATTATACTGCTTTCATTGTTTCCTTCATTGGCACAGCCTCAGCTGCTGAACGTGCTCACCCTAGAACACCTACTCTAGGGTGCATCACTTGATCGTTCTGTGACAGTACCACCACTACTATGAAGCACTTAAAAAATCCTGTAACCTTGTCATGAAGATGACCTGAACTAACTACAGGTCGAAACGCAGTTGACTCCCCAGCACAAATTTCCATGGTGCAACCTCTGTGGTTCAGCAAATTACCTATTACCTAAAAACTCATGTAAATGAATTTGAACGTTTTTGTATATATCATCATTTGTGTTCCCTTTGTGCCATTTTCTAGCTGTTTCACTTGTCACTTGCGCTGCTCACTTTGTTTCTCTCACGAGCACCCATGTGCACAAGTACGTACAGGTTACATGTACATCTATTGTTGTGCTATCATTGATTTATTTTTTACCCTTTCTTTGTAATATTGACTGCTCTGTGTATTTCGTGCAACAACCATTATTGCCTCCCTGTCTCTTCATTTATGCAGCTATTGTGCATTCCTCTGAATTTGTCCTTTGTTGTTATCTGTTGAGACATTGTCATTTGTAATACATAGAATACCCAGGTCTCAACTGAGTATACGGGAACACTCCTGTGATTTGTTTACTTTCACACCATGACGATCACCCAGAAGCAAGTGCTAAAACAGACGTTGATGGACAGAATGCTGCATAATGTCATACATTCACCCCAGTACAGAGATATGGGACTAAATCCATTGTTTTTTTGCTCACCGTGCCATTCCAGTTTGAACCCAGCCATATGCAAATCAGTCTTGACGCTGTGCCTCATGGGAACAGTCCAGCCCGAACTGCCAAGCCAGGTCCTCTCTGGACTGGAAACAAGCATCCTAGGACCGGTTTCAGGGTTTCACCCCTCTTCAGCCAGGATAGCTTGATTCCAGTGGCATGGAGAGCACGGGACCCACGTCTGGGCTTACCCGTCCCACTCAAGGTGACAAATGCAAAAACAACAGTTGATGGACTGAATGCAGAACAATGTCATACATTCACCCCAGTACAGAGATCTGGGCCTAAATCAATCGTTTTTTTGCTCACCCTGCCATTCCAGTTTGAACCCAGCCATATGCAAATTAGTTTGACCCTGTGGCTCATGGGAACAGTCCAAGCCATGTCCTCCCTGGACTGGAAACAAGCATCCTAGGACCGGTTTCGGGGTTTCACCCCTCTTCAGCCAGGATAGCTTGATTCCAGTGGCATGGAGAGCGCGGGACCCAGAAACAGGCAGGTAAACGCCCATGACCATACCCACTCTGCAGAACTACTACAACTGCTGGTTAGTGGAAATTCCTAGATGGTGGTTATATGAAGTTGGCCCCAGCTGCAACCCCGCACCGCAACCACACCTGAACTGAGGGATGCTGTGTCACGTCAATCAAAAGCAGGAGAGAGACTACATGCTGTCACAGCTTGACTGCATACCTCAGCTATGCATTTCAGAGAGCTGTGAAACCAAAGAATTATGAGAAGTATGTTTAATTGATCAAATTAAATATACTAGAGTGAGATCATCTGCAACGGAAGTGGTTGAAGCTAATGGAGACATTCTTACACGGAGGGGAGTGCTGCCTAGTTTAGAAGAGGAGGGAACCTGGAGAAAAAGAGTAGATAGCAGCTAGAGAAGTGGTAGCCTCAGTGCTCAGTTCACTGAAATGTGTGTGTGCACTGACATTTTGTGTAGTGTGTCATTTTGTGTTTGTATCAAAGCACTTTTCTTTTAAAAAGTAAATCATTGGATTGGGCAATCATTTATTGTGCTCCAGGGTGATTTTTGTGTTTTGAGCTCTCAAAAACCACTACACTACCTCACTGAGATGCCTATTACTGTTTGTTTTTGTTACCACTGATTCTCAAGTGCTGAAGGCGTTGTACCTGACCCAGTTTCTAGAGCAATAGCAAGATGGATCCCACAGGACAACAGAGGGAAACAACCCAAACGCACACAGTTAATGCCTATTGTCACCTGCTTAACCAGTGCCCCCTCAAACAGGTCTTACACAGTTAAACTAGTTTCAACGCGGTTCCTGTGCCTCACTATTGTAAACTGGCAGATCCATCATGTCCTTTTTCATCATAACTGCATATGGCATTTGCGCAATTCCTATCTAAAACAAAAGAAAATGTATTAAAAAAGAATAGATTAAATTAACGTATAGGCCAACCTTATAAGGAAGAATAACGTTAAAAAAATTAAAATTGGAAATGGGGATGAAGCCAATATGTTTTGCATGAAAGTTCAGGAAACAGCTGCTCACTCTTACCCTAATCGAAATACATAAAATGTGAAAAATTGAAAGTGTCTTCCTTGCAGTTGATGAGGTTCTCTGCATACTGCATGGGACATGATTAGCAGGTTTGGCCAAGAATGGTTTCCTTGAGGTCAGATAATTTTTAATATACTCAAACCCGACATTAAAATTAGGCTGTGTATACTGTGAAAATATTTTTTATTTAATTCATATGTACGTATGAGAAAATGATAAAAAGCTAAATTAAAATGACTGAATAGGTAAACCCATAAAAGGAAAGCTTCTAACATTGTCTCCTTTGCAGATAATATTGATGCCTTATCTCAGTTCTACAATAATACAAACCTTTTCCAAACTTTGGAACAAAAGTGTTCTTCTAGAATCACTAACTTGACAAAAAGTAATTTCATAAGGACTGGTTTTTCAGACCCTCAGTTCACATTTGTCAGTTAAAGAGCAGTTCTAACAATTTCTGTTTCAGAGCAACAAAAAAATTCCAAGTGGTTACAACAAACATCATCTTCTGTCAATGAGATATTTGTACTCTCCAGCCACAGAAGGAAATTCTCAAAGTTGCGATTAGCAAGAGCCTGACACTACCAGGCTTGGAAAATATTCAGCTGCAAATACTGTTGGGCGAGCAGACAAGAATTCTTCACTATAACAACAGACAGTCAAAACACATCTCCTTTCCAGTTCTAGACAGAGTGGGTAAAGCAGGATACATAAACGGGTAAACCAGTCAATTCAATTTCAAATCTTTATTCGGTCTGATAAGGCCATAAAAGTGTATTAAAAATACAATACAAATTCATCCCAACACGTAAGAGTTAAAACTATTAAGCAATTGATTAAAATGGTTTAAAAGAAAAATGCTCTGAAAAACTACATGATTCAGCAGATGACAGGTTCAAAACGACATACGACCATGCAGTTCATATTCAGGAATTTGAGGTGCCAAAACACTCATATCATATCCAGTTGGGGCCGGAAAAAGAGGGAAACAAAAAACTCAAAAAAGGGTCCGCTATGTAATCCCCTTTGTCGCTGTAATTGAAAGAGGCACCTCTACTTTACACCAGCGATTAAAAGTCAGTACAGCACGTATATCTTCCTGAACTTAAACTGAACAAACAGGTAATATCCTCTAAAGCATAACATCATGTCTGGTCATTTTTTTTTTTTTTTTTTAAGTTTAAAAGAATTTTATTAAGCAAAGGAAAATGAGAATGCAATACAGAATATCAGGTATGGAGGGGAGAGGGGAGGGAGGGGAAGGAAGGGGATTGCAGAATACAACATGTCAGAGAGGGTTTACAACAAATTAAAATTTGTGAAAGAGAGACTACAACAAAATAATAATATTCATGGGCAAGCTAAAAGAAGCAAAGAGATTGCATCAATCATGACTAAACATCTAAGTACAAAAAAAGAGTAAAGACAAAACAGTATAGTTGAAAAGTTATGGACATTAGAAGGGCATCATGGGGGTTTAGGAACTTCTTGTTGAGCAGGCGATGGACGAGAGAAATGAGCAACACAATTATCTAAATATAACGTAATGGGGTGCCATAAGTCTGCACGTTTGGTTGCTGAGTGAACAGAAGAAACAAAAGCATTGTCAAGTCTATGATTGTGACAGACATTGTACCACCACGCTTTGAAGGAAATATTGGTCGCATTTTTCCAATTAACCGTGATCTGCTGAAAAGCAATGGCAAATAGCAAATCAACAATACGAACATGCATATCTACATTGTCCCAACTAGGGGATAAACTACCCAAGAAAAGTTGAGTGAGAGAAAAGGGAATACAAGTGTGGAAGATAACATTGACTTGAGCCCATACCTGTAGCCAAAAATCATGCACATGTTTACAAAGAAATAGCATATGAGGTAATGTAGCATTAGGAGAGCCACACGACCAGCAATTGTCTGAGGTACTGGGGAATCGCTTGTGTAGTGTGGAAGGAGTGTAAAGTAGTCTGTTATAAAAAAAAATAAGGATTGTATCAAGGAAGCTGCTCTAGAAGTTTTACGGATTTTTGTCCAAATTTTATCCCATAAAGATACCGGCCAGGTTATTCCAAGATCCAATTCCCACAGAGATTCAACCTTGGATTTAGGTCTGGGGAGCTCGTGTGTATGAAGGTGCTTATAAATAGAGGATGCTTTGGGAGTAGTACGCAAGATAGAGTGAAGTTGAGAAATGGGGGTGGACGAAGCAGGAGAGGGAGGAGAAACCGAGAGCCGCTTATAAACCTCCAAAACCGCAGTCTTGAGTAGAAGATACTTAGAGAGAAAGGATAAAGGCAAATCAAAGGAAGAACGAAGATCAGGAAAAGAGAGGAAGGTAGAACCAGAAAAGAGCTGCGAGATCCAAATCAATCCTCGGCTTCTCCAAGATTTCCAATAAAAGGGCTTGCAACCAATTAAGAGAAATTTATTATGCCAAATGGTAGAAGAAAGGAAATCAGTGACAGTTGTAGGGGGACCGGGTGTAGCAGACAGTAAAAGCTTAAGGGTGTATTTATGAATAGAAGTAGGGAGCAAAGAGGGTTTGCGGGAAAAAGCAAGATATTCTGCGAAAGAAAACGGAGAAAGGAGAGCGCGTTCAACCTTAGTCCATAGAGGACAAGGAGAAGCGGGATCTTGCAACCAGAGGGAAGCTTGGCGTAACAAAAAGGCCTTCTGATAAGCAGGGAAGTCAGGGAAATTGACACCACCCTCAGAGGCGGGACGGATCAGTCTGGCAAGAGACATTCTGGGTTTTTTAGAATTCCATAAAAATGAAGATAACGTTGAGTTGACCTTTTAAAGAATTTCAGTGGGATGGGTACAGGAATATTAGAAAGTGTATAAAGGATGATAGGGGAGAGCATCATTTTAATAGTGTCAAGACGACCCCACCAGGACAGGTATAAGGGATGCCACCTTACAGTGAGGTCAGCAATCTTTTGTGCGCATTTGGACATACATAAAGCGACAGTGTCCGAAACAGAGGGGGTGATATATAAACCCAGGCATTTGATATGGGAAGGACACCAAGTGAACTGAGAGTCGCTGAAGTCCTGTTTGAAAGTAAATTTGGTTAGGGGAAGGATCTCACATTTGTCATGGTTAAGTTTATACCCAGAAATAGAGGAGTAATTTCGGACTTCGTTCAGAAAAGCCGGAATAGATTCTGCAGGGTTAGAGAGAAAAAGTAAAATATCATCCGCATAAGCAGCAAGTTTAATGTGAGAATCTGCCATCTGAAAACCACGAATAGCAGGGTTTTGACGCAATTTGGACAGGAACGGCTCTAAAGCAAGGTTGAAAAGAAAGGGGGACAAAGGGCAACCCTGGCGAACGCCTCAACCTAAATCAAAATAAGAGGAGATTTGACCATTCGCAAAGACAGCAGCTCTGGGGTGAGAATATAACAGGGAAACTAAGGAAATAAATCTAGGGCCAAAACCAAACCAGGTAAGGGTGTGAAAGAGATAGCGCCATTTGACCCGATTGAACGCCTTTTCGGCGTCAAGGGCAATCGCTGCCAGTGAGTGTTGACAACGGGAGGACTTTGACAGGATATTGAATAAAAGTCTGGTGTTGTCTGTAATATGTCGGCCCTTGACAAACCCAGATTGTTCTTCGCCTAGAAGATCGGGGAGAAGGTGATCTAATCGGATCGCTAGCGCTTTTGCGAATAGTTTGTAGTCAATATTGACTAAGGATATGGGCCTGTAGTTTTTGCAATATTTTACATCTTTCCCAGGCTTAGGTATTAGGCAAATGTGGGCATCCGAAAAGGTCCCCGAAGAGGCGCCGCGATCAACAAAAGTGTGAAGAAGGGAATGAAGCCGTGGAATCAATAACTTAGAGAAATGGAGGTAAAATTCGACGGTAAAACCGTCAGGGCCAGGAGCTTTATTGGGTTTGAGATGTTGCAGTGCAGTGAACAATTCCTTTTGTGTGACGTCAGATTCTAGGGAGGAAAGATCAGGGGGAAAATTAGGTGGTGTGTGAATGGTGGAGAAAAAATTAGCAAGGGAGCTGGGAGAGGATTGAGTTTCAGATGTATATAAAGACTTATAAAAGCGTGAGAATTCAGCGAGAATATCTGCATCCGTGTGTTTCAAGGTGTCATCAAGGTCATACACAGATTCAATATTTAACTTATTATGTTTGATCTTCAAATAATTAGCTAGGAGCTTCCCTGCTTTATTCCTTCTCCCATAGAATTTAGCAGAAGACTTCAGCAAGTACAGAGAGGCGTCCTCCGTGGACTTCTCATTGAATTTCATTTTGGCAGCAACAAGGGCATTCAAGCTGTCGGCAGAATGAGATGTAAAGTAGGCATGTTCCAATTTCTTGATGTCAGAAAGGAGCTGTTTGGTGAAGCTACGCGCAGTCTTGCGTTTATCTGCCACATAACGAATAATAAAGTCACGTGCAGCTGCTTTAAAAGCATCCCAGATAATGTGATCAGGGAGGGCATCGTCTGTATTAATCAAAAAATATTCGTCAAAAAAGGAGGTAAAAGAGGTTGTAAACTTGGGATCGGCGAGGAGGGAGTTATTAAATCGCCATCTTCTGGGGGCATCAATTTTAGGAAGTATGTCAACACTAGTAAGAACAGGGGCATGATCGGAAAGTAGTATTGGGCCTATCTCAGAGTGAAGAAGTGATTGAGCGAGGCTGTGTGAGACAAAGATGTAGTCAAGTCGTGACTGGGAATGGTGACAGGGAGAGTAAAAAGTGTACTCCCGTAACTTTGGATTACAAAGGCGCCAGGAGTCTACTAACTTATGCTGTGAAATAGCAAGGTTAAACAACTTGTGAGGTCTATTAGGAATGTGGGGGGTCGTGGACGCCCTATCGACAAAGGGGTCTAGAGGTTGATTACAATCCCCCGCCAAAATAAAATTATGGTCCACAAATTTTGTTAAAAGTGGAGAGAAATCAGTCCAAAAAGAAGGTTCACCCGTTGTTGGGCCGTATACATTGAGCAGAGAAATTGGAACACCTCTGAGTGACAGCTTGGCATAAACCCATCGACCAGAGGTATCCGATTCGTGAGTAAGGATCTGAAAGGGGAGAGACTTGCGACATAGGATTGCCACACCATTTCGTTTGCCGTCACCCTGAAAATAGAATAGTTCACCCACCCATCCACGTTTAAGCTTAGCAGATTCTACATCAGTTAAATGCGTTTCCTGGATAAATGCAATATCAACATTCAATTTGGCTAGATGTGATAAAATCCGTTGACGCTTAATCGAAGAGTTGATACCCTTCACATTCCATGACAATATATTCAATGACATAACAGTTGCTTAATTTCAAAAAAGATGAAAACCAGAACCAATGAAAGAAAAACCCATGAAAAGGAGAAGAGACAAAAAGAAAGAAGAAAAACCAATAAAGACATGCTGAGATAAAGGCTCAAGAATAGGAAATCGACAATGTGAGCAATAGCAAGGAGGAAAGAATGGAAGGCAACAGTGTCAAAGTTAGCCAATGAATCTGAAGGTAAACGAGGAATAAGCATAGTCAAAAGAAACAAAACAAGAACCAGCTCGACAGAAGGAGAATGGAGAATACTTACAAGGGGTAACTTAGGGAGGATACAATCAGGAACAGAGACAAGCAAGGACGGACGTGAAGACGGGGAAGGGAGGTAGGGCCAACTGGAGAAGGCATGCACTCGGGGTCAGTGAGACGTCCAACCGGAGGAACAGGCGGAACGCAGAACATTGATCTGTGAAGGAGGAATGGTAATAAGGTTAGACAACAACAGGAGACAAAGTCATGGGACAGGTGATGATTGGAATATAAAAAGGAACCACAACATGAATAACAAACATTTCAATGAAAAGTAAGACCCAACAAGAGAAACATGCAAATTATAAGATCCATTAAATGAGAAAAGCCAGCGAACATAAGAGCGAGGACATCATAATACAACTTCGGCAATAAGTCATGTTGGGAGAGAAGAAGAAGGTCCAGAAAGCTCCATGTCAGCATGGCCGCAGGAATTCAGGAAGCTTCGAAGGCGCGCAGGTTCCTCATAGATCGTAGTCTTATTGTTGTAGGTGACTTTGAACAAACAAGGATGGAAGAGACCGTATCTGGCACCAATGGAGCGGAGGTCCGGTCTCATGTCCAAGAAGGCCTTACGACGATTCGCAGTGGCTCTGGCATAATCCTGCGCAAAGAACAAAGTGGAGCCCGACCATGCAAGACGAGGAGAAGCTCTGGCAGCTGAGAGGACTTTCAGCAGATCTGTGTATTCCAAAAAATACATTATTGCCCCTCTGGGCTTTACTGATGAGGCTGAAGAGGAGTTAGCTCGACCTAGTCTGTGGGCGCGTTGGATGTTTAGAGAAGTATCCTCGGGCAAGTGTAAAATCTTGGGGAGAAAAGACTTGAAGAAATTGACAGGATCGTTCCCCTCACAGCCCTCCACCAGGCCGTAAAGGCGGAGATTATTGCGCCAGTTGCGATTTTCCAAGTCCTCCACCTGCTTCTGGAGATACGAAATCTGCGTATGCATGTGGGTGACCTTGGCAGCAGAATCCTGAAGAGACGAGACATCACGCTCTACCAATGACACTCTTTCATCCAATGAGGCCCAGTTGTCAGTAAGGACTTGCAACTTTGCGTTGGTTTCTTCCATAAACGGGCGCAAGGCCCGTATCTCTTCAAGGATTAATTCCATCGAAATGACTGAGGAGGACTTGGGAGGCGAAGGCGGATCTTTTTTCAATCTCTTCGGCGTCGTCTTCGTTGAAGATTGTGAGGAGGATTCCATGTTCGACGACACTTCACCAAAAGGGAGAGACTGAGAGGCTTCTAAATGGGCTAATTCCGTAAAAAGCTTGGAATTTTTAATGTAGTTGCGCTTGCAGACTTTGCCAGAACAGTCAGCCATCGACACGTCTGTAAAATGCAGGAACACCAAGAGCACACGTGCAAGCTGGGAGCAAAACAAGTAATATTAGCCAGGAGAAACGAATTGGGGACCTAAAATGGCTGCCTGATATGAGGTAAATAAAGGAAGTCCATTAGGGTCATAAAAGAGTCATTATAATAAATAAAAAGTCACCTGTATGAGCTGGTGCATAACAATTATGCCGCTGGGGGTGCTAGAAGCATTATAATGTCACCATAACAGCTGGGGGCCATTGCGCGATGAAACGCGCTGCTGAGGAGAGTTCGAGCACGGCGAAAACAAAATGGCGGCCGCGGCCGAATCCGAGCCGCGACCGAGATAAAAATGAGCAGCCAGACTCCTGCAAAGCCGCCTCGATGGCGAAAAGGCACTCAGGGCATGCCTGACAGCATCCCACGACGGGATCCTCCTTTTGAAACTCCTGGAAGGAGCGCATACTGCCTGCACACTCCGATGCGAGCGGAGCACCTACCTCGGCGCCGCCATCCTCGTCGGGCGCCTAGCCACGCCCCCATGTCTGGTCATTTTGAAACGTTCAACATGCTTATAATAATTAAATATGCTTGAGAAGTGTACAACAGTGCAGTGACCGCAGGGCAATTATCCTATCATAGTTGTTCTAGCCTGAATAGCTGCTTTCAAGAAGGCACAAACATAATAGCAAATTTCAAGCAAACCTAGAAACTGCAAATGAAGCAAAGGCTACTCTACAGTGCTGAAACTCTGTTGTGCATAACAAGGGTTTCAGAAAATGCTTACTGGTATAATGTACAAATGGCAGAAAAAGATAATGTGAAAAAGTGATTGTGCAGATCGATTGTCACAGGGACACAAGGACGCTATATGCCCTTCTGGGTCTATAAAACTTTTAAATCACAAGAACCAATATATTGAACCAGCCCTGAAACAAAGAAGGAGTGCACGCTCCCATTGTGTAAGATCTAGGGATAGCTACATGAGGGATTCGCCTGTGGCTAACGATCTAGAGTAATTCAAAACTGAGGGTTTTGCTAGCTCGATTTTCAGTCTTGAGTCCCTGCAGTGCTCGAGTAATATTGCTTTCACCTCTATTTTGTCAGCTTTAGTTATGTTACAAGGTTCAATTGTTCATAGGCCCTTGCCACATATAATATAATTCCCAGGTCTTCCTTTTCAGATTACAGATGTACAGAAGGGTGATGCTTTTGCTTTTCTGAGAATGGACTTTAAGGGGGACAACCTATCTCCAGGCAAAATGCACCAAAATTCTAGGATGGAATCATTGACCAGCTGTGAGAGCTCTGTTTTCTCTTCCCAACCCTGGCCCCCCTAATTCAGATGACAAAACAAATCTTCCCTGGGCCAATAGTGAGTCCTCTCCTACTGTAGACCATAGCGTCAGAGAGATAGGCGTGTTCGGATTTTTAATAAGAAAGGTGGCATTGAAACTTCTTCAAACCCATGTGCCGCACCTTGCAGCTTTCTGAAACGTTCGTTCTGCATTCCTGGCTATTGCGTGCCCATTGCTTTGCAGTACTTGTGGGATTGTAAAAGCCTGTCGGAAAACACTCAGCTGACCACAGACAGAATATGGTTCAATCTTGTGAGACGGTTTGATGTAATATAAATGAAATGCTTATGTTGGTCTTTTCTGCCTGAATTAGCGACAGGCTTAGAACTTGTCTTTTTTAAGTTCAAAAGATTTTATTAGACAAATAAAGGTGTCGATACAGAAGAAAACCTAAAGCATAACAGCAATATGAGCTATATAATAGAACATGACTGTGAAAATAAACATGAGACTGAGAGATAACAAATAATTGAGGCTAAGTAACAAAAAGCAGTATTGGAGGTAATGTGCAATAAATGAATTATAAAAAATGCAAAGGAACAAAAAGGTCAATCAAGGAGGTTTAGAGACCTCCTGCTGAAAGGGAGGCAAGTGAGATGAGCGTTTAGCGCAAATATCAAGGTACAGGGTCACAGGGAGCCAAAGATCCTGTCGCTTTTTGGCCAGACTAAGGGGGTAAACAAAGACAGTATCTAGCCTGTGATTATGACATACATTGTACCACCATGCTCTAAAAGAAATATTAGCAACATTTTTCCAATTAACAGTAATTTGCTGGAAAGCAACAGCTAGCAATAAGTCAACAATTTGCATATTAAAATCAGTGTCTGCCCAACAGGGAGAGAGACTTCCTAAAAAGATATTAACAAAGGAGAAGGGAAATGCAGTATGAAATATGGCATTGATTTGGACCCAAACTTGTTTCCAAAAGTTGTGCGTAGCAGTACAGGAAAAGAGCATGTGAAAAAGAGAAGCCTTAGGTGTCGAGCAGGACCAACAAAGGTCAGGTATTAGAGGAAACCTCTTATTCAACATGTGGGGTGAGAAGAGAAGTCTATTATAGATAAAAAAAGAGGGTTTGTGTGAGAGAAGCAGCCCTAGACGACTTACGAAGTTTGGTCCACACCTTATCCCAAAGAGAAATGGGCCAGGAGATGCCAAAATCAGACTCCCACTGTTCCTCTACCTTGGATTTTGACCTGGGTGCGAGAGTCTTGTGGAACGAGTGGTAAATTGAGGAGGCTGTGGGATAAGTACATAGCAAGGAGTGGAGGTGCAGAGTAGGGCTGGGAAGGTCAGATTGAGTGGGAGAGTTAGAGAGTTGGGTGTAGGTGGACATAACTGCGTTCTTGAGTGTGAGATACTTACGGGTGAAAGAGTGAGGGAGATCAAACTTTTGGCTAAGAACGGAGAAAGGTAAGAAATCGGAACCGGAAAAGAGATGGGACACCCAAATCAAGCCCTTCTGCCTCCAAGATTTCCAATAAAAGGGTTTGTGGTTAATGAGGATACTATTATTATACCAAATGGTGGTATTGAGAAATTCAGCGACAGAAGAGGGGGGCTTGGGGAAGCTGAAAGAAGAAGTTTGGTAGTGAATTTATGTATGGGAGTGGAAATAGCCTGGAGCTTACGAGAAAACGAGAGATACTCAGCAAAAGTAAGGGGGGATAAGGACAGACGCTCAATAACAAGCCATAAGGGGGAGGATTCAGCAGGATCCCGCAACCAAAGGGAGGCTTGTCGCAGAAGGAACGCTTTGTGATAAGTGGGGAAATCTGGAAAGTGAACCCCACCCTCTGACTTGGGAAGTCGTAGTCTGCACAAGGACATGCGCGCTTTTTTGCCAGACCAGAGGAAAGAATAGAGGACAGTATTGATTTTCCTAAAAAACTTAGCTGGAATAGGCACCGGAATATTGGAATATTGGCGATAGTGTATAGAACTATTGGGGAGAGCATCATTTTAATCGTGTCGAGGCGACCCCACCAGGAAAGGTAAAGTGGGTGCCATCTGGAGGTGAGATCGGACAGTTTTTGGGTGCATTTATTAAGGCACAACGAGACAGTGTCGGGGAGAGAAGGGGTAATATACAAACCAAGGTATTTAATATGTGAAGGACTCCAAGTGAAGTTGGACGCAGCAAAATCAGGTTTAAAGGTAAATTTTGTAAGGGGCAAGATTTCACATTTGTCATTATTCAACTTATAGCCAGAAATTTGGGAATATTCTTGAACTTCAGTTAGAAATGTGGGGATAGAAATGGCAGGGTTGGACATAAAGTGTAGGATATCATCCGCATAAGCAGCAAGTTTGATGTTTGTTTGTGATATTTGGAAACCATGCAAATTAGGATTTTGGCGGAGTTTTGAAAGGAAGTGTTCTAAGGCCAGGTTAAAAAGGAAAGGGGAGAGGGGACAACTCTGACGGACTCCTCTACCTAAGCTGAAAAAATAAGAGACTAGACCATTAGCGCAAACCGCCGCTCTGGGACTGGAGTACAGAAAAGAAACAAAGGAGATAAAATTAGGACCAAACCCAAACCATCTGAGGGTGGAAAAAAGGAAAGTCCACTCTACCCTGTCAAACGCTTTTTCGGCGTCCAAAGCAATTGCCGCTAGCGAATCCTGGAACCTTGAGGATCTGGACAGGACATTGAACAGAAGTCTAGTATTGTCTGTGATGAAACGACCCTTAACAAATCCAGATTGTTCCGGGCCCAGCAATTCAGGAAGAAAGGGATCTAATCTTATGGCAAGGGATTTAGCATATAGCTTGTAGTCAATGTTGACCAAGGAAATTGGTCTATAGTTCTTGCAATATTGGGTGTCTTTTCCTTCTTTGGGTATAATGCATATATGGGCGTCTGAGAAAGTGCCAGAGGAAGTGCCACTGAGTATAAAAGAATCAATAAGAGAATGCAATCTGGGTAATAGTAATTTGGAGAAGTGCAGATAAAATTCGACCGTAAATCCGTCCGGACCCGGGGCTTTATCCTTCTTGAGTGACTGAAGTGCAGTGTGTAATTCGGAGTTAGAGATGGGCAGTTCAAGAGTGGATAAGTCAACAGGAAAATTAGAAGGTGCCTTAATACTAGAGAAAAAGGCGGCGAGAGATTGGGCAGTAGGGTGAGTTTCAGAAGAGTAAAGCGTGGAGTAAAAATGAGAAAATTCCTCTAAGATATCGACATCTGTGTGCTTTAAAACAGAATTAACATCATAGACAGACTCAATGTTCAATTTATGTTGCTTAACTTTTAAATAATTGGCTAAGATCTTCCCCGCTTTGTTTTTTCCCCCATAAAATTTTGAACTAGATTTCAACAAGTATAGCGATGCATCATCAGTGGATTGTTTGTTAAATTGCATCTTAGCCTTAATAGGAGTAGTCAAACTTGCGAATGAGAAGTATAGAAAGAATGTTCCAATTTTTTATCGTGAGGAGGAGATCACTCGCGTGCTTGCGAGCGGTCTTACGCTTTCTGGCTACATAATCAATGATGAAACCCCTTGCTGCAGCCTTAAAAGCGTCCCAAATAGCATGCTTGGGCACAGTGGGTGTGTCATTAATGGCAAAAAATTCTTTCGTGAATTCAACAAAGGAGGTGGTGAATTTGGGATCAAGAAGTAGAGTATTGTTGAAGCGCCATCGTTTTGGCCCAGTGGACTTGGGTAGGATATCAATATTAACCAGTACAGGGGCATGATCAGAGAACAAGATGGGGCCAATGTCGGCATGAGTGAGGGACTGAGAAATATGATGGGAAAGGAAGATGTAATCAATGCGGGACTGTGATTGGTGGGATGGGGAGTAAAAGGTAAACTCTTTAGTAGTAGGGTTACATAAGCGCCAGGCATCAATGAGTTTGTGCTGGGATATTGCTTGAGCAAATAGTTTATGAGACTTATGAGGGATATAAGATGCTTTGGAATGTCGATCTAAAAAGGGATAGAGGGGTAGATTGCAATCTCCTGCCATAATAAAATTGTCATCAACGTATTCAGAAATACGAGAAGCCATTGTGCACCAGAAGGCAGGGTCACCGCCAGTAGGTGCGTAAATGTTGAGAAGGGAGATGGGAATACCCTTCGAGGAAAGTTTGACGTACAACCATCTACCTTCAGGATCCGACTCAGAAGTCAAGAGCGAGTGAGAGAGAGATTTGCGAATTAACACAACCACACCATTTCTCTTACCATCACCAGGAGCAGGGAGCACATCGCCTACCCATCCCCTCTTAAGCTTAGCAGCTTCAATATCAGACAAATGAGTTTCTTGCAAGAAGGCAATGTCGACATTCAACTTAGCTAAATGAGAAAGAATTTTTTGCCTCTTAATAGGAGAGTGAAGACCTTTAACGTTCCAAGAAACAATGCGCACAGACATTAGGGATTATTGAAGGAGTAATGCAAAGAAAAATTAAAACATTGAGAGACAGCCTCACAAAAAATAAGAACATAGGAAAAAGAAAGAAAGAGGTAAGAATAGAGAAGAAATGAAACGGACAAGAGAAAGAAGAATAAAAGAGGAGTAAGGGATATCATAAAGATAGAAAAAAGCCAGGGTGTTGCTGAGAACGATAAAGAGATAAAATGAAGTCTAGAGATGTTGATAAGTAAGGTCAAGTGAAAAAGCAAAAAGAAAATGCGCACAAGGACCAATAAACAAATGGGACACAGAAGAGGAGGATCAGAGGGAAAGGAACGTAAATATGAGTCATAGGAGAAATGATGTAGCGGGGTGATAAAATATATAAAGAGAGAGAAGCATGACCAAGGGAGCCAGTAAGCAACGAGGGTAAGGAAGGAGGGAAAGAGGAAAGAAGAGAACGAGCGCATAAAAGGTATTGACACCAATAAACCTGAAAATATGAAGAGAAAGAACAAAGTAGGGAGAGACAAAACAAGAACAGACATGTCAAAAAAGGAATGAGGAATACTTACAAGGGGTAACTCAAGGAAGGTACGATCAGGAACAGGGACAAGCAAGGACGTACGTGGAGGTAGGGGGAGGGAGGTAGGGCCAACTGAAGAAAGCAGGACACTCGGGGTCAGTGGGACGTCCAACCAGAGAAACAGGACGGAACGCACAACAATGATCTGTAAGGGAAGAAAGGTAACAAGGTTAGACAACGGCGGACGACAAGGGCAGAAAACATGCAATGAATAGAACAAACCAAGGAATCTCAACATCAATAACAAATACTACAGTGGAAAACATACACTCATCATGAGAACATACATGTTTAAGAACAATTGAATTAGAAAAATCAGCAGACATAAAAAACTAGAGCATCATAATAAAACTTCAGAAAAAGTCACGGTGGAAGAGAAGAGGAAGGGCCAGAAAGCTCCATGTCAGCCTGGCCGCAGGAATTCAGGAAACTCCGAAGTCGCGTAGGCTCCTCATATGTCGTAGTCTTATTATTGTAGGTGACTTTGAATAAGCAAGGGTGGAAAAGACCATATCTAGCACCGATGGAGCGAAGATCAGGTCTTATGTCCAAGAAGGCCTTACGACGATTCGCAGTAGCTCTGGCATAATCCTGCGCAAAGAACAAGGTGGAACCCGACCATGTGAGGCGAGGAGAAGCTCTGGCCGCAGAAAGAACTTTCAACAGATCAGTGTATTCCAAAAAATACATTATTACACCTCTAGGCTTCATTGGTGTGGAGAGAGAGGAGGAAGCTCGACCAAGCCTATGGGCCTGTTGGATATTGAGTGGGGTATCCTCAGGCAAGTGTAAAAGCTTGGGAAGAAAAGACTTGAAGAAAGTGATGGGATCACTCCCCTCACAGCCTTCCACCAGGCCGTAAAGGCGAAGATTATTGCGTCTGTTTCGGTTTTCCAGGTCCTCCACCTGCTTCTGGAGAGAGGAAATCTGCGTATGCATGTGGGTGACCTTGGCTGCAGAATCTTGAAGAGAGGAGACATCACGTTCCACCGATGACATTCTTTCATCCATCAAAGCCCAATTGTCAGTAAGAACCTGCAACTTAGCATTGGTTTCCTCCATAAAAGGGCGCAAGGCCCGTATCTCTTCGAGGAGTAGCTCCATTGAAATGGTCGAAGAAGATTTGGGAGGCGAAGGTGGATCCTTTTTTAACCTCTTAGGCGTCATTTTTACTGAAGACTGTGAAGAGGCTTCCATATTCGGCGTCGTCTCACTGGTAGAGGGAGACTGGGAAGCTTCTAAATGAGCCAGTTCCGTGAAAAGCTTGGAGTTTTTAATATAGTTGCGCTTATGAATCTTGCCGGAACCATCGGCCATCAACGCGCCTGTGAAGTGCAGGTTCACCCTGCTAGACTGAAGACAAAAACAAGTATTTTGCGGGTTCCGATGAACGTGGAGATTAAAAAGGAGCAAGCAAAAAGAGTTGACAAGAAGAAAAAAGAAAGGAAAAAAAAAAGAAAATATATGCTAAGCCAGAGAAAGTTGGATACCACAGAGCCAGGAGACGGAGATGATTACTCAAAATGGCTGCCAAAGTTGAGGAGAGCAAAAAATTTAAATTAAGTACATGAAACAGCCGTATCAAGTAATAAAAATTCACCTAGCGATGTAGGACTGCGACATCCATGTTGTTGGTAGTGCTGGGAGCATTGCAGGATCCATACAGCAGCCGGAGACACAAAGCGCGATAAAACGCGCTGCTGAAGGAGTTATGAGAGGAGACAAACAAAATGGCGGTCGCGGGCGATGCAGAGCCGCGACCGGGAGTAAAAACGGGCAGCAAAGTCAGAGCAGGTCCGCCTCGGCATGGAAAGAGGGCTTAGGACATGCCTGACACCTTCCCACGATGAACGCTTCCCTTCATCGTTCGCCTGAAGAGCGCGAACCGCCGATGAACTCTGGCGCGGACGGAGCCCCTACGCCGGCGCCGCCATCTTCCTCGGGCGCCTAGCCACGTCCCTTAGAACTTGTCTTTAATGACATTTTTCAGCCAAAATGTACAGATTTAAGGTTTGAATGTGCTTCACACATTCAAACCAGTCGGCAGCCAGGCAGGTAATGCTAGGAGATCCTCAGTTTTCTCAGAACTCCGTAATCCAAGCGGAACACTGAGGAACATATTTACAGGAAAGCGACGAAGCGTGCCGTTAAGCCAAGAAGGCTAACGACACGCTCCGTCACTTTAGAAATACATCCCCCTTATGCTAGTTTGTAACTTCTATGTGTGCTGCTTAATGCAACACACATAGAAGTTGCAAATCAGCATTTTTTAAATGATTGCTTATGTGCAAGAAGGGGGACCTTCCTACCCATAAACAATCATTGGCGTTTTGCTGTTTCTATGTGTGCATCACAACGCAGCACATATGGAAAAAGCAAAAACTATGAGAAATAAAGCATTTCTCCTCGTTTTGCCTGTTTAAGACCAGGTTTTCCCTGGTCTTAATTTTGGCACTGACTCCTATTTACGCTGCCCTTGTAAATAGGGGTCAGTGTCAAAATCAATGTTGCATGGAAGACCCGGCATAACACACATTGCACTCCTCTTACACACTAAATGTAGCGTGAAAGGGGACCTGATTTACAAGGCAGCGTTCAGCCACTTAACTTGACTTAACGCTGCCTTGTAAAGAAGGCGAAGCCCCTATCGCCACCACAACATTGCTAAAAGTGGCGTTGTGGTGACTTGTAAATCTGCCCCTGAGTGGGCAAAACTCCCCAAACTCCACTCCTAATTTAGATGCAAATCTTTTGCTCTTTTGCGACGACTTCTCACAATCTTGCCACTCCTTCCATCTCATTGTTGACCTGTCCTGGTCCAATTATCCATACTTAGTTGTTCGGACTACTTCAGTTCCTTCCTTTCTGTGCTTCTGACTACCTGCTCAAATGCCTGTATCGTATTCAAACGGCGGCTGCCAAGCTATCTAGTCCCCACTATTCTTCATTTTCTGCAGCTCTTAATATTCTGCACTGGTACCTGCTGCCTAAATGGGTAACAATCAAATCCTTGTGCAGGTTCGCAAATCTAAACACCTGGTAGGACTGTGTTTTCTTCAAACAAGATTGCCTAATTCGGGAAGGTGCGGGTGGGCGGCCTCTCTTCCTCAGTCAAGGCAGCCGTGCTATGGACCTCTCTCTGATCTGAGCTGAGTTTGATTGACAGTCTACTTCTGTTTTTGAAATCACTTAAAACGTGGCTCCACACATGCTAATTTGGCCCTTTATACTTAGGACCCCTTCGGATGTAAATTTGGGTCTTTAGGATGTCCTTAGTACCAAGACACGTGTAGGTAACAGTGCGAAGTGTAGCTAATAACAACAAGGAGAACATGTCCTTCAGTCCATGCTGAAGGGAAACAAATTTAAAATTGCATGATCTGTTTTAGGTCTAAGTGGGAAAAATATGCTAATATCTCTGACACCAAACATCTGCATTATGTACAGTTGTACTAACGATTTGCAGTGGACAGTAATCGAACAGATAAGTTCAGGGGGCAATCAAATCCAACGCCTGTTTGAAAAGGAACAAAGATGGTTGTATCGTCTGTTAACTCATACCTCTGGCCTTAATGATAACATCCCATGGGGCACGATTCTGGCACGCTAGCCACACTATGCATTTACTCAATATTAGCAAACTGAATTGTGAAGATGCTGCTATTATTATGGGAAATGCGTCAGATGCCTTTTGTTTATATATCTCTGTCATCATTGATATGCATTTTGGGATATAAGAAACATACTGGCTACCAACACCAGTGAGTCACACTCAGGCAGCTTAAGTAAAACCAACAATTTTATTACATCAAATTCGTGGTACTATTCGATTACTCACTCCATTTGCATTTTTCATTGGTATGCAATATTGATGTGTGCTGCTGATATGTATTCTTCTATATAATTTAGGAAGAAAAGGAAATTTAATTTAGGTTTTTTCCCCCTTTGTAAAGTGATCTGTGCTGTCGAATTCACACAAACTTGTATCCATTTGAAAATATCCAAGTGTAATTTCCAATTACTAAGATTATTGTCCATCAGGAGAGCTTTAGTGAAAACCTTAATAAAGTTTTTCCAGCTACTCTTTTTTCCTTACTACATCATGACGCATCCGTAAAAAACGGAAGTCGTCTTAGTACACCTCGTTACTCTATCCACGATTTGAGCCCCGGTCTAGACATCCCACCTAAGCGGACACACGCTGACGTTGCAATCATCATGCTGCACGCGTGCGTATGAGGCGGTGAGTTACACCGGGCTATCCTCACATCGAGCCCCGGTCTAGACTTTCCGTTCAAGCTGACGCACTTTTACGTTGTATTTGTCTCTACGTGCGAACGCAAGAAGCGGAGAGTTACATTGGTCTGAATGACTTTAAAAAGCCTCCCCGCGACCAGCTCATGATCCTCGGGGTCCTGCTACTGGGCAGTAATAGGTGTGTGGCGAGTGGCGTACCTTGGAGTAGTAAGTGATTTTAAGTACCAGCTTCTAATGTCAGACGGATGTACAGTTTCATATGTACGATTCTGTTAATTTGGCCCTACCCTCTTTTCTCTATTTTTATATACAGAGTGTGACTACAGGTATCCGCTCCCCTCCTGGACCCATGGGGTTATCTTCCCCACTTTTTAAAGTAAGTGACGTATTCCTAATACCGTTACACTGAATACGTTACCGATCATTAGCTCAGTCAAACCATAAAACCATATGGATTTTAATGTTTTTATGTGTGTATGTGAAATTTCACATTTAATCTTACGTCCCACAGTAAGTACATGAGATAAGTCACTCTATCCTATATAAATTGTCCATTAGGAAACCGAGGTACCATACTACTGACCCCGGGTGGGACTTGGTATACTTGAATCATAATAATTGGTGTAACTATAAAAGTAATACCATTGCAATACTATAGAATTTGCAAGATTGTTTGCCACACTGAGAGATTATTCACTTCTGTCCTGAGAATATCATACTGTACTATGTATGTCTACGCAATTGTGTGTTTTTTTCATTATCTGCACATACCATTGGCTTAGTAAGAAGTGGTAAGCCGGGCTACAAATTGTAAGTCTTTTTATATCTGTCACCAACACCCCAGGTTAGGGTGCACCTTAGAGTGTGCATACCGCCGAGGTGTCTTTTCGCTCACTTTTTTCACCAGTTGGTCCTGACGAAAGCCTTGCCAAATTGACTACTTTACAGGCAGAAACATGTTGACCATGATTTTACTTCACTTATATTTTGGACTAGACCGTTAGATTCGGTTTTCACGTCCAATCACAGTTTTTAGCAGTGCTTGGTTAACCACGAATAAAGTTGGTTTGGGTTTAAACCAAGCCCTTTTTAAACACAATCATTTTTCTATCACCACACTCTGGAAGAAACCCGCTCTGCTGTAACCAGGCGTAGTAGCACACCAGGGAGGCACTCGGCCTCTCAGGTGGGAACCCAATGATGAAGCATGTTACCAACCAGGTTGGTGAGTGAGTGTTCTTTTACTCACTGGAGTGTTTCTTTTCCTCTTCGTCTCTCTTCTCCGCCTTTGTTTAGGCGCTATTTAACGAATAAACAGGTTGTGCACTCTTTTATTGTTTATACTCAGTTGTGCAGGAGAACACACACTGCAAAGGTCAAACAGGCAGGTATACTACGGGGAAAAAAAGGGGGAGCACAGCTAAAACATGTATTTCCCTTCTAAGCTGTCCCGTTGGAACTGACAACTACTGCTATTAAATCAATTTGATTCAAAAAAGTTACATTCCGGTTACAAAAGCCCATAAAGCTTAACACAAATGAGTCACAGAAAAGACAAAAAAATATAAAATCCAATATTTAAAAGGAGACCTTGTGAATATATAACGTACTTGTGCAAGCCACTCATAAATATATATATGAGAATATTTTCAAATCTGTCCAACAACACTAAAACTAGTTTCTGTCTCGTTTTTTTCAAAAGGCTTACATATCATTATAATAAAAATCTACCCTTTGTGTCATATCCGAGGACATCACACACTTTTATAGTCTCAAATGGCATAAACAATCAGAAACAGTCCACCCTTGTCAAAGCTGTATGATGTACGGGTGGACTCCCCGGTCAATGAATTAGATAACAGTGATTCTGAAAAGCAAGCCACGAGAATATTGAGGGCCTCATTTATGAGAAGTGTTGCATCGCTGCATGAAAGCAGCGATGTGACACGTCTCAGTGCACCCTCCTTGCAACTTGATGGATGCGTCGTATTTACTGTATGACGCATCATGTCGCAAGGAATGACAGATATACGTCAGTATTGCAGACGTATCACTCAGCGCAAAAGTGGCACATTGCTGGATTTGTGTCAGAAGCGTGTCGCAACTCCAGCAATGTTCCTTTCACATGGGGCAAGCCGCATGTGAAAGGGCCTGCGTCACTCTTATGCCTGGCATGAGGCAGGTATAAGGTTTTGACGCATTGGGGTCCAAGAAGTGATGCAGTGAAATCTTATAGATTTCACTGCACTACTCTGACGACCCTTTCTTGCGAGGGAACGCCCACCCTGCATATATTATACCTGACACGGGTATAATGAAGGGTAGGGGTTTACGAAGTGACGCATCTGCTTAGATATGTCACTTCGTAAATATGGAGCAACATAGCGCATTATTTATGCCGCCGCTGCATCACTAAAAGTGACGCAATGCTGGTGCAAAGTTGACACAGGCCTTCATAAATAAATCCCTGAGTTTCTGCATTAACATGTTGTACTCAGTACACCCACTTAGTACTTCTATGTTAATATTTCTAAAACTGGTACAAGCAGATGATGACAGCTGTAGTCTGGGAAACAAAATGTAAACTGGACTTCAGATTCTTTAAGTGGCAGATATGAAGGGCAGCGACTGCAGGTAAATTTCTATCTATCTTTCTATCTCCTTTGTAAAATTAACCAAGGGCAAAATACCACGGCAAAGTTTGTCATGTTGTGTCTTAGGGTCTCATTCAAAGCTTGATGGATGGTGCATCAAGTAGCTAGAGCAGAAGAGTCCTTGCCTCTGCCAGCTCAGGAGCAACACGCCCATGGAAGTTCACTGATGTGTTGACAGGGAATGTTGACAGAATGTGTTCCCACTAAACAGTGGGAGTACATTAGGTAAAAATGCATTTCCGGCCAGGCCACGTGACATGATTGCCCGGTCTGCCAGTAGCGGCCCCTGGAGGGAGTTTTGCGGGGCAGTGGGGCGGGGCCGGGGAGGGGCAGGGTGGGTGTAGTAAACTCCAGCTCACGACCGACCAGAGTGATGTAAAGAAATAAATAAATAAAACGAATTTCATTGCGCACGCTGAAACGCCAAATGCGTTTCAGAGCACGCAATAAAATTTGTTTTATTTATTTATTTCCTTACATTACTCCGGTCGGCCATGAGCCGGAGTTTACTACCTTCCGTCCTGCCCCTCCCCCGCCCCGCCCCAATGCCCCGCGGAACTCCCTCTACGGGCCGCTACTGCGGTCTGCAAGAGTTTTGTTTCACAGACAGGAAGTTCTAAAGCAGGGGATTGTTTACTACAAAAACAACAAATCAGTATCCCTGATGACCTGGACGTTTTCTGCTGTGAGGTGGGGGAGGCAGGGGGTCATTATTTCCTTTACCTGTTTGAGATGTCCATTCCACTGGTGGCGGTGGCAGACAGGAAAGAGCTTTGTCAGATGGCCCATACTGAAAAATGTGGGCCTTTCTATGCTGTTAAGTTTGTGGTCTCTGGGGGATTGACTACTGACAAAGAATTTGAGGAAACCAAACCTCTAAATGAGGTGAGGTAACAGCAAGGGTGTTGTTAGAAATGCGGGTCTCTAGTTGGCAGTGGCTTGCACCCTGTCCAAGTAAGGACCCTTCTATCTAGTCAGGATAAGGGAGTTACACACTTGGTAGCTTGGCAGTAACAGACAGGCTTAACCCAAAGGCAATGTGTAAAGTATTTGTACCCAAACACACAGTAGCACAGGGAAAACACCACAAATGGACACCGCACCAGTTAAAAAAAATAAAGTATCTTTATCCAAACCAAACACGACTGAAACAACAAAAAATCCAACAAACACAACTCAAAATATGACTTCTAAAATGTTTCAAGCAATTCAGTCTATAGAAATCTATGGATGCATGATTTTTACCTTAATTGTGTCAAAATTCACAAGGCAAAACAGCTGCAGAGAAGGGAAGCGTTGGAAAACACATTGATTGTATTTAGCCACAGGAGTATAACCCATAAACCACGTTGAGACTCGGGTAGGTACGTAAGGACAAAGTAAAAGTATCTCAACTGGTATCACTACAAAGGTCAATTAGACATGTATGTATGATACATTATGTGAAAAGAAAACGGGAGACTCAGAAATGATTTTGAAATGTTCACATGGCATCATATAAGTGTGATCAAGAATAAAAAGGTACAGTTGTAGCAGAACTGTAGACAAATAAATGTGTGAACAACCCAAATTGGACTTGGTGCTCAATTTTTAGAAAACACAGTGAGGCGTCAGTTCCTGAGTCCTTGTGGAGGTGAGGCAACAGTTCTGCTGCATGCAGGAGAGGTGGCACTGTGGTAAATAATTTAATTACCGGTACTTAATTTGATGCGGAAAATTAATAAGAATAGCTCAGTAAAATAAGAGGCAGAATCCGTGGTATTAGAGATTCGGAACAGGCTTTATTCCAATAACAATTCGAATTGTTGGCTTCATATTCCATCACCACGGAGGTTCAGGAAGTGAAGGACCATACATTATTGACAGGTAATCATTTTTATAGAAGAGGCATTACAGTGAAACAGATGCAGGAGGCGTAACAGTTGATAACAGAGATAAAGATATACATGCGTAACTAAAATGGGTGTAACTAGGCGTAACTAAAGAACGTCATTAGGTATGATGTCACAAATGGGTGGTTCCATGAAAGAATTTCGCAATGTCAGCAAAAATACTTGGCAGAGATGCGCGCGCGGCAGCATGACGTGTGATTTGACGTGCAACTAGGGGGAGAATGGGACTTGACATTTAGCTCTACATGTGGAGACAAAAGTCTGGGGTTATGTCAACCTAATCCCAAATCATATCTAATATCCTATGTTTAAAGAACTGTGTTATCCAAAAAGAAAGGTCTCTTAGGATAGAATCTTATTCTATACTGACTATACTGACTGTTAGTGCGTGTACAAGCGTCTAAGTGTCTACACTAGATGCGAGGGGGTAGGAATATTCCATGGTAACAGGGTTTATGAATTACTTGCATGAGGACAGCGAGGCCTGGCCCCTTTGCACGGTAGCTGGAGGAATGTTTACCTAAACTGCTAGACAGGAATGCATCGGATGAGGGGCGGAGGAGATAATCTTGAAGGTGAAGTACAGTTTTCTGGCAGGCTACGGGCTGGATCAGGCACCGTTAGCCGCACAGGGAGTAGGACAAAGTTCATGGTCACAGATGCAGGCTCAGACTGGAGCTTTCAGAGGCAGAAGGCAGGAAAAGGCTTGGTGGCAGGATCAGGGCCTACTCGCCTGGACTGTAAAATGGGATAAATGAACCATATAAAGCCGGTGGCCTTTCATACTTAGGAATAGAATATCCAGCCCATTCATGGCGGATCTGAAAGAGGACATGTTGACGGTGGACGCACATGTGTTTGCGTCTTCATAACTGGAACTGGAGGGAACATACATGTACTTGTGATTTATACATGAAACCGCTGGGGTCCAAGATAGGGGACATAACCGACCATAAAAATCCATATTTCCACAGCACGTCAAATCCGGACTGTAGGGGGAAATGTGGCATCGATTTCCAAGGCGACTCTGGTCTGCAGGTGTTGCATCAGAAAAATGTTGCACACGGTTGCAATGCCTGAAATTCAGCTGCTATGGGTCAATGCAGAGGTGGAAGATGCATCGCTTCTTTTAGCTGCACAGTCAGACCTATGTTGGATTTCGTTGCAGGGTCTCGGACTTCAGAGACCAGTGCATTGAATTAGGTGCGTGGTTTGTCTTTGGGCCGCTGGCAGGCGCTGTGTCGATTTCTTTGGCTGCACTGGGCTGTGCTTTGGAAGTTTCAGCCACAAGAAGAGCAAAGCATCAATTTTACAGATTTCGTCAGATCTGTGTAGATCTTTGCAGCAGGAACAACCTCCCAGGGCCCAGAACTGGATTTGGCACCACAGGACAATCATAACTCCCAGCAGTGGAGTTCAAGGATGCTTCAGGTGAGTGCTTTGAGTCCCTGACACTTCAGAACAGGAGGCAAGCACACACAAGCTCTTGTAGAAACTTTACAAGCAGGAAAGTCCAGTCCATTTCCTCTCCTTGACAGAAGCACCAACAGCAGGCCAACCTAGCAAAGCATCACACAGCAAAGGGGCAGTACTCCTCCTTACAGCTCTTCAGCTCGTCACCTTGATTCCAGAAGTAGTCTAAAGTTCTGGGTTTTTAGATCTAATACTTATACGTATTTTCCCTTTTTAAGTCTTTGTTCAGAAAATCTCTCTTGCTCAGTAAAACCAGTTCTGTCCTCCCTGGTACAGTTGCACTGCAGGAGGAGGAGGCAAAAATGTGCAGAGCAGCCACAGCCTATTAAGTTGGAAGGAATACCTCCTCCCCTACCCTAGCCCAAGATGGCCCATCAGCATTTGCAGGTCACACCTCAGCTTCCTTTGTGTGAGTGCCTAGAGTGAATGCATAAACATCCCCGGTCAGTCTAAAACCAGATGGTGAATCCACAAGCAAGCAGAAGCACACACGAATCCAAATCTCTAGCTTTTCCCAAATAAGAGCTACACTTGTAAAATATTACAAGGCAGCCCCTATGGTAGTCTATGGGAGAGCTAGTCCTAGCGATAGTGAAAAATGAAATACACAGTATTTAACTATCAGGACACGTAAAACACATCAGTACATGTCTTGCCATTAACATACACTGCACCTTGCCCATGGGCCTACCTTTAGGGGTGCACTTGCCAAATCGACATGGCATCTAAAAACTGAGTGTGCAGAAACCAAAGTGGCAGGTCTGAGACACATTTGAAGGGCTACTGGTGTGGTTGGCACAATCAGTGCAACAGGCCTACTAGTACCACTTGATTTACAGGTCCCGAGCGCACACAGTGCATTTTACTAGGGACTTACCAGTAAATCAAATATGCCAATCATAGATAACCAATCAGCATTACAATTTCAATAGGGAGCACTTGCACGCTGGCACTGATCAGCAGTGGTAAAGTGCCCAGAGTACTTAAACCAGCAAACCCTAAATCCAGCACACAGTCACAAATGCAGGAGGTAGAGGTGAAAATACAGTGGAAACCACACCAAGGATAACTGGTCTCATGGATTTTATTGGTCCATCTACCACATTTTTGTGTATTCCCTTCTTAATGAACAAAAGCTTGGAAACATTTGAATAATAAAACCAGTTTCAATTAAAGATCCAGTTCAACTGCAAATCTTGTGCTTTATGCATAGTGATATTATGCATTAATCAGAGCATACATGATATATGAGGTGATGTGTCTCAATTCTTTCATATGCTGTGGCACAAATGCTGTTTTTAAATAAAGCTAATATAATTAAAAGCATTCTAATCTCTCCATCCAACATCTGAACATTTGCAGTAGGTGGAGTTTGCAATAGTGAGCAAAGTGACTTTCTAGGTAAGATGGCTTTATGGAGCTCAGTGCTTTCCAGCTGAAGTCATTTATGCTCCTTGGGAGGACTTGATAAAGAGGATTTGTGTGTTTAAAAATAGGCCCAAGCTAAATTTAAATTGCACAATCCTCTTTCGCAGAATTGCTGGAATTTTGTGTTACGCTTGTTACATGAAATTTCCAAATTCCACTATTACACATAAGTGGCATAAGTATGCCAGTATTCGCAGCAAAATGTTAGCACAGTAGTGTGGGAACAAAGTAAACAACCAGAGAGCTAATGTTGTTTGCAGCAATTGTGCTGTAGGCACCGTATTTTAGTGAGAAATACGAGTTCGGGTCAAAAACTAATGCAAGAATGTATTTCACACTAAAGTATATCGCTTAATGACAGATTTGCATTTCAAGTATCAATGCGTAATTTCACTGAACTTTCCTGAAGTTTTATGCAGTTATGCAAAACCAAATTATATGAATTTCACACAGACCTATTTAAAATCTGAGTGTGGAACAGTGCTCAGGAGGCTGCAAATGCTGGAAATGCTTTACCTTTCCTTACTTGGTTTCTGAGCTTCAGCTGGGTTTTACAATGGGTCTTCAATTTGGGAATGTTTGGCAGGATTCTCATCTACGTTGCTGTTATTCTGCGCTTCGTAGTTTGCAAAATTTATATCCTGCTCATCAGGCAGGAATATTCGGTTTGCTTGCAGCATAACAAAGCCCGATCACCCAACTATATAACATTTAAATATTTGTCGAGTGACAGAAAGATCCGCGTTTGCGAGGACTTTCCATCACGCTCACATTTCGTAGGCCTATTTCTGGTTATCGAGCTTGGTCAATAGGTGGTCTGAGCGAAAATCATTAATACAAAACGTGATGTGAAGGTAAAATAAATAGAACTCTCATGTTTAGTTTCCCCTTTTGCATTCTTTAGGTCGAGCCTAGCGTTGCAGTGCATGCGCTACTTGCTTTGCGAGGCATGCAGTATTCAGTATAGCGTGGAAGCTTTGTGAAAGCTCCACCCATCTTTTTCCTTGGCCTAAGTCCTAAATGCTGCCTTCGGATTCGTTTTAGGCTTGTTAGTCCCTCCTCATGACCGCCATGTCATCATAAGTATCCTTCCATGATTACTTGCCCCTTTACACTGAACACAATTTTCCTCCCTGTCTCTCTCCCCCTGCCCCCTCCCGCAGTCCATGACTTCTCGGCTGCCATCGCCACACCCACTCCCGTTTGTGCCTTTTCGTTTTTCAAATGTTTACCATTCCCTTCCTTTTGAGAAAAAGTTAATATGTGTAATATTCAGCAAAACAAAATATTTTAATGATTTCATTTCTGCAGCTAAGTACACACACTATCCAAGGCACAAGTGCTTTCAGAAAATGCAAAATGTAGTCTTCTTCGCCGCTTTTCCCAGGAGTCCACTTGAAAGCATAAATTCAGAAATGGCAACATGTTTTCTGCTGTCGAAATTCTGTCTTTTGCTTTGATCAATGGGATTCCTCTAAAAACGCTTTATGGGTCGACCTAAGCTACTGCGGTGGCCATCTCGGAAACAGGCATACTGTAGAGCGACGTTCTTAGAACACTTTTTAGTAGCAACAAACCTTGCTCCTAAAGTTAGGATGGCTGCCGCATAGAACATGTTCAGAATGATTCCACCAGGCAGAAGAACAGAAGGGGCCCGGGGCGGGGAGGAGGTGGAGAGGGAGAATGGAGTGGGCCCTACCGAGCTTCTAGCTATCTTGCAACAGCGGCCTCGGCAGCAGGCGACGGGTTGCAGCTCTGTGCTCCCTCATGCTCAACACTGTCCCAAGCTGCAGACGGCCACCGCTTCCGGGGTCCAGGGTATGAGGGGCCAGCAACGGCCGTGGGGCCTTAAAGAGGCCGTGGCACCCTTTGTGAGAGAGAGAGAGAGTGGGGACAGTCCTTGGCATTGTTGATTGTCCCACCTCTGCTGTTCGTTAAAGTTCTGCATTTAAAGGTTTTAGTCCTGGGGGATCCTGAGCCCCCTCAAACATTTCATTCGATATTTCTCCCTTATGTAGTAGCTTACCACTTCCTGCACCTATAATTTGCCACATTTGTTGCCCTTCTTCAGAAATTTACCTATTTGTATTGCTCATCCTTTTGTAATTTACCTCCTTATTGTTTTTTACATCACGCTAACACAATAGGGCAATATACACCATACTTTGCTTTTCATAGATCACTTTCTCCCATTAATTTCCCCAGAGGAGAATTTCAGCAATTTATTCTGCGTTGTTAGTCTATTCTCCATCTTTCAAAGTATTTTGATGTATTCATTGTTTCACGCAGAAATGTAACCAATATATTGTCCTTCATCGTTTGATTACCACGTTATTGTCAAATATCGAATTCCACACCCTTCTGGTGCTCTAACAAACCCATTGCCAGGTTTGTTTTTTAGACCACTTGCTGTCTACAACACTCACATGTATTCCCTATTTCTTTATTATGTGCTTTGACCACCCCTTAGTTGCTTGTACGTTCTTGCTACCTGCTTTATTTTCTCACTTAGAAAGTAACATTCAGCTTGTTGCCATCCTTGGTGCCTTTCTTTCATTTCCTGTCCTCATAATTGCCCTCCCCATATTATTTTACCTTGCATATGCAGATTATTTTACATCCTCATCACTCCATATTGACTCTCATGCTGATTTTCTCCATATTAGCTAATTTACCCTTTCTGTTTTACACCACCCGCTGGAGACCCTGCTCCCTTTTGTCCCCTCGTGCTTTATTTATCAGCTTACTGCCACCCTGAGCTGTCCCTCCCTATTGACCTTCATACTTCGTTTGTCCCTTCTACTTGAACCTTAATTGACCTTTCTCTGATTCTCCGTCTTGGGTGAATTCCTATGTTACCCATCATACATTAGTTAATCTTGACTTGTTGATCCCACTTAAATCACAATTGACTGTTTGATCTTAAATCATGTTTTTGTCACATCTCAAATTTGAACTCCATCATTTCCACATCTACTGTATTGTTTGAACAATTTACTTCTGCCCTTTCAGGCTCTTGCCTCTTCACACATTTAGTTCCACTCTGTTGTTCCCACCCGTATATTTTTGTATACTCAATACCTTCCCTTGTCTCTCTGGCATTTCCCACATTGTCATGGTATTCCTTTCTCTGAAATTGTGCTCATTCAGATTTGTAACCTTAAGTGTTCTTCTAATTCCTCCTCTCATTTTTCACCTGTTGACCCACTGAAATCTTGCATTTTAATATATGTACAATAGTTTCTACATCAGGAATATTCTCTGTAGTACATGACAGCTTGTGGTTCTTCTTTGCCTTAATTGCCTCTTCCCTCTCCAGTCATGGCTTCAACCAGATACATTTAATCCCATCTCCCCCCATTGGACACTGATGGCCTTCCAGGGCCCCAGCAGGTCCCTTGGGGCCCAGTTGTGTAGTGACAGCTTAGTCAGCAGCCTTAGGGGTCTTATCCAGCCCCCAATGACTGCTGGTCTGGGGAAGAAGTTTTATTGCCCCAATGGAGCAGCGGTGTTGGCAGCTGCTTCCACTTCATCTTCACCAACCACAAAAGCCGTGCAGTCGGTCTCACACTAGCAGAAGCTTGTCAACCATCATCACCATGGACCACAGGCCGGAACCATCTAAAACCAGGGTATGCCGGCTGGGTCAGTCGATACCAGGACTGCTGTGGTGGACCCTGAGCCTGACCCACCAATTGGCTATGGAGTCTTTGGTGTTGTTTGGTAAGTAGTCTTGTATTGGGCAGAATTTAAACAAATTATAAGTCTGTTCTAAAGCTGGAGAGCCGCGAGGCCCAAAGTCTTATTTAAGTGTAGAAGTACAATGTCCATGTTGTACTGAGCATTAATGGTTGCAGAACCGGGGGGTGGGATTTATTTTCTCCATATGGTTCTGTTAGAGCCATTAGTGTGTTTGCATCTTCGCCTGTGCAATATGTAGTTGCCTAACTATATCAGCTGTGTTTCACAACCTCTATATGATTGTGGAATTTGGAAGCTGCAAGTAGTTGCTGAATTGAGGTGCCCATGATTTTTTGCCTACAATGTAATTTGTGACCTGTATTGATGGGAGGGAAGGCAGTGATGGCTCGTTGGTCTAGAGTTGCACTGCTGGGACTGCCATGTTTTTCTTTGCAAGAGTGGCATGGGTGCATGGTTCTGTGATGGCATGATGGGACAGCTTCATTATGTTATGAGTATGGGGCTTGTCCTGCCAACTTGCTTGTGGGTTGCAGCGCTGGTCCCACTTCATTTTCATGGAGCTTGTGTAATGTGGATTGGACTGGCCGAATTGTCCTGCAGTTGCTTTAGATGGTTTACAGGGTTTATATGACTGAACTGTGTACAAAGATGCCTCAATAATTTGACATGATTTGAAAAGATAATCTTGCATGTCTTCGTTTTTACTTCAGGCCCTGTAACTAAGAACCTTCTTGAATATTTACTTGTTGGTATATCGGCTTTGTCTTTGAAACAATGATTCTGGGATGTGCTGTTTGCCTAATTTTATACATATTAGGTTCTGCTAGTTTTGTATCATGATAGGGCTTGCCATGTCTCCTAGTCTGTTTCTGACCAGCTGCCACGGTGAACATCTGAATTTTGTAGAAATTATTTCATGGGTGGAGAATTGAAATCTGTATTTTTGAAGTACTGTAAACTAAGTTTACCATTGGTAATTGAAATGCCCAATCATTTAGACGAGCAGGTGCTGCTTTATGTTTTACTTATGAGGTCTATTTGTCTGCCTTCTAATGGTTATTGTAAGAGAATCTGAAGCCAATCAATCGTTTTTAATAAAGCTCAAAACTGAGGGTTACATTGAAGTCTAATCTTGTATCTAAAATAAGAGCGGGTAGTGCACAGCTTATTACATTGATTTCCATGAATAGAAATCAGTAGTTTGTTCATTCGATTTCTTATTTCTATGTATGGTTTCCAACAAAGAATAATATATCGTATAAAAGAAACAGATTCTGATCGATATTGATTTAATTTAAAATTAAGGTAAGTGTAGAAAATTTGATTTCTGCAATTATTTACCAATGTACTACATTTGTCAACTTTGAGTTTAAGATATATATCATTTCTACAATTAATTTGTTATTGAGACCAGGTATAAACTAAAAGTTTCCATCACAATTCTTCATTTAAAAGACGTTGTTCAAGATAGAGAAAGCATACCATTTATTTGAACAAATTAATCTTCATACCTCGGTATTCAAACGTATGATACCCATGTACCAACCACCTATTTGACTGTATAATGGGTATGTACACCTTTGTATCTGAAAACACAGACTACACTTTAGTTGCACACTTCTTGAAAAGTACCACAATGCTGGTGATCCTTTTTTAGGTTGAACATTCGAGATCTCTTGTATATACTTTAGAATATACACTTATATATACTTATATATGTATATACTTTGTGGGCTCTGCTCTGGTGATCAGCCCTAGGACTTGTCTGCTTCTGCTTAGAGACTTTTTTTCTATTCAACTGCCTCTATTTAACTGTCTTGATAGAAAACGACCAGCAGAGGTCAGTAAAATACCAAAATTGATTTCTGCTGAGAGACTTTATTTTTTTTTTAAATGTTTCTGGCAACTGCCTCTATTTAACTTTCTTGATAGAAAACGACCAGCAGAGTCAGTAAGATACTAGAATCACTTTAGCATTCTCTAGATTCCAGTGCATAAAAATTGTCTTTCACAAGCACCCGTAGACAATAATATTTTTTTCAAATCTTGTGTTTTCAGTGATATGACCACCGAAAGCCCTGATTTTATGTTAAAAATAGAGCTGAGGATGATACCATTTCCTGCTGAAAGGCTATATTTCTCTTTATGTGTTCCCATACCTGGCGTGTCAGGCAGTTTGGTGCTTACTTTTTCTCTATGTTAAAGAACAGTAGATGTTTCAGCACCCAGGTTAATGTGCTGCATAGTTAAATACATATAAGGTCCCAAAGGCGAGACCGATTGCATTGCAAATGCTTGTTACTTTAGTGTGCTCGCATGCACATCGATTGTTTGCAGAATTCACTTTGCCTCTCGGTTGGTATCTCATGAGGTTTTTCTTGTTATTTACTTATTTAAGTGCACTGGATTACTACCAGGAAAAAATACTGACCAGTTCAGCTTGACATAATTCAGTCCTGGTTGTTACTTCATCATCTGAAATTAAATCCAAACAAGACAGAATATCTGTCACTCCGATCTTCCCGAATGAATAGTCCAATTCATTCCTGGCTAGATTCATGCTCAATTCTGGAACAATGACTGATGGCATTAAATCACAGAAGCTAATTTCAAAACTATGGTACTGAAGTTTGAGATTGGATTATGGAAATTCCAACCTCTATAGTATACAAAAAGTACTCTTGTCTTCAAGGCAGCTCTTAAAGCAACACCACATTTTGTCTCAGGAATGATACTTCAATTCCAATGTCACTAAAATGGCTACCATAACAATACGATTCATGTGGAACACACCACACATTAAACACTATACACAACCTGGCACAAATGAGAAACTAAGGAGGACACTAGACCACAGAGGGCTGAATCTCTACTACAAGGATCTCCATCATTGAAGACAAAGCACACACTGGCACAATCTTTTCCCTCGTGGCCCCAAAACCCATATCCCCCTTCCTTTATCTCCCCTTACATCTCATCTTCCTTAAAGAAAGACACCAACTGGCACATGCATCAAGCAAAAATCCAGTCGGTAGAATACCGAATCGGTAAAATCACCCGTTAGCGAGTGTCAAAAACCGAATCCCAATGCATCAACCCAAATCGTAAGAAAATAAAGAATCGCCAAAAAAATACCGGAAAAATAACTAATCACAAATAACTAATCCGCACAAATACCGAATCGCAAATTACCGAAGTCGCAATCACCGAAATCACAAATTGCTCCCGGCAAGTGCCAATGGCTAATAACGAATCGCTACACAATGCAACAAAACTCGCAAATACCGAAAATCCCAAAATTCGCTATTTAGCATGAGCAGATTAAGGGGAATCAGAACCTGGAGGTAAAGTAACAAAAATAAAAAATAAAAATTTTAAAAAAAATTCCACATGTGCAACAGATCGTACCAATCAGCAAACCCTTAAATGTGGCCCAGGAGACCCTGTTGGCTAGCACAAAATGGCAGCCCTCTACGTGCTTGCAAGGAGGATGCGAATCAATGCTGCAGGACAGCGCAGGAGAAGGGTACAGGAGAGAGTATTCCGAGTGCGCATCACCTTGCTGGGACAGAATGAGGACGAGGTGTATGAGAAGTATCGACTGAATCGTGCCATGATCATGCGCCTCATTGCAGACCTCGAACCACTCCTGCAGCACCAGACACATCGGACCAATGCAATCCCTGCGCACGTCCAGATCCTATGCAGCCTGCACCTACTGGCCTCAGGAAGTTTTCAGGGGGTAATCACCGTAGCCGGAGGCGTATCGCAAAGCGCACTCTCACGCTTCTTCCAGAAATTCATAGATGCCATGCTGACTATGATACACACCCACATCAGCTTCCCCACAGCAGTTGGACCGCAACAAACAGGCATTCTACCAGGTGGCCCATTTCCCCCATGTCATTGGATGCATCGACTGTACGCATATCCCCATCTGTCCACCCTCTGCCAATGAGTACATATTCCGGAACCGCAAGTCCTACCACTCTATCAATGTGCAGGTTGTGTGCGATGCCAAGCACATCATCACGGACCTAGTGGCACAATTTCCGGGGAGCACACACGACTCCTACATATTCCGACACAGTGGCATCCACAGGCGTCTACTCAACGGAGAATTTGGAGAGGGACTCCTGCTTGGTACGTACACATACCTCTTCCACACATGAGCACCACACATGTATGAACATCACCGTTGCTAAGTCTTTGCTTCTATCTTGTAGGTGACAGTGCATACGCCCTGCGGGAATATATACTCACCACCTACCTCATCCAGCAACACCACAGGAGCGACGATACAACGCGGCCCACATAAGCACAAGGAATGTCATAGAGAGGACCTTTGGGATTCTGAAGAGTCGCCTTAGAATCTTACATAAAACTGGCGGTACCTTGCTATACAAACCTGATACCTGCTGCCGGATTGTAGCTGTATGTGCTATGCTGCACAACATTGCAACCAGAAGGGGGATACCCATAGAGGTGGACAGGAATCGCGACTACCGGGATGACCAACCACCCGCCCAACACCAACAGGCACAGGTCCCTAACACAGCAGAGGGCCATAGGAGGCAGACATACATCATGCAACATCATTTCTGAACCAGGTAAGAATGAAAGATGACAAATTATTGGTGGTGCTACTGTCTAATGCACAGGAGCACTGAGGCATGTGCGACCAAACAAGCAATAAAATTATATATCCCCAGATAAACTGTTACAACAAAAGGCCGTTTTTGTCACGGCTGTGCAGCGTCAAATAGGGGAGGACCATGGTTGCCCCACCACGGTCAAGTATGACTGTCAGTTAGTCTATTGGCGCTTGCCACGAACGCCAAGCCTCCTCTCAGGTGTCTCCTCCACCTCACCACGGCCTGTGCCTGTGGAGCAACGGGAACTGCGCCGCCTGGTGCTGGCCTCTGCTACCGAAACACTGCTCACACTTGAGGCAGCCTCACTGCCGTCATCCCCTCCCAATGCGCTAGCACTGAATGTGCCGCTCTGCAGGTGTTCTACTGCAGCGGTGACCTGTCCTAGAGCCCTGGCTACATCCCTGCAAAAGTATCCAAGGTCCACCTGCAGTGACACCGAGCGGCGTGCCAACACTGCGGTGCTGTTGCTCAGCCTGGTGATGGCCTTTGTAGAGGCTGCGGACCTGACCAAGTTCTGCCGCTGCCTCCTCCTCTCGCTCTCATGGCCTTCCCTCATGGCACGGGTGAGCTCATGTATGTCCTCCCTCAGGTACCCATTGCCCTCTGCCACCACAGTGGTCATGTCCCTCACTGCCGCTGTCATGGCACGCATATCTTTGGCAAGGCGCGCTATGTTGGAGCTAATTGTAGCCATGTGTCTCCCCTGCAGGCGCTGGACACGCAGCATCCTTTCCTCAATGCCACCATTTGGGGAGATTGCAATGTCGCCTGAGGATTGTGAACTGCGCAGAGACCTGCGGCGCTGTCGGGGTCTGACACGTGCTAGTGGTGCAGCAGGCGGTGGGATGCTTTGCAGACTTTGGCCCGATGGTGTAGCAGGTGTTTGGCATGTTTCCATCACCTGCATGGGTGGAACTTGTGACCTGCGCCTCCGATCTTTAGTTGCAGTTGTTGCGGCAGCAGGTGTTGCTGGTGGTGGTGGTGGTGGTGGTGTGGTTGCTGGTGGAGGTGGTGAATGCGTATCTTGCGCGGTATCCACATCCGACTCGGCTGGTGTCTCCGAAATGATCAGCCGCCCGCTGTCGTCGGAATCCCCAGGAAATGCATCTGTGTGTGAAACAGTGCATGGTTAGTGGGATAGTTACACCTACGTAGTATTGTTAACATACATGTCCCTCTGTGATCCACTAAATAAACAGTCTATATCCAGCTTCTACCGATGTGGTGATTTTTACGACTATTTTTTCCTGTGCATGCACACCGGGCTGACTTGACTACAACTCCCATGATGCACTAGTGTTATGAGTAAAGTTGTGTGGGGCAAAGCTGCATGCACACTCTGATCGTGCTGGGGGCTTGGGAATGGATTAACGCAATGCTGGGTATGGGCACAGGCATGCATCTTACCTTGGGCACTCGTGGCTGCGCCGGAGGTATCCATCTGGGTCACTCCCATGACGGCCTCAGGCTCGATTGGTCCCTTCCACCAGCTCCTCCAGGGCGGTGTTAGCTTGCACTGCGGAAGGTCCGCCTCCCGTTCTGGATGCCTCCCGGGGGCCTCTCCGCAATCCTCTCCTTCGCACGCTTCCTCAGGTCATACCACCGCTTTTTAAGATCGTCAATGCTGCGGGGCGTCACTCCAACTGCATTTACCCTTTCTCGGATGCGCAGCCATATGCGCCGCTTCTCTGACTCGGGCACCTTTAGGGACAGCTTCCCAAACAGCCGATCGTGCTTGCTGCTCACCCCCTCAATCAGGTGCTCCAGCTCCCGGTCGGAAAACTTGCGTTTCCTCTTGCGTGCAGCTTCTGCGCTGGATGGTGCATCTTTCTCCATCCTGGTGAGGGTGGAGTCACAGTCCTGTCAGTGGTCAATCTGTGGAATCAGGCTTGCTCCTGTTGCTCCTCCTGTGTGCTCCTCTGGCGTGTCAATGAGGGTGGGGCAGCTGTACTTCCTGGTGTTGATGTCATCAGAACGTTCCCGAGCGACCCGTTTTATACCGATTTCTCTAATACCGATTTCGCTATTACCGATTTCGGTAATTGTGAAATCGCTATTACCGATTTCGCTATTACCGATTTCGGTAATTGCTAATCGGTGTTTTCACTACTCGCAAATGTGTATTCGGTAAATAACAGCGATTTTTTAAAGAATCGCTATTTTTCCGCGAATCTGTTGATGCATTCTGAAAAGCGATTCCTTAATTACGATTCCTTATTTATCGCTAATAAGGAATCGCTTTTCTGAATGTTGATGCATGTGCACCCAATTTCCATACTTAAACTACATCACTAAATAAAGGAACTCCTTTAAAGTCAGACAGAAGGCCGGCCAGACTGCAAGGTCAGTAAAAACTCAGGCCTCCACTACCCTGGTGGAGGACCAGCACCTTATTAAGAGATCCCTAATTGTATGGCGGTAATTTCATTGTATATATTATAGTCACTTTAGGGCACGAATTATAGTTATTGCAAATTATAGCTATTGTCCACATCTCTTGAGCTCAGTCATTTTGCGGTGTGCTGTGATTGACATGCTGGTGTTAGAGTGGACCATCTGTTGCCTCCTCTTTATCCTGTGTGAAACATGCTTGGACAAATCCGAAATTTATACCGAGATACTCAAATGTCCTTCATTGGTATCAGAACTAATTAAATCCCTTAACCATGCAAGACCAATGTTTATACAGGTGATATGGCAGACAGTATTCTTCGCTAGTGCACTGCAAGGCTTCAAGAGAAGTACACTTTGCTGTACATGCACCTGCATCGGCGCCCACCCAAAAGTTATTTGGCTTATGCCGCTCAATAAGGCACCAGCAATGATGCACTAGCAGTGAGCTTGTTTACTTTCTTAATTCATCACCATTCCCACCTGATTAATGAGCCTCATTTATTACAAGTCAGAAGTATACAAATAATGCCTGCTGAACAGATGTCTCTCTGTTCCAGGGTTATTTTGCAGGCGTCAGGATCAAACTAATCAAAGAGACACTAATTATTTACGTTTCAATTATGAAAGATGCTATTAGTTTAAGAGAATTTTTTTTTTGTCCCCAAACATTTAAAATATAATGTTATCTGTAATTGTGGAGACATTGTGGTACAGTCATTTGAAATTGTTCTAATATGGACCCAGGAGCTGCCTCTATGGCCCGGATAGTGACTTGGGTGGAGCTCTATTCCTTCATAGGATAACACTCCTTCAGTTAGAGTAGTTCCCACACCGAGGTTTTCCAGTGTGGCAAGACTGGAAAACATCTTCCCAGCCCTCTGGGAAATCTGGCAGTTAAAATCAGTCTGTCTTACCCCTCACCTTCCTCTGAGCAGGGCAGAATAATACTTATGTAAGAAATGCACCAATCTTTTTGCCCTATGTTGCGCAATATTGCCAGTGGTTACACAGCTCATGCCCTTATTTGTTTGCAGACTAAAAAGATGGAGTACCTGATATCAACCAGGAGCCATATCCCAGCAATTTACCACACCAGTTAGATTATAATATTGCACCAATGTCACAACAGTGTGTCATTGAAAACGACCTTGAATCTTTTCGCAACACAATACATACAAATCATGAGACCTTCTTCCTAACCCCTACTTATCGCCATGACGATAAATAGCTTAAAACCGAAAGGAATAAAAAAAGAAATCACAGAAGCACCACCTTAAATTAAGGCTAAGTATGTACTCATTTAAAAATGAAAGCACCTATTAGTTTCTAGGCTAGATATGTACTAATCTGAAACTGAAACAAAGGTGTATAGGAGAAAAGGAAAATACGATACAGAATATAGGGTTCAAGCATAATATTTTGGGCCTGTAACAGCTCTGAGTGACAAAACTTTAGGACTGACCATAAACAGAAATCAGGGTTTAGAAAGTACGAAGAACCAGAAATACTTAGGTGACAAAATTCCTGTGCAAGACCAGCACTGATACTTAAAAAGAGTAAAACAAGAATTAATGAGAAGCTTCATTTCCAGGCTGTATGGTAGATGAAGATGTATTGTAGAATTGTACATTATGGCTAGGGTATGAATTTGATAATCATTGCTTTATTTGTCATGTATGCAGAGAGCACTTAGTAGACAAGAAAATATGTAGAAGAGAGTGAACGAGCAATTACACATGAATAGAGAGAGAACAGGTTTACCAGCAATAGTTAACTCAAGTAGGACTATGAGTCGGGCTTGATTTAGTAGATGTCCCTTAATCCCCTTCTTTGTTAGCTTTACAACTGTCAAATGAACTTACAGTGGAGATTTTGTCTTACTGGAGTCATTAGAATAAAAGATTCTTATCTCTTTCCTATCTCCTTCCCCTTTCAGCCTTCCTGTATACTGCAGTGGATACCATCTGACGTCATCGCTTTTGCCAAATACCATGTTAATGTCTGACACTTGATTGAAGGTTGATTGTACTTTATCTTACCATTGATGCATTTAAACTGCTGTCCTATCTCAAAACACAGAAGACCATCTCCTGATGGGTCAACTAGAAAAAGGTAGTTGCTAATAAGAGTGCAACAGTACATATTGTGGGCAAAAGTCATGGCTGATGTTCGTCATTTAGTACACTGCCTGTTTGTCAAAGAACCTGGAAAATCAAGAATGTCTTATCGGAAAGCCTCATGTTGTTTGTATCCAAGAAATATGTATAAGTACTACTCCATTCGAGGTAGTCTGTAGTCATTTACAGGATCATCTAATCCTTCTTCTAGATGATATCCATTGGTAGAGCAGCTCCTTATTTGCTCTACTGTTAATACGGTGGATTCGCCCCTATAAAGCAAGGCGGAAGCTTCTTTCAGACGAACTTCACTTAATTGACACCCCCAGAATTAAAAGGTCCAGAAGCGGCGGCAGACGTTTCTCTCTCAAATGCCGGAAAGCTGTGGAACACACTGCCACTCCACCTTCGGAAAGAGCCCAGCAATCCTGCCTTCCGAAAACAATTAAAAACCCTTCTGTTCCCCTAATCTCCTCCGCCCTAGCGCTGGGAGGCCTCCGGGTAGCCATATGCTTTACAAATGCCCTTTTCATTTCATTTCATTCATGGTGGTGATATAAAGTGGTTTGAGTAGCTTTATGGCATTTGGTAAGCAGATCCCTCACTCTTTGGCCTACCTCACTGATTATTTGAATGTTGCACAAGTGAAGACTCATGGTACATTTTTCCATGTACATGCCTGCTTAATTACAGGTGAATGTAATGCCAAATTAGGCTGTCCATTACTAATTTGTATGAGCTTGAAATGGAGCTAAAAGAACTAGTGAAGTACTTGCTACACAGGGTCTGAACACATGTTGAACTTTAAAGCTGCCATCAATCTTTTTACGAATCATATTCATTGATTGGATGATACAAACCTTTTGTATACATGCTAGGAAAGGGGTTTCATCTCCATAATTGATTACATATCAGTAGCATAGATTTTGTCAAATAGGGATGGAATTTGCAGGTAGGTGGCACATATCAGAGGTACCATAATCCTTTAACACAAGCTTTAAAAGTCTCTAGTGGTAATTCTGTAGAGGAGGGGTCATGTGTATGCAAAGATCAGGGAATGAGGTCCTGTCAAATGACAAGTGTAAGGTAAGGTCGGAACAGATGTATCACAAGGATTTTCATCAGTAGATTGAGGATTTTAGAGAGCCTGAAATTGGGTTAGTGTACACTGCCTAGCTAAAATAATTCAATTGCTGGGCACCTATTTGAACATTCAAGTGTGAAAATTGCTGGGCTATATTAACAACATATACAAGGGTAAAGAAGGAGATAGTAACCTATGGTTTAATCGTATATGCCGGAAATACAAATGTGACCTCTGCATGGCCATGAAGTTCATCCAGAGGGGGCGTTTCCCCACCACCGACCAAGATGGCCGCCTGGCTGTGAAGCTCCTGCACCAGCTGCCCATAAATGGCAGCTTTTTGTATCCATCCCTATTCAGGAACATCAGGGATGGTAAGATTATTGGCCTGAACCGTACCAGTCCAGATCATGCAACTCGGCCCAGAGGGGGTTGGTCAGGATGGCTGGCTAGTGCAGCCCAGCACTGTCCTTGGAGGCCACGAGGCAAGAGCACTGCAGGCCAGCTTGAGGCTGCTGAGCCTGGCTGGACACGCGGACAGTTTTCCCGGTAGCCGCTGTGTGGAGGCTGAGGTGGTGGGATGGTCTGTAGTGGTGACCCAAATGAGGCTGGGGGATCCATGCGGCTCGGATCGGTACATCAGAGGCGGGCGGAAACGGGCCTGCACCACTAATCGGGAGCCTATGAGCGAGTCCAGTGCGCCTGATATTAGGCCCAACTGGGGCCCAGTCAATGACCGCTTCACCGGATCCCAGCTGAACAATCTTACCCAGAAGCTGGAATGCTCTTTTCGTATCCTGCTTTTCTTCTCCCCTGCGGACAAAGAATGATCTGGGGACCCCCCAACGCATCTCCTGATCGCTGGCAGGGGCTGTGACATACAGAGCTCTATGCGGAGGATTGCGTCCTGCTCTACCTTGGGGATGTGTCTCTTTGTGGGCCGCTACTGGTGACTCCCTGCACCTCAGAGGCTGATGCTTCAGAAATGGGGTGCCCTCTATGACCACGGGCGCTGAGTGCCATATTGATGTGCATGTGCCCTACCTCCCTACCTCTTGGGGCTTGTGGGTGCATCAGCAATGCAGGATCTGGAGGAACCCCCACGCTGATCTTACTTCCCACCACACATACTTCTGCATCAACTGCCAGTGCATGGGATGTGAGACCCTAACCTGAGCCCGAACCCACAGCGATATATGCTGCATCAAGCAGTTGTGTGCCGCTGTCCCTGCTAGACTGACACCATCCCACCTCTCTCCCCGACTCCAGAGACAATCCTCAACAAAGGAAGCACATCATTTAGCAGAATAAGACCATGCTGCATGAACACTCCCTGTCAGACACTGAGCAGGGCCCAGCTGGGGATGCTGCGACCAGGGCTAGGGATGGCACTGCTGCAATAACGGCAAAACTCTGTGCTGGCTTCAGATCTATTGATGCGCGCTTTGGCAGCCTTACCAACAGGCTGGATCACATGATTGAGTGTATAGATCAGCAAAACACTATACTGGATGAAGCCGAGAAGCATATCTCAGAACTAAAAGATGATTCCATATCAGTTACGAAACACCTTGAGAGAGCCGAAAAGATGCTCAAAACTACCATAGCTTAGAATGAAGATCTCGAGATGCAATCCCACTGCAACAACATATGGCTACTGGAAGTGGTAGAGTCTACGGATATGGGCAGAACTGATTTATTCATTGAACGTCTCCTCAGAGAACGCTTTGTTGAGCAGAACTTCAAGTAAACGTTTGATGTTGAGAGAGCCCACATATCGCTTGGCCCCCACTCGCCTCCCAGTGCTCCCCCATGCCAGCTCATAGCCCGCCTGCTCAACTACAGGGACACAGCTGTGTCCCTGACCCGAAATTGGGCCAAATGTTGTTCTGTTATCTAATTACACGATAGCAGTGCAGGAAGCGAGACGTAAGTTTGTGGATGTTAAGAGCACCTTCCACAAATAGGGGCTACAATACAGTATGCTGTATCCATGTTTGGTTATTGTTTCTTTGATTATTGGCTATAAGGTTGCTATGTGATATATCAGGTTCACCATTTAGAGATAGGACCATGCACAATCTTATATGATTGGGGTGCAGATTGAGAAGTTGACATGTGTGACATGGAATATTAGAAGACTTAGCACCCCCCGCAAGAGCATACAGGTGCTCTCCTACCATACACATCATGGCATTAAGGTGGCGTTTCCGCAGGAGACCGACCTCTTGGCCTGGGCCACATGCACATTCGTTTGGACATGGGGGGACAATCAATGCTACTCTTACTACAGCTCCTACTAAAGTGGGGTATGCACTTTGATGCACAAGAGTGCCCCTTTTACTCATAAGGACAGTTTTGTGGACTATGCTGGGAGATATATTATTGTCTCCAGCATTTAGGCGGAAAATGCATAGTCATGGTTTACATGTATGCCCCTAATGTGGACTCCCCTGACTCTTATCAAGAGGTCTCTGCGCTCATGGGCAGAGTCGAGACTGACTTGGTGTTGTGTGGCAGGGTAATTTAATATGGCACACAACCCATTAGTGGACTCTACTGGCTCTAATGTGGGCAGCAAGCCATGCACAATACATGTTTCACATATGCATATGCGTGGGGGCAGCAAAATACTACAACCTCAGAATAAACGTTCTATTCTGCACCACATGGTTTATGGAACTGGATTGACTACTGGCTCCTCTCCACTGTGTGCAGTCTGTGGTTGACCGAAGCAGTGCATCTCCCATGCACTTTGCTGGACGATGCTCCAGTTAAATTGGTGCTGCAGGTGCCTTGCGAAAGGGTACTGGCGTGGCCGTGGTGCTTTCCCTGTACCGCTCTGCATGACGTGTTCTTTATTACAGAACTGCGTGACTTCATTGTAGAATAATTTATGCTTAATTCTCGTTCCTTTGGCACACAGGTCACCCTTTGAGAGGCCATTAACGCTTATATGCATGGAGTGTATTGCTTGATATTCACATCTGTCTTGGGCACAATGAGGCCGAACTGCTTACACTAGACTGGGAGGATGCACGGCAAAGGCACAAAGATCAAATGCATCACTGCTGAGTCTTGATTGACGGATTTGGCAGACAGGGAAGATGCCTATCTGGGGAAGTACATACAAGTGCCACAATATGGGGAGGTGGACTGCCCGGCCACACATTGGCCTGGTTACTGCACCCTAATAGACAAAGCGGATACATACCAGAATAGTTTACTGAAGGGGGAGAGTTAATAGTGAACAACGAGAGTGTAAAGAATAAACTCATGCATTATTATGAGTAGTTATACACCACCAAGATTGTAGGCAATGCCCCTGCGATTGTCGAGTACCTTGCCAAGATAGCAATGCTATGGTAGATGGATGGCCAGACGTAATTTCTAGGTGAACCCATCACTTGCACATAAATTATTCATGCAATAGATGCTTTGGATGAGTCTAAAGCCACAGGGCTAGATAGCCTCACTGGTAAGTTCTACAAGGCTTATAAGCACTTACTTGCCACACACCTCATAGAGGTATATGCTAAGGCACTTGAGGCTGGGACCGTCTTGCCTTTACTCCAAGAGGCTGTGATCACAATGCTTTTAAATCCTAACTAAGGGTCTTATCTCTGTATGTCCTATCGCCCCCTCTCACTCCTCAATCATAACAAAATAGTTCTGGCCAAGTTCATCGCTACACGTCTCACTCTTTTAATGGAATAAATCATATCACCAATTCAACCTGGCTTCATCCCTCATAAATCCACTGCCATTAACTGTTATACATTGGGTTTCTGGTTCCAGAGTAAGCACCCTGTACAAGAAGAAACCAAAAATAGTTTATTATATTATAAACAAAAAAAGACCAAGACAGCAAATATCCAATCAGTATTTATCCATTACTGAACACTCGAAGTATGTAAGCTATCCCAGTACTGGGAGAACACTGGCACTTAATCATGGTCATACTGGACCAAGATAAAAGTGGCAGAGATCCTAGCCGAGGATTGACTGATATGTGTGTGGGATAATACAGTACTTCAAAAGTCAATACTCAGGAAAAAACAAATTCCTCGCTCGCATTCGTCAATGTCAAGTTGGTGAGCGCGAGTGAGGAAAATCCACCTCCCCGTGAGATTTTCCCTCATTTGCGCTCGTCAACATCAAGTTGGCGAGCATGAGAGTGGAAAATCAACCTCCCAGCGAGATTTCTCAATGCAGGCGGTCAGATTTCTCATTGCGAGTGGTCACGTATGCTTGCGACTGCTCGTGCTGAGAAACTGTCCATTCGCGTTGAGAAAGCTGCCACTCGAGTAAACATCAATTCTGGTGTCGTTTGCAATGATTTCACAGTGCAGACAAGCACCTGGCACTGAAAATCACAGCAAACAGCATTTATCCAACGCCTCAGAGTTTTTTTTTTGCACTACGCAGAGTTCCACATAGCAGAACTTCGCGAACTCCGCCCAGGCTTAGATAATATCTTGCTCTTTGTATAAAACTCTGTGGATAACCTACACCCTCTAATATGAGAAATTATTTCATTTGGTGCCCTTTCTTGCCTCTCCATCAAATAGACCAAAACAGATCCCTTTCCTCTCACGGTTGCCACAACACAATGTGTGCTGGAGTTTCCTGGTGCGAGGTATCTACCAAATACATGGGCATTATACTGCATAATAAGAAAGAGGCGGTAATTTATTTAAATTATGGGTTGGCCATCTGCAAATTGACCACCCAAATTGAACATTGGATTAATTTGCCACTGTCCATGCCAGCCATTTTGCCATTGATGGCCGTTCTTCGCCATTTTTTATACTTGTTCATGAACATACCGATTCCTCTCACCAACACCTATTTCACTACTATGAGGAGCATCATACTCCAGCTGATTAGGGTGGGTCATAAACCTATAATAAAATGGAATACCTCAACTTTCCTTTACGAGTGAGGAGAGTATGTTGTACAGATCTGCAGTTGTATTTCTTGACATCGCTGTGCCAATTTATATACCACTGGTATCAAGCAGATGCTTGATTACCTTTTGTGAAACCTGAAAGGCATCAGCCCGGACATAACCTGCTGCCCTCTATTCTCCCATTGGGCATACCGAGGGACCTCACTTATATACACACATGATCTACTACTAGTTGGGTATGGGAAAAATTCCACCTTTTCCAGGGAGGGGGCTTGCTATATTCTCCTGCCATTCCACTGGCTCTTACCCTTGGCTTCCTCTTATGATAGAAAAATTGGCACAGCGTACACTACTTGCCCATAATTTGCCCACAGAGGGACTTCTTTCCAGATGGTCATTTTATCACACACTCGGACACTGCTCACTTTTGGGGACACCGCACATATGGACCACTTTATAATCTGACCACTTCACAACACTCTGCGGGCTTGTCAGAAGCTGTGTCGGAATTCCCACGGAGGCAGAACGCTGCTAGCTCCCAATGCCCACCTCCCGGAACGCACCGTAGAATACAATGGCTCCAGGCAGGGGGAAAGGGGAATGGGACAAGAAGAGACACTCGAGCTTTTCTGGACTCCTTTTTCTATTCTTGATATTGTTGTCTGGAGTACCTAATGCACAGAGGGAGTAATTACTTAACTCTTATTTACTCTAAATACCTGACTGCTTCGGTTCTCCCTTGTTGTTACCTTCCCTACCCAGGTTTGCTGGAGTTTAAGCTCCTCTTCGGATTCAGCTAACTACTTCTGGCATGTGTTTCTATCAACCTAATGCACAAAGAGATATTATTCAGTCAGGTGTTTACCTATTCTCTCCTCAGGTCTCTTAACTCCTTCGCCTCCCCTTCTTTTCTCTTACCTTGTGTAGTCTGACTGAATGATTATCAAGGGGGTTCTACTGCTAGCGAGGACTGCACTGCTCTTGGTGAATGGTGGGATGACCACAGAGTCTTAATGGGCTATAGTTCTGCTTCTGGTGATGTAATCCACAGGCAATTCTTGGCTTTCAACGGGAAGCGCGCAAAAAGGTAAGTAAAGGAAAGTTAGGAAGGAGAGAATAGGGAAGAACGCAAGCGGGGAGATTCGAAGGGGAGAGGAATACGCCAGGCAGCGTGGTCTCTTCACATTCAGCAAATGAGTACAAGAAGTTCTAGTCTCTTACAGTTGATCTTACTTGTTTCTGGAAGTCTGGACACGAATTCTTTAGCTCCCTAAACTCGACGATTTCTCACCGGAGCAGGAAGTCTGCTAAGTTCTTCTTGGAATATTACTGCTCCTATCACTCCTGGAAATTATTTATCGCTTCTCTCACTGAAGGCTCTCAGGCGGACTGTGAGGGAATATTCCCATAATACTGGAACTCGGAATTTCACTCTTCAATCCCTCTTCCGCAGCTTACGGAAGAATTCGCCACCGCATGTGACGCACACTTGAATTTACTCAAGTTCTACGGAGTGCACCCAAAACACAACTTCTCTCACAAAGGACTAAATTGAAGTGCGCATGAGAACGCTCTTCGCTGACGCACGAAACCTCGTATCTCGCGTCAAACAGTACTTAGATAGTTCTGATGAGTCAAGCGGCCATCTTGAAATGGTGCGCTTAATCTCTAATAGGCATTTGTCCAAACGTTACAGCAGGATGGTTTAACCGTCACTCGAGATCTTTTCTGATGCAAATTGAGGGTAGCGACGGTTTTTGCTTCCCTGACAGGGCTAGGCTATAAGCGTTTGCACTGGAGCAGATGAGTTCACTCAATTGACTTTAGTAATCACCTCCACCGAGGGGACACAACTGGTCTCCAGGCTCTACCAAGCCTGCATTGCATTAAAGCCAGAATGCGCTGGGATGGCCAGAGTGGTATGGGAGTGTGACCTGGGACTCCCGCTATCTGACAAGAATTGTTGCTAATTTTAAATGAAGCTTATTTCCACTAACCATAGGCATAAGCTTTTACACTATAAATTCTTTGCGTGCACCAATCCACATGGCCTTGCTAGAAATTACCCTACACGACCACACCACTACCATAGGTGCCTGGCTGACAATGCAAATTTCATACACCTCGCCTTGTCATGTCCTATTATGCAGGAATATTGGACAAAGCTTCACACCTTGGTATCCACAACGAGTGGTATTGCACACACACCTGACCGCCTACTAGTCCTATTAAGCTACATCAAGGCTGTCCTGCATGGTGCATGCAGATTCACCTCCATAGTGATGTTGCTTGCACAACATCTAGTAAATTACTGGGGTGGTAGGTACTCTACTGACTGGTTGAAAGATATGATTTATTGTGACATTACTAGCGAAGTGTATGCATAACGACCCAAAGATATATAGCAGCCACTGCACGAGTACTTATTGACATTGGACTCAGATGAGTCAGATTAAGAATTAATGGCCTTGACTTCTGTAGGTTGTATGCCTCCTGGTTCCGCACATTCTGGTGCCGATTCCGATCCGGTAAAAAGCGGGTACGAACCGTCGGACGGAGCCTTTTCTCTGTCCGACTCGTACCCGGTGCGAAATCCATCCGAAAATGCAAGTACGATTCGGACGGAAACACCATTTCCGTTCGAATCGAACAAAACACCGACCGAACAGATTCGAAACACAATTCCGATCCGGAAAAGCGCCGACCTGACGTCTGTACGCATCCAGCCACGTTTCACGAACCAGGAAGTACGATTCAAACCGACGTCATCTCGCACAGAATATATTTACCGGCTGCCAAAAACTGCCGGGAAATCAGGACGACACACGCAAGGAGCAGCTGGACGCGACGAACAGACATGGACCCGAACCTACGTGCCATCCCTGCCCTCCTAGCAGTCCACCTGGCGTACAGGAACCGACGCAGACGCCGCAGAAGGTCAGCACAACAACCAGGGGCAAAGGGGGGGGCAGGGGCAGGACACACAACACCAACACATGGTACCAAATCATACATGGCCTGGACATACCTGACCATCCGGGCCTGCTCACCTCCAGGGGGTGGGGGCGTCCGCCACAGCGGAAGTGGATGGTCACGCGAACCGGTACGTACCCTACCCAGGCCGCAAGAGCGTGGGTACGGAACGTACCACGCGTCCCCCTACGTCACTACAACAATGGCGGTACGGCCCGTACCCACGTCAGAAAGGCCTGGGTACGGCTCGGACCAGCATTGCTGGGGTCATGTAGGGGTACGCGTGGTACAACCCGTAGCCACGCCCCCAAGGACTGTGTACGGTGCGGACCCCACGGCACCGCAACTATGGGGGGACGCACCGTACCCACCCACCAAAGGCATGGGTACGGGCCGTACCCAGGCATGCAGAGCGTGGGTACGGGTATGTACGGACCGTACCCCCACCCCAGCAGTGTATGTACGCCCCGAACCCCCACCCGTGTATGTACGCCCCGAACCCCCACCCCAGCATTGTATGTACGCCCCGAACCACCACCCGTGTATGTACGCCCCGAACCCCCACCCCAGCATTGTATGTACGCCCCGAACCACCACCCGTGTATGTACGCACCGAACCCCCACCCGTGTATGTACGCACCCAACCACCACCCGTGTATGTACGCACCGAACCCCCACCCCAGCATTGTATGTACGCCCCGAACCCCCACCCGTGTATGTACGCCCCAAACCCCCACCCCAGCATTGTATGTACGCCCCGAACCCCCACCCGTGTATGTACGCACCGAACCCCCACCCGTGTATGTACGCACCGAACCCCCACCCCAGCATTGTATGTACGCCCGAACCCCCACCCGTGTATGTATGCCCCGAACCCCCACCCCAGCATTGTATGTACGCCCCGAACCACCACCCGTGTATGTACGCACCGAACCCCCACCCGTGTATGTACACACCCAACCACCACCCGTGTATGTACGCCCCGAACCCCCACCCGTGTATGTACGCCCCGAACCCCCACCCCAGCATTGTATGTACACCCCGAACCCCCACCCGTGTATGTACGCACCCAACCACCACCCGTGTATGTACGCACCGAACCCCCACCCCAGCATTGTATGTACGCCCGAACCCCCACCCGTGTATGTACGCACCCAACCACCACCCGTGTATGTACGCCCCGAACCCCCACCCCAGCATTGTATGTACGCCCTGAACCCCCACCCGTGTATGTACGCACCGAACCCCCACCCATGTATGTACGCACCCAACCACCACCCGTGTATGTACGCACCGAACCCCCACCCGTGTATGTACGCACCGAACCCCCACCCCAGCAGTGTATGTACGACACGTACCCCCACCCGCGTATGCAAGGAGCGTACCCCCCACGCCAACAGTGTAAGTACGACACGTGCCCCCACCCGCGTATGCATGGAGCGAACCCACACCCGTGTATGTCATGAGCGTACATATTGTGAAATAGGAGAGGTGGGTGCAGAGTCCCCCCAGCAGTGCCCAGACACAGGAGGGGTGTGTGCAGAGTCCTCCCAGTAGTGCCCAGACACAGGAGGGGTGGGTGCAGAGTCCCCCAGCAGTGCCCAGACACAGGAAGGGTGGGTGCCTATCACTCCCAGCAGTGCCCAGAGACAGGAGGGGTGGGTGCCTATCACTCCCAGCAGTGCCCAGACACAGGAGGGGTGGGTGCAGAGTCCCCCAGCAGTGCCCAGACACAGGAGGGGTGGGTGCCTATCACTCCCAGCAGTGCCCAGAGACAGGAGGGGTGGGTGCCTATCACTCCCAGCAGTGCCCAGACACAGGAGGGGTGGGTGCAGAGTCCCCCAGCAGTGCCCAGACATAGGACAACATACCCCATCAACAAGTTCAGTGACCAACAAGGGTGATACCCCAGATGCAGGTGGAGCCATCGCTGAGCCAGCATGGCCATAGTGAAAGGCAACCCTCACACATCCAGGAAATGTAGACACAGCACAGCATATGGGAGACACCCTGCAGGGAAAATGGCCGGCTCCACAGAGGATGGAACACACCTTGGGACAATGTCACCATACAGTGAGAGCAAACATGACCAAATACCATTGGCAGAGACCTCTGTGATGGCACGCAGATGGCAGGGTACACCCCATGAGCAGCACACTCCAACATTTCACAGACCCCTAACACATTATCACCACCCCAACTCAGGGAGCACCAGCACCAACAGCAAGTCCAGGAAAGCATCAGTGTGCAAAACCAAAAGAAAATGCTTTATTCAGCAGGAAAATATCTCTGAGAAAATGTCCACTATGTACAAGGGCCATGGGCCAGGCCAGCAGCAAAGTCCGGGGGGGGTACACATCGGGACGTGTGTCCCCTAGCTTGCCTACACAGTTCACATGTCCATTTCATCCACAGAAGAGGGGGCATCAGGGGGGAGGGTGGAAACAGGCACCGCAGGGACAGGATGGGCAAGGGTAGTTGTTGTGGGTGCAGGGAGGGATGATTCCGCCACAGGGGGGGTGCCAGCGCCAAAGGTGGAGGACAGAATGGCGCTGCACACGTTGGCAAGGTCCCCCAGCGACTCCCCCGCACCCAATCGAACCACAGGCCCCAAGGAGGGGGGGGGGGGGAGAGGGATGGGTCGCAGCACCACTGGGGGAGGGTGTGGACAGGGTGGGGGACTCAACTCCCCTGGCCGGGTCCTGCCTCCACCGCTTGCGGGGTGGTGTCCTCCTGGGGTTGGGGGGGCACACTTGCAGTGGATGATGCTGTCACCGACTGTTGGCCAGGAGAGCTAAGGGGAGTGGATTTGGAGGGAGTGGGTTGTGTGGACTGCGGACTCCCACTGTGGCTGCGTGTTGTACGTTTCCCCCCCGACCCAGTGGGTGTGCCTTCCTCACCCTGTGTGTGCGTGACAGGAGGTGTGCGCTTCGACTTCCCTGGTGGTGTGGTGCCTGTGTCTGGTGGGGTGCGTGCACGCTGACGTCTGGATGTGCGTGGGACAGGCACGGGAGTGGGAATTGTGGATGGGGCAGGGGTAGGGGGGGTAGGCAGCGCTGCAGGAGATCCAGTGCTGCAGTCAGTGTGGAGTCTATGGACCTCAGCAACTGCCGTTGGTCAGACTGCGCAGCCGACATGCCCTCCATGTATGCCTCCATCTGGGTCAGCACCTGGGTGTGGGCATGGAGGACATTTAGCATCGCAGTCTGACCAACCTGCAACTGCCTCAGGATGTCCACAGACTCCGCACTCACCGCAGCAGTGGTGACAGGGGCAGGGGCAGGGGGTGCGGTGCCTGGCAGGAAGGAGACATGTGGGGACCGAGCACGGAGGGAAGGGCCACGAGCAGGTGGGAGGCCGGTGATGGAAACTGAGGTGGCGGGGGGATGTGGAGGGTTGCCATCAGCTGGGGGGGCAGACTCTGCCACCTCTGGGAGCTCAGCCTCGGACCCGTCTGCGTCATAGTCTGTGTTGGCAGTCGACAGGTCCTCTGCCTCACTCCCTTCGGCCTCCGTGCCACTCCATGTGCCAGACAGGACAGCACTGCTGGCACTGGTGCTCAATCCCTTCTCCCGGTCCGTGCTAGTGTCTCCTTCCGTGTCCCCCGGCGATGCTGTGGGCAAGGTGAAGAGACAGGAGATAATCAGACACCTGTACACATATGTCACATGAGTCAAATATACATAGGTCACATTGCATAGCCTGAAAAGCAACAGGAGTAACACTTACAAAACAATGTAGGCCATGGAACACACAGTTTGTCGACCCACCATGCCACTGAGACACAATGGAGAGCATGACACAACAGCAAATCACTGCACCTACATTTTTACAGAGGAGCCAGCCTCTGGGGACAAATGTGCACAGCATCTGCACCACACTGCGTCGTCAAAAAGGGATGAGCAGGAATCATATCCATTTACTCTTGCCACATGCTGCAAAGGCAATACATGAAACCATGCCAAACATGACTGGGTCAATGCACCTTGAGCGTATGTCCAGTCAAACATCACACACAGGCCACACCCAGCAAGGAGGATGAAGCTTCTGACATGTAGGCCTTGTACGCACAAACCACCCACATCTGAGACAATCTCATTGAGACGGAAAAAGTATGTACACCTCTTACTCTGGGATGAAAACACATGGCCTCCACTAATTCATGACTGTACACACACTGCCCCTGGTGCGCCTGTCCACACATCACTGACAGGCAAACATCATCAGATTGTCTTAACAACACACACAGGTAATGCCCACTGTGAGTATGCACAAGCAAAATGGGTCCCCCTGTACAGTGGACACATGTAGCAACCTGTAGGTCCTAACAGTTGAGCCCAGGGTACAATGCCACCCTACCCAACCCATGGCGAAGACACATTGAATGGCCATATTGTTGGATGACGCACATGATACCTAGGAAGAGGTGCCCCAGGGCACAGTAGTGCCCACACTCCTCCATGGTCCTGGATGGACATGACTGCAAATTAAGCAACCGTCCCTGCACTTAGCAGGCCTCCCACTCAGGCACATCATGTCAGAGGGCACACAATTGGACATGCATGCTGGAAGGCTGTACATTTTGGAGACACACCCCTATGTCGTGATTCACAATCAGTGCTAAGTGACATGGACACCACAATGACTGAAATTGGCCAGGGCACACGCAAGGTCCCCAGACCTGTGACACATCACCCCCACACATGATGCTGCTAGCATTGGGCACCTGCATAAACTGTCTGCCTAAATAACCTTGTGCAAGAGTGGCTACAGACAGACCAGGGAACACATGGCAAGGAGGGGAAGGAAGGGAGTGAGAACAGCACTGGGCTACTTTGGGGAGAAGTTGACGCACTGCACAATCAAACCCTGGCAGTGTATCCATGCAACTGCGCACTTACATTGGCTGGGGACACACAACTGACACACATGTACCTACCCCCTTCCTGCTGCTGCTTCTCCTGTAGGCGCCTGTCCATATCGGGGAAGACCACCGCCAGCACACGCTTCTGGATGTGGGTCAGACGACGGCGCCCACGGTTCTTACGGCTCTCAGGTGAGTCCCCCAGCAGGACCCGTGCAATCCTCCTCGTCCAGCACCGGATGTCCTGCCAGCGTTTCCTCACCTGAGACAGGCCCCGCATCCGACCCTCTGTAGCCCTCACGGCACTGACGGCTGTCCTCCAGATCTCCCCCTTGGCAATGGCGCCTACCTGTGAGGATGCAAAAGTGAGAATACATTAATCCACATGAGCAAAGACACAGAGACACACATATAGAACAATCCTCTTCATGAACAGGCCATGGTATGCATGCAACTCATTGCACCTTTGTCATAGGGACATAATCCACTGTGGAAGGCCAAATGCACTACGTGCCATTGAAAGTACACGGGTGGCATGAGGGGTACCACACACTCACTGACCAGGGATCACACTGTGCCTCACAGGCTACACCAGGATTATGTACAGCACCTCAAAGCAGTCACCTGCCCCAGCACGCTGATGCTACCTCAGCAGAGTACACAGACACACACAGGCACAGGACAATCACATGGCATTGCCAACTGCGGGTACACACCTCACTCTGCCCATGTGCCAGTAGACGGGGGGTGTCACAGGTGTGGGGCTGGCTCAGCACGGCATGCACACAGCACTGCTCCCTGCTCACATCGGATGGGCAGCCTATATCCATCCCTCATGCAGCTTGTGTGCAACACTCCCCATATGCACTCACCCACATGACAGGGGACTGACACACACACCAATGTGCAGGGGACGAACACGGCCTTTGGACACTCACAGCACAGGTACACTGAACAAACACACATCCATGGGTACTGTCACCTGTCACACTGGGGGGAACACAGGATCACATCAGGACTGTGGAAACAACATCCCCAGGAGGAGTAGCCCGGCAGTATGTGGCATGCACCATGCATTCATTGTCACAGTAGGCACTATGCAAGTGAGGAGTGCACACAGGAAACACAGCATGCACTGCATGGGTGACATGAGGCCTTCCACACCCTGGGACCCACTCTAAACACCAGTGCATGTCTGTCACACATGGACACAATGCCAGAAGTCACTGTCACACAAACCATACAGGCTCTGGTACTGTGGGAGGATCACATCTATCAGGGCAAGGTTCTCCTCCTGGGTGAATGGCTGTGACCTCTCCACAGTCCTGGACATGGTGCCAGAGGAATCACTATCAGCAGCAGTGGTCATGGATGAATGGATGTGCAGGCAAGTGCTCTCTCATGGGACCTGGCTGGCTTATATCTGCCTGGCTGGCCTGTTCATGTACAGGAGTACAGATTGATTGGTCAATCACATTTGCATCCTACGTTTCATCCAATCCCTTCAAACCTACCCCAGTGTGTGGCTTTGCATGGTTTCAGTTTTGATGATGATGTCAAGTCGACATCCACTTTGCAACAATGTAGATTCTTGCAAACTGACTTCTGCTGGGCACCTGGTGCTCAAATTCAAAAATCAAACTCGGTCTCCATGGCAGCCATCATGCATTTAGGCCCTTATACTTGTCCCTCATGTGTCCCCCTATGTGTTTTCATACATGTACACACAGGTACGGTGCGTTCCACGCCCTAGGGCACCCCAAAAGCAGTGATACGGTCCGGACAAGCGCTTGTACGGTCCGGATCACAACATGGGCGCTGGCGTATGCGTACGCCACAGTAGTACGGACCGGACAAGCGCTTGTACGGTCCGGATCACAACATGGGCGCTGGCGTATGCGTACGCCACAGTAGTACGGACCGGACAAGCGCTTGTACGGTCCGGATCACTACATGGGCGCTGGCGTATGCGTACGCCACAGTAGTACGGACCGGACAAGCGCTTGTACGGTCTGTACTACTGTGGCGTACGCATACGCCAGCGCCCATGTTGTGATCCGGACCGTACAAGCGCTTGTCCGGTTCGTACTACTGTGGCGTACGCATACGCCAGCGCCCATGTTGTGATCCGGACCGTACAAGCGCTTGTCCGGTCCGTAATACTGTGGCGTACGCATACGCCAGCGCCCATGTTGGCCCAGGGACCCTATACACGCCCTCAGAGCGTATGTACGGTGCGTTCCACACCTGTCAGTGGTGACAGGCGGCACACAGACAGGAATGGAGCGTCAGATTTTGCCAAGGGTGGACACCAATGCATTGTCTGTGCAATACCACATGTGTGTGACACAGGTGTGTCAGGATGTGATGTGGCACATTACCCCTGAGGTGTGGGCAAAGCATATGTACGATGAGCTGTGTACACATGTCGTGTGTGATGGTGCGCATTGTGCCACACATACCCTCCACTCCTTTGACATGTGTGCATGTCGTACACACTAGTAGAGCCATGAGTCACTTGCATGTCCCAGTCACGGACACCCGCACCTGTCCCCTGATGCCAGGTACACGGAATATTACACATGACATGTGAATGGCTGCGTTGCACGCTGCAACCATGTCATGTGTGTGGCATGTGTTTCCATGATTTTGCTGTAGGTGTGTGGTCCAATGCATCAGCAGTTGCTGCTACCAACATGTGTGTGTGTGTGTAGATGGCCATGGCACACTGTTCCGCACACCAGCCCACATATGTGATCTGCCATGAGGTGTGTATGTATGCAACTACACGGAGTATCAAAACAAGTACATATCCACATGCTTTCAATGTATGTATGTTCTGTCTCGACATGTACTCCTCCAAGGCAATGTGTGTGGCCTGTCCTTTTCCTATAACATGTGACCAGTGCATATCGCATACACCAACCTGTCTGTACCATACGCATCCTACTTCTGCACATGTGTGGATGTCTGTGAATCCTGTGATGCGTGTGCATGTTCACTTACACTGGCCCACAGCTAGTCTCATGCCATGTCATCGTGAGCTTGCCCCACTCCGTTAGTGGCTGTCCCTTGGTAGGAGTGTCACCTGCCTGGCGTACGTGTCCAGGAAATGTGGCACAGACCCGACTCATAATGTGGCATTTGTGTATTGGCTGTTTAACATGTGCTCAGTGCATTGACAATGTCGTCGTACAGTGCTCACTCTTCGGTGTTCCTTCCATTTCACTGCAGGGCTCCGCCTCTCCCTCGACGTATGCCAGACCTGGCTGCCCTGCATGAACGGGACTGTATACGCCGCTACAGATTCAGCTAACGGTTGATTGATGAGTTGACTGGCCGGCTGGAAGCACACCTCCTCCCGCGCCACAGGTATCCCAGTGCACTGACAACCAAGTTGAAGGTGATGGCAGCCCTACATTTCCTTGCCACGGGTACGTTCCAACATACCATTGCTGACGTCGGGGGCATGTCCCAGACGATGTTCAGCCGTGTTCTGCATGATTTCTTAGAGGCTATGTTGGTTCACCTGGATGAGTACATTAAATTCCCAATTCGTGAGCAGTTGACAGGTGTCAAGCGTGAGTTTTATGCCCTGGGAGGGATGCCCCATGTCATTGGGTCCATAGATGGGACACATGTTGCGTTGGTACCACCACAGGCACAGGAGGTGGTGTATAGGAATCGCAAACATTATCACTCCATTAATGCCCTTGTGGTGTGTCTGTCCAACATGGTGATTTCACATGTCTGTGTTCGCTTTCCAGGATCAGCACACGATGCCTTCATCATGAGGCATAGCAGGCTGCCTGAAATGATGCAGCAGCTGCGGAACGAGCGAGCATGTATTGTTGGTGGGTAGGCTCTGGCAGTTCAGTGTTTGGCGTCATCTTCCAATCTCACTGCCTGTGCTGACACACTTCTGTCCATGATGTTTCCTTGTAGGGGACGCTGGCTATCCCAACATGCCATGGCTGATGACGCCTGTCCGCAACCCCAGCACGGCTGCCGAGCACCGCTACAACAACGCCCATGGGCGGACCAGGAGAGTCATTGAGAGGATGTTTGGACTTCTGAAGAGCCGATTCCGGTGCCTCCACAAGACCGGCGGAGCACTCCCATATGCCCCGGTGAAGGTGTGCAAGATCATCATCGTCTGCTGCATGCTGCACAACATGGCAGTGGAGGAAGCTGTTCCACTCATACTGGATCAATATGACCAGGACCATCCACCCGTGGAGGATGAAGGGCTTGGTGACGGGGCAAGTGATGTGGAGGAGCAGGAGGCTGTGGAGGACATGCGGAGTCGGCTCATACGCGACTTCTTTGCTTAGTGGTGAGTTCCAGTGTCTGAGTGTGCACGCATTGGGCCGTGTGTGGAATGTGTTGCAATGTGTGTGTCCATCTGCATGTCTGCCAAGTGAGTCAGTGGTGTGTATTGAAGTGTCACTCGAGTGATGGCGCAATGGAAGGATGTTGTCCGAGAGTCATCATTGTCACCTGTCATGTTGACAAGATGATACGTGTTGAGTACATGCTTGCGGATGTGCTCCTTTGGGCTGACTCCTTGTGTGTCTCTCTTCCACAGGTCCATGGGCATGCTGTCTGCTGGTGGCATTGTTGTGCTCCTGCTACTCCTCATGAACACAGCAACATGTGCTGATTCTGCGTCACATGCACGGGCAAGTTTGGAAATCTCCTTAGGGTAAGGGATGCCTCACGGCGTTTTGGGTGTGTAAATTGTTTGTAGTCTGTGTGCACTTCTCCGGTTCATGTGTGGTCAATTTGCATACATGTGGATCCTACATGGGGAACATGACATGGGGCAGGCTTCACCTGGAGCCATGGTCAGACTTGGTGACTGTCATGTGTCAGGGGATTGGGGATTGTGATGAGGCCATCAATGTGTGTAACACTGGCCTCGGAAACATACAGGTTGCACCGGGTTGACATGGTGTGTGATTGCCCCATCAGGGCCTCAATGGTGTATAGCAGCCTCTCCGTGACAGCAGGGGGTGTTTAGCTGTTATCCGTCACTTGTGTGCCAGTTCAATGGAATACCAGCATCTGTGTTGCAATGGGGGGTGCCAGTGTTGCTCCCACATGTTCATCCACATGACCTGTGTATGTGTTGACAGAGTATCATTGTCATTCCAACACACATGACTAATAAATTTGTCCCTCTGTCTCCAAGGTGCCTCTTCTCTGTCAATGGTGGCCTGTTGTCACTGTGCATGCGGCATGTCTGGCATAGTTTTCAGAGGTGGTGCATATGTGTCTGTGTAGAGTAGCAAGATGCTAGCGGTTTGTCAGGGATTGGAATCTGTATTATGCACAAGATGCACAGTTCCATCCACCTCAAGGCAAGAGAGACCATCCCCCAGGGCAACTACAACATCCGTGTCTAATCCTACCCTGCAGTCTATGGACATGTGCCTTACAACTCCCATGATACTTGTCCATATCCGGAGTGCATCTGCACAGCTCTGCTACTGCATCGGGCAACCAGGCCACATCAACGTCCAAACGGGATGGGGGGAATGATTCACAGCCAGCTGCAGGATGACCTTCTCGATCCACGCCTACACTCATGATGCAGCCCACAACCCCAACACAACCATGTGGCACTGTGATCCAAAACTGCATTCTGGCATCTCCATACATCCAACCTTGGCCTAGCCACCATTCTCAACATCCGCCTGACGCAAGCATGCAGGACATGGTAGGGACACATGTCTAGACATACCTGGGAGCGGCAAGCCAGGTCACTCCACATGATCCCTGACCTCTGCGCATGACTGTTGCTCCCCTAAATGTGTCTGTAGCCACAGTTGTGCGGGAACCACTCAGCTGGTTGGGCCCAGCACAGGTGAGTATGGTACTCCATGTCTGTATCAGATGATACATTGGGACCCATGTGTGTCCTGGGCAAGACTGTGACCCCACGGTTTGGATGGTTGGAGTTAATTCTGAGATCAGGCATGCTTTGACTTTACGACACACACATGTATTGTAATAATGCAGAATCACGGCATCATCTTGCAATTGTGATTAATTTATTTGTGGTGGGGTACGGGTTTGTGGGGATGACAAGAGGTGCACTGCGGGAGTGTAGAATCCAAAGTTCACTGGGGGAGTTGGTATCCTTGCCGTAGCAAATTATCAGAGTCCATGCCACAGTCTTCGTCAACATAGGTCAGACAGTGACCAGCAAGTCCATGTGGCAGAGAATGTCATGTGCTGCTATTGGGCCAGAGGGCCAGGTGCCAGGCCAGGTGACCTGGGAGATGGTGATGTTCTGCTGACTCTCACAGTCTTTTTCGTGGACGACCCACCTTCCTGCGGGGACCCTCGGAAGCAGGGCGTGACTATGTCTGTGACGCTCCGTCGGATGAATCCTCCTCCTCCTGATCCCTCCCTGTGTCTGGTAATGGCCTTCGCCTGGTGCCACAGGGAGGGTTGCCCATGTTGTCGGCAATCCGACGGAGTACACCGGTCATTTGGGTTTGCACCGCCACGAGCTCAGCCTGTCTATCCTCCATCCTTCCTTGGTGTTGCAGTTGACAGGCATGTTGCTGGGCCTGCAGGGTCTTCATCTCCTCGAGGGTCCCCTTGATGTCATTGAGGGTGGACGCAATCTGGTCCATGCCCCTGGTGTCACGCCGGTATGTATCCAGGATGTTGCTGACCTGGGACACTACCGGGTCCTGAGCTCCCTGGTCAGGTTTGCGCCTCCGCCGTCCTCCACTCCCGCCACCCCTGCCCACGTGCACCTGGCCTGCCGTTGTGGGCGCATCGGGTCTCCGGGACCCCTGAGGGATGGCATCTGCGTTGCCGCCTGCCTCCTCCTGGGTGCCCGGAGGACCGTGTCCCTCCTGGGCAGACTGGCTGGGTGGTCGTGTGCGGGCAGGGCTCCTGGACGTCTCCTGGGATGTGGCAGGAATGGGGGTGGTGGTTGGCACAGTTGTACCTGACGCAGGTGCTGCAGGTGGTTGGACACCAGAGGGGCCAGGTTGGTCTGGGTCATCCACCGAGTGGTGAGAGTCGTCGCTGGCGGTGGGGTCCTCATCCCGCAGAGCCTGGTCCTGTGAGACTTCCCCCCCCCCCAGTGTTGGGGGGTGATCGACGACGTTGACCTGTGTGTGAGAGAGACAATGTTAACAGTGTTACATGTGGCATCCATGTTTCATGCATTTCTGATTTGGCACTCTTCCTCTGGGTAGTTGGATGTGTCTTGCATTCCTCTCACAGTGCACTTGTGCATGGGTATGTCCCTTGGCCACAGCTGTCAGGGCTTTACGCATGTGTGACACAATCTTAGTTGATGCATCTATTTGGGTACACAGTCAGCAGTGTGGTGTGCGGGCGTAGCGAGCCATGCAGAGGCGCCTTACGTGTTGCACTGTACGTGGCCAAATGGTGTTTTGCCAAGGCAATTTGATGATGCAGGTAGGTGACAAGCATTTGTGACAGGGTTCTTACCGACACAGTGGGTGGGTATACTGGGTGTGTGGTTAGGTCTGTGCCTGCAGCACGGATGGACACGTGCACAGATTGACACATGGACCGGTCTTCATCTACGGTAGGGGGGGTTGAGGCACTGCCAGACCTTGTCTGCATGCACACAGTCCACTGGCTGACGAGTGGACATGGCCACACCACCCAAGGGTGATTTAGTCTCCCTGTGTCTCCCTTCCTCCCTCCCTCTGTCACCCTCCTCCCTCTGTCGGTCTCCCTCTGTCACCCTACTCCCTCCCTCTGTCTGTCTGTCTCCCTGTGTCCCCCTCTGTCTCCTTCCCTCTCATTCCCCCTCTCCCTCCCTCTATTTGTCACCCTCTGTCACCTCAGGCCAGCTTCCTGGGCACACACAGTTAGCCGGTCTTTGAATGGCCATTGGCTTGTTCATGTGAGTTAGTTCCTGTTCTCCGGGCACCCATTGGGCAGTGTGTCTGAGTGTAGGCTGCTGCTGTGGCGGTGTGTGCTGAGACTCTATCAGAGCGATGCATCTTCATTGTCTGCTGTTATGTGCAAATTGTGCCTTCAGACCCATGTCATCCTGCAAGGCGGCCACCATTTGCAGGCAAGACAGTACTGTGTGGGTACACACAGTTTGTATGGCTGTGCCCTGGGCCATATGGGCTGAGGGCATTGTTGTGTGCTTGTGAGTTGCTCAATGTTAGTTTTGATGCCCACACTCCCAGCATCGGCCACATCCTGTGTTGTGTTGGTGTTTTGTGTGGCCTGTGACTTGGCATGGCCCTGATTGGTGCATGGGGCATGGAGGCGCTAGTGGCTTGTGTGCGTTTGTGGAGTGTGGTTGTGTCCGGTGGTGGCTTGGGGGGGGTGGCGTGCATGATTGATTGTGTATGGCATCCCCCCCATGTGAGGTGAGTTGTTTGTGTACTCACCAGGGTCTGGGAGTCCTGGTAGTCCGTGTAGTCCCTCCACCGCCAGCGTGGACATCACCTTCTCCTCCCAGGGATGGTATTGTACCGGTCTGGGGGGCGGCCCTCCTCCAGTGATGTTCCCCTGGTTGTGATTGTCAGTCATCTTCCTCTTGACCGTCCTCCGCAGATCGTACCACCTGGATTGGCACTCGTGCCTGGTCCTTCTGGTGGACCCAACAGCATTTACAGAATCGACAATCCTCTGCCACATGGCCGATTTTTCGGATATGCTGGTCTGTCTGACCAATGTTCCAAAGAGCTGTGGCTCGACTCTGAGGATTTCATCGACAAGGATCTCCAGCTCCTCCTTTGTGAACTTTGGATTCTTGGTTGTGGACATGGCGTGGGGTGTGGATGGTTGTGGGGGTGTGGGTGTGGATGGTTGTGGGTGTGTGAGTGTGGTAGTGGAGGTGTGTGTGTGTGAATGTGATGAGGGGGTGTTTGTGTAGGTGGTTGTGTGAAGGTATGCAAGTGTGAGGTTCAAGTATGGTGGTGTGGGTCGTCTGTGGGCTCTGGCAGCAGTGGGTCTGTTGCAAAGGCTCATGGTTTGTGTGTGTGGTCCATTTTTATTGGTCCATTTGTGGGTGTGGCTGTGTTTGAATTTTGTGTGGGTGTGTTATGAGGAGTGGTCGTGTTTTGGGCCTCTGTTTGGCAGTTGCAGGTCAGTGTAGGTGATGTTTGTGGGGTTGTTGGGCATGTTTGGTGGTGTGGGGAAACTCTAATTGACTCTCCTTGTGTAAATGTGGTTTGTCCGTGTTCAGTACGTGTGTTTTTGGCGTCAGTACGGTCCGTACATGCACTGGTGGGGGTACGGTCCGTACATTCCCTGGTGGGGTGTGGGTACGGGCCGTACTTCCACGGGTGGTGGTTCGGTGCGTACATACACGGTTGGGGGTTCGGGGCGTACATACACTGCTGGGGTGGGGGTTGGGTGCGTACATACACGGGTGGGGGTTCGGTGCGTACATACACGGGTGGGGGTTCGGGGCGTACATACACTGCTGGGGTGTGGGTACGGGCCGTACTTCCACGGGTGTGGGTACGGTCCGTACATACACGGGTGGTGGTTCGGTGCGTACATACACGGGTGGGGGTTCGGGGCGTACATACACTGCTGGGGTGTGGGTACGGTCCGTACATACACGGGTGGTGGTTCGGTGCGTACATACACGGGTGGGGGTTCTGGGCGTACATACACTGCTGGGGTGGGGGTACGGGCCGTACTTCCACGGGTGTGGGTACGGTCCGTACATACACGGGTGGTGGTTCTGTGCGTACATACACAGGTGGGGGTTCGGTGCGTACATACACTGCTGGGGTGGTGGTTCGGTGCGTACATACACAGGTGGGGGTTCGGGGCGTACATACACTGCTGGGGTGGGGGTTCGGGGCGTACATTCCCTGGTGGGGTGTGGGTACGGGCCGTACTTCCACGGGTGTGGGTACGGTCCGTACATACACGGGTGGTGGTTCGGTGCGTACATACACGGGTGGGGGTTCGGTGCGTACATACACGGGTGGGGGTTCGGGGCGTACATACACGGGTGGGGGTTCGGGGCGTACATACAATGCTGGGGTGGGGGTTCGTTGCGTACATACACGGGTGGGGGTTCGGTGCGTACATACACGGGTGGGGGTTCGGGGCGTACATACACTGCTGGGGTGTGGGTACGGGCCGTACTTCCACGGGTGTGGGTACGGTCCGTACATACACGGATGGTGGTTCGGTGCGTACATACACGGGTGGGGGTTTGGGGCGTACATACACTGCTGGGGTGGGGGTTCGGGGCGTACATTCCCTGGTGGGGTGTGGGTACGGGCCGTACTTCCACGGGTGTGGGTACGGTCCGTACATACACGGGTGGTGGTTCGGTGCATACATACACGGGTGGGGGTTCGGGCGTACATACTCGGGTGGGGGTTCGGGGCGTACATACACTGCTGGGGTGGGGGTTCGGTGCGTACATACACGGGTGGGGGTTCGGGGCGTACATATACTGCTGGGGTGGGGGTACAGGCCGTACATACACGGGTGTGGGTACGGTCCGTACATACACGGGTGGGGGTTCGGGGCGTACATACACGGGTGGGGGTTCGGTGCATACATACACGGGTGGGGGTTCGGGGCGTACATACACTGCTGGGGTGTGGGTACGGGCCGTACTTCCACGGGTGTGGGTACGGTCCGTACATACACGGGTGGTGGTTCGGTGCGTACATACACGGGTGGGGGTTCGGGGCGTACATACACAGGTGGGGGTTCGGTGCGTACATACACGGGTGGGGGTTCGGGGCGTACATTCCCTGGTGGGGTGTGGGTACGGGCCGTACTTCCACGGGTGTGGGTACGGTCCGTACATACACGGGTGGTGGTTCGGTGCGTACATACACGGGTGGGGGTTCGGTGCGTACATACACGGGTGGGGGTTCTGGGCGTACATACACTGCTGGGGTGGGGGTACGGGCCGTACTTCCACGGGTGTGGGTACGGTCCGTACATACACGGGTGGTGGTTCTGTGCGTACATACACGGGTGGGGGTTCGGTGCGTACATACACTGCTGGGGTGGTGGTTCGGTGCGTACATACACAGGTGGGGGTTCGGGGCGTACATACACTGCTGGGGTGGGGGTTCGGGGCGTACATTCCCTGGTGGGGTGTGGGTACGGGCCGTACTTCCACGGGTGTGGGTACGGTCCGTACATACACGGGTGGTGGTTCGGTGCGTACATACACGGGTGGGGGTTCGGGGCGTACATACACAGGTGGGGGTTCGGGGCGTACATACACGGGTGGGGGTTCGGTGCGTACATACACGGGTGGGGGTTCGGGGCGTACATACACTGCTGGGGTGTGGGTACGGGCCGTACTTCCACGGGTGTGGGTACGGTCCGTACATACACGGGTGGTGGTTCGGTGCGTACATACACGGGTGGGGGTTCGGGGCGTACATACACGGGTGGGGGTTCGGGGCGTACATTCCCTGGTGGGGTGTGGGTACGGGCCGTACTTCCACGGGTGTGGGTACGGGCCGTACTTCCACGGGTGTGGGTACGGTGCGTACATACACGGGTGGTGGTTCGGTGCGTACATACACGGGTGGGGGTTCGGGGCGTACATACACGGGTGGGGGTTCGGGGCGTACATACACTGCTGGGGTGGGGGTTCGGGGCGTACATTCCCTGGTGGGGTGTGGGTACGGGCCGTACTTCCACGGGTGTGGGTACGGTCCGTACATACACGGGTGGTGGTTCGGTGCGTACATACACGGGTGGTGGGGTGTTCGGCGCGTATGCGGGCACATGTCTCCATGGTTGCTATGGGAGTTCGGTTCGGACGGTGTTTTTTGCGTACGGTTGTGAAATGGGGAGGACGGGAGGGATCGTACTTGCGCAGTCGGACTTTATTTTTCTGCACGGTGGGTTTTTCGACCGGGGACGTGTCGGTGACTTTTCCCGACCCGAGGACGTGTGGGGAAATCTTCCCAATGCGATTCGTATGGACTTTTTCCCGTTCGAATCGTACTTGGCAGTTTGTACGCTTCTTTGACGATTCGGACGGAAAAAAATCCGGATACGAGTCGGACGGGGAATTTTTTTACCGGATCGGAATTGGCACCTCTGTGTTTTTGGGCCCACATGACAGACAGCTGTGACTTCACATTCTGACCACATGGCTACACAAACTGTCCTCTTCTATGTACGGTGTGATCAACTAACTAACATAGGGGAAAAAATTGCAATCTTTCACTTTGTATGCCTAACTAGTGACATGCTATCATTGTTGGATATATGTATGTTTATTATATCAATGTTTCTTTGTTATTTTGAAAATAAAGATTTTTTTTAAAAAATCATCCAGAGAAACCAGCTACTAATTAACATCTGGAAGAATAGAAAACAATATACAATTAGTCTAAAATATAATGCAGTGTACCATGGATTTGTATAGTGTAAACTTAGTAATTTATTCAACAGAATTTCTTTTAAAGAATTGAAGTTTTAAAATAAATTCTGCTTTTTTTTTTTTAACTAGAGCTGGCTTGTCGCAGCCCAGATCTACTAGACGAAGCCCTTGAAGATGTAATTTTGGCTATTATGACCATGTTTCCTCTTTGGACAGCATCAATGAGTAGGATTTGGAGGTTGCAAGCAGATACGCCCAACCTTTGCTTATGCACACCTTGTGCCCAGTCATGTTAATGTTATTGTTAGTGAAATTTATAAAGCGCACTGTTACCAAATGCATTCTGGCGCTAACCAATGATAGGATATTAAAACACGCATCTTTACCAGAAATCTGATACACTAAAAGCCACGTTTTCAACTCCTGTCTAAATTTAAGAAGGGAGGTGGCAGATCAAATACGCAATGGGAGTGAATTCCAGATTTTTGCAGGACCAAGGAAGAAACTTCCACCACCCCAGTTGCTTCTATTAAATTTTGGTACCACTATGAGGTTCAATTTAGATGACCTTAGTGTCCTATTGGGAGTGTAAGATCTACATTTCTGGCCTAGGTATTGTGGTCATGAACTGGATCCTCTCCTTTACTGGCAAGCAGTGCTGCTGCTTAAAAGCTTTCCTAACCGTAACATGTTTAGGACTACGAGTTAAAACTTTGGCTGCTGTATTTTGCAGTACCTGTGGTTTCCGGCGCTGTTGGGACCTAAGATTGAGATATAGACCATTACAATAATCCAGTCTTGCCAGTACCAAAGCAAATATTACCAGATTTGGGGTATTTTCTGGAATATATACTAGAATCTTCCTAATTTTCCTTATATTAAAGTAGATGGATGATCTCAGGGCATTAATCTGGCTCCCAAAAGACAGCTTGTATCTATAATCATCCAAAATGTTTAACTTTTTCGAGTGGCTCGGGTAATTTGCCTAGGTTCGCTGACCACCAGCCAGGGGACCAAACAGAGGGATCATTACCAAACAGCACAACCTCTGTTTTATTACTGTTCAACATTAAACAGGTGACACACATCCAATAGTTTCCTGCTGACAAGCAGTCATAAATTGCTTGTTTACAGTGTAAGATTGATCTGTGACTACTACGACAATTTGCGTGTCGTTAGTGAAAAACCAAAGGAGCTTACAACTGGAGCCAGGGCTGCAATATATATATTAAAAAGAGTGGGGCTCAACGAAGAGCCATGCGGTACACCACATGGAAGCTGGAAAGGAGTGGACGTATACGTATCCATAGCTACAAATTGTATCCTATCTTCCCAAAAAGATTCTAGCAGCCGGAGAGCTAATTCCTTTACTCCTATTGCTGCTAACCTCTCTGCCAAGATGGTATGGTGGACAGTGTCGAACGAAACCGACAAATCTAATAGGATGAGGGCAGCCTTTCCGCCATTGTCCAATGCTTCCCTGATTTCCTCAACCGATTTGATCAAAGCCCACTCGGTGCTATGTCATGCTCAAAATCCATGTTGCGATTCATCTGACCACATATGTGCATCAATGTATTCCACAAGATTTGTGTTCATGGCTCTCTCTATTATTTTGGCAGGGAAGGGTAATCGTGACATAGGACGGTAGCTGTTCTCTCTTGATCTAAATTAGTTTTTTTTGTCTTAGCACCCAGATTCCACTGTGAACTACTTGGCAAATCACTAAAATATTCTAGTTACCCACTTTCCCTGGCTATAGTGCCTGTTGCCCACAACATCTGTTTATACACAGCTGCATTGGATACAGATCATGACTTTTATCTGTTCCCTGCACCCACACCACATTTGTTGTACCTGGCCCTCTCTGCTTTTTACATTTTGGCTTCACCCCTCCTAGTGTTTGGACACATGTTTGCTGGCTTTTAGGACTCTGTGCTCTTCAACACGGCTAAGCGGTGCTAAAGTGGTTGTGCTCTATCCTTCAAACATGGTGACATTGGCATATTTTAATTTCCTTGTGAGTCAATAGTACAGTGGTACTACATGTACCCAGGACTGGCAAAGTAAATAGTACTAGTGGATCTGGAGCACTTATTGTGCCACCCACTTAAGTAGCCATTTAAAACCTGTTACCGCTACAGCCTGTGTTTGCACTTTTAAGCTGCAATTTCAACCTGGCAAAATAAACCTTTTGCCAGGCTTAAACTTTCCTTTTTTATACGGTATGTGCTAAAAAGTCCATAGGACAATGTGTGGTATGTTTAAAACGTTTCTGTTTTACATGTCCTGGTGGTGAAAAAATCCATGATTTAGTTATCATTATTGCAAGGCCTATCTCTTCCATAGAATACCTTTGTTTACATTATATTTGAGAAATGATACCATTTGTTTGGAAGCAGGTAGGAGTATCATGTTTGGTGTCTGAAGAATTGTAATATAATACCCTTTTTAATGCTAAATCAGATTTTAAGTCGCAGTTTTAAAAAGGACACTTTTAGAAAGTTGGGAACAAGCAAGTACTATGAGTCTGATACAGAGTACTTGCACTTCTGTTTTTCCATTTCAAGCACTGAAGTGAAGTAAAAACTGAGCATCATTCTAGGAGGCTTACCATGCACAGGGTGGTGGGGGGCAGCAAATTGCTTCTCTAACGAGAGACATTGCATAAAACATGCTTCTGAAGAAGCCTAGAACAAATGTGACCACCACTGGAGAGACTGTACCACAGCATCATGTACTTAAAGTGTTTGCTTTGGCAACACCTTTTACACCCATGAAGCCAATTAAATACATTCTGTCGACTTGTAATTCACAATCTGTAGCTCTGTGCTCTGGGGGAGTTTATTGTTCTCTGCAGTCAGATGAAGTAAAGAGAAGCAGGTTCTACTACTACACGGCGCACCGTCTGCACAGGTGTGCTCTTGGACGGGCACCATGAGTCACATGAAATTCACTCAAAGTACGAAATACCTAAAGGGACACAAACGTCAGTTTGGGTGTGTGTTACGATACCCTCTAGAAACTCCTGTAAATACCAAGAGTCCTCGGATGCTTGTAAACGCCCAGTCAAGTGCTCTGCACTCACTGCTGGGGTCGCGGCAGAATGTCTGTTTAAAGTTAAAAAAAGCTGAAAGCCGTCCACTTGAGTGCACTTAATTGTTTGTCCGGGGAGGTATTCTTTGATGGGCCAGCAGCCTTTCCAGGACGGGTACAGCGCTGAAAAGTCTCCCCTCAGCACTAACTCCAAGAGTTCACCCTAAACCTGGATCAATTGCTTCGAAAGTGCACAAATTATTTCCCGGGGCAGCAAGCAAAGGGGGAGACCAGACAAATTAGTGCTTGGAGACGCCGGTGAGAAGATGGTGGGTGCACACTAATTAGGGTCACTCAATGGGCCTCTGTGGGCTCAGGAGGGGCTTAGGTGCCGGGGTGCACCCAGGGGAGAGCCGCAGTGATTAACCCTCCCCAGAGCCCCCTGGCAACACTGAGAGTGTCTCATTGCAGCTCTTTCTACATACTAAGGAGCAATCTCCTAGACATGTATATGCACAATCAGCCCCAGCGCCTCCCATGAAACACACACTCACCTGTCAATCATCGCCGTGTCATAGCCTTGCGCCTGAGGTGACAGTGTATACCAGGGCCCTGGCACGTTCTGCAAATTAAGAGAGCTCCAGGGCACCGCAGAGGAGCCCCGGGTTTGCCGAAGTTACAATGCAGACTGATAACTACGCCCCCTGCGGCCGTGCACATCTGTCCAGAGAGCTGGAGCCGTTACCTGGCTGACGCAGCAGATTTGATTGATTATGTCAACTTTGCGCACTTTACAGCTATGCCCACAGCCAGATATGCCAGCCTCAGCCCCGTGCGCACAGGGCAAGCAGAACAGCAAGGACCCAGCGACGGTCCCTGCAGTCGCAGACACACATCCCCCCTACCTTCCACTCTCTGTCAGGTCGAGTGTCCCTTGACCACAGGAAAGCAGGAATCCACACACACCCTCTGCCCCAGTCACACCGACCAGCAAACTGGTAAGACCCTCCCCCAATTATTGCAGAAAACACGCACCCTATGAACACCCCTCTCGGCTGCCACTGTTAGCAGAGTGAATCTCATATTATGTATGTTATAGTCAGGCGCGCAACACCCATTGGATTCGAAGGGCTTCAGCCCCCCCCGTCGTGTGTGGCAGCCCGGGATGAGACAGCTTCCCGGGCAGACACACAGCCGCACCCAAGCACTTCACAGGTATTTAAAAGACCATTTGCATGTTAATGAGGCCTTGCTGTTGTTTCACCCCTTCTAAGAGCCCCTGCAGCTCCACTCTGCCTATTGCTTAAAGTTTCAGCCCCCCACGAAATTTTTTCTTAGCCCCCCCGAAATTTGGCTCTAGTTGCGCCTCTGGTTATAGTCAAACTCTGGTTGAATGAGCTCTTCTGGGTTGTAATAGGTTTAACTTTATTATCTCTTCCATTTCTGATGTTGGTATTCTTGACTTGAATTATATTCATTCCGCGTGTTTTCTTAAGATGGCTTCTCCTTGGAGTCATCCTACAGTATTCACGCACTGATGAAGGTTAAACTGTTTTTTCCCTCAGTTGAATTGTACTATCACCATATTACAGACTTTGAGCTGAATGATTAATTGTATTTTGTTTATTACTTTTCTATACTTAAGTAAAAAAAAACTGTATTGCAAGGTACACTAAAAGAGTAAACTTTCTTCCACACTTCTCACTAGAAGCAGATACGCCCAACCTTTGCTTAAACACACCTTGTGCCCAGTCTTGCTAATGTTAATGTTAGTGAAATTTATAAAGCGCACTGTTACCAAATGGCATCCTGGCGCTAACCAATGATAGGATATTTAAACATGTGTCTTTACCAGAAATCTGATACACTAAAAAGCCACGTTTTCAACTCCTGTCTAAATTTAAGAAGGGAGGGGGCAGATCGAATAGGCAATGGGAGTGAATTCCAGATTTTTACAGTACCAAGGTAGAAACTTCTACCACCCCAATTCCTTCTATTAAATGATGTTACCACCATGAGGTTCAAATTAGATGACCGTAGTGTCCTATTGGGTGTGTAACGTCTAAATTTCTGGCATAGGTATTGTGGGCCTTGTTTGTGCAAGCCTTTGTAAGCAAAATTCAAAGCCCTAAACTGGATCCTCTCCTTAACTGGCAACCAGTGCTGCTGCTTAATAGCTTTCCTAACCGAAACATGTTTAAGAGTACAAGTTAAAACTCTGGCTGCTGTACTTTGCAGTACCTGTGGTTTCCTAAGCTGTTGGGCCCAAAGATTGAGATATAGACCATTACAATAATCCAGTCTCGCCAGTACCAAAGCCGATAATACCAGCTTTTGGGTATTTTCTGGGATATATACTAGAACCTTCCTAATTTTCCTTAAAATAAAGTAGATGGATGATGTCAGGGCATTAATCTGGCTCCTGAAAGACAGCTTGTTATCTATAATCATCCCAAGATTTTTAGCTTTTTCGACTGGCTCGGGTAATTTGCCTAGGTTCCCTGGCCACCAGCTGGGGGGCCAAAAAGAGGGATCATTACCAAACAGCACAACCCCTGCTTTATTACCGTTCAAATATAAACAGTTGAAACTCATCCAATAGTTTACTGCTGACAAGCAGTCATAAATTGCTGGCTTGCAGTGTAAGATTGATTTGTGACTGCTGTGACATTTTGCGTGTCATCAGTGTAAGAGGTCTAATGCTAAACCAAAGGATCTTACCACTGGAGCTAGGGCTGCAATATATATATTAAAAAGAGTTGGGCTCAACGAGGAGCCCTGCGGTACACCACAGGAAAGGAGTATACTTATACGAATTCATAGCAACAAATTGTATCCTATCTTCAAAAAAAGATTCTAGCAGATGGAGAGCTGATCCCTTTACTCCTATTGCTGCTAACCTCTCTGCCAAGATGGTATGGTGGAAAGTGCCGAAGGCCGCCGACAAATCATATAGAATGAGGGCAGCCTTCTTGCCATTGTTCAATGCTTCCCTGATTTCCTCAACCGATTTGATCAATGCAGACTCGGTGCTATGTTTAGTTCTAAAGCCGTGTTGTGATTCATCTAACTAGATGTGTGCATCAATGTATTCCACAAGCTTTGTGTTCCTGGCTCACTCTACAATTTTGGCTGGGAAGGGTAATCAGGCTATAAGACGGTAGCTGTTTACGTCCTCTGGATCTAAATTAGTTTTTTTTGTCTTAGAACCCAGATTCCACTGTGAAGTACCTGGCAAATCACTAAAAGATTCTGGTTGTCCGCTTTCCCTGGCTATAGTGCCTGTTGCCCACAACATCTGTTTATACACAGCTGCATTGGATACAGGTTATGACTTTCACCAGTTCCCTGCACCCACACCACGTTTGTTGTACCTGGCCCTCTTTGCTTTTTGTATTTTGGCTTCACCCCTCCCAGTGTTTGGACACATGTTTGCTGGCTTTTAGGACTCTGTGCACTTCAACACGGCTAAGCAGTGCTAAAGTGCTTGTGCTTTCTCAATCAAACATGGTGAAATTGGCTTACACACACTTGGCATATTTAATTTACTTGTAAGTCAACAGTAAAGTGGTACTACATGTACCCAGGACTGGCAAAGTAAATAGTACTAGTGGATGTGCAGTACTTATTGTGCCACCCACTTAAGTAACCATTTAAAACCTGTTACTGCTACAGCCTGTGTTTGCAGTTTTAAGCTGCAATTTCAACCTGGCAAAATAAACCTTTTGCCAGGCTTAAACTTTCCTTTTTAATAGATATGTCACCTCTAGGGTATGTGCTAAAAAGACCATAGATCATTGTGTGGTGTATAAAAAAACTTTTCTGTTTTACATGTCCTGGTAGTGAAAAACTCTATGATTTATTTTTCACAATTGCAAGGCCTATCTCTTCCATAGAATACCTTTGTTTACCTTATATTTAATAAGTGATACCTTTTGTTTAGAAGCAGGTAGGAGTCTCATGTTTGGTGTCTGAACAATTGGAATATAATACCCTTTTTAATGGTAAAGTCAGATTTTAAGTCACAATTTTGAAAATGACACTTTTAGAAAGTTGGAATTTTCCTGTCCTAACCATTTGTTTCCTGCAGCCTGTTTCCTGGCTCACATGACTAGGTGTAGTTGGCAGTTGGCCTTTCTGCATTCCTCCCAGACAACATCACAATAGAGGTACTGGGTGTTGGCAGGATGGGCTATTCTGGCTTGAAGGGGCCGAGCTGTCACTTCCCACACATGAACTTCAAAGGCACTGGCCCAGCTCACACACTAAGAACATTACACTAGCCTATAGTGCCCCTAGACAGTCTGGGACCAGGTCAGGGAGGCAGGAAATTCTAGACACCTCTGTAAGCTCCAGAATCTTCCCCCACTTCAACGGGAGCACCAGGTAAGCATTTTATTTATTGTGGCAGCCTGCCTTAGACAGGCCATACAATTTACATATAAAAATATACATACGTCTAAGATTCTATAACATACTACAATAATTAAAACATAGCTTATACAATAGGACATACTGATGTTTTAACAAATAGCCAACTCGAAACATACTAATACTATAAAAATTCATTTGTTGGGGCTGATCAAAGTGACAGGAACTGTAGAAGTGCAATAGTGTACACACTCATTGGAATGTAGGGGGTATGAAAAACACGCACTTTGCAATACTTGTCAATAAAGCTGGTTTGGGCATGACAACAAACCCCTCCCCTCTCTGAGAGAGGCACGGGGCACCATGTCAGGGTTCAAGTGGAGGCTGGGCGTGTGAAAGGCATGTTTTCAAGGGAAGGGAGGAAGAAGTGTGTGCTGGTACGCACCGACCAGGATTGTCTAGTACTCGGGGGTGCGCCACTTCCCGGCCTCAGACAGGGACCGAGGACAGCTACTGCCTTGTGACTTGAACACAGTCCAAACCGCCACAAAAACACAAGAGAAGCTCCAACAACAACTAATAGGCAGGAAAACCAGGTAATGAACTGAAGCAGTCCCAATCAGGAAACCGGACCATCTCAGTCAATAAACCAGCCGTGGGTGCGAGCAACACTACACTGCAGAGCTGTGGTCGGACCGAGCACCATGATTCTGGGCACATCGCTTAATCTCCCTTCGGGTCCAGTTTGCGCTATATAAAACTGCACACAAAATAAAGTCAGACCTGCAATAGCCAGATGGGAGGAGGGAAGAGAGGCCATCACACGCTATACTGTGTGATGGCCTACCAAAATGCTCTCTGAGTGAAATCATCGGAAAGAGAGCTAAACAAGCAAAGGAGGGACTTTAACAGAGTAGCACCAATAAGAAACCTGCATTTCTGAATGCTACAGCTAACAGCCAATAGCAATGGGTGGATTTGCGAAAGTCACACAGAGAGATACATCAGGTCATCGCTGATGCTCGACCTAAAAAGTGATTGTGCTTGATCATCAACCTGTTCTAAAATGTTAATACCTATAAAAAACGGTTTCATTACAAATGGGCAAATAGGCATCTAATTGAACAATTACAGGAATGGTAAAAAATCATTCAAGAAAAGTTGCATCAACCAAATAATCCCCCAGCATCCCACAACAATTAGATGTGATTGTGGGCTAATCAACCATATGTGCAGGTATAATTAATAAGTAAGACAAAATTAAAATGGACTCTCAGATCCAATCTTCAATAAACGCCTGGTCCTGTGGATACTACAGAAGAAGGATGCTTTATGGCTCTTCTGCTTGAGACTTGCCCCACTCCCAGGCTGAAGTGACTCCAAGTGGCATCTTACTTACCTTCTGCTCTCAGCTACAGGGACATAACAAGCCACAGATGCCTCCCTGCATCTGCAAAGCTCAAATTCTGCCTGGACTTTCAACAGGACCTACAACTGGAAGTGCCAGGGCCCTGCTGGCCTATGCTGGATTGAGTTCCTGATCCCCAAGAAATGTTGGTCAAATCCCGGTCCCTTGGTGTGGCATCGGTTGAGCTCCTTCTTGATGAAAAGAAGAAATCTTGAGGTTTTGGGCTCTTCACCACTGCAAATGGGTCTGTTCATGCCCAGATCTTGCAACCTATGCCAACCGCCAATGCATAGCTCCGATGAGTAGGACCCTTTGTGCTACAGTGTCCTCTAGCAACAACCTGCAATGCAAGATCTGAAGTGTGTGCTACAGCATCCACAGCCCGCGATGACCGCCAACATGAATCTCCAACAAAGACTGTCTATTAAGCCTGACAGGATCTTCGTGCTACAGCGATGACCATCCGCAGCATCCGGTCTGCTCTTCGGGCTACAGCAACGATCATCCACAATGCGTAACCCCCCTTCCACAACAGCAAGAAAGGACCAAATATGAGGAAGAAATACATTACCTATAATATATGCAATATATACAATGCAATTACTCTTCTCCTAACACAACAATTTTTTTTAAATTCCATGTGCGCCATCTTCCATTCTGGCTGCACTACAAAACACTTTAACCACAGTGTAAGATCTACTCAAATGTCAACCACCCTGACTTCTGCCAAGTAATTTGATTTTACTAAATCCCCCACACATGCGACCTTGGACTTAAAATCGCATTCCATTTATCAAAATGTTCTATCCTTTGGAACTGCATCCCCATTTCCTCTTCTATTATGGCCCGGTCCAGATCCTCAGATACTTTGTTCTTCTTACTGTATTCCCTAACCAAAGGAGAACTTATCATGGTGTTTGGAATACTTTTTCCAAACTTTACAAAAGGTGAACCATCTTTTGTGGTGTGAGGAGTGAACCTGCACTCTTCCACCTTTCTCTTTACTTCCTCTATCCAACTTACTCTACTACTCTTGGCCACCTGAATTGTCTCCTTGAGTGTGCAGTTAAACCTTACTACCATCTCATTGGTTTCAGGATGATAGAGAGCATTTGTCTTGTGTAAATTTCCCTATCTACAGAGAACTTCTCCATTTTCCTTGAGGTCACTTGTAGGCCGCTACCAGTAAGTATGTGTTTAGCGATACCATGTCTAGGGACAATCTCAGCTAGAACTCTAATCACAGTGGAAGTGCATATATAATTGGCGAAGGCTACTTCTGGCCACCTTGATGTCATATCCATGACCACAATAACATATTTGTAAGCCCTGCTTCCCCAGGCAAATCTCTAAAGACCATGGGCGCTGTTCTAACTTTCATAGATTTATCACTCCTGCAGCACTCACTACACTCTTGCACTACTCGCTTAACAGCAACATCCAACCCAGGCTGCCAGTACGCTCCTCTTAGCCTTTCCTTTACATATTTTCTGCTGGATTTAATGTGCCATTTTAACAAGACGATGGCTGACCTCCATAAGGGAATTGGCCTGGTTTCTCTAAAGACAATGCCATGTTGACAGACAACTTGTGAAAGACTTTCACAAAACCTACACACTGCTTCTCAAGGTTCTGTCCATCAAGACCATCTAAGATTGGCTATCGAACTATCTTCAATTCTTCATCTGCTTCCAACTAATACAGCTATTCCCTTTCTAAAATACATCCACCTGTAACCGCACACTGTTTCACATCGTCCTACATCCAACACACTTTACCCTTGAAATCCTGATCTTGATCCTCCAATACCAGCCTGGAAAGACAATCAGCCACCTTGTTATTCATACCTGGTGTTGGGCCTGGCTTTTACAACGGGTTTATACCCAGATTTCTTGCTTTGTGGCCTTCAATTCCTGACCTGATTGTGTTGGTTTTATGACTCTGGGCACTTTATCAGTGTTGATCAGTGCTAAAGTGCATATGCTTTCCCTGTAAATTGTATGTATGTATGGTGTTTCCATAATAGGCTTATTTGATTTACTAGTCTTGACCTAGTACAGGGCACTGCGGGTGCCCAGGGCCTGGAAATAAAATGCTGCTAGTGGGCCTGCAGCACTGATTGTGCCACCCACATACGCAACCTGTAAATGTAACTCAGGCCTGCCACTGCAGAGCCTGTGTGCAGTCTAGTTCTGCTATGTCAGCTTGGCAAGTGCACCCACTTGCCAGGGCATTACCTTCCCTTTTCTTACATGTTAGTCACCCTTAATGTAGACCCAAGGTACCCCTGTGGGCAGGGCGCAGTGTATGTGAAAGGTAGGACATGCCCTGATGTGTGTGGCATGTCCTGATAGTGAAATACCGCCAATTTCGTTTTTCACTATTGTAAAGCTATCTGTTCCCTTAGGATATAAAGGGGAGTTTGCTTATAACATCTTATAAGTATATAAAGGTTGTGTTGCCTTCTTTCTGATTGGGTCTCCTCCTCTGGCCAGGGTGTCAGGGGTGGGGGCTTCTTGTGTTGCTTTGCCAGTGGTGTCCTTTTCAGGCGTTATTCGATGCACCTTGTGCCTCCTACCCTACATTTGCTGGGCATTTTCAGCTCTTGCCTGTATTGGGTGATAGTGCCTTTTTTGATTCTAAGAGTATTGTGGGCTATGGGCTCCTTCCTTGTGCTGGGCCTTGTGTTGATACATCATTTTTGGGTGTGGCTGTTCAGTGGTGTGTCCTTTTTCTATATGAATGCCTGGTTGAGTTCTGGCTTGGGTATTCTCACTTGTGTAATAATTGGGACAAGGACAGAAGGGTCCTGGTGGTAAAGCCCTATTACTTACTGGTAATCTTCAATACTCCTGGTCCCATTGTCCTTGTCCCATTCATTACGCCCCTCTCTCCCGAACGGCCGGCCGACCTTCATTTTTGGAAGCTTGGTAGTTCAGGTGGAATACTGGGTAAGTACAACTTAAGTACTCCCAGTGGGAGGGAGTGGGGTAGAGGATCCAACATTCCTTTAATTCTTTTTTCTGTCCACGAGATAGCTATATCTCACTTGTAATGAATGGGACAAGGACAACGGGACCAAGAGTAATGAAGAGTACAAGTAAGAAATAGGGTTTGCTTGTTTGTGTGCTGTATAAATACTTAACACAGTGGCTCTAAGTTACACCTAACTGCTTTGGTGGCAATCAACCAAAGGGTTAAGCATAGGTTAATTTAGTGGCTTTTGTGGTTCACTCTGACAAGGATTGTGATTGTTAGTTGGAAAGGGTTTACACCCCCTCACTCAAAAAAGCAATTTCTTATAAGGACCCTAGTCCCAGTAAAGCATTAGCCGTCCTATTTCTTTCAGGAAAGTTAACCTTTCTGGTCGGTCTGTTTGTATTTACGAAATCATTGGTTTTGTCAGGACTGAAAGTATCACAGAAGAATTTTTCAAAAGATGGAGTAGGTATCTTGAAGTTCAAGACGGTCCATATGTTTTAGGAGTCGTCAAGAAATGGTTATTTAGTTCACCAACTGCACAATGGCAACATTCTGGAACAATTTCCTCCATTAAACCTCTACATTCCGAAATACCTGTCTCGACTGCATCTTCATGTTTCAGCTGGCAGTCTCTAAATATACCTCTTTGGGGGAAGCAGGACTGAGCAGTTGGATTTATGCAGCTGCCAGTAGTACTCTAACTGACAACTGGAGTTGATTGGAGAAGTGTTTAAATAGTCAATACCTCCAGCGCCTTCACATTTGCAGGTTTATTGACAGTTTGGAGAGCCCAACTTCAAGTCTTTTGGGGTATGGTGAAAGAATCTAAGCTATGAATTGGCACATTACTCAAGTCACTGTCCCATCTTCCAACTGAGATTTTTCACAGTCATTTGCAGAAAAGTGGCAATTTTGAAAATAACAGATCGGCAATTATTTTCAATCTTTTACTTCGTGCAGGTTAACTCTGTTTCCATTGTTTGCATTACCATATTGTTTCGAAATCTAAGTTTCGTACAGTGGAATAAAAACGTTTGCCAAGCTATGCGAGTGGAATAGAAGATGCCAGTAATCGTAGGACGCTACCAGAGGTTGTTTGAGGGCAAATGAGAGTAGTAGCTTTGAAACCGAATAGATCCAGACCTGTGATGCTGTTTGGCTGGCAGTGGTAGGGACGAGTCATTATTTCATCTGCACATTCGACAGACATATGTTATTTGATTGCATAAGAGAACATATACGAATGGATGCGAAGGTACAGAGCGGGACCGAGACAAGGATGCATTTAAATGACACAAAAACACGATTACCCGCTATGCGAAATTTCCTTGTCATCAATACAAGGATGCCTTTTCTTCAAGTACTCTACAGCACATCCTAATTATGTGACATTGCACCTGAACAGCGACTGATTCAACACTAATTCTCATCTTGCCTTCATCTTTAAAATCTAAACCTATGTAGTATGCTCCTGGATAGGAATGAATGAAGAATTCATGTAGTGTCACTGAGAGGATAACTAGGAATTATGCGATTGGCTTCAAAAGAGTCATTTTAGTAACATCTTTTATGGCAGTACACATATTGAGGATGCCTCTTTTAGGTTTCCAGTAGTAACCTAATTGTAGATACATATGGGTGCACTACTGTTTTTAATATGGGGAAGGTGGGCAAAAATACGTTGCCAAAGCAAGATTTAAGAGACACCTAATAATCTGTTTATTTGTTCATGAGTCCAGGTCAAATTATACCCCATCGTTTAGAACGTTTGACGAGTTCCTTGCAAATAGATCGATTATAAATATGCAATAGTGCATCATTTGCATATGCTGCAAGATAATGCTAGAGACAGAAAGTAATAATGCTTCTAAATATGCTTTTATGTTCTTATTGTGGAATATAATGCGAAGATTAATAAAAAAAAAAGGAGGGAGAGAAGGGGAAGCTGATAAATTCAGCAAAGTATGCTCAAGCAGTGATTTTATATTTAAGGACATTCTAGTGGTGTAGTGTAACACTTCTAAAATACTAACTAGGGTCAGGGACATCTTAAGGATTTTGGGGGCCCTGGGCCAAACATATTTTGGGGGCCCCTGTTCAGAACAACTTTGAATTTATGTTCCAATTTGAGCCCCTGTTTCCCACGCAGTTTCCGCTTCCTAAGCTGTGTTAGTGATCCATTTTTCATCATAGACATTAGCCTATATATTCCCGATGCAAACAGACGCACGCAGTTGACAGTGGTAGGATTTAGTGTTTCCTGCCATGCTACTATGTTTTTAATACTTTTTAAATTGTATATGTGTGGCTTAATTACTCTGTGCTTTTTAACAATTTCTCCTACCTACGCGCACTTGCACTTTACTTGATTCTGCTTGCCTACACCTCCTCAGCTGCTTCGATTCGCATCTCGCTTTTCCTCCAGTCCTGGTCCACCGCGGCTGATAAGCCAATTGTGTGGAGGGCTGGGGCTACTATCGGGCTCCACACTACTGCCCACTCAGTTTCCACTTCCTCAGCTGCGTTAGCGATCCAGTTAGCATCATTGGTATTAGCCTATATATTCCCGATGCAAACGGACGTGCGCAGCGGGCACGCCGAAGGGGCACCAAAGGCAAGCCCGTCTGCGCCTGGAGGCGTTCCGGAGGCGTCCAGCGCTGGCCATGCTGCCCAGTTCCCCTCCGGTGAGTTTCTTCCATTATATTACAATAGGGAAAAACTGCTTAGCCTTAGGCGGCTACCATTATGTCAGTGTACAGCTGCTGATCCGAGCTTGGAGGTAGACTTTTGATGCAATAAGTGCAACATGTCTCTTCTCCAGCCCAGGAAACTCACACCCAAGATCCTCCCACGCAACAATAAGTGTAAAAACAATAAGAAAACAGAGGACTTAAAGGCCACCCTTTTAAATTGTCGCTCTATGTAAAAGCATGAACCACACATGTATTGCCTACTTTTAGAAGAACAGCCTGATCTTTTATTTCTCACTGAGACCTGGCTGTCTGAAGCCTCCAATCCTACTATCACCTCGGCCATCCCTACGGGTTATAAAATCCTTAGAAGGGACCGGTCGAGTGGGAAGGGGGTGGTGTCACCATAATTTGCAATAAAAAATTAGACTGCTCTCCCATCCTGATGGAAAACATCGAGGGTGCAGAGTCCTTAGGCTTCCGCTGTACCCTATCCCCCCCATCATAGCTTAGCTGGTTTTCTGATTTACAGACCTCCCAGTGCCATTGCAAATTTTATTAGTACGCTTAATACAGCCACCACCTCCCTGGCCTTAAAATACAACAACTGCCTTATTCTGGGAGATTTCAATATACATATGGACAATGGAAAAGACCCTCAAACAATTTCCTTGTTGGAGACTCTGCAGGCCTGCAACATGTTTCCATCTATTTCTTCAGCCACCTATGAGAAGGGCCATGCCCTATATCAAATCTTTCACAACTTTGACATATCAGTAAGCCTACCTCTTCCCATTATCTGATCTGACTACCTCCTATTAAAATTTGTTATTCCCAACTCTGCCACAGCCCCTCGTGCTAACGCAGGGCAGAGGGTCCCTAATTACAGGACGTTCCATAAAATATCAATCCCGATGTTCGCAGACGCCCTCGGTCATTCCTCACCAGAGCTGTCTGGCTGCCCCGACTCGGACGCCCTCTCTAGATTCATGGTCCCGAACCAACATTGATGCAGCGGTACTGGTTGTTTCGCGCTCCTCAAAGAGTTTGGCCCCACCAGCTCCATGATTTAACGATTCCCTCAGATCTAGCAAAAGAAATTGTAGAAAAATGGAACGGAAATGGGGTAAATCCTATCTACCTGAGGACAGGAAGGTGTATAAAGACAACTTAAAAGCTAATTACATTCTCGTGAAGGCAGCCAAGAAAAACTTCTTTCAAACCAAGATTAAAAATGCCCAAAATAAGAGTAAGGAAATCTTTAGCATAGTCAAATCCTTTACCGCCCCGAAAGTCGGCACAAAGTAAGGGTCATACAAGGAAGAATGGTCTAAGCAAATAGCTCAAATCTTCCACAAAAAGATGTCCGTGATCCAACAAGGCTTCACTAACATCGCAGAGGAAGAAATGACCTTCTACCTTAGTTCTAATAGCAAATTTCACCTCTTGGATCCTCCATCTTTACTAGCTTTCCCTGAGTTTCAGCTTAAAGAGTCACTGACCCTTCTCCAAAGCATTAAGTCTTGCTCTCCTACCATCCCATGTCCAGCGAATATCCTGAACCTATTAGCTCCCACCATAAACCCCATGGTAAACCAGCTCTTTAATGCTTCCCTCTCCTCAGACAACATGCTGAAATTATGGAAGAATGCTAATATTCTTCCACTGATAAAAAAGGCTAACGCCAAACCGAAGGACCCTGCCAACTACAGGCCAATCTCCCTTCTTCCTGCCCTCTCCAAAGTATTAGAGAAGCATGTAAACAAGGCCCTCCAAAAACACATTGAAAATGGGAAGCTCCTTCATGAGTCCCAATCCGGTTTTAGGGCTAACTACAGTACGGATTCTTCTCTGCTGGAAGTGACTGAATTTCTCATGGGTAAGCTGGAATAGGGAGGCAAGGACGTATTGGTACTGCTCGATCTGTCGGCTGCCTTCGATACGTTCCCACATGAGAGGCTCCTGGAGAGACTTGCTAACATCGGCCTGGGGGGACTGCCTGAACATGGATGTCATCCTTCTTGGCAAATAGATCTCAGGACATCTGGCTACCCCCTTTCTCATCTCCAATATCCCCAATTCCGGCCATGAATATAGGTGTCCCTCAGGGCTCCATTCTCAGTCCTACCCTTTTTATTATATATCTATCCCCCTTGCATTTCTGGTAGAGGAAGAGGGCACCAAAATTGTTTCCTATGCTGATGACACTCAGCTGATTTTTACGTGTGAAAAAGGAACCGACTTTGACGGGGCAATGATTAGGTCTTGCCTCACAAAGGTTTTTAACTGGCTTAAGATCTATCAGCTGAAGTGCAATCCGGACAAAACTGAAGTTGTTTTCTTTGGTAATCCAGAAACACCTGACAGGAGCACTTGGTGGCCAAAAGATCTGCCGCCCCCGCCCGTGGAAAAGGAGAAAGTCAAAAACTTAGGAATTGTCATAGACAACACACTCTCCATGCGCTTTCAAATCCAAAATCTAACTGGTGCTTGCTTTGGCATACTCTGGAAGCTAAATAAATTCCTGCCACTGTTACCGCTTGAGAGCAGAAAGATCGCGGTGCAGGCTCTGGTGACATCAAAGCTTGACTATGTCAACAGCTTGTACTTCGGTCTTCCCAAATCCTTTATCCAGCGCCTACAAGTAGTACAAAACGTGGCGGCCAGAGCCATCCTGAGACCTAAACCCAGATCTAGTATGACACCTATTCTTAAGTCTCTACACTGGCTCCGCATAAAAGAACGGATCGACTTCAAAGCGATGACCATCTTCTTTAAAGCTTTCCACGGCTTAGAAGCCGGCTACCTAAATAAGCGAGTTAATCGCTTGACAACATCTAGACCCCTAAGGTCTTCCAATGCCAACCTGGCCATCGTGACTAAAATATGCCCTGCCCGCACTTGAGGCAGATCCCCCTGCTTTCTAGGCGCAAAATTGTGGAATAGCCTCCCTGAGTCTCTGAGACTAACCACAGACCTACTCTCTTTCAGGAAGAACCTTTACACACGTTTTCCTCCCGCTGTCACGTGCCAGGGCACTCTAGTCTGAGTAGATCTAGGCAGATGCGTCACTTTGTAAACCCCTGCACCACATTATACCTGCGCCAGGTATAATGTATGCAGGGTGGGTGTTGCCCCGCAAAAAGCCTCGTAGAAGTGGCGCATTGAAATCTATGAGAACTCAGTGCGCCACTTCTAGGACGTCATTGTGTCAATATCTTACACCTGCCTCACAGCAGGTGTAAGAAAGATGCAGGGCCTTTCACATGGGGCTTGCCCCATGTGAAAGGACACATTACTGGAGCTGCGTCTATTTTCAGATACACCCCAGCAATGCATCACTTGTGCGCCTACAAAGACGTCAAATACTGCTATATATGTAACTCCTTGCGACATGATACGTCATACAGTAAATATGACGCATCCATCATGTCGCAAGGAGGGCGCGCTAAGAAGTGACGCATCCCTGCATCACTTCTCATAAATAAGGCCCTAAATGTGCTTACATCTAATACTCGGGATAGTTACGTGTGTTTTCAATATTGTAACACAGCAGCAGTTCACCAATATTACTGCAAATAATCTCTGTGACGCCCTCCCATTTCTTATATGTTAGGCCTTGTTTTGATCTTAAAGAAAATTCTTTTATATATATTGCATGAAACATAAACACAACATTTCTCTGCAAAATGGCTGTACTAGACTCTCACACATCAGGTACATAAAAATAAATTAAAGGAAAACAGTATTTAAAACAATTTGTTTAAGAAATATTCAAGGTCATTAGGGCAAAACTCTGGAGAACAGAGCTGACTCTGTCAGGGGGCCCCCTGAAAGGCTGGGGCCCTGGGCCAGAGCCCACTTTGCCCATGCATTAAAACGTCTCTGACTAGGGTATGTCACTGGAAATTCACTCACTCGGAGCTGCATTTAATTTGAGTAGTTTTAGCTGTATAAAAGAATGTACAGTGTACTTCCAGCAATTAATATTCCAGTCCTTGCGCTACGTTGGACATTCGACTTCAGACGAGCAGATCAGAGCCAGCAATGTCACAATGAATGCTGAGGCCTCCTTTGGGTTTTTGTGTGGAGAGGCTGTTGAGCTTTGGGCGGTAAAGCAGTGAGTTGTGTGGGACTGACTCTCCCGCCAGGTTGCAGGAGAAGCCTTCCTTATGAATCTGAGGAGCCCATGGTGGCACTTCTTTAAAGTATTGCTGGACTCCCTCCCTCATGCCCATTTTAATGGGCTGAGGCAATTTTTTTTTTCCTTGTTGTTGCATATTTATATAGCGCGAACTCGACCCGAAGGTATTGGAGCGCTTTACACGAGCACCGTATTTACATTACACATTCAGGCACAGGGAGATTAAGCGATTTGCCCAGAATCACAGGATGTAGACGCGATCTCGAGGCTTGAACTCAGGTTTCCAGCACCAAAGTCGGCAGTTTAAGACGGACCACATCCTCTCCCCAATGTTAACCTTTCAACGGATGAAATCTCATTACGAAATTAAAGAGATCCGGTGGATTTCAGTAACTGATCTTACCAGGCCCATTGGTTTTATGAGGTGACTTGGAATGATAAACTTAAGCCCTCATTTTGATTATCCTAGAATAAAACCCGGATTTTCCCCACACCCAGAGTTAGGAATGTTAGGGGTATCGGATAACTCTGGGGAAGGGGTGATTTCAGCCCATTTCAAGTTGCACCCTTTGGTTCTCCTTGGAAATGAGGATTTACCTGGGTAATCAGTAATTCTGGGTCTGATTCTACCAGTCATTCCCTATGTTCCCCAGATTTTCACAAGATCTCCCTGTGAAAATAAACAGATCCACAGCAAATGCCCAAAGATCTCATAATTATGATGGGGCCGGTAACTGCTCTTACACTCCCCATCTAAACTAAGATGCCACTCGCAATGAATGGTGGTTTCCATAGTCTGCTAAATGTTCTCTACATTAAACTGCACTTTAATCTCAATTGATGAAAAACGTGATTCTTCTCCCGATAGTCTTGTCCCTTGTTCTGAGTGTTTATATTGTGTGTGCTCAGATGCAATGTTGTCTATACCTGAAGCTCACACTCCTCCTCCTCATGCCTAAGGAAGGCATGAAGTAAGTACTTGTATTTCTGCCAAGCCCTTGAGGAAACAGCCAGCTGTCTTTAGACGCAGGGATCAGAGGATTACGGCTCAGGTGACCGTCCATCCCTACTCCACTACGAGGTAGGGTAGGATACATTCATATTTATAGATTCAAGGACTCATTTATGAGAAGTGGCGCAACGCTGCATGAAAGCAGCGATGCGCCACTTCTCAGTGCGCCCTCCTTCCAACATCAATGATGCTTCATATTTAGAGTGTGACGCATCATGTCGCAAGGAATGACAGATACTGTTGTGATCTATGAAGTTAGACACCTGGAGCCAGGAGGTATTATTAAGTCTTCTTTATTCAGCCTCCAGTGCAGGTCACATCTGTCTTGACCCCGGCCAGCCTAGTGTGGTACCAGCCCCACCAGGAGCAGCCTGCCTAGCTGCTCAGCCCATCTCTAACTGCCAACACTCATCCACTCAGACACCCAGGCATTCCACGCATCACAGGCACACCAACATTCCATGACCATCTCACGCTCTGGCTGAGCAGCTAGAGGCAGCAGGGCTGGAGTACATGTTATACAATTATGAGGGTATAACATTATCCCTTTTTCTTCAAAGAAAACGAAAAATGAAAGTAATATAACAACAAGCAAGAACTATAAACAAGAAAAATGAATAATGGTACAAGTCTCACGGATGCAGCAATAAAGACAAAACATCGCAGGAGAAAGAACCATTAAAGCAAGAAAGGATGGTAAAGATACATACATTTTTAACAGCAATATCCCCCATTCCCCCTAAAAAGAGATTATAAAACATCTTGAAACGTTAGCAAAAGCGTAACATTACACGAAATACATTTCGTAGCATTTTGTATCATACACTGTGACGTAATGTTCTATAACGCAAAGGGTAAAAGACCCCACAACACCAATGCCCAAAAGCATAACATAGAGTAGCGCTAAAGGTAGCATACCCTGCAACTACAATCCCAAGAGAAAGGGAAACAAACATGTTTATGGGTCGTCACCCATAAAAACGCCCGTGAAGGGATGTACAATAGTACTGCGCGCAACTGTTAATGGACTAAACCATATCGCAACCCAGTGTAAGGGTTAACCTAGGTACAGAGTATGTATGGGAACTGAACCCATGTTCCAACCTCCTTGTGGAGATTACGTACCCCCATGTAGGAGTAACAAAACCTAAATGAGAAAAGAGCTCCTAACCCCCTTTGGAGGTTACATACCCCCATGTAGGAGTAACAAACAAAACTGAGCAAAAGGGCTTTTACCCACAACCTTCCCTCGTGTATGGGAACAATGTGATGACCACACACAGGAATTTACGGACGCCCCATCCATAATAAAGCGAAAATCTGTGGCATCACGACAAAAGATGTGCTGTAAAAGATAATCACAATATCTTAAACTCTAAGAAATGAGGACACTGTAGCTTTAATAAACTACACTCAAGGCAAAACATCTAGTCATGCCCCTAAAACAAAACTTGGATGCATTCATACGACACGTCGGTGAGCGGTCTCTTACCTGAGTTGTGCACAGAGACATGGCAATATCAGAAAAGATACAAAAGGATATACCCCCACATTGCAATGTACACGAATATACAGCTTTTGAAGCTTACAAACACATATTCTAAACGTAGCATGGAAATTTCTTCAAAGCCTTGACAGAAAAATCTTTTACTTGAATGACGACATTGTTAAATATCTTCCAAACTATTACTGTGGAGAATATTTTTAAACGAAAATGAACACCCAACCTCATTGCTTATAACATTGTGGCACACATAAGATCTAAGCATAGTTACTGACTAGCATACTTATTATGAAAGTCCAATTTACAATGAGACACAGTCAAGAAGTTATTTGATCAAAGACAGTGGTAGCTGAAACGTGTAATTTACCAAGGAAAATGCCACTCGGTTGTGAAGAAAAACGAAATGTAATTCTAAATCAAATACCACTCAGCTAAGATTAAATATACAAAAACCTTCCGACGAAAGGCTACTCAGCTGAAATGCGTAATGATTTTAAAAAACCCCAAACAAACAACTGTATCTGCAAAGTACTGATAAAGCGCTGCCGAAGATGGTGTAAACTCACAGTCCTCAGCTGCACCATGCCGCACTGGACCTTCAAAAGAAACTGCTTAGGTGATAACGATTCCTCAACTGCTTCCAGAAACACCGTGTTGTTCCCGGACTCCATGTCGACTTTCACCCAACTTTATTGGATGAAACACGAACACCGTGGTTGGCAAGAAGAACAGAGGGCACTTTGACATGCTATGTGACTATGTGCCACCACCAACCTCAAGATGGCGGCACGCTTGAGACGTTGCGCCGGGTGGCTCACGGCGCGTAGATGCTCCAAAAGCATCCTGTGTGAAGCTTGACCGTCATAGAGGATCCCACGAAGATGAGCGCGTCATGCAGGTTCCCATGAGGAAACATCAGGTAAGTTTGCGCGCGCTGTTTGAGCCTCGCGCACAGTTTTTGAATTTTAAAACTAACCGTAGAGCGCTGCCAGAACCAGAACATAACATAAGAAAGGTTCACCTCAAAAGTGCAGAAAAGTGTGTAACTTGGCAATTCCCTCTGTATCTTGCCACATAACAAGTAGAAAAACTCCCCTACCAGTACAGCGTCGTGTAAACAGCAGGGCCGTGTGTGGACACCGTGGTTTGCCAAACTGTGCACCAACTGCAATACGCTGCTAAATTTTGTGCTTGCACCAAAGTAAACAGGAACCATCGAGTAGACACACAAGAGTGCCCAAAGACATGGAGCTGGCACCTCGCCTCTAGAGTAGACATCCAGAGGTTGACAAAGTAGAGGCAGGGCCCTAGTTTCTTCAAACATGCAGCTGCACAGTAGCACACAATATAAGGTAGATGTACTGACTTTGGTTGAAATACACTTCACTTGCCAAGATTGAAAGTCCTGTCAGGCATCATACATTCACCATCTGTGAATAAAGTCACTGTGGTGTTGGAGGAACTTTAAATCGTTGTGACTGGAGCATCCCATGGCTATAATGTAACCACTCCTCCTAGTCACTGTAAACCTTTTGTGGCTGGAACACCAAATGCGGTTGTAGTTGAACTACTCCTCCAACTCACTGTAATCCTTTTAGTTAGCTGTAGTATTCCCAGGCTGTAGTGTCCTTTGGTGATGACACTGCTCAGTGGGGCTGTCCGTTGGTGAGGACACTGGTGGGGCTGGCGCTGGCTTGCCTGGAAATACTTTCTTTCTAGATGTAGTAGCCTGTAGAATCTCTTGGTTTCTCTTGTAGTTTCTTTGTAGTTTCCTTGTTTCTGTGCTGTACCAAGAATCTCTCGGGTTCAAGTCTGCTTGTCGCCAAAATTATGTTGTGATCTATGAAGATAGACACCTGGAGCCAGGAGGTATTATTAAGTCTTCTTTATTCAGTCTCCAGTGCAGGTCACATCTGTCTTGACCCCGGCCAGCCTAGTGTGGTACCAGCCCCACCAGGAGCAGTCTGCCTAGCTGCTCAGCCCATCTCTAACTGCCAACACTCATCCACTCAGACACCCAAGCATTCCACGCATCACAGGCACACCAACATTCCATGACCATCTCACGCTCTGGCTGAGCAGCTAGAGGCAGCAGGGCTGGAGTACATGTTATACAATTAAGTAGGGTATAACAGATATGTCAGTATAACTGAAGTATCTGTCGGCGCCAAAAGTGGCACATTGCTGGAGTTGTGTCTGAAGCCTGACACAACTCCAGCAATGTTAATTTCACATGGGGCAAGCCCCATGTGAAAAGGCATGTGTCACCCTTACGCCTGCCATGAGGCAGGCGTAAGGTTTTGATGCATTGGTGGCATAGAAGTGTCGTAGTGAAATCTCATAGATTTCACTGCAACACTTCTACGGGGCTCTATTATGACAGAATGCCCACCCTGCATACATTATACCTGACGCAGGGCTTTACAAGGTGACTGCTCTGCCTAGTGGCGTCACCTTGTAAATCTGTTGCAACGTGGTGCATGTTTTACGCCACCGCAGGGTCACGAAGAGTGATGTAACAAAGGCACAAGGGCTCATAAATAAGCCCCTCAATGAGGATACTCAACGCTCTGTTAACGCTCTGGTGTACAAAGCCTACGGTCTTATGCATTGGAATGTGAGCGCAGTGCTCGAACTCTGCTCCCTGTCTGTACCCAGCATCAATCTCACCAGAAACTACTCCAGGCGACATTCAGCCAGCGGTTGTACTCAGCTAGTCCTGGGGCTATAGTAACCATTAGAAAGGACACTGCGAAGAGCATTTCCAATATTCTTTTCTAGATACTTTCCAAGCCAGAACAATTAAAACGGGTTTTAAATATTCGCGGCGAGTGAACAAAACTGGCCAAAAACAATTAATTTGGGGCCCTTGATAATATGCGACTCCACCACTTAATTCTACATGATTTTCCCTAGCCTTGATAGGTAACAGGAAATGTTTATTCCATTGTCGTTGAGGTGTAGGATTGAGCCTCAACAGCATTTCATTCTCCTCAACAAGGTTGCTCCTCACATATCAGTTGCAGACATTACATTGTATGAGAAAATATTGCATTCATTACAAGCAAACCACTACTTTGAAGTGTAATTATGGAGTGATAAAAACATAATTAATTTGACGCTTCAGTAGTAGGTGAAGTATGATTATACTATTTATGTCAAATCAAAGAACCTCAATCAAATTCCCTCAGTACAGTGGCTACTTTTATAGTCCTTCTGAATAATATGTCGTTGATGGAGTGCATTAAATCTCTTGCTCATCTCCATGAAAATATGTTTTTCATCAAAGAAGTGTTGGCAAAAGATGTTCAAGCTCTCAACAACTACGACGTCTTTTTTTTATTTCTAATTTTATTAGACATGCTAGGATCAGGGGTTAAGAATACAAATATACACATTGGTGTACATCATGTATCAATAGTTTCTTGCGTTCAGAAAATAGATTGCTACAACACGTGTATCCCAAACCATGAACCTAATCTACACTGCCCAAACAGAATACATTTTGCTACAATATATTGTTATAGTCCACGTAGCTACCTCGATATAGGCTCAGGTAATATCCTAACCCTTCACCTATATTCTTCCCTTCATTACATACATAACAGTTCTTAGGGACTGACCTTTTACCTAGATACGACACTGCACACAGAATGCTGAATTTTCCCTGGTAGACGCCTCATACATTTTGCATGAGGATTCTGGGAAACTCAGTAGGACTACCATCTCCTGTATAATAACTATGTATAAAGTTCATTCCTGATGTCATCCTAAGTCTGCCAAGTGGCACAGCAAGGTAGAACCCCCAGGGAGACCTTTGGGTATGTAAACATCACATCTTGCTGAGACAAACCAAGGAGATCAGGATTTCCCTGCCGACACACTGACGCGAGACGCTGAGGTTCCTGCATGAAGATACTCCACAGCTCGCAGTGGTCTAACATTCCTTGCGGGGTGTCCAACTCGAGACCAAGACTGGGTCCCACGGATTCTCACTTCAGGTAATGAGGTTGACTTTATCCTAGAGGGATTCTTGACTTAACACCTACATACATGCTAGGTACACTTAGGTACATCTAGTTAGGGTAGCATTGTAGAAATAAGCATTTTGTTGTCATGTATTTTATGTACTTGCTTATACTCATGATTATAGCAAGATGGTAGAAATCTACCATCCATTTACTTTCTTAGTGCTTCTAATCCTTTATATCTGTTACTGTCTAATGGTTGTTTAAGCACACCTATTTTACACTAGAATAACGACTGTTCAATAAATACTTATTGAAAAACATTCATACCGTTTATTATGTGTATATCTCTGAGACTAAGTGAGCACGAGTGACTGAGCGAAAAGTAGTACACTGTTTCCACGGTTCTGAGGGATCAGGGTTGTCATGTTCGATAGTTGCCAAGAACTATTCTCTCCTTGGTAATAGGACTTTCTAGTGGCACTGTGAGCTACCTGGTATACAGGCCAACATACCCCGCACAGATCCTATATAGATTTTATAGGAACTCCACGACAATGTGCCCCCTGTAGATGCAAAATACAATATATAACCATGATGTTTGTAATATGGCATCCCATAACAACTCATAACATATGTCCATCACTCAATCCAGGTCGCCATTTGTTTGTTAATAGTAACCGGATAATCAGTGAGTAAAAACCTTTTGCTTTTGTTAACACTAGAAATGGATGAAAAGTCTCCAATATGGGAAGCAAAACTATGCAGAGGTCTGATCAAATCTCCACCCCACATTGTAATGGTTTTACACGTTCAAAAGGAATGCACACAGAGCATATTCAGCATACGTGTATGAGATGATAAACAATATATTTTCACTTTACGAAAGTATAACATACAATTTTACATATCTGTATTTTGGAAAAAGTGTTTGCAGAAGACTGAATTGAGGTATTTCATGTGCTCAATTTGAGTATTCCTCCAGACGTCTGCTGCAAACTTTTATGGAGGTTATGCCTTTAGATACCTCCTGTGCCCAGCCTTTACAGCACAATCTATCTATTTATCTGGGGGATTTAAAAGTGCAACCACGTCTCAATTAGCTAATGGCAAAACTGAACCTTACTGGCCTTCTATTAGAAAGAATGCGAGTCCAAGGAGCCAGGTTTTAAGAAGGCATTTGAAGGCCTGAATATTCACTTGTTCCCAGAGTTGCTGCTGTAATGCATTCCAGTCCCTTGCTGCAATGTAGGCGTAAGAGCTTCTGCCCCATGTTTTCTTTGTGCTTTAGGAACAACCCCCAACAAGGAACTGGAGGTACGGAGGGATCTGGACAGATGGTAATGGGTGATTCCTAGCTAATTCACCTGCACAAGATCATTGGCTATGCACAGCAGGCTTGGTCACAGGAGGTGGTGATCGACTAAGCCTTACTTTGGATTCTTGCAGCAGTCGGAGCCCGCATGGCCTGCTGCTAGTGCTCTCTCACATTGACTCCTCCCGCCGTCTACGTCATATGCCGGGAAGCTGCTTGGCTCCTGTTCGTGCTACTGGTGATGTGGGAGCATTATCGCAGGCCAGGAGAAAAGACAAACACAGGACTTAAATAAGGAACTGCTTGTTATCGAAGGCTGTTAAAGCGCAGGAGCATATCACTATCAAAGGAGAGAGAGAGGACTAGGTAGCTAGTCCGTATCCCCGGGGTTTATATGTGAGATCAAAAAGGACTAGCCTATTTGTGAATTTACATAGACTCAAGACTGTAAGGCAGGGTACAAACCATTTTGTTTGTTCATGAAGCCCTCACCCACCAACGTAGTTGGTGGCATGCATCATCATCGGGCCCACCCAGTGACACCGAGTGTGTCCCGGGTGTGCTTCAATGCCTGGATACAGCAGAGCAGGTATGTATCTGAGTGTGCAGTGTAGTGACGTGAAGGTGACGATTTAAAAGCTATGCAGGTATCCCAGTTCCCGAGGGTAAATTATATTTTAATAACTGGGTCACTGCTAGCATTAACAAAGGCTGTTGGATGTTATAGGAATGTTAATTAGGGTTTCCTACATCCAGGTGTGGTCTACATGTTTCAGCCAGGCCTTTATGATTAAAACTGGCTTTCCTCAGGACCAAAGTCTGTAGGTGCAAATTACTTAGATTTAAGTGATTGTGTAATTTTGAGAAATCTGTAGCACTCGCTAAGGTGCTTTACATGTGAGAGGGGGATTCCCTCTTAGAGCATTAGTTGGCTTGTTGCCAAACATGCCCCATGGAGTAGTCCGGCAGAGGAATGGACCGATACTTTCGGTCAGTGTCTGCCTTGAGCCTCCAGTCGTCTCTGCGGCCTCCGTTGGGGAAAGCGCAGGAGCAACCATGTAGTTGGTAGCCTGGCCCCGAGGTTGGTGAGCATTGCTCTCGAGGAGTTGCTGCTGGAAGCCCCTCCCAAGGGGCTTGCAGGGCAGACCACAAGTATCGGTAGCATGCACCAACATCAAGGCAGGGCAGCATTTGCATCTAGCACCCCGGCAGTCCCAAAGTCTAATAGGAAGTTAATTCAAGGCTGCTTAGCAAGCTGAGAAACCGAAATAGTACCATGAAATTGCCCTGCAGAATTTCATCATAGCACAGGGCCTTCTTCATGATGTAGGGCAGGGAAAGGCTGTCAACAAAGCAGGGGGCATATCTCCTTAATTAGTGCTGGAGCTCTTGAAGCAGAGTTGCAGCCAGGGGCCCCCAGTCATGGCAAGCCAATTCCAATGGACGTTCCTGGATTCAAGCTAGCCTGGCTGATGAGGGGTGTTACCCCGAAACCTGTCCCAGGATGCTTGTTACCGGTCCAGGGAAGACATGGCTCGGCAGTTCGGGCTGGACTGTTCCTGTGAGGCACAGGGTCAAGCACTGATTTGCATATAGCTGTGTCTTACCTGAGGTGGCGAAGTGAGCTAAAAAATGATGATGAATTTAACCGAGTTCTGTGACTAGGGGTGAGTGTCTGAAAAGTTTCAGCGCTCCGTCCATCATCTCCTTGTGTTTGCTTTGTGTGCCTTAAGTTGGCAGGGTGTGCCCAGACATGGGTCTCTTGCTCACCTTGCCACTGGATTCAAGCTAGCCGGGCTGATGAGGGGTGTTACCCCGAAACCAGTCCCAGGATGCTTATTTTCGGTCCAGGGAAGACATGGCTAGGCAGTTTGGGCTGGACTGTTCCTATGAGGCACAGGGTGAATACTGATTTACATATATCTGTGTCTGAACAAGGGTAGTGAAGTGAGCTAAAGAATGATGATGGATTCAACCAAGATCTGTGACTGGGGGGGAGTGTCTGAAAAGTTTCAACCTTCCTTCCATCATCTCCTTGTGTTTGCGTTATACAAAGGGACCCTACAGACATGGCAAACATTAGGGTTTGAGAATCTCGGAGATTTTTATGATGGCCTAGATTTGATTCCATGCGACTCTATATTTCAAACATTTGGTAGCCAGAACCTGCTAACACGTTTTAGTTTTAACTAAATAACTAGCTTTCTTAAAATTAACTATGTGATAACGAAGAATAAGGTTTGTCTAATGGTCCATCGTATAAATGAAAAAATGAAACTAAGCTTGTGGGAGTGGGAGCATGGGGTTCAGTGCTGCGATAGTGGGCTGCTGCAAAAAGTCTCTCAAGAATCTAGTTGTATGTTTAATGCTAAAGAATGGCAGCGCCTCAGTGAGGCAGGGCACAGATCCCTCAAAGCAGCTAATTTTAAAGTGATGGCATTTTTATCCAAATGGATAGCATTTTATAGACCAAAGAAGTTAAATTTGATGTTTACGGCTCATCCAGACCAATGTTTTAGATGGAAGGCAACTGATGGGGTGGTTGAGTCCACACTTTTTTTGTGTGTTCCATAATCCATCAGTTTGGGATGGGGGCTTCTAGATAATTAGCCAAACCATCCTAACCCCAATCTCTCTGACACCTATGCATGTACTTTTTGGCTCCTCTCATGAGGTTTACCATCTACGTAAGTTTTAGAAATATTTCATATTGACAGCCATTGCGGTGGCTCGCTCACTGATCCTACATTGTTAGAAAATGAATATAGTCCCATTTTATTTTCAATAGTATAACAAAATGATCAGAACTCAAGCCTTTGAAGAGGCTATGCTATGCTTTTAGGTGGCTTTCTGAGATTTAACGCAACTTGGGGAACCTTTACCTTGTTGTAATACACATCAAAGTCCAGTATAGGCACTTTTTTGGCAAAATGTCTAACTGTAGTTTTTTAACCCTAGCACTGCCGGCCCCTAGGAAAAGATAGCAAACCAATACATCTTTGAAAACTAGACACCCAGTGGAATCCAGGATGGGGTGACTTGACTGCCTACCACCAGGTTCTGTTACCCAGAATCCATTGCAAACCTAAATAATTATTAAAAAAACACATTTTCCCCACATTTCTGTGGTGGAAAGTTCGGGAATCTGCGATCCACGAATTTCCACACACCCCGCGTTCCTCAAAGTCTTCCGATAAAAATGGTACCTCACTTGTGTGGGTCGGCCTAGTGCCTTCGACAGAAACGGCGCAAAACGCAACATGGACACACCTCAATTTCCCAGTGAAAAAAGACCCTTTTTTGGCAAAGTGCCTAGCTGTCGTTTTTTAACCATAGGTCTGCCGGCACCTAGGGAAACCTAGCAAACCTATTCATTTATGAAAACTAGACACCCAGGGGAATCCAGGATGGTGTGACTTAGCTGCCTCCCACCAGGTTCTGTTACCCAGATTCCCTTGCAAACATAAAAAATGTAAAAAAAAAAACACATTTTCTCCACATTTCTGTGGTGGAATGTTCTGGAATCTGTGTGGATCCTCAAAGTTCCACCCACCCTGCGTTCCCCAAAGTCTTCTGAGAAAAATGGTACCTCACTTGTGTGGGTCGACCTAGTGCCTGCGACAGGAAACAGTGCAAAATGCAACCTGGTCACACCTTAATTTCACAGTGAAAAATGACCCTTTTTTGGCAAAGTGCCTAGCTGTAGTTTTTTAACCCTAGCTCTGTCGGCACCTAGGGAAACCTAGCAAACCTACACATTTTTGAAAACTAGACACCCTGGGGAAGCCAGGATGGGGTGACTTGACTGCCTCCCACCAGGTTCTGTTACCTGGAATCCCTTGAAAACCTAACAAATTGTCAAAAAAATACATTTTCCCCACATTTCTGTGGTGGAAAGTTCTGGAATCTGCGTGGATCCACAAATTCCCACCCACCCTGCGTTCCCCAAAGTTTTCCGATAAAAATGGTAACTCACTTGTGTGGGTCAGCCTAGTGCCTGCAACAGGAAACGGCGCAAAACGCGGTCACACCTCAATTTCGCAGTGAAAAATTACTCTTTTTTGGCAAAATGCCTAGCTGTAGTTTTTGAACCCTAGCTCTTCCGGCACCTAGGGAAACCTAGAAAATCTATACATTTTTTTAAAACTAGGCACCCAGGGAAATCTAGGATGTGGTGAGTTGACTGCCTCCCACCATGTTCTGTTACCCAGAATCCCTTGCAAACCTAAATAATTATTTTAAAAAACACATTTTCCCAATATTTATGTGGTGGAAAGTTCTGGAATCTGCGTGGATCTACAAATTTCCCCAAAGTCTTCTGAGAAAAATGGTACCGCACTTGTGTGGGTCGACCTAGTGCCTGCGACAGGAAACGGTGCAAAATGCAACGTGGTCACATCTTAATTTCGCAGTGAAAAATGACCCTTTTTTGACAAAGTGCCTAGCTGTAGTATTTGAACCCTAGCTCTGTCGGAACCTAGGGAAATGTTGGACTTCGCCCTTTTTGCAGGGTTATCCCTAAACTTTTTGCCTTCCTCCTGCATTTTTTCTGACCTGTTGTTGGCTGTTCTATGACCACTGCTGATCAGTGCTAAAGTGCATATGCTCTCCCTATTTAAAATGTATATGTTGGTTGGATTCCATGATTGGCTTATTTGGTTTACTGTCAGACCCCAGTAAAGTGCACCAGGAGTGCCCAGGGCCTTTAAATACAAATGCTGCTGGTGGGCTTGCAGCACTGGTTGTGCCACCCCCAGAAGCGGCCTAGTAAAATGTGTCTAAGGTCTGTCTGGTACTGTCATGCTGACTGGGCAAGTGCACCTGATGGAGCTTAGATTTCACCTATAAAATGTATGCATTATTATATGACAAAACCTGCAGATATGCATTTTAAAATGGCACGCAGATTGTGGAAAAGCAAGATTGAAAACATAGGGCTTCAGTTTGGAGGTGCTTTCATGTGAAAACATGCTTAATTAGTTGAACAGCCATGCTTATATGTGATTAATCCATATGTAATCTCACTATAGAATGCACATTAATTTAGAAAATGTATTTGTACCTTTAAAATGGCATCATGTATTTTTGCAAAAGTCGAAATGTGCTGAATTGTGTTTCACAGTGTAGAAAACCACGTGATTTTAGTTTGCCTTAGTGGACTAAAACTGAAACAGTTTGGAATGTGCTACTTTTTCCCTAGCAACTTTCAATGAACGGGCTCTGAGCTTCCTCCGACCTTCAAAATGTTGCATATTTTTGTAGCCTGTTTAAACGTGGAGAGAAGAACACACTTTTTTCATAAATCACAAGACTGAAATTTGAACAGGAACAAGCCTGATTAATGACATATCCAGTCAGCCCATGGGGAGATGATATGTCTTGAAGTTCTGATTGGACCAGCTATTAGGACTGAGCACATGAACTTTTCCTTGAAATATGGCTTACAAGTGGGAGGAGTGCCTCCTTTTTGCCTTGCTTTTCGTCTCTCTTCAGGCCCAGTTTCTGTGCTGGACACAGAGACAGGGAGGGGCTGCATTCTGTGGGGGCTATGGTGCAGCTTGAGACAGAGACACAGACTAGCACAGCAAAGCAGATTTAGATTGTAGGTGCTAAACTGCATTTATTTCTCTTTATGGGATATTTTTGCCATTATTAATTAGTGATTAACCTTGTAAGACTTACTCTTTTTCTTATACACTCTTTAAGAATTTTGACTGACAATTTGTGCCACATTTCCCTTCCTATGTGTGATGCTTATATGCAGACTGTAATATGTTCTGTATTAATGCTATTTTTCCTATTTTTCAATTCTGTCACCTGATTGATATTTGATTAATGAATAAAGAGTCAGAGAACCTTAACTTTTGACTTAAACTAAAACCCTTTAAAATAACTCACCACTCTCATTATTGCCTCTAATATTGTTTGCATTTAATTTTTATATATATGTAAAGTCTCCTGTTTGGTGAAACACGGTCTTCAAAAGATCCATCATTTTTCACCCTTTACAGCGGTAAACCATAGGTGATGTGGTTTTGAATACCAGGTAATTACCGCTGGATCAGTTTTTGGTAGCAGAGTTAAGGTTAGTGCCATCACCAAAAGGAGCATAAATAGTTTAATGCCTAGCGCTAGAAAATAATTGCCCAACTTAGATAAAGTCCTGATTCCTGTGCTCAGAACCTGAAGACTGGCAAAGCAGTACTGGAAAGGTGACACAAGAAGGAGATTGCTGGAGTGGTGTGAGTATTAATAGGGTTGTGAAATTTTAACGTGCCTGCAGGTATGTTTTTGAGGTGTTGAAAAATAGTAAGGCTTTTGGCTGTGGATGAAAGTTTGCTCATTTTGACTTGATGTTTTTTTTATTTTGTTTTATTGATTGAATTGGTAATTTCATAGGACAGATTTATTGATTATTGGTTTATGTACTAACATTCTATGTTAGTCGGGTTGAGTTATATGTTGTTTGCAAGGCTTCTGGGATGTAGGAAGTCGGTAAACAGTTCCGTAGTAGGGCAGAGGGAAGCGCTGCTCTCGGGAAAGATGGAATTGTTGTTGCCCTGTAGGTACACAGGGAAAACGTGTAACAATTGAAGTTGCGCGTCGCATTGTTTGGTTTCGACTCGGTGACATCGTCGTGTGTTGCCATTAGAGACATTTTCTGCGTGAGAGAAGTGTGTATGATAGTGAAGGTTACTTGTAAAATTCTGATCTTAGGTACCAGGGATCCTACTGGCATTCCGATAACGCTTATCGCTGGAAAGGTAATAGGTACTCTCTGAGCTTGTTAGAAGGACAAAGGAGAGGTAAGCGCTGCTTTGTTAACGTATGTCATAATTCTGTAGTAGGACAGACTGTGTGAATGTACTACATTTTTCTTGTGTGAACGTGCGTGAATGTAAAGGCATTCAGGTTAATTGTGAAACTCTGGTTTTATTTCTCAGGAGCATTACGTTTCCAACCATGTGTCTTAATTCTGGAGAAACAGTTAATTGATGCTTGTTAGGGTAAGGTAGAGGGATGTGCTACTTTATCAACGGAAGTAACGATTCTGTAGTAGGGTAGAGGTAAGCGCTGCTCTCGGGAAAGACGGAATTCTCGTGAGAAAGGTCTATTGCTATTCTTTGGTTAGCGAAGCGGACAATGGAGATATTTTTATGTTGTTACTAACATATTTTGAGTAAAAGAGAATGTAAGAAAAAGATTGCCTTAAGATTTTGTAAAGGGAGGGCTAGTAGCAGGAGGAAAACTGACGTCCCAAAGGGCCACGCTGGCACTGGACGAGACAGTGGGTGTGAAGTGAGCCCAGTTTAAAAAGAAGGGGTCTGTAGCAGGAGTTAAACAGACTGAAACTGTCAATTGTGGCAGGATTGGAGAAAGTAAATTGCATTAAAATATTGCAGAAATTGAATTGTTTAAAGGTTTAAAGAAGCTGTTTGGAGGTAAAGTGAAAAATTTGTTTTTTGTTGGTGATGCTCCTGAAGGAACACCTGTGCATTTTATGTCTACCAATTTGGGACAAAATTCATGTATGTGGGTTCACCAATGGTGCAAGATTACTGAAAAAGAGGGTCCTTTGAGGTTTCCAAAAGATGGTACTTTTGAATTGCAAGTTATTGACAATTTAAGGGAAGTGTTATGTGAAAGAAAGACACCATCTAGAGCTGCACAATTTGAGGCCTTAAACATGTGGGAAAAAGCAGCAAGAGACAAAGCAAGTGAGGATAAAAAGGTAAAGCACCAGATGCAGGAGAAGGCAATTAATGATGATAAAAAGCTTCAAATAAATACTGATTCAGGGGATGAAATAATGGATGCATTGTTAACTGAGTGTCCGCCACTTTATGTGGTTCCCATTAAAAATACTGAAAATAGTGTACCAGTAAGTATTACAGTGGCTACTGCTTCTGTTGAAAAGAGAGAAATACAGAATGAGAGAAATGTGCAGATATTTCAGATTGACCCACTACCCGTTGATTCAGCACTGACACTGGTACCTCCAGGTGTTACTGCTTTAAATGTGATTGATTCAGTGAAAAAACTACAAGCTGCAGATGCACAGACAGTGCCTAGACAAATTATGACTGTTCAAATTAATATGGGCCCTACTCAAAAGGTTCAAAGAGTTGTAGAAGGAGTAAATATGTCAGGGTTTATTTCAGACACTCAGAATGCACAGATTATTGAACAGAAAATACCCCAGACAGTCCAAGCATTGAAAGATGGGGAAAAAATGGTGTTTACAGCACTCACCGCCCAGGATAAAATGAATATATTTGAAGATGGGATTTTTCAAACCTACTTTGAGGAAGCAGCAGTAATTAAAAAGCTAGAAAGCATGGGGGAACAAATTAACCCAGACCCCGAAAAAGAGAAACAGCTTAGTGTTTTAAATTCAACATTTGAGCATGGAGAAATTAACAGTACTTGCTATTTAAATCATGAAAATGTGAACCAGTGTCAAGAAAAAGAATTAATTTCCCTGAGTAAAGAAATAAATACATGTGCAGTAACTACACACGGTAGACTGACCGATTTGGCTAAAAAATATTACATTATTGTTTCAGGAAGTTGTTCCATTTCAGAAAAGCTTCAGGGTACACATGAATGAAGAGGCAAATGAGACAATGGTGCCGATTACGATCCGGTAAAAACCGGGTACGAACCGTCGGTCGGAGCGTTTTCTCCGTCCGACTCGTACCCGGTTGTAAAACTTTACAAACATGGAATTACGATTCGCACGGAAACATAATTTCCGTACGAATCGTAAAAAACACCGACTGACGAAATTATACGTACCAATGTGATCCGGGAATGCTGCGACGTGACGTTGGGACGCTTTCAGGCAGTGTTTCACGACCCAGGAAGTACGATTCGAACCGACAGCAGTCCGGACGGCAATATTTTCACGGCACCCAAAAAGTGCCGGAAAAGCGAAGTATGGCGCGAAACGACCAGAGTAGGTGGCCCGGTACACGCTGACCCCCCCCCCCCAAGCCCCCGTATGTACGCGCCGACCCCCCCCCGACCCCATACGTTCGAGTCGTACCCCCCCGCCCCCGTATGTACACGCCGACCCCCCCAGCCCCCGTACGTTCGAGTCGTACCCCCGTGTATGTACACCCGTGTACGTGTCGAACCCCCCGTGTATGTACACCCGTGTACGTGTCGTATCCCCCGTGTATGTACACCATGTACGTTCGAGTCGTACCCCCACCCGTGTATGTACGGTGCGTACCCCGGGGGTACGTACCGTACATACACGGGTGGGGGTACGACTCGAACGTACACGGGTGTACATACACGGGGGGTTCGACACGTACACGGGTGTACATACACGGGTGGGGGTATGACTCGAACGTACACGGGTGTACATACACAGGGGGTTCGACACGTACACGGGTGTACATACACGGGGGTTCGACACGTACACGGGTGTACATACACGGGGGGTTCGACACGTACACGGGTGTACATACACGGGTGGGGGTATGACTCGAACGTACACGGGTGTACATACACGGGGGATTCGACACGTACACGGGTGTACATACACGGGTGGGGGTACGACTCGAACGTACACGGGTGTACATACACGGGGGGTTCGACACGTACACTGGTGTACATACACGGGTGGGGGTACGACTCGAACGTACACGGGTGTACATACACGGGGGGTTCGACACGTACATGGGTGTACATATACGGGGGTTCGACACGTACACGGGTGTACATACACGGGTGGGGGTACGACTCAAACGTACATGGGTGTACATACACGGGGGTTCGACACGTACACGGGTGTACATACACGGGTGGGGGTACGACTCGAACATACACGGGTGTACATACACGGGGGGTTCGACACGTACACTGGTGTACATACACGGGTGGGGGTACGACTCGAACGTACACGGGTGTACATACACGGGGGGTTCGACACGTACATGGGTGTACATATACGGGGGTTCGACACGTACACGGGTGTACATACACGGGTGGGGGTACGACTCGAACGTACACGGGTGTACATACACTGGGGGTTCGACACGTACATGGGTGTACATATACGGGGGTTCGACACGTACATGGGTGTACATACACGGGTGGGGGTACGACTCGAACGTACACGGGTGTACATACACGGGGGGTTCGACACGTACACGGGTGTACATACACGGGTGGGGGTACGACTCGAACGTACACAGGTGTACATACACGGGGGGTTTGACACGTACACGGGTGTACATACACGGGTGGGGGTACGACTCGAACGTACACGGGTGTACATACACGGGGGGTACGACACGTACACGGGTGTACATACACGGGGGGTTCGACACGTACACGGGTGTACATACACGGGTGGGGGTACGACTCGAACGTACACGGGTGTACATACACGGGGGGTTCGACAAGTACACGGGTGTACATACACGGGTGGGGGTACGACTCGAACGTACACGGGTGTACATACATGGGGGTTCGACACGTACACGGGTGTACATACACGGGTGGGGGTACGACTCGAACGTACATGGGTGTACATACATGGGGGGTTCGACACGTACACGGGTGTACATACACGGGTGGGGGTACGACTCGAACGTACACGGGTGTACATACACGGGGGGTTCGACACGTACACGGGTGTACATACACGGGTGGGGGTATGACTCGAACGTACACGGGTGTACATACACGGGGGGTTCGACACGTACACGGGTGTACATACACGGGTGGGGGTACGACTCGAACGTACACGGGTGTACATACACGGGGGGTACCACACGTACACGGGTGTACATACACGGGGGGTTCGACACGTACACGGGTGTACATACACGGGTGGGGGTACGACTCGAACGTACACGGGTGTACATACACGGGGGGGGTACGACACGTACACGGGTGTACATACACGGGTGGGGGTACGACTCGAACGTACACGGGTGTACATACACGGGTGGGGGTACGACTCGAACGTACACGGGTGTACATACACAGGGGGGTTCGACACGTACATGGGTGTACATACACGGGGGTTCGACACGTACACGGGTGTACATACACGGGTGGGGGTACGACTCGAACGTACACGGGTGTACATACACGGGGGGTTCGACACGTACACGGGTGTACATACACGGGTGGGGGTACGACTCGAACGTACACGGGTGTACATACACGGGGGTTCGACACGTACACGGGTGTACATACACGGGTGGGGGTACGACTCGAACGTACACGGGTGTACATACACGGGGGGTTCGACATGTACACGGGTGTACATACACGGGTGGGGGTACGACTCGAACGTACATGGGTGTACATACATGGGGGTTCGACACGTACACGGGTGTACATACACGGGTGGGGGTACGACTCGAACGTACACGGGGGGTACGACACGTACACGGGTGTACATACACGGGGGGGGTTCGACACGTACACGGGTGTACATACACGGGGGGTTCGACACAAACGTACGGGGGCTGGGGGGGTACGACTCGAACGTACGGGGGCTGGGTGGGGGTCGGCGCGTACATACGGGGGCCGGGAGGGGGGATTCGACTCGTACATAGGAGGGCTGGGGGGAGTGTTGGGCGCGTATGCGGGCACATGTCTCCATGGTTGCTATGGGAGTTCGGTGCGGACGGTGTTTTTTCCATACGGTTGTAACATCGGACGCACGGGATGTATCGTAATTCCGCGGTCGGACTTCACTTTTCACATTTGTACGGTAAATCGTCCGTGGACGTGTCGGACACATTTTCCGACCCGAGGACGTGTGGGGAATAATTCCCAATGCGATTCGTATGGACTTTTTCCCATGCGAATCGTAATTGGCAGTTTGTACGGCACTTGTACGATTCGTACGGTAAAAAGACCGGATACGAGTCGTACGGGGAATTATTTTACCGGATCGTAATCGGCACCAATGTGTTCTTCAGGAATGCAATTGCACATTGCAGAAAGGAAATATATTTTTAAATGCAATGGGTTTGAGAAATTAGGAGACAAGTGCATAAGAAAACATGAGAAGAAAAGGAAACCACCAGACCTAGCAAGGAAACTGGATAAGAAAAAGAAACCACCAGATTTAGTTGAGGAAAATAATAAGCAGAATGAGGGAGAAGCTTTTGCTTGCTCATTGAGAAAAATGGTGGGAGAAGTGCATGTTCATGTGCCACAGAACAAAAGTGAACTTGCAGAATTTCTGAACACATTCCCGAAATTGAGAGACAAACTTATGCTGTGGTACCCACAAGTTGATGGATTTATCGAAATTTTAAAGAAGTTGTGTATTAATTTGGAAATGATTTTTGACACTGCCATGCAAACTGAATTATGGTTTGAATCTAAAGTTGTGGTGCAAAGGCCAGGTGAGGAGACAGTGAAAAATGTTTGCATGAATGCACCATCATTTTCTCTTGTTGAGAAAAATGAAGCAGTGATTACTTTTCTGAAGGGCAGAGTGCCAGCAAAATATGTTAATTGGGTACAGATTAAAAGAACAAAACAGGAGCTAAAATTAGTTCATGAGTTTTGTGAAAGTGTGTGTTTAATGTTTCAGCAGCACAGTGGTAGAGAATGTCCTGATGCCACTAGCATAATATTCTTTGTGACTCAGTTGGTTATTGGTTTAATATTTTCTGATCAGATCAGTGTGCACATGCAGCAAAAGCTGATAGAATGGCACCTGAAGGGTGAAGGTTGCTATTGTGCTAAACAGGGAATGAAGTCAAAAGAGCTGGAAGAAAAACCTATGATGGTACAGAGAAGGTTTGCACAGAAACGTTTTCAGAATAAGCTGTTTGCAGAGAATACAATTGTGGTACAGGGTGATGTTTCACAAGCAGTGGTAAAAGTGCTCAAGGAAGATTTGGTGTTCCACAGGATGGAAATAAAGGTGTTTTTGTTTGTGAAAATTCAGGTATGGATGTTGTACTGCTGGAAAAAGTGTCCTTTTGCCATCGTTGTAACAGATTTGAGCACTGGAAGAAGAAATTTAAATTTAAACATGATGCAGCAGTAGGAAATGTGCAAAAACAGAGAGAAATGCAGGTGCAAGAGGTTCCAGCTAAGCAAATGCAAATGTCAGTTCAGAAACAGGTACCAATGGCAGGAATTTTTCAAGCCCAAATGGTCCCACAAAATATGGAAAATGCTAAAATTAATTTAAATAAGTTGTCCAGAGCAAATGTGAATTATTTCCAGAAACAAGGACTGATAGAAAAACAATTGTTTTGCAAATTAAACAGCACAGATTACTATACACCAGATAATATTAATTTTCAGATTCCTGATGAGGATGTACATTTTAAAATGGTCCAACAAGAGACCGCTGTAGCATTGTTTTCAGAAAAGACAGTTGAAAAATTACCTTCTGATTTGAAAGCAATAATAAACACAGAAATAAGAGTTCACAGAGAAAGATGTCAGATTAATAAAATGGGCAGAGCATGTCTCATTCAAATTAGAATTAGATGACATGTATTCAAGAACAGCATCAGTTTCAGGAATTTTACCAATAAAAGGATTTTTGATGGAATTGATTGGAAGTTTATGTAACTTTCTGATCACAGGTTGGCAGAAACTAAATAAAAAGAACAGATTAGAGCAGGAGATTATTAGCATAATTTTTCTATGTTGTCCTGTGGTACCGAATCCAGCCAATATATTTTTTCACATTTCATGTGCTGAAGAATGGCTTACTGTTATTGATTTTTGCCAAGTTCATGTCAGAGTGCCATTGCATGAAGCTAGTGAGGAGTACTGTCAGAAAGAGAATGAATGGCTGGGACACATAATTGGAAAGGGAGGTACAAAGGTGTGGAAATTTACCAGATGAATCCACCTCAAATTCAGAAAGAAGTCAGGAAGTTTTTGGGAATGGTGAGCTGCTGTAGTGAGTGGTTACTAAACCTTTCCCTAGTGGCTAAGCCTTTACTGAGGCTGACACACAAGGATGTGTCTGATCCGCTTCCATTGGACAACAATTGCACAAAAACATTCCTAGAGTTGAAAGAGAAAAGGTGTCGCGCCCCGGCACTAGGAATGCAAGTTTATTTAAAAGAAAATACACTGATGTGCAGTGAGAGGGAGGGCTGCGCTCTCTCAGTGCCTGTTCAAAAACATGAATTTGTTCAAAGGTCTGTGACGTATTTCCCAATGACCCTTGACCCCAACATCACAGAAATGCCCAGCTGCCTTAACTTAGTAGCTGTGGTAGATGTCAGTCATAAAAAGAGTGAGTTTATAATAATGACATTTCCAATTATTGTAATGGTTGCTTCCTTTGTGGAGTTGTTTTGGGAAGATACTGTGACCAAGAAATGTCTAAATTCAAATGTATTTAGCTCACTGCCAGCAAATGAAATTGTTTGTGATCAAACTGAACCTAAATGTTTAAATGTCATGAATTTCTGCCTGAAACCAAAGTTAGACTTTAATGATGAACGTCTGATTCAGCCCAACCATTTTGTAGATGGACCATATTTGAAAGGTAACAATGACACATTAAGAGCAGCACATGCTGTGCTTGCTATACATTATGTTGTCAAAGTGTCATGGTTGTCAGCAGTTACCTTAGCCCAAAATTCGAGATTGATTGCCCTTATCATAACATGCAATATCATTTCTCAATTGAGAGTCACTGTTTTCCTGGGAAAGAGAAATGCTAATTCAGTTGCACAATATTGTATCCTATTAGTCTCAAATGTGTTATTGCAAAAGCTGATGCCCAGGTATAGATTGCCAGTTTCTCTGAAATCAGATCATAATGAGGTCTCAAAGATGATGAGTGCAGATCCACAGACTGGACAAGGAGTGGATTGTAGCTATCTGCCTGAAGTTTCAAGCATAATAAAGCAACACAAAGGCAGCACAGAGTTACACTTTGCAAAAGACTGTGTTTCAGCATCACCAAAGTGGCTTGAGTATTTACATGCAAATGCACTTGTGAAAACGACTAATGAAAAGACTAGCCATTGCCGTGAAGGTCTGACTGATGTGAAGCGTGCAGTTTCTCACCAGATTGCAGCTGCTACACAAGATCTACATAATGAATGGTGTCAAAACTTTGATCTGAGAGATGCTGTGAAATGGAAAGGCCTGTTCCAAATGATCCTGGCAAAGACTGTTGTGAAATGTGGTGGCCTTCCAAATTGGGTGCAGGCCTCTCAGACACGTATGGTCCTGTGTCCCCCTGATAAAACAGCTCCTCTTCAAGAAAAAATGCCAGCAGTGGTCAAAAGTCCACAGAAGAGGGTCAGTCAAGCTGTAAGGGACCACACAGAGTTCAAAGCACTAGAGACAACTGAGGTGGCACTGGAAAAGCAAAAAGTGGAAACTGACTCAGATGAAAGCGGTATCCAAAGGGTGAAAGAGTCAGATGCAGCCTCTAAAGAAGAAATGAGTGCTGTGGGCCTACGAGTGGAGGTAGGAAAAAGCTGGCTGAAAGGGAAACCACAAAGTTTGCAGTGGTCCCTTGAAAAATCATTTGCACCCTTAGCTGAAACATCTGAATCTGATCAAAGTGAAAATAAAAGTGAAAGGCTTGGATTGGAAAAGTGCACGGAATTGATGGTGCTCTGTCAGAGTTTTTCAGCACCTGAGTGGTCAAAATGCATGGAAAAAGTAAAGGATGCCACACTGTTTGAGCCACCCTGAAGGCAAGCAGGTGACACAGAGCCAAAATGTGCTGAAACAATAAATGAGAACTGTCAAACTGTTCCAAGAAGCTACTTACAGAAATCTGCACAACAACATTTGAGCTTAGCCATATATGATCTGCTTACAGACCAAATTTGTGTGGTCTTAGAAATAGAGGTAACATTGTTATATGCTCAGCTTTTGTAATAACCAGTGATAAAGAACATACTAATTTAGTAGGGTTTTCTTTTAGACACCTGTGTACTAAAGATGAGTAGTAATATTTTAGGTAGAGAAAACATATATTTGACTCAACTAATGATGTTTTTTTTTTCTTAACAAATGTAACGTGAAATTTAGTGTGATAAATTTCGAAATCCTTTAAGGTACAATGATTTGATATTTATCAAAAGGGTGAAATGATGGAGCTTAGATTTCACCTATAAAATGTATGCATTATTATATGACAAAACCTGCAGATATGCATTTTAAAATGGCACGCAGATTGTGGAAAAGCAAGATTGAAAACATAGGGCTTCAGTTTGGAGGTGCTTTAATGTGAAAACATGCTTAATTAGTTGAACAGCCATGCTTATATGTGATTAATCCATATGTAATCTCACTATAGAATGCACAGTAATTTAGAAAATGTATTTGTACCTTTAAAATGGCATCATGTATTTTTGCAAGAGTCGAAATGTGCTGAATTGTGTTTCACAGTGTAGAAAACCACGTGATTTTAGTTTGCCTTAGTGGACTAAAACTGAAACAGTTTGGAATGTGCTACTTTTTCCCTAGCAACTTTCAATGAACGGGCTCTGAGCTTCCTGACCTTCAAAATGTTGCATATTTTTGTAGCCTGTTTAAACGTGGAGAGAAGAACACACTTTTTTCATAAATCACAAGACTGAAATTTGAACAGGAACAAGCCTGATTAATGACATATCCAGTCAGCCCATGGGGAGATGATATGTCTTAAAGTTCTGATTGGACCAGCTATTAGGACTGAGCACGTGAACCTTTCCTTGAAATATGGCTTACAAGTGGGAGGAGTGCCTCCTTTTTGCCTTGCTTTTCGTCTCTCTTCAGGCCCAGTTTCTGTGCTGGACACAGAGACCGGGAGGGGCTGCATTCTGTGGGGGCTATGGTGCAGCTTGAGACAGAGACACAGACTAGCACAGCAACGCAGATTTAGACTGTAGGTGCTAAACTGCATTTATTTCTCTTTATGGGATATTTTTGCCATTATTAATTATTGATTAACCTTGTAAGACTTACTCTTTTTCTTATACACTCTTTAAGAGTTTTGACTGACAATTTGCGCCACATTTCCCTTCCTATATGTGATGCTTATATTCAGACTGTAATATGTTCTGTATTAATGCTATTTTTCCTATTTTTCAATTCTGTAACCTGATTGATATTTGATTAATGAATAAAGAGTCAGAGAACCTTAACTTTTGACTTAAAATAAAACCCTTTAAAATAACTCACCACTCTCATTATTGCCTCTAATATTGTTTGCATTTAATTTATATATATATATGTAAAGTCTCCTGTTTGGTAAAACACGGTCATCAAAAGATCCATCATTTTTCACACTTTACAGCGGTAAACCATAGGTGATGTGGTTTTGAATACCAGGTAATTACCACTGGATCACACCCACTTCCCAGTCCCTAAACCTTCCCTTAACTTCATATTAGTCACCCCTATGGTAGGCCCAAGGGCAGGGTGCATTGTAAGCATAAGGTAGGACAAGCCCTGATGTGTGTGGCATGTCCCAATAGTGAATTACAGCCATTTTCGTTTTTCACTATTGTAAGGCTACCTGTTCTCCATAGGCCAGAATGGGCTGTTAGAATTGTTACATCCTATGATCCTAACAGACCCAGGGAACATGGTAGAAATTCGAGTTTAGTATGCCTGAACTCAGAATAATAAAATACATCTTTTAGTAAAGTTGATTTTAATATTCTGTGTTTGCAAATACCACTTTTAGAAAGTTGGTATTTGCTTGCCTAACTATTTCAGACGGCCTCTGCTATGATGTGTATCTGCCTGTCTGGTTTGTGTGAGTGACAGGCCTGGGGAAACCCAGAGGGGCAGGGCTAGGTAGCCTGGTGGTGAATAGAGAGATTGACATCCAGATGGGTGGGAGGAGTGCACCTGGACTCTGAATAGGGCTGTGCTCTGCCACCACAATGCTGGCTCCACCTCCTGTGGAGTGGCTGATGCCTCAGCCCTGCACCCTGAATAGAAAGGCAGAGTCATGTCAACAAAGTGCTCAAGAACTGGTTTGGACTGGGCAAAGGCCCCTCTACCCCAGAGGAACAAAGGAATTAGGGGTATAAGTATTGGGACCCTGCTCCCAAGAAATTAGATCCTGCTTGACAAGAAGAACCTCTGCCTGAGGAGAAGGAACTGGGAAAGCTGTAAGGAGGAGTACTGTCCCTGACCTGGGGGATTGGCCTGCAGTGGTTGCCTTGCTGCTGAAAGGAGAGGAGAAAAGACTACAAAGACTTTATTTCAACTTGTGCTTAAAAGATCTCCAAGGGCTTGTGCTGAGCTTGCCCCCTGAACGAAGTCCCAGGAACAGTGGACTTCACCCCCAGCTCCCCAGAGTCTTTTGGAAGTGCCTGCTGCTGTTGTTGGGCCTTCTGAGGGACTGCGTGTCGCAAGGAGCTGGAAGCGCGACTCAAGAAAGAGAAGCGTGCCGCTGTCGGAGCTGTTGTCGTCGCATCTCGCAAAGGGTGTCGCCGCTGCAGCATCTCATCGAGCGGAAGCGTCTCGCATCATTCTGGAAGTGTCTCGCAACGCCGAAGAAGCGCGTCGCCATCGTAGCTGACGCATTGCACCGCATCAAGAGAAGAGTCTCGCATCAAGGAAGAAGCGTGTCGCCATCGCAGCCATCGTGGTTGTCGCATTGCACCGCATCAAGAAAAGCGCCTCGCATCCACGGAGAAGCGTGCCGCCGTCAGAACTGCTGTCGTCGCATCGCGTAAAGGGGTGTCGCCGCTGCAGCATCACATCGAGGGGAAGCGTCTCGCAAACGTCAGAGAAGAGTGCCGCTGCCGAGGCCGCTGTCGTCGCATCGCGTAAAGGGTGACGCCGCTGTAGCTGACGCATCGAGTCGAGTCTTCTCGCAACATCGGAGAAGCGTAACGCATCTGGAAGATCTTCACGTCTTTATTTCTTTGCACCAAAAACTTCATCGCATCAGCATCGTTGCAACACTTTCGTTGCCCTGCGTGTCGCATCTTGGGTACATTGACTTAAAGTGTCGCATTTAAGAACTTAAGAGAACTAAGCAAACTTCTACCATCTAAAGTAACAGTATTGTGTATTTTTGTCGTTTAATGGTCTTGTGGTAACTCTATATAAAGAATCCTTATTTTTAATATAAAAACCTGTGTGGTGTCCATCAGTAGTGTTGTCGCTTGGTTACTGTATGTGTTCACAAATGCTTAACCTATAACGCTCTGAGATAAGCCTTGTCTGCTTGCGCCAAGCTACCTAGAGGGTGAGCAGGGGTTATTTTAGGAGAGTAACCCCTTACCCTGACTAGAGGAAAGGTTCCCTGCTTGTCACAAGTACCTACCTGTGCCAACCAGACAACCCGGATTCTAACAGGAAACCTAGCAAACCTATACATTTTTGAAAACTAGACACCCAGAGCAATTCAGGATGGGGTGACTTGACTGCCTCCCTTCAGGTTCTGTTACGCAGAATCCCTTGCAAACCTAACAAATTGTCAAAAAAAACACATTTTCCCCACATTTCTGAGGTGGAAAGTTCTGGAATCTGCGTGGATCCACTAATTCCCACCCACCCCGCGTTCCCCAAAGTCTTCCCAGACAAATGGTACCTCACTTGTGTGGGTCGGCCTAGTGCCTGCGACAGGAAACGGCGCAAAACGCAACGTGGTCACACCTCAATTTCGCAGTGAGAAATTACCCTTTTTTGGCAAAATGCCTATCTGTACTTTTTTAACCCTAGCTCTGCCGGCACCTAGGGAAACCTAGCAAATTTATACATTTTTTAAAACTAGACACCCAGGGGAATCCAGGATGGGGTGACTTAGCTGCCTCCCACCAGGTTCTGTTACCCAGATTCCCTTGCAATCCTGAAAAATTGTGAAAAAACCCACATTTTCTCCACATTTCTGTGGTGGAAAGCTCTGGAATCTGTGTGGATCCTCAAATTTCCACCCACCCCGCGTTCCCCCAAGTCTTCTGAGAAAAATGGTACCTCACTTGTGTGGGTCGGACTAGTGTCCGCGACAGGAAAAGGCGTAATACACAACGTGGTCACACTTCAATTTCGCAGTGAAAAATGACCCTTTTTTGGCAAAGTGCCTACCTTTAGTTTTTTAACCCTAGCTCTGCTGGCACCTTGGGAACCCTAGCAAACCTATACATTTTTGAAAACTAGACACCCGGGTAATCCAGGATGGGGTGACTTGACTGCCTCCCACCAGGTTCTATTACCCAGAATCCCTTGCAAACCTAAAAAATTGTCAAACACATTTTTTCCCACATTTCGGTGGTGGAACGTTCTGGAATCTGCGTGGATCCACAAATTCCCACCCTCCGTGTTCCCCAAAGTCTTCCGAGAAAAATGGTACATCGCTTGTGTGGGTCGGCCTAGTGTCCGCAACAGGAAACGGCGTAATACACAACGTGGTCACACCTCAATTTCGCAGTGAAGAATGACCCTTTTTTGGCAGAGTGCCTAGCTGTAGTTTTTGAACCCTAGCTCTGCCGGCACCTAGGGAAACCTAGCAAGCCTATACATTTTTGAAAACTATACAACCAGGGCAATTCAGGATGGGGTGACTTGACTGCCTCCCACCAGGTTCTATGACCCAGAATACCTTGCAAACCTAAAACATTGTAAAAAAAAACACATTTTCCCAACATTTCTGTGGTGGAAAGTTCTGGAATCTGCCTGGATCCACACATTCCCACCCCCCGTGTTCCCCAAAGTCTTCCAAGAAAAATGGTACCTCACTTGTGTGGGTCGGCCTAGTGTATGCGACAGGAAACCGTGAAAAATGCAACGTGGTCTCACCTCAATTTCGCAGTGAAAAATGACCCTTTTTTGGCAAAGTGCCAAGCTGTAGTTTTTGAACCCTCGCTCTGCCGGTACCTAGACAAACCTAGCAAACCTATACATTTTTTAAAACTAGACAGCCAGGGGAATCCAGGATGGTGTGACTTGACTACTCCCACCAGGTTCTGTTACCCAGAATCCCTTGCAAACCTAAAAAATTGTCCAAAAAAACACATTTTCCCCATATTTCTGTGGTGGAAAGTTCTGGAATCTGCGTGGAGTCACAAATTCCCACCCACCCCGCGTTCCCCAAAGTCTTCCGAGAATAATGGGACCTCACTTGTGTGGGTCGGCCTAGTGTACGCGATGGGAAATGGCGCAAAACGCAACATGGTCACACCTCAATTTCGTAATGAAAAATAGCTCTTTTTTGGCAAAGTGCCTAGCTTTAGTTTTTGAACCCTAGCTCTGCCGGCACCTAGGGAAACCTAGCAAACCTATACATTTTTTAAAATTAGACATCCAGGGGAATCCAGGATGGGGTAACTTGACTGCCTCCCACCAGGTTCTGTTACCCAGAATCCCTTGAAAACCTAAAAAATTGTCAAAAAAACACATTTTCCCCACATTTCTGTGGTGGAACGTTCTGGAATATGCGTGGATCCACAAATTCCCACCCCCCGTGTTCCCCAAAGTCTTCCAAGAAAAATGGTACGTCACTTGTGTGGGTCGGCCTAGTGTCAACAACAGGAAACTGCGCAAAACGCAACGTGGTCACACCTCATTTTCGCAGTGAGAAATTACCCTTTATTGGCAAAGTGCCTAGCTGCAGTTTTTGAACCCTGGCTCTGCCGGCACCTAGGTAAAGATAGCAAACCTATACATTTTCGAAAACTAGACACCCAGGGGAATCCAGGATGGGGTGACTTGACTGACTCCCTCAAGGTTCTGTTACCCAGAATCCCTTGCAAACCTAAAACATTATTTTAAAAAACACATTTTCCCCACATTTCTGTGTTGAAAAGTTCTGGAATCTGTGTGGATCAACAAATTTCCACCCAACCGCGTTCCCCAAAGTCTTCCCAGAAAAATGGTACCTCACTTGTGTGGTCGACCTAGTGCCCGCGACAGGAAACGGTACAAAACACAACGTGGTCACACCTCAATTTCGCAGTGAAAAATGAACCTTTTTTGGCAAAGTGCCTAGCTTTAGTTTTTGAACCCTAGGTCTGCCAGCACCAAGGGAAACCTAGCAAACCTACACATTTTTGAAAACTAGACACCAAGGGGAATCCAGGATGGGGAGACTTGACTGCCTCCCAACAGGTTCTGTTACCCAGAATCCCTTGCAAACCTAAAAAATTGTCAAACAAAACACATTTTCCCCACATTTCTGTGGTGGAAAGTTCTGGAATCTACATGGATCCACAAATTCCCACCCACCCCGCGTTCCCCAAATTCTCCCGATAAAAATGTTACCTCACTTGTGAGGGTTGGCCTAGTGCCTGAGGCAGGAAACGGCGGAAAACTCAACGTGGTCACACCTCAATTTCCAAGTGAAAAATTACCCCTTTTTGGCAAAATGCCTAGCTGTAGTTTTTGAACCCTAGCTCTTCCGGCACCTAGGGAAACCTAGCAAACCTATACATTTTTTACAACTAGACACCCAGGGGAATCCAGGATGGGGTAACTTGACTGCCTCCCACCAGGTTCTATTACCCAGAATCCCTTGCAAACCTAAAAAATTGTCAAACACATTTTTTCCCACATTTCGGTGGTGGAACGTTCTGGAATCTGCGTGGATCCACAAATTCCCACCCTCCGTGTTCCCCAAAGTCTTCCGAGAAAAATGGTACATCGCTTGTGTGGGTCGGCTTAGTGTCCGCAACAGGAAACGGCGTAATACACAACGTGGTCACACCTCAATTTCGCTGTGAAGAATGACCCTTTTTTGGCAGAGTGCCTAGCTGTAGTTTTTGAACCCTAGCTCTGCCGGCACCTAGGGAAACCTAGCAAGCCTATACATTTTTGAAAACTATACAACCAGGGCAATTCAGGATGGGGTGACTTGACTGCCTCCCACCAGGTTCTATGACCCAGAATACCTTGCAAACCTAAAACATTGTAAAAAAAAACACATTTTCCCAACATTTCTGTGGTGGAAAGTTCTGGAATCTGCCTGGATCCACACATTCCCACCCCCCGTGTTCCCCAAAGTCTTCCAAGAAAAATGGTACCTCACTTGTGTGGGTCGGCCTAGTGTATGCGACAGGAAACCGTGAAAAATGCAATGTGGTCTCACCTCAATTTCGCAGTGAAAAATGACCCTTTTTTGGCAAAGTGCCAAGCTGTAGTTTTTGAACCCTCGCTCTGCCGGTACCTAGACAAACCTAGCAAACCTATACATTTTTTAAAACTAGACACCCAGGGGAATCCAGGATGGTGTGACTTGACTACTCCCACCAGGTTCTGTTACCCAGAATCCCTTGCAAACCTAAAAAATTGTCCAAAAAAACACATTTTCCCCATATTTCTGTGGTGGAAAGTTCTGGAATCTGCGTGGATTCACAAATTCCCACCCACCCCGCGTTCCCCAAAGTCTTCCGAGAATAATGGGACCTCACTTGTGTGGGTCGGCCTAGTGTACGCGATGGGAAATGGCGCAAAACGCAACATGGTCACACCTCAATTTCGTAATGAAAAATAGCTCTTTTTTGGCAAAGTGCCTAGCTGCAGTTTTTGAACCCTAGCTCTGCCGGCACCTAGGTAAAGATAGCAAACCTATACATTTTAAAAAACTAGACACCCAGGGGAATCCAGGATGGGGTGACTTGACTGCCTCCCTCAAGGTTCTGTTACCCAGAATCCCTTGCAAACCTAAAACATTGTCAAAAAAAAACATTTTCCCCACATTTCTGTGGTGGAAAGTTCTGGAATATTCGTGGATCCGCAAATTTCCACCCACCCCGCGTTCCCCAAAATCTTCCTAGAAAAATGGTACCTCACTTGTGTGGGTCGGCCTAGTATCCACGACATGAAACGGCGTAATACACAACGTGGTCACACCTCAATTTCGCAGTGAAAAATGACAATTTTTTGGCAAAGTGCCTAGCTGTAGTTTTTGAACCCTAGCTCTGCCGGCACCTAGGGAAACCTAGCAAACCTATACATTTTTTAAAATTAGACACCCAGGGGAATCCAGGATGGGGTAACTTGACTGCCTCCCACCAGGTTCTGTTACCCAGAATCCCTCCTTGAAAACCTAAAAAAGTGTCAAAAAAACACATTTTCCCCACAATTCTGTGGTGGACAGTTCTGGAATCTGCGTGGATCCACAAATTCCCACACTCCCGTGTTCCCCAAAGTCTTCCAATAAAAATGGTACCTCACTTGTGTGGGTCGGCCTAGTGTACATGACAGGAAACAACCCAAAACGCAAGGTGGTCTCACCTCAATTTCGCAGTGAAAAATGACCCTTTTTTGGCAAAGTGTCTAGCTGTAGTTTTTTAACCTTAGCTCTACCGGCACATTGTCAAACTTAGCAAACCAATACAAATTCCCACCCCCGTGTTCCCCAAAGTCTTCTGAGAAAAATGGTACCTCACTTGTGTGGGTCGGCCTAGTGTCCGCGACAGGAAACGGCGCAAAACACAACATGGTCACACCTCAATTTCGCGGTGAAAAATGATCCTTTATTGGCAAAGTGCCTAGTTGTAGTTTTTGAACCCTAGCTCTACCGTCACCTAGGAAAAGATAGCAAAACAATACATTTTTGAAATCTAGACATCCAGGGGAATCCAGGATGGGGTGACTTGACTGCCTCCCACCAGGTTCTGTTTCCCAGAATTCCTTGCAAACCGAAAAAAGTGTAAAAAAAACCACATTTTCCCCTCATTTCTGTGGTGGAAAGTTCTGGAATCTGCGTGGATCCACAAATTCCCACCCCCGTGTTCCCCAAAGTCTTCCGAAAAAAACTGCTACCTCACTTGTGTTGTTCGGCATTGTGTCCGTGACAGGAAATGGCGCAAAACGCAACGATGTCACACCTCAATTTCGCAGTGAAAAATGACTCTTTTTTCGCAAAATGCCTCGCTGTTGTTTTTGAACCCTAGCTCTACCGGCACCTAGGGAAACCTAGCAAACCTATACATTTTTTTAAACTAGACACCCAGAAGAATCCAGGATGGGGTGACTTGACTGCCTCCCACCAGGTTCTGTTACCCAGATTCCCTTGCAAACCTAAAACATTGTAAATAAAAAAACACATTTTCCCCACATTTCTGTGGTGTAAACTTCTCGAATCTGCGTGGATCGACAAATTCCCACCCCGCGTTCCCCAAAGTCTTCCCAGAAAAATGGTTCCTCACTTGTGTGGGTCGGCCTAGTGTCCACGACAGGAAACGGCGTAATACAGAACGTGGTCACACCTTAATTTCGCAGTGAAAAATGACCCTTTTTTGGCAAAGTGCCTAGCTTTAGTTTTTGAACCCTAGCTCTGCCGGCACCTAGGGAAACCTAGCAAACCTATACATTTTGGAAAACTAGACAACCAGTGGAATCCAGGATGGGGTGACTTGACTGCCTTCCTCCATGTTCTGTTACCCAGAATCCCTTGCAAACCTAAAACATTGTCAAACATACCACATTTTTCCCACATTTCTGTGGTGGAAAGTTCTGGAATCTGCGTGGATCCACAAATTCCCACCCACCCCGCGTTCCACAAAGTCTTCCGATAGAAATGGTCCCTCACTTGTGTGGGTCGGCCTAGTGCCTGTGTTGGACTTGGCCCTTTTTGCAGGGTCATCCCTAAACTTTTTGCCTTCCTCCTGTATTTTTTCTGACCTGGTGTTGGCTGTTTTGTGACTCTGGGCACCTTACCACTGCTAACCAGTGCTAAGGTGCATATGCTCTCTCTATGGTAAAATGTATTATGTGAATTGACTTCCATGCTTGGCTTATTTGGTTTACTATCAGTCCCCAGTAGAGTGCACGAGGGGTGCCAAGGGCTTGTATATCCAAATGCTGCTAGTGGCCTTGCAGCACTGGTTGTGCCACCCACAGAAGCAGTCCGGTAAAATGTGTCTAAGGTCTGCCATTGCAGAACCTGCATGCAGTCTGGTACTGTCATGCTGACTGGGCAAGTATCCCCACTTGCCAGTCCCTAAACCTTCCCTTACCTTCATATTAGTCACCCCTATGGTAGGCCCTAGGGCAGGGTGCATTGTAAGAATAAGGTAGGACATGCCCTGAGGTGTGTGGCATGTCCTAATAGTGAATTACAGCCATTTTCGTTTTTTCACTATTGTAAGGCTACCTGCTCTCCATAGGCCAGAATGGGCTGCTAGATTATAACACTCTATAATCCTAGCAGGCTCAGGAAGCATGGTAGAAATTCATGTTTAGTATGCCTGAACTCAGAATAATAAAATACATCTTTTAGCAAAGGTTATTTTAATATCCTGGGTTTGCAAATGCTACTTTTAGAAAGTTAGCCTTTGCGTGCCTAACCATTTCAGTCCGCCTCTGGAGGGGAGGGCTATCTTCTTTGTGTGTAGTTTGAGTGACAGGGCTGGGAAGTTCCAGGAGACAGGCTGGGGCTGCCAGGTGGTGAATAGGAAGATTACACCAGGATGGGTGGGAGGAGTGCACCTTGACTCTGAATAGGGCAGTGCTCTGCCACCACAATGCTGGCTCCACCCCCTGGGGAGCGTCTGATGTCTCTGTTGTTGGGACTCTGGCTTCTTCTTTCAGCAGGCAGGGCAAAGTGCTCCTCACTGAAAAGAACTGGACTGGGATTATGCAAAGGCCCCCCTTGCCTGTAAAGACAAAAGAAACTTAGTATAAAGGTAGGAGCCCTGCTCCTAAGAAATCAGATCCTGATTGAACCACGAAGGAACTCTGCCTGACTAGAAGGACCTGGAAGAAGCTGAAGGAGGAGTAACTTTCCCTGACCTGGGGGATTGGCCTGCAGTTGGTGCCTTGATGAGAAAGGAGAGGAAAAGACTGAAAGAGATTTTGCACTTTGTTTTTCAACAATGTCCAAGGGCTTGGAAGAAGAGTGTTAGAAATGGGATTTCTGGTTGGCTAGGGCTTGCGCCAAAGCCAGGCAGAAACCACCACTCTAGTCAGGGCTGGGGAGTTACACGCCAAAGATAACCCCTGCTCACCCCCTTGGTAGCTTGGCACGAGCAGTCAGGCTTATCTCGGAGGCAATGTGTAAAGCGTTTGCGCGCGCACCCAGCACCAACACCCAAGGCCCACCACAAAGGAAACTCCACACAAGGTATTATATAAAAATAGCCTTTGTATTATACCAAAACACATTAGATAAAAACACACACTTTACAATGTGGGCAGAATTTACAAGGGATTATATGTACAGGGGACAGGGCCACATGGACCACTGTCAGGAATTAGCACAAATCACCAATAGTAAATGTAGACATATACCAATGGAAACACAAAGTAACCGTAGAGCACAACCAGTAACTACTGGCGCAATAATGACCTCAGCGTCATCACACTAGCATCAGGTATAAAACCTATCCTGCATCCATCACAGGGGCAGAAACACATTTATGTAATTTCTCAGTCTAACGCATTAGACCTAACCACCTAAGTATAACTACTCTAGGGGCGTACATAGCACAGGGAAGTACATTCTCCCTACCATCAACCTAAAAAGATAAAACAACCTCCTAGGCAAAAAAGACCACATTTAGAGGTATAAGACACAGGGTGCGCAAAACATGCTATATACAGTACATTTCCTAGCACCAAAAGCATGAACACAGGGTGAGCAAAACATACTACACCGTACATTTCCTAGCACCAAACTCACATCAGAGTCCAGGTTGCGCCAAAACCTAAACGTAGCAGCTGCCCACTACTTTCTGGGCAGCTGGGGACAAGCACAGGGCCTAAACGCTGCAGCTGGCACTAAGTGCTGCGCAGTTGTGGTAGGCAAATAAGGCATGGGCTCTCATTAGCCCTTCAAAACAAACTGTGCCAATCCTTGGAGCCCTCTAGGCTCTAGAACAAACAGTGTGCCAAACGTGGGAGCCATCTGGCTCTGGAAATCATGTCCCCTGGAGCACACGGGCTCCTGAAATAATTGTGTGCCAATATGCTGGAGCCCCCTTGGGCTCTGTAAACAACATGCCCCCATAGCGTTGGAGCCACGGGGGTCTAAAAATAAATATGTCCCCCTTGGAGTCCCTCAGGACTCTAGACAAATGATGCCCTCTTCGTTGGAGCGCTGCTCAGGGACTCGAGAACAATAATGCCCCCTTCGTTGGAGCCATCTGGCTCTGGGAATAATTGGCCCCCAAGTCTGGAGCGCACTAGCGCTCTAAAATAAACACTGCCCCTATATGTACGAGTCCCTCTGGACTCAACAACGTGAAATGCTGCCCCCTCGTTGGAGCGCGTCCGTGCTCTAAACAACAATGCTGGCGTATGTTGGAGCCCTCTTCCACCTCCGTCCCCACTCACCGGCAGGCTAGGGACTCCAGCCTTCTCCTCGGGGAGGCGGTGCTTCGCCCGGTCCCTCACTTGGGACCAGGACTTTTGCAAGGAGCCTGCAAGGCTCCGGACGTCCTGGGCTGCTCTGGGTTCACGGGGCTCCCTCAACACCATGGGAGCCCCTCTCGGCCCGCAACCACTCCTCCTTACTTCAGCTGGTCACCCGGGGCTCTCCCTCGCTCTCGGGAGCCCCGGTGGAAGACACTGGCTTCTTCCACTTCCCGGCTCGCTGGCCGGAACTTCCCTCGCGCTGGGCCAAGCCCCGCCCACGTCTTGGCGCGGGCTGCCTGGCTTCCGGTTCTCCCGCGACTCGGGCCACAGCGGTGATCGGGGAGACAGTTGCGTCGCGGGGTGGGCACCCGCGACGTCAGAAATATTAAGAAGGCGGCCATGACGCGGGGTGGGCGCCCGCGATCATCACGGGCAAAGTCGCGGGGTGGGCACCCGCATATACTTAACATAAAGCGGAGTAGGCTTCCGCTATTAATGACCTAAGAAGCGGGGTGGGCATCCGCGAAAGCACGCATCATGGGGGAATCCCTACGCTAGGGATTCCCTCTCTCTTGCTCGTTGTGCAGCGCCGTGCTGCGAGGCCCACGCGCTCCCAGGGCGCTTGGTAGGCTGTAACCAGCCTTGGCAAAGGGAAAAGTTCTAATCAGTCCTGGGCATTAGAAGATGGAGCAAAGCAGCTCCCAGCAAAGGAAAAGGTCCAGTAAGTCCATCTGGCATCCAGGGGCTGGGCAGAGCCCAGGGAGGCAAGCCTTCCCCTGGGCCCCAGCAGCAGCACGCCCCTGGCAGATTCAAGTACAGAACGAGAACATTTTCATGGGGTCACAGCCCCTCTTTTATACACCAAATCACTTTGTTCTGGGTTCAGGGTGAGAGGGAAAACCAGTCGCAGCTGGTTGGGGAGCACCCTTGATGTGCTCAGCCCCTCACTCTATTCACTGGCAGGGCTAGGGTCATCAGTCGCACCACAGGGGGCGGAGCCAGCATTGTGTGGGGAAAGCCCTGTCCTATTCAGGTCCAAGGTGCACTCCTCCCCAGCCATCCGCATGCTAATCTCACACTCACCACTGGGGCAGACCCAACCAGACTCCTGGAGCCAGGCTCACCTGCCAGCTCCAGCCAATCACACGCCAGACACCTTTTACACTAATATGCCAACTCCTAGAAGTGGCACTTCCGCACATGACATAATCACGCATCCTACATCATTGCGAAGCATTCGATCACACGAGTCTGCACATACCAGACTCGACCCTGCACACCCCACGCATCAGGAACTACCAGGGACACATACATTCCCCATGCATTCCTATGGGAGGGCAGGCCTATCTCACCACATGCACTCAGCGGGCGCGCGCACTTTACTCTGGGACAGAGGGAAAGTGCGCAGAAACCACAAATCACTACCCACCAGGTCACCAGTAAAAGCAAAAAGTTCAGGGGTAAACCTGCCAGAAGGGCCAAGTCCAACACAACCCCCTTCCAGCCAAAACGCAGGGCTGGCCAATCACCACCGTGATGGTCTTCCCTGCTTGGGGCGATAGAACACGGACGCAGGCCCGCATTGCAGGGACACTCTCCGGTTCTACGCCATTCTCAATCAACATGGTTCCATCTGAAAAAAAACAACCGAAAAGAACTCAGGCCCAACTAGGCTACCCCACTGGTACTACCTAGTTGTCCACGGCCAGGACCAGGCCCTAGGCCACCCAGATACCACTGGTCCTTGCCAAACCCAGAGTGGGGGGTAGTAACCCCTGGCATACAAGCCATTCTCCACTCTCCCTCTCAGTGTAGTTCCCCACTACCACTGATCCTTCAACCTAGGGTCCGCACCCTCAGGCTGACCAGAGGTCACGGGCAAGAATGCCCCACCCTACCTCTACTTCTGGGGTTCCGCACCCTCCCAGGGAAGCACCCACCAGAACACAACTCTCCCACCAGTTCAGGACCTCTCTCCACCAACTGGTCTACCACCTGGGATCCAAGTTCGCCGGCTGCACCGGGGTCAGAGGCGAGGCCGCCCTCCCTCTGCACCCCCTTCCAGAGTTCCGCACCCTCCCTACTGGAGTGGTACCCCTAGAAGGCAAACCGGCCAGGACACTGACTACAGTCGTCCTTACGTCCTGATCCGGAAACACCGGCTACTGGCTCCCCAACCGAGGGACGTACCCTTTGGTCAGATGCCTGGCGGACCAGGACTTCCTAAGGGTGACACATACCTAGTGTGTCGTGTGACAGTCTGCCTGGCGCAGAGCTCACGACCTCCTGTCCTCCTGACAGTGTGTGAAGATGCCCCAGCAACCTGGCGCAGAGCTCACGACCTCCTGTCCCTCTGACAGTGCGTGAAGATGCCCCAGGACAGAAGTGGCGTCACCATGGTCACTCATTGGTGGCTCAGCCCTACTGGCCGGCCCCTGACCCACTGGTTCCCACTGGGGACCCTCTCCCCCTCTCACCCCTCACAACTGTACCCCACCTGCTTTCAGGGGGATACCACCTCACAATTGCCCGGAGAACCAGGACTTCCTGGGAGTACATATACCCTCCCGAGGGTGACACATACCTAGCGTGTCGTGTGACAGTCTGCCTGGCGCCGAGCTCACGACCTCCTGTCCCTCTGACAGTGCGTGAAGACGCCCCAGGACAGAAGTGGCATCACCATGGTCACTCATTGGTGGCTCAGCCCTTCTGGCCGGCCCCTGACCCACTGGCTCCCACTGGGGACACTTTCCCCCTCTCACCCCTCAAAACTGAACCTCTGCACCCTCCACCTAGGAGTGGCACTGCTAGACACCAAAACTGATGGAGGCCTGACTACAGACACTCCCAGCTTACCTCAAACAGGAGAACCACCTCGAAGAACAGTCCAACAGGACAGACTAGGCTCCCTACCTGGTGTTCCCTCATGGAACCAACCAGTCCTGGAGACTGAGGTTGGGGTTAGGAATACAACCCAGGGTCACGCCCTCAACCAGTTCAGGCGTGAGACCACACAACCTCCCCACAAATAAGGGTACCTAGCTGGGCTACTCTGAACCATCTCCGCCGCAAGGGTTTGTGGAGATACCTGCACCATTCTTCTAGGGTCACTCCCAAAGACAAGCTCAAAAAGAATTTACACACACCACAACATTCATCCACACTCACACCCCCCAGACTAGTAAGACAGTTTCTACCGCCCCTGATTTCTCAACCTGACCACCACGTGACACAGGTACTATTACTCCGGGAACTGGGAATGGGACATTCACATTCATCCAGCGCATTACACATTCATCCCCACCCCTCCCAAGACTGGTAAGACAGTTTCTACCGCCCCTGATTTCTCAACCTGACCACCACGTGACACAGGTACCACTACCCCGGGAACTGGGAATGGGAATACATGCACTGGACACACATCTGCTGGCACCACTCGATCCCACCCTTACTGGTGAATCCAGAAACACATTTCCACAGAAATGACATTTAAAAACAAACTTAGAACAATAATCCCTAGACCATGTGATTATCTAAATGTAGAGTTTTGTAGTGCGGCCAGTTGCTGCTGTGGTACTGCGCAAACGCAAGTCCAAATCCCACCGCTGATCACCAATGTTAGAAATAGGATTTCTGGTTGGCTAGGGCTTGCGCCAAAGCCAGGCAGAAACCACCACTCTAGTCAGGGCTGGGGAGTTACACGCCAAAGATAACCCCTGCTCACCCCCTTGGTAGCTTGGCACGAGCAGTCAGGCTTATCTCGGAGGCAATGTGTAAAGCGTTTGCGCGCGCACCCAGCACCAACACCCAAGGCCCACCACAAAGGAAACTCGACACAAGGTATTATATAAAAATAGCCTCTGTATTATACCAAAACACATTAGATAAAAACACACACTTTACAATGTGCCAACAGGCACGGGCAGAATTTACAAGGGATTATATGTACAGGGGACAGGGCCACATGGACCACTGTCAGGAATTAGCACAAATCACCAATAGTAAATGTAGACATATACCAGTGGAAACACAAAGTAACCGTAGAGCACAACCAGTAACTACTGGCGCAATAATGACCTCAGCGTCATCACACTAGCATCAGGTATAAAACCTATCCTGCATCCATCACAGGGGCAGAAACACATTTATGTAATTTCTCAGTCTAACGCATTAGACCTAACCACCTAAGTATAACTACTCTAGGGGCGTACATAGCACAGGGAAGTACATTCTCCCTACCATCAACCTAAAAAGATAAAACAACCTCCTAGGCAGAAAAGACCACATTTAGAGGTATAAGACACAGGGTGCGCAAAACATGCTATATACAGTACATTTCCTAGCACCAAAAGCATGAACACAGGGTGCGCAAAACATACTACACCGTACATTTCCTAGCACTAAAATCACATCAGTGTCCAGGTTGCGCCAAAACCTAAACGTAGCAGCTGCCCACTACTTGCTGGGCAGCTGGGGACAAGCACAGGGCCTAAACGCTGCAGCTGGCACTAAGTGCTGCGCAGTTGTGGTAGGCAAATAAGGCATGGGCTCTCATTAGCCCTTCAAAACAAACTGTGCCAATCCTTGGAGCCCTCTAGGCTCTAGAACAAACAGTGTGCCAAACGTGGGAGCCATCTGGCTCTGGAAATCATGTCCCCTGGAGCACACGGGCTCCTGAAATAATTGTGTGCCAATATGCTGGAGCCCCCTTGGGCTCTGTAAACAACATGCCCCCATAGCGTTGGAGCCACGGGGGTCTAAAAATAAATATGTCCCCCTTGGAGTCCCTCAGGACTCTAGACAAATGATGCCCTCTTCGTTGGAGCGCTGCTCAGGGACTCGAGAACAATAATGCCCCCTTCGTTGGAGCCATCTGGCTCTGGGAATAATTGGCCCCCAAGTCTGGAGCGCACTAGCGCTCTAAAATAAACACTGCTCCTATATGTACGAGTCCCTCTGGACTCAACAACGTGAAATGCTGCCCCCTCGTTGGAGCGCGCCCGCGCTCTAAACAACAATGCTGGCGTACGTTGGAGCCCTCTTCCACCTCCGTCCCCACTCACCGGCAGGCTAGGGACTCCAGCCTTCTCCTCGGGGAGGCGGTGCTTCGCCCGGTCCCTCACTTGGGACCGGGACTTCTGCAAGGAGCCTGCAAGGCTCCGGACGTCCTGGGCTGCTCTGGGTTCACGGGGCTCCCTCAACACCATGGGAGCCCCTCTCGGCCCGCAACCACTCCTCCTTACTTCAGCTGGTCACCCGGGGCTCTCCCTCGCTCTCGGGAGCCCCGATGGAAGACAATGGCTTCTTCCGTTTCCCGGCTCGCTGGCCGGAACTTCCCTCGCGCTGGGCCAAGCCCCGCCCACGTCTTGGCGCGGGCTGCCTGGCTTCCGGTTCTCCCGCGACTCGGGCCACAGCGGTGATCGGGGAGACAGTTACGTCGCGGGGTGGGCACCCGCGACGTGAGAAATATTAAGAAGGCGGCCATGATGCGGGGTGGGCACCCGCGATCATCACGGGCAAAGTCGCGGGGTGGGCACCCGCATATACTTAACATAAAGCTGAGTAGGCTCCCACTATTAACGACCAAAGAAGCGGGGTGGGCATCCGCGAAAGCACGCATCATGGGGGAATCCCTACGCTGGGGATTCTTTCTCTCTTGCTCGTTGTGCAGCGCCATGCTGCGAGGCCCACGCGCTCCCAGGGCGCTTGGTAGGCTGTAACCAGCCTTGGCAAAGGGAAAAGTTCTAATCAGTACTGGGCATTAGAAGATGGAGCAAAGCAGCTCCCAGCAAAGGAAAAGGTCCAGTAAGTCCATCTGGCATCCAGGGGCTGGGCAGGGCCCAGGGAGGCAAGCCTTCCCCTGGGCCCCAGCAGCAGCACGCCCCTGGCAGATTCAAGTACAGAACGAGAACATTTTCATGGGGTCACAGCCCCTCTTTTATACACCAAATCCCTTTGTTCTGGGTTCAGGGTGAGGGGGAAAACCAGTCGCAGCTGGTTGGGGAGCACCCTTGATGTGCTCAGCCCCTCACTCTATTCACTGGCAGGGCTAGGGTCATCAGTCGCACCACAGGGGGCGGAGCCAGCATTGTGTGGGGAAAGCCCTGCCCTATTCAGGTCCAAGGTGCACTCCTCCCCAGCCATCCGCATGCTAATCTCACACTCACCACTGGGGCAGACCCAACCAGACTCCTGGAGCCAGGCTCACCAGCCAGCTCCAGCCAATCACACGCCAGACACCTTTTACACTAATATGCCAACTCCTGGAAGTGGCACTTCCGCACATGACATAATCACGCATCATACATCATTGCGAAGCATTCGATCACACGAGTCCGCACATACCAGACTCGACCCTGCACACCCCACGCATCAGGAACTACCAGGGACACATACATTCCCCATGCATTCCTATGGGAGGGCAGGCCTATCTCACCACATGCACTCAGGGGGCGCACGCACTTTACTCTGGGACACAGGGAAAGTGCGCAGAAACCACAAAACACTACCCACCAGGTCACCAGTAAAAGCAAAAAGTTCAGGGGTGAACCTGCCAGAAGGGCCAAGTCCAACAAAGAGCTTGCCCCCTGAACTGAGTCCCAGGACCATTGGACTCATCTGCCTTCTAAAATTGAGTTGCCTGGACGATCTGTGCTTGTTTCCCGCTGGATTTGGCCCCAGTACGCCTCGTACTACATCCGCCGCGAAGCCGTGTCTTTGCCGCCCGGCACCGTGTGTCTACACTGATCCAAAAGCGTTAGTACGCACCGTATCCCTCCCGGCTGCATTGCACCTTACCTTCCCCGCCGATTCGAGACGTACATCCCTGGCTGCCGAACCCTGTACGCCGGACCCAAGCTCCATCGTCCCGCAGGTACGGTCCGTACGCTGCTAACGTACTACACCGTGCCGTGCTCAGAGCCGAGAAACTGCAATACGCTGATCCTCCCCGTATGCTGTACGGCGCCGAGAAGTGTCGCCGCCTATCCGCACCGAAGGTACGGCTCGAACGCCGACGCCACGGACTCTGCAAGCTGATCCGGATCATCCGCACGTATCCCTGAAGGTCCCATACCAACGCCGCGTCTCGACGCCGCGACTGGACCCGACCGAGTACGCTGCCGAACTACGACCCGGACCCATCAACTTGTCCCGCACTGTCCGTCGCGGACCCCACGAACTTAAGTTACTTTGTTCTGTTCGCACCGCAGTGTGCACGTCCCGGACCCCGGAGTCTGCACCGATTGTTTGACTCGTACTTTCTTTGTTTTTAATGCGGACGAGTCATACACCCAGGTACGAAACGTACAAAGCCTGAAAAGAAGCAGAATTGAGTAACAGAAGCCTATTTTTGCATTTTAAGCCTTTCTACAAGAACATTGAACTTTAAAATAATACTGTGGTCATTTTAATCGTTATTCTGGTCTTGTGCTAAGCCTTATATAAAGAGAACTATTTTTGATATAACCTTGACTGGTGTCCATTTGTGGTGTGTCATTGCATTACTGTATGTGTTCACAAATGCTTAACCTATGACGCCCTGAGAATAGTCTTGACTGCTTGCGCCACACTACCTAAAGGGTGAGCAGGGGTTAATTAAAAGGGTGATCCCCTTACTCTGACTTAGAATTGAGAGTCCCTGCTTGTCGCAAGTGCATACCTGTGCCAACTAGAGACCCTCATTCCTAATAGCCTGCAACAGGAAACGGCGTAAAACGCAACATGGTCACACCTCAATTTCGCAGTGAAATATGACCCTTTTTTGGCAAAGTGCCTGACTGTAGTTTTTTAACCCTAGCTCTGCCGGCACCCAGGAAAAGATAGCAAAACAATACATTTTTGAAAACTAGACACCCAGGGGGATCCAGGATGGGGTGACTTGACTACCTACCACCAGGTTCTGTTACCCAGAATCCCTTGCAAACCTAAATATTTTTTTAAAAAACACATTTTCCCCACATCTCTGTGGTGGAAAGTTCTGGAATCTGTGTGGATCCACAAATTTTCACCCACCCCGCGTTCCCCAAAGTCTTCTGAGAAAAATGGTACCTCACTTGTGTAAGTCGACCTAGTGCCTGCGACAGGAAACGGTGCAAAACGCAACGTGGTCACTCCTCAATTTCGCTGTGAAAAATGACCCTTTTTTGGCAAAGTGCCTAGCTGTAGTTTTTGAACCCTAGCTCTGCCGGCACCTAGGGAAACCTAGCAAACCTATACATTTTTTAAAACTAGACACCCAGGGGAATCGAGGAGGGGGTGACTTGACTGCCTCCCACCAGGTTCTGTTACCCAGAATCCCTTGCAAATCTGAAAAATTGTTAAAAAAAACTCATTTTCCCCACATTTCTGTGGTGTAAACTTCTCGAATCTGCGTGGATCGACAAATTCCCACCCACCCTGCGTTCCCCAAAGTCTTCCCAGAAAAATGGTTCCTCACTTGTGTGGGTCGGCCTAGTGTCCACGACAGGAAACGGCGTAATACACAACGTGGTCACACCTCAATTTCGCAGTGAAAAATGACCCTTTTTTGGCAAAGTGCCTAGCTTTAGTTTTTGAAACCTAGCTCTGCCGGCACCTAGGGAAACCTTGCAAACCTATACATTTTGGAAAACTAGACAACCAGTGGAATCCAGGATGGGGTGACTTGACTGCCTTCCTCCATGTTCTGTTACCCAGAATCCCTTGCAAACCTAAAACATTGTCAAACAAACCACATTTTCCCCACATTTCTGTGGTGGAAAGTTCTAGAATCTGCGTGGATCCACAAATTTCCACCCACCCTGCGTTCCCCAAAGTCTTCCGATAAAAATGGTACCTCACTTGTGTGGGTTGGCCTAGTGCCCTCGACGGGAAACGGCGCAAAAGACAACGTGGTCACACCTCAATTTTGTAGTGAAAAATTAACCTTTTTTGGCAAAGTGAGTAGCTTTAGTTTTTGAACCCTAGCTCTGCCGGCACCTATGGAAACCTAGCAAACCTACACATTTTTTAAAACTAGACACCAAGGGGAATCCAGGATGGGGAGACTTGACTGCCTCCCAACAGGTTCTGTTACCCAGAATCCCTTGCAAACCTAAAGAAATTGTCCACAAAAACACCATTTCCCCAAATTTCTGTGGTGGAAAGTTCTGGAAACTACATGGATCCACAAATTCCCACCCACCCCGCGTTCTCCAAATTCTTCCGATAAAAATGTTAGCTCACTTGTGTGGGTCGGCCTAGTGCCTGTGACAGGAAACGGTGCAAAACGCAACGTGGTCACTCCTCAATTTTGCAATGAAAAGTTACCCTTTTTTCGCAAAGTGCCTAGCTGTAGTTTTTTAACCCTAGCTCTGCTGGCACCTTGGGAAACCTAGCAAACCTATACATTTTTTAAAACTAGACACCCGGGAAATCCAGGATAGGGTGACTTGACTGCCTCCCACCAGGTTCTATTACCCAGAATCCCTTGCAAACCTACAAAATTGTCAAAAAACACATTTTTTTCCCACATTTCGGTGGTGGAAAGTTCTGGAATCTGCGTGGATCCACAAATTCCAACCCCCCGCCTTCCCCAAGTCTTCCCAGTAAAATGGTTCCTCACTTGTGTGGGTCGGCCTAGTGTCCACGACAGGAAACGGCGTAATACACAACGTGGTCACACCTCAATTTCGCAGTGAAAAATGACCGTTTTTTGGCAAAGTGCCTAGCTTTAGTTTTTGAACCCTAGCTCTTCCGGCACCTTGGGAAACCTAGCAAACCTATACATTTTTTAAAACTAGACACCCAGGGGAATCCAGTACGGGGTGACTTGACTGCCTCCCTCCATGTTCTGTTACCCAGAATCCCTTACAAACCTAAAAACATTGTAAAAAAAAAAACACATTTTCCCCACATTTCTGTGGTGGAAAGTTCTGGAATCTGCGTGGATCCACAAATTCCCACCCACCCCACGTTCCCCAAAGTCTTGCCGGAAAAATGGTTCCTCACTTGTGTGGGTCGGCCTACTGACTGCAACAGGAAACGGCACAAAACGCAACATGGTCACACCTCAATTTCACAGTGAAAAATGACCCTTTTTTGGCAAAGAGCCTAGCTGTAGTTTTTGAACCCTAGCACTGCCGGCACCTAGGGAAACCTAGCAAACCTACACATTTTTAAAAACTAGACACCCAGGGGAATCCAGGATGGGGTGACTTGAAGGCCTCCCAACAGGTTCTGTTACCGAGAATCCCTTGCACACCTAAAAAATTGTCAAACAAAACACATTTTCCCCATTTTTCTGTGGTGGAAAGTTCTGGAATCTGCGTGGATCCATAAATTCTACCCCCCCCCCCCCGTGTCCCCCAAAGTCTTCCGAGAAAAATGGTTCATCACTTGTGTGGGTCGGCCTAGTGTCCGCGACAGGAAACGGCGCAAAACGCAACGTGGTCACACCTCAATTTCGCAGTGAAAAATGACCCTTTTTTGGCAAAGTGCCTAGCTGTAGTTTTTGAACCCTAGCTCTTGCGTAACCTAGGGAAACCTAGCAAACCTATACATTTTTTAAAGCTAGGCACCCAGGGGAATCCAGGATGGGGTGACCTGACTGCCTCCCACCATATTCTGATACCCAGAATCCCTTGCAAATCTAAAACATTGACAAAAAAAACACATTTTCACAACATTTCTGTGGTGGAAAGTTCTGGAATTTGTGTGGATCCACAAATTCCCACCCCCCTGTGTCCCCCAAAGTCTTCCAAGAAAAATGGCATGTCACTTGTGTGGGTCGGCCTAGTGTCCGCGACAGGAAACGTCGCCAAACGCAACAATGTCACACCTCAATTTCGCAGTGAAAAATGACCCTTTTTTGGCAAAGTTTCTAGCTGTAGTTTTTGAACCCTAGCTCTACCGGCACCTAGGGAAACCTAGCAAACCTACACATTTTTGAAAACTAGACACCCAGGTGAATCCATAATGGGAGTACTGGACGGCCTCCCACCAGGTTCTGTTACCCAGAATCCCTTGCAAACCTAAAAAAATATAAAGAAAAAAAAAATTCCCCACATTTCTGCTGTGAATAGTTCTGGAATCTGCGTGGAGCCACAAATTACCACCCACCCCACGTTCCCCAAATTCTTCCCAGAAAAATGGCTCCTCACTTGTGTGGGTCGGCCTAGTGCTTGCAACAGGAAATGGTGCAAAACGCAACGTGGTCACACCTCAATTTCGCAGTGAAAAATGACCCTTTTTTGGCAAAGAGGCTAGCTGTAGTTTTTGAACCCTAGCTCTGCCGGCAACTAGGGAAACCTAGCAAACCTACACATTTTTGAAAACTAGACACCCAGGGGAATCCAGGATGGGGTGACTTAGCTGCCTCCCAGCAGGTTCTGCTACCCAGATTCCCTTGCAAACCTAAAAAATTGTCAAAAACCCCACATTTTCCCCCACTTTTCTGTGGTGGAAAGTTCTGGAATCTGCGTGGATCCACAAATTTCCACCCACCCCACATTTCCCAAAGTCTTCTGAGAAAAATGGTACCTCACTTGTGTGGATCGGCGTAGTGCCTGCGACAGGAAACTGTGCAAAACGCAACGTGGTCACACCTCAATTTCGCAGTGAAAAATGATGCTTTTTTGGCAAAGATCCTAGCTGTAGTTTTTTAATCCTAGCTCTTCCGGCACCTATGGAAACCTAGCAAACCTATTCATTGAAAACTAGACACCCAGGGGAATCCAGAATGGGGTGACTTAGCTGCCTCCCATCAGGTTCTGTTACCCAAATTCCCTTGCAAACCTAAACAATTGTCAAAAAACCCACATTTCAGTGGTGAAATGTTCTGGAATCTGCGTGGATCAACAAATTTCCACCCACCCCGCGTTCCCCAAAATCTTCCCAGAAAAATGGTACCTCATTTGTGTGGGTCGTCCTTGTGTCCGCGACCGGAAACGGTGCAAAACGCAACGTGGTCACACCTCAATTTCGCAGTGAAAAATGATGCTTTTTTGGCAAAGTGCCTAGCTGTAGGTTTTTAACCCTAGCTCTGCCAGCACCTAGGGAAACCTAGCAAACCTATAGATTTTTGAAAACTAGACACCCAGGGGAATACAGGATGGGGTGACTTGACTTCCTCCCATGGGGTTCTGTTACCCAGAATCCCTTGCAAACCTAAAAAATTGTTTTAAAAAAAAACACATTTTCCCCACATTTCTGTGGTGAAAAGTTCTGGAATCTGCATGGATCCACAAATTCCCACCCACCCCACGTTCCCCAAAGTCTTCAGAGAAAAATTGTACCTCAGTTGTGTGGGTCGGCCTAGTGTCCGTGACAGGAAACGGCGTAATACACAATGTGGTCACACCTCAATTTCGCTGTGAATAATGACCCTTTTTTGGCAAAGTGCCTAGCTTTCGTTTTTGAACCCTAGCTCTGCCAGCACCTAGGGAAACCTAGCAAACCTATACGTTTTTTAAAATTAGGCACGCAGGGGAATCCAGGATGGGGTGACTTGACTGCCTCCCACCATGTTCTGTTACCCAGAATCCCTTGCAAACCTCAAACATTGTAAAAAAAAAACACATTTTCCCCACATTTCTGAGGAGGAAAGTTCTGGAATCTGCGTGGATCCACAAATTCCCACCCCCCGTGTTCCTCAAAGTCTTCCTAGAAAAATGGTACGTCACTTGTGTGAGTCGGCCTAGTGTCCGGGACAGGAAACGGCGCAAAACGCAACGTGGTCACACCTCAATTTCGCAGTGAAAAATGACCCTTTTTTGGAAAATTGCCTAGCTGTCGTTTTTTAACCCCAGCTCTTCTGGCACCTAGGGAAACCTAGCACACCTATACATTTTTGAAAACTAGGCACCCAGGGGAATCCAGGATGGGGTGACTTGACTGCCTCCCACCATGTTCTGTTACCCATAATCCCTTGCAAACCTAAAACATTGTCAAAAAAACACATTTACCTCACATTTCTGTGGTGGAAAGTTCTGGAATCTGCGTGGATACATAAATTCCCACCCCCCTGTGTTCCCCAAAGTCTTCCGAGAAAAATGGTATGTCACTTGTGTGGGTCGTCCTAGTGTCCGCGACAGGAAACGGCGCAAAACGCAACGTGGTCACACCTCAATTTCACAGTGAAAAATGACGCTTTTTTGGCAAAGTGCCTAGCAGTAGTTTTTTAACCCTAGCTCTGCCGGCACCTAGGGAAACCTAGCAAACCTATACATTTTTTAAAACTAGACACCCAGGGGAATCCAGGATGGGGTGACTTGACTGCCTCCCACCAGGTTCTGTTACCTGGAATCCTTTGCAAACCTAAAAAATTGTCCAAAAAAACACATTTTCCCCACATTTCTGTGGTGGAAAGTTCTGGAATCTGCATAGATCCACAAATTCCCACCTCAATTTTGCAGTGAAAAATGACGCTTTTTTGGCAAAGTGCCTGGCTGTAGTTTTTGAGCCCTTGCTCTTCTAGCATCTAGGGAAACCTAGCAAACCTATACATCTTTGAAAACTAGGCACCTAGGGGAATCCAGGATGGGGTGACTTGAGTGCCACACACCATGTTCTGTTACCCAGAATCCCTTGCAAACCTAAAACATTGTCAATAAAACCACATTTTCCCCCCATTTCTTTGGTGGAAAGTTCTGGAATCTGCGTGGATCCACAAATTCCCACCCCCCGTGTTCCCCAAAGTCTTCCGAGAAAAATGGTACGTCACTTGTGTGGGTCGGCCTAGTGTCCGCGACAGGAAACGGCGTAATACACAACGTGGTCACACCTCAATTTCGCAGTGAAAAATGACGCTTTTTTGGCAAAGTGCCTAGCTTTAGTTTTTGAACCCTAGCTCTGCCAGCACCTAGGGAAACCTAGCAAACCTATACATTTTGGAAAACTAGACACCCAGGGGAATCCAGGATGGGGTGACTTGACTGCCTCCCATCAGGGTCTGTTACCCAGAATCCCTTGCAAACCTAAAAAAATGTCAAAGAAACACATTTTCCCCCAATTTCTGTGGTGGAAAGTTCTGGAATCTGCGTGGATCCACAAATTCCCACCCACCCCGCGTTCCCCAAAGTCTTCCGATAACAATGGTGCCTCACTTGTGTGGGTCAGCCTAGTGCCCGCGACAGGAAACGGCACAAAACGCAACGAGAACACACCTCAATTTCGCAGTGAAAAATGACCCTTTTTTGGCAAAGTGCCTGGCTGTAGTTTTTGAACCCTAGCTCTGCCAGCACCTAGGGAAACCAAGCAAACCTATACATTTTGGAAAACTAGACACCCAGGGGAATCCAGGATGGGGTGACTTGACTGCCTCCCTTAAGGGTCTGTTACCCAGAATCCCTTGCAAACCTAAAAAATTGTCAAAGAAACACATTTTTCCCACACTCCTGAGGTGGAAAGTTCTGGAATCTGCGTGGATCCACAAATTCCCACCCCGTGTTCCCCAAAGTCTTCCTAGAAAAATGGTACGTCACTTGTGTGGGTCGGCCTAGTGTCCGCGACAGGAAACGGCGCAAAATGCAACATGGTCACACCTCAATTTCGCAGTGAAAAATGACCCTTTTTTGGCAAAGTGCCTAGCTGTAGTTTTTTAACCCTAGCTCAATCGGCACCTTGTGAAACCTAGCAAACCAATACATTTTTGAAATTAGACACCTAGTGGAATCCAGGATGGGGTGACTTGACTGCCTCCCACCAGGTTCTGCTACCTAGAATTCCTTGCAAACCTAAAAAAGTGTCAAAAATAACACATTTTCCCCACATTTCTGTGGTGGAAAGTTCTGGAATCTGTGTGGATCCATAAATTCCCTCCCCCCCCCCCCCCCGCGTCTTCCGAGAAAAATGGTACCTCACTTGTGTGGGTGTCAGCCTAGTGTCCGCGACAGGAAACGGCGTAATACACAACGTGGTCACACCTCAATTTCGCAGTGAAAAATGACCCTTTTTTGGCAAAGTGCCTAGCTGTAGTTTTTGACCCCTAGCTCTGCCGTCACCTAGGGAAACCTAGCAAACCTACATATTTTCAAAAACTACACATCCAGGGGATTCCAGGATGGGGTGACTAAGCTGCCTCCCACCAGGCTCTGTTACCCAGATTCCCTTGAATACCTAAAAAATTGTCAAAAAACCCACATTTTCCCCACATTTCTGTCGTGGAAATTTCTGGAATCTGAGTGGATCCACAAATTTCCACCTACCCCGTGTTCTCCAAGGTCTTCTGAGAAAAATGGTACCTCACTTGTCAGGGTGACATGTGGCCCTGTCCAGGAACAGGAAACGGTGTGACAGGAAACGGTGCAAAACGCAACGTGGTCACACTTCAATTTCGCAGTGAAAAATGACGATTTTTTGGCAAAGTGCCTAGCTTTAGTTTTTGAACCCTAGCTCTGCCGGCACCTAGGGAAACCTAGCAAACCTACACATTTTTTAAAACTAGACACCCAGGGGAATCCAGGATGGGGTGACTAGACTGCCTCCCACCAGGTTCTGTTACCTGAAATCCTTTGCAAACCTAAAAAATTGTCCAAAAAACACATTTTCCCCACATTTCTGTGGTGGAAAGTTCTGGAATCTGAGTGGATCAACAAATTAACACCCACCCCGCGTTCCCCAAAATCTTCCAAGAAAAATGGTACCTCACTTGTGTGGGTCAGCCTAGTGTCCGCGACAGGAAACGGCGTTGTTAGAAATGGGATTTCTGGTTGGCTAGGGCTTGCGCCAAAGACAGGCAGAAACCACCACTCTAGTCAGGGCTGGGGAGTTACACGCCAAAGATAACCCCTGCTCACCCCCTTGGTAGCTTGGCACGAGCAGTCAGGCTTATCCCAGAGGCGATGTGTAAAGCGCTTGCGCGCGCACCCAGCAACAACACCCTAGGCCCACCACAAAAGAAACTCCACACAAGGTATTATATAAAAATAGCCTTTGTATTATACCAAAACACATTAGATACTATTCAAACAATTTACACTGTGCCAACTGGCACTGGGCAGAATGTTACAAGGTATTATATGTACAGGGGACAGGGCCACATGGACCACTGTCAGGAATTAGCACTTTTAGAACTTAGCACTTAGAACACAGGATATAAAATTACTGTAGCACAAAATAACACATGTAGCACACAACCAGTAACTACTGGTAACAGGTAAGTACCACCTACGCAACCCTAACCACCTTAGGAAAATATTGTGCAGGGAACCAGGACCTCACTAGCACCACCCTGTAGGGGTAGAAACACATTACACATGATGCATCACAACACATTCAGAGGTGTAAACACAAGGCACATGACGCATAAAAACACATTCAGAGGTGCAGGAAAACACAATTGCGCCAAACTCACATAAGTCACCAGGTACCCTAGGGGAGGGCAAAACACAGGGAAACTGTCCCCAGGCCAACTGGCCTCTCAGGGGCTCAAATGCCCTTTGTCCAGCAGAGTCAGGGCAAGACTGCGCAGGCTGCGCAAGCCAAAGCGCAAAGTAGCACTGGGCATAACCTAAACGTTGCAGCTGCCCACTAAGTGCTGGGCAGCTGTGGGGACTGAGCCTGGGCACCACAGTGCCTTTCAAAACAATATACAGCACTGGAGCCACCTAGGCTCTAAAAGAAGAATGCTCCCAAAACGGCATGGGAGCCTCATGGGCTCTTGATACGCCAAAGAAAATGCCCCCATAGTTGGAGCCTCACTGGGCTCTTGATTAATGCTGCCCCCAACACGTTGCAGCTGCCCACTGTCAGATGGGGCAGCTGGGATGTAGCTTGCACAGGGGTGCGGCCACCGTCACTGTGGCCCGACACCCCCCCCAACCACCGAAGCTCGCGCCCCACTCACCGGCTCTCCTTCGGTCTCGTGGTGACGGCGGCTGCTGGGCTGCACACGGGGCCCTCTCCTCCGATGGTAGGCGGGGTAGGCTCCTGCCGAACCTCAGGCTCCGCTTCCTCTTGCTGCGGGGCCGTACACGGGGTTCCCACCGTCACCGGGGAACCCCACTGGGTCCAGCAACACCTCTCTGCTCCCGGCTCGGCCTTGGCACTGGAGCGCGGGGTAGGCTCCCGTCAGCTCCTTCCCTCAGTACCGCGGGGCTCTCCCACCGTCACCAGGGAGCCCCGCCAGGATCAACAGCAGCCTTCTGTCCCCAGCTGGCGGCAGGCCTCCCTTCACGCACTTCTCCCTGTGCCGGCTTCCGGGGGATTCCGTGGGCGCGGGGCTTCCTTCGTGAAAGCGGAAGTCCCGCCCCACATCAGGCAACATGCAGCCTGACTTCCTCTTTAACCGTGGCGGTGATTCTCTGGGCCGATCGGGGTTGCTACGGGGTAGGCTCCCGTTTACAGCGCAAAGTCCCTTGCGACCCCGTAATTTGAATACAAGGCGGTAGATATGCGGGGTAGGCACCCGCAAGAGCACACGTATGCGGGGTGGGCTCCCGTACGTTAAATAAAGAGATAAGCGGGGTGGGCACCCGCCGACGAGCGCCACAATGCGGGGTGGGCACCCGCTTTAAATCCTGGCAACAGCGGTGGAATCCCTACGTCGGGGTTCTCCCGCAAATCCTCGCAGCTCAGCGCTGCTGGCCACAGGTGAAGGCACTTCTCAGCAAGCCAAGGTGCAGCGCTTCCCAGGCGCCTGCAGGCAAGGTCCAGGAAAAGTCTTCAGGTGCAGGGGGACAAAGACTGGGCCCAGGGGCCAGCTCACAGGGCCCTCCAGCAGGGAGGCAGTCCCCAGTGGCGGTCTCTCCTGGCGCCCAGCAGCAGCAGGCCCCCCTCAAGTTAGGATCAGCAAAGAAACATTTTACATGGGGTCACAGCCCCTTCTTATACACAGGTTTACCTTTGTTCTTGGTTCAGGGTGAGGGGAAAAACCAGTCGCAGCTGGTTGGGGAGCACCCTTGATGTGCTCAGCCCCTCACTCTATTCACTGGCAGGGCTAGGGTCATCAATCGCACCACAGGGGGTGGAGCCAGCATTGTGTGGGGAAAGCCCAGCCCTATTCAGGTCCTAGGTGTACTCCTCCCACCCATCTGGCTGCTGATCTCCCAATTCACCACTGGGTGACTCCTCCTGACTCTGGGGATTCCCTAGCCCGTCACATGACCTCAGCCAGCCAATCACGCGACAGGCAGTCACTGCACATTTATGCCAGCGTCTAGAAGTGGCACTTCCACACTAGGTACATGGACACCGCACACATCATCGCGCAGCATTTTATCACACGAGTCCGTACATACCAAACTCGCACCTGCACTCCCCACGCATCAGGAACTACTAGGGACACATACATTCCCCATGCATTCCTATGGGAGGGCAGGCCTATCTCACCACATGCACTCAGAGTGCGCACGCACTTTACTCTGGGACACAGGGAAAGTGCGCAGAAACCAAAAATCACTACCACCAGGTCACCAGTAAAAGCAAAAAGTTTAGGGGTGAACCTGCCAGAAGGGCCAAGTCCAACACAACCCCCTTCCAGCCAAAAACGCAGGGCAGACCAATCACCACCATGATGGACTTCCCTGCTTTGGGCGATAGAACACGAACGCGGGCCCGCAACTGCAGGGACACCCTCCTGTTCTACGCCACAGTGAACCCATGGGATTCCTTCCGAAACCACTGTCTGGACCAACTGGGCTACCCCACTGGTACTCCCAAGCTGTCCGCGGCCAAGACCAGGCCCTAGGCCACCCAGGTGCCACCGGTCCTTGCCTAATCACAGAGTGGGTGGTAGTAACCCCTGGCACATAGCGGCCATTCTCCACTCTTCCTGTCTGCAAGACAGGACTAGACTGCCACTGGTTCTCCAGCCTAGGGTCTACAACCTCAGGCGGACCAGGAGTCTCAGGGAAGGCTCTCCTCCCCCTACCTCTTCTCCTAGGGTTCCTCCTCCTCTGGCGAGGGGTACTCCTAGAACGCCATTCCAACCCAGGGTTTAACCCCTCAGGTTGCACCGGGGTCAGAGGTGGGCTATCCCACCATCTGCACTCTCTTCCAGAGTACGGCTCCCTACCAACTGGGGCGGTACCTCTGGAAGAAGAACCGGTCAGGACCCTGGTTACAGTCGGTCTACCCTTCAGGTCAGGCTGATCCTGAACCTGGCCTTCCAACCTCCGGTCTAGAACCGTTGGTGGAATAATCGCCTGGCACTCCAGGACTTCTGGGGATTTACACTCCATCCCCCTGAGGCTAACAAACGACAGATACGTCGTGTGACTGTCTGTCTGGCGCGGATCTCCCGTCCTCTGTCCACCTGACAGTGCGCAGAGATCCCCCAGAACAGCAGTGGTGTCACCATGGTCACTACACGGGATCCTAGCCCAACTGGGTAGTCCCTGACCCACTGGCTCTTCCACGGGGGAACTCATCCCCCAATCTCTCCTCACGCTGGACTCCTGTACCCTCCCTACCGGAGCGGCACTGCCAGACTCTAGAACCACAGGAGCCCTGTTTACAGGCGCTCCAGGTCCTCTACTCACTGAGAGATCTTCCTCAAGTGGAGTAACAGGACAGCCTAGGTCCCCAACTTGGTGTTCCCTCATGAAACCATCCAAGTCCTGAGGCAGGGTTTCGTGCGTCTGGGGACCCTCGGTCACCCACTTACTGCCGCTCCACTGAGCCAGGCAGTAAGCCCCTACACCCTCCTCGCTATCCTGGGACCTAGCTGGGCTACACTGAGCCTCCTCCACCACGCTGGGCTGGAAGATACCTGAACCACTACTTTTGGATTCACTCCCTAATGACTCTAGAGAACCTCTAGCACTTTCCCAGTGCTCTGCTTCATCCGCAAGCTCAAAGGGCTCAGACAATCCACACCCCAACAGGTGCTGGGGCAACCCCGGCACACAACAACTGAGCAGGTGTTCTTTGAGAACCAGATCATATAGGGCGTTATAAGTACTTTCCGAGTTCTGAACCACCCAATCGGACAGTGCCTCATCACATCCATCCACAAACTCCTCCCAAGACTGGTGAGACAGCTTCCTACTGCCCCTGAATTTCAACCTATACTCCTCCTCTTGGGAAACAGGTACCATACTCGGGGAACTGGGAGTGGGACTTCTCGCACGGGACTCTATATAACTGCTACCACTGAACTTAACCCTCCGTTGGGAGCCCAGAAAATTAAAACTGCGCAGGGGATAGTCTACCCTCCAGAGCTACTTTGCCTCTGGTGGAGGCCCTCTCAGCCTCCTCGATCCTCTCCTGCACCAAGACCCTCTCAGTCTCTAGCCGTTGCTTTTTGACCTCCAGCTGCGCCCTAGCCTGGGCATGCTCCAACCTGAGCTTTTCTAACGCCAGCTGGTGCTCCCTTTCTTTCCTCCTATCTTCCCACTCCTCTGGGGACAGGGAAAGGGATGAGGCGCTGCCTCCTACGCTGGACCCAGCAAGGGACTCCCTACCTATGGGGTCTTCACTCTCTACTGGCGTCCAGGTACTGTCATCTTCTTCCTCCTCTTCTGAATCTTCAGGGCTCTCCACCGACCCACCACCCTCCAGGTGTGAGGCCCGGGCCCTTTCCCTACTTCGCTCAAGATCCCTTTGATTCGTAACCCACCAGGTCAGGTGGTTCCTAAGTTCGTACAGAGTGTCTGACTCTCTCACCCCTATGTCTCTCTCTCTACAGAACCTTTCCAACTCCTGCATACTGTACCAAGCTAGATCACTGAGATCAAAAGTAGGCTCCATTCTGGCGGACGTTTTGGTGAAAAGATTACACAGGGAACCTAGGGGTCTGAGCTTAACACAGGAGTACACAATTCACAAAGGATTCAGCAAGCTCTCTATCCCAGAGAACTCACACTCACTTGTCTAGTGCCTTACACCATTCATCCACGCACAACCCTCCCCTCGGACTGGTAAGCCAGTTTCTACCACCCCTGATTCCTCAACCTGACCAAAAGTGACACAGGTACCAACTCTGGGCGCAGGGCGGGGAACAAATGTACTGGACACTATTATGCTGCCACCACTGGATCCCACCCTTACTGGTGAATCCAGAAACACATTTCCACAGAAATGACACTTAAGAACAAACTTAGCACAATAATCCCTATACCATGTGACTATCTAAATGCAGAGTTTTGTGGTGCGGCCAATTGCTGCTGCGGTACAGCGCAAACGCAAGTCCTAATCCCACCGCTGATCACCAATGTTAGAAATGGGATTTCTGGTTGCCTAGGGCTTGCGCCAAAGCCAGGCAGAAACCACCACTCTAGTCAGGGCTGGGGAGTTACACGCCAAAGATAACCCCTGCTCACCCCCTTGGTAGCTTGGCACAAGCAGTCAGGCTTATCCCGGAGGCGATGTGTAAAGCGTTTGCGCGCGCACCCAGCAACAACACCCAAGGCCCACCACAAAAGAAACTCCACACAAGGTATTATATAAAAATATGTGTATTTATGACCGAGAGCGACCCCTTGTCTATTTCAAGGGAATGGGGTACTAATCACACTTTGTAAGATTACAATCCCTCTACTGGGACACAATGGTACAGTACTACTATAACACAACAATCAATTCTATTCAACTCCAAAAGTCACCAAATGTTAATCACATTTATTATATAAAAAATATACATGTATTTCATTAAAATCAATTATATATTTGCATAGACACTTTAAAACACATTAATCACACCATTCAAGAATTAACAAATATCAATTCAAGTACATTTAACAAGCTGTTATGAGCCCGCATAACAGAAAACAACAGAAGACAGTGCACTTTGTCATATGTTACACATCCTATTGGGTCATGAATGTATATCCGTAGTTTGTGATATATTAACACAATTATATCTACTAAAAAGAAACCACCGTTCTCCCTCAGATTGTGTTATTCAAAAGCGTCGACGCGTTTCGATGGTATTTCTTATAAGGCCATCTTTATCAAGACAGATTATAGGCTTTTGGTCCTCATCTATTGTACTGGGACCTATTAAGAGAAAGACATTTTTTTTGTGAACTAATCTAAAGTTCTACTGATACTGAAATGAGCGAATTTCACTCTATTTTGATTTCTCTTGCTATATATGTATTTATTCTATTCTTTACACATATCCCATTATATTGCAGGTATATCATTCCATCAATTACCCGACAGTATCCCCTTCTCTGTCTCTACCTGATTCCCTTTATAACTTGCTCACTGTGCATCACGGTTATATCCATAATAGGTTTAGACTTTATTTATTTATTTATTTATTTGAACTTATAACGCGCAACAGCTACCCGCAATGGGTATCCCGGCGCAAGGGATAGACTCAAGAAGAAAAACAATCCTTTAAGACAGCACCATGAATCAACTAAAGCTGCAAGAAGATCATTGGAAAAGTAAAGTTTTCAGTTTTTTCCTAAAAATAAGAAAATTAGTTTCTGTATATCACCTGTATATCTCTATTCCATTTTCTCGAACCTTGCTCCGTGTTCTCTTATTGAATCACGTTGTTAAGCTCTGTATATTCTTATTTATTTATGCTGTAATATAAACAGCATAATGTTATTTCTTGGGGATCTCATCTCCCATACACTCGCACATAGCGAAAAAGTGCTTATCATTGTCCGAAAACCCACTTACTTAACTGCTTTCAAGATGATTATCTTGATTTATGTTTTCATCGAGGTGACGGGGGTCCGTAATGTTTCTCCATCAATGCGCGTCACCTATTGTGAAAAATATTATATGCGCGCGTATTAGCGCAACTTAAATCTAACAAGTACCTCACACATTACTTTAACGGCACAATAGCTGCCAAATATACGTAATGGCCCTTTGAAAGCTGCTGCTACGATCTCACCTTTTGGCCTCGATATTTTCGGCTTCGAATGCGGAAGTGCTCCTATCTCATCTCCCCTAATCTTTACCTAAAGCGTCTGCTTATTTGTTGGTACAGACGTGGGCCGTTATTGGTCTGATTTAACACGTGCCCAAACCCCACGTGATGTTCTTATTGCGTGTGGGACTTTTTGTAATTCTTAATGTTAAACCTATTCTGCATAGAGTCTTTTAGCGATTATAAGTTATATTAAAATGTCGCTACCCTGCACAATATCCCCTCAAACGATCTTATTGATCCTGATCTCGATATGATTTACCATTTGTTGTGTCTTGTTACTCCAAACAAACCATATTCAAATTTCAGCCAACTTTATTGTCCCATTCATCTTATGGTCATCAGGACACAATATACATCATGTCTCCCTTGTTGTTTTTAGTCATATATACTATTTACAAAGTCAAATGTTTTGTTTAGAAACCAACAGACCCACATTTGCTTTTCCATGCAGCATATGAACATTTTAATCTATTCACCTTATTATCCCCCATGTATTACATAGACTACATATGACAAGCCAGAAACTTCAGCATCTTTCGGGGATATATCATTACAGGGGTACAAGGACAACAATCGTCGTCTCTTAGAGACTTCTGATATGTCAATTCAATTGAAGTAGCAATGATATTTACCGTATTACCCACCATGTGTTACATCAACTACATACGACAAACCAGAAATTTCAGCATCTTTTAGGGGTACATAATAACAGAGGTAATAGGGCAGCAGCCATCGTCTCTTTGCGACTTCTGATATGCCAATTCAATTAAAGTAGCAATGATATTCACCTTATTCACCCACCATGTGTTACATAAGCTACATATGACATACTAGACATTTCAGCATCTTTTGGGGGTACATAATTGCAGAGGTAATACGACAACAATCATCGTCTCTTTGCCATTTCTGATATGCCAATTCGATTTAAGTAGCAATGATGCTCATCCAGTCCTCTTTTGAATTTAATCCCCTCTCTACTGTATTCAAATAACATATGTACCATTGTTCTCTCTTTTTCCTTTTAATGTTCAGATCAACTCCTCTTCTGTTTACTGTCACTTTTTCCAAAATGAACCACTGGATTTGATCCCAATTGTGGTTCATTTCTAAGAAGTGATCTGTTAGAGGGGCATTTGCTTTCCTGGTTTTGATTGCCGATTTATGTTCTAAAAGCCGGATACGTAGTTCCCTGCTAGTTTCCCCTACGTACCCGAGACCACATGGGCAGATTAAAAAATAAACAACATTCTTGCTACGACAGTTGTTTAAACTTCTGGCCCAGATCATTTTATTGTTGTGGATCAAGTTTTTAGCTTCCAGGCATAGGGGACAAATGGAACAAGTTCCACATTTGCGGTTGCCCTTAGCTCTCTCTCCCGTAACCGTGGTTTGGGTTTCATGTTTGTCATCGTATGTTCTTACTAATGAGTTGCGTATTGTTTTGTTTCGTCTAAATGAAAACAGTGGCTTTTCTAATAAAGTCTCTGATCCATAATTCAGAATCTTCCAATTTTTGTTAACAATGTTTTTAATCCGGTTGCTAAGATTAGAGAATTGAGAGACAAAGACTATACGTCCTGTTGTTTTGTCGTTGTTTTTAACTTTGTTTGTCTCCAATAAATGGTCGCGATTATAAAATCTCGCTCTTTTAAAAGAGTGTTTAATCAATTTACTTGGGTAACCTCTAGCTGATAATTTTTTCTTTAGGAACTCAGAGTGATGATAAAAATCTGAGAGAGTTGTACAGTTACGCCTAAGTCTTAAAAACTCCCCAAAGGGGATATTGTCCTTTTGGGAACGCGGATGGTTACTTCCGTATAAAAGGAGTGTATTTTTGTCAGTTGGTTTAGAATATAACTCTACCTGAATGATATCTGTCACATTTTTTTTTTTATATCTAGAAACGCCACCTCAGAGTCGCTATAATGTGCCGTGAATTTCAAATTGGGATCTCCCAAATTAATCCATTCGAGAAATAACTCTAAATCCTCGCTGGCAACGTTCCAGACAAAGATGATATCGTCAATGTAACGGTGCCAGCAGGTAACATTTTCAAAGAACGGGGCCATCTCATTGTAGACATGTTTCATTTCAAAGTCACCAACATAGAGGCATGCCAGGCTAGGCGCACAGGCAGCCCCCATGCTGGTCCCTTTGATTTGGATGTAGGCTTCATCCTTGAATAAAAAGATGTTATTTTTGAGTACCATTTCTATACAAGACATGATAAATCCCTTATTGGCTCCCTCCAAGTCCTCATGGTCCAGGATGTTTGAAATGACTCTAATAGTATCGTTCTGGGGGATATTTGTGTACAGGGCTTCAATATCCAGGGTCACCAGGATCTGGGTAACCCTGTTGAAGCCCTGCCCCTTAAATACAGAGATAGCATGTGCTGTGTCCTTAAGGTAAGATCTCTGTTTCTGAACGATCGGTTTTAAGAAATGATCTACATATCTGCTTAGGGGCTCCAATATGGATCCCACACTACTAACAATTGGTCTCATAGGTGGATCAGTGGTACTTTTATAGATTTTAGGGAGTCCATAGATAGCCGGTGTCATAGGGTGTGAATTTAGTAAAAATCTATATTCATTCTCACATATCCATCCTTGTTCTCTCCCTAAATTTAAGAGCGATGCCACCTCTCTTTTAAGGACATCAATAGCTGTAAGGCGAATGGATTGATAATGTTCTCTCACATTCAAAAGGTCCCTCATTCTTTTCTCATAGTCCGTGGTGTCAAACACGACTACGCCTCCGCCTTAATCGGCAGGTTTGATAGTTATGAGATTACAGTCCTGTAAAGTTTTTAATGCTTTTTTCTGATCAAAAGGGAGACTGGTATTATGATACTTGGAAACAGCCTGCCTCATATTTTTAATTTCCATTTCCACAACTCTCTCAAATATTTCCACATTTTTGTCAATTTGACCTAAATTAGGAGTAAATGTGGATTTAGGTTTAAAACCTGATACATTGGGTGCAGGTTCATAGTGCTTGTCTTCGAAAAATTTATTAAGCCTGATTTTTCTAAAGAAACTTTTTAAATCACTCTCCAATTCGTATGAGTTGTGAGGGGCAGTTGGTGCAAAACTGAAACCTTTCTTTAAAATCTCATTTTCATCTTTGGTTAAGATCCTCTTGGATAAATTAATTATGGGGAGTTCTTCTACCTCCAATACTGTCTGCTCCGAGTAGCTAAATATTCCTGCCCCGTGTTCTGAGGTTGATGGTTTCTCGGGGGTTCCTGTCGGTTGTAACCTCTGTAACCTCTTTGTCCCCGATTCTGGCGCCTGCCTAAAAAAGGCTCCCGTTCAAATGAGGGGGCTCCTCTCCCATTCCTTTCCCCTTCCTGTTCCTCTTCACTACTCTGGAACCTGACGTTTCAGAGAAAGTGACACGTTTATTACCCCCTCTTGAATAGAGGGGTCTGGTATATTGAGGTCTATCCCACTTATAGTCATTTTTATTGTTGAAATAGTCTTTACCTAAATATGGGTATACTGCTTCAGCATTATATCTATCCACATCTTTTCTTCATTTTTTCATTTTTTTATTAGTGAGATATTCCATATAGCCTTGCGCTTCCAACTCGAGTTCATCTAATTTACTCTTTGCCTCCTCCAAGGCAGTGTTTTGTTTAAAATGGGCTTCTAATTCATTAATTTGTTTTTTCTCTATATCCAATAATTCCTGAGCTGTTTCTATAATGAGAATAAGCCAGTCTCGACTACAACAGTTGGCTATATGTGTCCATGTTTCTATGAATTTGGGATTTTCCACGAAAAGACCAGGTTCATTCCTCACTTGTAGTCCTATCGGGATCACCCCTGCTTTCAAGTACTCAATTAAAAATTCTGCGTGAAGTTCCGTACGGATTACTTTCTTTTTTGCATTTAGAATTTTTATCAGTTGTTCATGACTACTATTGTTTAGGGCATTAGTATTGCCACTCCGAGGATTTTGACTTATTAGTCTATTAAATTGATCCTCAGAGAAACCAAAAGTTTTTAATTTAGCCATTGGTTAACTCAAACACCCGCCTTTACAAAATAACAGGTCGGTTTAGCATATATTGTCACCACTAAGCGACCTCTCTAACCAACTGGTTGTACTTGTATATGTGTATATATGACCGAGAGCGACCCCTTGTCTATTTCAAGGGAATGGGGTACTTATCACACTTTGTAAGATTACAATCCCTCTACTGGGACACAATGGGACAGTACTACTATAACACAACAATCAATTCTATTCAACTCCAAAAGTCACCAAATGTTAATCACATTTATTATATAAAAAAAATACATGTATTTCATTAAAATCAATTATATATTTGCATAGACACTTTAAAACACATTAATCACACCATTCAAGAATTAACAAATATCAATTCAAGTACATTTAACAACCTGTTATGAGCCCGCATAACAGAAAACAACAGAAGACAGTGCACTTTTTGTCATATGTTACACATCCTATTGGGTCATGAATGTATATCCGTAGTTTGTGATATATTAACACAATTATATCTACTAAAAAGAAACCACCGTTCTCCCTCAGATTGTGTTATTCAAAAGCGTTGACGCATTTCGATGGTATTTCTTATAAGGCCATCTTTATCAAGACAGATTATAGGCTTTTGGTCCTCATCTATTGTACTGGGACCTATTAAGAGAAAGACATTTTTTTTTGTGAACTAATCTAAAGTTCTACTGATACTGAAATGAGCGAATTTCACTCTATTTTGATTTCTCTTGCTATATATGTATTTATTCTATTCTTTACACATATCCCATTATATTGCAGGTATATCATTCCATCAATTACCCGACAGTATCCCCTTCTCTGTCTCTACCTGATTCCCTTTATAACTTGCTCACTGTGCATCACGGTTATATCCATAATAGGTTTAAACTTATTTATTTGAACTTATAACGCGCAACAGCTACCCGCAATGGGTATCCCGGCGCAAGGGATAGACTCACGAAGAAAAACAAACCTTTAAGACAGCACCATGAATCAACTAAAGCTGCAAGAAGATCATTGGAAAAGTAAAGTTTTGAGTTTTTTCCTAAAAATAAGAAAATTAGTTTCTGTATATCACCTGTATATCTTTATTCCATTTTCTCGAACCTTGCTCCGTGTTCTCTTATTGAATCACGTTGTTAAGCGCTGTATATTCTTATTTATTTATGCTGTAATATAAACAGCATAATGTTATTTCTTGGGGATCTCATCTCCCATACACTCGCACATAGCGAAAAAGTGGTTATCATTGTCCGAAAACCCACTTACTTAACTGCTTTCAAGACGATTATCTTGATTTATGTTTTCATCAAGGTGACGGGGGTCCGTAATGTTTCTCCATCAATGCGCGTCACCTATTGTGAAAAATATTATATGCGCGCGTATTAGCGCAACTTAAATCTAACAAGTACCTCACACATTACTTTAACGGCACAATAGCTGCCAAATATACGTAATGGCCCTTTGAAAGCTGCCGCTACGATCTCACCTTTTGGCCTCGATATTTTCGGCTTCGAATGCGGAAGTGCTCCTATCTCATCTCCCCTAATCTTTACCTAAAGCGTCTGCTTATTTGTTGGTACAGACGTGGGCAGTTATTGGTCTGATTTTACACGTGCCCAAACCCCACGTGATGTTCTTATTGCGTGTGGGACTTTTTGTAATTCTTAATGTTAAACCTATTCTGGATAGAGTCTTTTAGCGATTATAAGTTATATTAAAATGTCGCTACCCTGCACAATATCCCCTCAAATGATCTTATTGATCCTGATCTCGATATGATTTACCATTTGTTGTGTCTTGTTACTCCAAACAAACCATATTCAAATTTCAGCCAACTTTATTGTCCCATTCATCTTGTGGTCATCAGGACATGATATACATCATGTCTCCCTTGTTGTTTTTAGTCATATATACTATTGACAAAGTCAAATGTTTTGTTTAGAAACTAACAGACCCACATTTGCTTTTCCATGCAGCATATGAACATTTTAATCTATTCACCTTATTATCCCCCATGTATTACATAGACTACATATGACAAACCTAAGATACTATTCACACAATTTACACTGTGCCAACTGGCACTGGGCAGAATTTTACAAGGGATTATATGTACAGGGGACAGGGCCACATGGACCACTGTCAGGAATTAGCACTTTTAGAACTTAGCACTTAGAACATAGGATATAAAATTACTGTAGCACAAAATAACACATGTAGCACACAACCAGTAACTACTGGTAACAGGTAAGTACCACCTACACAACCCTAACCACCTTAGGAAAATATTGCGCAGGGAACCAGGACCTCACTAGCACCACCTGTACTAGGGAGAATAACCACCTGAGTATCACAATACCTGTAGGGGTAGAAACACATTACACATGATGCATCACAACACATTCAGAGGTGTAAAGACAAGGCACATGACGCATAAAAACACATTCAGAGGTGCAGGAAAACACAATTGCGCCAAACTCACATAAGTCACCAGGTACCCTAGGGGACGACACAACACAGGGAAACTGTCCCCAGGCAAACTGGCCTCTCAGGGGCTCAAACGCCCTTTGTCCAGCAGAGTCAGGGCAAGACTGCGCAGGCTGCGCGAGCCAAAGCGCAAAGTAGCACTGGGCACAACCTAAACGTTGCAGCTGCCCACTAAGTGCTGGGCAGCTGTGGGGACTGAGCCTGGGCACCACGGTGCCTTTCAAAACAATATACGGCACTGGAGCCACCTAGGCTCTAAAAGAAGAATGCCCCCAAAACGGCGTGGGAGCCTCGTGGGCTCTTGATACGCCAAAGAAAATGCCCCCGTAGTTGGAGCCTCACTGGGCTTTTGATTAATGCTGCCCCCAACACGTTGCAGCTGCCCACTGTCAGATGGGGCAGCTGGGAGGTAGCTTGCACAGGGGGGCGGCCACCATCACTGTGGCCCGACACACCCCCCAACCACCGAAGCTCGCGCCCCACTCACCGGCTCTCCTTCGGTCTCGTGGTGACGGCGGCTGCTGGGCTGCACACGGGGCCCTCTCCTCCGATGGTAGGCGGGGTAGGCTCCCGCCGAACCTCAGGCTCCGCTTCTTCTTGCTGCGGGGCCGTACACGGGGTTCCCACCGTCACCGGGGAACCCCACTGGGTCCAGCAACACCTCTCTGCTCCCGGCTCAGCCTTGGCACTGGAGCGCGGGGTAGGCTCCCGTCAGCTCCTTCCCTCAGTACCGCGGGGCTCTCCCACCGTCACCAGGGAACCCCGCCAGGATCAACAGCAGCCTTCTGTCCCCTTCTGGCGGCAGGCCTCCCTTCACACACTTCTCCCTGTGCCAGCTTCTGGGGGATTCCGTGGGCGCGGGGCTTCCTTCATGAAAGCGAAAGTCCCGTCCCACGTCAGGCCACACGCAGCCTGACTTCCTCTTTCACTGCGGCGGTGATTCTCCGGCCTGATCGGGGTTGCTACGGGTTAGGCTCCCGTTTACAGCCCAAAGTCCCTGGCGGGGTGGGCACCCGTAATTTGAATACAAGGTGGTAGATATGCGGGGTAGGCACCCGCAAGAGCACACGTATGCGGGGTGGGCTCCTGTACGTTAAATAAAGAGATAAGCGGGGTGGGCACCCACCGACGAGCGCCACAATGCGGGGTGGGCACCCGCTTTAAATCCTGGCAACAGCGGGGGAATCTCTACGTCGGGGTTCTCCCGCAAATCCTCGCAGCTCAGCGCTGCTGGCCACAGGTGAAGGCACTTCTCAGCCAGCCAAGGTGCAGCGCTTCCCAGGCGCCTGAAGGCAAGGTCGAAGAAAAGTCTTCAGGTGTAGGGGGGCAAAGACTGGGCCCAGGGGCCAGCTCACAGGGCCCTCCAGCAGGGAGGCAGTCCCCAGTGGCGGTCTCTCCTGGCTCCCAGCAGCAGCAGGGCCCCCTCAAGTTAGGATCAGCAAAGAGAACATTTTACATGGGGTCACAGCCCCTTCTTATACACAGGTTTACCTTTGTTCTTGGTTCAGGGTGAGCAGCTGGTTGGGGAGCACCCTTGATGTGCTCAGTCCCTCACTCTATTCACTGGCAGGGCTAGGGTCATCAGTCGCACCACAGGGGGTGGAGCCAGCATTGTGTGGGGAAAGCCCAGCCCTATTCAGGTCCTAGGTGTACTCCTCCCACCCATCTGGCTGCTGATCTCCCCATTCACCACTGGGTAACTCCTCCTGACTCTGGGGATTCCCTAGCCCGTCACATGACCTCAGCCAGCCAATCACGTGACAGGCAGTCACTGCACACTTATGCCAGCGTCTAGAAGTGGCACTTCCACACTAGGTACATTAACACCTCACACATCATCGCGCAGCATTTTATCACATGAGTCCGTCCATACCAAACTCGCACCTGCACTCCCCACGCATCAGGAACTACTAGGGACACATACATTCCCCATGCATTCCTATGGAAGGGCAGGCCTATCTCACCACATGCACTCAGAGTGCGCACGCACTTTACTCTGGGACACAGGAAAAGTGCGCAGAAACCAAAAATCACTACCACCAGGTCACCAGTAAAAGCAAAAAGTTTAGGGGTGAACCTGCCAGAAGGGCAAAGTCCAACAGGCGTAATACACAACGTGGTCACACCTCAATTTCGCAGTGAAAAATGACCCTTTTTTGGCAAAGTGCCTAGCTTTAGTTTTTGAACCCTAGCTCTGCCGGCACCTAGGGAAACCTAGCAAACCTATACATTTTGGAAAACTAGACACCCAGGGGAATACAGGATGGGGTGACTTGACTTCCTCCCATGGTGTTCTGTTACCCAGAATCCCGTGCAAACCTAAAAAGTTGTTTAAAAAACACATTTTCCCCACATTTCTGTGGTGTAAAGTTCTGGAATCTGCATGGATCCACAAATTCCCACCAAAATTTTGCAGTGAAAAATGACCCTTTTTTGGCAAAGTGCCTGGCTGTAGTGTTTGAACCCTAGCTCTTCCGGCACCTAGGGAAACCTAGCAAACCTATACATCTTTGAAAACTAGGCACCCAGGGGAATCCAGGATGTGGTGACTTGACTGCCACACACCATGTTCTGTTACCCAAAATCCCTTGCAAACCTAAAACATTGTCAATAAAACCACATTTTCCCCCCATTTCTTTGGTGGAAAGTTCTGGAATCTGCGTGGATCTACAAATTCCCACCCCTCCGTGTTCCCCAAAGTCTTCCGAGAAAAATGGTACGTCACTTGTGTGAGTCGGCCTAGTGTCCGCGACAGGAAACGGCGTAATACACAACGTGGTCACACCTCAATTTTGCAGTGAAAAATGACCCTTTTTTGGCAAAGTGCCTAGCTTTAGTTTTTGAACCCTAGCTCTGCCAGCTCCTAGGGAAACCTAGCAAACCTATACATTTTGGAAAACTAGACAACCAAGGGAATCCAGGATGGGGTGACTTGACTGCCTCCCATCAGGGTCTGTTACCCAGAATCCCTTGCAAACCTAAAAAAATGTCAAAGAAACACATTTTCCCCCAATTTCTGTGGTGGAAAGTTCTGGAATCTGCGTGGATCCACAAATTCCCACCCACCTCGCGTTCCCAAAAGTCTTCCGATAACAAAAGTGCCTCACTTGTGTGGGTCGGCCTAGTGCCGGCGACAGGAAACGGCACAAAACGCAACGAGGACACACCTCAATTTCGCAGTGAAAAATGACCCTTTTTTGGCAAAGTGCCTAGCTTTAGTTTTTGAACCCTAGCTCTGCCAGCACCTAGGGAAACCTAGCAAACCTATACATTTTGGAAAACTAGACACCCAGTTGTCAAACACATTTTCCCCACATTTCTGAGGTGGAAAGTTCTGGAATCTCCGTGGATCCACAAATTCCCACCCCCCGTGTTCCCGAAAGTCTTCCTAGAAAAATGGTACGTCACTTGTGTGGGTCGGCCTAGTGTCCGCGACAGGAAACGGCGCAAAACGCAACGTGGTCACACCTCAATTTCGCAAAGAAAAATGACCCTTTTTTGGCAAAGTGCCTAGCTGTAGTTTTTTACCCGTAGCTCAACCGGCACCTTGTGAAACCTAGCAAACCAATACATTTTTGGAAACTAGACGCCCAGGGGAATACAGGATGGGGTGACTTGACAGCCTCCCATGGGGTTCTATTACCCAGAATCCCTTGCAAACCTAAACATTTGTCAAAAAACCCACATTTTCCCCACATTCCTGTGGTGGAAAGTTCTGGAATCTGCGTGGATCCACAAATTCCCACCCACCCCACATTCCCCAAAGTCTTCCGAGAAAAATGGTACGTCACTTGTGTGGGTCGGCCTAGTGTCCGAGACTGCAAACGGTGCAAAACGAAACGTGGTCACACCTCAATTTCGAAGTGAAAAATTACCCTTTTTTGGCAAAGTGCCTAGCTGTAGTTTTTAAACCCAAGCTCTGCCGGCACCTAGAGAAATCTAGCAAACCTATACATTTTTTAAATCTAGGCATCCAGGGGAATCCAGGATGGGGTGACTTGACTGCCTCCCACCATGTTCTGTTACCCAGAAACCCTTGCAAACCTAAAGAATTGTCAAAAAAAACACATTTTCCTCACATTTCTGTGGTGGAAAGTTCTGGAATCTACGTGGATCCCCAAATTCCCACTCCGCCCGCATTCCCCAACGTCTCCCAATACAAATGGTACATCACTTGTGTGGGTCGGCCTAGTGTCCGCGACAGGAAGGAGCGCAAAACGCAACGTGGTCACACCTCAATTTCGCAGTGAAAAAATACCCTTTTTTGGCAAAGTGCCTAGCTGTAGTTTTTGAACCCTAGCTCTTCCGGCACCGTGGGAAACCTAGCAAACCTATACATTTTGAGAACTAGACACCCAGAGGAATCCAGGATGGGGTGACCTGACTTCCTCCCAACAGGTTCTGTTACCCAGATTCCCTTGCAAACCTAAACAATTGTAAAAAAAAACACATTTTCCCCACATTTCTGTGGTGGAAAGTTCTGGAATCTTCACGGATCCACAAATTCCCACCCACCCCGTGTCCCCCAAAGTCTTCTGATAGAAATGGTACCTCACTTGTGTGGGTCGGCCGAGTGCCTGCGACAGGAAACGGTGCAAAACGCAACGTGGTTACACCTCAATTTCGCAGTGAAACATGACCCTTTTTTGGCAAAGTGCCTAGCTGTAGTTTTTTAACCCTAGCTCTGCCGGCACCTAGAGAAACCTATCAAACCTACACATTTATTAAAACTAGACACCCAGGGGAATCTAGGATGGGGTGACTTGACTGCCTCCCACCATGTTCTGTAACCCAATATCCCTTGCAAACCTAAAGAATTGTCAAACAAAACACATTTTCCCCACATTTCTGTGGTGGAAAGTTCTGGAATCTGCGTGGATCCACAAATTCCCACCCACCCCGCGTTCCCCAACGTCTTCCAATAAAAATGGTACCTCACTTGTGTGTGTCGGCCTAGTGCCTGCGACAGGAAATGGCGCAAAACGCAACGTGGTCACACCTCAATTTCACAGTGAAAAATTACCCTTTTTTGGCAAAATGCCTAGCTGTAGTTTTTGAACCCTAGCTCTTCCGGCAATGTGGGAAAACTAGCAAACCTACACATTTATTAAAACTAGACACCCAGGGGAATCTAGGATGGGGTGACTTGACTGCCTCCCATCAGGGTCTGTTACCCAGAATCGCTTGCAAACCTAAAAAATTGTCAAAGAAATACATTTTCCCCACATTTCTGAGGTGGAAAGTTCTGGAATCTGCGTGGATCCACAAATTCCCATCCCCCGTGTTCCCCAAAGTCTTCCTAGAAAAATGGTATGTCACTTGTGTGGGTCGGCCTAGTGTCCGCGACAGGAAACGGCGCAAAACGCAACGTAGTCACACCCCAATTTCGCAGTGAAAAATGACCATTTTTTTGGCTTAGTGCCTAACTGTAGTTTTTGAACCATAGGTCTGCCGGCACCTAGGGAAACGTAGCACACCTATACATTTTTTAAAACTTGGCACCCAGGGGAATCCAGGATGGGGTGACTTGACTGCCTCTCACCATGTTCTGTTACCCATAATCCCTTGCAAACCTAAAACATTGTCAAAAAACCACATTTTCCTCACATTTCTGTAGTGGAAAGTTCTGGAATCTGCGTGGATACACAAATTTCCACCCCCCCCCCTGTGTTCCCCAAAGTCTTCCGAGAAAAATGGTATGTCACTTGTGTGGGTCGGCCTAGTGTCTGCGACAAACGGCGCAAAACGCAACGTGGTCACACCTCAATTTCGCAGTGAAAAATGACCCTTTTTTGGCAAAGTGCCTAGCTGTAGTTTTAGAACCCTAGCTCTGCTGTCACCTAGGGAAACCAAGCAAACCTACATATTTTTAAAAACTAGACACCCAGGGGAATCCAGGATGGGGTGACTAAGCTGCCTCCCACCAGGTTCTGTTACCCAGATTCCCTTGAATACCTACAAAATTGTCAAAAAACCCACATTCTCCCCACATTTCTGTGGTGGAAAGTTCTAGAATCTGCGTGGATCCACAAATTCCCACCCACCCCGCGTTCCCCAACGTCTTCCGATAAAAATGGTACCTCACTTGTGTGGGTCGGCCTAGTGCCTTTGACAGGAAATGGCGCAAAACGAAACGTGGTCACACCTCAATTTCGCAGTGAAAAATTACCCTTTTTTGGCAAAGTGCATAGCTGTAGTTTTTGAACCCTAGCTCTTCCGGCACCACGGACAACCTAGCAAACCTATACATTTTTGAAAACTAGGCACCCAGGGGATTCCAGGATGGGGTGACTTGACTCCCTCCCACCATGTTCGATTACCCATAATCCCTTGCAAACCTAAAACATTTTCAAAAAAACACATTTTCCCTACATTTCTGTGGTGGAAAGTTCTGGAATCTGCGTGGATCCACAAATTCCCACCCCCCCCGTGTTCCCCAAAGTCTTCCGGGAAAAATGGTAAGTCATTTGTGTGGGTCGGCCTAGTGTCCGCGCCAGGAAACGGCGCAAAACGCAACGTGATCACACCTCAATTTCGCAGTGAAAAATGACCCTTTTTTGGCAAAATGCCTAGCTGTAGTTTTTTAACCCTAGCTCAACCGGCACCTTGTGAAACCTAGCAAACCAATACATTTTTGGAAACGAGACACCCAGTGGAATCTAGGATGGGGTGACTTGACTGCCTCCCACCAGGTTCTGCTACCCAGAATTCATTTCAATCCTAAAAAAGTGTAAAAAAAACACATTTTCCCCACATTTCTGTGGTGGAAAGTTCTGGAATCTGTGTGGATCCATAAATTTCCACCTCCCCCCGCGTCCCTCCAAAGTCTTCAGAGACAAATGGTACCTCACTTGTGTGGGTCGGCCTAGTGTCCGCGACAGGAAACGGCGTAATACACAACGTGGTCACACCTCAATTTCGCAGTGAAAAATGACCCTTTTTTGGCAAAGTGCCTAGCTTTAGTTTTTGAACCCTAGCTCTTCCGGCACCTAGGGAAACCTAGCAAACCTATACATTTTGGAAAACTAGACACACAGGGGAATACAGGATGGGTTGACTTGACAGCCTCCCATGGGGTTCTGTTACCCAGAATCCTTTGCAAACCTAAACAATTGTCAAAAAACCCACATTTTCTCCACATTCCTGTGGTGGAAAGTTCTGGAATCTGCGTGGATCCACAAATTCCCACCCACCCCACATTCCCCAAAGTCTTCCGAGAAAAATGGTACGTCACTTGTGTGGGTCGTCCTAGTGTCCGCGACTGCAAACGGTGCAAAACGCAACGTGGTCACACCTAAATTTCGCAGTGAAAAATTACCCTTTTTTGGCAAAGTGCCTAGCTGTAGTTTTTTAACCCTAGCTCTGCCGGCACCTATAGAAACCTATCAAACCTATACATTTTTGAAAACTAGGCACCCAGGGGAATCCAGGATGGGTTGACTTGACTGCCTCCCACCATGTTCTGTTACGCAGAAACCCTTGCAAACCTAAAGAATTGTCAAAAAAACACATTTTCCTAACATTTCTGTGGTGGAAAGTTCTGGAATCTACGTGGATCCCCAAATTCCCACTCTGCCCACATTCGCCAACGTCTTCCAATAGAAATGGTACATCACTTGTGAGGGTCGGCCTAGTGTCCGCAACAGGAAGCAGCGCAAAACGCAACGTGGTCACACCTCAATTTCGCAGTGAAAATGTACCCTTTTTTTGCAAAGTGTCTAACTGTAGTTTTTTAACCCTAGCTCTGCAGGCACCTAGGGAAACCTAGCAAACCTATACGTTCTTGAAAACTGGACACCCAGGGAAATCCAGGATGGGGTGACTTGACTGCTTCCCACCAGGTTCCGTTACCCAGAATACCTTGCAAACCTAACAAATTGTCAAAAAAAACACATTATCCCCACATTTCTGTGGTGGAAAGTTCTGGAATCTATGTGGATCCACAAATTTCCACCCACCCCGCGTTCCCCAACGTCTTCCAATAAAAATAGGTAAATCACTTGTGTGGGTCGGCCTAGTGCCTGCGACAGGAAATGACGCAAAACGCAACGTGATCACACCTCAATTTCGCAGTGAAAAATGACCCTTTTTTGGCAAAATGCCTAGCTGTAGTTTTTTAACCCTAGCTCAACCGGCACCTTGTGAAACCTAGCAAACCAATACATTTTTGGAAACTAGACACCCAGTGGAATCTAGGATGGGGTGACTTGACTGCCTCCCACCAGGTTCTGCTACCCAGAATTCCTTTCAATCCTAAAAAAGTGTAAAAAAAACCACATTTTCCCCACATTTCTGTGGTGGAAAGTTCTGGAATCTGTGTGGATCCATAAATTTCCACCTCCCCCTGCGTCCCCCAAAGTCTTCAGAGACAAATGGTACCTCACTTGTGTGGGTCGGCCAAGTGTCCGCGACAGGAAACGTCGTAATACACAACGTGGTCACACCTCAATTTCGCAGTGAAAAATGACCCTTTTTTGGCAAAGTGCCTAGCTGTAGTTTTTTAACCCTAGCTCTGCCGGCACCTATAGAAACCTATCAAACCTATACATTTTTGAAAACTAGACACCCAGAGGAATCCAGGATGGAGTGACCTGACTTCCTCCCAACAGGTTCTGTTACCCAGATTCCCTTGAAAACCTAAGCAATTGTCAAAAAAACACATTTTCCCCCTGTGGTTGAAACTTCTGGAATCTTCACGGATCAACAAATTCCCACCCACCCCGTGTTCCCCAAAGTCTTCTGATAGAAATGGTACATCACTTGTGTGGGTCGGCCTAGTGCCTGCGACAGGAAACGGTGCAAAACGCAACGTGGTCACACCTCAATTTCGCAGTGAATCATGACCCTTTTTTGGCAAAGTGCCTAGCTGTAGTTTTTTAACCCTAGCTCTGCCGGCACCTAGAGAAAACTATCAAACCTATACATTTATTAAAACTAGACACCCAGGGGAATCCAGGATGGGGTGACTTGACTGCCTCCCATAATGTTCTGTTACCCAGAATCCCTTGCAAAGCTAAAGAATTGTCAAACAAAACACATTTTCCCCACATTTCTGTGGTCGAAAGCTCTGGAATCTACGTGGATCCCCAAATTCTCACCCCGCCCACGTTCCCCAACGTCTTCCAATAAAAATGGTACTTCACTTGTGTGGGTCGGCCTAGTGTCCGCGACAGAAAACGGCACAAAACGCAACGTGGTCACACCTCAATTTCGCAGTGAAAAATGACCCTTTTTTGGCAAAGTGCCTAGCTGTCGTTTTTTAACCCTAGCTCTACCGGCACCTTGTGAAACCTAGCAAACCAATACATTTTTGAAAACTAGACACCCAGTGGAATCCAGGTTGGGGTGACTTGACTGCCTCCCACCAGGTTCTGCTACCCAGAATTCCTTGCAACCTTAAAGTGTAAAAACAAAACACATTTTCCCCACATTTCTGTGGTGGAAAGTTCTGGAATCTGTGTGGATCCACAAATTCCCACCTACCCCACAGTCCCCACAGTCTTCCGAGAAAAATGGTACGTCACTTGTGTGGGTTGGCCTAGTGTCCGCGACTGGATACGGTGCAAAACGCAACGTGGTCACACCTGAATTTAGCAGTGAAAAATGACCCTTTTTTGGCAAAGCGCCTAGCTGTAGTTTTTGAACCCTAGCTCTGCCAGCACCTAGGAAAACCTAGAAAACCTACACATTTTTGACAACTAGACACCCAGAGGAATCCAGGATGGGGTGACCTGACTGCCTCCCAACAGGTTCTGTTATCCAGATTCCCTTGCAAACCTAAACAATTGTCAAAAAAGCCACATTTTCCCCACATTTCTGTGGTGGAAAGTCCTGGAATCTTCACGGATCCACAAAATCCCACTCACCCAGTGTTCCCCAAAGTCTTCTGATAGAAATGGTACCTCACTTGTGTGGGTCGGCCTAGAGCCTGCGACAGGAAACGGCGCAAAACGCAACGTGGTCCCACCTCAATTTCTCAGTGAAAAATTACTCTTTTTTGGCAAAGTGCCTACCTGTAGTTTTTGAACCCTAGCTCTGCCGGCACCTAGAGAAACCTATCAAACCTATACATTTTTTAAAACTAGACACCCAGGGGCATCAAGGATGGGGTGACTTTACTGCCTCCCACCATGTTCTGTTACCCAGAATCCCTTGCAAACCTAAAGAATTGTCAAACAAAACACATTTTCCCCACATTTCTGTGGTGGAAAGTTCTGGAATCTACGTGGATCCCCAAATTCCCACCCCGCCCGCGTTCCCCAACGTCTTCCAATAAAAATGGTACATCACTTGTGTGGGTCGGCCTAGTGTCAGCGACAGAAAACTGCGCAAAACGCAACGTGGTCACACCTCAATTTCGCAGTGAAAAATGACCCTTTTTTGGCAAAGTGCCTAGCTGTCGTTTTTTAACCCTAGCTCTATCGGCACCTTGTGAAACCTAGCAAACCAATACATTTTTGGAAACTAGACACCCAGTGGAATCCAGGATGGGGTGACTTGACTGCCTCTCACCAGGTTCTGCTACCCAGAATTCCTTGCAAACCTAAAAAAGTGTTAAAAAAAACACATTTTCCCCATATTTCTGTGGTGGAAAAATCTGGAATCTGTGTGGATCCACAAATTACCACCCTCCCCGCGTCCCCCAAAGTCTTCAGAGAAAAATGGTACCTCACTTGTGTGGGTCAGTCTGGTGTCCGCGACAGGAAACGGCGTAATACACAACGTGGTCACACCTCAATTTCGCAGTGAAAAATGACCCTTTTTTGGCAAATTGCCTAGCTTTAGTTTTTGAACCCTAGCTCTGCCAGCACCTAGGAAAACCTAGAAAACCTACACATTTTTAAAAACTAGACACCCAGTGGAATCCAGGATGGGGTGACCTGACTGCTTCCCAACAGGTTCTGTTATCCAGATTCCCTTGCAAACCTAAACAATTGTCAAAAAACCACATTTTCCCCACATTTCTGTGGTGGAAAGTTCTGGGATCTTCAGGGATCCACAAATTCCCACCCACCCCGTGTTCCCCAAAGTCTTATGATAGAAATAGTACCTCACTTGTGTGGGTCGGCCTAGTGCCTTCGACATGAAACGGCGCAAAACGCAACGTGGTCACACCTCAATTTCGCAGTGAAAAATGACCCTTTTTTGGCAAAGTGCCTAGCTGTCGTTTTTTAACCCTAGCTCTACCGGCACCTTGTGAAACCTAGCAAACCAATACATTTTTGAAAACTAGACACCCAGTGGAATCCAGGTTGGGGTGACTTGACTGCCTCCCACCAGGTTCTGCTACCCAGAATTCCTTGCAACCTTAAAAAAGTGTAAAAACAAAACACATTTTCCCCACATTTCTGTGGTGGAAAGTTCTGGAATCTGTGTGGATCCACAAATTCCCACCTACCCCACAGTCTTCCGAGAAAAATGGTACGTCACTTGTGTGGGTTGGCCTAGTGTCCGCGACTGGATACGGTGCAAAACGCAACGTGGTCACACCTGAATTTCGCAGTGAAAAATGACCCTTTTTTGGCAAAGCGCCTAGCTGTAGTTTTTGAACCCTAGCTCTGCCAGCACCTAGGAAAACCTAGAAAACCTACACATTTTTGACAACTAGACACCCAGAGGAATCCAGGATGGGGTGACCTGACTGCCTCCCAACAGGTTCTGTTATCCAGATTCCCTTGCAAACCTAAACAATTGTCAAAAAAGCCACATTTTCCCCACATTTCTGTGGTGGAAAGTCCTGGAATCTTCACGGATCCACAAATTCCCACTCACCCAGTGTTCCCCAAAGTCTTCTGATAGAAATGGTACCTCACTTGTGTGGGTCGGCCTAGAGCCTGCGACAGGAAACGGCGCAAAACGCAACGTGGTCACACCTCAATTTCGCAGTGAAAAATTACTCTTTTTTGGCAAAGTGCCTACCTGTAGTTTTTGAACCCTAGCTCTGCCGGCACCTAGAGAAACCTATCAAACCTATACATTTTTGAAAACTAGACACCCAGGGGCATCAAGGATGGGGTGACTTTACTGCCTCCCACCATGTTCTGTTACCCAGAATCCCTTGCAAACCTAAAGAATTGTCAAACAAAACACATTTTCCCCATATTTCTGTGGTGGAAAAATCTGGAATCTGTGTGGATCCACAAATTACCACCCTCCCCGCGTCCCCCAAAGTCTTCAGAGAAAAATGGTACCTCACTTGTGTGGGTCAGCCTAGTGTCCGCGACAGGAAACGGCGTAATACACAACGTGGTCACACCTCAATTTCGCAGTGAAAAATGACCCTTTTTTGGCAAATTGCCTAGCTTTAGTTTTTGAACCCTAGCTCTGCCAGCACCTAGGAAAACCTAGAAAACCTACACATTTTTAAAAACTAGACACCCAGCGGAATCCAGGATGGGGTGACCTGACTGCTTCCCAACAGGTTCTGTTATCCAGATTCCCTTGCAAACCTAAACAATTGTCAAAAAACCACATTTTCCCCACATTTCTGTGGTGGAAAGTTCTGGGATCTTCAGGGATCCACAAATTCCCACCCACCCCGTGTTCCCCAAAGTCTTATGATAGAAATAGTACCTCACTTGTGTGGGTCGGCCTAGTGCCTTCGACATGAAACGGTGCAAAACGCAACGTGGACACACCTCATTTTCGCAGTGAAAAATGACCCTTTTTTGGCAAAGTGCCTAGCTGTAGTTTTTGAACCCTAGCTCTGCCGGCACCTAGGGAAACCTAGCATACCTATACATTTTGGAAACTAGACACCCAGTGGAATCCAGGATGGGGTGACTTGACTTCCTCCCACCAGGTTCTGCTACCCAGAATTCCTTGCTGTTAGACGGACCGGGAGGGTCGGCCGAGGACAAGGGGAGAGGTCTCCGGGGAGAGCCGTCTCCAGCGATCGTACAGACGAGTAACTTCCCCCCCACAGATGTACACCACACAAAGATAAGGTTTTGACGTTCTTTATAAGCAATCTTTAGGTACGATAGAATGGTACAAGGAGGTCAGGACTCAGGGGTCCCCTCGATTCTAGTCTCTTGGTTGGGAAAGGGGGTAGCGGGACAGTCTTGTTACCAATCTGGTAGCTGAGATGGTATGATGGATAGCTCACAATCCTCGAGCTCGGCGTTCTAGATGGACGGGCCGCGGCGGCGCCAGCAGGTCCCGGTGAAGGTGGTAGTTACAACGGTCCGCGGCAGCGCCAGCAGGTCCCAGTGAAGGTGGTAGTTACAACGGTCCGCGGCAGCGCCAGCAGGTCCCAGTGAAGGTGGTAGTTACAACGGTCCGCGGCAGCGCCAGCAGGTCCCAGTGAAGGTGGTAGTTACAACGGTCCGCGGCAGCGCCAGCAGGTCCCGACGAGGATGGAGGATGCAGAAGGCCACGGCAGCGCCAGCAGGCAGGACGATAGTTCGCAAGGCAGGGCTACGGCAGCACCTGTAGTCCGTCAGGGATGAGTTCTTCACGGTGTCTCTCGACTCCAGGATACAACTGCCTTCCTGCTCTGGAGCTGCCCCAGTTATAGGTCTGGTGCCCTTTGATGTCCGGACCTTCGCACTTGGAGGTCGGGAGGTCCGGGATGAGGGAGTCCAGACACCCAGCAGGGGGGTGGAGCCAGCGCCCGGGGGAGCTGGGGGGGGCGATCGGCACCTGGCGGGGGAGAGCCATCGACACTTCTTTCTCCCATCGACCTGCCAAGTGGTCCGTTCACCTCCTGGGTGGATGGTGGTGCCGGGATGTCGGGGCCTGGCCAGGCCCAGGGTTAGGGTCGAGCTGAGGCCACGCGGCCTCGTGGTGCAGTGTCCAAGATGGCGGCCGGGCCGGGCGAGGGAGCCGGTAGTGGTTCGGCCCCATGATACAGAGAGGTCCGGGGGCAGGAGTCCCGTCTGGGGACGGGGTGCGGGTTGTTTCTGTGGGTAACACCTGGAGGGCCGGGGCTCGGGCCCTGTCATGCGGGGAGGGAGCAAGCCCTTCACGTGGCCTGTCCAACACTTGCAAACCTAAAGAATTGTCAAACAAAACACATTTTTCCCATATTTCTGTGGTGGAAAGTTCTGGAATATACATGGATCCCTAAATTCCCACCCCACCCGCATTCCCCAACGTCTTCCAATAAAAATGGTACATCACTTGTGTGGGTCGGCTTAGTGTCCGCGACAGGAAACCGCGCAAAACGCAACGTGGTCACACCTCAATTTTGCAGTGAAAATGTACCCTTTTTTTTCAAAGTGCCTATCTGTAGTTTTATAACCCTAGCTCTGCAGGCACCTAGGGAAACCTAGCAAACCTATACATTCTTGAAAACCGGACACCCAGGGAAATCCAGGATGGGGTGACTTGACTGCCTCCCACCAGGTTCTGTTTAACCAGAATTCCTTGCAAACCTAAAGAATTGTCAAACAAAACACATTTTCCCCACATTTCTGTGGTGGAAAGTTCTGGAACCTGTGTGGATCCACAAATTCCCCCCCCACCGCGTCCCCCAAAGTCTTCTGAGAAAAATGGTACTTCACTTGTGTGGGTCGGCCTAGTGTCCGCGACAAGAAACGGCGCAAAACGCAACGTGGTCACACCTCCATTTCGCAGTGAAAAAGTGCCCTTTTTTGGCAAAGTGCCTAGCTGTAGTTTTTTAACCCTAGCTCTGCCGGCACCTAGGGAAACCTAGCAACCCTATACATTTTTTAAAACTAGACACCCAGAGGAATCCAGGATGGGGTGACTTGACTGCCTTCCACCAGGTTCTGTTACCCAGAATCACTTGCAACCCTAAAAAATTGTCCAAAAAAAACACATTTTCCTAACAATACTTTGGTGGCAAGTTCTGGAATCTGCGTGGATCAACAAATTCCCACACGCCCGTGTTCCCCAAAGTCTTCCGAGAAAAATGGTACCACACTTGTGAGGGTCGGCCAAGTGTCCGCGACAGGAAACGGCGCAAAATGCAACATGGTCACACTTCAGTTTTGCAGTGAAAAATGATCCTTTTTTGGCAAAGTGCCTAGCTGTAGTTTTTGAACCCTAGCTCTGCCGGCACCTAGAGAAACCTAGCAAACCTATACATTTTTGAAAACTGGACACCCAGGGGAATCCAGGATGGTGATACTTGACTGCCTCCCACCAGGTTCTGTTACCTGGAATCCCTTACAAACCTAAAAAATTGTCAAACAAAACACATTTTCCCCACATTTCTGTGGTGGAAAGTTCTGGAATCTGCGTGGATCCACAAATTCCCCACCCCCCGGAGTTCCCCAAAGTCTTCCGAGAAAAATGGTACGTCACTTGTGTGGGTCGGCCTAGTGTCCGCGACAGGAAACGGCACAAAACGTAACGTGTTCACACCTCAATTTCGCGGTGAAAAATGAACCTTTTTTGGCAAAGTGCCTAGCTGTAGTTTTTTAAACCTAGCTCTGCCGGCACCTAGGGAAACCTAGCAAACCTATACATTTTTGAAAACTAGACACCCTCGGGAATCCAGGATGGGGTGACTTGACTGCTTCCCACCAGGTTCTGTTACCCAAAATCCCTTGCAAACCTAAAAAATTGTCAAAAAACCCACATTTTCCCCACATTTCTGTGGTGGAAAGTTCTGGAATCTACGTGTATGCACAAATTTCCACCCACGCTGCGTTCCCCAAAATCTTCCCATAAAAATGGTACCTCACTTGTGTGGGTCGGCCTAGTGTCCACGTCAGGAAACGCCATAATACACAACGTGGTCACACCTCAATTTCGCAGTTAAAAATGACCCTTTTTTGTTAAAGTGCCTAGCTTTAGTTTTTGAACGCTAGCTCTGCCGGCACCTAAGGAAACCTAGCAAACCTATACATTTTGGAAAACTAGACACCCAGGGGAATCCAGGATGGGGTGACTTGACTGCCTCCCATCAGGGTCTGTTACCCAGAATACCTTGCAAACCTAAAAAATTGTCAAAAAACCCACATTTTCCCCACATTTTTGTGGTGGAAAGTTCTGGAATCTGCATGGATCCAAAAATTCCAACCCACCCCGCGTTCACAAAAGTCTTCCAATAAAAATGGTACATCACTTGTGTGGGTCAGCCTAGTGCCTGCGACAGGAAACCGCGCAAAACGCAACATGGTCACACCTCAATTTCGCAGTGAAAAATTACCTTTTTTTGGCAAAGTGCCTAGCTGTAGTTTTTTAACCCTAGCTCTTCCGGCACCTAGGGAAACCTAGTAAACCTATACATTTTATAAAACTAGGCACCCAGGGGAATCCAGGATGGGGTGACTTGACTGCCACCCACCATTTTCTGTTACCCAGATTCCCTTGCAAACCTAAAAAATTGTCCAAAAAACCAATGTTTTCCCTCCATTTCTGTGGAGGAAATTTCTGGAATCTGTATGGATCCAAAATTTCCACCCACCCCGCGTTCCCCAAAGCCTTCTGAGAAAAATGGTACCTCACTTGTGTGGGTCGGCCTAGTGCCTGCGACGGGAAACGGTGCAAAACGCAACGAGGTCACACCTCAATTTCGCAGTGAAAAATAACGCTTTTTTGGCAAAGTCCCTAGCTGTAGTTTTTTAACCCTAGCTCTGCCGGCACATAGGGAAACCTAGCAAACCTATACATTTTTTAAAACTAGACACCCAGGGGAATCCAGGATGGGGGGACTTGACTGCCTCCCACCATGATCTGTAACCCAGAATCGCTTGCAACCACGTACCCCTTGTTCCCCAAAGTCTTCTGAGAAAAATGGTACCTCACTTGTGTGGGTCGGAATAGTGCCCGCGACAGGAAATGGCGCAAAACGCAACGAGTACACACCTCAATTTCGCAGTGAAAAATGACCCTTTTTTGGCAAAGTGCCTAGCTGTCGTTTTGGCACCATAGGTCTGCCGGCACCTAGGGAAACCTAGCAAACCTATTCATTTTTGAAAACTAGACACCCAGGGGAATCCAGGATGGGGTGACTTAGCTGCCTCTCACCAGGTTCTGTTACCCAGATTCCCTTGCAAACCTAAAAAATTGTCCAAAAAACCCATGTTTTCCCTACATTTCTGTGGTGGAAATTTCTGGAATCTGCATGGATCCACAAATTTCCACCCACCCCGCGTTCCCCAAAGCCTTCTGAGAAAAATGGTACCTCACTTGTGTGGGTCGGCCTAGTGCCTGCGACGGGAAACGGTGCAAAACGCAACGTGGTCACACCTCAATTTCGCAGTGGAAAATAATGCTTTTTTGGCAAAGTGCCAAGCTGTAGTTTTTTAACCCTAGCTCTGCCGGCACATAGGGAAACCTAGCAAACCTATACATTTTTTAAAACTAAACACCCAGGGGAATCCAGGATGGGAGGACTTGACTGCCTCCCACCATGATCTGTAACCCAGAATCGCTTGCAAACCTAAAACATTGTCCAAAAAAACACATTTTCCCCACATTTCTGTGGTGAAAAGTTCTGGAATCTGCGTGGATCCAAAAATTCTGACCCACCCCGCGTTCCCCAAAGCCTTCTGAGAAAAATGGTACCTCACTTGTGTGGGTCGGCCTAGTGTCCGCGACAGGAAACGGCGCAAAATGCAACGTGCTCACACCTCAATTTCGCAGTGAAAAATGACCCTTTTTTGGCAAAGTGACTAGCTGTCGTTTTTGAACCCTAGCTCTGCCGGCACCTAGGGAACCCTAGCAAACCTCTACATTTTTTAAAACTAGACACCCAGGGAAATCCAGGATAGGGTGACTTGACTGCATCCCACCATGTTCTGTAACCCAGAATCCCTTGCAAACCTAAAAGATTGTTTAAAAATCATATTTTCCCCACATTTCTGTGGTGGAAAGTTTTGGAATCTGCGTGGATCCACAAATTCCCACCCCTCTGTGTTCCCCAAAGTCTTCCGAGAAAAATGGTATGTCACTTGTGTGGGTCAGCCTAGTGTCCGCGACAGGAAAAGGCGCAAAACGCAACGTGGTCACAACTCAATTTCGCAGTGAAAAATGACCCTTTTTTGGCAAAGTGCCTAGCTGTTGTTTTTTAACCCTAGCTCTTCCGGCACCTAGGGAACCCTAGCACACCTATACATTTTTGCAAACTAGTCACCCAGGGGAATCCAGGATGGGGTGACTTGACTGCCTCCCACCATGTTCTGTTACCCATAATCCCTTGCAAACCTAAAACATTATCAAAAAAACACATTTTCCTCACATTTCTGTGGTGGAAAGTTCTGGAATCTGCGTCGATCCACAAATTCCCTCCCCCCGGGTGTCCCCAAAGTCTTCCGAGAAAAATGGTACGTCACTTGTGTGGGTCGGCCTAGTGTCCACGACAGGAAACGGCGCAAAACGCAACGTGGTCACACCTCAATTTCGCAGTGAAAACTGACCCTTTTTTGGCAAAGTGCCTAGCTGTAGTTTTTTAACCGTAGCTCTGCCGGCACCTAGGGAAACCTAGCAAACCTTTACATTTTTGAAAACTAGACACCCAGGAGAATCCAGGATGGGGTGACTTGACTGCCTCCCACCAGGTTCTGTTACCTGGAATCCTTTGCAAACCTAAATTTATTTTTGAAAAAACACATTTTCCCCACATTTCTGAGGTGGAAAGTTCTGGAATCTGCGTGGATCAACAAATTTCCACCCACCCCGCGTTCCCCAAAATCTTCCCAGAAAAATGGTACCGCACTTGTGTGGGTCGACCTAGTCTCCGCGACAGGAAACGGTGTAATGCTCAACGTGGTCACACCTCAATTTTGCAGTGAAAAATGACCCTTTTTTGGCAAAGTGCCTAGCTTTAGTTTTTGAACCATAGCTCTGCCGGCACCTAGGGAAAGCTAGCAAACCTATACATTTTGGAAAACTAGACACCCAGGGGAATACAGGATGGGGTGACTTGACTAACTCCCATGGGGTTCTGTTACCCAGAATCCCTTGCAAACCTAACAAAATTGTCAAAAAAAAACACATTTCCCCACATTTCTGTGGTGGAAAGTTCTGGAATCTGCATGGATCCACAAATTCCCACCCACCCCACGTTCCCCAAAGTCTTCCGCAAAAAATGGTACCTCAATTGTGTGGGTCGGCCTAGTGTCCGTGACAGGAAACGGCGCAAAACGCAACGTGGTCACACCTCAATTTCGCAGTGAAAAATTACCCTTTTTTGGCAAAGTGCCTGGCTGTAGTTTTTGAACCCTAGGTCTTCCGGCACCTAGGGAAACCTAGCAAACCTATACATTTTTTAAAACTAGGCACCAAGGGGAATCCAGGATGGGGTGACTTGAGTGCCATACACCATGTTCTGTTACCCAGAATCCCTTGCAAACCTAAAACATTGTCAATAAAACCACATTTTCCCCACATTTCTGTGGTGGAAAGTTCTGGAATCTGCGTGGATCCACAAATTCCCACCCCGTGTTCCCCACAGTCTTCGAAGAAAAATGGTACATCACTTGTATAGGTCGGCCAAGTGTCCGCGACAGGAAACGGCGCAAAACGCAACGTGGTCACACCTCAATTTCGCAGTGAAAAATGACCCTTGTTTGGCAAAGTGCCTAGCTGTAGTTTTTTAGCCTTAGCTTTACCAGCACCTATGGAAACCCAGCAAACCTATACATTTTTCAAAACTAGACACCCAGGGGAATCCAGGATGGGGTGACTTGATAGTGCCCCACAAGGTTCTGTTACCCAGAATCCCTTGCAAACCTAAAAATTGTCAAAAAAAACACATTTTCCCCACATTTCTGTGGAGGAAAGTTCTGGAATCGGCGTGGATCAACAAATTCCCACACCGTCCGTGTTCCCCAAAATCTTCTGAGAAAAATGGTACCTCACTTGTGTGGGTCGGCCTAGTGTCCACGACAGGAAATGGCGTAATACACAATGTTGTCACACCTCAATTTCGCTGTGAATAATGACCCTTTTTTGGCAAAGTGCCTAGCTTTAGTTTGTGAACCCTAGCTCTGCCAGCACCTAGTGAAACCTAGCAAACTTATACATCTTGGAAAACTAGTCACCCAGGGGAATGCAGGATGGGGTGACTTGACTGCCTCCCATGGGGTTCTGCAACCCAGAATCCCTTGCAAACCTAACAAAATTGTCAAAAAAAACACATTTTCCCCACATTTCTGTGGTGGAAAGTTCTGGAATCTGCATGGATCCACAAATTCCCACCCCCCCACGTTCCCCAAAGTCTTCCAATAAAAATTGTACCTCACTTGTGTGGGTCGGCCTAGTGTCCGCGACAGGAAACGGCACAAAACGCAACGTGGTCACACCTCAATTTTGTAGTGAAAAATGACCCTTTTTTGGCAAAGTGCCTACCTGTAGTTTTTTAACCCTAGCTCTGCCGGCACCTAGAGAAACCTATCAAACCTATACATTTTTGAAAACTAGACACCCAGGGGCATCAAGGATGGGGTGACTTGACTGCCTCCCACCAGGTTCTGCTACCCAGAATTCCTTGCAAACCTAAAAAAGTGTTAAAAAAAACACATTTTCCCCATATTTCTGTGGTGGAAAAATCTGGAATCTGTGTGGATCCACAAATTACCACCCTCCCCGCGTCCCCCAAAGTCTTCAGAGAAAAATGGTACCTCACTTGTGTGGGTCAGCCTAGTGTCCGCGACAGGAAACGGCGTAATACACAACGTGGTCACACCTCAATTTCGCAGTGAAAAATGACCCTTTTTTGGCAAATTGCCTAGCTTTAGTTTTTGAACCCTAGCTCTGCCAGCACCTAGGGAAACCTAGCAAACCTATACATTTTGGAACACTAGACACCCAGGGGAATACAGGATGGGGTGACTTGACTGCCTCCCATGGGATTCTGTTACCCAGAATCCCTTGCAAACCTAAAAAATTGTCAAAAAAACACATTTCCCCCACATTTCTGTGGTGGAAAGTTCTGGAATCTGCGTGGATTCACAAATTCCCACCCACCCCACAATCCCCACAGTCTTCTGAGAAAAATGGTACGTCACTTGTGTGGGTCGGCCTAGTGTCCACGTCTGGAAACGGTGCAAAACGCAAAATGGTCACACCTCAATTTCGCCGTGAAATATGACTCTATTTTGGTAAAGTGCCTAGCTGTAGTTTTTGAACCCTAGCTCTGCCAGCACCTAGGAAAACCTAGAAAACCTACACATTTTTAAAAACTAGACACCCAGCGGAATCCAGGATGGGGTGACCTGACTGCTTCCCAACAGGTTCTGTTATCCAGATTCCCTTGCAAACCTAAACAATTGTCAAAAAACCACATTTTCCCCACATTTCTGTGGTGGAAAGTTCTGGGATCTTCAGGGATCCACAAATTCCCACCCACCCCGTGTTCCCCAAAGTCTTATGATAGAAATAGTACCTCACTTGTGTGGGTCGGCCTAGTGCCTTCGACATGAAACGGTGCAAAACGCAACGTGGACACACCTCATTTTCGCAGTGAAAAATGACCCTTTTTTGGCAAAGTGCCTAGCTGTAGTTTTTGAACCCTAGCTCTGCCGGCACCTAGGGAAACCTAGCATACCTATACATTTTGGAAACTAGACACCCAGTGGAATCCATGATGGGGTGACTTGACTTCCTCCCACCAGGTTCTGCTACCCAGAATTCCTTGCAAACCTAAAGAATTGTCAAACAAAACACATTTTTCCCATATTTCTGTGGTGGAAAGTTCTGGAATCTACATGGATCCCCAAATTCCCACCCCACCCGCATTCCCCAACGTCTTCCAATAAAAATGGTACATCACTTGTGTGGGTCGGCTTAGTGTCCGCGACAGGAAACAGCGCAAAACGCAACGTGGTCACACCTCAATTTCGCAGTGAAAATGTACCCTTTTTTTTCAAAGTGCCAAGCTGTTGTTTTATAACCCTAGCTCTGCAGGCACCTAGGGAAACCTAGCAAACCTATACATTCTTGAAAACTGGACACTCAGGGAAATCCAGGATGGGGTGACTTGACAGCCTCCCATGGCGGTCTGTTACCCAGAATCCCTTGCAAACTTAAAAAATTTTCAAAAAAAACAAATTTTCCCCACATTTCTGTGATGGAACGTTCTGGAATCTGCGTGGATCCACAAATTCCCACCCACCCCACATTCCCCAAAGTCTTCCGAGAAAAATGGTACATCACTTGTGTGGGTCGGCCTAGTGTCCGCGACTGGAAACAGTGCAAAACTTAACGTGGACACACCTCATTTTCGCAGTGAAAAATGACCCTTTTTGGCAAAGTGCCTAGCTGTATTTTTTTAACCGTAGCTCTGCCGGCACCTAGGGAAACCTAGCAAACCTATACATTTTTGAAAACTAGACACCCAAGGGAATCCAGGATGGGGTGATTTGACTGCCTCCCACCAGGTTCTGTTACCTGAAATCCTTTGCAAACCTAAAAAAAGTTTTTAAAAACACATTTTCCCCACATTTCTGTAGTGGATAGTTCTGGAATCTGCGTGGATCAACAAATTTCCACCCACCCCACATTCCCAAAGTCTTCCCAGACAAATGGTACCTCACTTATGTTGGTCGGCCTAGTGTCCGCGACAGGAAACGGCGTAATACACAACGTGGTCACACCTCAATTTCGCAGTGAAAAATAACCCTTTTTTGGCAAAGTGCCTAGCTTTAGTATTAGAACCCTAGCTCTGCCGGCACCTAGGGAAACCTGGCCAATCTATACATTTTGGAAAACTAGACACCCAGGGGAATACAGTATGGGGCGACTTGACAGCCTCCCATGGGGTTCTGTTACCCAGAATCCCTTGCAAACCTAAAGAATTGTAAAAAAAAACACATTTTCCCCACATTTCTGTGGTGGAAATTTCTGAAATCTGCGTGGATCCACAAATTCCCACCCACCCCGTATTCCCCAAAGTCTTCTGATAGAAATGGTACCTCACTTGTGTGGGTCGGCCTAGTGCCTGCGACATGAAACGGCGCAAAACGCAACGTGGTCACACCTCAATTTCGCCGTGAAAAAAGACACGTTTTTGGCAAAGTGCCTAGCTGTAGTTTTTGAACCCTAGCTCTGACGGCACCTAGAGAAACCTATCAAACCTATATATTTTTGAAAACTAGGCACCCAGGGGAATCCAGGATAGGGTGACTTGACTGCCTCCCACCATGTTCTGTTACCCAGAATCCCTTGCAAACCTAAAGAATTGTCAAACAAAACACATTTTCCCCACATTTCTGTGGTGGAAAGTTCTGGAATCTGCGTGGATCCACAAATTCGCCACCCCCCGGAGTTCCCCAAAGTCTTCCAAGAAAAATGGTACATCACTTTTGTGGGTCGGCTAAGTGTCCGCGACAGGAAACGGCAGAAAACGCAACGTGTTCACACCTCATTTTCGCGGTGAAAAATGACCCTTTTTTGGCAAAGTGCCTAGCTGTAGTTTTTTTAAACCTAGCTCTGCCGGCACCTAGGGAAACCTAGCAAACCTATACATTTTTGAAAACTAGACACCCTCGGGAATCCAGGATGGGGTGACTTGAATGCTTCCCACCAGGTTCTGTAACCCAAAATCCCTTGCAAACCTAAAAAATTGTCAAAAAACCCACATTTTCCCCACATTTCTGTGGTGGAAAGTTCTGGAATCTACGTGTCTGCACAAATTTCCACCCACCCGGCGTTCCCCAAAATCTTCCCATAAAAATGGTACCTCACTTGCGTGGGTCGGCCTAGTGTCCGCATCAGGAAACGGCATAATACACAACGTGGTCACACCTCAATTTCGCAGTTAAAAATGACCCTTTTTTGTTAAAGTGCCTAGCTTTAGTTTTTGAACGCTAGCTCTGCCGGCACCTAAGGAAACGTAGCAAACCTATGCATTTTGGAAAGCTAGACAACCAGGGGAATCCAGGATGGGGTGACTTGAGTGCCTCCCATCAGGGTCTGTTACCCAGAATACCTTGCAAACCTAAAAAATTGTCAAAAAACCCACATTTTCCCCACATTTTTGTGGTGGAAAGTTCTGGAATCTGCATGGATCCAAAAATTCCAACCCACCACGCGTTCACAAAAGTCTTCCAATAAAAATGGTACATCACTTGTGTGGGTCAGCCTAGTGCCTGCGACAGGAAACAGCGCAAAACGCAACGTGGTCACACCTCAATTTCGCAGTGAAAAATGACCCTTTTTTGGCAAAGTGCCTAGCTGTCGTTTTTTAACCCTAGCTCTACCGGCACCTTGTGAAACCTAGCAAACCAATACATTTTTGGAAACTAGACACCCAGTGGAATACAGGATGGGGTGACTTGACTGCCTCCCACCAGGTTCTGCTACCCAGAATTCCTTGCAAACCTAAAAAAGTGTTAAAAAAACACATTTTCCCCATATTTCTGTGGTGGAAAAATCTGTAATCTGTGTGGATCCACAAATTACCACCCTCCCCGCGTCCCCCAAAGTCTTCAGAGAAAAATGGTACCTCACTTGTGTGGGTCAGCCTAGTGTCCGCGACAGGAAACGGCGTAATACACAACGTGGTCACACCTCAATTTCGCAGTGAAAAATGACCCTTTTTTGGCAAATTGCCTAGCTTTAGTTTTTGAACCCTAGCTCTGCCAGCACCTAGGGAAACCTAGCAAACCTATACATTTTGGAACACTAGACACCCAGGGGAATACAGGATGGGGTGACTTGACTGCCTCCCATGGGATTCTGTTACCCAGAATCCCTTGCAAACCTAAAAAATTGTCAAAAAAACACATTTCCCCCACATTTCTGTGGTGGAAAGTTCTGGAATCTGCGTGGATTCACAAATTCCCACCCACCCCACAATCCCCACAGTCTTCTGAGAAAAATGGTAAGTCACTTGTGTGGGTCGGCCTAGTGTCCACGTCTGGAAACGGTGCAAAACGCAAAATGGTCACACCTCAATTTCGCCGTGAAATATGACTCTATTTTGGTAAAGTGCCTAGCTGTAGTTTTTGAACCCTAGCTCTGCCAGCACCTAGGAAAACCTAGAAAACCTACACATTTTTAAAAACTAGACACCCAGCGGAATCCAGGATGGGGTGACCTGACTGCTTCCCAACAGGTTCTGTTATCCAGATTCCCTTGCAAACCTAAACAATTGTCAAAAAACCACATTTTCCCCACATTTCTGTGGTGGAAAGTTCTGGGATCTTCAGGGATCCACAAATTCCCACCCACCCCGTGTTCCCCAAAGTCTTATGATAGAAATAGTACCTCACTTGTGTGGGTCGGCCTAGTGCCTTCGACATGAAACGGTGCAAAACGCAACGTGGACACACCTCATTTTCGCAGTGAAAAATGACCCTTTTTTGGCAAAGTGCCTAGCTGTAGTTTTTGAACCCTAGCTCTGCCGGCACCTAGGGAAACCTAGCATACCTATACATTTTGGAAACTAGACACCCAGTGGAATCCAGGATGGGGTGACTTGACTTCCTCCCACCAGGTTCTGCTACCCAGAATTCCTTGCAAACCTAAAGAATTGTCAAAAAACCACATTTTTCCCATATTTCTGTGGTGGAAAGTTCTGGAATCTACATGGATCCCCAAATTCCCACCCCACCCGCATTCCCCAACGTCTTCCAATAAAAATGGTACATCACTTGTGTGGGTCGGCTTAGTGTCCGCGACAGGAAACAGCGCAAAACGCAACGTGGTCACACCTCAATTTCGCAGTGAAAAATGATCCTTTATTGGCAAAGTGCCTAGCTTTAGTTTTTGAACCCTAGCTCTACCGGCACCTATGGAACCGAGCAAACCTATACATTTTTTTTAAACTAGGCACCCAGGAGAATCCAGGATGGGGTGACTTGACTGCCTCCCACCATGTGCTGTTACCCCTAATCCCCTGCAAACCTAAAACATTATCAAAAACCACATTTTCCTCACATTTCTGTGTTGTAAAGTTCTGGAATCTGCGTGATTCCACAAATTCCCTCCCCCCTGTGTTCCCCAATGTCTTCCAAGAAAAATGGTACATCACTTTTGTGGGTCGGCCTAGTGTCCATGACAGGAAATGGCGCAAAACGCAACGTGGTCACACCTCAATTTCGCACTGAAAAATGACCCTTTTTTGGCAAAAAGCCTAGCAGTAGTTTTTTAACCCTAGCTCTGCCGTCACCTATGGAAACCTAGCAAACATACATATTTATGAAAACTAGACACCCAGGGGAATCCAGGATGGGGTGACTTGACTGCCTCCCAACAGGTTCTGTTACCCAGAATCCCTTGCAAACCTAAAAAATTGTGAAACAAAACACATTTTCCCCACATTTCTATGGTGGAAAGTTCTGGAATCTGCGTGGATCCACAAATTCCGACCCACCCCGCGTTCCCCAAAGCCTTCTGAGAAAAATGGTACCTCACTTGTGTGGGTTGGAATAGTGCCCGCGACAGAAAATGGCGCAAAACGCAACGAGTACACACCTCAATTTCGCAGTGAAAAATGACCCTTTTTTGGCAAAGTGCCTAGCTGTCGTTTTGGCAGCATAGGTTTGCCGGCACCTAGGGAAACCTAGCAAACCTATTCATTTTTGAAAACTAGACACCCAGGGGAATCCAGGATGGGGTGACTTAGCTGCCTCTCACCAGGTTCTGTTACCCAGATTCCCTTGCAAACCTAAAAAATTGTCCAAAAAACCCATGTTTTCCCTACATTTCTGTGGTGGAAATTTCTGGAATCTGCATGGATCCACAAATTTCCACCCACCCCGCGTTCCCCAAAGCCTTCTGAGAAAAATGGTACCTCACTTGTGTGGGTCGGCCTAGTGCCTGCGACGGGAAACGGTGCAAAACGCAACAGGTCACACCTCAATTTCGCAGTGAAAAATGACCCTTTTTTGGCAAAGTGCCTAGCTGTAGTTTTTTAACCCTAGCTCTGCCGGCACATAGGGAAACCTAGCAAACCTATACATTTTTTAAAACTAGACACCCAGGGGAATCTAGGATGGGAGGATTTGACTGCCTCCCACCATGATCTGTAACCCAGAATCGCTTGCAAACCTAAAACATTGTCCAAAAAAACAAATTTTCCCCACATTTCTGTGGTGAAAAGTTCTGGAATCTGCGTGGATCCACAAATTCCGACCCACCCCGCGTTCCCCAAAGCCTTCTGAGAAAAATGGTACCTCACTTGTGTGGGTCGGCCTAGTGTCCGCGACAGGAAACGGCGCAAAATTCAACGTGCTCACACCTCAATTTCGCAGTGAAAAATGACCCTTTTTTGGCAAAGTGACTAGCTGTCGTTTTTGAACCCTAGCTCTGCCGGCACCTAGGGAACCCTAGCAAACCTCTACATTTTTTAAAACTAGACACCCAGGGAAATCCAGGATAGGGTGACTTGACTGCATCCCACCATGTTCTGTAACCCAGAATCCCTTGCAAACCTAAAAGATTGTTTAAAAATCATATTTTCCCCACATTTCTGTGGTGGAAAGTTTTGATATCTGCGTGGATCCACAAATTCCCACCCCTCTGTGTTCCCCAAAGTCTTCCGAGAAAAATGGTATGTCACTTGTGTGGGTCAGCCTAGTGTCCGCGACAGGAAAAGGCGCAAAACGCAACGTGGTCACAACTCAATTTCGCAGTGAAAAATGACCCGTTTTTGGCAAAGTGCCTAGCTGTCGTTTTTGAACCCTAGCTCTTCCGGCACCTAGGGAACCCTAGCACACCTATACATTTTTGCAAACTAGTCACCCAGGGGAATCCAGGATGGGGTGACTTGACTGCCTCCCACCATGTTCTGTTACCCATAATCCCTTGCAAACCTAAAACATTATCAAAAAAACACATTTTCCTCACATTTCTGTGGTGGAAAGTTCTGGAATCTGCGTCGATCCACAAATTCCCTCCCCCCGGGTGTCCCCAAAGTCTTCAGAGAAAAATGGTACGTCACTTGTGTGGGTCGGCCTAGTGTCCACGACAGGAAACGGCGCAAAACGCAACGTGGTCACACCTCAATTTCGCAGTGAAAACTGACCCTGTTTTGGCAAAGTGCCTAGCTGTAGTTTTTTAACCGTAGCTCTGCCGGCACCTTGGGAAACCTAGCAAACCTATACGTTTTTGAAAACTAAACACCCAGGGGAATCCAGGATGGGGTGACTTGACTGCCTCCCACCAGGTTCTGTTACCTGGAATCCTTTGCAAACCTAAATTATTTTTTGAAAAAACACATTTTCCCCACATTTCTGAGGTGGAAAGTTCTGGAATCTGCGTGGATCAACAAATTTCCACCCACCACGCGTTCCCCAAAATCTTCCCAGAAAAATGGTACCGCACTTGTGTGGGTCGACCTAGTCTCCGCGACAGGAAACGGTGTAATACACAACGTGGTCACACCTCAATTTTGCAGTGAAAAATGACCCTTTTTTGGCAAAGTGCCTAGCTTTAGTTTTTGAACCATAGCTCTGCCGGCACCTAGGGAAACCTAGCAAACCTATACATTTTGGAAAACTAGACACCCAGGGGAATACAGGATGGGGTGACTTGACTGCCTACCATGGGGTTCTGTTACCCAGAATCCCTTTCAAACCTAACAAAATTGTCAAAAAAACCCACATTTCCCCACATTTCTGTGGTGGAAAGTTTTGGAATCTGCATGGATCCACAAATTCCCACCCACCCCACGTTCCCCAAAGTCTTCCGCAAAAAATGGTACCTCAATTGTGTGGGTCGGCCTAGTGTCCGTGACAGGAAACGGCGCAAAACGCAACGTGGTCACACCTCAATTTCGCAGTGAAAAATGACCCTTGTTTGGCAAAGTGCCTAGCTGTAGTTTTTTAGCCTTAGCTTTACCAGCACCTATGGAAACCCAGCAAACCTATACATTTTTCAAAACTAGACACCCAGGGGAATCCAGGATGGGGTGACTTGATAGCCTCCCACAAGGTTCTGTTACCCAGAATCCCTTGCAAACCTAAAACTTGTCAAAAAAAACACATTTTCCCCACATTTCTGTGGAGGAAAGTTCTGGAATCGGCGTGGATCAACAAATTCCCACACCGTCCGTGTTCCCCAAAATCTTCTGAGAAAAATGGTACCTCACTTGTGTGGGTCGGCCTAGTGTCCACGACAGGAAATGGCGTAATACACAATGTTGTCACACCTCAATTTCGCTGTGAATAATGACCCTTTTTTGGCAAAGTGTCTAGCTTTAGTTTTTGAACCCTAGCTCTGCCAGCACCTAGTGAAGCCTAGCAAACTTATACATTTTGGAAAACTAGTCACCCAGGGGAATGCAGGATGGGGTGACTTGACTGCCTCCCATGGGGTTCTGTAACCCAGAATCCCTTGCAAACCTAGGGAAACCTAGCAAACCTATACATTTTTGAAAACTAGACACCCAGGGGAATCCAGGATGGGGTAACTTGACTGCCTCCCACCAGGTGATGTTACCCAGAATCCCTTGCAAATCTAAAAAAATTGTCCAAAAAAACAAATTTCCCCCACATTTCTGTGGTGGAAAGTTCTGGAATCTGCGTGGATCCACAAATTTCCACCCCCCGCATTCCCCAAAGTCTTCCGAGAAAAATGGTACCTCACTTCACCTTTGACCCTGTCCTCAGGTAGGTCGCCCCCCAGTCACCACACGGTCCTCCCGTGACGCTGCCCTCGCTGTTCGCTGGCTAGACCGCCTGCTCCTGCTTTCCTGCGAGTCCGCCACTGTTTCTGCCCTTTGTGCCTCTGCGTCCCTCTCCCCCGTTTTGCCTTCTGTACCCCTTCTCATTGTTGCCTTGTTTTGACCTTTGTGCCTCGTTTCCCTTTACCCATTTTGCCTTCTGTGCCCCTTCTCATTGTTGCCTTGTTTTGACCTTTTTGCCCCGTATCCCTCTCCCCGTTTTTGCCTTCTGTTCCCCTCACTCATTGTTGCCTTGGTTTTGCCCTTTGTGCCCCGTAACCCTCTCCCCCGTTTTGCCTTCTGTACCCCTTCTCATTGTTGCCTTGTTTTGACCTTTGTGCCCCGTAACCCTCTCCCCCGTTTTGCCTTCTGTACCCCTTACCCCCTTTCCCCGCTCACCTCGGTGTCCATTCCCGCCGCTGCGTCCCTGCGGCCCCGCCCCCCACTGTCCCATTCGCCACCCCGCTCCCGTCTCCCAGCTGCTCCTCCCTCCCACAGCCCCTCATATGGAGGCCGCGCAGCGGTGAAGGGAGCAACCTTTGACCCTGTCCTCAGGTAGGTCGCCCCCCAGCCGCCACACGGTCCTCCCGTGACGCTGCCCTCGCTGCTCGCTGGCTAGACCGCCTGCTCCTGCTTGCCTGTGAGTCCGCCACTGTTTCTGCCCTTTGTGCCTCCGTGTCCCTCTCCCCCGTTTTGCCTTCTGTACCCCTTCTCATTGTTGCCTTGTTTTGACCTTTGTGCCCCGTATCCCTCTCCCCGTTTTGCCTTCAGTGCCCCTTCTCATTGCTGCCTTGTTTTGACCTTTGTGACCCGTATCCCTCTCCCCGTTTTGCCTTCTGTGCCCCTCACTCATTGTTGCCTTGTTTTTGTCCTTTGTGCCCCGTAACCCTCTCCCCCGTTTTGCCTTCTGTACCCCTTACCCCTTTCCCCGCTCACCTCGGTGTCCATTCCCGCCGCTGCGTCCCTGCGGCCCCGCCCCCCACTGTCCCATTCGCCACCCCGCTCCCGTCTCCCAGCTGCTCCTCCCTCCCACAGCCCCTCATATGGAGGCCGCGCAGCGATGAAGGGAGTGACCTTTGACCCTGTCCTCAGGTAGGTTGCCCCCCAGCCGCCACATGGTCCTCCCGTGACACTGCCCTCGCTGCTCGCTGGCTAGACCGCCTGCTCCTGCTTGCCTGTGAGTCAGCCACTGTTTCTGCCCTTTGTGCCTCCGTGTCCCTCTCCCCCGTTTTGCCTTCTGTACCCCTTCTCATTGTTGCCTTGTTTTGACCTTTGTGCCCCGTATCCCTCTCCCCGTTTTGCCTTGTGTGCCCCTTCTCATTGTTGCCTTGTTTTGACCTTTGTACCCCGTATCCCTCTCCCCGTTTTGGCTTTTGTGCCCCTCATTAATTGTTGCCTTGTTTTTGCCCTTTGTGCCCCGTAACCCTCTCTCCCGTTTTGCCTTCTGTACCCCTTACCCCCTTTCCCCGCTCGCCTCGGTGTCCATTCCCGCCGCTGCGTCCCCGCGGCCCCGCTGTCCCATTCGCCACCCCGCTCCTGCCTCCCAGCTGCTCCTCCCTCCCACTGCCCCTCATATGGAGGCTGCGCAGCGGACGCGCAGCGGATGCGTGCAGCGGGCGCGCTGCTGATGCGCCGAAGGTACGCCTAAGGCAAGCCTGTCTGCGCCCGTCCGCGCCTGGACCGCGCCCAGCGCCAGAACCCCTGGCCCCCGCTGCACCCAGAGGTCCCGACTGAGATACAACTCCGCCTCCCTCAACACACTCAACTCCGAACGACCACCCGACTGCTACCAAGCCACCCCGAAGCGCACCCACGGACCCTTCAGCTGCCAAACCTGCAAATTTATCTGCCTCCGAACCTGCACCTCGCCCGCCAGAACAGGCGCAAACAACAACCACCTGCAGTGCATCCTGCTCAACACCCGCTCTGTCCACAAGCACGCCGTCGAACTCTGGGACCTCCTCGACACAAAAGCGCCAGACGTCGCCTTCCTCACGGAAACCTGGATGAACGCCTCCTCAGCTCCCGACATCGCCATAGCCATCCCTGACAGCTATAAGATCACCCGGAGGGACCGCGCCAACCGAGCCGGAGGCGGCATCGCCATTGTCTACAGAAACACCATCCGCATCACGACCAACACCGACGACACCCTCACCGCCGCCGAGCTCCTTCACTTCCAGATACACACCGACCCCATGACCACCCTCAGAGGCACCCTCATCTACAGATCCCCAGGACCACGCACACAATTCAGCGAAGCCATCGCAGACTGCATCAGTCCGCTTGCCCTCGCCTCCTCCAACTACATCCTACTAGGGGACCTCAACTTCCACCTGGAGAACACCAAGGACAACAACACCACCACCCAAGCAACTGGTCAACACCCCCACCCACTACGCCGGACACACGCTTGACCCCATCTTCTCCTCCAGCAACCACATCTCCTTCAGCCACACCACCGGACTTCACTGGACCGATCACAGCTGCGTCCACTTCAACTTCAGGAAAACCACGACCACCACCGCCCGCAGCAAGCTCCGTGCAGATGCTGGAGCAAGATCACCACTGACCAGCTCACCACCTCCCTGAGCCAAAACCAACCCGCCAACACCACAGACCCCAACGAAGCAGCCCGCAACCTCACACAGTGGATCACCAACTGCGCCGATACCCTTGCTCCACTGAAAACCCCCCCCAAGCAACCCCGACAGCAAGAAAGCCTCATGGTTCACCGACGATCTCAAGAACTCCAAGAAATCCTGCCGTACCCTCGAAAAAGCCTGGCGCCACGACCAATCAACAGAAAACATGACAGCCCTCAAGAACGCCATACGCCAACACCACCATCTGTTCCGCACCACCAAAAAACATCTTTCAGAGACCGACTGGGCAACAATGCCCACAGCAGCAAAGAAAATTTCAGCATCGTCAAAGAGCTCTCCAACCCCGGTGCCAGCAACAACGACATCACGCCATCGCAAGACCTCTGTGCCTCCCTCGCCACGTTCTTTCACCGCAAGATCGCCGATATACATGACAGCTTCGGCGCCCAGACTATGCACCCATCCACCAAACCAACGCCCCCCACCACCACCCTCTGCACCTGGAACCCCGTCAGCACGGATGACATCACCCACATGATGAACACCATCCACTCCGGCTCCCCAGCCGACCCCTGCCCACACCACATCTTTAACAAAGCCGACTCCATCATCGCACCCCAACTCCGGGACATCATTAACAACTCCTTCGCAGCCACCACATTCCCGGAGAGCTGGAAGCATGCGGAGATCAGCGCCCTCCTGAAGAAACCCACCGCGGACCCCACAGACCTCAAGAACTTCCACCCCATCTCGCTCCTCCCCTTCCCCGCTAAGGTCATCGAGAAAACCGTCAACAAGCAGCTGACCACCTTCCTCGAGTCAAACAGCTCCCTCGACCCATCACAGTCCGGATTCCGAGCAAACCACAGCACCGAGACCGCCCTCATTGCAGCCACCGACGACATCAGGACCCTGCTTGACAACGATGAAACTGCCGCCCTCATCCTCCTAGACCTGTCGGCCGCATTCAACACTGTCTGCCACCGCACCCTGACAACCCGCCTCCACCACGCCGGGATCCAAGGAAAGGCCCTGGAATGGATCACCTCGTTCCTCTCCGACCGAACTCAGTGAGTCCAGCTCCCGCCCTTCCGCGCAGCGGCCACCAAGATCATCTGCGGCGTACCCCAAAGATCCTCGCTCAGCCCTACCCTCTTCAATGTCTACATGAGTCCCCTCGCAGCCATCGCACGCAAATACAACTTCAACATCATCTCCTACGCTGACGACACCCAGCTGATCCTCTCCCTAACCAATGACCCCGCCACCGCCAAAGCCAGCCTCCAGGAAGGAATGAAAGATGTCACAGAATGGATGAAGCTCAGCCGGCTGAAACTGAACTCAGACAAGACGGAAGTCCTCATCCTCGGACCTTCCCCCTCCGCCCGGGACGACTCCTGGTGGCCCCCAGCCCTGGGCACCGCCCCCAAGCCCACGGACCACGCACACAACCTGGACTTCATCCTTGACTGCTCCCTCACGATGTCCAAGCAAGTCAACGCCGTCACTTCCTCCTGCTTTAACACCATCCTCATGCTTAGAAAGATCTTCTGGTGGATCCTCACTGGAACCAGGAAGACGGTCACCCAGGCCCTCGTCACCAGCCGACTGGACTACAGGAACGCCCTATACGCTGGGACCACCGCCAAACTACAGAAAAGACTCCAGCGCACACAGTACGCATCGGCACGCCTCATCCTGGACATTCCCCGACACAGCCACATCTCGGCTCACCTGAGAGACCTGCACTGGCTCCCCGTCAGCAAGAGGATCATGTTCAGACTCCTCACCCACGCACACAAGGCTCTCCACGACATGGGCCCCGAATACCTCAACACCCGCCTCACGTTCTACACACCCACCCACCAGCTCCGCTCTGCCAGCCTCGTCCTCGCCACCGTCCCATGGATTCGCAGAACCACCACCGGAGGAAGATCCTTCTCCTACCTGGCGGCCAAGACGTGGAACTCCCTCCCCACCCACCTACGTCTGACCCAGGACCATCTCTCCTTCAGGAAGCTCCTCAAGACCTGGCTCTTCGAGCAGTAGCGACTCCCCCCCAAGCCCCCCCCCCCACAGCGCCTTGAGACCCTCGCGGGTGAGTAGCGCGCTTTATAAATGTTCTTGATTGATTGACTTGTGTGGGTCGGCCTAGTGCCCGTGACAGGAAACGGCGCAAAGCTCAACGTGGTCACACCTCAATTTTGCAGTGAAAAATGACCCTTTTTTGGCAAAGTGCCTAGCTGTAGTTTTTTAACCCTAGCTCTGCCAGCATCTAGGGAAGCCTACCAAGCCCACACATTTCTGAAAACTAGACACCCGTGGGCTTCCAGGGAGGTATGGCTTGCATGGATCGCCCAAAGTTTCCTTACCCAGATTCCCTTGCAAACCTCAATTTTTGCTGAAATAAATCACTTTTTTCACACATTATTTTGTGGGAAAGTGTGGCATCACTGGGCTCACACAAATTTCCTGCCACCCAGCATTCCCTTAGGTCTCCCGACAAAATTGGTGCCTCACTTGTGTGGGAGGCCCAAGTACCAGCGACAGGCAAGGGCCCAAAGCGTAGTGAGGTGACATCAAAATTGCCTATCTCAAAACCACCTGGTTTCCCAACGGGGGTCACCTGGGTTTTTGACCCCTTTATGGGAGGATGATTGTGGCCATTTCTGCCTTCTTTGGGTGGCAGAATAACAGTATGTTTTTAGACACGGGGGGCAGAAGCCACTAGACACCAGGGTTTTTAAAATGTTTAATTTATACTCTTAGGTCCACCTACCCCTGATCTTGGCTGGTGGATTGTGTGTGGACTGGTGCATTATTTGCATATGTGATTGTAATGTTTTTTTCACCTTTTTATTCTAGTGTAAAACTTTTGATTCCTGTTTTCGGTTTTGACAGTGGTTGTTCTGCAGTTTTGCATAGTTGCATTTTTTTGGTAAGAAAATAATTTTTGTTGTATTTACTCCAAATGAGTAATATTGTAATATTGTAATGTATGAATGAATGTTTTTGTAAGTGGTGTCATAATGGCAGCATATTTAGTTAGTGTTTTGAGCATGAAATTCTTTGCGATGTGTTTTGCATGGCCTTATGTGTAATTTCTTTTCTCTTTCTTTTTTAGTGGGATATTGTTAATCCATACTGTGTCTGTGCAGAGTTGGTGGTGGTGAGTTTAGCTGCCTCTGGCAAGTGAGTGGTGTCGTTTTGGAGTATACATGTGTTTTTGATAAAGGTGCTTTTTGTTTATTACTTACTTTACAAAGTGTTTGTTGTTGTTGACGTGTTTGTCAAGTTACCTTTATTAGTAAGCATTATGGCTAGCCGTAGAATGACTGCTCAACAGGTGGTTGGTATGCTTCTTGAATCTTCCTCTGAGCAGGATTATGAGGCTGACAGTGTGTCTGAGGGAGAGGAGGGAGGGGAAGATTCTGGCAGTGAGTTTCCTCTCCAAATGGAATCATCGGATGATGAAGTGCCTGTTTTAGAGGAGGATACTGCTGTGCTGATGGTGCAAGAGGCATCTGGATTGTAGCCTGAGGCTGCTGGACTTCCTACTTGAAGTGCTGGACTCTGGGTTGATCCAAACATGGTGCAGCCGGTGTTGCCTGCCTTTAGCGGTGATGCAAGGTGTAGAGTAGATTGTGAACATTTTTTGCCTATACAGTTTTATCAGTTGTTTATGGATGATGTATTTTTGGGTGAGATTGTTGAGCAGACTAATTTGTATGCTGAACAGTTTTTGAGGGACAACAGTGACAAACTTAGGCCCCTCTCCAGAGCTGTCCGGTGGACTCCCACAAATCTGGAAGAGATTAAGAAGTTTTTGGGTTTGACTTTATTGATGGGTTTGATAAGGAAGCCGTTCCTGGCTTCATATTGGTCAACCAGTCCCTTGATGGCAACAGCCATATTTGCTGCAGGTATGACTCGTGATCAGTCTCTACGTTTGCTATGTATGCAGCATTTTGTTGATAATTCTTTGGTGTTGCCACGTATTCACCCTGAATGTGACTGTCTTTTTAAGATTTGGCCTGTTCTTGATCACTTTGTAGATCGATTTTCAGAGATCTATACTCCAGGGAAAGAAATATCTATTGATGAGTCTTTGGTCTTGTTCAAGGGCCGTTTGGTTTTTAGGCAGTACATCCCCAGCAAGAGGGCACGCTATGGAATTAAGCTGTATATGTTGTCTGAGAGTAGGACAGGATATGTTTTTAATTTCCGTGTGTACACTGGTAGAGATTCCACTATTGACCCCCCTGGTTGTCCGTCCACTTTTGGAGTTTCGGAGAAAATTGTGTGGCATCTTGCTAGAAGACTGTTTAACAGAGGCCACCATTTGTACCTTGATAACTTCTACACTGCTGTGCAATTGTTTAAGGAATTGTTTAAAGTGGATACTTTTGCATGTGGCACAATCCGCTCTAACCATAAAGGTTATCCAAAAGAGATTGTTTGCAAAAAACTTCAGAGGGGACAGTGCAGTTCCTTGCGTAGTGATGATGAACTACTAGCTGTGAAATTTGTGGGCAGGAGGGATGTGTACATGCTGACTACCATCCATGATTAGAGTACTTTACCTGCGCCTGTTTGGGGTCAGGTTGCTGAAGTGCGCAAACCTGTGTGCATTGTAGACTACAATAAGCACATGGGTAGTGTTGACAGAGTAGATCAGAGGTTGGAACCTTACACTGCTATTCGTAAGGCTTGTGTTTGGTATAAGAAGTTGGCCATTCATCTCTTCAACTTAGCAATTTTCAATGCTTTTGTTGTGTTCAAGGTTGACATTTGTTCAGTTTCAGCACTCTGTGAAAGGCAGCCTTGTTGTTGTGGAACAGGCAAGTGTTCCTAGAGTTGGAGTGGTGGAGGATGTGGCTCGATTGAAAGATCGTCACTTTCCTGATTACATTTCTCCCACATCCTCAAAAGACTTTCCGACTAGGAGATGTAGAGTCTGTTGGCGAAGAGGTTTGCGGAAGGAAACTCGTCTTTTCTGCCCTGAGTATCCTTCTAACCCTGGGCTGTGTGTGCCTGCTTGTTTTAGAGCGTACCACACTCAAAATAATTTTTGGGAGCATCCATGAGTGGTAAAGTGAACTGCCTGGTCTGTATTGTTTAAAAAAAATTATTCTGTTTCAAGGTTGGCATTAGTGCAATGTATTTAGTTTCAGATTTTGTGTTAGTAGATTTGTATCTATTTGCAATTTGTTTGTGTTTTTTTTGTATAAAAAAAATCCTAAATGTGATGGCGCTGTGTGTAGGCTGGCGTTTGGCTGGCGTTGTGCGTGGACTGGTGCTTGGCTGGTGGTTTGCGTGAACTGGCACTTGGCTGGTGGTGTGTGTTGATTGGTGTTTGGCTGGTGGTGTGTGGACTGGCGCTTGGCTTGCAATGTGTGTGGATTCATGCTTGGCTGGCGGTGTGCGTGGACTGGCGCTTGGCTGGAGGTGTGCGTGGACTGGCGCTTGGCTGGAGGTGTGCGTGGACTGGTGCTTGGCTGGCGGTGTGTGTTGACTGGCGCTTGGCTGGTGGTATGTTTTGACTGGTGCTTGGCTGGTGGTGTGCATGGATTGGTGCTTGGCTGGCGGTGTGCGTGGATTGGCATTTGGCTGGCATTGTGCATGGACTTGAGCTTGGTTTGCGATGTGCATGGACTGTTGCTTGGCAGGCGGTGTGCGTGGATTGGCGCTTGGCTGGCGGTGTGCGTGGACTGGCGCTTTGCTGGCAGTGTATGTGGACTGGCGCTTGGCTGGCGGTATGCGTGGACTGGCGCTTGGCTGGCGGTGTGTGAGTAGTGACTTGCTGCTGGTCACTATACACACTGGTAGCTGAGCGCCACTCCTCGCAATCCATTAGCTTGTGTGGTTGTTGTGTCAGGAATGTGGCCGTGTGTAAGTGATGGGCCCTTGAATGGCGCTGTCTGCTGGTGTGAGTGTTATAATGTGATGGGCCGGCGGCTGGCAGTGTGAATTGTTTTGTATGTGTCACACGTATGAAAGGTGTATGAATGGCCTGTAAAGAGGTTTGTGCCTTGTCGTGGCTTTACAGCTCATGAGCTGTGAGTCAATGGTTCAGTTTCTCGTCCTTTCAATTGTTAACAGTGCATTTGATTTTTGTGAAATCACTTGCTAATACAATTGTACATACTGAACCATCACTCACCCTTGTGCCAAATCCAACCAGTAAGTGTGTGTGCTTGAGGATTAGATGACTGTGCAGTAATGTTTGTCTTTTTTGACTTTCTGAAGCAGGGTGTACCTTGTCCCTTTTTGTGAATTTATGCTTTGTTCGCCCTAAGTTGGCAGGGTATGCCCAGACGTGGTTACCTTGCTCACTTTGCCACTGGACTCAAGCTAGCCTGGCTGATGATGGCTGATTAGCCAGAAGAATGATGATGGATTAAACCCAGATCAGTTGACTGGGGGTGAGTGTTTGATTTGCTCAAGTGCTCCGTCCATCATCCCCTCTGGTACTGCCCTGCAGGGTGGCAAAAACAGGCAAATTAATTGTCCAAGGGGCCACTCCCCACTACATTTATTCCATTGGCCCAGTGGGCCGATTTTATTTAAAAAATATATATTCTGCCCCCCCAGGGGGCAGACAAAGCCAAAATGTATGCCCCCAAAAGGGGAGTGACCCTTGCCCAAGGGGCCACTCCCCACTACATTTATTATATTGGCCCAGTGGGCCGATTACATTTAAAAAAAAAAAAATCTCCCCCCCAAGGGGGCAGACAAAGCCAAAATGAATGTCCCCAAAAGGGGAGCGACCCTTGCCTAAGGGGCCGCTCCCCCAAACAAACATAGACTTGGTAAAATGGCCCCCAAAGGGGAGTGACCCTTGTCCAAGAGGCCACACCCCAGTACTTTTTTTCCATTGGGCCAGTGGGCCTTTTTTTTTAAATTAAAATCTGCCCCCCCAGGGAGGCAGGCAAAGCCAAAAATGATGCCCCCAAAGGGAGACTGACCCTTGACTAAGGGGCCGCTCCCCCAAACAACAAAACACACCAAAACAACAACAACAACAAAAATCCCTGGCGCTAGTGGGCATTCCTACTGCACGATCGCACGATCAAAGAGAACAAAGAGAAACCTCCAATGACGTCAGCGTGGCTCGTGCGCTGCCATCATTGATGACGTGGAGGTGGGGCGGGGGGAGGCAGGGGAAGGTCTTCCCCTGCCTTCCCTGGTAAAAACACCCGGATCAACCGCCCACGGGGGGAGCGCCAGCGCTTCCCCCGTGGGTGGGTGTTATGAGGAGCTGGACTAGTCATGAGCACACTACGACTGTGCGCCATGACGAGTCCAGCTCGTCATAAGCATGCAAGGGGTTAATGACCACTGCCTCTGGCCTACACTGTGGTCAGCAGGGCTCACAATTCAGATCGAGTGGTGATTGTGTAATTACAGAATCCAGTAGGCAACTAACTACCACGTCTATTGAAATATACACAATAGCCTTTTAGTATACTTGGTTGAAGAAGTTTTTTAAGATGACTTATTGGTCTAGTACAATGACCAGATTCTTCTTGGTAGTGGGAAAGAACTCTGAATAACAGTGTACACAGTGGACAGTAGAGATCGCAATTCGAATTGTTTTGATTTATTTATTGCAGAGTTTTGTGTAATTTATGTTGTTGTATTTTGTGAAGAGGAAGTGAGAAAAAGAATTCATGGAAGACTGTGCTCACTACTGCCTTCAATTTACACTGGAGACAGCAGTGTTCACAATTCAGATCGAGTCGCTATTGTAGATGACGCAGTCCTGTAGGCAAAAGACATTGCTCCAGTGCGCTCTGTCTGCACCACGCATACGCATCATCGCAGGGTCCGCACATGTTTTTTCTTGCTTCGCGTACTGCAAATAGGACAGCTCAAGTCAACGCCACGTGGCTGTGGGCCCTTGCTGACCGCTCTCTGGCCTACACTGCAGACAGCAGTGTTTACAATTCAGATCGAGTCACTATTGTAGATGACGCAGTCCTGTAGGCAAAAGACATTGCTCCAGAGCGCTCTGTCCGTACCATGCATACGCATCATCACAGGGTCCACACACGGTTTTTGTTGCTTCTTGTACAGCAAACAGGACAACTCAAGTCAACGCCATGTGGCTGTGGGCTCTTGCTGACCGCTCTCTGGCCTACATTGAAGACAGCAGTGTTTACAATTCAGATCGAGTCGCTATTGCAGATGATGTAGTGTTGTATGCAACAGACATTGCTCCTAGTATGGCCCACCCGCAGCACTCATTATCGCTGGCTGTGCACATGCCGAATGCTTTTGATGTGGCTATTTGAGTGCACTAGACCTGATGGACCCTTTATGATACAATCATTTTGTGTATTATTTCCAATTACTGCCTGTATCTCAGTATACCACAAGTTATGGTCCTTTTACGATAGAATCTTTTCTGTATTATTTTACATCTAGTGTCCCTACCTTACTTCAGCACAAACTATTGACCCTTTTATTATTAAATCTCTGTGTGTGATCCAATGATTACTGTTGTAGTTGATGCTAGCAGTAACCATTCCCTGAAGGCTGGTTTACACTCACCCCACACGCATTCAGCACAGACGTCACTGGATATGTAACCCTGGTAAAAAAGGAGTCGAGCACACGTGCCCGTACCCACTTCCACTATCTATCTGTGTCCGTGTGTTCATTATCTATGCATGATACAGCCCCTGGGCCGTACCACATTACATTGTGCTGTGGACAGCGTATGCAACCATGTTACCTCTAGCAGTGGGGAAATGTTCTGTTATGTAGCTTTTACATGCATGGCTATCACAGATGAAAGGCTACTTTACAGAGCATGAACATTGATGAAGATGATGGTTGCATGTTGTGTGTAGTGTCAGATATGTGTATATAGCAAACAGTTTTCAAAAAAGCTCTGTAAGCAGAAGAGGAGTCTCTCATCAAACGCTGTAGAGAGAATGACTAAAATGGGTGTGGTCTTCCAACTGTTACAATGGGAAATGTTATGAACCAATGAAATGCTTTTCTTTAAGGTCACATGGCAATCGCTCACCGAGCGTGCAAGGAGGCCGCATCCGACGCCATTTTGAGAAAATATATTTACCATAATATAAGTTTATTACAGTTAGAAATATATAAATGTTTAAAATATTTTAGATTATCGCTTGTTCTCATATACACTTTAAACTTATTTAGATATAGTTTTGAGATGAAAAGAAAATGAGGGAATGGCGTTCCCGGCGCGACTCCATAGGTCTATGACGTAACACAGGGCCTGGCAGTGTGCAGTTATTGCATACGCAGCGCGCAGCGGGAATGACTCCATACGTACATGACGTAAGGAGCGGCTTGGTACTGCGTACCCGTTGCATACCAAAGTAGCAGCTGGCGCGACCACATACGTATCTGATGTTGCACGGGACATCGGTGCCACAAACCCGTCGGATACGAAATGCGCATCCTTTACGAGTTTAGCAATATGGCGGATAGGATTCGCGTGCTGATGGAGCTTGGTACACTACCGGTACAGGACATCAGTTTTCTCCAAAAAAACAGAAAACTATACACATACTTCTTTTTGAAGATAAAAAACATTACATAGTATTCGAATAAAAAAAAAGGATAATAGAATTTCAAAATCTTACAAAAAAAACTAGAAAAAATATAGGTTTTATAAATATTAAAATATGAAGTTAACACTTAAAAAAACCTTTGAAATTCACTGAAAAAACCTTAAGTTTTACAGACGTTATAGTTAGGAATTAGCATTAAAAAAAAATCTTAGGAATTTAATGAAAAAACCATAGGTTTCAGGGACGTTATAGTTATTTGGCCATTTGACTCAGAGAAATTCGCCTGTTATAGTTAGTTGAGCTAACTAGAACTCACGCGCCCGCAATGCATTCGTGATGACGTCACATATCACTATAGAATTGCTCCCTCGTGACCTATATATTTTTTCCTATGATTCAAATATGAATTCAAACATGGGCTCTACAAAAAACAAAATTCAAAAACATTACACCTTACTTTTTAGTTTGACTTTATTTTATTTTACTATTCTTCATTAATGCTCTTATTTTATCATCATTATTTTCAACACATAATCTTATCTAAAATACATATTTACAATATCTTCAACAGTCTGCAATACAAGATTGTTTTTTCACATTACAATATATTCACTCCCAGGTAGAGAACTAACACAAACATACCAATAACTCCTACATTCACATCTCTTATACTACACACATATCCCATTCACAACTATATATATCTGTCCAAGTTAACACATTCAGTTGGTTTCAGTCTCTGTGACCCTCTTAAGGGTTACTGCTTGTAGCAGGATTTTAAATGGACTTGGTCAACACGTTTCAATGGCATACAGAAACAGTAGGAGCCACCTTCATCAGGACCCGCCAGATATCAAACTAGTGGTTCTCTGCACCCTGGGATTTCTGAGAAGAAATGTCCACTACTGAGGTATATAATATACCCAGAACAATGCAACATGCAGGAGAAAGCCCGTTTCCAAAGGGCACAGTCTTTTGTCCTGCTGATTAATTTGGAAGAAAGTCACTATCGGCCTGCTATCGATCCAGTGCACCTTTCAAATGTGCTCTCAGATTTTTCAAAATATCGTGTTCCTCTCCTTGGTTTAAATGGCCGCCATCGTTTCAACACTAAGTCGAGTCAAGGCATAATCATTCCGTATGTCCGCACAACAGCTTTTGCAATTAGCATATACGTCTGCCAAAATCGCTTCAGCAATGATCTGGTCTCCTCCACAGAAATGCGGTCAAATATGAATTCAAACATGGGCTCTACAAAAAACAAAATTCAAAAGCATGTACACCTTACATTTTAGTTTGACTTTGTTTTATTTTACTATTTTTCATGAATACTCTTATTTTATCATCATTATTTTCAACATATACATCACTCATGACATGGTCAGTGACATCACTGATGACATCTCAAATGACATCACTGATGACATCATCCACCTGATAATCTGATGCACATACTGATGGCCTAATATAAACTTTGATACATGAACTCTAAAAAACAAACTACTATTTGTGAAACCATACACACAACAATGCCAGATACTACATACCACCCACTATTTTCTAGATCTACACTCACATCCTCTCACTTATACATGCAGTTACTCATCAATACAGTGCTGTAATATGCACTCATATACCTATACATACAGTCACAGTCTGCCACTCCATAGAGTTACTCACACACTTAGTCAGTCATGCAAAGAATCAATCACATACCCATTTTCTCGTTATATACAGTTATACACACCAACTGCGTTATTTATACACACACCACATCACTTATTTATGCAGATACTAACACATACTTACTGTCTTATACAATCACTGATAAAAGCAGACATTCTTTTATACACCCACTCTTCAAATAACTTACTCTCATGTATAGTCATTTATATATTCTAACACTCACATATACTGCCTTAAAACATATGTAGTTACTCACACATATACCAGTGAGACATTCATTTACTCACCAACACACCCATACACACACTAACTCACCTATACAGCCCTTCCCAGATGTACTTTGGAATCCCTACAACCAGTGAATCACCTACTCAGACATGTATGCACAGAGTCACACATGACCCCACCCACCAACTCAGACACACAGGCACTCATACAGACACTCAGACAAATCAATAACTCATATAGACACTCATGTAGCTACTCACCAACCCATGCAGCCGCTTATACACCAACTGAGACACTAATACAGACTTTAACACAGTTTAGTCACTAACCCATACACTCAGTAACACATGTTCAATCACTCACTTATACAGTCAGTCATGCACCTACTAAATAATCCATTCAGGGACTTGTAAATTCACTCTTTCTTCAATACACCTTGGCATAGATATATATGACAAATATTTAACCTTTACAGAAACACACATTCACTGGATGATGTCATCAGTGATGTCACTGACCATGTCATAAGTGATGTAATATGTGACGTCATCACCAGTGGATTGTGGGCGCGCTAGTTATAGTTAGCTCAACTAACTATTACGGGCGAATTTCTCTTGTTTTATATGAGTCAAATGTCCAACTAACTATAACGTCCCTGAAACCTATGGTTTTTTCAGTGAATTTCTAAGGTTTTTTAAATGCTAATTCCTAACTATAACGTCTGTAAACCTGCGTTTTTTTCAGTGAATATAGATATATATAAATATGTTCCAAAAACAAAGTTACCCCTGGGTTGGAGGCACTGAAGAATGCACAGGTCCAGCAAACACAACCCCTCAAGTCCGCTGCCGAGGCGTTTCGAGCAAACCGCCCTTCCTCATAGGCAGCCTCCGATTCAAAATTAATGATGTGCAGATGACCAGCGTTATCCCTCTTTTATTGCCATAACTCTAAAATAGATGATTCCAAACCACTATGGGGCTGGTAGTTCTGTATTCAATCAAACCCAAATGGGGTGTGTCATCAATCACCATTCGTAGAATTAAAAACAATTAAATGGGAAAAAGTGTCATGATGGAATGCAAATGCAGTTCAAGGCGTCTCCTGCCCAACGCCGCCGCTTGAATTCTTGGTGGCAGTGAACCCGCAATGTTGTTGCAGTGGTGCCATTCATGACCGGGGCCGGTCACTTAGATTCCAAAAACAAAGTTACCCCTGGGGTGGAGGCACACTCAGGATTGTACAGGTCCAGCAAACACAACCCCTCAAATCTGCTGCAGACGAGTTTCGAGTAAACCGCCTTTCCTCATGGGCAACCTCCGATGCAAAATTGATGACGTGCAGACGCCCAGCGTTTTCACTCTTTTATTGCCATTACTCTAACATAGATAATTACTAAGCATTATGGACCTGTTATTCTATAGTCAATCAAACCCAAATGGGGTGCCGTCATCAATCACCATTCGTAGAATTAAAAACAATTTAATGGGGAAAAGTGTCATGCAGGAATGCAAATGCAGTTCAAGGCATTTCCTGCTCAATGCCGCCGCTTGAATTCTTGGTGGCAGCGAACCCGCAATGTTGTTTCAGTGGTGCCATCCGTGACCGAGACCGGTCGCTTAGATTCAAAAACAAAGTTACCCCTGGGGTGGAGGTGCACTCAGGATCGCACAGGTCCAGTAAACACAACCCTTCAATCTGCTGCCGACGCGTTTCGGGCAAATCGACCTTCCTTATGGGCAGCCTCCGATTCAAAATTGATGACGTGCAGACAACCAGCTTATTCCCTCTCTTATTGCCATAACTCTAACATAGATAATTACAAAGCATTATGGGGCTGGTAGTTCTGTATTCAATCAAACCCAAATGGGGTGCCGTCATCAATCAACATTCATAGAATTAAAAGCAATTTACTGGGGAAAAGTGGCATGCGGGAATGCAAATGCAGTTCAAGGCGTCTCCTGCTCAACTCCACTGCTTGAATTCTTGGTGACAGCGATCCCGCAATGTTGTTGCAGTAGTGCAATCCGTGACCGGGGCCGGTCACTTAGATTCCAAAAACAAAGTTACCCCTCGGGTGGAGGCACACTAAGGTTCGCACAGTTCCAGCAAAAACCAACCCCTCAAATCTGCTGCTGACGCATTTCGGGAAAACCACCCTTCCTCATGGGCAGCCTCCGATTCGAAATTGATTACGTGCAGACGACCAGCATTTTCCCACTTTTATTGCCATAACTCTGAAATAGATAATTACAAAGCGTTATGGGGCTGGTAGTTCTGTATTCAATCAAACACAAATGGGGTGCTGTCATCAATCACCATTCGTAGAATTAAAAACAATTTCATGGGGAAAAGTGTCATGCAGGAATGCAAATGCAGTTCAATGTGTCTCCTGCTCAACGCCGCCGCTTGAATTCTTGGCGGACACGAACCCGCACTGTTGTTGCAGTGGTGCCATCCATGACTGGGACCGTTCACTTAGATTCCAAAAACAAAGTTACCCCTTGGGTATAGGCACACTCAGGATCGCACAGGTCCAGCAAACACAACCCCTCAAATCTGCTGCCGACGCGTTTTGGGCAAACCGCCCTTCCTCATGGGCAGCCTCAGATTCGAAATTGATGGCGTGCAGACAACCAGCGTTTTCCCTCTTTTATTGCCATAACTCTAAAATAGATCATTACAAAGCATTGTGGGGCTGGTAGTTCTGTATTCAATCAAACCCAAATGGGGTGCCGTCATCAATCACCATTCGTAGAATTAAAAACAATTTAATGGGGAAAAGTGTCATGCGGGAGTGCAAATGCAGTTCAAGGCGTCTCCTGCTCAATGCCGCCGCCGGAATTCTTGGCGGCAGCAAACCACAATGTTGTTGCAGTGGTGCCATCCGTGACCGGGGCCGGTCACTTAGACTCCAAAAACAAAGTTACCCCTGGGGTGGAGGCACACTCAGGATCACACAGGTCCAGCAAACACAACCCCTCAAATCTGCTGCAGACGCGTTTCGGGCAAACCGTCCTTCCTCTTGGTCAGCCTCTGATTCAAAATTGATGATGTGCAGACGACCAGCGTTTTCCCTCTTTTATTGCCATAACTCTAAAATAGATAATTGCAAAGCATTATGGTGCTGGTAGTTCTGTATTCAATCAAACCCAAATGGGGTGCCGTCATCAATCACCATTCATAGAATTAAAAACAATTTAATAGGGAAAAGTGTCATGCGGGAGTGCAAATGCAGTTCAAGGCATCTCCTGCTCAACGCCGCCGCTTGAATTGTTGGTGACAGTGAACCCGCAATGTTGTTGTAGTGGTGCCATTCGTGACTGTGGGGCGGCCACTTAGATTCCAAAAACAAACTTACCCCTGGGGTGGAGGCATACTCAGGATCGCACAGGTCCAGCAAACACAACCCATCAAATCTGCTGCCGATGCGTTTCGGGCAAACTGGCCTTCCTCATGGGCAGCATCCGATTCAAAATTGATGACGTGCAGGCGACCAGAGTTGTCCCTCTTTTATTGCCATAACTCTAAAATAGATAATTACAAAGCATTATGGGGCTGGTAGTTCTGTATTAAATCAAACCCAAATGGGGTGCCGTCATCAATCACCATTCGTAGAATTAAAAACAATTTAATGGGGAAAAGTGTCATGCGAGAATGCAAATGCAGTTCAAGGCATCTCCTGCTCAATGCCGCCACTTGAATTCTTGGCGGCAGCGAACCCACAATGTTGTTGCAGTGGTGCCATCCGTGACTGGGGGCCAGTCACTCAGATTCCAAAAACAAAGTTACCCCTGGGGTGGAGGCACACTCAGGATCGCACAGGTCCAGCTCACACCACCCCTCAAATCTGCTGCTGACTCGTTTCGGGCAAACTTACCTTCCTCATGGGCAGCCTCCGATTCAAAATTTATGACGTGGAGACGACCAGCGTTTTCCCTCTTTTATTGCCATAACTCTAAAATAGATAATTACAAAGCATTATGGCGCTGGTAGTTCTGTATTCAATCAAACCCAAATGGGGTGCCGTCATCAATCACCATTTGTAGAATTAAAAACAATTTAATGGGGAAAAGTGTCATGCGGGAATGCAAATGCAGTTCAAGGCGTCTCCTACTCAACGCCGCCGCTTGAATTCTTGGCGACCGCGAAACCGCAATGTTGTTGCAGTGGTGCTATCCGTGACCGGGGCCGGTGACTTAGATTCCAAAAACAAATTTACCCCTTGGGAGGAGGCACCCTCAGGATTGCACAGGTCCAGCAAACACAACCCATCAAATATGCTGCCGATGCATTTCGGTAAACCGCCCTTCCTCACGGGCAGCATCCGATTCAAAATTGATGACGTGCAGACGACCAGAGTTGTCCCTCTTTTATTGCCATAACTCTAAAATAGATAATTACAAAGCATTATGGGGCTTGTAGTTCTGTATTCAATCAAACCCAAATGGTGTGCCGTCATCAATCACCATTCGTAGAATTAATAACAATTTAATTGGGAAAAGTGTCATGCGGGAATGCAAATGCAGTTCAAGGTGTCTTCTGCTCAACGCCGCCGCTTGAATTCTTTGCGACAGCGAAACCGCAATGTTGTTGCAGTGGTGCCATCCGTGACCGGGGCCGGTGACTTAGATTCCAAAAACAAAGTCACCCTTGCGGTGGAGGCACATTTAGGATCGCACAGGTCCAGCAAACACAACCCCTCAAATCTGCTGCCGATGCGTTTTGGGCAAACCCCCCTTCCTCGTGGGCAGACTCCGATTCAAAATTGATGACATGTATACGACCAGCTGGTCGTCTGCACGTCATCAATTTTTTTTATACAGCTAGGGAGATTGAAATTAATAATCACATTCAATTTGATAGAGTTAGAAATATTATAAAAAAAACATTTTATTAAAAGTTAAACTTGACAAGTGTATTGTGTTGTAATACATTGAATTTGTGCATTTGTTTTGTGAATTCTAGGCGGGGTCGCGAATCGGGAAGTTTTCTGAAACAGTATGTATGTTAAAAAATAAATAAGATTTGATGTTGGGTTATAGGGTGGCTCTAAAACAACCCGTTGTTTTCATTATGACTTTGTAGGAGCTTAATTGGAAGTGCGGACGCACAGCTTAAGGTTGTTGAGAAACACTCTGTTCCCTTCGTCAGTGAAGTGAACTCCATCAGTTCAGTAGATGGTATGCATATCAAAACATACATTGTTATTATAGATGGAGCCCATCCTGTGGTCTCTGAGGTAAGCTAGATGGAGCCCATCCTGTGATCTCTGAGGTAAGCAGAAACAGCTTTATTGACATTCTTGCTAGCTTTCTCAATCTTTGGGCAGAATTGATTTGACCACTTCCATTTTGTCTTTCGCATATATTAGAGTATAAAAAGACAGTTTGAGGAAACAATTGTGCAAATGTATCCTTCATTAGGATTTCCAGCCCTACCCCAGTCAATCTGTCTAATTCATTGCCACCACAGTTCACATTCATGAGGTCAAGGGGTTGGAGAAGCAAAAAGGTTTTAACCAAAGGCATCAATTGGTGCCACTTTAATACTCTCCGTGCAATCCATTTAATATCCACATTTTTCCAACCTACGTCTATGCAATACCTCTGTGTTCAGCATACTTTTTGCTCCAGAAAACATAGCTGTGTCCTTCAATCCATACTGTAAGCATCTTGAAGGGATGTCTGGAAGGAATGAAAAGATGTCTGTAGCTGCGGTAGTCATTTGGTAGAATGAGAGGTATCTAAAATGGTGGAGAACATGCTGCTTTTGAGAAAAACTATAACTGATTGGCTGTTCATTAACATTGTTCAGTCAAAAATAGGATGCATGTTACTTTCCTAAAGAAGCATGTTTCTGATTGGTTATTATAAATTTCTTGAACGATACATTAGATAGGATAAGGTAATATTTTGCAAAAGTCAACCACACCTGCTATTTGCATTTGTAAGCTTGTGAGGTGAATTTGAAAATGTTGTGAACTTGCGACCTTCTGGTACAGTTGAATGTTGCAGAAAGTGTCACTATGTAAACTTTGATAAAACAGAATGTGGGAAGGGTTGAAACTTAACTGTGTTTTTTTTTGTCCTCATCTCTCCAATAAGCTTCTGCAATATCTCAAAGAGAAAAGCCAAAGATTCAAAACTATGCGTCCAATGGCTATTGGAATCGCTTAGGCCATCCAAGCCATCCTCCTTTGTTGAAGGCTCGGTGTAATCATAGGACTGAGTTAAAACCGAAAGGGGGGTCTACATCAAATTCGGATCATTACCCCAGGAAACCATAGCCGACCAGATATTCGCCCCAGTCTCGATCTCGTCGCCCTGGTCTAGGTATGCCATGGCAAATACGGCTTTCAACCATTCCTCATTCATTGGGGGATGAGGCTCTTTCCATTTTTTACAGATTTCCCTTCAGGCTATTAAGACCAGGTGTAGTAGTAAACCTTTTTTGATCTTGCTGAAGATTCATTCCATTAACACCATCATGCCCAAATATTACCAGGGGAGCATTTACCATAATTCTGGTCTTAAAAATGCCAGCAAAAACTTCTGCCACTCCCTTCCAGAAAACCCTAAGTTCTGGGCACTCATAAAAGATGTGTATGTCGTTTGCATTAGGAAGGTTACATCTGGGGCACTTAGGGGTAAATAGAGGGGTGAACTTAGCGATCTTTGCAGGTGTATAGTAGAGCCTATTGATGATGAAAAAATGGTTCTTTTTGAGGCTGGCTGGTTTCACATATTTATAGAGAAGCTTCAACGAAGGCTCATAAAAGATTTTGTACCAGCAGGAAACCTTCTTTCTTTTGGGACATACATTTTGCAAGGTTCATTCTGTCTCCCAGTCTCCTCTTATATCCTCCTTTTCTGCTGTAAACCAGGAAACTAATTGGAGGAATTTAAATCTTGAAAAACTACTACCAATCTTCGCTCTTTGAACCTCCCAGGGATACACTCCATCAGTAGAGACGAATTTCGACCAGATGTTAAAGCCCGCCCTTTTAATGGAAACCGTTAAGCTATCCTTCAAACAGGCTGGGGTGCCCGGGGAATCCCAGATCGGGGCAAAGTCTGAATAATACCCAATCCTCCATCTACATCGAACCTTGTACCAAACCCTAAGAGCGGCCCTCAAGACTTTCAGACGCACCTTTTTGAAAAACCTAGGTGTCCCAAATTTGTACAAAAAACCTTCCCCGGCTCCACCGCCCTCAACCATCACCATTTCCCCTTGTAACCTCCCCCAAGTAGCATCCTTATATTTTTAAATTGGAAAGCGACTGAATACCAGTTAATGTCCGGGAGGGCTAGTCCGCCTTTGGTGAGCCTATGTCTCAACTTTTTCCATGACAGTCTGGCCCCTTTGTTTGCCCATATAACACTTCCGATCTTACTTTGTATTCTGCCAATATCTTTACTTGGGAATTCATGTGGGATTGCGTTAAACAAATATGTTAATTTTGGCAAAATGACAATTTTTACCAGGTTGACCCGGCCGTATATAGTTAAGGGAAGGTTGTTCCATCTAGCAAATAGCCTTTCAATCTCCCTGGTAGGTTTATCCAGGAACAGACGCATCAGCTAATTGGCAACATCGATTTGGCTATGGGGCGTTCGAATCCCTTGGCCGTAGTGGCTTTAGACGCTGCCAAGGCGTTCGACAGTCTGCTAGATATACCTGTTGGAGAAACTAAGGGTGATGGGCTTTGGCACTGTCTTTGTTCAGACATTGATGACGTGCTACCAGGGAGCCTCAGCTAAAATATTGTTGAATGGTATGTTAACTTCCAGTTTTAATATATATAGAGGAACAAGACAAGGTTGCCCTATCTCTCTGTTGCTATTCGACCTCTATATTGAGCCATTAGCACAAGCATTAAGATTGGATAACCAGATTTCTCCATTTAAATCACAGCAATATAGCAGCAAGCTGGCTCTCTATGCTTATGACTTGCTGCTATATACTAATGATCCTGGGGTGGTTATCCCCAGGGTTGAAGCTTTGAAGCTTTGCTGGAAGATTTTGGTTCCCTTTTATGCTATCTCGCCAACACCTCTAAAACAGAGGTGATGTGTTGGAATATCGACAATTTGGCAGACACTATGAGTAAGGAGTTGAGATACCCGAGCATCACCATTGTTAAAGATTTGAATAAAATTCCCCAGCTCAACCTAAATAGGAAACTTAACTGGGGTTTTAAAATGTGAAATGGTAACTTACATGCAAGTAAAATGCTACTAATTTGAGTTTCCCCAAATCAGTAGTATGTTTAGAAGTAGTATTATTGGAAATAGGCTTTTGAACTCCCATCAGGGTTCGCGGCTCCTTTGCGTCGCTACACTGTGGCACCGCAGTGGAGTCGCGACTCCAGTAAATTACAGAACCAGTTTGGACACTTTTAGAAGACACTTAGAAACAGTTAATATGTTAACCAATAGAAATGTGTTTCACAATTTGAAATAATGAAGGACACAATTTGATTTGTTTCTTATATTGATTTGTGTGCAGAAATAAAGGGAAAGATTGCCATTACTGCTTTTACCTTGTTGAGAGTGGTGCATTACATTTATTGTGTGAAAAAGAAAATCTTTTATGAATATCTGATATTTCATATTCTGCAATACTATTTGAAAGGTGAGTTACAATGTGTAAGGTGTGTTATGCATATGCAGTAGTGCTTCACTCTTTGTAGTGATATTTTTAACTTTGAAAAGCATTATTTTTAAAGTTTGTATATTATTAGGGAAGTGCAATGTTTGAAATATGCTACAAAATGTACAAATGTGTATTGTAGTTTGTTTTTTAAATGATGGTTGTTCATACCAATATGTGTACTTTGGTAGATGGATTATTGATTGTTGTAGTTTGTATGAGTCTTTGAAAAAGTAAAGTTGAAGTACTCTGTTTAAATGTAGGTGTCTGCTTGAAATGAGAAGTGCAGTCTTTCAAGTTTAAAAGACTTAAAGGTCTTGGAACAGAGGTATGTCTCTACTTGTACAAGTATTTCCACATGTGTGGAGCATCTGGAGATGCTAGATGTATAAAACACAGGTATACTTCTATCTGTATGTTTATTTTATATATGATGCCATTAGCAAAAAGATACAGACACATGCATGCAGTTTTTCAGGAATATGGTGAGACTTACATCAGAGATATGTGAAGGGTTGCTGCTTTATATTTGCCGAGGCCCAACACTCAAAGTAGTTGCTGAATAGTGAATCTTTAGGAAAAAGATTTAAGGTTCTAGACATGTTGGCAAAGGGATTACTGATTAGGCTACTTCGTATGAGTCTGTGGAAAGGTACACTTGAAGTATGCAGCATACATTTAGGTGTCTGCTTGAAATGGGAAGTATAGTCTGTCAAGTTTAAAGGACTTCATGATCATGTTACTGAGGTATGTCTGTACTTGTACATGTATTTTCACATGTGTTATGCATCTGAAAATGCTAGACATATAAAACACAGGTATACATCTATTTGTATGTTTCTTTTATGTATGAAGCCACTAGTAAAAGGTGCAGACACATATATGCATGCTTTTGTTAATATGGTGAGAGTTACAACAGTGACATGCGAAGGGTTGCTACTTTATATTTGGCTAGGCCCAACACTCTAAGTAGTTGCTGAATAGAGAAGCTGCAAGAGAAAAGTGAGGTTTTAGACATATTGACAGAGGGATTGGTGATTAGGCTACTTTGTATGAGTCTGTGGAAAAGTACACTTGAAGTACACCGCATAAATTTAGGTATCTGCTTGAAATGGGAAGAGCAGTCTGTCAAGTTTAAAGAACTGCATGATCTTGTGACTGAGGTATGTCTCTACTTGTACGTATATTTATACGTGTTATGCATGTGAAGATGTCACACATGTGCAACACAGGTATACAAGTATTTGTATGTTTCTATTATGTGTGATGGTACCAGCAAAAGGTAGAGAGCCATGTATGCATGTTTTCAGGAACATGGTGAAACTTACAACAGTAACATTGCAAAGATTGTTGTTTTATATTTCTGGAGTTCTCTTGCTTCTTTCTGCACTTCTCTTGACTGTTTCTGCACCTCTTTTGCTTCTTTCTGCATTTATCTTACCTCTTTCTACACCCTTCTTATTTCTTTCAGCACCTCTTTCGCTTCTTTCTGCACCCCTCTTTTCCCTTTCTGCAGCTCTTTTGCCTGTTCCTACACCTCTCTTGTGTGTTTTTCCGCACTTTTCTTGTGTCTTTCTGCACCTCACTTTCCTTTATGCACATCTCTTGCCTCTTTGTGTTGCTTCTTTCTACACTTGTCTTGCTACTTTCTGCATATGTCTTGGCTCTTTTGGCATCATCTTGACTATTTCGGCACCCGTGTTGCCTCTTTCTGCTCTCCTTTTCCCTCTTTCTGTACTTTTCTTGCCTCTATGTGCACCTCTCTAACCTCTTTCTGCACCTCTCTTGCTTCTATTTGTACCTCTCTTGTATCTTTCTGCATCCCTCTTCCCTCTTTTTGCACACATCTTCCCTTTCTCTGCACTTTTCTTGCCTCTTTCTGCACCCCTCTTCCCTGCTCTGTAGCTCAGTTGCCTCTTTCTGTGCTTGTCTTCTTCTTTATGCAGTTCTCTTGGCTCTTTCTACAGTCCTCTTGATTCTTTCTGCAACCCTCTTGTCTCTAATCTCACCCGTCTTTCCTCTTTCTGCACCTCTATAATCTATTTGTGCACCTCTCTTGCCTCTTTCTGCACGTCTCTTGAAACTTTCTGCATTTTCTCTTACCTCTTTCAGCACCTCTTGTTAATTTCTGCATTGCTCTTGCTTCTTTCCGAATGTGTCTTGTTTGTTTCTGCACTGTTTCTGTACCTCTTTGCCTCTATGTCCACCTCTCCTGCCTTTTTTTGCACCTCTGTTGCTTCTGTTAGCATTCCTCTTGTCTCTTTCAGCATTGTTCTTTCCTCTTGTGTACCTCTCTTTCCTGTTTGTGCACCTCTCTTGCCTCTTTGTGCATTCCTTTTGCCTCTTTCTGCACCTGTTTAGCCATTTTCTGCACCTCTCTTGCATTTTTCAGTTCTTCTTTTGTTTCTTTCTGCACTTGTATTGCATGTTTTTGTACTTTTCTTGCTTCTTTCTGTACTTTCTCTTCCTCTTTTGACTGTTTCTGCACCTCTTTAGTTCTTTGTACACCTGATTTGCTTTTTTCTGCAGCTCACTTGCTCCTTTCTGAATATTTCTTCCTCTCTATGCAGTTGTCTTGCTTCTTTCTGCACTTCTGTTGCTTGTTTGTGAAGATCAGTTGTTTCATTATATACTTTTCTTGCTTTTTTCTACTTCTCTCAAGCTTCTTTCTACATCTCTTTTGTCTTTTTCTGCACCAGTCTTTCCTGTATTGTAATTCTCTTGCCTCTTTGTGCATCTCTCTTGATTCTTTGTGCACCTCTCTTGCATGTTTGTGCACCTCTGTTATTTCTTTGTGCTCCCCTATTGTCTCTTCCTACACCGCTGTTGCAGCTTTCTGCATTTCTCATATTTTTCAGTAGCCGTGTTGTTGTTTGTGTATTTCTTTTCACTGTTTCTAAACCTTTTTCTTTCTGTCCCTTTCTTTCTCTTTCAGCATCTTTTTTCCTCTTTCTGCAGTTGTCTTGCTGGATTCTACACTTTTTTTGTTATAAAGGGAATATCAATGTAATTAATTGGTTACTAGTTATTATGAATATTGAGATGGAATTAATTTAAAATTGTTAATTGATGTACAAAACTTTTAAAATTGTTTTGTTTTGATTACAAATTGAACATGGCAAGAAAACATGAAAAGAGAAGACAACAAAGAAAACAGAAGTACTTAAACAAAACTAAAAAGAGTGCACTAGAAACAGACAAAAATTTTACTCAGGATAAAGTCTGTTCATGTAAGAGTACTAAACCATTTCTTAAAACAATTCCAGAGAGATTAAAGAAAGACAATAATAATGAAAGGAAGGAGAACATTTTTACAACAAAGCACAAGGAAAAAAAGAATTGTAATGTTAAAAACACGTTTGTTTTTGGAAAAAAAACACATGTTACAAAAAAACAAAAACAATTTAAAGAGATACGTGTACCAATGTTTCAAAGTAGAGTAATTCAAAGCTCTACAGTTCTACAGTTTGCTGTGCTGTTACCTGGAAGGAGGATTCGCTGCTGCAGAAGGGAGGACCCAGTCAACACCTCGCGGAACGCGCTTCGCGGGTCCCGCATCGCCAAGGTCGCCAAGCCGAGTGTTGTTACCTGCAGGGTGTGTGCGCGAGTGACAGGGCTGCGAGCGCTGGGAACCGGGACTCACTCTCCCAGGAGCCCCGGCGATCCCGAGGCCAAGTCACCTGGCCCGCTCTCCCTGACCGCCCCGCCCTGCAAATCAGCTGAAAAGGAGCCCGCCCAAGCGGGAAACCGGGAAGCTCTACAGTTCTACAGTTTGCTGTGCTGTTACCTGGAAGGAGGATTCGCTGCTGCAGAAGGGAGGACCCAGTCAACACCTCGCGGAACCCGCTTCGCGGGTCCCGCATCGCCAAGGTCGCCAAGCCGAGTGTCGTTACCTGCAGGGTGTGTGCGCGAGTGACAGGGCTGCGAGCGCTGGGAACCGGGACTCACTCTCCCAGGAGCCCCGGCGATCCCGAGGCCAAGTCACCTGGCCCGCTCTCCCTGACCGCCCCGCCCTGCAAATCAGCTGAAAAGGAGCCCGCCCAAGCGGGAAACCGGGAAGCTCTACAGTTCTACAGTTTGCTGTGCTGTTACCTGGAAGGAGGATTCGCTGCTGCAGAAGGGAGGACCCAGTCAACACCTCGCGGAACCCGCTTCGCGGGTCCCGCATCGCCAAGGTCGCCAAGCCGAGTGTTGTTACCTGCAGGGTGTGTGCGCGAGTGACAGGGCTGCGAGCGCTGGGAACCGGGACTCACTCTCCCAGGAGCCCCGGCGATCCCGAGGCCAAGTCACCTGGCCCGCTCTCCCTGACCGCCCCGCCCTGCAAATCAGCTGAAAAGGAGCCCGCCCAAGCGGGAAACCGGGAAGCTCTACAGTTCTACAGTTTGCTGTGCTGTTACCTGGAAGGAGGATTCGCTGCTGCAGAAGGGAGGACCCAGTCAACACCTCGCGGAACCCGCTTCGCGGGTCCCGCATCGCCAAGGTCGCCAAGCCGAGTGTTGTTACCTGCAGGGTGTGTGCGCGAGTGACAGGGCTGCGAGCGCTGGGAACCGGGACTCACTCTCCCAGGAGCCCCGGCGATCCCGAGGCCAAGTCACCTGGCCCGCTCTCCCTGACCACCCCGCCCTGCAAATCAGCTGAAAAGGAGCCCGCCCAAGCGGGAAACCGGGAAGCTCTACAGTTCTACAGTTTGCTGTGCTGTTACCTGGAAGGAGGATTCGCTGCTGCAGAAGGGAGGACCCAGTCAACACCTCGCGGAACCCGCTTCGCGGGTCCCGCATCGCCAAGGTCGCCAAGCCGAGTGTTGTTACCTGCAGGGTGTGTGCGCGAGTGACAGGGCTGCGAGCGCTGGGAACCGGGACTCACTCTCCCAGGAGCCCCGGCGATCCCGAGGCCAAGTCACCTGGCCCGCTCTCCCTGACCGCCCCGCCCCTCATGTTCCTCCTAACCAACGCCTACAAGAAGTGACGTGCCTCGCTGCGCGGGAGCGCGCGGGAGTGCCCGGGGCTAAGCCCGGGCAAAGGGCGGGCCCTCTGTGGCCCTCAGAGGCACGAGAAGGCGAGGCGAGGCCACCCCCCTAAGGTTCGCCGTCTGGGATTAGTAAGGTACAGAACTCTATTAACCCTCATTACCCCCAGGTCTTCTGCCATCTGCCTGTGGATCCTGACACATACCTTGGTCAATTGGCTCGGTCGTTTGTAAGAGGTAGGCATTATGGTAAGGAAAAAGCCCGCATCTGCTGCGACGGAGCCCCTCAACACAATGCTCTCATATGTGGTTCAAAAAGTCAATAAGATCAACAATGAGAGGAGGCAATCGCTAGGCTTGAGCCAATCGCCAGTTCTTCCGTTAGAAAGCCCGCCCGCAAGGGCATCTACTCCAGAGTTACTGACCACACCGCCAGATCTTCCCCAGTCGAATAGCCTAGTTCATATCCCACAAGACTTGGCCAGCGATGCAGAAGATCCTCATGTTTTGGTTAACTCGTCGGCCAATAACGGCAATACCTCAGAGCATAATCACCAGTCATTTTCCATCGAGGAAGTACCGTCACCGGGGCAGCCCGTTCCACGGCCAGTGAGAACCTGTAGAAAATCTCACTCAAAGAGAGGGGGGAAACAACAAGGCAGGAGAAAGGCAGCTACACCACCCCCAAGACGTGAAGGGCAACAAATTGACTTTGATGCCGATGCAGAATCCAGACGTATTGTTGATGATGAACTCTTTAATCGGATCCAAGATATGATTGATATAAAAATTAGGACAATCATCAAGCCCTTGATTGGTAAACTGGATAAATTAACTTCGGAGGTTAAGAAGGCGGGGGGTGCACAAAGTAATCTGGTGGTAGAGGTGGCCAATCTATCTGCTCTTGTCACAAAATTGGCATCGGGAGCCGTAGAGGCTCTACCAAATGAGTGTCCCACAGCCTACACTGCCAGAGGGGCCCTTAGCAGTAGCTTCAACTCTATTAACGGCTCCCAGTCAGGACCTAGCAGGCGGAGCCGCGCCGACATCATCATCAGGGGACATAATTGGGACAATACATGAGGATATATCAGCCCAATTTATTTTGGAAGCCTCCCCAGTTGTGCTAGTACTAGCAAATGTCCCAGTCTTAGCACAAAACAAAATAGAATCGAAACAGGACTTGAAGGATAAAGCTCTTCATTGGCTTACTACAAACATGACCATGGCCCCCCAAGGGATGGATAGTTTAGCAAGGGATATTGTTATGACCAGGAGGGTACCTTGGATTGGGTCCAATCCCAAAAAATTTAAGGGGGACTGTGTGATTATAAACTTTGCCAACACAGAGGTCCTCCCAAAAATTTTGAATAACATCTTCCCACCCCAAAGGCGAAGCGGCTCTATAGTCCCGCTCACCCTAAAATTCTTCTATAGTGAGGCTCAGCTCCCTACCTTTTCTAACCCTACTAGAGTTAGGAGAGCGAATAACGCCCCAAACTGGGAAGGCGGTTTTAGACATAGATTCCCCAACGAGCGCCCTGGGCCTATATTTAACTTTGAGCACGGAAGATCTAACCACGCGCATGAGTCAAATTTGTGGCCTCCCATGCCACCAGACCCTGCCGTTAATGGTTGGGGCCCGGGTTGGATGGGCCAAGATCCCATTGGGCGAATCAATAGGTTTGTACCATGGGCGAGAAACGATTACTTTCCGATACGCCCAAATACCCCTTTACCTATGTGGAACATCGCAGCTATGGGTCAAGGTCAGGCAGCTACCCCTTTTGATTGGGGGGGCGGATTGGGGAATAGGTATGCTCCCTTAGCGGATCTAAACAACTGCGATTGACTTAAACCTTGCAATGTCCGAGCAAGTGAGTCCATAACTAGGCCCGAAATAAACCTTAGCCAGTGTTACACCAATGACGGTCTCCGCCTGCTTACATTTTATGAAACACCTGAGAGTTATGTCCCGTTGGACAACCCTGGGCTATCATACCAGGGGGAGGGTTGCATAGCGTCAACCCTGAACATCGTTCCAACACAGAACGCACCTGAGGTAGCTCAGAACAAGGCGGTCAGATCCTTAAGCTTAGCTGAGGGGTGTTTGTTGGGGGAAAAAGAGCTGAGGTTACCTACCAACGCCTGTAAAATTATAACATGGAACATAGCTGGCTCATCTGCAAAACGACAGGACAAAGCATGTGTGAGCTTTATTTCTAAGCAACATATAATTGCCCTGCAAGAAACGTGGGACATATCGGCTAATTTCTGGTGGGATGGATTCACCTGCTTCTCTATCCCTGCAGTCCCTAGCCGCATGGGCAGAGCTAAAGGAGGTTTGGCCATTATGTTTTCTCTAGATCTGAAGGGCACCTATAGGCAGATAAATACAGATTCCGTAAACATCCTAATGGTTGAAAGGACGACTAGTAACAATTGTAGGACGATATATATTAATTTTTACAACTCTAGGAACAGCGAACACAGTGGGAGTAATGTCGCTAACCTAGATAATATCTTAAATAAAGTGTCTCAGAATATCTATTTAGTTTATGAGTTTATCCTATTAGGAGATTTTAATATTCATCTATGTAACCTGGGTTGTATGGGAAGAGGTGACAATGTAACTGAGGGGGGCGAGGAGGCCCCTCGGGGCCCCCACTTTGAACACTCTACAGAGGGGCTTGAGTTAGAAGAATTATTAGCAAACCATGACCTTTATGAACCCGATAAGGGCGTTAGGGCGCCAACCTACATTGGCAGTCACCATGGCTCAGTGATAGACTACATCTTTGTTTCACAAGGTATTTTAAACCGGTCTATGGTCTATTGTACAGTCATAATACCCTACAGTGACCACAACCCTGTACTACTTGAAGTGGCCTGGGGTGGCCAGATGGGAGCACTGCCAAAAGCACTTAAACCAGCACACCCCCTGAAACCCTGCGACCAAGACAGACGACTGAAATGGGTCAAAGTGATCCCGGATAATTTCTATGAAATACATTTTCCAAAAATAAAGGACAAAGTGGCCATCTGTCAAAAATCGGGGGCGCAAGGTAAAGAAATTATAGAGGCTTTTGAGGAAATTTGTGGCCAGGTGGCTAAGGATCTTTTAGTCAAGCCAAAAAAAGGATTTTCTGGAACAAAACGTTGGTTTGATTCTGCTTGTTCAAAAGCGCACAGAGCATTGTTGACAGCGTTAAAAACCTCTCCCAGGGCTGGGGAGGATATTGTTAGATTAAGGAAACGCTACAAGGTTGCCATTAAGAACCGCAAAGAATCCCTTAAACGCGAAGCATGGGAAAATCTCCTCTCAGCTGCAGTACTGAAGGACAGTAAAAGATTCTGGGAGATCATTAGACAACCGTTATTTTCTGAAGACAATAATGCTCTTATGGACTGTGTGATCACCGACGACAAATGGCTAAACCACTTCAAAAATGTATATGAGGGTGGGTCCAAAGGAACTGCAGATGTTTCAGTACCTGCTATAGTGGCAGACCCGTTGGTCTTCAACCCCGAAGAAGTAGAAAAAGCCCTGATGGCTACAACAAGACATAAAGCTCCCGGCCCTGACGGTGTTCCCGCTGATTTTTTCATGTACTCTCCCAAATTGTGGTCGGCGGTATTGTCGAAAGTGTTTAACGCAGCCAACAACCATGTACCCAGTTCTTGGGCCACATCCACCATAGTCCCCATCTATAAAAATAAAGGCCAGCGAGATGATCCCGCCTCCTATAGGCCCATATCTCTTTTGGACTCAACGGTAAAAATATTAGGCAGAGTTCTTCTAGCCAGACTTAATGACAACGTTGAGAGCCGTGGAGAGTTGTCTGAACTACAATATGGATTCAGAGAAAAAAAGGGGACGATCGAACAATGTATAAACTTACATCTATTAATTTCTAAATATACAGTGGCAAAGGAGGGCTCCATGTTCCTTGCATTTATGGACCTCTCCTCTGCCTTTGATCTGGTGAATAGGTCGAAATTGTGGCAGTTATTGTTGGAGATGGGCATTGATGAGTCTTTGGTTGTGTTTATGGCTAAACTGCACCAGGAGCTTTTTGCAGCTGTCCGAGTCACAAATGATGGCAGACGTACCCCCCTGTTTAAATCCCTTAAGGGGGTGCGGCAAGGCTGTATTCTAGCCCCTGTATTATTCACCATCTACATCAACAGGCTGGGCAGTCACCTGCAGGGACAGGCAGCCGACGTTCCGCATGCAGGAGATGTCAAAATTCCAGCGCTCCTGTATGCGGACGATGCAGTGCTGATAGCCCGCACTGGGGTAGGCCTACAGCATCTCCTGGACGCTTTTGGTAGCTTCATGGAGATGCTGGACCTTAAGGTCAATGCCTCTAAATCACACACGATGGTCATGGGGCGTGAATGTAACAAAAAAAGACACAAAACATTTTTTTGCAGGGGAGTCCCTGTCACCAACGTGTCCACATTTCCATATTTGGGGGTAATATTTGACCAGAAAGGAACTTGGGGCCCTCAGATAAGAGCAAAAAGATTGGCGGTAATAAGATCCTCCTCAGCGGTTTTGGGCTTTGCTGGGAAGCTAGGGGCTAGGCCCATGCAAGCCCTTCTGAAAATCTACAAGAGCAAACCAGTGGCCATAGCGGCCTATGGTTCCCAACTGTGGGGTTACGTAAACCTGGATCCAATTCAGAGAGCAGAAAATAGATTCATTAGATCCTTGCTCTCAGTCCCGCAATCCACCCCAACGTATTCCATCCATAAGGAGGTGGGTCTGCCCTATCTGTCTGATACCCTGAGTCTTGCTCCGCTAACTTTGTGGCTGAAATTGTGGACAAATGATGACCTACCTCTGAACCACAAGATTTTGCACGATGTCTTATCCTTGGATAAATACACCAGTATCCCTTGGTTGGCATATGTAGCTAAAACCCTTGCAGATCTGGGTCGCCCAGATCTTTTTTCATCTCCGGAAAATATTAGGAGACAGGACATAGTAACCATCAAAGAGTTATTTAGGGATAGGCAGGAAGCACGGAGGGAGGATCTCGAAGTGTTGAAACCCGCAGTAAGGGCACATAACCTCCTGGTTTGTACACCCTCACTCGCCCCCTACTTGAACTTTGTCACATTCCCATATCACAGGTTTTTATTATCAAAGTTCCGATTTAATTTGATACATTTTTATCTAGGTTCATTTAAGACCTGGCAGAAGCCTGAGCAGGCCCCACCGTGCTGCTGCGACAATTTTTCGGTGCAGGATACTCTGCACTTTGTTATGTTTTGTAGTATATACCATGAGCAGAGAAAGAAATATTTGTTGCCTATTTTGAAAAAAGCTGGTTTTGTCCAAGTAAGACCAGCCCTGCTCTTTCTACAACTACTACCTAACATACATGTTACTTTTTGTATGGCAAACTTTCTGGTAGCCGCAATGCGGGCGAAACCTGTTAGCCATTGCTTACTTTAAAACTTCTCTTGTTGTTTGAGCATGTTTACGTGATAGATTTGTATAGAAATATTTTATCCATGTCTAAAATTTTTCTTCTGTTTGTTTATTAGGTTTTTTTGTGTGGGAAATGTAAATAGATGTATAGTAGGCGTTCTTTGTATGACTTGTAATAAGTCGAATAAAGATATTCTGACTGACTGAGTAATTCAAAATGTATTAAAAGATTGTAAAAAGTACAGAAAAAGATCAGCAGCTTATAAGAAAAAGCAACAGATTGAAATCATAGTAGATAAAGCTTTTGAAATAAAAAAATGATATTAATATTGAAGAGATGAGAACATTGGATAAAACAATGGTGTTTATGAAGGAGAAAAGCAAAAGAAAAAGACTCGTTTATAGAAGTAACTTTTGTAAAACATATACTGGTGAATGGAAGCACAGTTCTAGTACTGAGCCTTTCTTTAATGAAGAAAGCTATTTTCAACAGAACACATTAGTACATGCAGTTGATGCTTGTGGTCGATGCTATGAGATGAATGATGGTTGTCCCATTCCAAAAGAAAAAATGGTTGTTAAGAGTGTGGAAGAAGTAACAGCTGAAGAAGTTCAAGGGAAGCGTACACAAGCTCCTGTATATAGGTGGGATTGTAGCAGTATTTGCAGTATTCTCCAGGAATCTATTGAAATATTACAAATTATTTAACAAGGATAATCCCAAAAAAGTCTTAAACAGAAGATTACGATGTTACAAGGACTATATCCATGTAAAAAAAGAAAATATACTAACTTGGGGGGGTCCTTCTATGGCTTGTCTTTCAAAAAAAGTGTGTCAAAGTACTTTTCATCATTTAAGAATGTTAGCAGTACACCATTCAGAAATGCGGAAGTTAGTAAAGGGATTCTACTATGTAAAAATCCTGCATTATGTTTAAGTGAAAGGAACAGCGCTCTTTTGCACGGATCAGTATCAGATGTACAAAAAGTTTGCGATGATATACAGTTTCGTTTTTTTTACTTCACAAGAGTAGTGTAGAGAAAGTGAGAGCTTGTAGGTGTTGAGGAACAGATGAAAGTGATTAGTATTGATGTGTGTGCAGAAGAAATTACCTAGTTTAAGACAGTTTAATATGAAAAACAAAACTATGTTTGTATTTGTTGTCGACGTACCCACTATAAAAGTCAAACTAGTCAAGCGAAAAGAAAAACAATGATAAGTGGCAGCAATTTGGTGCTTATTTATTGGTAGAAAGTCAGTTTGAGTTGGCTACTGATCAAGTTATTTGTAAATACTGTTGCAACTAATTAGAAGGAAAAAAAAGCCAGATAGAGCAGTACATAACAACTTAGAGTTGATAGCTATTCCTCAAGAACTGGCAGATTTGAATGCATATGAGTCCATTCTTATCCAATCTGTCCACCCATTTCATACTATAGTTCGTATGGAGTCTAAAACAGGTAAGCTGCCACCACCAGATTTACAAAAAGGTCTGAAAGGAAAAGGTGAGTATTTAGCTTTAGATTTTAAGAAAAATATTGAAACTGTTAATGTAGACAGGGAGGAAAATGAGCCAGTAGTTATTCTAGTAAATGGTGTACCAACAAATAGTCAAAAGCCTGGCAAGAGTTTGTTGATGTTAATAAACTTCAAAAGACTACATTATATCTTGTACAGAATAATATTTAATATAAGAATGTGAATGTTGATGAGCAGGTAATATGCTTAGAAGATGAAACAGAAATTTCAAGTGGCCAAACAGAAAAAGTGGACAAGTCCAAGAGTGAAGAGATTTATGAACATTATACTATACATCCTTTACATTCAAAGGAAATGATTGGAAACAGAATTGAATTATTTCAAATGAAGGAAGCAAAGAGAACTCCCATGAGTGTATGGGAAAAAGTTTAAAAGCTAATTGTTTTCCACAGCTATTCCCCACTGGAGAAGGTGGAAAATTTGATGAGCGAGCTGTATGGATTCCAGCTTCAGAAAACCGCTCGACACGATAGTACACTGAAGATCCAAGATTTCAACAGTGCATTCCATGTATATTTCAGCTTCTGTTTGAAAGTGATTTGTCTTCACTTTCATATGCAGTGAACCACATATTGAAAACAGGAGTTCATCTTCCACATGTTTCTGAAAAATAATTCATGGACAAAGTTCAACAAAGAGATGACAATTTTGAATCTCAGTTAATTAATTTGATGGCGAGTCAACGTGGTACCAATAAATATTGTTTTCATCCTCACGGTTAACTTAAATGTATGTTAAGAAACTTAGGTACACCTACATGGTTTGTAACACTTAGCTGTGCTGAATATGCGTGGGAAGATTTGCTTGAATTTCTACGAGAATCAAATTCAAATGTTAAAAATATTGCATTTAAAACACCTGGAGAACTCTGTTCCTTGGATCCTGTAAATGTCTGCAGGTATTTTAACCTTAGGTTTCAAAGTATGATGTAATGTATCTGCAATACAAATATTCCTCCTCTTGGAGAAGTTACTGATTTCTTTTGGCAAAAAGAGTACCAAGCCAGATGTGCTCCTCATATACACATGCTATTATGGATAAAGAATGTTTTAAAATTTGGAAGGTATACTGATGAAAGTGTTTTGTCTTTCACTGAACACTATGGGGGATATTCTCAAGAACGTGTGATAACTATCGCAAAATTTGCTTAACGCAACTTTCCACATCGCAGTCTATTGCCAGAAAATAGCACCATGTGAACGTTGTATTCTCAACCCGGCGGCACCATGTGATAGTATCACGATAACGTGCCAAATGACCGCATTAAAATCAACGCGATGCCGAAACAATGCGAAACACCAACGCGAAAAAACCTGCGATGTCCCAAATCGTGAAACAAAAATCTGCGATAACCAGCGACAGGCCTGCAATACCCACACATCATGCGGGTAAATGCACTTTAAAAACAAATACAAAAACAAATAAACCGCGTAGCACCATGGATGCACCCGGACTGAGTGCAGAGGACAACGCCAAACCCACAAGCCCCACAGACGATCTGCAAGGAACCCCGGGGTCAGGGAAGGCCAAGGAGAAGAGGAAGATGCGGTTCAGTCCGCAGGCAAACGGGATAATTGTAACGGAGGTGATAGAACACCACCAACAACCGTTAGTCACATTCAACGTGTCATTGGCAACAAAGAAGCAATATGACAGACTGTCTTGGACCATGTGAATGCAGATGCAGCGCTGAGGAGGACAATGGAAGAGGTCAAGAGGCGCTGGAAGGATGTGAAGGCCAAAACCAAGAAGAAACACGATGCCAACATGAAAGCAGCGACTCAGATTGGAGGTGGGGGTCCAGCGGCACACCATGAGCTGGATGACATTGAGAAAATGGTGGCCACAGTCAGCAGTCGGGACATGGTGCCAGGAGTTGGGGCATTGGACACTGCTCAACATGACCTGACACAACATCAACAGGGTGAGTACCGACCAGGGACTGGGGGATGGGGGAGATAGGCACAATGGCACACATGCACAATTAACTATAGCACAGTTCACATCCACTGTGACTCTGGATCATGTCCCTGACACCCGTGGCACACCGCAGCACACATACAAACTGGCCCCGTCCACAATGTGCCCAAAGGGGTCCCACCCCACACATCACCAATATCACAACCAACACATGCACACGTGCGAAACCCAGCTAAGAATCGTATTTGTGAGCCAAGTGACATTACATGACGATTAGCATGGCTGTAGTCCAATCATCATGTCATTGTGCATGCCACGACACTGAGGTGGCTGAGTGTGGAACACATCCGGAAAGGAGCAGGCCACATTCCGACACATCCACGCGCACAAACCACCCCTGATAGCCACAACACATCTGCGGACAAACTATGCCCAAGAGTCCCAACTCGACCAAGAGCCCAATAAACCCAAGTCCGAAACATCCCAGCACTGTCGAAGCACAGAAGAGAAAGGCACACCACCTGAAAGGGATAATCTGAGCTGCAGGGGCGACTCACCCACAATGCAGCACACACACATAGCAATAACAGCACATCAACATTGATGACAATGTGGTACAAAGTGCAACAATCCCACGACAGAACAGAGGACACAACTGGTTCCGCCTGTGCGTAGAAACTGGCCAATCACATCTGGCATAGCAGGAAACTGTGAGATGAAAATGTATGTGTACAACCTCACATCCCTGATGTATGTCAAATGTCAAATACTCCGCTCCTCCCAAACAGTCACAATGTACCTTGTCATGCAGTCCCGAGGTAAACATGAACAATGCGTCAACATACATGTCAACACAATATGAAAATGCATCTCCCCTTCACATAGCAAAGGGACAATCAACACCTCCTGCAGAGCAAACACTCGCACCCCTACACTGGACTTGCATACGCCGGCCCAGTCCACTCCTCTTATGTATGAAGTGGGGGACAACAGAGCTATATGTACACGCTGCCTGGGGTGACTTGGTAGCATCTGCTGTACAATGCACAATGTAATCTGGTAGGGCCCGGGACCATCATGCATACGTAATGAGCTCACTGACACACTTTGATAGTCAGTTGGAATGGCCACAGGCATGTGCGCCTGGCCACTCTTTATTACCAGGGTCACCTGACCAGTGATGCCTTTGCTGGATGGGTGTGGGGTGAGTGTGAGCTAGCCCTCAGGGAGTGGTTGGTGCTGGCAACAACATGAACAGTGTTCACCATTAAAGCGGAAACAGAAAACACCAACACAACACAAACAACTGCGAAGCATCATGTTGGTAGCCAGAGCAAGTACAGAGGTCACCCAATTTACAATTAGCAGGGTCAGTGAGTCGCAGTGCACTGAGGTAGTGGCACCAGAGCTGATCGTGCTCATGTGAAGAAATCGTCCAAGATTGTGTCTCTTCAATATATTCCTGCTGCAGTAGGGTGTGTTAAACCTGCCACATCTTCCCCATCATCGTCCCAGCTCCTCTCCACTGCCTGAGGTGACATAGTTGCATCCGCAGTCCACAGCACGTGCCTCATCCATAGCTCCTGGTGTGTAGCTGGACTACCACCTCCAGCCTGGTTGTTGCCTTCTGCCCTCCTATTGCCCATGCCTTTACCCCTCCACACACCAGCAACATGTTCCCCATCATCGTCCCAGGTCTTCCCCACTGCCTGAGGTGAGATTGTAGCGTGAGATGTTCACATCAAAAAAGATCTATTGGAAATGGTCCATGAGTTGTGATGCACTGTGTTGGTGGCACCTGAAGAGCTGAGCAGGGTACCAAGCTGATTATGGCATCCAAGACATGTGTGAGTAACTCGGATAGTCTGGCTGTAAGACTCTTATGACTCTAGCAGTTGTTGGTTGGAAGTTGTCCTGGCGGTGGTGGTGTGTGCATCCTGCGGTGATGCGTCATCTGGGCAGGGCAGGACTCGATTTGATGTGTGAGCCCTGGTGGTCCGCAGTTGACAGTGAAAGGTGTCTTTCCAGGGCATGATGCAGAGGGCAGAAGCAAGCCAAAACAGGAAAATGGAGGAGTAGAATGCTACAGACTCCTTTTTACCACCAAGTCAGTATCAGCTACGTGATGATGTAGACAACCCCAAGGCCATAGACTCAGGCGCCACCAAAGTTCAACTAGAGAGTGTCCATGAATTTTTGGGCACAGATTCAGTGGCACCAGGGCTGAGAAGGGATGCAGTCTGCGATGAGGCCTGTACAATGATTTAAACTATGCCCTAAATAAATCAAGGCTCAGAGCCAAATGTTTGACCTACTGGACCACAGTGTAGGCCGGAGGCAGGGGTCAGCAAGGGACCACAGACAGGTGTCGCTCAGATGCTATGCACAGAGTTGGTGGCACAACATCGAAGGGAGTACAGTGAGATAAAATCAGCCATAAAGTGTGTACTCTGCCATTGCATAATCAAGACTCAGTTCCAAATGTGTGACTACTTGACGGCAGTGTAAGCTGGCAGCAGCGTTCAGCGCGGGCCAACCGCTGTTCTGCAAGCTCTTCCTGGAACTCTAACACACGACATTGAAATGGCATGTGGAGATGACTTGTGGTTGATGGAGGTAGAAGCAACAGAGATGAGCGGTTTTGCAGCCTGAGACAATGCCATGTCCTGCCTGGTAGGAACTGGATTGGATTGGTGTGAAGCCTGCTGGACCTCAGTGTAGGCAGCACACAGGTTATCCCGTGGTGCTGGACCGCAGTGTAGGCCGAAGGTGTAGTCCGCAAGGGTCTACAGACACATGCGGTTGGAATGTTATGCACAGAGTTGGTGGCACCAGATTGAAGGGAGTATGATGATTTGAACTCTGCATTGATATGTGTACTCTGCCATTGTATAATCAAGACTCAGTTTCAAACGTGTGACCTACTTGACCACTGTGTAGGCCTGTGGAGTGTGGGCTTTTTATTCACACCCATACGCTGGCCTGGCGTACGCCGGTCCAGCCCACTCTGCTCACGCTTACAGGGGGGGACGTAATGAGCTACATTCCGCGCTCTTTCCCACTGCCTGGGGTAACATGGTTGCGTCCACTGTTCACAACACTCCAGACACCAGCAGTATATGTCGACATGGGCATGTCTGTGGTCTGCATACTGCGGTCTGTCCAGCACATCCACGTCACACTTGGCATTGTGTACATTCTCATTCATGGGTCACTTGCCTCCTTCGCACATGCCTGGTTCCAACCTCTCCCCACATTCTGCTATTGTGTGGCTGAGGTGCCATGCCATTGATGGCTCATGTACATGGTTTGCCCAGGTCACCACAGTTGTGCTGTCATGTCTGGTAGATGGGCATGTTGTTTGGCATGTCGTGTGTGAGTTTGTAACGTGTGCATTCCCAGAGTTGTGAGTTGCATGATTGTGGAGTTTAGGTGTGTGGTGTGTTCATTTGGTACTTACCAACGGGCACTGCATTCCCATAGGTGCCATCCTGATGGTGCTGGTTGATGATGGACTGTCGGAAGATGAAGGAATCCTGCACACTGCCTGGGTAGTTGGCAACGACATTAGTGAAGAGTCCCCGGTTGTCCACTATTGCCTGCACATTGATGGAATGCGTGTGCTTCCTGCTGCAGTGATTGTGTGCAGTGGCAGCATTGGGCACGGGGAATACATGTGTGCAGTCAATTGCCCCCAACACGTGCGGGAAGGTAGCTATGGCTTAGAAGCCTTGCTGGGTTTCCAGCTGTTACTGTGCAGTGTGTGGGAAGCAAAGTTACTGGGGTACCAAGCTGGTGATGGCATCCAAGACAGGTGTGGGGTACTTTGATGGGGCTGGCTGTGAGACTCCTCCGACTCTGGCAGTTGTTGGTTGGAAGGTCCCAGAGGCCAACATGTGCAGCACAGCCAGCAGCTTTGTCTGTGAAGGGATGTTGGTTGTCTGCTGTTTTGGTACAGTCGGCCTGTGGGCAATGATGATCAGGATGCGTAGGATGGTTGTCCTTTTGAGCCTGTTATGGGCAATGACATCCTCTGGTGTTCAGTCTGTGTGGCTGGTGTGAATTCTGAGGTCCGCTGTCTTTGTCTGCGCTGCCTCTCTGGTAGTCCAGGGTGGGTGGGCAGGTCCAGGGGTGTGGCGGGCCTGTGGGTTGTGGCGGTGGGTGTTGTGGCCCTCTTGGGGTTCCAAGCTGCATGATCACTGGCTCCATGGCATCTGTTGATCTTCAGGTGTGGGAGTGTGCTGGGCTCCCTTTCATTGTGCAGGTTGTCATCCGACTTCACACCAGATAAGAGCAGGTGTTACTGTGCCTTTTCGCATATTTTGTGAACTTATCACTGATCTGGCTGGTCGTTGAGAATGTTGCGAAGTGGTGTTGTGGCTTTTTGCACTGGAACGTCTACTCTGCATCTCATTAGCGTTAGTTGCCGGTGTCATCTGTTGTGATGTTTATTGCGGCTGCTATCGCTGGAAAACTGGTGATATCGGCTGTTAGCACCAGCTTGTGAATAGTGTGATGAATTTATCGCCACTTTGGCGGCAATAAAGTGCCGCTACCTCGGCAATAGGTCCTTGAGAATATGTGCCTATGTTACATGTGCCATTCCAAGAGAAGAAGGAGAAAAGAGCTTGTGACAACAAATTTTACGGTTTCAAAGTCATCGATGTGGGAAATACTGTAGACGAAAATACAAGTGTAAAGGGAAATTTTATACAAAAAGTTGTTTTGGATTCCCACGTCCAATAATTTCTAAAGGAAGAGTAAATAGTTTTTTGAAAGCAGTAAGGTATACAATAACTCGGAAATCTCTGAAAAATATGTATAACTTAAAAAATACAATGATTCAAAGTACATTAATGACTGCAATCCAGTTATTTAAAAAATGTGGAAAAAGTGTCTTAAGTTTGACACTCATGCCCCCATTGTTTTCGCCATATCTAGTTTTTTAAATTCAATGTAGCACGTACGGTGGACTTTTCTAAGCTAATAATCATGATTGCAGCATTTTAATTCCATTTTCCACTCATCTTATTCTGGTTTCAGTGTTTCAATTCGATTTGTTTTTTTGGCAATGAATTTCTGATCACAGATGAATGTACTGTACCTTACTACCAGATCGGGACCAGGTCAAAGAAGAACCAAAAATGCACTTTATTACAGTCAATATGCTTTTAAATGTACAGCTTTTTTTCATTGTAAGGTCATGTATTATCCAATATTTAATTGCACATATTTCTTGTGTTTTTTATGACCATGCACTTTTATGGTCCTTGAGATCGAAATAAAGTTATCGAATGGAATGGAATGCAAACAAGGATATTCAATATGTTGCAGATAATTCAATTTGCTCGCTATGTAACATACATCATATATAAACAAATCTGAAAAGACAGAGATGAAAGAAATATGGGAAGAAATTTCAGAGAAGAGTCTTAGTAAGAAATTGTACAGCTTTAGCTTCAAAATGCTTTCCCATCGAGAGATTGGATCCTATGAATGTTCAGATCGCTTGAGCTCTGCCAGTTTATATTCAAAGTCAAGAGGAATCATTTGGGTAAGTTTAGGTCTTGCCTCCACACGAAATAGAGTATTGAAATCTTGATAAGAAATCGAATACTTAGCAGAGAATGAACCAGAAGGTACAGATATTGTTAACCCCTTGGGTGCTCATGACGAGCTAGACTTGTCATGGCACACAGTGGGCGTGTGCTCATGATGAGTCCAGCTCGTCATGACACCCAGCACCAGAAATCCCTCTGGTGCAGGCACCAGAGGGATTCCCTTTTCTCCCCTAAAGCCTCGGGAGCTGGGGAAGAGCTTCCCCAGCTCCCGAGGCCCCCTACCTGGTTTCCTTGAAATGACGATCGGCGCGCATGTCGCGCTGATGTCATTTCAGTGAAACCGAAACTGAAACGAGCCAAGAGGCTCCTTTCAGTTTCAGTTTCTAGGTGCTCAGGGGGCTACCTCAGCCCCCTTAGCTCGTAGAAACTTAGGCGAGGTATCGTTGGAAAGGGTAGAATCTCCCCTTTCCAATGGTACCCCTCCCTAGTGGATCCCTGCTTGGGGATCACCCACTAGGTACCAGGGAGGGGGAGCGGCCCCTTGGGAAAGGGCCTTTGCTCCCCCCATAAAAATGTTGGCATGATTAGCCTTGTAGCTCCCAATCTGCCCCCCCCCCCCCCGGCGGTAGAAAGCTCACTAGACACCAGGGATTTTTTATGGGATATTTATTAGGGAAAGGGGGTTGCCCAAAATAGACATACCGATGCCCCCACCCCCGGCCACAAAATTACAGTCTTTCTGCCCCCCCTGGGGGGCAGATGGGTCAGTAGCCCCCAATCTACCCCCCCAGGGGGCAGAAAGCCCACTTGACGCCAGGGATTTTTTTTCACACAATTGTTTTTAGGGTGGGGCTGCGAAAACGGGCATGCCAAAGCCCCCACCACCATTACAGCCTTTCTGCCACCCCAGGGGGGCAGATGGGGGCAGTAGCCCCCTATCTACCCCCCCCGGGGTGGCAAAAGCCCACTAAACGCCAGGGATATTTTGGGGCAAATCTGAATTAGGGTGGGGGCTGCCCAAAATGGCAGTAGCCCCCAATCTGCCCCCCTGAGGGCAATAAGCCCACTGTCAGAGATTTTTGGGGGCATATTTTTATTAGGGTGGGGGCAATTGCACACCCTTTTTTGGCAACCCCGACCCTAATTAACATTTGCTAAAATAAATCCCTGGCGTCTAGTAGGCTTTCTGCCCGGGCAGATGGGGGCATTAGCCCCCATTCTGCACCCCCGGGGGAGCAAAAAGCCCACTAGTCGCCAGGGATTTTTTTAAGGCAAATTTGAATTAGGGTGGGGGCTGCCCAAAACAGGCATGCCCATGCCCCCACCCCCTCCCCTGCAAAATTTACAGCCTTCCTGCCCCCCTGGGGGGCAGATGGGGGCATTAGCCCCCAATCTGCCCCCCGGGGAGGCAAAATCCCCAGTTGACGCCAGGGATTTTTTTGGCAAATTTTAATTAGGGTGGGTGCATTGGCTTGCCCGTTTTGGGCAGCACCCACCTTAATTAAAATTTGCCCAAAAAACTCCCTGGCGTCTAGTGGACTTTCAGCACTCCCTGGGAGGCAGATGGGGGCATTAGCCCCCATCTGCCCCTCCGGGGGAAGCAAAAAGCCCTCTAGACGCCAGGGTTTTTTGGGGGGCAAATTTGAATTAGAGTGGGGCAGCCCAAAACAGGCATGCCCGTGCCCCCACCCCTGCAAAAATTACAGCCTTCCTTCCCCCCCGGGGGGCAGATAGGGAAGTAGCCCCAATCTGCTCCCCCGGGGGAACAAAAAGCCCACTAGACAGCAGGGAGTTTTTTGGGCAAATTTTTATTAGAGTGGGGGCATTGGCATGCCCGTTTTTGGCAACCCCCACCCTAATTAAAATTTGCTCAAAAAATCCCTGGTGTCTAGTAGGCTTTCGGGGGCATTAGCCCCAATATGCACCCCCGGGGGGGCAAAATGCTCACTAGTCGCCAGAGATATTTTTGGGCAAATCTGAATTAGGGTGGGGGCTGCCCAAAATGGGCATGCCCATGCCTCCACCACTCCCCTGCAAAAATTATAGCCTTCCTGCCCACCTGGGGGGCAGATGGGGCAGTAGCCCCCAATCTGCCCCCCGGGGGGGCAAAAAGGCCACTAGATGCCAGGGATTTTTTTGGGCAAATTTTTATTAGGGTGGGGGCATTGGTATGCCCATTTTTGGCAACCCCCACCCTAATTAAAATTTGCTCGAAAAAATCCCTGGCGTCTAATAGGTTTTCTGCCTGTTCAGATGGGGGCATTAGCCCCCAATCTGCACCCCCGGAGGGGCAAAAAGCCCACTAGTCGCCAGGGATTTTTTTTAGGCAAATTTGAATTAGGGTGGGGGCTGCCCAAAACAGGCATGACCATGACCCCACCCCTCCTCAAAAATTGCAGCCTTCCTGCCCCCCTGGAGAGCAGATGGGGCAGTAGCTGCAAAAATGTTTATTAGGGTGGGGGCATTGGCATGCCCGTTTTGGGCAACCCCCTACCCTAATTAAAATTTGCTTAAAAAAATCCCTGGCATCTAGTAGGCTTTCTGCCCCCCCTGCGGAGCAGATGGGGCATTAGCCCCCAATCTGCACCCCAGGGGGGGCAAAAAGTCCACTAATTGCCAGGATTTTTTTTGAGGCAAATTTGAATTAGGGTGGGCAAGCCCATGCCCCCACCACCTCCCCTGCAAAAAATACAGCCTTCCTGCCCCCCCGTGGGGCATAAAGCCCAGTAGACACCATGGATTTTTGGGGAACATTTTAATTAGGGTGGGGGCATTGGCATGCCCGTTTTGGGAAGCCCCTACCCTAATTAAAATTTGCCCAAAAAAATCGCTGGCGTCTAGTGGACTTTCATCCCCCCGGGTGGCAGATGTGGGCATTAGCACCTAATCTGCCCTGCCGGGGGGGCAAAAAGCCCACTAGACGCCAGGTTTTTTTTTGGGGCATATTTGAATTAGAGTGGGGATGCCCAAAACGTGCATGCCCATGCCCCCACGCCCTCCCCCACAAAAATTACAGCCTTCCTACCCTCCCCTGGGGGGCAGATGGGGCAGTAGCTTGAATCTGCCCTGCCGGAGGGGGGCTAAAAGCCCACTAGGCGCCAGGAATTTTTTGGGCACATTTTAATTAGGGTGGAGGCTGCCCAAAACGGTCATGCCAATGCCCCCACCCCCACCCGCAATAATTACAGTCTTTCTGCCCCCCCTGGGGGAATATGGGGGCAGTAGCCCACAATCTGCCCCCGGGGGCAAAAAGCCCATTAGACGCCAACGATTACGCAGTTTTTTTTTTATGTGTGGGGGTGGGGGCTGCCCAGAATGGGCATACCAATGCCCCCACCCCCCAAACAAATAGCCACAGTGTTTCTGCCCCTCTTGGGGGCATATCAGGGCAACCCCACCCCTGATATTCCCCCCAGGGCAGCAGAAAGCAGACTAAGCACAGATTTGTTTTTAGCAATAGGCCTACCTATCGATTTTGGGCCCTAGCGCAGCCGGCACATCGGGAAACTTAGCAAACCTGTACATTTTTACAAACTAGACACCCAGGGGAATCCAGGATGGGGTAACTTGACTGGCTCTCACCAGGTTCTGTTATCCAGATTCCCTTGCAAACCTAAAAATGTATTTAAAAAACCACATTTTCCTCACATTTCTGTGGTGAAAAGTTCTGGAATCTGCGTGGATCCACAAAATTCCACCCACCCCGCATTCTCCAAAGTCTTCCAAGAAAGATGGTACCTCACTTGCGTGGGTAGGCCTAGTGCCTGTGACAGGAAATGGCCCAAAACGCAACGTGGACACACCACATTTTCACAGTGAAAACGGACCCTTTTTTTGCAAAGTGCCTAGCTGTAGATTTTGAATCCTAGCTCTGCTGGCACCTAGGGAAACCTAGCAAACCTATGCATTTTTGAAAACTAGACACCCAGGGTAATCCAGGATGGGGTGACTTGACTGGCTCTCACCAGGTTCTGTTACCCAGAATCCCTTGCAAACCTAAAAATGTGTCCAAAAAAACAAATTTTCTTCACATTACTGTTGTGGAAAGTTCTGGACTCTGCGTGGATCCACAAAATTCCACACAACCCACGTTTCCCAAAGCCTTCCAATTCAAAATGGTGCCTCACTCGTGTGGGAGGCTCAAGTACCCGCGACAGGCAGGGGCCCAAAACATATTGAGGCAACATCAAAATTGCCTATCACCAAAAAACCTGGTTTTGCAAGGGAGGTCACCTGGGTTTTTGGCCCTGTGCTCAGCGGCCATCTAGGGAAACCTACCAAACCCACAAATTTCTGAAAACTAGACAACCGGGGGATTCCAGGGAGGTATAGCTTGCATGGATCCCCCAACGTTTCCTTACCCAGAATCCCCTGCAAACCTCATTTTTAGCTGAAAAATCACTTTTTTCACACGTTTTTGTGTGGGAAAGTTGTGGCATCACTGGGCTGACACAAATTTCTTACCACCCAGCGTTCCCGCGGGTCTCCCGATAAAAATGGTGCCTCACTCGTGTGGGTGTCCCAAGTACCCGCGACAGGCGGGGGCCCAAAACGTATTGAGGCGACATCAATGTTGTCTACATTACATATATAAAGATTTGGAAAATATCTTTTTTTACTGCTGCAACGTTGTAGAGCAAAATGGAAGAAAATTGGAAACCAAAATTTTTTTTTTTAATGCAAGTCAAATATCTGTTTTAGGAAGAACTTTTATAGAAGTGGCTATTATTTTCCTTGATGGTCCTACTACAACATCTGAACACTATACTGTGTATTTAAAGTGTAATAAAAGATGGACACATTGCAATGATGCCCACTTGGAATTCATACCTAGATTGCCTTATGAATTACCAAATTCATATTTGTTATTTTTAGGCCTGGGTGGTGAACTTCGCTCCATTCGTGGAGTTTGCGGAGTTCTCTGCACTTTGCGGAGCTCGCAGAGTGCCGAAAACTCTGCTTCACTATGTGCAGCGGAGTTTTTTCCCCGTTGGCGATTGCGTACGGTAAGTTTGCGAGTGCGAGCTGCTGCTCGGGTAGAAATTGTACCCGAGCGGCAGGAACACCAGCACCAGCAGTAGTTCGCACTGCACTCCGCCACTCAGGGAACTTTACAGAGTTTTTTTGTAACTTCGCAGAGTTCCGCGTAGCAAAACTCCGCGAACTACGCACCGCCGAGTAATGTAAGCAAAAGTTTTGAGTACCTCATTCGGCCTATTGGGAAGATGTTAACAGAAAGCAGACAGGAGTGCCGACTATTAGTATTTATATAATAAGTGTTTGGAATAATATTTGCGCTAAGTGACGTTGCATTTGGCAAATGTATTTGAGATAAATGATAGTTAATGTAGATGAAGGAAGTAATTGAAAAAGTGTATATAGAAAAATACATAGTTACACATATTGAAAATGATACTCTACTCTGACTTTTATTTTCTACAATCAAGTTGATTGTTTTTTTCCCCGCTGTTCAATGACGATACTACATTGAAATCACTGTGTATGGTGAAGTTAAGTGGAATCAGAGAACAGAAAAAAAAGGAAACTGAAAATGTTATGTAATTCTGAATGTATGTTGTGTTCTTAAAAATATGATATTATAATTTCTGTAATATATTATCATTCAATAACAGTTTTTCTTCTTTATAGTAGCTACAGTTGAAATTTGAAAAGAGTTTTAATACTGTTTATGATAATATTACTCTAAAATACTGAGTTATGAATCTAAATTACTTAAAAGGTAAGAATACATAATAGAATATGCATGATAACGTGAAAAAAATCATGTTTATTTATGTGTTATTTGTTTCTAACATAAATAAAGTTGATCCTTTACACTATTTGAAAACTATCATCATGTTGCTTATTTAATCAGCCAGACAGTCATCCTTTCACGTAGACACTACCCACAGTCTCATTTATTCTCTCTAGCACAACTCTTGCACTAATAGGATAACCCAGGCATTACCCTTGCATTCTTTCTTTCACACAGACACTACCCATGTACTCATTTAATCATCCAGGCACTACTCCTGCACTCATGCAATTATCCATGCAATACCCATGCACTCATAAAATAACTCCTTCACTATTCTTGCACTCAACCATTCACTCAGGCACCTACCTATTCACTCATCCAATGACCCAGGATTACTCTTGCAGTCAACCTTTTACTCAGTCACTATCCATGCACTGATCTAAGCACCCAGACATTAGTCTTCCACTCAACCATTCACTCAGGCACTACCAATGCACTCATCCATTCACTCAGGCACTATCCATGCACTCATCCAATGACCCAGGCATTACCCTTGCACTCATACTTTCACTCAGGTACTTCTCATACACTCATACAATCACCCAGACACTACCCCTGCACTCATTCAATTACCCAGGCACTACCCATGTACTTATGCAATCACTCCGGCACTACTCTTGCACTCACCCATTCACTCAGGCACTATCCATGCACTCATCCATTCTCTCAGGCACTACCCATGCACTCATCCGATGACCCAGGGATTACTCTTGCAGTCATTCTTTTACTCAGACACTACCAATGCACTGATCTAAGCACCCAGACATTACTCTTGCCCTCATGAAGTCACTCAGGCACTACCCATGCACTAATCCAATCATCCAGGCACTACCCCTACACTTATGCAATCACCCAGACACTGCCCATGTACTCATGCAATCACTCAGACACAACCCTTGCACTCAACTATTCAGTCAGGCACTACCCATGCACTCATCCATTCTCTCAGGCACTACCCATGCACTACCCATGCACTCATCCAATGACCCAGTAAATATTTTACTCAGGCACTACCCATGCACTGATCTCATCACCCAGATATCACCTTTGCACTCATTAAGTCACTCAGGCCCTACTTATGCACTCATCCAATCACCCAGACACTACCTTTGCACTTATGCAATCACCCAGGCACTGCCCATGCACTCATGCAATCAGTCAGTCACTACTTTTGCACTCAACCATTCACTCAGGCACTACCCAAGCACATAGCATACATAGAATTGACAGTGCTTCAGAATCATCATATTCATCCCAATCAGTCACGCAAAGAGTAACAGTTCTATATTCGTAAGTTGGCGGGGGAGTAATTCACGATAATAGTGGGGTAGCCCATCCTGTCCGAGCCTGACGCTGCTGGGGGATATCAGGCGTCCCCATCAGCATTGGCAGCGCAAATCATACCCATAGAATACACAATACCATAAACGCACTCACATGGGTACCACAGCACAACTCACACGCCCAACCCAAACCCTATAAAAGCAGGAGTATACCAGCCCAATCCCCGTGCTATCAGCTAGGATTAGGCTGCGGATCCTGTATTAGCATCGACGCGACATCATTATTTACAATGGGATGTGACAGAAGATAACCCTTAAGGGGACCCCAAATATCCACGGGTTTAGAGGCAGTAGGCAGAATCTCCGCGTATCTGAGCAACGTGTCCTGACAGTGTACCATGTCCTGTACCCATTCTTAACATTTTGGGGCTCTACCTCTCCCCCATCGACAGGCCACTCGTCTTTTCGCTAATAGAAGAGCAACAGTTATGAATTTACGGTACGGCCTCCTTATTGTTTTGGTATAACCCAATAGTGCCTGTGTTGGAGATGGACTCAGCGGGGTGTCAATCATTTCGGAAAGGCCCGTGTAAACTTGCTGCCAATATCTAGCAATGTCATGGCATCCCCAAGCCAGATGTAAAAAGTCCGCTGCTGGCGCGGGACAGCGCCCACAGAGGTCATCCTCCCGGAGACCAAATCTGCACAGTTGAGCGGGAGTGTAATAAAGTCTGTGCAAGAATTTATAATGAATAGTCCTGAATCTGCTGCTGGATGATATCTGCTCGGTCTGTTGGCAGCAGAAACTCCAAAGCTTGTCTTCTATGAGTGTGCCCAGTTCCTCCTCCCATCTAGTGCGTGCTTTGCAAGGCCCAGGAACGAGTGAGGTGTGCAGTGAGTGATACAGTGTAGAGACTGCGTGTGCAGGGGAGTTAGCTTGGAGCAGCTGGTGCAGTGGCGCCAATGTGGGTGGTTCGTCAGGGAACGCCTCAGTCACCGCTTGAATTCCACTGCGTAGGCGGATATACAGAAATGTGTCCATGGGTGTAGGTGTCTGGTCCCCAAACATATGCGCCTTTGAATGAAAAAGGCCCCCCTGATAAAGATCACCCCATGTCTTAATTTTAAGTTTGGTCATAACATTTTTAAACAATTGTTCCTGCAGCAGAGGTAATGAAGGGTGGTACGCTAGTGGGAGCAATGGGGAATAAACTAGTGACGTCTGGACTTTTTTCGCAATTTGCCGCCAGGCTAGAATGGAGCTGAAGATAGGAGTTTGATATGCAGCCTGTGTCTCAGGTTTACTAAATAATGCCCCTTCAAGCGGGATCGGCGCCGCCAACCAATGTTCGACCGCAACCTGGGCCATAAAAGGGGGGGGATGAATCCAATAATAAACAAAATGGGCCTGTGCGCTATGATAATATAGTTCAAAATCCGGTAAATCAAAGCCTCCCTGAGCAAATGGGCGAATCAGAGTATCCCAGCTCAGCCAAGGTCGCTTACCTCCCCAGACCAGCCGGATGAGTTCAGAGCGCAAGATTTTGAAAAAGGTCTTGCCTGGATGGTAAGGGATGTTTAGAAATAAATAAAGGAGTTTTGGGAGAATGACCATCTTAATGAGGGATGCTCGGCCCGCCATGGAGAGAGGGAGCGTGATCCATCTTGTAACGCACGTCTGAATATGGTCCATTGCACGGCCATAGTTCAGCCGCATTAGTTCCTCTAGGTCCCGAGAGATCATTATTCCCAGATATCTGACTTCACTGTCGCACCACTGCAAAGGATAGTCGAGGGGGAAGGGCTGTGCCGCCGTGGTAAGAGGGAGTATAGTAGATTTTCCCCAGTTAATGTGAATACCGGACATTATAGCAAATTGGATAAAGTCCCTTATAATAGGGTTAAGATTGACGGATGGATCTCTGATGTACAGCGTAATGTCATCCGCGTAAAGGGATATTAGAACGTGTCGCTGGAAACAGCGCAGAGCTTTGTCTCGGTGGCGTTGCCGGAGCCTGGCAGCCAGAGGTTCCATGGCCAGAGCAAATAAAAGGGGAGACAGGGGGCATCCCTGGCGAGTGGCCGGTGATATCATAAAGGCCTCGGCTATCCGGCCATTAACACTTACCCTGGCCATGGGTTTATGATAAAGTATTGTAATCCACTTCAAAAATCCTATGGGTAGCCCCATGTTGCGTAATATACAAAGAAGGTAGTCCCATTCCAATGAGTCAAAGGCTTTGGTGGCATCTAAAAAGACTGCCACCATTGGTAAGCCAGGGTCGACATTTTGCAATATCGAGAATAGTGTACGCAGGTTATGTGAGGTGGTTCTGCCGGGAATAAATCCTGCTTGATCAGATAACGCCAGTCCCTCCATCAATAACTTCAGGCGATTAGCCAGAACCTTAGTCAAGATCTTAGCATCGCAGTTGATTAGGGAAAGGGGACGATAGGAGTCACAGGACTGAGGCTGCTTCCCAGGTTTAAGCAGAGAGGTGATTAAAGCCTCCTGCATTGACGGAGGGAGTGTCCCGGACTCATGTGCCTCCAGGAAGACCTCTCGAAGCACTGGTGCCAGCATGTCCACATAAGCCTGGTAGAAATCTATGGGTAAACCGTCCAGACCCGGCGCCTTCCCAGGTGCCATCTGCCCTATGGCATCCCTGATTTCATCCAATCCAATGGGCGCAGCCAAGAACTCTCGTTGATAATCCGGCAGCCATCCCAAAGTGATCTCCCTAAGGTATTCATCCATTTCCAGGGTACCTACTCTGGTAGTGGTATAGAGTGACGCACAGTGTGTAGTGAAGGCGGCCATGATCGATTGTGTGTCGCGCAGAGGTTCCCCTCCGTCACCCTCTAACTCCAGGACAAAATTAGACCACCGAGGGGGCCTCGCAACTCCCGCCAGAAACTTACCCAGGTGTTCTCCCTCTCCGTATGCCCTAGCCTTGAAATATTTACTTCGGAAGTGAACCTCCCGATCAGCAGTGGATTTATAGTCAGTCAATGCTGTTCTGAATTGGAATTGTGCATCTACGTTAGTAGCGAAGTCTGAACGGGTTTCCAGTGTGTGCAGCGTGTGCTCCAGTTTCTGTAATGTGTTACGCAGCGCACGCAGTACTCCCGAGCTCTTGGAAATACAAATACCCCGCACTGTGACTTTCAGCACCTCCCACATAGTTGCCATACATTCTACCGACCCCCTATTATGTAAGAGGAATTCTTCAATTTCTTGTCCCAACTCAGTATGGAAGAGTTCATCAAGTAAAATGTTGGGCTGTAGCCTCCATGCGAGTGGCCTCCCCACTATGTCCAGCAACCGGAACTTAGCCATTACCGGGGAGTGATCGGAGAACGTACGACCCAAATGCTGTGCCGCTGCCAAAGACGGGGCCTGCCCCGAGAGATTAAGATGTAGTCCAATCTAGCCCAATAAGCGTGTGCAGTATTCCAATGTGTGCCTTCCGTCAGCTTTGGGTGTAAGTGCCGCCAAGCGTCTATGACGTCTTGGTTGTCACATAGGTCCCGCAAATATCTGTGCGTGTTAGTGTAGTGATGCGCAGCAGGGTTAGATCTATCTAAGACTGGGTTGAGAACAGCGTTAAAGTCCCCGCCCCATATCATGTGTGTCGACCCTATGTCTCGTATCCTATTCCAGAGGGCAATGAAACTGCTAGGATCATCATAGTTGGGGCCGTAAGAGCAGGCCAATGTGATTGTTTCATTACCAATCCTGCCCCACGTTAAACAGTACCGTCCCTCCCGGTCTACAGCATCTCCCAGAGGGGTGTATGGGATAGTTCTTTTAATCAGGATAGCAGTACCTCTAGCATAAGAAGAGTATGGAGCGAAGACAGAATGTGCCGCCCATCTGGAAGCGAAGCTACCCCTGCGCTGAGGGTCCATGTGGGTCTCTTGTAGAAATACTATCTGCACATTCAGTCTATCTAATGCATTTCCTATCTGTCTGCGCTTCCTGGGGTCACCCAGTCCCCGAACGTTCCAAGTGATAGTGGAGATCAGTCCCCCCAAGTTAGTATCAATGTTGCTGTCGTGACTCATGTTCCCAGCAAGAATGCGTTTGTTCAATGTGGGCACCATCAAGCGCCATCTCTATTGCTACCTTTGCCATGCACCTTGTTGGACTTGGCCCTTTTTGCAGGGTCATACCTAAACTTTTTGCATTCCTCCTGTATTTTTTCTGACCTGTTGTTGGCTGTTTTAGGACTCTGGGCACCGTACCACTGCTGATCAGTGCTAAGGTGCATATGCTCTCCCTGTGGTAAAATGTATACATTGATTGGTGTCCATGTTTGGCTTATTTGGTTTACTATCAGCCCCTAGTAAAGTGCACCAGGAGTGCCAGGGCTTGTAAATACAAATGCTGCTGGTGGGCTTGCAGCACTGGTTGTGCCACCCACAGAAGCGGCCTAGTAAAATGTGTCTAGGGTCTGCCACTGCAGAACCTGCGCGCGGTCTGGTACTGTCGCGCTGATTGCGCAAGTGCACCTACTTGCCAGTCCCCAAACCTTCACTTAAATACATATTAGCCACCCCTCTGGTAAGCCCAAGGGCAGGGTGCATTGTAGGTATAAGGTAGCACATGCCCTGATGTGTGTGGCATGTCCTAATAGTGAATTACAGCCATTTTCGTTTTTCACTATTGAAGGCTACCTGCTCTCCATAGGCCAGAATGGGCTGCTGGAATTACTACACGCTGTAGTCCCAGTGGACTCATAGAGCATGGTAGAAAGTCAAGTTTAGTATGCCTGAACTCAGAATAATAAAATACTTCTTTTAGTAAAGTTTATTTTAATATCCTGTGTTTGTAAATACTACTTTTAGAAAGTTAGTATTTACTGACCTGGCCATTTCAGTCCGCCTCTGCTGTGTGTGTGTGTTCTGCCTAGCAACAGTGAGGAGCAGGGCTGGGGAATTCCAGGAGACAGGCTGGCTGCCAGGTGGTGGGTAGAGAGATTACACCAGGATGGGTGGGAGGAGTACACCTTTGACTCTGAATAGACCTGTGCTCTGCCTCCACAATGCCGGCTCCGCCCCCTGTGGAGCGGCTGATGTCTCTGCCCTGCTGCTGAAAGGAAAGAGCAGAGTCACCACAACAAAGTGCTCCAGAACTGGACTGAGCCAGGCCCAGGCCCCCTGGCGACAAAGAACAAAAGAATTGTGCTATAAAAGAAGGAGCACTGCTCCTAAGAAATCAGATCCTGTTTGCGCCAAGACGAACCTCTGCCTGAAGGAGAAGGACCTGGAGAAGCTGAAGGAGGGATACTGTCTCTCTGCCTGAGAGACTGGCCTGCAGTGGGTGCCTGTCTGCTGGAAGGAGAGGAAAAGACTAAAGGAAAAGACTTTGCATCAACTTGTGCTTTCAAACAATCTCCAAGGGCTTGCTTGTGAACTTGCCCCCTGATCTGCGCCCCAGGAACAGTGGGCGCTACCTTTCCCCCAGAAGAGGAGAAGTGGCTGGAAGCGATCCTGTGAAGCTGACTCCCAGAGAACCTGTGTGCCTCCCCCCCTTTCCCAGCACCGCGACATCTGCCACCTGGGGCTACCACGAGCACCGCGAGGACCTGTCTACCTGGTCCCCACACCACAAGTACCTGCCCCTCCGAGCCATAGCTCGCACCGTAAGAAAAGGAACCTGAGTGTCTGCGCACCGAGCCTTGGCGACCCCGCGCCGCCGAGATCACCGCAAGGACCTGCGACATACTGGTGATCTCCTGAGAAGCTGACAGCGCTGCGACGCGCTGAAGAATTACCTCCGCAGCTGCCCCTCCTGCTTCTGCCCCTTCGTTGTGAGCTGTGACCTTCCCGAGCGCCCCACGAAGCTTCGCCGTCCCCTGGACATCGGGGAATGCAGCACGATGTAGGACGCCCTTGTATGGGACTGTGAGGCCGCCACGAACATCCCCCGTGAAGGAACAAAGGTATTGTGACTTTGGCGCACTGTGATACGGCCCGTACTTGCCTTGGTACAGCGCGTCCCTGCATTGGAAGCATTTGTACCTGACGCGCTGTAGTATGGCCCGTACTTGCCTTGGTGCGGCACGTCCCTGCCTTTGAAGTATCTTGCGACCTGTGCCCTGGTACGACCCATACTCGTCTCTGTTTGAGCCGTACCTGTGTTGCCGTCCGTGTACTGCACGTCCCTGCAACTGTACGGTCCGTACAGCATCGAAAGCATTGCCGGCGCTCACGCGGGAAGCGTGAGACTTGGCAAGCGAAGCCTTGAACGTGTTCGACGAGTACCTACGTAGGTACGGCCCGTACGGCTCAAGGTCAGCATACACGTACTCACGCGAGAAGCATGAGGAACGGCGCGACGTACCCAGATAGCGGTACGAAGCGTACCTGAGGCGCTACGAAGTGCACAACCCCCCCAAGAAGCTTATTTTTAACAGAACTGTGCCATTGTATCATCTGTGGACTGCCTTTTAACCCTTTAAGAGTAACTGGATCAGCATGTAACCAAGAGACTGTATTTTATCAGCCTGCCTGAAAGAAATCTTTTATATAAAGACCTATATTTTTACAGAAATACAGCCTTGTGTCTTCGTGTGGTGGGGAGGTAATCCTACGCCCTGACTTAGAGGAAAGGGTCCCTGCTTGTCGCAAGTGCATACCTGCGCCAACCAGAGACCCCGGATTCTAACATTGGTGGCAGCGGTGTGGATTTACGGATTTGCGTTCTTGGTGTCTGCGCAGTGATTACTAACCATTGCACAGTGAGGACAGTCCAGTAGCGTGAGCCACAGAACTTTTTAACTTCGCTCGCCAAGAAAGAAGATCCCTTGTGTTTGGAGTCATGCCTGGCCCAAACAGCATTGAAAAATCAATCTCTGAAACCTCTGAAATCCTAGGAATGGAATGGGAGGCGTCAAAACTGGACAGCTACAAGAGAACTGAACTCAAGTACTTCTGCAGGAAGCTCAAGGTTCCACATGCAGGATGCAAAAACAGATCAGATCTCTACAAGGCGCTGAAAGCCTGGATTGAATCAAGGGGTGCAACTAAGGAAGTTACACCATTGAAACCAGCGGAAAGCGTTCGCAGTTTTGGCAGAGGCCTGTCGCTAGAGGAGCTGGCAGACAGACAGGCCACCACGGATCATGAGATAACATTGGCAAAGCTGGAATTAGAAAGCCAATTGGAGCTAGAAAGCAAAAAGCTGGCTCTGCGCCAACCAGAGACCCTGGATTCTAACACACCTGATAGGGAATAAGTCAGCGCTGTGCGTTGTGTCACAATCCAGTCCATTCTCACCCAACACATATACAATTCCCGGAGAACAACCCCCCCCACCCACACCAACATCCCAATCATGCCAGGCATGTTTCCCTCCCCCCACAAACCCAAGAAACCAAATCCTCATCCAAGTGGGGTACAACCATATTGGGGGACAAAAGGGGTCCAGACCCTCCTTCCATCTCCCCCGATATTACACCCGCAGCACGCTCGTCTCAGCAACTAGCGGCAAGCGCGGGAAGGGGAAAGGAAGTGCCAGGGCGAAAAGGTTGCTAAAGCACAACGGAAGCCTTTGAATTGCATGGGACCTTACAGCTTTTAGGCTTGAAACTTGAACCAATGAGTAGAGCAGTTTCTGCCGATAATAACAAGACATATCATAGAGTGGAGCTAGAAATACCACCATACATGGAAAATACACAAAGTACTAAGGAATCTTCTCATCAGTCCAGTGCAGAGGTAGGCGAGCGAGAACGGGCCCTCCCCGAGGGGGAACGTGTAGTGCCCTGTGGCCGCTTGTTGGCGCTGGATCTTGAAATAGATGCTGCTTTCCCTGGTGGACTATACGTAACTTAGCCGGATATATCATTGAGTATTGGATACCACTCTGGAGGAGCCTTTTTTTAACTGTCGCAAACTTGCGTTGCGCATCCTGCACTGACTGTGTGAAATCCGGGTAGAAGGAGAGCGTGGTGTTCTCAAACAGAACCGGTTATTTTTCATGGGCTAGGCGTAGTAGAGTGTCCCGATCCCTATAGTTCAAGAATCCGATGATGACAGGTCTAGGGGGGACACCAGGTATGGGCCTGGGGCCGAGAGAGCGATGGGCCCGCTCTACCACTAATTGCTGGGAGAAGACCTCCAGAACAAAAAGATCAGCCAGTAGCTTCTCAATGAAGTTTTCCATTTTGCCCACATTGGTGGACTCGGCAAGGCCAATAAGGCGCACATTGTTGTGCCTCGAACGCGCTTCTAAATCTTCATTTTTATCGGCGATCACCTTTAAAAGTCTCTCCATTTGGGATACTTTAGTGGCAGTGGCCGCAGCCCCGTCTTCCAGCCCAGAAACCCTCTGCTCCACTTCCTTCACTCTCTCCTCCTGCTGATCCAGTCGATGCACCACAGAATCAAGGCATTTTGACATACTGTCTATCTTAGAGTCAATAGAGGTGAGACTTGTTTGCATATTGAGCAGGAGTGCTTTCCAGTCCACCTCCGTGCCATCACCCCCATCAGAGTCACCATCCTTCGCCGTTGGGGCTCGGGGCTTTTTCTTATGGGACTCAAAGGGGAGCTTAGATTGTCTGGTGTCAGTTTTCCTCATGTTTACGATGTAGGCAGGGCAAGCTCCAGCACAGGTGAGCAGATCCGCAGCGCCCACGTCGCTCCACCGCGCAGTAGAAACCAATAATTGCACCACAGCGAGGAGTAGAAATTGGCCTTCCAGGTTCGCTCCCACCTTACAGGAATGCCCAGCTGCGATGTAGATTATTAAGATGGCCCCGATGATCGGTAAGGTGACCCCCCGTCGAGCTATAGGAAAGACATATCGCGCTTGAGGCCTCCACACCGTGAATACTCTTTCCCCTGCAATCAATGGGGTATTATGTCCGTAAATATCTCGTCTGCCAACTCCACGCTGTCTCACGTTCTAATGAAGGATGGGGTCAGCGGATGCAGCCCAACCAGGGCTGATGGAGCAGCACCGCCTCCCCACCTCCGCGTATGTCGCACTTCTTGGTGGCAGCGTAAGACCCTCTCCACCGCCTCTGAGGGCTGTCGAGGTATGAGTTTGAATTATCTTCCCCTGTTTGTCGCCACCTCACCTCACCGTCTATGTAGGTCTCACGGTGTCCTCCCCACTGCACCAGGGCTAACCGCCTTCACCTCGTGGTCTGCGCTGCGGCCGCCTGAGTCTTGCGGCCTTCCGGTCTCAGCAGGTCCCCGGTCTCGCGTGTGCACGCTCGCCGCCACTGTCTCCTAGGATGGCCCGCAGCTCCGCCCGTCTGCAGGAAGAACGCTCCTAACTCCGGAGCGCCGGGACAGATCGGCTCCAAAATTTCATCGAGCGCGCCCACACTCGACCTGCGCCGTAATTCCCACTGGGATGTGGGCTTCCGTGCTTTAGGATGGGCTTAAGGGTGTATGTAATCGCCCGGCTGGCGAGAGCCTCACGGGTGTGCGGCCATGTCGGTCTGGCGCCCTCTAGCGCCCCGACCCAGGCATTATCCTTGCACCCATCCTTCCACTAAGGTACTACCTATGCACTCATCCAATCACCCAGGCACTATCCCTGCACTCATGCAATCACCCAGGCACTACCTATCACTCATGCAATCACTCCAGAAATACTCGAGCACTCAACCATTCACTCAGGCAGTACCCATACACTCATCCATTCACTAAGGGACTGCCCATGCACACATGCAATCAAGGAGGCACTACCTATACACACATCCAAACAATCAGGAATTACCTACACAGTCATACAATCACCCAGGCACTACTCATGCACTCATACAATCACTCTGGCACTCCTCTTGCACTCAACCATTCACTCAGGCACTACACATGAATTTATCCATTCACTACCCATGCACTCATCAATTCACTCAGGCACTACCCAAGCACTCATCCAATCATTCAGGCAATACACCTGCACTCATAGAAACAGTTAGGCAGTACTCTTGCACTAATCATTTCACTCAGTCAGTACCCATGCAGTCATGCAATCACCCAGACACTACACATACACTCATACAACGACCCAGGCAATACGAATGCACTCATGCAATCTTTCAAACACTACTATTACACTCAACAATTCACTCAGGTATTATGCATACAGTCATCATTCACTCTGCCACTAATTATGCACATATCAAATCACCAAAGCACTACTCTTTAAGTAATTTATTCACTTATGTATTATGCATGTGCTCATCCACTCCCTGAGACACTAATTATGCACAACTCTAACATTCACCACACACACTTTATACAAGCAATCACTTTCACTACATACATGTTTTCTATTTTTACCCAGTATAGGTGGTTCCATGAGAATTGAAACAAAAGGAGGTGCGCTGAACAGTTAACATCTAGTCTGTTGTGTTTTCTTTATTCTCTTTCTTTATTTAAAAAATTGATAGAAAATAAAAAAAACACAACGGACTACATGTTCACTGTTCAGTGCACCTCCTTTTGTTTCAATTTGCTGTGGAAATCTGTTACCAGAGGCACCAAAAGGCGACAGGTGCCAGAGTATTATGCACGACCATCCTTATATGGTGGCAGGGATATAGTGAAGTGCTAACCAATATGTCCATCACCTTGTATCGTTTTGGTTCATGGTTCCCTGAGAACCGTTTTTTTGTGAACAATTTTGTATATTCTGATATTTTTTTTGTGGTGATCTTCAATTTTTTTAATGATAAAATAAAAGTTAAAGAGTCCAACTGTGGTGTTTCTTATAAATGAAGAAACACAAGCAAGAACCCTCCCCCCCCCAAAAAAATGCATTTATGTGCTTTCAGGAGAGTCTTGATGGCATCAATGGAGAGCTCTCCAAAACAAAGAGTTGTCATGCATTTTCGACAGTAGAGGTTGTGGAGTGGTCAATACAACCCCTTTAGAAATAGATGTTTGACTTCCATCATCAGTGGCTGCTTGTTCTCTTTTTTGGTGCTCCATCATCTTCCGAGCAAGATGAACAGGGTGGATAGTTTCCAGGTGCTTCTTCATTGAATAAGAACCACATGAGTACTTCTTTTCAGATCCTCTGTAGAGAACTTTTTGGCAGATTGTGAAGGTCACCTTCTGAGTGTTCACTCAGTGATGTCATTTGATATGTCATCAGTGATGTCATAAGTAATGTCACTGACCATGTCATGAGTGATGGAATATGTGACGTCATCAGCAATGCATTGCGGGGGCGCGAGTTATACGGCTGAATTTCTCGGGTTTTGTAAGAGTGAAATGTCAGATTAACCATATTGTCCCAGAAGCCTGTGTTTTTTTTAGTGAACATATATATCTATGTGTATATATGGATATATTACCTACTGGCAGTCGCCAGTAGGTAGTTATAGTTAGGACCTATTTTCCAAAGGAAATCTGCAACATTCTATTTGGAATAACGTTGGCGCCGATTGACGAATGTTCACGAAATTTTCCAAACTTTTGGCCAGCTCCGGTCTGCTCCTATCCTGACAATTTCACGGTGATTCGTCAAGCGGGGGCCGAGACAAAAGGGGGGTCCCAAAACGCATTTTCCCCATGCATTTTCCCATAGGACCTGTTGACGCAGCTACAGCACGAACTGCTGAACGGAATTACACCAAATTTGGCAAAGAGGTAGTCCTCAGTTCAGACTCGTGCCTTTTGCTTAAATGGTGTAAATCCGTTCAGTAGTTCCTGAGAAAATTAGAGTTAAAAAGATAGATATATCTGGGCGGAGCCTAACCACACATCTCATCGTGAGATCTGATTGGCTATCAGTACTTCATCCAAGAAGTGTTGGCAGCCATCTTGGGGCCAATATACATGATAGCACCTCATTAAAAAGCATTGCAGTTAATAGAAGGTTTTAAGACTTTAGTTACATTATAAATCATTTGTTGATAGTACCATACTCATTTTAGGAATTGTGGTATGTTCTAAGGTGATTTCACCATGTGAAAAAGCCTTCTGCTGGGATATCATGATTGAGAGAAAAATATTTTCTCATGCTTTTCCCACAGAGGTTTGGAAGGTGATCTATAAGCTAAACTGAGAGCTTATTTTCTGTAAATTCACATTATCTTTCTCAGTCATGTGAGAATGAAGTCTGACATTCTCAGTAAAACATGTACATCCAACAAGGGCAGAGACTGTCAGTTGATTCCTTTGTGGTCTACTGCAGCTTCCCGGAGTGTTCCAAAGAACAACTAGAGCGCTAACAGTCCTACTTATGATAAACGTATGGCACACCTGAAGCCATCTTGATTGGATTAAAGTGGTAACTCTTAAAACATTTATTTAAAAAGGAACAAAATGAGGGGGTTCATTTTTCCATAAAAAGTATGATTAGTGCTGCAGAAAGAAAAATTAGGGCACATTTTGAGTGACTTCTCAAATCCTCTTCTATTTCATTAAAAAATTCTGACATGCAGACTGTAACATGCACTTTCAATACCAGCAGCAGACTTCCCTGGTGAGCAGTAGCTTTACTACAGTGATCTAATGAGCAACAAGAGTGCTAACATTCTGAATTTATGGCAAATGTGTGACACATCTGAATGCCTTCTTGATGGAATCAAAGTAAAAAACTGAAAGTATTTCCTACTGAGGAGACTGCAGTAAATGAGGAAATTAAGAAACTTCATAACAAAAAAGTCTCCCAAGATGGCCACCAGAGACAAAAGAGCCCACATGTAGCCCAAATATCACTCAGATGTAGCCCAAGTATAGACCAATGACAGAATGTCCCAGAGTGTTCTTAAAAACAACTAGAGCGCTTACTGTCTTCATTATGACAAAAGTATGGCACACCTGAAGCCATCTTGATTGGAATAAACTGGTAACACAAAACATTTAATTTAAAAAGGAACACAATGAGGGGGTTCATTTTTCCATAGAAATTATGATTAATGCTGAAGAAAGAAAAATGAGGGCACATTTTGAGTGACTTCTCAAATCATCTTCTATTTCATTAAAAAACTCTGACATGCAGACTGAAACATGCACTTTTAATACCAGGAGCAGACTTCCATGGTGAACAGTAGTTTTACTACAGTGATCTAGTGAGCAAGTAGAGTGCTAACATTCAGAATTTATGGCAAATGTGTGACATATCTGAATACCTTCATGATGGAATCAAAGTAAAAAACTGAAAGCATTTCCTACTGAGGAGACTGCAGTACATGAGGAAATTAGGAAACTTCATAACAAATAAATCTCCCAAGATGGCCACCGGAGACAAAAGAGCCCAAATGTAGCCCAAAATCACCCAGATGTAGCCCCAATATAGCCCAATGACAGAAGTGTGCAAAACACTTATTATTTTGTGTTTTTGCAGTTTTATATAGTGCAGACTTGTCAGGTATTGGAGTGCTTTACATGAACATTGTTTACATCACACAGGAACAAATTCATTTTGGTTGTAGACATGGGGAGATTAAGTGATTTGACCAGAAAAACAGAATGTCGAGCTGAAGCAGAAACTCCAACCTGGTTCCCCAGTTGCAAAGTCTGCAGTTCTGGAAGTAACACCACATCCTCTCCCCTAAGTGCAACATTTAATCAAGTGGTCAACTGGATAAAAACACATAAAGATAACAAATAATTTAAAAGTGCTTTGTCGCTATTTGAAAACTCAGAAAATATGTCCTTATTTTAGTCTTTTAGAGCACTAACCATAATTTTGATGCAAATAAGACCCTCTCATAAATGTAATTTCTAAAGGAAATGCTCTAGGTGTTACAGTTTTGATTACATCAAGATGACGTCAGGCGTTCCACACTTTTGTAATAAATATAGAATGTTAGCAATCTAGTTGTTCATTAGGATACGGTTCAGAGGCAGAGGCCAGGGGCACGGACTCTGAAAATTGAAGGCAGGTAGGAGGGTGCAAAGGCAACAATTTAACCGCACTGTGCAGGCAGGAAGGGCCGTGGCAGCACAACAGACTATGGAGGGCAGTGGAAAGGGGGGCAGGGGCAACAAACCAACAATACAGGACTTGCAAGAGAGGCTGTGGCAATGTAATAGACCATTGTGGGCAGAAGGAAGAGGCAATGGTAGTACAACCATACATGCCAACAGACCCGATTCAGCCAGGAAACGTCCAATGTTTTTAAGCTCAAATGGGCTTTATTTGATCTGTCTCCTGTCTACAATCTCCTCTTGTTCAATGTAACTCAAAGGGGAAAATCAATACCCCAGTTTTTTTTCAAAATCTCCCTCTTACCAAGTTCAAAATGTTCGCAAGTATGGTACATTGGATCATGGAAGGAAATGGGGTAGGGACATGGACTTGGATAACAGAGGACAGGAGGGACATGGAGAGGTGCACCAAACTGACCCTGCAGGGCAGGCATCAGGGTTTGCAGCAGCACAATACACCACACAGGGCATGCGGGACGGGAGTGCAGCACAACAATCCATAGAAAGCAAGAGGGAGGGGACAGGACCATGCACATGGACAACAGAGAACAGATGGGCAAGAGGCAATGGTAGCTAGCTGACCATAATGGACAGACAGGAGAGAAATCTGCAGCATAACAGACCATAAAGGGCAGGAGGGACGGATCAGGGGCATTACAATGGAACAGACAAGCCAGGAGGGAGGGAGTAGGGGTCTGCACATGTAAACAGAGGGCTGAGGGTAAGGGGGCAGGAGCAGCAAGATAACCATGGAGGTCAGGCAGGATGGGCACTAGAAGCAAGACACACCATGAAGAGCAAGAGTGAGACTGTGATGGCATACACACAGACCATGGAAGGAATGTGGGAGGGGGTCAGGGGCAGCTAACTGACCACACAGGGAAGGTGGGAGGGGCCATGGCAGCACAGAAGACCATGCATGGCAAGTGGGAGGGTTAGTGGCAGCACAATGGCTATGATGGGCAAGAAGGAGGGTGCAGGGGCATGCACAAAGGACGATGGAGGATAGAAGGGAGGGTCAGGACCTGTGCAAAGACAAGAAAGTTCAGGGGAAGGGACCTCACAACAGACCACACGGGGCAGGCAGGAGGAGCAGTTGCAGCACAACAGACCAGGGAGGGCAGAAGGGTGTGGCAGTACAATAGACCATGTAGGACAGGAGGAAGAGGATAGGGGCATGGCATGTGGACAGGCAGGGTGGAGGTGGCAGGAACAGGTTACAGTCATCTGACAATGCTAGGCAGGTGGGAGGGGAGTGGCAGCTCAACAGAACACTCAGAGTAGATAGGAGTGGCAGGTCCATGGAACATGGTGGGCAAAAAGGATGGAGCAGGGGCATGCACAAAGACATCGGAGGGCAGGGGGAAGGAGAATAGGGGCAGCAAGCTAAGCACAGAGTTTAAGCAGGAGGTCAATGATGGGGCATAGAATTGGGCAATGGAGGGCAGGAGGAGTGGACTGGTACATCATACTAAATTGAGGGCAGTGGCAGCACATCAGACCATGCATGGCAGGAGGGAGGAGGCTAGTCCATGGATTCACACAACAGAGGATAGGGAGGAGGGGGATGGGGCAGCAAGCTAACTGTTCAGAGAAGGCGGGTATTAGGAACTTTATTGTTTTTAAAACGCGTGTATGTGCGAACTACTTAAAATATGAACAAGTATGCAGCATAATCTCACTTTTATTCAGAAAGAAGAGGACGTTTGTGACTGTGACTCCGGGCTCACTTGGCAGAAACACCCCCTGACCCTCCACCACTATCGCAAAATGTAATGCCCGTGAAAAGGGTAGGTGCACACAGTGTTATATAGAACATAGTCCTGAGAGCACGATTGAAAATGAAAACTAGATATAGTGTATGGTATAAACTATGCACCAAAAAGTGTGATATAAGATGAACCAGGCGTGATATAATATGCAATACATTGTGCGCAGTGACAGATTCATTGGAGAGTGCGAGATAGCACAGGCACTAGCGCGTGCTATGCGATATGCGCCTTGGAGTGTAATATGCACAGGGCAGTGTTGTGTAACCTAACTAGTCTCTAAAGTTGTAATATAAAATATGTGCTGGGGAGTGTAACGTTGCATATGCACTGTGACAAAGATATGGATCCCAGATTGTAATAAGTATGGCATAGTGCTGTGCGTTATAACATAGGCATCGAGGAAGGCACGTTAGATGGGGCAATATAACCCGTGCGAAGACAAGTGTGGCATGACATATTCACGGGGTGGTGTTACAGTGCACATGGGCTAGAGAGTGTCATAGCATATGCACTAGCTAGTGGAATACAACACAGAGGTGTGTGGCACTCGGCAGGCAATGGTGGGTGTAACACAGCATTGGGCTCTGCCAGGAGCGCGCTGTGACTCTCAAGTGATGTTCGTCCCCTTTCCAGAGAGTAAAATAAAAAGTATTACACATCCGGCAGTGGATGTGTGTTTTATTAACCGTGAGGGGTTTTCTTGCATAGTTTTGGTCGAATTTTTGTCTAATCCCCTTTGAATGGCTTGTTGTGGATGTGTAATAAATGTGCCCGTCAATAGCTACCCATGTTTGTATAAAAAAACGACAAGGGTGTCTACCGGGATTAGGCACGGTAGGGCATCAGACATGTCAGAGCTTCACTAGTGGTGTAAATACATTCCACGTGGATTCATTGTATGCATAGTCGCCTTTTAATGAATATCACGCAAATCGTCATGGTGATAGGTACGTACGGTTTGTCCAGCATGTCCTAGGTGTGTCTATAAATATATATTTTTTAAAAATAATAAAAAACAGTGGCCGGCCCTGGGGATTGGGGTCCCTGGGGCTGATTAAGGCCTTGGGAAGGGGGCCACGCGGCGCCCTTCCAAATTTTTTTCTCTAAAAAAAATATAATTAGGAGACAGGCCCTGGAGGATGGGGTCATCAGGGCCAATAAATTAGAATGAGAAGGGGAACCACACAGCCCCCCTTCTTAAAAAAATAAAATAAATAAAAGACTGGCATCGTGCCGGAGGCCACGTCCCCTCCTTGCAGCACTCTGCAAACGCGCCTCCTGGCGAGTTGTAAGTTGGGGAATGAATTCCTCTTCAATACTGAGGGTCCCTGAGGGCCAACTAGCCCAACAGGCATCTCCAGTATGCGCCGGGGAGCTGTGCTGCAAACAGGTGTTCTGAGGCCAAGCCCCTTTTTACAACTCTCTGCAACGCAACTCTGTGGTGCTTACTGGAGGTACCTAGTGGTCTAGTTTGACCCTATGGACCCTTAGGATTCAAGGGGACTTAATCTCTCAACTTAGAACAGCCACAGTGGTGAAGGGAGGGGACGGGGCCGAGGTGATGTAACGCCCTGAACGTCTCAGGATCGTTTAACAGACACGACAATGAGGACGCAACCACTTGTGAAGGGTTAGTTCTTTTAATGAAGGCAAATAAAATACAAAGAACAAACAAAAGTTATAGTCACTGGAATCCTCCAGGCTAAGTACGTTACCAGCCCACAGCACGGATGGTCCTAACCGTCCTCTGCATATACACCGATCCCGGCGTATGCCAACAGAGGGCAGAAATGAAATGGCCGACAATGCCAATCGGTAGGCTGTGAGGGGCACGAAGAGTGTTGGGGAGAATCGAGGAGTCAGGGAAACACCCAGCCGGGGTCTCTACCTGAAGGGAGCTGCCGCTCAACCTCTTCCTCAGACTGCACCGGGACGCGGAGTCACCTCCTGGTGATGCGTCACCGATACCCCAATCACAAGCAAGAAGACTGACCCGAGAGCAGCCGCTCGATCGATCCTGTGGACTTCCGAGTCTGTAACGCGGCAAACACCTCCTGGTGTGCGTTACAGCTGGCAGTCCCTGTGTCTCTGGTCGGGCTGGGAGTTACGACTCCAACCAGCAAAAGCGCCACTGCGCTTGGACTCAGCCGAGTCAAAAAGCGAAGCTCAATGGTTGACCGGTAGAGCTTCCGGGTCCTTCACAGGTGACGATGGGGCAAGACACGGCCCAGGGAGTAACGACTCGACCTACCTCCGTTCTTGCCTTACTGGAGCACCACTCCGGAACACTGCTCTTCACGAAGCAGGTACGTCGGTGTAAACACAATATCCGACAGCCTTGTACCTCCCGGTTCCTCCCTTTATAGGGCGTGTTTTCCTTGAGTTATGTAACAGCTCTCCTGTTTACATAAGGGCGTGTTTCCCTTGAGTTATGTAACAGCTCTCCTGTTTACATAAGGGCGTGTTCCCTTGAGTTATGTAACAGCTCTCCTGTTTTCATAAGGGCGTGTTTCCCTTGAGTTATGTAACAGCTCTCCTGTTTACATAAGGGCGTGTTTCCCTTGTATGACAGGAATTCTTGACAGTACATCCTCCCTCTCAGCGGCTCCCCACGGGTCCAGCGCTGGCAGGAAAACGCCGATGGAACAAGGAGACCAAGCGCGGAGCATGAACCCCTTCAGCCGGTTCCCATGAATGCTCCTCCGGGCCATAGCCTTTCCACGCAACCAGGTACCACAGCTTCCCCCTGCGCCATTTGGACGCCCGTATGCCCGACACTTCATACTCCACCTCCGACTCCACGCATACCGGCCTAGGTGTCCCAGACGGCTTGGAGGGTGCTGGTTTGAGCAATGATACATGAAAGACAGGGTGTATCCGCAATGACTGGGGCAAGCACACCTTCACGTTCACGGGACCCATACACTTGGTAATTCGATAGGGGCCCATGTACTTGGGATGGAACACACTGTTCTTTCGAAACCTCATGTTTCTTGTGGATATCCAGACGTAGTCTCCAGTGCGGTACAGTGGCCCGGGCCTTCTCTTCCTATCTGCCGCAGCCTGTATCTTCTCTTGGCCTCTATTAGGACAGCCCTTGAGCGCATCAACGTGTCTTTTATGTGTGCCACCCTGTCCGCTGTGGCGGGAATCCTGTCCTCTCTGAACGGATGTAGAAATGGCAAGAACCTGGGATGTTGGCCATAGTTGCTATAGAACGGAGATGACTGTGTGGAGCTGTGAGTGGCGTTGTTATAGGCTATCTCTGCAACCCATAGCAAGTCGACCCATTCTTCCCTGCCCTGGTCCACAAAACATCGCAGATACTGTTTGAGCGTTTGGTTCAGGCGCTCGGTTTGGCTGTCCGTTTGAGGGTGGTAGCTGGTGGACAGGGCGGTCTTAACATGCAGCGCAGTGCACCAAGTCTTCCAGAATTGCGCAGTAAACTGCGACCCCCGGTCCGACACGATCACCCCAGGTAATCCATGCAGTCGTACCACATTCTTTAGGAGTAGTGACGCCAATTCCCCGGCCGTAGGGACTCTCTTGCAGGGGATGAAGTGCCCCATTTTCGTCAAGTAATCCACCACCACCAGTATTGCCGTCATCCCCTGGTCTACCGGTAGGCCCACCACGAAGTCCAGTGATATGCTATCCCATGGTCTATCCGGGGTCGGAAGTGGATGTAAGAGCCCTTGGGTTCGGCCATGGTCGGCCTTCATGGTAGCACACGTAGGACACTCCTGTGCCCACCTCCTGACATCCACTCTCATGGTTGGCCACCAGAAATGCCGTCCCATGCTAGCCACCGTTTTTTCAAAGCCCAAATGACCTGCGCATGGAGAGTCATGGCACCAGATGAATGCTTGTTTCCTTAGCCTAGGCGTGGGTATCAATAGGCACCTGCCCTTCAGGGGTATCCCGTCCTTCAGCTGCCATTCTCTGTGACTGAGGAGCCACCTCCGCCATGCGAATGACCTGATCCCTCTCTTTATTCCCCTCAGGAAAGTATCCGGTTGGATAACCCCCAATACCATCCTCGGGGAAATGATGGAACGCTCGGTTGCAGGCAATGGTTCCTTAACTGCAGATTGACGGGACAGGGCGTCCGCCTTCCGGTTTTCCGTCCCCGGCCGATATGTGATGCGGAAGTTGAACCCCGCAAAGAAGATCATCCACCGCAGCTGCCTGGGAGAAAGGTGTCTAGTGGCCGTCATGAACTGTAGGTTCCGATGGTCCGTGTACACCGATACCACATGTCTTGCCCCCATCAACCAATGCCTCCATTCGGTGAAGGCGTCCTTGATTGCGAGAAGCTCCTTCTCCGCAATATGGTAGTTGCGTTCGGCGTCGTTGAGTTTGCGGGACATGTACGCAACGGGATGAAGCACCCCTGTGTCGTGGTTGCGTTGGGACAAGATAGCCCCCAGCGCCACATCCGACGCGTCCGCTTCCACCACGTAGGGGAGATCCGGATCGGGGTGAGCCAACACCGGCGCCTTACCAAAGGCGCTTTTCAGGGCCTCAAAGGCTTTGTTCGCTTCAGGGGACCAGACAAACTCCTTGGACTTCCTCAGTAGCTGTGTGATTGGGGCCACCACTCCTGAAAATCCATCTATAAACCGCCTGTAAAAGTTGGCGAAGCCAATGAAACTTTGGACGTCCTTCACGCTTTGGGGCACCGGCCATTCTTTCACCGCCTTGATCTTTCGTTCTGCCATCTCCTGTCCCTCTGGACTCAGCATCACTCCGAGGAATTCCACGGATGTGACGTGGAAGTCACACTTGCTGAGTTTACAAAACAGCATGTTTTCCCTCAGCTTTTGGAGCACAGCTTTGACGTGGTGTACGTGCTCCTCCACACTGGACGAATAGATGAGGATGTCGTCGATATATACGACCACGTAGATATCCAACTCCTCTCTGAATACCTCATTCAAAAAGTACTGAAAGGCTGCCGGGGCGTTGCACAGACCGAACGGCATGACGAGGTACTCAAAAAGGCCGAACCTGGTCTTAAAGGCGGTCTTCCACTCGTCTCCGTCCCTCATGCGCACCAGATGGTATGCCCCTTTCAAATCCAACTTGGTGTAGATACGAGCTTTCTTGACCTGTTCCAGAAGTACACTGATGAGAGACAAGGGGTACCGATTTTTTATGGTTATCGCATTCAATGCCCTAAAGTCCACACAGGCTCTCAGCTCCCCATTAGCCTTCGGGATGAAGAAGAGTGGCGAGGCGGCCGGAGACTTGGACGGGCGGATGAATCCTAGCTTGAGGAGTTTATCCAGGTACCCCCGGAGATGCACGTTTTCAGGCTCCGTCAGGGCATACAGCCTGCCGCTGGGAACGCTGGCCCCTGGCACCAGGTCGATCTGGCAGTCAAACTGTCTATGTGGTGGTAGCACTTCCGCCTTCACCTCATCAAATACATCCTCAAAACTGTGATAAGCCTGGGGGAGAGCCACATCTTTTTCTGCCGCTGTAGCCACCGTCTGACTCCCGCTCTCATCTGCGTCAAGGGATTCCGTTCTTATTCCACAATGCAGGATGCAATACGGTGACGTCATTTCGATGCGATGTGTTGGCCAATCCACAAAGGGGTTGTGTTTCTGTAGCCACGGCAATCCCAATATGACGCCATATTGGGGCGCTCGGATGATGTTAAAATCGATTTGTTCCAAATGGTTCCTCCCATATCTCATCGGAAGGACCCCCGTGTGCTGTCCGATGGGCCCCGTCACCAATCGCCTTCCGTCTACCGCATAGACGTCTTCGGGTACTGCTTTGGGAAGAAGCACTAGCCCTAGCCTGCATGCCTCGTTGTGGTCCATAAACATGCCAGTGGCCCCTGAATCCACCATGGCCACAACGGGTATCCACTGGTCATGCACTCCCACGTGCACCGTGATAAACAGGTGTCGTTGTCCCTTAGTGACCGAGTTGGAAAGTGAAGGGATGGATGAGTGACTCCGAGATGCCCCTTCTCTGGTCTTGGAGTCCTCTAGTTTTCCGCCGGTATGTCCACCACGGCTGTTACCGACCGGTTGGCCCGATAACGTGACGTCTTCGGTTTGGCAGGGCATTCACGTACGTAGTGGCCTTTTTTGCCACAATATAGGCACAATCCTTGTTTACGGCGTGACTCTTTCTCCGTGGCTGTGAGGCTCGCTCGTATTGCGCTGATGTCCATGGGTTCTCCCTTGGATGCGGTGGAAGTTTCAGGACTTCCCACCGTCACATAGGATGGAAGGGATTTTCCTTTTCTCCCATGATCCCCCTTTCTTTCACTTAGCCTATGTTCCAGCCGTAATACCAGGTTGATAAGGCCCTCACATGTCTTGGGTTGAGGGTCAATATGAGCCACGGCGTCCTTGAGCTCATCGCACAGCCCTTGATGGAAGAGCGCCGTCTGTTTAGCAACAGGCCACTTGGTTTCCGCAACCAGCCTTCGGAACGCGTTGAGATACTGCACCAGGTCGTTGGATCCCTGTCTCAACTCAAGCATTTCACGGTCCGCCGTGTACGAGTCAGCCCTTCTGTCGAATACCTTCAGGAATTCCTCGCGAAAAGCACCCCAATCACATAAGAGGGGGTCGTCCCTGCTCACCAGAGGTACGGCCCATTGTGCCGCGTTTCCAGCCAAATAGGATATAAGGAAAGCCACACGAGCCTGACTCGTGGGGAACGCCTTTGGTTTGCACGATAAATGTAGCGCCACTTGTGTGAGGAATACCTGCACTGTGTTAGGATCCCCACTGTACCTCTCTGGTGTTGCCAAGGGAATGGCTACCGGCATTTCCACTACTACCGCAGGGGTCTGGTTCGTGAGGGAGGTACTGGGCGTGAGCGGGTCCAATTGGATAGCATCCAGTCTGGCTTTTACATCGGCTGTTTCTTGCCTAGAGGCAGCCACTTCAACTTGCATGGCCGCTAAAGCAGCCAGCACATTATCAAGTGTTGCCATGTCTATTATCGACCGGGAGACAGTTAGTGTTATTAAGGTCGGATATTTTGTAACGCCCTGAACGTCTCAGGATCGTTTAACAGACACGACAATGAGGACGCAACCACTTGTGAAGGGTTAGTTCTTTTAATGAAGGCAAATAAAATACAAAGAACAAACAAAAGTTATAGTCACTGGAATCCTCCAGGCTAAGTACGTTACCAGCCCACAGCACGGATGGTCCTAACCGTCCTCTGCATATACACCGATCCCGGCGTATGCCAACAGAGGGCAGAAATGAAATGGCCGACAATGCCAATCGGTAGGCTGTGAGGGGCACGAAGAGTGTTGGGGAGAATCGAGGAGTCAGGGAAACACCCAGCCGGGGTCTCTACCTGAAGGGAGCAGCCGCTCAACCTCTTCCTCAGACTGCACCGGGACGCGGAGTCACCTCCTGGTGATGCGTCACCGATACCCCAATCACAAGCAAGAAGACTGACCCGAGAGCAGCCGCTCGATCGATCCTGTGGACTTCCGAGTCTGTAACGCGGCAAACACCTCCTGGTGTGCGTTACAGCTGGCAGTCCCTGTGTCTCTGGTCGGGCTGGGAGTTACGACTCCAACCAGCAAAAGCGCCACTGCGCTTGGACTCAGCCGAGTCAAAAAGCGAAGCTCAATGGTTGACCGGTAGAGCTTCCGGGTCCTTCACAGGTGACGATGGGGCAAGACACGGCCCAGGGAGTAACGACTCGACCTACCTCCGTTCTTGCCTTACTGGAGCACCACTCCGGAACACTGCTCTTCACGAAGCAGGTACGTCGGTGTAAACACGATATCCGACGCCCTTTATAGGGCGTGTTTTCCTTGAGTTATGTAACAGCTCTCCTGTTTACATAAGGGCGTGTTTCCCTTGAGTTATGTAACAGCTCTCCTGTTTACATAAGGGCGTGTTTCCCTTGAGTTATGTAACAGCTCTCCTGTTTACATAAGGTCTCAACCGCTAAGCATCCTGGGAGATGTAGTCCGTTTTCGCTGGTTACCGTTTTCCTCCCCTCGTATGACAGGAATTCTTGACAGGTGACATGTGCAAACACGCACTATGGCACGTTTTAAATTGGGGATATAATTTCCCTTCAATCCTGATGGCCCCTGGGGGATAACTAGCCCACCAAGTGCTTCCATTAAGCACCACTGAGCTGCATTGAAGAGAGGTGGTCCAGGCCGTGCCACTTTTTACACCTCTCTGCAACGCAGCTCTGTGGCACTTACTGGAGGTACCTAGTGGGCTAGTTGGACCCTAGGGACCCTCAGGATTCAAATGAACTTAATCTCCCAACTAAAAACGGACACAGGGCGTGTTTACACAGTGGTTAAGGGAGGGGACGGGGCCTGAGTTAACGTGTGCAAAAACGCCCTGTGGCCCGTTTTAAGAGGTAGTTTTAATCCCCCTGCCCTATTATATACTAGGGGCTTACAGAGGAGGTCATGCTAATCACAGGGGGACCCCAACGCATAATGTTCCCTAGTGTATGTAGGTGTTTTCACTGTATTCTAAGTGTCTTTTAACATAGCACTGGCTCTAGGACTGGTTAGTCAGACTCAGTTACCACCAGTATCCGTCTGAAAAAGTTGAGGGTACAGGATGATTTTGCAACAAGGCTTCTTTCTGCTCTTCTTTTTGTTCTTTCTGCACGTTATCCTTCTTCCTGCACTTTTCTTCGCCTTTGAGGACTTCTGTTGCTTCTTTCTGCACTTCTTTTTTTTCTTTCTGTGCATGTTTTCTTCTTTCTTCACATGTCCTATCTCTGTAGCATAGTTAGAAATAAGCATTTAAAAAAACCTTTGAATTTCACAGAAAAAATCATAGGTTTCAGGCACGTTATAGTTAGGAATTAGCATTTAAAAAACCTCAGAAATTCACTGAAAAAACCATAGGTTTCAGGGGCGTTATAGTTAGCTGGACTTTTCACTTGTACAAAACCATTGAAATTACCCCGTTATAGTTAGTTCAGCTAACTATAACTCGCGCGCCCGCAATGCACTGCTGATGACGTCACATATTACATCACTCATGACATGGTCAGTGACATCACTCATGACATCCTTGTTGAGGTAGAGGATGAGCTGAGTGTCGTCAGCGTAGGAGATTATGTTGAGCCCATGGATTCTGATGATGGTTGCGAGGGGAGCCATGTAGATTTTGAAAAGGATTGGGCTGATGGAGGATCCCTGAGGTATTCCACATCTGGTCTTTGTTGGTTCTGAGAGGTGGAGCAGGAGTCTGACTCACTGAGTACTGCCTGTGAGAAATGAGCTTATCCAGTCAAGGGCCTTTCCTTAGATGCTAGTGCCATGGAGTCTGGTGGCAAGTGTGCGGAAGAATACGTTGTCGAAGGCAGCTTAGAGGTCCAGATGGATGAGGCCTGCCATTTGACCCTGGTCAAGTAGAGCGCGGTAGTCATCGCTGGTGGCAAGGAGGGCGGCCTTGGTGCTGTGGTTGCTGCAGAATCCAGATTGGGAGATGTCCAGGGCATTGTTGGCTTTGATGAAGTTTGCTAGCTGGGTGTTGCCGGCCGTTTCGATGACCTTGACTGCGAATGGAAGCAGTGAGATGGGCCTGAAATTTTGAGGTCGGTCAGGTCTGTGGAGGGTTTCTTCAAGAGGGGGTTGACTTTGGCGTGTTTCCAGTCATCGGGGAATGTGGTGGTCTCAAGGGAGCAGTTGATCATCAAGCGTAGTTTGTGTGCGATGGCTGTGGCAGCCCTGTGGAAGATGTGGGGAACAGGGGTCTGAGGGTGCTCCGAAGTGGATGCTCTTCATGGTCTTTAAGGTGTCTTCTGTCTTTAGCGTGGTCCAAGTGAGTAGGGTCTGTTGGGTGGCATCAATGGGGTTGGGGGCTGAAGTGATCACTGATGATATCATCCACAGATTCACTCACATAACTACTCACACCCCCATACAACTTCTTGTATGCCAACTCACACACCCGCACAACCACTTACTTTGCCATTCACAGACCTATACCAGTATTCACACACCCACTCACTCATCCATAGAATCACTCACACACACACTCACTCACTTATACAGCCACTCACACAACCATTCACTCACCCATGAAGCCACTTTTACAACCAGCCACTCATCCATATAGCCAGTCACATAACCACACACTAACCCATACAGCTACACACAAACCCACTTATTTACCTACAAAGTCACTGAGACACCCACTCACTCACCCAATCAGCCTCTCAACATGGCTACTCACTGACCCATACAAGTCCTCATGCTCACTCACCCATACAGCCATCCCTCAGACACTCACTCTCTATTACATCCACTCACACACCAACACCTTAACCAAACACCCTCACAAACACCCACATTCGCTCATACAGCCATTCAAATGTCCACTCACTCACACATTCAGTGACTCCACACCCACTTACCTACCCATGGAGCCACTGACACCCACTCACTCATATATATATATGTTGCACTTACCTGCAAAATACTTACATGTTTGTTATAAAGGAATGCGTGGTTAAGGCACATGTGTTGTAAATTCTATGTGGTAAAGACATGCATTGTTCTGACCACATTGCAAATGTTGTTTCCGTTTCCTTAACATCATGCATCGACTGTGCCCAAGCAAGGGACCCATATCCTATAAAACATTGGTTCCTGATTCAGTATCCTATAGATTATGCACTAGTGTGAGGCCACCCTGACTACTTATGATTACCATCAGCATGAGGGAGGACCTTGGCTGCTCTCCAGTGTCGAAAGATACAAGTAGCTGTGACAAAAGCTGTGGACATCCACCTATGACAGTGTGATAGACAGTGTTTGAGAGCTGATATATCATGAAGTATTGCAAGTTTAGCTGACAAACTAAATGCATAAGTAGTGTTAGAATTCAGCATCCCCCATATCTCCCTCCGATATTAAAATCAAGATAGGGCAGCACCAGAGTGTTTGTGTCAAATTGCAGCCTGGTGTCTTGCATTTCCTATAGGTATCGTGTATATTTAGTTGTACTTTATTTAATTAAGTTGGTGTCTAATACCAGTTGTGGAGTACCTTAAAGCAGGCAAACTTGAGGCTGGCTTTCCTTAGCTACCTGTCCTGTCGATTCATCAATGGATAACATTTCTTATTGGTGTGTTCAGTCAAGGGTCTTTTCTGTCAATAGAGTCTGGTTGTGTCTGCCACTTGCTTAGGAAAAAGGTAATGAATTAGGGTATTGTAGAATTCTGTTACTGTCGCCCTACTAGAGCTCACTTGATTAGGAAGGAACAGAATACTGGAAGTCGGGGGCATAAAAGGACCTGGAGAAATTGCACCTCTGAGGCATTGGATCAATTGCTGGTAGCTCCAGTCCAGAGCCAGGGGCACATAGATTGCAGCATGGGTGTTCATTGATTATTTCTATATGGCCATACAGGCCATTGAGGTTTCCTAGCCCACGAGTGGGACGCAATCACCAGTTAAAAGGTATACCTTCCATTGTAAAGGCAGCCTTGATCCACAGAGGAGCCTCAGCATCAGGTTAGCCAAAATTCCAATTTCGTATGCACTAACATTCAGGAGTCTCCAATTGCCTGAAATGCAGAGGGCACTGGCAGTCCACTGCTGGGATTATGAAAGTAGAGCAAAGCAAACCCAGCTTTATTACCCTGATATTATGGTTCAATCCCCAACCGTAGAGAATAGACTCCACCCCCTGAGATGTTGAGGCTTGTCCACCCTTATTTGATGTTTGGGACACTTCATGCTTAGGCCTTGTAATTGGGGTGCTTATTTTTAAGCCCCTAGTGCTGCCCGTGCATCAATTTTTGTGTGCAGTGGAGTACATTGATGCTTGGGGATCGTGTGCCTAGTGTGATCCCCAAGCAGAGATCCTCAAGGGAGACACAGTGCCAAGAAGGGGACATGCCCTCTTTCCAACATTGCCTTTTTTGCGGTTTTGTAATGCATGAACTCGACCTGAAGGTATTGGAGTGCTTTACATGAGCACCAGTTATGTTACACGAGGACACATTCCTTTTTGGTAGGCACAGAGAGATTAAGTTATTTGCCCAGACTCACAAGATGTTGAGCTGACGCCGAGACTCGAACCTGGTTCCCCAGTTCGAAAGTCAGCATCTCTGGCCATTAGGCCACATCCTCTTATGTTGGCTGGTGCTTGAGGGCAGAATTATGTCTCGAACAGTAATCAGAAGTGAAAGCTGACTGCACCTTTAGCTTGGTCCAGGATAATGTTAGTTTTGCTCTGATTTCAGCTTGCTGTGCATGCTCACGTTACAGAAAAGAATTCAGGACATGGGGGGAAACACTCTTGTGTCCTGACTTTGATTCTGAAAATTAAAATGCTTCAGATTTTTTAGCAATGATGATGACAACATCCTCAGCACTCCTGAAGACCTCCCAATGTTGTGGAAGCATGCAGTTTGTTCAGTTTGAGTCTGGGTTGTCTGCCTGCCCAAATGAAATCCCTAATCAGTTCATCCATGGTTGCTGGGATTTCTTGAGGGATAGTTAGAGGCAGCATGTCCTGAATGTAATTAATCCTCATAGCCACCACCAATTCAACAACTTTACATTGGCCCAGCAGGGATAACTGTAGAACGGACCATATAGAGAAGTAATTTGTAGTCGGTCTATCACTATCTCCAACAGGCCTCTATTAATTAGGAAACCCAAGTACTTTAGGTTTGATTGTAGCCAGGAGAAACCTATATCCTCCACCACAGCTCTACTAGTATCCATGCTCAGGTGTAAAAATGTACTATAGCTCTAATTAGCCGAATATCCAGTGAAGGTAGAAAAAAACTATATCAAGACAATTAAGTTGAGGATTGACATTTTGCTTCCTTAAACATGAGTAAGATATCGTTCACAAAGAGCAGTATTTTCAAACATCCTGCAGTGGTCTTCACCCCTCTAATACATCCTGCTTGATCTATAGTCATGTCTAATGCTTCTAGGGAAAGCAGGAACAAAAGTAGCGAATGCTGGCACCACTGCCTCATGCCTTTGTGGGTTGGGAATGTTTCCAACAAGAAACAACTACAATCTGGGCAGTGGAATAGGAGAAGAATCACTTAATCTTGGTGATGAAATAGGGGTCAATGCCTGCTTGCTTAATGGTTCAACATGGTAATACACCTACTCTGCTTCCAAAGTGACAAGTTACATGTTGCCTGTGTCTTCGTGAACTTGACTATATTAGTCAGTAGTTGTAGGGGTTCCTAGATGAGCACCATGTGACACAGCGTCCTGTAAAATTTTCCAGGAAAGCCATCATCCTCTCGGCCCTTTCAATATACTCTGTCTGTTATACCCTTTCAGATCTCAATAATTTCTCCATCTAGGATCTTCCTATCATCCTCCTCTAGTTTAGGCAAGCGGAGCTGGGACCAATGTCTTCTTTGCCAAACTAGTATCCTTAAGGCTATGTAAAAATTATGTAAAAACCTATGTTGGGACAGAAAAGTCTTCTGCATGGTTAAACACATGTACTCCTGTCCTGAGTGCCCAAATGTACTGTTGTCTGGATTGCTGAAGCTGAGTTTTTGTGATAGGCAAACACAGATCATATGTGTGCGCCATGACATAGGCCTGTCTCAAACATTGTGGTCTAGTACCAGGAGGTGCGCCTAAAGCCCTACCCACAACGTGGTGTCCAAAACCCTAGCCTCATAGTGGTGGAATGCTAATGCTTTCACCAGGAGTTAAGCAGCACAAACACGGTAGTGGCAGCATACTGTGCAGTGATCAGTAGTAGTTAACAGGTCCTTTTAACTCTGTGTCACTGGAGTGAGACCTACAGGCTCTCTCACCTTTTTAAAAGTTCTGATGCTGTGTGCTTAACTCACCCTTGGCTTACGTCAGGTGGATATGGAGTGCTGTGCAGCACAGGAGAAGTGACTCTTCTCTTGATGTATGTGTGCCAGGGAACAGTACAGGGATAGAGCAGTACTGTGAAGTATATGTGTGGTTAGTGAGTGCTGGGCCTATGTGTGCTTGCAGGAAGTACGATTCATGAAGGGTGCAGTCATTTGCCATGCACACTTGGTGAGTGCGTGTGCTGGCAGTGTGTTTGCAAAAAGCACATCCTGTTGCAATACAGAAAAAGCTAAAGTACTGTGCATGCTGACTGAAAGTGTGTGCTGAATGTATGTGTGCCTGTAATGGTGCAATGCATGGAAGTAACAATACTGGAAAGTAAGTGTGCTGTGAATGTACACTGAGTGTATGTTTGCTTGTAATGGTGGATTATATGGAGGAACCTGGGTTCTATTTTGGTAAGCCCAAGCCTAGCTGGTGAAACTTGAATGGGTGAATCCCCTAGATAGATTTGTGTATCTCTGGGAGCTGGGTAAGACACACACTGGAGAAGGAGAGAAAGGTCTCCTTTTTTACTTCAAAAGGTTGCTCTTTGATTCAGTGATAGATTAGAAGGTTGGGGGGCTTGGACACATCTCAGGCAGGAGATGGGGTTGATAAATGAATCACAAAGAGCAGGGTTGGAAGCATGGGATTAACCTTTTGTTGCTCGTATCCCTGTGGCTAACATCAAAGTATGAACTCTGGCCACTGCCATTAACTAGGATGCGGGACAATCAGCTTTGCAGTCTTGCCTGCTGGGACAGCCTTTCACAAGGAAAGAAGAAAAGTAAAGGGGTACACTTCAAAGGAAGCAGAACCCTAACATAAAACTTCAAAGGCTCAGCCCACTTCACATTTTGGTGTCTGGAAAAGGGATATAAGAAGAGAAGGTTGAATCCCCCAAAATCTGTCATCTGCCAAGCAGCCAGACAGGCTGTGTGAGGAGGGGAATCCCTGCACGATTTCTGCTTGTGACCAGGACTAGCGGACAAGTCCTGTGATTCTCCCTGCTGGGTGAGTGGATAACACCAAGGGAAACCACAATCACCTGTCCTGGAGCGCCAGTGCCTGACTACTTGCCATAGCTATCATCAATTCCCCTTTACAGTGGCCTTCCTGGATGCGTACATAGGTTGATGGATAACCCAGATACCTGATTCAAGTCGATATAAGTCTTAAAGGGGTTTCTCGAACAAACTTTATTAGTTGGATATTAGCATCTGGAAACATTCAGGCATCATTGCTTACATGGTGCTTCTATGTAGCTTAGAGCAACAGGGGAGCATGATCAAAAATCCCTCCCACTAATGTGGATTGAGTTGGATGTCAGGGAATAGTCAATCCTAGTACATGTCCTTCTACACTAGGCTATGAAAGTGTATTCCCTATCACTGGGGTGGGTGTGTGAGGCATCAGAGGACTTGGGGGCCATGTCTACTATATGTTCCAAGAGTTCTCTATCATTAGAACTGTCCCATTCTAGTGTGTCAAATACCAATAACATTTTTTTAAAGGTGGCAAGGGAAGCTGAGACTTAAAGGTGTTTGGTGCATAGATCAAACCAGCTATGAACATTGTTCCAAGGGTGTTTTTTCTTGGGAACATGCATCTGCCCCCTTAGCCATTCCAGGTTTTCAATATGCTGTGTTGTAGTGATCTCTGAAGTAGTATAGCTCTATCGAATCAATTAGTGAATGGGAAACCTTCTGGTGGGTAGCCATCTAGTCTAGTTGTCCTGCTGACTACCAGTCAATGGCCCCAAGTAGTCTCTCTTTAGCTAATTCAGTTCTGCTCATATGAAGTGTGTTAATGCAACATTCCTTTTTCTTTCAGTGCTGGTAAACAAAACTGTTTTCACAATGACAGTGCTATTATTAGAGATTTAATCAGAACACCTGACAACTTCACCCTTGCAGGCCCATCATTGATGCAAGCATCTACTAATGAATACTCCCTAATGTGTAAAAAAGAACATTTTAAATGCAAAACCCAATCAGAAGAACAATACTCAAACTTTGCGGTTTATTTTCTTTCTAAAGAGGCCTTCAACGTTGCGTTTTTTAAATGTCAGCAGAACCCCTTGACGGTCATAAAGGTCCACATTACACAGTTATCCTTTATGTGAATAATGAGCAACCCCATCGCAAGAAGAGATTAAAGTACAAACTCACAGAATGACTTTGACGCATGCGTTTATTCACAGCCAATTATACCGGTATCGGTAACCCCAGAAGAGGTCATGAAACATTGGATAGTAGACCAAACAATGCGTTTGAGTAAGGCAACGAGAGAGGGAGGACAGTGAGTCCATATGTGGTCCTTCTTAAGTTTCCAGGAGAGATATGGATTTGTCTACATCGCTTTGATTTGCATTCTCAGCTGTAGTTTTTCTCTCTGCCCAGCGTGTTGTGACTGACTCCTGCCTCTCTGCCTCAGGAGCCACACCTTATTATAAAGTTAAGCGTGGTCAATCCATGGACCATAACCAAGGACTCCGATTCTGGAGACTGGATATGAGTCTGAGGTCTTGTTGTGTCTACAGCCTATGATCCCAGTGTTTTTAGAAAGGTGCCCAGGTCTTCTGGCCCATGGAATTCCCTGTTATTCTGTTGGATGGTCATAAGCATCATAGCAAGCTCCAGCAAGCTCTCCTGATGTTCACTAAAAATGAAGATCTTATGGAAACTACATTCTATTTTTCTACCGAGAATATATCTTGTTGTGTTGCTGGGACTCTACACAAACACAGAACTATGCACAGGAATATAGGACCTCGGTGTATAGGGACATCCTACCAACTTAGTACACTTGAGCCCAGGACCGACTATTTATAGTGTCTCACTTGCTGTCCTTCTCCCTCACAGAGAAACAAATGATAAGACACCCCAGAACACAACTCTCCCAGATCTCTCAAGAATAGCGGTAACAAGACGCACCCTTTCACTCTCACTCTTGTACTTTTCCACAATAAGATCTGACAGAGACACGAAACAGTTTAAAATATTTATTTTAACTAACGTGGCCTAAAATGCAATATACATGCCACAACAAGCAGGAAAATGCGTAGTACAAATACAGTCAGCATAATAGCTAGTCCATAAATCATGAAGGTAGATGTCATGGTGGAAAGACAATTGAGCCTAACCTCCCTCCCCTTGCTAAGAAGTAGTATTATTATATATTAGAAGATCTCTGGGCTTTGTCAGCAGACCCCATAGCTTAGCCTATAGATAGTAGATCTACATCATAGGTGCTATCTTGCTCTTCTCTCTGGAAAGGTCCCTCTCAAAGTGTGTGCTCCCTATTTGTATATTCTAATAAAACCAAAGTACGTTTGTCCAAACAACAGCTGCATTGGTATGTTTTGTCTAAGTACTAAAGCCTGGCCAGAACAAAATGGCAAGGGGCATTGTTGTTCGACCTTCCACATAATGTTCAGTCAAAATCCCAGGAACATGCAGAATGTGAACACAGTGATGAGTTCTCATGTGAAAACAGCCATAAAAATTATTACAAAAAATTAAGACGTGTAGTAACGTGCGCAAAGTAGCAGGCAAGCTGCAGGGTGCTCATGCAAAGTGAGTGAAGACGACAATGCACCTACGGGCCTCGTGACAGTCGAGTCTAATGGTGTTGTAGTAAATAGACAATGATTAGTTTTAGGTTATTGATTTTGGACACAATCCTGGAGCAAAGTGCATTGTCCATTTGATACTGCCCTTGAAGGTCAAAGATCAGTTTTTTTAGTTCAAGAATGAAAGACAACAAATTATCAAACTTGTCAACATCCATAGATTCTTCTAGCACTCCCTAGAATGTCATCTTGTTGCTTCTCCTGGAGTCCTTCATTTCGGTTAAGCTACAGTGAAGATTCCACTGTGCAGGTTCGGACCCCTGTGCAGTTGCTCCAATTGATCCTCCAGCGTGAACACTATTCTTTCCATTGAGTACAGCTTATATTAAAATTTAAATCTGCTAGCATAGAATTTACCACTGTCACTGTCAATATTGTGATCCTCTGGATAGATTTGATGGCTGACTTAATTTAAGTGTGTCCTCTCCTTAGTGTTTCTAAGATGATTCACTCTATATTGTTAGATGGGTTCGGGTTAGAGATCTTGATTTGTCCACCACTACTATTACAAAGAGGAGCTGCCTCCATGGTCCTTGTGTGGTCTCTGTTTGGATCTTGGGATAGAACAGTTAAAGGGATGTGGGCTTGTGTACGCATACGTAAGAGTTCCTGTGCAGTCCACAACCATGAATCTAATGTGAACATTGATCAAATACAAATCTGTACTCTGCTGCTGGAAGAGTGATATGAGGTCTGTGAGTTAATAGGAGACCCAACAAGCACTCCCCTGTGTAATATGCATCAGGCCAGAGAACAGCGGATCCAGGCTGATAGGAGGCTGGGATGTAAAGTACCTGTAATGTAGATGTACACATTACTTTAGTAGAAGGCAACAAATGGGGGTTGTTACGCTGTGTTAAAAGTAGTTCTTGTTTGTTGACATGTTGGGTATTAACAGTATTAAGGGTGCAGTTGCAAGATAGGTGGAAGGGCACCTCAAGAAATGCCAACAAAAACCCACACTACAGCACCTAGAGTTCTGGCAATCCTGCAGTAAACTCTTAGCCAGTGGAGGGGGGAGAACCAAAAATGTGGACAACATGCAGTAAATTAGGTATTGTTATCGGGCAACCCCTCATCAAGGGTCCTTATTATGGTCTTCCCTGAACACAAGATCCAGGTGTTGCTTGAACATGAAATACTTTGAAAAAACAAGAGACAAGTGATGTTTGGCAAAAAAGGAACAGTTCATTTAAATAAACAATGTGGCTTGGAGCACAGTCACGGGCATAGAGTCTGAGGACTGTCTCAATTTACAATCAGTCTAACATAGACTTTTATACAGTTCGTTAAATGTAATAAAATATTTCTGGCGATCCTTTTTGGTAAGGAATGTGTTCCTCTGTCTTTGAAGCCATAAATTAAGCTATTGGATGAGGAATCCAGGTGGACCTCGACCTTGCTTGAACACAATGCTGCCAGTGGGTAACGTGTCCAAATGTCCGGAATGGGGAGCATGTGATCACTGTATGTACTGTGTGTGCTGTGTCTTGATTGGCAAGAGTTCTAACTTCATGTGGCTTCAGACTTTGGTGTTTTGGGAAAACGCGTCCACCCCTCCGGCCATGTGTGCTTTATTGAGGCCAATCTCCCTTGACCATTGTGGTGTCACTGCGCCTATCTGTGGGATCGATCTAGAATTTCCTGTTTGCACTTTTATCTGCTGCCTACCTGTGATCTGTCAATCAGTGACCTTGGGCCTGGGTCTCAGGGCCTGCCCAACTACGTTTTACTGAGTAGGGGTTGACGTCGAGTTCACAATGGCTGAATTTGTCAATAAAGATGCAATTTCGTTTTTACTGCATGAATGTTTCGTTATTCATATTGACATCAACTTTTTCAATATTAACACAGGTTCCTGGGACGACTGCTCACTACCTGGACCAATGTCTGTCCTTGTTGTTTTTGTCTTTTATAAACTATGCAGATAACATCCAACTAATACTGTCCTTAAATAATAATGATACCAGACAGCTAGAAACATTTTGCCTAGCTGAGATGGCTAAATGTCTCAGCAGGAATACACTTAAACTTAATGGAAGTAAGACTGAATTTCTGTGCTATTTCCCTGGCAAAGTACTTTATCAACTTTAGAGGGACATCTGGCCTTGGATAAATGAAAAAGACCCAATAAGAGCTCAGTCAGTCTGAAACCTAGAAGTCCAGATTCATGAAAAACTTTCTATGGAAGCTCATGGCATTAAAACTGTAGCTAACTGCCATGGACTTATGCAAAATCTTAGAAAATGTGTCCCCCCTTCTTCTGCAGCCAGCCAGAAAACTGGTAGTGCAGTGTACAGTATTAGGCAGAATAGATTAATGTAATTCTTTTCTGCTAGGAGCTTCAGAATACCTGTTTAAAGAATCAACAGGATAGAGGTGATGGCTGCTAAATTAGCATTGAATAAAACAAGATTAGATTTTGCATCAGGCACCTTAAAAGAACTCCACTGGCTTCCTGTTAGGGAAAGATGTATCTTTAATGCCACCTTTATAGTTCATGAAACCTTAAGCGGAACTGGGCCTAGGCCATTACAAAAGAAATTCTGCCCCTATAGACCTTCACAGTCCTTAAGATTTTCATTAGCAAATCTTATCTGTGTGCCTAGGTTTAAAAAGACAAGACTTGGTGGAAGAGCCTTTCAAGTCAAGGCAGCGTAATTTTGGAATGCGACTGGAAACTTGCTGAGTTTTCAGAAGAACCTGAAGACCCTGCTTTTCCCTGAATAGATGAGGTAGAATACAGCTTTCTGTCTGTATATATTAAGAGAGGCCACCTGCGTAGATCGATTATTTGATAGCCCCAAAATGCCCGTTGTGTGAATGCTGCGCTCTATATATTGGTGTGACAGTAACATTATATGGTAAGCAGTCACCCTCAGCCTATCTCTATTGCCTCACTGAAGGTCATGATTACTAGTAGAATTCAGTGATTGTCGACACATTTCTATTACCAAACAATTAATGGTAAATAAATATGTATATTAATAAATGAAAAATAGTATATATTTTTAGAGCTTGTGTTTTAAATAATTTCAAATGTGCTCTGGAAATTAGGATGTGTTTCAAGATTTCTCTGATATTATCATACTAATGTTTTTAATTACGTTCTAAAACTTCTGCTTAATTGCTGATGAGTGCATTCAGTGAGATGACTTCCATTTTCACAAATTTGCCTACACTTTTAAAAGAGCCTGCATACTATCCTGCACATTTTACTGGAAAGTGTTTGATTCATCCATGTCACGTTTGAGCCCTCTAGATCACTGCACCCATAGAATATTATTATAGCATTAACGCCCGCTGCAGCGTACTATAACGTTTTTCGATGACCCTATAACGGTCTTTAAAAGCCCCGAACCTGCTGTACAACCACAATTCTGTCTTCAACTAATGTCGCAACATTCTAGTGTTCTAGTTAGGGTTATTGTCTAAATTCAAAAGAGCAACGTTAGGCGGTCACCCCTTTTCTGCTCAAACAAAAGTAACATTGCTATTTAAATTGAAATGGACAACAGACCACGGGATGTTTCATAAAACACTTAAAACGTGGCTGAAGAATCCGTCATAGTCTATAAGTAATGTGTTAAATCACTAGCTGGCTGCTTATTTCTGCACAAAGCACAAACAGAGAAATTAGCTGCGCTTAATACCCTTTACAATGAAGCATAACATAGAATACACCGCAGTAACCTGAGCCTCCATTCATTCTTTATCGAAATGCTTGAAAGATTCAATGTACAACTTCCTATCTTTTGTATTCTTCTTGCATCCTTATCAGCTCTCCTCTGGCTCACTATAGGCAAACAGATACACTTCAGTCAATTTTGTATTTTTTTTTCATTAACCACTAACCCTTCAACTAATAACTCCAATCATTCATTGCAATCAAATTAGGAAAAGATCACTCTGTCACGAAACTCTCTATTTATACACTCACATCTTTCTCTCTATTCCTCAGTACCACAAGGCAGGTTACAAAGGCCAAGCCTTTCTTACATTTGCATCCAAATTCTGCAACATGCTTCCCTCACAGATTCTCAACACTCCCAAAGCCCTTGCTTTCCGCAAAACTTTAGAAACTTAGATAAAGGATAAAGAATTGTGTTCCAAGAGTATTCATGAGCAATGAAAGATGCGCCATATCAGAGACGAGGAGCCTAAAAGCATTAGTGCTGCTACTTCATTCGAATTATCTATAGGTTTCATGTGACCCCTGTCAGCCAGTGTGACTTCTATACTCTGACCCTCATCAAGCTTTACTAGATCTCGCCGTAGAGCACAAGAAGTGACCCTAAGATAAAACCTAACTCTTATATCAGTGTATGTTCTAATCAAATATCTGTCCCCCCCCCCAATGCATTAGAATATGGGTATTGAAAAAACAAATATGCTTAACACCCCCAACCAATTGAATGAATCCTGTATCACTGGAGGATGCCTGTGTCTCAGCCATGAGTGTGCCTGTGTGCAGCCCCAAAAACGGCTGAGGTATCAGCCTAAGACAAAAATCTGCAAATACTACTGAAACACACTTGTTCAGAAGTCTAAAGAGATCTACAACGGTATATTAAGACAATACATTTTTTCTCCACTCAAAAAATGTTTAGAACATTGCATTTATTTATATTGAACACACGCAACATCTGTTTTTTTAGCAGCATCTACGATTTCTTAGTAATCATACAGAAATACAAGCAATTGCAATGCAATAGGTCTCGCATTTGTTGCAGTTGGAGCTACTGGCATTGTAAATGGCAGTGTTTTTTATCAATGTTTTTGTTTGCAGTGGAGTGATTATTTAAAAATTACACACTATACCATATTATAAGCTATTCTAGCATCTGTACAGTAAAGCTATGGCTATTTTAACGTAAAGGAGTGTGAATGGATGAATAAAAATACAAAAAACAGGATCTAAAAATTTACAATGGAATGTATAGCAGGGGACAGGGACTACCGATCACAACAAATGTACTTGAAGTGATTGGGGCATCATATGCAATAAAAAAATCGGTAGTACGGGGTGTCAGCGACGCTTGTGCAAATGTTGTTCAGCTGGTGAAATGGTCAGCTCTGTTTGCAGATGCAAAGTGGTGAAAGGTGAAGTATTCAGCTCTGTTTGCAGGCACAGAGGGATGAATGGTGAAGTGGTCACTCTCTTCAGAGGTGAACATGCTCTTTACTGTTGCTCATGGGCATCAAGAGACTCTGCCAGGTCTAAGGCATTCCAGAGACCTTATATGATGGCTGGGGTTTGTAAATGAACCTTCATTAAACACCACTAAGAGATGAAGCGATTTCTGCAACATCACATGATTTTTCTCCAAAATGTGTTTTTTCAGTTTTACTTTTTGGATTCCTGGGATGCTCTGGCATAAGATTCCCGGTTCCACCATGATTCATTTGGTACAGTAAATAAACACAATAACCAAAAATACTCTCAAACTGCAGTTTAACGGAGACGTGGTTTTCTGTGTAACAGACAAACGCCTGACCATGGTCCCAGCAGGGGCACGTGCCACCTAATCTAGAGACACTTCTCTCAGAGGAGTTGTGCCAACTCACCTGCAGCCAAAGCTATGGGTCACGGGAAAATGGGATGGAGAGTAAGGGGGGTACAGGGAGAGAGAGAAAGGGGGCACAGGGAGAGAGAAATGGGGGCATGGAGAGAAATGGCGGACTGAGAGAGAACGGGGGAAGAGAGGCTGGAAGGGTGAAAACGAAAGGGAGAGAGGGCACTAGTGAGGGGGGTACCGGAAGGGGAAGGAGGTGGACAGGTGATATACATTTTAAAAAGCAGGTCTTTGGCAGTAGGTGATGACTGCTGGCAAGGACCAACACCCGTAAAGGAGGTTTGACATCCGAGCCCCCACTATTATAATGTGAAACTATCATGCAACTACAATATCACAAAAAGGTGCTAGTTTTCCAAAGACACATGACCCGCCTGATGTACACACTACAAGATTCTTATAAGTCCCAAGAACATAAAGACAAATTCATCTGGCACATTGGAAAAAAATTATACTTTTCAAATAGCCCTCCGTATTAAATTTGCTCCATTTCTACGCTTGGTTAACAGATATAACTACTACCCAATCAATGGTATTCAATTGATCCACCTCGGAAGAATGAAGGCTGAGGCAGACTTGCCGGGAGTGTAACCTCTGCCCCTTACAAGTGTACGTCTCACTGAGCCCTTCTGCCGGTATTGTGTTGGACAGCTGGTTACAATTCGATCAGTTGAGCCCCTTATGTGTAGCCTTTAAACAGAAACACAGCAAAGCCCGCCAGATAACTAGGAAAACCAGCTATACACGAGGCGCGAGCAGCAACCGGAGTCACAGAGGTAGAGAGACCAGCCTTGGCTCCGCCGGTTATGAATAACTTAACATCCATGTACCTACCAAACATGAATGTGTCCTTCTATAATGGATGTGGTATACATGTAAAGTGCTCCAATACCTACGGATTGAGTTTGCGCTAAATAAAAAAAACAAAAAAATAAATACAAACACCTAACAGATCTGTTCCAGGTCAGGTAGTTCGCCCGACCCTTGTGAAGACAGAGCTAAACTGCCGACTTTGGTGCTGGAAACCAGAGTTTGAGCCCCGAGGTCGCATCAACATCCTGTGATTCTGGGCAAATCACTTAATCTCCCCGTGCCTGAATGTGTAATGTAAATACGGTGCTCGTGTAAAGCGCTCCAATAAACTTCGGGTCGAGTTCGTGCTATATAAATATGCAAAAAAAAACAAGTGCAAAGGCAAGTAATAGTACAAGGACATGTCGCCAGCTAGTCACATGCACTCATAACCACACCTACAGGCGACGCAACAGCACAGTGAACCCATCCGCCCAACACCGGACATTTTGCAACTTGCTTTTATATGGTGTACGCATAATTATACATTTGCCACACTTGCCTCATACCATCATCTCCTGCATATTTTTCCTTTTCTCGCATAATTTAGCCAACCCTGCCAGTTATACTATAATAAAGTAAACAAACTAAACAGTTCACAGAACTTACCCCAGTAAAACAAGCGTCTTCAAATAGGTCGTGTCTCCAATGAATGTCGCTGATTCGCCTTCTTTGAAAATGTTCAGTGCTGCACGTTTAAATAGAGCATTGGATGCACGAAAGATATCACTAATAGCACTAAGTAAACAAAGTAATTGCTAAAAATGTCCTAAAACATGCCGCCCTAATTATCGCTTGCCATGCAGCCTTTATGACTAATGAAGGCATGGCGGTGGCGCCAGTAATACGCCTGCTCCCGATCACAACACAGAAAGTGAGAATTATCACAGCATGAGACCCCACAGTAATCATTAGCACAGCATGTCGACAGGCGCCCCAGGCTGCTGGAGCACTCAACTATAATTAATGCGCAGCACGTCTTCCGGAGACGAGCACTCAACTGGAATTAACGCGCACAAGCTGTTCCACTGTGAAGCACGTTCACAGACCAGAATCGTCTCGTGCCCAGACCAGAATCGGCGCAGCATGTCTTCCAGAGACGAGCACTCAACTGGAATTAACGCGCACAAGCTGTTCCACTGTGAAGCACGTTCACAGACCAGAATCGGCTTGTGCCCAGACCAGAATCGGCTCGTGCCCAGGTCTGTCTCCCTTGGGAGTAAACACAGCAACAATAGTCTTGTTGGCGGCAGCGCTTCGTGCTGGAACGCCAGCGAGACCTAAAAAAAGGGAATCCACCTTGGTGATGGAAAGGTGTGTTCTTTTTAGATATGTCCACTGACATCACACGTCTTTATTTCTGAGGTGAATGTGTAGAGGCTAGTTTTCGCTCTCTGCCTGTACTTTAGAGTTTTACACATTTAACACAGACCGTAAATCACTGTGCCCCGATACGCCTGAGTGCATGCAGATACATTGTATTACAGCGGTCGGAGTAAAGATGAGCTGGTTGCAACTTTACAAGCTCACAAGAACCACTGTCACATCCAACTGCCGTATGGGCGTGGGTGGCGAGTGATAATATCTGTCTGTCAATGACAAGGACAGGGGACGCTGCTGTTAACGTGAGTGCCACTCTAGTCCAGAACAGGCCCTCTGTGATTAATTCGAATATCTCTGTACTGCTGAAAGGTTTCTCACCTTCATATCAAATTCAGCGTTGCAGACTTTCAATGAAACCAAAGATGGTTGAATCCATTTGCCTTTGTTCAAATGCATTTTGATGTCAAGTCCATCTCATTCTCTAAAGAATAGCATACGGGGCTTATCTGGCATTGGTGCAATAGGTGCAGTGGCACCAGGGCCCAGAGCTCTGAGGGGCCATTGAGCCCCTGATAATTGCTGTATTGTGCTACCACAACAGAAGTCAAAGGGGGCGTTTTCTTTGTTTGCACCAGGACCCATGACATCCTTGCTACGCTGTTGATAGCATGTACCATTTTGAGGTGCATAAACCTCCATGCTCCTTACCATCAGCCCACGCCGTCATGGCTGATTCTTTTGCTGTAAACTTGGGGCAGACAATGCTTTTCAGTTTAAGCCCCCGTGATTTGGAGATCACTGTCTTAAATGTTTTACTCTTATCCTTACGATCCTTTCTTTAGACAGTGTTATGACCAGTGCCAAGCGACCCAGTGGCATAACGAAGCCAGGAGGACCCCTCTGCAAGGATCCGTGAAGGGGCTACCAAACTTTCATCCTGTAACATTCAACTAACCCCACTTCCAGGAAACTGCAGAGTAAGACATGTTACAGACAGTATTCAAACCCACAGGCTTTAGCATTAGATAGTACATCTGTCCATCGGGAGATAAACCTAGGCAGGGTTCCCTGACTAGGCTCTGTCTAGGTTTTCACTATGAAGTTGCCAAGTTACTCCTCTTGTTCTGCGTCACCTCCTTTCACCTCCTGATGGATTGCCTTATTGTCCACCACTGAAGCCTGTGGGTTTGGGACATCCTCTGTAACAGTCCAGTCTTTGCGGTTTTCTGGAGGAAAGCTGTAGCGAATAGTAGATAATGAGGGAAAGGGGGAACAATCATTAATCCTTGCAGGGAGGCTCCCTAAGGTTTTGTAACACCACTAAGTCTCAGTGACTCATACATGACTGACTCACTGTATTTTTATTCTGCCCACCACCAGAATTAGTGCTGTAACACAAGGTTCTGCAGGGCCAGGGGGAACCCACGCATGGGGCTCCCCTTGCATTTAGTGGAGCAGCACATAGGAAAGATGGCTAGATCACTCACCACTGGGACTTCACTGCAGGTCATTAGCACTGCGGTAAACACGGAGTCAACACACAGAAGCCCACATGTATGTAGTGCCACACAAAATAAGGACAGACGAGGGAGCATACTTAAGATCAACTGCACGCTAGGAAGTTCTTGAAAACTTTGCATGTGATGACTGTGCCATGACAATGCAGTCCTAGCAGCGTCTCCTGTTATCACCTCTCACTGTCTTTCCACTGAGGGGCAGAAGGAAAGAGGGCTACCAATGTAGGATGTAGGTGACACCAATGTCATGGTTCTGATTGAAAGTGACAAGGGAGACTGATGAAGACTGGTTGGATAAAGGTTCTTCACATTCAAGGCAGGGCCCACAGCATGTTTAACTTCATGAAACTTTCAGAAGGGGGCCCACCTACTCCCAGAATAAGAGGGCCCATTTACAACTTGCAAGATCAGGTCACTGAAACAAGGCTGGGTCTGGAGATCAATGCAGCTTTGCACGGGCAATGTATCACACGTTTCTTGAAGTTAGTCAGGCAATACAGGAGTGGGGAACAGTACGTAATTCAGCATTTTCGAAGGGTTTTGCCTGGGTGGGAAAGGTAGTGTTTATGTAGTATGTGCTGGATCATTGCTCCCTGTTTTGTACATCCACTTGAAATATAACATTTCAGGTTACAGCAATTGATATAAGGAATTAGTATTTGTGATGCAAAGCCATTCTGTATTTAAGGGGTGAATCAAAAACATTCCATGCATGTTACATTTGTATGTAGAGCGAATTGTCAGGCTTTTACCTTCATCACTGAAGTTTCAAGAACCACTGCACAATATGGAACAGGAGATTGCAAATGTTCCAGAAGAAAGAGGACACTGCATATTTGGTTTGTGATAGAAAATTGTCATCCCCACCTTCACTGACATTTTAATGAAGAAGATAGTATAAACGTTGACATAATATGCACTATAACAAAGGGATCACAATTACCATAAAGGTAGAATGCCCAGAAAGAGTATGTAAAAAAAATTAAAAAAAATTGATAGCATATTAAATACAAATGGTTCATGTACATTGAAAGGAACTAAACAATAGTAAATGTATAAGTTTATAATACAATAAAATACATCAAATGGAAAAAGAAGTACCAACAATGGACACAATATATATTATATAGAATATTATATATGATTACTAACTGGTTGCCAATGCTGTGCTGTTTATAATTATAGGATAGTGCCAAGGGTGATGTTCCTCTTCCAGCCATCAAAACAATACTTCTAGATAGGAAATGTAGGATTAGTGATTGTGATTCTTGTGAAAATTACATGAAACACCTATTATACACTGAAAATAAACATATTGTAGCATATGAAAATCAGATGTCCCTGTTTTTAGAGTTAAGACTTGTTTGACTGAAAAACCAGATTAAATTGATCTTTCCGGGTATTGCTCATCTATCTAAATGTGTCAGTAAAACCGGATCAATGGCTAAACGTATACTGGTGGGGGGCATATCTTGGTACAAAGGTGAGGAATACTCCAGTGAAAAAAACAGGGGTCTGTTTTAACAGAATGTGCATGACTGCCAGTTTAGGGTACTTTATCAGTCTAACCAGTGACACGCTTGCTGGAATATAGGTGAAAGAAGAAGTCTACATCATTCCAGAGGTTTTGTCAAGCCATTTGTTTAAAGGTTTTGTAAAGCAGACATGCTGTTTTACAAAAACATTAAGTACAAATATTGTGTAATCACTGGCGCAATTCAGGAAGGACCTCAAGACCAGAATCTTCCAATGAACCGGAGATCCACCCTCTCCCAGATCCACCCTCCACCACTCAACGCCTTGAGACCCTCACGGGGAAGTAGTCACACTTTATAAGAATCCTGAATAATTTATTATGATGTATACAACTTAAATACGTATTTGTTGATGGCAGGCACACCTAAGATGACAATTGCTCCAGCACTATTGGTTCTATGGTGGCTGTGATGATGTAGTCCTCTCTGCTAGAGAGGGCCTCCAGTCTGTGTGTTTAGTCATTGAAGTTGGCCATTAGCCCAATGCCAATTTGCACAAGTTCAGATTTGAAGTTTAACTATCCACCAGTCAAATTTGGGCAGTATACATAATGAGGGTTGGTGTTTACATGACATCAGACTGGTACATTCTTCAGGATTCCAAACTGGTGGAAAACCTTTATATTAAATTCAGATCAGACCTGTGGAGAAAGAAACAAGGTTGAAGTGGGAAAAACAGAAGGGATTTCCCTGTTGACATCTACCATTCTCAAATTACTTTTGGAGCAGTGTAATGTTCGCTCCACGCTCCCATGTATTAACAGGCCACGTATATATTCACAAACGGCCTCGTGTATATGTGTGACTTAATATCAGTAACGTGATGTGGTCTACTGAACAGCTACAGAAAGTGCATTTACAGTATAATCTCGACATTTAAACAAGAGTGCATACTATTGTTTTCCTTACAGTAACCTTGAGTTGCAGTTCACATATACATCAGCGTTTATATGGTTTGAATAATGTTGTTAACACTTATATAACCATGGATTCATTTGAATAGTACTTTTCATTTATATTGTAACTGTATACGTATCCCTAATCATGCATTTAAATTTGTACTGAAATGCTTGCTACGTTAACTTGACCAAAAGCCTTAAGCCATTGGATTCCTTAATGTTTAGCCTTCAACGAGATGATTGCTTGGGTTGCAATGTTTCCCTCACCTCTGCTGGTGCAGTTGTATGATCTCAAGAATGGAGAAAGGCACACTTTGTGTGAGAGATAGAGAGTGTTAGAAATGGGGGTCTTTAGTTGGCAGAGGTAGGTACCTTTAGGATAAGTGGGATACACTTCTAAAATAACCCCTGCTCACCCCCTTGGTAGCTTGGCATGAGCAAACAGGCTTATTTCAGAGGCAGTGTGTAAAGCATTTGTGAACACATACAGTAATAAAGTGAAAACACTACAAATGGACACCACACTAGTTTAGAAGAATAAGTAATCTTTATCTAAATCAAACAAGACCAAAACGAAAAAAATCCACAATACAGTAATAAAAATATGACTTTCAAATAGTAGAAATAGTTCAGTTGAAAGAAAATTGCAGATGCAACACTTTTCACACAAAGTGCCTTGGATGTGGTGCGCACACAACCAAAAACGGGTCACAGGGAAGGTGATGCGTCGGTTCCTCACACTCAGGGAAGGTGATGCATTGGTCCCTTGCTCGGTGGGAGGTGATGAGTTGGTTCCTGACGCTGTGCAGGGAAAGTGATGCATTGGTTCCTTACTGGAGAGGAAGTTATGTGTCGGTTTCTTACTGCGTGGAGAGGTGATGCATCTGTTTCTTACTGCGTCTCCCAATGATGCAACAGACTTGGCACCTCGATGCGATGCAACATTCAGGGATGATGCATGGGGTCTTGCAGCTGCACAGAAGGGCTTGTGTCGGAATTGGTGCAGTGACCTCGGACTTCAGAGATCGGTGCACTCGATGCAGCGTGTGGTGATTTATTGAGCCGTGGGCAGGCGCTGCGACAATTTATTTGGCGATGCTTTGGAAACAGGGGCAGATGCATCATGCTTCTCGACGTTGCGTTAATTTTCCAGCTCCCAGCAGCAAACAGCCTCCAGAGGTCCAAAACAACAGCATGCACCTCTTAGCAGGTCAGAACTCCCAGCAAGGAAGCTCAGCAGAGCTGGGGGTGGAGTCTTTGTGTCCCTGAGACTTCCAAACAGGATGCAAGCTCAGTTTCAAGCCCTTGGAGATCTTCCTCAAGCAGGGGGCACAAACAGCAAAGTCCTTTTCCCTTTCCTTGGCAGAAAGTAGCCACTGCAGGCCAACCCCAGACAGCAAACAGCACAGGGGCAGTATTCCTCTTCAGTTTCTCTTGCTCTTCCCCTTGGCAAAAGTTCCTATTGATTCCCAGAAGTTATCTAACAGTCTGGGCCCCTCTTTTTATACAGTAAGATCCTTTGTTCTCTGTGGAAGGGAAGCTATGTGCCCAGCCAAAACCAGTTCTGTCCTCTCTGGTGAAGCTTCCTGGCAGGAGGTGTACACAGCATTGTGTAAGGCAGACCAGGCCCATTCAGATGAAAGGATATTTACTCCCTCTACTCTGAATGCAGCCCAGGTCTATTCGGCCTCACCCTGACTCATCCAGACTCTCCGGAGCCACTTTACATCCCCAGCCCCTGTCACTCCAAAGCCAGACCTTCAATACACATCCTAGCAGAGGCACACTGGATGGCTAAGCAAGAAAATACCTACTTTCTAAAAGTGGTATTTTCAAGCACAGAATGTAAAAATCACCCTCACTAACAGAAGCATTTTAACATTCTGAGTTAAGGCATACTAAACTTCACTTTCCTACTTTGTCTCCAGGTATAGTTATGTTTATAGGAATTTATAAGCAAAGTCCCCACTCTATCCTATGGGAAAAGATAGTCTTACAATAGTGAAAAACTAAATTGGCAGTGTTTCACTACCAGGACATGCCACACACCTCAGGGAATGTCCTACCTTCCACATACACTGGACTCTGCTCACATGGGAACCGTAGGCCTACCTTAGGGGTGTCTAACATGTAATTAAAGGGAAGGTTAGGACCTGGCAAATGGGTGCAATTGCCAGGTCGACATGGCAGTATTAGGCTGCACATAGGCTCTGCAATGGCAGGCCTGAGTTACATTTACACGCTGCTTATGTGGGTGGCATAATCAGTCCTGAAGGCCCACTAGCAGCATTTGATTTACAGGCCCTGCACACACACAGTGCACTATACTAAGGACTGCCTAGTAAATCAAATATGCCAATCATGGAATCACCATAACAACAATTTACAAAGGGAGCACTTGCACTTTGGCACTGAACAGCAATAGCAAAGTGCCCAAAGCATCTAGACCAGCAAAGACGAAGACCAACAAACAGCAAAATAACAGGGGACAAAGGCAAAAATACAGTGGAAACCCACACCAATGATGCCAGGTCTAACAGTGAGGTTCAGGAGGAGTACATTTGGCAAGGATGAGAGCCTTAATAAACAAAGGGAAGACTACTTTTTGTACACAATTGGGAGATGTGAGGAATCCAAGGACATTCTGATGTGCGGACCAAAGGAAAGGAGTTTAAAGAGTAGTTGCCAAGTTTTAATGTGTAAATGTGGAAAATAGTGATACACATGTTATGGGATTTTTCTAATGTCTTTTGTGGGGTTTAACTGGTGATCACACTTCATCTTCAGTCAGATTCCTTTTACACTCAGAGAGGTATAGCCCTCTTTGCGATATTTCCGTTGTGTGGCTTTCTGATAAACAATACTCTTTATTTTGGAGGACTTCTTTGGAAGGTGTGCTATGCTGACACCTTCCTACTTTACTGGATCTGATTAAGGATTCCCCAATCAGTGTTTTTAGTTCAGACATAGTTTAGGAGACTTAGATTTCCTCATGCATGATAGGCAAGAGGACAGCAATGTTTATACCACTAATCAGATTTTATTTGTTTTTTTCTGCATTGCTTTCACTTAATTCCTTGCATTTGTCATGTTATTGAGGCTAATTTTCTTATTAGGATATGGACTCCCAGTAGCGGTTTTTAATTTTTCCAAAATATTCTTAACCCTTTCAGTGCTCATGACGGAACCGCTCCGTCATGGCACCCGCCCCTGGGGGAAGTGCTGGTGCTCGCTCCATGGGCAGCCCAACATCGTGCCACAAAGGGGGATGGCAGCGGAAGAGCTTCCGCTGCCACCCGACCCCCCGTCGGGGTTCCTGTGACATCAGTGCGCACAGTGCACGCCGACATCATCAGGAAGCGCTGGGACGCCTGGAAGCGATTTGCTTCCAGGCGTCCCATGGAGTAAGAGGTGAGTTTGGGGATTTTGTCATAAACTAAACACCCATGTGAGTACATGGTGATGTCTCTCTTGTGAATCCCAACAAGTTATCTTACCCACAATGTCCTGCAAAAATCAAAATGTGACTGTCACATTTTCCTTGCATTATTGTGCTCAAATTTTCACGCTGCAGAAAGTAACAACAAATTTCCAACCCCCCAGCATTTCTCCAAGCATCCCAATAGAAACGGTACCTCACTTGTGTGGGTGGGCCAAGTACCCGCAGCAGGGAATGGCCCAAAACCTATTGATGCAACATCAAAATTACCTATCACAAACCAACCTGGTTTTGCAAGAGGGGTCCCATGAGTTTTTGGCCCGGGGCTCGGCGGCCATCTAGGGAAACCTACCAAACTCACTCGTTTCTGGAAACTAGACACTCGGGGGAGTCCAGTGAGGATGCTAGGTTTCCCTGGGTGCTGGCAGAGCTAGGGTTAAAAAACTACAGCTAGGCACTTTGCAAAAATTGGGTCATATTTCACTTTGAAATTGTGGTGTGTCCACATTGCGTTTTGTGCAGTTTCCTGTCACGGGCACTAGGCCTACTCACACAAGTGAGGTATCATTTTTATCAGAAGACTTTGGGGAATGCAAGGTGGGTGGACATTTGTAGATCCATGCACATTCCAAAACTTTCCACCACAGAAATGTGAGGAAAATGTGTTTTTTTTGACAATTTTTTAGGTTTGCAAGGGATTCTGGGTAACAGAATCTGGTGAGTGCCAGTCAAGTCACCCCATCCTGGATTTCCCTGGGTGTCTAGTTTTCAAAAATGTATGGGTTTTATAGGTTTCCCTAGGTGTTGGCAGAGTTAGGGTGAAAAAACTACAGCTAGGCACTTTTCAAAAAAGGGTAATCTTTCACTGTGAAATTGTGATGTGTCCACGTTGAGTTTTGTGCCGTTTCTTGTCACGGGCACTAGGCCTACCCACACAAGTGAGGTATCATTTTTCTCGGAAGCCCTTGGGAAATGTGGGGTTAGGAGAAATTTGTGGATCCACGCAGATTCCAGAACTTTCTACCATAGAAATGTGAGGATAATTTGTGTTTTGGACAATATTTTAGGTTTGCAAGGGATTCTGGGTAACAGAACCTGGAGAAAGGCAGTCATATCACCCCATCCTGGATTCTCCTGGGTGTCTAGTTTTCAAAAATGTATAGGTTTGCTAGGTTTCCCTAGGTGCCGGCAGAGCTAGGGTTAAAAAATTATAGCTAGGCACTTTGCAAAAAAAAGGGTAATTTTTCACTGTGAAATTGTGGTGTGTCCACGTTGCGTTTAGCGCCATTTCCTGTCGCGGGCAGTAGGCCTACCCACACAAGTGAGGTACCATTTTTCTTGGAAGACTTTGGGGAACACGGGGTGGATGGAAATTTGTGGATCTACGCAGATTCCAGAACTTTCCACCACCGAAATGTGAGCAAAATGTATATTTTTTCAAAATTTTGTAGGTTTGCAAGGGATTCTGGGTAACAGAACCTGATGAGAGGCAGTCAAGTCACCCCATCCTAGATTTCCCTGGGTGTCTAGTTTTAAAAAATGCATAGGTTTGCTAGGTTTCCCTAGGTGCTGGCAGAGCTAGGGTTAAAAAACTACAGCTAGGCACTTTGCAAAAAAAGGGTAATTTTTCACTGTGAAATTGTGGTGTGTCCACGTTTCGTTTTGCGCAGTTTCTTGTTGCGTGCACTAGGCCTACCCAAACAAGTGAGGTATCATTTTTCTCGTAAGACTTTGGGGAACGCGGGGTGGGTAGAAATTTGTGTATCCACGCAGATTCCAGAACTTTCCACCACAGAAATGTTAGGAAAATGTGGGTTTTTTGGACAATTTATTAGGTTTGCAAGGGTTTCTGAGTAACTGAACCTGGTGAGAGGCAGTCAAGTCACCCTATCCTGGATTCTCCTGGATGTCTAATTTTCAAAAATGTATAGGTTTACTAGTTATCCTTAGGTCCTGGCAGAGCTAGGGTTAAAAAACTACAGCTAGGCACTTTGCAAAAAAAGGGTCATTTTTCATTGTGAAAATGTGGTGTTGTTCATGTTGCATTTTGATCCGTTTCCTGTTGTGGGCACTAGTCCTACCCACACAAGTGAGGTGCCGTTTTTATCGGGAGACTTAGGGTAATTCAGATTTTTACAGCAACTGTTATTTCCTATTGACTTTCCATGCATTTCTGCCTTCCAAATGAAAGACAATGTGTTAAAAAGAAGTCATTTTGAAAATAATTCTCATGCTTGTATGAGAATTCCTGATTTCGGAAATGTGCAAATATCAACTGTTCCTAAACTCTATATTTTGTTCCCATTTCAGAAATACATAGGTGTCTTTCATACCTATTTTTCCATGTATACATTTTCCCAGAATAATTGCGATATACCCGGTACATAATAAAAAACCATTGTAAGATGCTGCTCAGTTTTTGGCTCTGGGTTCGTCGGGTTCTTGGTGCAACTACAAGTCCTATATATCCCCACAACCAGGAAGGTCCAGCGGATGTAATGATATATTGCTTTCAAAGAGCTGTCATAATTAGAAGAAGTTACAGGTGAAAACGTTGACACAAATGTATGTTTAAAAAAAAAAAATTCAATTGTTTCAATATTTAACTGTTAGTTTCTATAAAGAAACCTTGAAGGATCTACACAAATGACCCCTTGCTGGATTTAGAATGTTGTCTACTTTTCTAAAATGTATAGCTTTTCAGGATCCATTATTGCTTTCATAGCCATTTCTACCATTAACTGGAAGGAGGTTGAAAGCACAAAAAATAGCAAAAATAGGCTATGTCCCAGAAAAATGCCAACACTGTGTAAAAAATGTTGGCTTTCTGACAAAAGTCTGTCATTCCCTAAAAGTTTGGAAAATGGTGATTTCAGCACCACAAACCCTTTTTTTATACCGTTTGCAGGGAAAAAAACAGACGCTTTCATTTGCAGAAGTTTTTTTCCATTTCCCCCCCAAAAAAACAACATTTAGCAGTATTTTGGCTAATTTCTGGGTCCCCACCAGGGGATTACACAAACCCTGGGTACCTTTCGAATCCCCATGATGTTGAAAGAAAAGGACACAAATTAGGCGTGGATACCTTATGTCGTCAAAAAGTTACAGGGGCCTAAGTGCGAACTACCCCAAATATCTATTAAAAGGCTTAGCACGGGGGGAAAAGGCCTAGCAGCGAAGGGGTTAAGACATGGTAGACCCAGTCTGGCTTTAAATTTACAATGAACCTTTTCTTAGACTCATTTACCGACTTTGGGTACTCACTGTGTGGCCGAATTGGTTACACTGTAAAATGCACTTGTGGATGATGTTAACTCCCTTTTATTCCTTAGGCACATAAAAAGGCCTGTTGCAGGCAAATTTGGAATGAGGGCTCAGTGCTCTAGCACTTTCACAGTTCTTGCAATTGATTAGTCTTAACGACGGATCTTTCAAACGTGATTACGATAATTAACCAACTGCACACATTCAATGTTTTCAGTAAATGTTTTAAATACTAGCTACAAAAATTTTGCAAACATTTACAATCATCAAAACAATTAACTCAAAGAGACCATTAGGCATAATTTCCAGGTGAAGGCCAGCAGACTCCACCCTCACATAGAGTTCCTATCCAAAATCCATAAAAATGTTCTCACCAGCCAAGACCTTGCTGAAGAGGGTGATATGAGAGCACACTCTCTAGGCTTCAGAGAGAGGTTATAGGCAGAGGGCCCCCAATTTCCAAGAGCACACAAAGGGACTCCTTATAATCTTAAATTCCTACACTCTTATTATGTTTTGCCATATTTTTTATAAAACATTGTTGTGGGGTTTGAAACATATTGACATTGTAGACTCTGGCACTGGAAGGAACTTTTTTGGATGCAGATGTGCTCCTTGTGAAAAATGAGAATGTCATCACTCGTAGTGAATTTAGCCAATGGCTGAAGTGGGCTGACCTAATCTGTAAGCTGTAGGTAGTGAAGGAAAATGCTAGTAATACACCAACAGAACAATAGATGATGAGGGCTGGCTGAAAGCCTTTGTAAGTAATATGATGTACATTTTTACTAACATTAGAAGGTTGTGGGCTAAACGAGATCTAAAAAATTGGAATGGCTGGCAACATCACATAGAGACTTTCAATATTACATATACGCTCACATCATTAATGTTTTAGGGTTCAATGGTTGGATTTAAATACAGTTAGAAACTTGCAAAATACTTTCTTGTATTTTTACAGTTAGTATCATATACTCTGCCACAAAACAAAGAACACTTTTTCAATGGAAATTCTCAAAGAAGAATAAACATTGTAAAACTACATATAATTCACTGATGCACACTTCTTTTAGTGTATCTAAAAGTTACTTTTTAGTGGATAGCTGAGTAGTTTGAGTGGAAATGGGTGTGATTGTTCTGTCATGGAAATGAAAGCATGTATGAAGAATACGTAAAGGACACATATCAACACACATTGAACTCTAAGGACTTTGGAGTAGCTAAAACTAGTCTTTTTTTTTTTTTATGTCCTCATCTCACCAATAAACACTTGTGGGTCTTATGAAGCCGCTTAAACGATCTGTATGGGAGGAGGCACACGGCTTACCACATATGTTTCCGTTGGTCGACCAGTCCCATGTTTAGTGTGGGTTACTGGTGTAATCATTGGACAAAAGTATTTAGACGTAGATTGTGACCCCAGCTCATAAAGGGGTGCCAAAGATTGGTAGATTCATCCCCTACTCCATCATAATCCAGATGGGCCATGGCAAAGGAGACCTTAAGCCAGTCTTCTCTGTTGGGTGGTTGAGGGTCCTTCCATCTCTTACATATTTCTCTTCGTGCGAGCAGAACCAGGTATACCAATAGACCTCGTTGCAGTTGTGACGCCTTTATACAAAATAGGCCATCATCTCCAAAGAAAATCAGTGACAGGTTGACCTCAATGTTAGAGTTAAACACATCTTTAAGAATGTCTCCGATTTCCTTCCAGAAGGTCTTTATTTCTGAGCACTTGAAAAATATGTGTAGATCATTTGCTAGGGGAAGCTTGCACCTATAACATTTCGGGGTTGGTACTGGAGCAAATTTCGCAATTCTAGCTGGGGTGTAGTAGAGTCTATTGATAACAAAAAAGTGGTTCTTTTTTAGAGCTGCAGGTTTGATATATTTATATAGCAGCTTCAATGATGGCTCAAACAGTGCTTCTATTGTTGGCTCAAGAGGGGACTACTCCCATATTTTAATCGAAGGGGGTGTTTCCGGGTCGACTGCTTCAAGGACTAAGTGGTACCACACTGAAACCTTTTTTTTTAAAACCTGGACAGAGTGGCACAACCTTTCTATCTCCCAGTTTCCTTTTACTTGCTCTTTCTCTGCCTCATACCACGAGGCAAGCTGTAGGTATTTAAACCTGGAGAAACCTGTGCAGATCCTGGCCCTCAAAACCTCCCATGGAAGGATCCCCTCTGAGTCTACCAGTTCCGACCAGCTTGTGATTCCAGCCCTCTTTATAGGTAAGGCCAGCCCATCCTTTAGACAATGAGGTGTCCCCGGGGAGTCCCAAATGGGAGCATGGTGTGAGTAGTACCCTATCCCCCATGTAGTTCTTACTTTAAGCCAAAGAACTAGGGCTGCCCTTAGAACCTTCAAGCGTACTTTTTTGAAGTACTTTGTAGCACCAAACTTATGCAGATATGCCTCTACTCTTCCTCCCTCTTCTACCGTTCTTGTCATTTCATTCAGCAGTTTCCCCCACGCCGAATCTTCAGGTCTCATCAATAGTGAACGGATAGCTTTAAACTGGAAGGCCACTGCATACCAGCATATATCCGGGAGTGCCAAACCCCCCTTTGCAAGTCTACGCCTAAGCTTTGTCCACGATAATCTAGTACCCTTATCTCCCCAAATAAAACTCCCAATCTTACTCTGAATTTTACTAATTAAGTTTTGGGGAAAAGTGAGAGGGATAGCAGAGAAGACATAAGAGAGCTTAGGGAGAATGATCATCTTCACCAAATTAACTTTCCTGTATATGGTCAAGGGGAGGTTCCTCCATCTAGAGAAAAGGCGATCGATTTCCTTAGTTACTCTGGACAGATTTACGAGGGGGACTGTAGCTAGATCTTTAACTATGTAGATACCCAAGTATCTTAGTTCTAACGAGACAACTCCTCCCCATTGGTCAACATTCCAGCCCATCACCTCCGTCTTAGATTTATTTACCAGGTAGCCTGACAAAGCCCCAAATTCCTCCGTAATGGACTGTAAACGGGGAAGAGCGGCACCAGGATTGTTTGTGTATACAATCAGATCGTCAGCGTACAGTGCTAATTTGCAACTGTAAGATTGAGATTTGAAGGGATAGATGTCGTTATCTAGCCTGATGGCTTGGGCTAGTGGTTCAATATAAATATTGAACAAGAGTGGAGAGATCGGGCAACCCTGCCGAGTCCCTCTCTGAATGTTAAAACTTGGTGTGAGTATCCCGTTCAGTAGGATACGGGCAGAAGAGCCTTGATAGCAATTCCTCAGAGTTTGGATGAAGATTGGACCAAACCCTAGTTTTGCCAATACCTCCCATAAATAGACCCAGCAAACTCTGTCAAATGCTTTGGCCGCATCCAAGGCTATTATAGCCAAAGGATCAGATCTTGTAGTGGCCAGGTCGATGTTACCTATCATTAACTGAGTTTGCTCTTGGATCTGCCTACCTTCTACGAATCCCTTCTGGTCTGGGTGAACCAACTGGGGGACCAACTTCGCCAATCTCCCTGCCAACACGCCCATAAAGATCTTATAATCGGCGTTAAGCAGGGAGATAGGACGATATGAGTCAGCTCTTAATGGGTCTTTACCAGGTTTAAGGATCAAGACTATGGTTGCCTCTTTCCAGGACTCTGGAACCTTACCAGTAGAGCTATAGACCGAGTTGAACAAGGAACCCAAGGCGGGGGTCAGTTCTTTGGCCAGAAGTTTATAAACTTCATTTGGGAGTGAGTCTGTACCAGCAGCTTTTTTGTTCTTACTTTTGTTGATTTGCCCACTTATCTCTTCCATCCTGATAGGAGCCTCTAGTTTCTTTCTACATTCCTCAGTTATGGAGGGAAGAGATTTTGTACTTAAACAGGCTTGAACTGAGCATGGGGAGGGCTCCAGATCCTCTTTATACAGATCTGAAAAGAGGGAAAGTAGACAGGATTGCAGATCTTCAAATCTGATTGAAGTCTCCCCCATGGTGTTTACTATCAGTCTATTGATGTTATCTGACATCTCTCATGCGACGGCTTCAAGGCAGTGGGAGTTGGGGAAAAGAATGGAGGAGCTGAAAGGCATTGGAGCTAAGGTTCAGCTGAAGTTTCCCGCTCTTCTCCGAGTAATGTGGAATAACCAAATGCACCAAATTAAAACCGGAGAAGAAGCGGACGCTTTAATAGAGAGGATTAAAAGTAGCATAGGGAAGTAGGTCTTTTGTAAGTAACTTCGGATGAAGTAGAGAATGAGTGTTAATAATAATCCTTAACGTGACTTAATGTGACTCAAGTTAGAACTATTAAGCAGACATATGCTATTTGATACACTTTTTTTTTCTTCTTGTTCCGGGGGGGGTAGGGGTCGAATAGGCTAGGGAGGGTTCCTCAAGGTGGAGGGGGGCACAGGGGGGGTTGGGGAGAGGGTGGTAGGCTGGCACAGGTGGGGAGCAGTGGGTAAAAAATAAAAAAAATGAACCTCATTTCACATTAAGAATTGGTCTTGGGAGTTGTTGGTCTGGAGGTTGGATTCAATGTAATGGCCTTAAATCGTAATACGGGGGGGAGAAGGGTCATCTTCACCTCCTGGAACGTCAATGGGTTAAGGTGCCCCCGTAGGCAAAGGCTGATTTTAAAATATCTTGAGCTTTCCTTGGCCCAGGTCTGCATTTTACAGGAGACTCACTTAAGTCAAATAGAAAGTTCCCTTCTTTTCTCCAGGGTCCCCTGGATAGACTGTTATTGTACTTCCCAGCAGTCATCCCATAATAGAGGGGTGGCAATCCTGGTGAAAAAAGGCCTACACTCCTCTATAATAAACAGCCAGACAGATACATCTGGGAGGTGGCTAGTGGCCAACTTGTCCATTGACGATACCAATTTAACCTGTGTGTCATACTATGGACCAAACATTGATGACCCTTCTTACATCAGTAAACTTCAGTCGATTTTAACTCTGGCTACACCCCCTTTCGTTATTGGCTGCGACTTTAATCTTCTCCTCGACCCAGTTAGGGATAGATCCAACCTGAGCTACTACATTGGTGCCCCAAAACCCCGTCGAGCTTTTATTAAGTTGCTAAAGGATTTAGATTTGGCAGACGTCTGGAGGGCAAAGAAAGGTGATTTACAAGAATTTACGTTCTATAGCAAAAAGTACGGTCATTCCACTCGGATCGATTATGTCCTGGTAGATACACCATCCCTTAACGACATCGAGGATATATTAGTTAAGCCTAGTCATCTTTCGGATCATGCACCAATTCAGATTGTCTACAGAGCCAAGGGGGCGGCATTACAGTCAAGATGGACACTAAATAGAGCTATGTTGTCCGATCCTGAGATTATTAAGGCAGTTAAGCTTTCCTCTATTGACTTTTTTGAATTAAATAGGGGATCAACGTCACTGGATTTTATATGGGACGCCTACAAAGCCAGCTTGAGAGGTAGTCTCCATAGCCTCATCTGTTTTAAAAACAGAACTGAAGCTAGTGCCCTATAATCTGTCGAGGAGAAAATAAGTCAGTTGGAGAGGGATAGGAACAGACTACCTCCAGGAGATTCGGAGCATCTACCACAAGTTTTAAAAGATCTGGAAGATGCAAGACGGGAGTATAGAGGGAAGCTAGAATCAAAGTGCAGGGCTCAATGGCATGCAAGGAACATGCAGAACTTTGAGCATGGGGAAAAAGCAGGGGCTCTACTCGCTTGGAAGTCTAGAACTGATAGAGCTAAAACTAGTCTTAAAAGATTAATAACATGCTTTGCATTTATGATGCGATTCATTTGAAGATGAGGATTACACTGATATGAAAAGGTTTTGGATATCCTTTTAATTTCTTCATAAATTAATCTAGAGTAAATCACTCGATGTTTTAAAGTATAGAATGCATTTTTTGATGGGTTGCAAGCTTATATAGAGGCCTCACAAAATGCTATAACAACCAAAATCTTGAGAATCAACAAAGCGACACAGGGAATGCAATGAGTTAATTGACAATTATTGTCACCACAAGATATAAACAACATTCCTTTTTAACACTTACATTGACGAAAATGATCTTTCTTATCTACAATGCTATGTTTTCAAATGGTTCTTTCAGATTGTTCTCTCAAGCAAGTTGTGTTTTGTTTATTGATCAGTAATCCTATTGTCCTAACTCCATCATTCTCATCATGGTTCTTACTAAGTGAGCTGCATGTACTTACAAGACAGCAGCCCAGCTTGAAACTAATAGGTAATGTTAGAAATTGGGTTTGTGGTTGGCCGAGGTATGCTCATTGTTCAAGTAGGATCAACAATCCTAGTAAGGGTAAATCAGACACAACCTAAATCATCCTCTGCTCACGCTCTGGTAGCTTTGCACACAGCAGACAGGCTTGACTTAAATAACAACATGCCACAAAAAGATACTAAACCTGTTTCAAAATATAGAGCTTAATTTAATGAACAAAATAAGACCAAATTGGCAAAAATACAATGAATACAACCAGAGGTATGCATTTTAAAGATTAAACTGAAATCGTTAAGTGTCAAACGAGGGATATCTGATTGCACTAGACCACATCAAATCCAAAAGTGCAGGTCTACTTCAATCGATCGCGGGTGGCATACAGGGACCAACCGTGTTCTGCTGAAAAGAACCTTGTTGCATCATCATCAAAATGTGTGGAGCAGTGGAGGCGATGCGTTGTCGTCAATCCCTTCGAATGTAGGCGATGCATCAGTTCCTCTCAGCGTAAGTTGGAGATGCGTCTTCGTGGAACCACAAGAGTTCACAATTTTTATTAAATTATTAGATCTACAAAGAGATTAAAAGTAAGATAACTTAAAAGAATTTGAAACATAATAAATACAAATTTGATACATCTATATCAATATTTTTGTGAATTCATCTATGTTGGACTTGGCCCTTCTGGCAGGTTCACCCCTAAACTTTTTTCAATTATTCTAGCCTTTCCCTATGTCGTGTAACTGGTTTTAGGCCTCTAGGTGCTTTAACACTGTGTCCCAGTGTAAAGTGCGTGCGCTCTGTGTTACATTGAATGAGACTGACCTGCCCTCCAATAGGAATGCATGGGGAATGTGTGTGTCCATGGTAGTTCCTGATGCATGGGGAGTGCACGATCGAGTTTGGTATGTGCAAACTCGTGAGAGTGAATGCTGCGTGATGATGTGTGCGGCGTTACTGTGTCTAGTGTAGAAGTGCCATTTCTAGATGCTGGCATGTCTGTGTAATAAATGTGAAGTGACTGTCTGGCTTGTGATTGTAAATGTAAATTTGTAAATTTGATACTTGTATAGTGCACTACTCACCCGCAAGGGTCTCAATGCGCTTGTACGAATACCGCTGTGGAACCCATCCTGGCTTTCCCTGTAAGGCGTCCACTCCTGGGCACCCCCAAGGTGGAGGCCAGGCATCCTTAGCGTCGTGGGGGCCGTTGTGAAGATTAAGCAAGCTATTGCCCAGAGTTGCAAAGTGGAACACCATGAATGGAATAGGCACCGAGGCGAGAATTATCAGGTCCGTGAAATAATCATTGAGCCACACTTCTCCACTTGGCTGTTGTGCTTGGCTCCAGGAGTCAGGATGGGTCTGCCCCAGTGGTGGATAGGGAGATTTACATCCAGATGGGTGGGAGGAGTACACCTGGGACCTGAATAGGGCTGGGCTTTCCCCACACAATTCTGGCTCCGCCCCCTGTAGTGCGACTGATGTCCCTGGCCTGTCCTGTGAATAGGGAGAGGGGCTGAGCAAACAAAGTGCTCAGGAACCAGTTGCATCCGGTTCGCCCCTTCCCTGCACCTTGAGACAAAAGAAACCTGTGTGTAAAAAGGGGCTGTGACCCCATGTTAAATGTTCTTCTTCTGATCCTAATTGGAGGGGGGACCTGCTGCTGCTGCTGGGCGCCAGGAGAGACCGCCACTGGGGACTGCCTCCCTGCCTGGAGGCCCCTGTGAGCTAGCCCCTGGGCCCAGCCCTTGCCCCCCTGCCTCCTGAAAGACTTTTCCTGGACTTTTGCCTCCAGCACCCTGGGAGCGCGTTGGCATATATTTCACTAGAGCGCTTGGCTCTTGGCCAAAGAGGAGAAGCGCTCCAGATCTGCCTGCATCGCGAAGCTGCACCGTGTGGGATTCCCCCCACAATTACTAATTATTGAGCAGGTGCCCACCCTGCATCTCGGCGCGAAGGAAACCGAGCGGGAGCCCACCCCGCATCAGCACCTTGAAAGCGGGTGCCCACCCCGCCGTTGGGCTCGTTCTCGCGGGTGCCCACCCCGCATAACTGCCATTTCGTTTACTATCCCTAGCGGGTGCCCAACCCCGCCAGGGACTTTGTGCCGAATAATGGGAGCCGACCCCCTTTCTCACCAGAATCCCCGCCGCGATCCGGAAGTTCAGAAGGGCAGCCTTGGTGTGGATGGGGCACGCCACAAACCAGGAAGAGGACGGGAGCCTACCCCGCGCTCCTGTGATACCCGCGAGTAAGCCGGAAGAAAACGGAAGGTAGCGGGGGGGGAAATCAGGGCTCCCGTGACCGGTGAGAGCCCCACTGTATCCGCCTCCTTGGAGAAGTCCCGGCCCCCAGGAGGAGGACCGGGTGAAGAAGAGGATGCAGAGAGCTCCATGCTGCGATCGCAAGGAGCCCGGTAAGGAGAGGGCTCGAAGTGGTTCCTGACCGCATTCATTCCCGAGCGGCCCCACTTGGCAGCGGGCCGCTCCAACGAGGCCCGCCTCTCTTTGACAAAGGTGGCAGCGACTTGGGGGCCTAGTTGGTCTTCAGAGCCTACACAGCTCCAACAACGGAGCATAATTGTTCAGAGAGCCTACGTGGCTCCCACGAAGGGGGCCTCGTTGTTCACAGAGCCCGTGAGGCTCCACCCCTTGGCATATTGTTTTTCAGAGCCCCGTGTGGCTCCAACGTTTGAGGCCCCAGCGTTTCGGAGTCCCAGAGCAGGACTCCAACGTGCACCTGGTTGGTGCTGGCCTTTCCCCCAGCTGCCCCGTGTGATAGAGGGCAGCTGCGACGTGGCGCAGTTCTGTTAGAAGGGGCACAGTGAATGCCCGGGCCCATCTTTTGAGCACACAGCTGCCCAGCAAGTAGTGGGCAGCTGCAACGTTTAGGCCTGATCTTTTGCCCTGCTGGTTCTGCTGCGTGCGCAGCCCAGCCCTGACATTTTGGGACAAAGGGCGTTTGAGCCCTGAGAGGCCAAGTTGACCTGGGGACAGTTTTCCTGTGTTTTAGGTCTACTATGTTTTATTCCCAACTTTGACCAGTAGTTACTGGTTGGGCGCTACATTTCTGATTTGTTCTACATTTAATGTGCATTGCCGTCATGCTTATTTATATTCCTAGCTGTGTCTATGCATAGGAGATTGTTTTTCTAGTAGAAATTATGCTAGTGAGTTCAAGGTTTCCTGCGTGATATATGCCTAAGGTGTTTAGGATTGCGTAGGGTGTACTTACCTTTTACCAGTAGTTACTGGTTGTGCTCTACAGTTATAATTTGTGTACAGTTGATATATGTTTTACATCTACAATTAGTGATTTGTGCTAATTCTGACAGTGGTCCATGTGGCCCTGTCTTGTGTAAATAGTCCCCTGTAAATTTCTGCCCAGTGCCAGTTGGCACAGTGTAAATTATGTGATTATCATCTAATGTGTTTATTATAATACAAAGGCTATTTTTATATATAACCTTGTGTGGAGTTTCTTTTGTGGTGAGCCTAGGGTGTTGTTGCTGTGTGCGCGCGCAAACGCTTTACACATTGCCTCCGGGATAAGCCTGACTGCTCATGCCAAGCTACCAAGGGGGTGAGCAGGGGTTATCTTTGGCGTGTAACTCCCCAGCCCTGACTTAGAGTGGTGGTTTCTGCCTGGCTTTGGCGCACGCCCTAGCCAACCAGAAATCCCATTTCTAACATTGGTGATCAGCGGTGGGATTAGGACTTGCGTTTGCGCAGTACCACAGCGACGACTGGCTGCACTACAAAACTCAGCATTTTAGATAATCACGTGTTTGGGGGATTATTGTTCTGAGGTTTATTTTTATTTTTAAATTTTCTCCTAAAAAGTGTCATTTTTGAATTGTGTACTCTTGCTTCAGCTCAGACACCTAGGTCCCTTGTGTTGCACGTGTCCCTGAGCGTCCTGCCAAAATGGAGTCTGCTTTTAATTTCTGTGTTCTGTTTAGATACAGTATGTATGAGTTGGTTGAGTTTTGTGAGGAGAGAGACATAGCAGTGAGTGTGTCAGACTCCCAGTCAAAACTTAGGGAAAACCTGATCCAATGGCAGAAGGATGAATGGGAACGTGAGCGCAGTGAGGAGGAGAGGGCCCGGGCCGCACATCAAGAGGATGGTGGGTCTGAGAGAAGCCCTGAGGAGTCTGAAGAGGAGGAAGAAAGTGACAGGACAGGGACGCCAGTAGATAGTGAAGACCCCATAGATAGGGAGTCCCTTGCTGTTTCCAGTGTCAGGGGCAGCGCCCCCTCCCCTTTCCTGTCCCCAGAGGAGTGGGTAGATAGGAGGGAAGAAAGTGAGCATCAGCTGGTTGTGGAGAAGCTCAGGTTAGAGCATGCCAGGGAGATGGCGCAGCTGGGCGTGGAGGAGAAAAAGTTTGAGACCGAGAGGGTCTTAGTGCAGGAGAGGATGGCGGAGGCTGAGAGGGCCTTCGCCAGGGAGAAAATAGCTCTGGAGGGTCAGTTGTCCCCTGAGCGCAGTTGTAGTTGTCTGGATTCCCCAGGGAAGGTAGAGTCCAGTGGTGGCAGCGATATAGAGTCCAGTGCAGGGCGTCCCATTCCCAGTTCCCCGAGTATGATACCTTGTTCCCGAGAGGAGGAGTACAGGTTGATGTTCAGGGGCAGTAGGAAGCTGTCTCACCAGGATTGGTAGGATTTTGTGGATGAATGTCATGATGCACTGGCTGATTGGGTGACGGTTAACATGGTAGAAGATTTGGACGGAATGTTCAATCTGGTTATCAAAGAGCAGATGCTCAGTTGTTGTTTTCCCGGGTTGCGCCAACACCTGTTGGAGTGTGGGTTCGCTAGTCCATGGAGACTTGCAGAAGAAGCAGACCGCTGGGAAAGTGCGCAAGGTTCTGATGAGGTATGGGAGAGTACTTCCAACAGTAGTGGCTCAGGTATCTTCCCGTCCAGTATGGGGGAAGAGGCTCAGAGTAGCCCAGCTAGGTCCCAGAGTAGTGAGGGGGGTGTAGGGGTTCACGACCTATCTCAGTGGAGTAGGAGTGAGTGTGTGACTTCGAGTCCCCAGGTGCCCAAAACCCAGCCTCAGAGCCTGGATGGTTTCTTCAGGGAACACCAGGTTGGGTGCCTAGGCTGTCCTGTTAGTCCATTAGAGGAGGATCACCTAGTGTATGGAGAACCTGGAGCATCTGTAAGTGGAGCTCCAGTGGTTCTGGTGTCTGGCAGTGCCGCTCCAGTAGGGAGGGTACAGAAGTCCAGCGAGAGGGGTGGCATGGGGCTGTGTTCCCCAGTGGAGGAGCCAGTGGGTCAGGGTCCAGCCGGGAGGGCTGAGTCTCCTAGAGGTGACCATGGTGACCACACGTCTGTGCTGGGGGATCTTCACGCACTGTCAGGTGGACAGGGGATGGGAGATCTGCACCAGGCAGACTGTCATGCAACATATGAGGCATATGTTACCCTCAGGGGGATGGTGTGTAAGTCCCCAGAAGTCCTGGTGTGCCAGGCAAGTACTCAGCCAAAGGGTTTAGACCCCTGGTTGGGAGGCCAGGTTCAGGATCAGCCTGACCTGGAGGGAAGGACGACTGTAAGCAGCGTCCTGACCGATGTAGCTGCTAGGGGCACCACTCCAGTTGGGAGGGTGCCGGACTCTGGAAGGGGGTGCAGAGGGAGGGAGTCCTCGTCTCTGACCCCAGTGCAACCTGAGGGGTTAAACCCTAGGTTGGGAGACCAGTTCTCGGGGAGAGGTCCTGAGCTGGTGGGTGAATTGTGTTACGAGGTCGCCTCTCAGAGGAAGAGAGGACGGAACCCTAGAAGAAGAGATAGGGGGAGGAGAGCCTCGCCCGTGACTGTTGGTCAGCTTGAGGGTACAGACCCTAGACTGGAGGATCAGTGGCAGTTTAGAACTGCCTTGATGAGGGATAGAGTGGAGAATGGTTACTATGTGCCAGGGGTTACTACCCCCCACTCTGTGGTTAGGCAAGGACCAGTGGCACCTGGATGGCCTAGGGCCTGGTCCTGGCCACGGACAGCTGAGGAGTACCAGTGGGGTAGCCCAGTTGGTCCGCAGAGCTTTTACAGATGGAACCACGTGCGTTCAGAGTGGCATAAAACCGGAGAGGGTCCCTGCCGTTGCGGGCCTGCGTCCGTGTTTTGTTGCCGCAAGCAGGGAAGACCATCACGGTGGTGATTGATCTACCCTGCGTTTTGGCTGGAAGGGTTTGTGTTGGACTTGGCCCTTCTGGCAGGTTCACTCCTAAACCTTTTTCAATTATCCTAGCCTTTCCCTATGTCGTGTAAGTTCGTTTAGGCCTCTAGGCGCTTTAACACTGTGTCCCAGTGTAAAGTGCGTGCGCTCTGTGTTACATTGAATGAGACTGACCTGCCCTCCCATAGAAATGCATGGGGAATGTGTGTGTCCATGGTAGTTCCTGATGCGTGGGGAGAGCAGGGTCGAGTTTGGTATGTGCGAACTCATGAGAGTGAATGCTGCGCGATGATGTGTGCGGCGTTACTGTGTCTAGTGTAGAAGTGCCACTTCTAGATGCTGGCATGTCTGTGTAATAAATGTGAAGTGACTGTCTGGCTTGTGATTGGCTGGTGTGCTTGGCTCCAGGAGTCAGGATGGGTCTGCCCCAGTGGTGGATAGGGAGATTTACATCCAGATGGGTGGGAGGAGTACACCTGGGACCTGAATAGGGCTTGGCTTTCCCCACACAATGCTGGCTCCGCCCCCAGTGGTGCGACTGATGTCCCTGGCCTGTCCTGTGAATAGGGAGAGGGGCTGAGCAAAACAAAGTGCTCAGGAACCAGTTGCATCTGGTTCGCCCCTTCCCTGCACCTTGAGACAAAAGAAACCTGTGTATAAAAAGGGGCTGTGACCCCATGTTAAATGTTCTTCTTCTGATCCTAATTGGAGGGTGGCCTGCTGCTGCTGATGGGCGCCAGGAGAGACCACCACTGGGGACTGCCTCCCTGCCTGGAGGGCCCTGTGAGCTGGCCCCTGGGCCCAGCCCTTGCCCTCCTGCCTCCTGAAAGACTTTTCCTGGACTTTTGCCTCCAGCACCCTGGGAGCGCGTTGGCATATATTTCACTGGAGCGCTTGGCTCTTGGCCCAAGAGGAGAAGCGCTCCGGATCTGCCTGCAGCGCGAAGCTGCACCGTGTGGGATTCCCCCCACAATTACTAATTATCGAGCAGGTGCCCACCCTGCATCTCAGTGCGAAGGAAACCGAGAGGGAGCCCACCCCGCATCGGCACCTTGAAAGCGGGTGCCCACCCCGCCGTTGGGCTCGTTCTCGCGGGTGCCCACCACGCATAATTGCCATTTCGTTTACTATCCCTAGCGGGTGCCCAACCCCGCCGGGGACTTTGTGCTGAATAACGGGAGCCCACCCTGTATCTCGCCGGAATCGCCGCCGCGACCCAAAATTTCAGAAGGGCGGCCTTGGTGTGGGCGGGGCGCGCCACAAACCAGGAAGCGGATAGGAGCCTACCCTGCGCTCCTGTGATCCCCGCGAGTAAGCCGGAAGAAAACAGAAGGTAGCGGGGGGGGGGAAAGCAGGGCTCCCGTGACCGGTGAGAGCCCCGCTGTATCCGTCTACTTGGAGAAGTCCCGGCCCCCAGGAGGAGGACCGGGTGAAGAGGAGGATGCAGAGAGCTCCGTGCTGCGATCGCAAGGAGGTTGGTAAGGAGAGGGCTCGTGGTGGTTCCTGACCACATTCATGCCCGAGCGGCCCCACTTGGCAGCGGGCCGCTCCAACGAGGCCCGCCTCTCTTTGACAAAGGGGGCAATGACTTGGGGGCCTAGTTGGACTTCAGAGCCTACACGGCTCCAACGACGGGGCATAATTGTTCAGCGAGCCTACGTGGCTCCCACGAAGGGGGCCTGGTTGTTCACAGAGCCTGTGAGGCTCCACCCCTTGGCATATTGTTTTTCAGAGCCCCGTGTGGCTCCAACATTTGAGGCCCCAGCGTTTCAGAGTCCCAGAGCAGGACTCCAACGTGCACCTGGTTGGTGCTGGCCTTTCCCCCAGCTGCCCCGTGTGATAGAGGGCAGCTGCAACGTGGCGCAGTTCTGTTAGAAGGGGAACAGTGAATGCCCGGGCCCATCTTTTGAGTACACAGCTGCCCAGCAAGTAGTGGGCAGCTGCAACGTTTAGGCCTGATCTTTTGCCCTGCTGGTTCTGCTGCGTGCGCAGCCCAGCCCTGACATTTCGGGACAAAGGGCGTTTGAGCCCTGAGAGGCCAAGTTGGCCTGGGGACAGTTTTCCTGTGTTTTAGGTCTACTATGTTTTATTCCCAACTTTTACCAGTAGTTACTGGTTGGGCGCTACATTTCTGATTTGTTCTACATTTAATGTGCATTGCCGTCATGCTTATTTGTATTCCTAGCTGTGTCTATGCATAGGAGATTGTTTTTCTAGTAGAAATTATGCTAGTGAGTTCAAGGTTTCCTGCGTGATATATGCCTAAGGTGTTTAGGATTGCGTAGGGTGTACTTACCTTTTACCAGTAGTTACTGGTTGTGCTCTACAGTTATAATTTGTGTACAGTTGATATATGTTTTACATCTACAATTAGTGATTTGTGCTAATTCTGACAGTGGTCCATGTGGCCCTGTCTTGTGTAAATAGTCCCCTGTAAGTTTCTGCCCAGTGCCAGTTGGCACAGTGTAAATTATGTGATTATCATCTAATGTGTTTATTATAATACAAAGGCTATTTTTATATATAACCTTGTGTGGAGTTTCTTTTGTGGTGAGCCTAGGGTGTTGTTGCTGTGTGCGCGCGCAAACGCTTTACACATTGCCTCCGGGATAAGCCTGACTGCTCATGCCAAGCTACCAAGGGGGTGAGCAGGGGTTATCTTTGGCGTGTAACTCCCCAGCCCTGACTTAGAGTGGTGGTTTCTGCTTGGCTTTGGTGCAAGCCCTAGCCAACCAGAAATCCCATTTCTAACAATCTACATATCACAAGACAATACATTTTTAAATAGCATTTAAACATTTAAAAAATTCTATAGCACATAATTTCGTTAACGGGCTGATAAGAACTGGGCAACTGCTCTAACTAATTTCGAGGCATATTAACAAGGAACGGGGATAATTAACGCTAAGGGCGCTTAGCGTTAATTTTTTTAACGCCCGCTATCGCTGGATAATATCGCCTGGTTATCTCGTTATTAACAACGCTAACCGCCTAGGTGATACAAAATCCAGCGATAGCGGCATTTTGGGAGGTTATCACTGGTAATACAGCGATAAAACTACAAGGATAGGGATATCCTTGTTGAGAGCCCATGGTGGATTTAGCCATGTAATCCACCTCCCATTGGATTACATGGCTAAGTCTGATAATTAGCAGACGTAAAAAAGCAGCGTTAACCGTGGTTAGCGCTGCTTTTTTTGTCTCTTACAGGGTTAGCGTGAAGCTTGATAATAGGAGAAATTTCGCTTAGCGTCATTTCTCCTATTATTTTGCTCTGGAACGCCCACTTTGCATCTCCTTAGAGATGCAAAGGAAAGCGTAGTGAAAAAGGGTGCTAAAATGCGATTTTGCATGTTAGCACCCTGTTGTTGATAGGGCGATATATTTATCTCCGCTTCTTTGGCTTTTAAAGCCAAAAAAGCAGAGATAAAGCCCTTGCTAATATGCCCCTTAATACCATATTTCATAAAAAAGGGGTTTTAAAAAACAGCATCTGGGGGATTTTAAAATAGGGCAAACAAATAGAGCATGATCAACCATCTGTACAGCACCCTTGCAAAGATTACGCCTCAATTTGCCCGACTTATTTGCGCCTAGCATCTGTAACACAACTTAGAGGGAGGCAATGCAGTCTAAACATTAGCATACAGCGGCAGAAAGTATGCTTTAATTCCATCTTTAGAAGGGCTTTGGGCCGAAACACTACCTGTCCATATTAGTTCCCCCAGTCTCTTTAATCTCTCACAGAGACAAACATAATGTTTCATGGAGCTATGTTTCGCAGAGGATTTTAAATAGCCTCTGAGCGTATAATAACTTGTGACTTGCAAATCTGCCACTTTTTATACTAACGTGCTGAAGTGCACATAAAAGATTAGACATCAAAACATGATCACCCCGTCACAGCAGAAATACATTTGGCAATTATAAGCTTCCTGAATAAGTTCTCCTTGGAATGAATAAGATGATAACCACAGCCTAATATAGCTGCCAATCCCCTTACAATAGTTCAGAGCAAACCACTTGATGTTTTGAAGCATACAATGCTTTCTTGATTATTTGTATGCTTATATAGAGGCCTAACCAAATGCTATAATGACCAAACTCCTGAGAATCAGAAAAGAGACATGAGAAATGAGTAAATTGACAATTATTGTCACCACATGGAATAAACAACATTCCTTTTTAACACTGACATTGAAGAAACTTCCCTTCCTTTTTCACAATGAAATGGTTTTAAATGCTTCTTCCTAGATTGTTCTCTCAAACAAGTCGACAAGCGAGGAATGTTTTGTTATTTATTAGAAACCCTTTTGTCCCGAATGCATCGTTCGCATCATAGTTCTCACGTAGCGAGCTATGTGCACTTACAAGACAGCACCCAGCTTATAAATTATAAGTAATGTTAGAAATTGGGTTTGTGGTTGGCAGAGGTGTGCTTTCTGTCCAAGAAGGAACCACAATCCTAGTCAGGGTAAGTGAGACTCACACCCTAAATTAACCTGTGCTCACCCTCTGGTACCTTGGCACAGCGCAGTCAGGCGTAACTTAAAAGGCAATGCGTAAAGTATTTGTGAAATATATATATATATATATTTAGTATACTATGTATACATGTGAAAATGTGTCGGTCCACCTGTTTACCTCGGTGGCACAGAAAAAATGGGTAGAACTGACGTCAGCACGCCGACGAGATTCCTCTTATGGCTCCTATGACGTCACATGGTGTCGCGAGCGGAGCCGTGCTATTATGACATCGTCGTCAACGTGGGAGAGCTAGGCAAGAATTTCTGCGGAATGCTGGCGCAGGGGATATTCACCTAAGTGTTCAGGCTAGTCCTTTGGAAGCAACTGTTTATGTTGCCACTCCAGATACCGAAACCAGTGATCCGAGGGCAGAGGCCCTGCAGATGGAACATGAGGTGGGGAGCCCAGTCGTGTGCACCGGGGGGGCAGCGAAGCGACAAGCACCTCTACCCACAGAAAAGATAACGAGGGCACTGAATAACACAGCATCTTCTCTTTGTATCTGGCAGGAACAACAAGGTTCAAATGCCCTAGTTCCAAAATATAGAATTAGTGCTACAACAGTCATGAAGAGGACCTGCAATGGATGCCGCTTCTGCCTTCCATATACTGGAGGCGCCACATGGGTCACGCGGTACGGTCATACTGCGGTGGGACGCACACTCGTTGACCTCTCTTGGCACTGCTCCACACTTCGGGGACAACGCTTTCCATTAGCTGTGTTTTCTGATAACGTGTCACGCCAGCCCTGTTCAACAGCAGAAACCCTTTAGATCCAAACAGACTCTTCCACTCTCTCACCGGAAGTGAAACCAAGCCATGCTGACACTTTCACAATACAACAGCCGGAAATACACTTTTCGGTAAAAGAAACACATTCCTTCCTCCTAATTTATCAAATAACCGACTCACTGAAGAACAGGGGCCGGCTTCGTTCGGGAAACAGTCGTTACAATGACTTTTTACTTCTTGATAATATTACAATGCATGGATTACCACACACGCGTTGTACATCGCGAAGTCATTACTACGCATATTTTTAGAATGCAGGGTCATTTACCATGCATGCCTTTACAACACATTTTGTTGTATAGGTATGTATGGTAAAAGACCATGAGTTTTAAAAAAATTTAGACGATCCACGTCGTTGTAAGGAAACAGAGACTGTTCCGTTTCCACACCACGACGTGTACCGCCCCTCAGAGACGACATGAAGCAGGAACCACGAGGAGAGAGGAACCACGAGGAATGAGAGGTAAGGGGGATTGGGCATGGGGTGGTGGTTACTTTTCTAGGGTTTAGGGTAGTGCAGTGGTGTTTGGGTAGTGTAGGGGGACGTGTGGAGGGTAGTGTTTTAGGGTTTAGGGTAGTGCAGCGGTGTTTGTGTAGTGTAGGGGGTCGTGTTTTAGGGTTTAGGGCACTGCAGCAGTCTTTGGGTAGTATAGGGGGTCGTGCGGGGTAGTGTTTTAGGGTTTAGAGTAGTGCAGCGGTCTTTGGGTAGTGTAGGGGGTCGTGCGGGGGTAGTGTTTTAGGATCTAGGGTAGTGCAGCGGTCTTTGGGTAGTGTAGGGGGTCGTGCGGGGGGTAGTGTTTTAGGGTTTAGGGTAGTGCAGAGGTCTTTGGGTATTGTAGGGGGTCGTGCTGGGGTAGTGTTTCACGGTTTAGGGTAGTGCAGCGGTGTTTGGGCAGTGTAGGGTGTCGTGTGGGGGGTAGTGTTTTAGGGTTGAGGGCAGTGCATTGGTGTTTGTGTACTGTAGGGGGTTGTGCTGGGGGTAGTGTTTTAGGGTTTAGGGTAGTGCAGTGGTGTTTGGGTAGTGAAGAGGGTCGTGCTGGGGGTAGTGTTTTAGAGTTCAGGGTAGAGCAGTCGTGTTCAGGTAGTGTAGGAGGTCGTGCTGGGGGTGGTATTTTAGGGTTTAGGGTAGTGCAGTGGTATTCGGGCAGTGTAGGGGTCATGCAGGGGTGGTGTTTCAGGGTTTAGGGCAGTGAAGTGCTGCCCTGGCAGTGTAGGGGGTCATGCTGGGGCTGCTGTTTCAGGGTTTTGGGCAGTGCAGTGGTGTTCGGGCAGAGTAGGGGTCGTGCTGGGGGTGGTGTTTAGGGTTTAGAGCAGTGCAGTGGTGTTCGGGCAGTGTAGGGGTCGAGCTGGGGGGATTGTTTCAGGGTTTAAAGCAGTGCAGTGATGTTCGGGCAGTGTAGGGGGTCGTGCAGGGGGTGGTGCTTCAGGGTTTAGAGTAGTGTAGTGGTTTTTGGGCAGTGTAGGGGGTAATGCAGGGGGTGGTGTTTCAGGGTTTAGGGCAGTGGTGTTCGGGCAGTGTAGGGGGTCTTGCTGGGGGTGGTGTTTCAGGGTTTACTGCAGTGGTGTTTGGGCAGTGTAGGGGTTCATGCTGGGGCTGGTGTTTCAGGGTTTAGGGCAGTGCAGTGGTGTTCGGGAAGTGTAGGAATTTTTGCTGGGGCTGGTGTTTCCAGGTTTAGGGCAGTGCTGTGGTGTTTGGGCAGTGTAGGGGGTCTTGCTGGGGATGGTGTTTCAGGGTTTAGGGCAGTGCAGTGGTGTTCGGGCAGTGTAGAGGGTCGTGTTGGGGTAGTGTTTTAGGGTTTAGGGAAGAGCAGTGGTGTTTGGGCAGAGTAGGGGTCGTGATGTGGGTGGTGTTTAGGGTTTAGGGCAGTGCAGTGGTGTTCGGGCAGTGTAGGGGGTCATACTGGGGGTGGTTTTTCAGGGTTTAGGGCAGTGCAGTGGTGTTCGGGCAGTATAGGGGGTTGTGCAGAGGGTGGTGTTTCAGGTATTAGGGCAGTGCAGTGGTGTTTGGGCAGTGTAGGGGGTTGTGCTGGGGGTAGTGTTTTAGGGTTTAGGGTAGTGCAGTGGTGTTTGGGTAGTAAAGGGTGTTGTGCTGGGGGTAGTGTTTTAGAGTTCAGGGTAGAGCAGTCGTGTTCAGGTAGTGTAGGGGGTCGTGCTGGGGTGGTATTTTAGGGTTTAGGGTAGTGCAGCGGTATTCGGGCAGTGTAGGGGGTCGTGCAGGGGTGGTGTTTTAGGGTTTAGGGTAGTGCAGTGGAGTTCAGGCAGTGTAGGGGATCGTGCAGGGGGTGGTGTTTCAGGGTTTAGGGCAGTGCAGTGGTGTTTGGGCTGTTTAGGGGGCCGTGCTGGGGTGGTGATTCAGGGTTTAGGGCAGTGAAGTGGTGCCCTGGCAGTGGAGGGGGTCGTGCTGGGGCTGCTGTTTCAGGGTTTTGGGCAGTGCAGTGTTGTTCGGGCAGTGTAAGGGGTCGTACTGGGGCTAGTGTTTCAGGGTTTTGGGCAGTGCAGAGGTGTTCGGGCAGTGTAGGGGACATGCTTGGTTTTTGTTTTAGGGTTTAGGGCAGAGCAGTGGTGTTTGGGCAGAGTAGGGGTCGTGCTGGGGGGTTGTTTCAGGGTTTAAGGTAGTGCAGTGATGTTCGGGCAGTGTAGGGGGTCGTGCAGGGGGTGGTACTTCAGGGTTTAGGGCAGTGCAGTGGTTTTCGGGCAGTGTAGGGGGGTAATGCAGGGGGTGGTGTTTCAGGGTTTAGGGCAGTGGTGTTTGGGCAGTGTAGGGGTTCATGCTGGGGCTGGTGTTTCAGGGTGTAGGGCAGTGCAGTGGTGTTTGGGAAGTGTAGGAGTATGTGCTGGGGCTGGTGTTTCCAGGTTTCGGGCAGTGCTGTGGTGTTCGGGCAGTGTAGGGGGTCTTGCTGGGGATGGTGTTTCAGGGTTTAGGGCAGTGCAGTGGTGTTCGGGCAGTGTAGAGGGTCGTGTTGGGAGTAGTGGTTTAGGGTTTAGGGCAGAGCAGTGGTGTTTGGGCAGAGTAGGGGTCGTGATGTGGGTGGTGTTTAGGGTTTAGGGCAGTGCAGTGGTGTTCGGGCAGTGTAGGGGGTCATGCTGGGGGTGGTTTTTCAGGGTTTAGGGCAGTGCAGTGGTGTTCGGGCAGTATAGGGGGTTGTGCAGAGGGTGGTGCTCCAGGTAATAGGGCAGTGCAGTGGTGTTTGGGCAGTATAGGGGGTTGTGCTGGGGGTAGTGTTTTAGGGTTTAGGGTAGTGCAGTGGTTTTTGGGTAGTGAAGGGGGTCGTGCTGGGGGTAGTGGCCATGTCTGAACTGGGGTGGCAGAGTGGGCTAAAGAACGGTGATGGATCAAACCCTGATCTGTTGACTGGGTGTGAGTGTTTGATTGGTTCAGATGCTCCGTCCATCACCACCCCCTTTTGTACCGGTAGTGTTTTAGAGTTCAGGGTAGAGCAGTCGTGTTCAGGTAGTGTAAGGGGTCGTACTGGGGCTAGTGTTTCAGGGTTTTGGGCAGTGCTGAGGTGTTCTGGCAGTGTAGGGGACATGCTTGGTTATTGTTTTAGGGTTTAGGGCAGAGCAGTGGTGTTTGGGCAGAGTAGGGGTCGTGCTGGGGTGGTTGTTTCAGGGTTTAAGGTAGTGCAGTGATGTTCGGGCAGTGTAGGGGGTCGTGCAGGGGGTGGTGCTTCAGGGTTTAGGGCAGTGCAGTGGTTTTCGGGCAGTGTAGGGGGGTAATGCAGGGGGTGGTGTTTCAGGGTTTAGGGCAGTGGTGTTCGGGCAGTGTAGGGGGTCTTGCTGGGTGTGGTGTTTCAGGGTTTAGGGCAGTGGTGTTTGGGCAGTGTAGGGGTTCATGCTGGGGCTGGTGTTTCAGGGTGTAAGGCAGTGCAGTGGTGTTCGGGAAGTGTAGGAGTATGTGCTGGGGCTGGTGTTTCCAGGTTTCGGCAGTGCTGTGGTGTTCGGGCAGTGTAGGGGGTCTTGCTGGGGATGGTGTTTCAGGGTTTAGGGCAGTGCAGTGGTGTTCGGGCAGTGTAGAGGGTCGTGTTGGGAGTAGTGGTTTAGGGTTTAGGGCAGAGCAGTGGTGTTTGGGCAGAGTAGGGGTCGTGATGTGGGTGGTGTTTAGGGTTTAGGGCAGTGCAGTGGTGTTCGGGCAGTATAGGGGGTTGTGCTGGGGGTAGTGTTTTAGGGTTTAGGGTAGTGCAGTGGTTTTTGGGTAGTGAAGGGGGTCGTGCTGGGGGTAGTGGCCATGTCTGAACTGGGGTGGCAGAGTGGGCTAAAGAACGGTGATGGATCAAACCCTGATCTGTTGACTGGGTGTGAGTGTTTGATTGGTTCAGATGCTCCGTCCATCACCACCCCCTTTTGTACCGGTAGTGTTTTAGAGTTCAGGGTAGAGCAGTTGTGTTCAGGTAGTGTAGGGGGTCGTGCAGGGGTGGTGTTTTAGGGTTTAGGGTAGTGCAGTGAAGTTCAGGAAGTGTAGGGGGCCGTGCAGGGGTGGTGTTTCAGGGTTTAGGGCAGTGCAGTGGTGTTTGGGCTGTGTAGGGGGTCGTGCTGGGGTGGTGTTTTAGGGTTGAGGGCAGTGCATTGCTGTGTGTGTACTGTAGGGGGTTGTGCTGGGGGTAGTGTTTTAGGGTTTAGGGTAGTGCAGTGGTGTTTGGGTAGTGAAGGGGGTCGTGCTGGGGGTAGTGTTTTAAAGTTCAGGATAAAGTAGTCGTGTTCAGGTAGTGTAGGGGGTTGTGCTGGGGTGGTATTTTAGGGTTTAGGGTAGTGCAGTGGTATTCGGGAGTGTAGGGGGTCGTGCAGGGGTGGTGTTATAGGGTTTAGGGTAGTGCAGTGGTGTTCAGGCAGTGTAGGGGGTCGTGCAGGGGTGGTGTTTCAGGGTTCAGGGCAGTGCAGTGGTGTTTGGGCTGTGAAGGGGGTCGTGCTGGGGTGGTGTTTTAGGGTTGAGGGCAGTGCATTGGTGTGTGTGTACTGTAGGGGGTTGTGCTGGGGGTAGTGTTTTAGGGTTTAGGGTAGTGCAGTGGCGTTTGGGTAGTGAAGGGGGTCGTGCTGGGGGTAGTGTTTTAGAGTTCAGGATAAAGTAGTCGTGTTCAGGTAGTGTAGGGATTTGTGCTGGGGGTGGTATTTTAGGGTTTAGGGTAGTGCAGTGGTATTCGGGCAGTGTAGGGGGTCGTGCAGGGGTGGTGTTATAGGGTTTAGGGTAGTGCAGTGGTGTTCAGGCAGTGTAGGGGGTCGTGCAGGGGGTGGTGTTTCAGGGTTTAGGGCAGTGCAGTGGTGTTTGGGCTGTGTAGGGTGTCGTGCTGGGGCTAGTGTTTCAGGGTTTTGGGGCGTGCAGAGGTGTTTGGGCAGTGTAGGGCACTTGCTTGGGTAGTGTTTTAGGGTTTAGAGCAGAGCAGTGAAGTTTGGGAAGTGTAGGGGGTTGTGTTGGGGGTGGTGTTTTAGGGTTTAGGGCAGAGCAGTGATGTTCGGGCAGAGTAGGGGTTGTGCTGGGGGTGGTGTTTAGGGATTAGAGCAGTGCAGTGGTGTTCGGGCAGTGTAGGGGTTGTGCTGGGGGGGTTGTTTCAGGGTTTGGGGCAGTGCAGTGTTGTTCGGGCAGTGTAGGGGGTCATGCAGGGGGTGGTGCTACAGGGTTTAGGGCAGTGCAGTGGTTTTCGGGCAGTGTAGGGGGTAATGCAGGGGGTGGTGTTTCAGGGTTTAGGGCAGTGGTGTTCGGGCAGTGTAGGGGGTCTTGCTGGGGGTGGTGTTTCAGGGTTTAGGGCAGTGGTGTTTGGGCAGTGTAGGGGTTCATGCTGGGGCTGGTGTTTCAGGGTTTAGGGCAGTGCAGCGGTGTTCGGGAAGTGTAGGATTTGTGTTGGGGCTGGTGTTTCCAGGTTTAGGGCAGTGCTGTGGTGTTCGGGCAGTGTAGGGGGTCTTGCTGGTGATGGTGTTTCAGGTTTAGGGCAGTGCAGTGGTGTTCGGGCAGTGTAGAGGGTTGTGTTTTGGGTAGTGTTTTAGGGTTTAGGGCAGAGCAGTGGTGTTTGGGCAGAGTAGGGGCCGTGATGTGGGTGGTGTTTAGGGTTTAGGGCAGTGCAGTGGTGTTCGGACAGTGTAGGGGGTCATGCTGGGGGTGGTTTTTCAGGGTTTAGGGCAGTGCAGTGGTGTTTGGGCATTATAGGGTGTTGTGCAGAGGGTGGTGTTTCAGGTAATAGGGCAGTGCAGTGGTGTTTGGACAGTGTAGGGGGTTGTGCTGGGGGTAGTATTTTAGTGTTTAGGGTAGTGCAGTGGTATTCGGGCAGTGTAGGGGGTCGTGCAGGGGTGGTGTTATAGGGTTTAGGGTAGTGCAGTGGTGTTCAGGCAGTGTAGGGGGTCGTACAGGGGGTGGTGTTTCAGGGTTTAGGGCAGTGCAGTGGTGTTTGGGCTGTGTAGGGGGTCGTGCTGGGGTGGTGTTTAAGGGTTTAGGGCAGTGAAGTGGTGCCGTGGCACTGTAGGGGGTCATGCTGGGGCTGCTGTTTCAGGGTTTTGGGCAGTGCTGTGGTGTTCGGGCAGTGTAGGGGGTCGTGCTGGGGCTTGTGTTTCAGGGTTTTGGGCAGTGCAGAGGTGTTCGGGCAGTGTAGGGCACATGCTTGGGTAGTGTTTTAGGCTTTAGAGCAGAGCAGTGGAGTTCGGGAAGTGTAGGGGGTTGTGTTGGGGGTGGTGTTTTAGGGTTTAGGGCAGAGCAGTGGTGTTCGGGCAGAGTAGGGGTCGTGCTGGGGGTGGTGTTTAGGGTTTAGAGCAGTGCAGTGTTGTTCGGGCAGTGTAGGGGTTGTGCTGGGGGGGTTGTTTCAGGGTTTAGGGCAGTGCAGTGATGTTCGGTCAGTGAAGGGGGTCGTGCAGGGGGTGGTGCTTCAGGGTTTAGGGCAGTGCAGTGGTTTTCGGGCAGTGTAGGGGGTAATGCAGGGGGTGGTGTTTCAGGGTTTAGGGCAGTGGTGTTCGGGCAGTGTAGGGGGTCTTGCTGGGGGTGATGTTTCAGGGTTTAGTGCAGTGGTGTTTGGGCAGTATAGGGGTTCATGCTGGGGCTGGTGTTTCACGGTTTAGGGCAGTGCAGTGGTGTTCGGGAAGTATAGGAGTTTGAGCTGGGGCTGGTGTTTCCAGGTATAGGGCAGTGCCTCTGGTGTTCGGGCAGTGTAGGGGGTCTTGCTGGTGATGGTGTTTCAGGGTTTAGGGAAGTGAAGTGGCGTTCGGGCAGTGTAGAGGGTCGTGCTGGGGGTAGTGTTTTAGGGTTTAGGGCAGAGCAGTGGTGTTTGGGCAGAGTAGGGGTCGTGATGTGGGTGGTGTTTAGGGTTTAGGGCAATGCAGTGCAGTGGTGTTCGGGCAGTGTAGGGGGTCATGCTGGGGGTGGTTTTTCAGGGTTTAGGGAAGTGCAGTGGTGTTCGGGCAGTATAGGGGTTGTGCAGAGGGTGGTGTTTCAGGTTATAGGGCAGTGCAGTGGTGTTTGGGCAGTGTGGGGGGTCGTGCAAGGGGTGGTGTTTCAGGTTTTAGGGCAGTGGTGTTCGGGCAGTGTAGGGGGTCTTGCTGGGGGTGGTGTTTCAGGGTTTAGGGCAGTGGTGTTCGGGCAGTGTAGGGGTCTTGCTGGGGGTGGTGTTTCAGGGTTTAGGGCAGTGCAGTGGTGTTCGGGCAGTGTTGGGCGCTCGTGCTGGGGCTGGTGTTTCAGGGTTTATGCAGTGCACTGGTATTCGGGCAATGAAGGGGGTGGTGCTGGGCTGGTGTTTCATGGTTTGGGGCAGTGCAGTGGTGTTCGGGCAGTGTAGGGGTCATGCTGGGGCTGATGTTTCAGGGTTTAGGGCAGTGCAGTTGTGTTTGGACAATGTAGGGGGTGGTGCTGGGGCTGATATTTCAGGGTTTAGGGCAGTGCAGTGGTGATCAGGCAGTATAGGGGGTGGTGCTGGGGCTGGTGTTTCAGGGTTTAGGGCAGTGCAGTGGTGTTCGGGCAGTGTAGGGGGTCGTGCTGGGGCTGGTGTTTCAGGGTTTAGGGCAGTGCAGTGGTGTTCGGGCAGTGTAGGGAGTCGTGCTGGGGCTGGTGTTTCAGGGTTTAGGGCAGTGCAGTGGTGTTCCGGCAGTGTAGGGATTCGTGCTGGGGTGGTGTTTCAGGGTTTAGGGCAGTGCAGTGGTGTTCGGGCAGTGTAGGGGCATGTGCTGGGTGTAGTGTTTCAAGGTTTAGGGCAGTGCAGTGGTGTTCGGGCAGTGTAGGGGGTCATGGTGAGGGTGGTGTTTCTGGGTTTAGGGCAGTGCAGTGGTGTTCGGGCAGTTTAGGTGGTCGGCCTATGAGTGGTGTTTCTGGGTTTAGGGCAGTGCAGTGGTGTACGGGCAGTGTAGGGAGTCATGCTGGGGATGGTGTTTCAGAGTTTTGGTCAGTGCAGGTGTGCTCGGGCAGTGTAGGTGTCGTGTTGGAGGTGGTGTTTAGGGTTTAGGCAGTGCAGTGGTGTTCGGGCAGTGTAGGGGGTCATGCTGTTTTTTTTTTCAGGGTTTAGGGCAGTGCAGTGGTGTTCAGGCAGTGTAGGGGGTCGTGCAGGGGGTGGTGTTTCAGGGTTTAGGGCAGTGCAGTGGTGTTTGGGCAGTGTATGGGGTCATGCAGTGGTGGTGTTTCAGGGTTTACGGCAGTACAGTGGAGTTCGGGCAGTATAGGGTGTCGTACAGGGGGTGGTGTTTCAGGGTTTAGGGCAGTGGTATTTCAGCAGTGTAGGGGGTCTTGCTGGGGTTGGTGTTTCAGGGTTTATGGCAGTGGTGTTCGAGCAGTGTAGGGGCTCTTGCTGGGGTGGTGTTTCAGGTTTTAGGGCAGTGAAATGCTGTTCAGGCAGTGTTGGGCGGTCGTGCTGGGTTTGGTGTTTCAGGGTTTAGGGCAGTGCAGTGGTGTTCAGGCAGTGTAGGGGCTTGTGCTGGGTGTAGTGTTTCAGGGTTTAAGGCAGTGCAGTGGTGTTCAGCCAGTGTAGGGGGTCGTGCTGGGGCTGGTGTTTCAGGGTTCAGGGCAGTGCAGTGGTGATCAGGCAGTTTATTGGGTTGTGATGGGGCTGGTGGTTTAGGGCAGTGCAGTGGTGTTTGGGCAGTGTAGGGGTCCGTGCTGGGGCTGGAGTTTCAGAGTTTTGGGCAGTGCAGTGGTGTTCGGGAAGTGTAGGGGTTCGAGCTGCTGCAGGTGTTTCAGGGTTTAGGGCAGTGAAGAGGTGTTCGGGCAGTGTAGGGGTTCGAGCTGGGGGTGGTGTTTCAGGGTTTAGGGCAGTGCAGTGGTGTTCGGGCAGTGTAGGGGTTCATGCTGTGGGTGGTGTTTCAAGGTTAAGGGCAGTGGTGTTCGGGCAGTGTAGGGGTATGTGCTGGGGGTGGTGTTTCAGGGTTTAGGGCAATGCAGTGGTGTTTGGGCAGTTTATGGTGTCATGCAGTGGTGGTGTTTCAGGGTTTACGGCAGTGCAGTAGAGTTCGGGCAGTATAGGGCGTCGTACAGGGGGTGGTGTTTCAGGGTTTAGGGCAGTGCAGAGGTGTTCGGGCAGTGTAGGGGTTCGAGCTGGGGGTGGTGTTTCAGGGTTTAGGGCAGTGCAGTGGTGTTCGGGCAGTGTAGGGGTTCATGCTGTGGGTGGTGTTTCAAGGTTAAGGGCAGTGGTGTTCGGGCAGTGTAGGGGTTTGTGCTGGGGGTGGTGTTTCAGGGTTTAGGGCAGTAGAGTAGTGTTCGGGCAGTGTAGGGGGTCGTGCTGTGGGTGTTGTTTGCAGGTTTGTGGCAGTCGACAATATATACTAAAGAGGGTCCCTGTACTCAAAAAAGTATAGCGGGGCAGAGTCCCAGGGTAAATACAGTTCAAGCAACTACACACAAACCCCTATAGGAGAAATAATCAACCTATCCCACAGAGAACAGAAAGTCTACTAAAACATTCTTTTTTTGTATTTTATTATAAAAATATATAGAATTGGATGTCAATTTTTTCTTTTTATATAGCTCATTTCATTTTTCCATTCAAGAACATAGTCAAACTAGGGAAGACGAAGCGATACAATTGTCAAAGGGACTACGCATAACATAAAAAACTCAAAACAATCATTATTATATACACATAGGTAGACAATTCAGTGCAGTTATACAAAACAGAAAATACAATTTACCAAAAGTTTGGGAAAACATAAAAATGACACAAAATGCTATACAGAACAGAAGATACAATTTACAAAAGACTTAGGAAAACATAAAAATGACACAGAATGCGCCGACGCGCGTTTCGGAGTCTTCCTTCCTCAGGGCGCTGATGTCATATCCAATCGGTGACAACTCAATATCGTTTGATATGTTAGGCTATGTCAAGAAAGGCAGGCATTAAATTGATTAAAGTTTTCTTTTATATCTCGTCAGTATCATCTGTGGGAATAGTGATGACTAAATTACTTTATCACATAATATGAAAACAAACACAATAGACACGATTTAAAAATGGGCTGAAATGGAGAGAGGAGTATGCGAAAAGCCATCACCAGGGTATACTCAAGATCGAAAAAACCAAGGCAAGTAGTGTCTTAGGGCAGAAATCCATGAGTGAGAGGAAGAAAAAAGTACCAATAAAAGTGCTCCCATGAGTAGATATAGAAAATTTTAAATATTACACACTTGTAGATTCCAAAAGGTGACTTCAGAATAAATGTAATCCCAAAGCATTCAGGATCAGTCACAAAATGGTATCAACAGCAGGGAGTCAGGGATCATCCGGAAGTCGTGACACATTCAAGTACCAACTGGTGTGTCAACAGTGCCATTTATTTAGGTCAATGATCGGGTTTCACAGAACCAAATTCGGAGAGCAAAGATAAAAGCTGCAGGGGAAAAGGTCCAAAGTCAGTAACTATCCAGATTAAGGACCGGAGGGGCTCATTAAGCTGATAAGGAAGGAAAGGCAGAGAGAAGGGAAAAAGGACTTACTAGCTTAGAATATATTGACTTGAAAGAGATTACTTCTCTCGCTCCCTTAAGTGGCCAGCGTTCGAGGGTAAAATCTACAACAGAAGTAGAGAGAATTCGAATGAAGTCTGATAGCGTCTAGAAGGGGGCTGGTTCTCAAATATAAACCCCAAAAAGCCAGGAGGGCACAATGTAGGCGTCCCCCAAGTAGTTTACAAACTCGTAGCTAAGCTGCTCTAGAAATACCCTAAGGCTCATGTATATGAGGCATGAACAGTATTAGGGAGTGTCGTTCAAAAAGGAGCCTCTACGTAGTATAAAGAAATCGTTTACGAATCACTAAAGGTTTGAAAATTAAACCCACAAAATCTATATACCTTCTGAGCACTACAATTTAAGCAGAAACGGCGCGATGCTAAAAGCACTTACTTCTTTTGGTTAAATCTGCTCGCGTAAACCGGAATCTCCCGTAGCAGACGACGAGGCTCGCTGCCTCCGAATGTAAACGCATCTCTACTACGCTCCATTTAAATAGACATAAGTTAATTACACATCGAAGGGAAACGCGTCTCACCTGGAGGTGGGAGGAGACGTCAGAAACGTAGGCGCCATTTTGAAATGGGCAGATCCGAGTAAAAATAAAGGAAGGAGTTAGAAGCTCTAATTCCGAGCCAAGCTAGTGACGCGATCGTGAAATAATCATCGCCATCTTATAGCGGTTAAGTTTGATGGGGCAGCAGGGAGTCACACTAGACAAATAAATAGAGAAGGATAACCATCTTGGGAAAGAAAGAATAATGAATTTAAAAAAAATAATAAGGCAATGGAAAAGGTGCAGATGAGATCCGTACAATTCGGGACCTCAATAACTCATAAATATCTAAGTCAAAAATATAAAGGAAATAAAACAAGATAACGGGAAGAAAATAAGCGTAAACCAGGCCAGGGAAGTAGTCAAAATGGAAGAGGGATACTAAGCTTCATAGAATCGCATTTTCCCAGGGGAGGGATTCGTTAAGTCCATCATCATAAGTCCTGAGAGTGAAAATCCAGAACACTTCTCTTTTCTTTCTAAGTGCATCTTTGTTACCGTCCTTGGGAGTGTGCACGCGTTCCAGGATCAACCATTCCATGTCTTTACTCGAATGTTGTTTCTCTAGCCAGTGTTTAACTAGGGGAGCTCCCACACGTTTATTATTGATAGATGATTTATGTTCGCTGAATCGAACGCGCATCTCTCTACCGGTCTCTCCCACGTAGCCTTTGCCACAGGGGCATAAGATCAAATAGATAAGATTGGAAGTCTTGCAATTCGTGATTTCTTTGAAAGAAAAAGTCTTTTTCCCCCATTCTAGAGTGGGGGTGGTTTTCACATAGTCACACGCATGGCAGCCGCCACATTTGTGTGTACCAAAAACAGGTGAGTTACCGAAAATTGAGCGCTGGACCATAGGGTTTTTCACTGGTAGTGTCGATTTAACCAGTACATTTTTCAGGTTTCTGTTTCTGCGGAAAGCAAAAATGGGTTTGGGCAGTTTCTTAGAGGGACCCGAATTCAAAATGTGCCATGAGGAGTTGATCGCTTGGCGAAGTTTATTATTGAAGTTGGAGTGTTTGGTAACACATACCAGCTTCTCCTGAGTGTCTGTGATCTTAGGTGTTAATAGGGCATCTCTATTATAATATTTGGCCCTTTTGTAGGATTCCTTAATTATTCTGTTCGGGTACCCTCTATTTTTTCAATTTTATTTTCAGGGTCTGAGCATGATCTTCGAAAGACTGTATACAGGTACAGTTTCTGCGTAAACGCAGAAACTGGCTGAAGGGTATGCTGTCTTTTTGACTGCGTGGGTGGAAGCTGTGATATTGAAGTAATGTGTTGCGGGCCGTAGGCTTTGTGTATAGTGATACTTCAATATGTCCTTCAATGGCCTCAATCCAGATATCTAAAAACTCAATTCTATCTTTACTAGTTTTGGAGGTGAATTTCAGATGTGGATCACACAGATTGATCCAAAGGATAAATTCAGACAGTTGTTCCTCGTTCCCTTTCCAAATAAAAAAGATATCGTCGATGTATCTGTAGTAATGGGTAATGTTCTCTGAAAAAGGTGCTATTTCATTATAAATAAATCTGTTCTCAAATACTCCCATATACAGGTTGGCCACATTTGGGGCACAGGCTGCTCCCATACTGATACCCAAAGTTTGTTTATATATGGTTCTGTCAAATTGGAAGTAATTTTCATGCAGGACAACGGCTAGACACTCTAAGATAAACAGATTGTCAATGTTGTTCGTATTCTCAATCAACATGCTTCTGACGGCTTCTAGGGCCCCAGTCAGAGGTATGTTAGAATATAACGCCTCAATGTCCATAGAGACCAATATATCCATAGCAGGATTAAAGTCAATACCCTCAATTTTAGTAATTAGGTGTCCCGTATCTCTCACATAGGCTGGCAGATTGCTAACTAATGGGGTCAGGAACACATCAACAAATTTCGAAAGCGGTTCGGTAAGTGACCCGATGGTAGAGACTATGGGTCTAAAAGGAGGCCTCTCTACGTTCTTATGTATCTTAGGGAGGCCATATAGTACCGGAATTTGAAAGTGTTCTATGTTGAGGTATTCAAATTCTTGGGTACAGATACTGCCCTTATCTAGCGCTCTTTTAGTAATATCAAAAATATTACTCTTGATTCTCTGGTCAGGGTAATGCGTCACCTTGGTGTAGTTTTCCGGAACATTAAGCATGTTATAAATATCCGTTTTGTATTGGTCACAGTCCATAATAACGATCCCCCCACCTTTATCACTTGGTTTGATCGTTAAGTCTTTGTTGTCTGTAAGCGATTTCATGGCTTTATATTCGTCATAGGATAAATTGTAATGAGGTTTAGGTACATATTGCATCATTTTCTTGATTTTAGTAGTGACAACTCTTTCAAAAATCCCTACCTCTGGCCCGACCTCATCGAGATTCGGAGTAAATATGGACTTAGGTTTAAGTCCAGATTTATTTTCTATCTCTCTAGATTCTCGATTTTCAAAGAATCTGTTGAGGCGGACTTTACGGAAGAAAGAATAGAGATCTTGATATAGCTCGAAATGGTTCAGACCCGTACTAGGTATAAATGAGAGGCCTCTAACCAAAAGATCCTCAGTATAGGTATCCAAAGGGGTTTTAGACAAATTAAAAATGGGGATAGGTAAGTGATAAAGTAATTTAGTGGTGTTCTCCTATAGGGGTTTGTGTGTAGTTGCTTGAACAGGTTTGTGGCAGTGCAGTGGTGTTTGGGCAGTGTAGTGGGTCGTGCTGGGGGTTGTGTTTCAGGGTTTTGGGCAGTGCAGTGGTGTTCGGGCAGTCTAGGGGGTTGTGCTGGGGCAGGTGTTTTAGAGTTAAGGGCAGATAATGCGAGAAAAAGGGGGACCCCCTGCAGGGACTATAAAACTCCTAGGGCAGGGTAAATGACAATATGAACATACAGTCCAAGGCCCTTAGAGTTAAGGGCAGTGCATTGGTGTTCGGGCAGGGTAGGGAGTCTTGCTGGGGCTGGTGTTTCAGGGGTAGGGCAGTGCAGTGGTGTTTGGACAGTGTAGGGGGTCGCGCTGGGGCTGGTGTTTCAGGGATTAGGGCAGTGCAATGGTGTTCGGGCAGTGTAGCGGATAGTGCTAAGGGTGTTTCAGGGTTTAGGGCAGTGCAGTGGTGTTCAGGCAGTGTAGGGGTTTGTGCAGGGGTGGTGTTTTAGGGTTTAGGGCTGAGCAGTGGTGTTTGGGCGCAGTAGGGGTCGTGCTGGGGTGGTGTTTAGGGTTTAGGGCAGTGCAGTGGTATTCTGCCAGTGTAGGGGGTAGTGCTGGCGGGTGTTTCAGGGTTTAGGGCAGTGCAGTGGTGTTCAGGCTCTGTAGTTGGTCATGCAGGGGGTGGTGTTTCAGGGTTTAGGGCAGTACAGAGGTGTTTGGGCAGTGTAGGGGGTCATGCAGGGGGTGGTGTTTCAGGATTTAGGGCAGTGCAGTGGTGTTCGGGCAGTATAGGGTGTCGTGCAGGGGGTGGTGTTTCAGGGTTTAGGGCAGTGGTGTTCGAACAGTGTAGGGGGTGTTGCTGGGGTGGTGTTTCAGGGTTTAGGACAGTAAAATGCTGTTCGGGCAGTGTTGGGCGGTCGTGCTGGGGCTGGTGTTTCAGGGTTTAGGGCAGTGCAGTGGGGTTCGGGCAGTGTAGGGTGTTGTGCAGGGGATGGTGTTTCAGGTTTTAGGGCAGTGCAGTGGTGTTCGGGCAGTGTAGGGGGTTGTGCTGGGGCTGGTGTTTCAGGGTTTAGGGCAGTGCAGTAGTGTTCGGGCAGTGTAGGGGGTCATGCTGGGGCTGCTGTTTCAGGGTTTAGGGAAGTGGTGTTTGGGCAGTGTAGGGGGTCTCGCTGGGGGTGGTGTTTCAGGATTTAGGGCAGTGATGTTTCGAGCAGTGTAGGGGGTGTTGCTGGGGTGGTGTATCAGGGTTTAGGGCAGTGCAATGCTGTTTGGGCAGTGTTCGGTGGTCGTGCTGGGGCTAGTGTTTCAGGGTTTAGGGCAGTGCAGTGGTGTTCGGGCAGTGAAGGGGGTCGTTCAGGGGGTGGTGTTTCAGGGTTTAGGGCAGTGCAGTAGTGTTCGGGCAGTGTAGGGGGTTATGTTGGGGCTGGTGTTTTGGGGTTTAGGGCAGTGCAGTAGTGTTCGGGCAGTGTAGGGGGTCGTGCTGGGGCTGCTGTTTCAGGGTTTAGGGCAGTGCAGGGGTGTTCGGGCAGTGTATTGGGTCGTACTAGGGCTGGTGGTTTAGGGCAGTGAAGTGGTGTTCGAGCAGTGTAGGTGGTCGTGCTGGGGCTGGTGTTTCAGGGTTTGAGGCAGTGCAGTGGTGTTCGGGCAGTGTAGGGGGTCATGATGGGGATGGTGTTTCAGGTATTTTGGCTGTGCAGTGGTGTTCGGGCAGTGTAGGGGTTCGAGCTGGGGCTGGTGTTTCAGGGTTTTGGGCAGTGCAGTGGTGTTCAGGCAGTGTAGGGGTTTGAGCTGGGGCTGAAGTTTCAGGGTTTAGGGCAGTGTAGTGATGTTCGGGTAGTATAGGGGTTCGTGCTGTTGGTGATGTTTCAGGTTTTAGGGCAGTGCAGTTGTGTTCGGGCAGAGTAGGGGTTCATGCTGGGGTTGCTGTTTCAAGGTTTAGGACAGTGCAGTGGTGTTCGGGCAGTGTAGGGGGTCATGCTGGGGTTGTGTTTCAGGGTTTAGGGCAGTGCAGTGGTGGTTGGGCATAGTAGGGAGTCATGATGGGGGTGGTGTTTCAGGGTTTCGGGCAGTGCATTGATGTTTGGGCAGTGTAGGAGGTCGTGCTGGGGTGGTGTTTCAGGGTTTAGGGCAGTGGTTTTCAGGCAGAGTAGGGGTTCTTGCTGGGGGTAGTGCTTCAGGGTTTAGGGCAGTGCAATGGTGTTCGGGCAGTGTAGGGGTTTGTGCTGGGGCTGGTCTTTTAGGGTTTAGGGCAGTGCAGTTGTGTTCAGGCAGTGTAGGGAGTCTTGCTGGGGCTGGCGTTTCAGGGTATTGGGCAGTACAGTGGCGTTCGGGCAGTGTAGAGGGTTGTGCTGGGGCTGGCGTTCCAGGGTTTATGGCAGTGCATTGGTTTTCGGGCAGTGTAGTGGGTCGAGCTGGGGCTGGCGTTTCAGGGTTTAGGGCAGTGCAGTGGTGTTTGGGCAGTGTAGGGGGTATTGCTGGCGGTAGCTTTCAGGGTTTAGCGCAGTGCAGTGGTGTTCGGGCAGTGTAGGGGTTCATGATGGGTGTGGTGTTTCAGGGTTCAGATCAGTGCAGTGGTGTTTGGGCAGTGTAGGGGGTCAAGCTGTGGGTGGTGTTTCTGGGTTTAGGGCAGTGCAGTGGTGTACGGGCAGTGTAGGGGTCATGCTGGGGGTGGTTTTTCAGGGTTTAGGGCAGTGCAGTGGTGTTCGGGCAGTGTACGGGGTCGTGCTGGGGCTGGCGTTTCAGGGTTTTGGGCAGTGCAGTGGTGTTCAGGCAGTCTAGGGGGTTGTGCTGGGGCTGGTGTTTTAGGGTTAAGGGCAGTGCAGTGGTGTTCGGGCAGGGTAGGGAGTCTTGCTGGGGCTGGTGTTTCAGGGTTTACGGCAGTGCGGTGATGTTCGGACAGTGTAGGGGGTCGTGCTGGGCCTGGCGTTTCAAGGTTTAGGGCAGTGCATTGTTGTTCGGGCTGTGTAGTGGATCGTGCTAGGGGGTGTTTCAGGGTTTAGGGCAGTGCACTCATGTTCAGGCAGTGTAGGGGGTCATGCAGGGGTGGTGTTTCAAGGTTTAGGGCAGTGCAGTGGTGTTCAGCAGTGTGTGTTTCAGGGTTTAGGGCAGTGCAGTGGTGTTCGGTTAGTGTAGGGCATCGTGCAGGGGGTGGTGTTTCAGGGTTTAGGACAGTGCAGTGGTGTTCAGGCAGTGTAGCGGGTCGTGCTGTGGGTGGGGTTTCAGGGATTAGAGCATTGCAGTTGTGTTCGGGCAGTGAAGGTGGTCTTGATGGGGGTGGTGTTCCAGGGTTTAGGGCAGTGCAGTGGTGTTCGGGCAGAGTAGGGGATCGTGCTGGGCTGGTGTTTCAGGGTTTAGGGCAGAGAAGTGGTGTTCGGGCAGTGAAGGGGGTCGTGCTGGGGGCAGTGTTTTAGGTTTAGGGCAGAGCAGTGGTGTTCGGGCAGAGTAGGGGTCGTGCTGGTAGTGGTGTTTAGAGTTTAGGGCAGTGTAGTGGTATTCTGGCAGTGTAGGGGGTCGTGTTGGGGGGGTGTTTCAGGGTTTAGGGCAGTATAGTGGTGTTCAGGCTGTGTAGGTGGTCATGCTGGGGGTGGTGTTTCAGGGTTTAGGGAAGTGCAGTGGTGTTTGGGCAGTGTAGGGGGTCATGCAGGGGGTGGTGTTTCAGGATTTAGGGCAGTGCAGTGGTGTTCGGGCAGTATAGGGTGTCGTGCAGGGGGTGGTGTTTTAGGGTTTAGGGCAGTGGTGTTCGAACAGTGTAGGGGGTGTTGCTGGGGTGGTGTTTCAGGGTTTAGGACAGTACAATGCTGTTCGGGCAGTGTTGGGCGGTCGTGCTGGGGCTGGTGTTTCAGGGTTTAGGGCAGTGCAGTGGGGTTCGGGCAGTGTAGGGTGTTGTGCAGGGGATGGTGTTTCAGGTTTTAGGGCAGTGCAGTGGTGTTCGGGCAGTGTAGGGGGTTGTGCTGGGGCTGGTGTTTCAGGGTTTAGGGCAGTGCAGTAGTGTTCGGGCAGTGTAGGGGGTCATGCTGGGGCTGCTGTTTCAGGGTTTAGGGCAGTGCTGTGGTGTTCGGGCAGTGTATTGGGTCGTACTGGGGCTGGTGGGTTAGGGCAGGGCAGTGGTGTTCGGGCAGTGTAGGTGGTCGTGCTGGGGCTGGTGTTTCAGATTTTTGGGATGAGCAGTGGTGTTCGGGAAGTGTAGGGGTTTGAGCTGGGGCTGGTGTTTCAGGGATTAGGGCAGTGCAGTGGTGTTTGGGCAGTGTAGGGGTTTGAGCTGGGGCTGGTGTTTCAGGGTTTAGGGCAGTGCAGTGGTGTTCGGGCAGTGTATTGGGTCGTACTGGGGCTGGTGGGTTAGGGCATACAGTGGTGTTCGGGCAGTGTAGGTGGTCGTGCTGGGGCTGGTGTTTCAGGGTTTAGGGCAGTGCAGTGGTGTTTGGGCAGTGTTGGGGGTTGTGCTGGGGCTGGTGTTTCAGATTTTTGGGATGTTTAGTGGTGTTCGGGCAGTGTAGGGGTTTGAGCTGGGGCTGGTGTTTCAGGGATTAGGGTGGTGCAGTGGTGTTTGGGCAGTGTAGGGGGTATTGCTGGTGGTAGCTTTCAGGTTTTAGCGCAGTGCAGTGGTGTTCGGGCAGTGTAGGGGTTCGTGCTGGGGGTGGTGTTTCAGGGTTTAGGGCAGTGCAGTGGTGTTTGGGCAGTGTAGGGGGTCGTGCTGTGGGTGATGTTTCTGGGTTTAGGGCAGTACAGTGGTGTTCAGGCAGTGTAGGGGGTCGTGCTGGGGGTGGTGTTTCAGGGTTTAGGGCAGTGCAGTGGTGTTCGGGCAGTGTACGGGGTCATGCTGGGGTTGTCGTTTCAGGGTTTTGGGCAGTGCAGTGGTGTTCAGGCAGTCTAGGGGGTTGTGCTGGGGCTGGTGTTTTAGGGTTAAGTGCAGTGTAGTGGTGTTCGGGCAGGGTAGGGAGTCTTGCTGTGGCTAGTGTTTCAGGGTTTATGGCAGTGCAGTGGTGTTCGGACAGTGTAGGGGGTCGTGCTGGGGCTGGCGTTTCAAGGTTTAGGGCACTGCATTGTTGTTTGGGCAGTGTAGGGGATCGTGCTGGGGGTGTTTCAGGGTTTAGGGCAGTGCACTCGTGTTCAACCAGTGTAGGGGGTCGTGCAGGGGTGGTGTTTCAAGGTTTAGGGCAGTGCAGTGGTGTTCAGCAGTGTAGGGGGTCATGCAGGGGGTTGTGTTTCAGGGTTTAGGGCAGTGCAGTGGTGTTCGGTTAGTGTAGGGCATCGTGCAGGGGGTGGTGTTTCAGGGTTTAGGACAGTGCAGTGGTGTTCAGGCAGTGTAGCGGTTCGTGCAGTGGGTGGCGTTTCAGGGTTTAGGGTATTGCAGTTGTGTTCGGGCAGTGAAGGGGATCGTGCTGGTCTGGTGTTTCAGGGTTTAGGGCAGAGAAGTGGTGTTCGGGCATTGAAGGGGGTGGTGCTGGGGGCAGTGTTTTAGGGTTTAGGGCAGAGCAGTGGTGTTCGGACGGAGTAGGGGTCGTGCTGGGGGTGGTGTTTAGGGTTTAGGGCAGTGCAGTGGTATTCTGGCAGTGTAGGGGGTCGTGCTGGGGGGGTGTTTCAGGGTTTAGGGCAGTGCAGTGGTGTTCGGGCAGTGTACGGGGTCATGCTGGGGTTGTCGTTTCAGGGTTTGGGGCAGTGCAGTGGTGTTCAGGCAGTCTAGGGGGTTATGCTGGGGCTGGTGTTTTAGGGTTAAGTGCAGTGCAGTGGTGTTCGGGCAGGGTAGGGAGTCTTGCTGTGGCTGATGTTTCAGGGTTTATGGCAGTGCAGTGGTGTTCGGACAGTGTAGGGGGTCGTGCTGGGGCTGGTGTTTCAAGGTTTAGGGCACTGCATTGTTTTTTGGGCAGTGTAGGGGATCGTGCTGGGGTGTTTCAGGGTTTAGGGCAGTGCACTCGTGTTCAGGCAGTGTAGGGGGTCGTGCAGGGGTGGTGTTTCAAGGTTTAGGGCAGTGCAGTGGTGTTCAGCAGTGTAGGGGGTTATGCAGGGGGTTGTGTTTCAGGGTTTAGGGCAGTGCAGTGGTGTTCGGTTAGTGTAGGGCATCGTGCAGGGGGTGGTGTTTCAGGGTTTAGGACAGTGCAGTGGTATTCAGGCAGTGTAGCGGGTCGTGCTGTGGGTGGGGTTTCAGGGATTAGGGCATTGCAGTTGTGTTCGGGCAGTAAAGGTGGTCTTGATGGGGGTGGTGTTCCAGGGTTTAGGGCAGTGCAGTGGTGTTCGGGCAGAGTAGGGGATCGTGCTGGGGGCAGTGTTTTAGGGTTTAGGGCAAAGCAGTGGTGTTCGGGCGGAGTAGGGGTCGTGCTGGGGGTGGTGTTTAGAGTTTAGGGCAGTGTAGTGGTATTCTGGCAGTGTAGCGGGTCGTGCTGGGGGGGTGTTTCAGGGTTTAGGGCAGTACAGTGGTGTTCAGGCTGTGTAGGTGGTCATGCTGGGGGTGGTGTTTCAGGGTTTAGGGAAGTGCAGTGGTGTTTGGGCAGTGTAGGGGGTCATGCAGGGGGTGGTGTTTCAGGATTTAGGGCAGTGTAGTGGTGTTCGGGCAGTATAGGGTGTCGTGCAGGGGGTGGTGTTTCAGGGTTTAGGGCAGTGGTGTTCGAACAGTGTAGGGGGTGTTGCTGGGGTGGTGTTTCAGGGTTTAGGACAGTACAATGCTGTTCGGGCAGTGTTGGGCGGTCGTGCTGGGGCTGGTGTTTCAGGTTTAGGGCAGTGCAGTGGGGTTCGGGCAGTGTAGGGTGTTGTGCAGGGGATGGTGTTTCAGGTTTTAGGGCAGTGCAGTGGTGTTCGGGCAGTGTAGGGGGTTGTGCTGGGGCTGGTGTTTCAGGGTTTAGGGCAGTGCAGTAGTGTTCGGGCAGTGTAGGGGGTCATGCTGGGGCTGCTGTTTCAGAGTTTAGGGCAGTGCAGTGGTGTTCGGGCAGTGTATTTGGTCGTACTGGGGCTGGTGGGTTAGGGCAGTGCAGTGGTGTACGGGCAGTGTAGGTGGTCGTGCTGGGGCTGGTGTTTCAGATTTTTGGGATGTGCAGTGGTGTTTGGGCAGTGTAGGGGGTATTGCTGGTGGTAGCTTTCAGGTTTTAGCGCAGTGCAGTGGTGTTCGGGCAGTGTAGGGGTTCGTGCTGGGGGTGGTGTTTCAGGGTTTAGGGCAGTGCAGTGGTGTTTGGGCAGTGTAGGGGGTCGTGCTGTGGGTGATGTTTCTGGGTTTAGGGCAGTACAGTGGTGTTCAGGCAGTGTAGGGGGTCGTGCTGGGGGTGGTGTTTCAGGGTTTAGGGCAGTGCAGTGGTGTTCGGGCAGTGTACGGGGTCATGCTGGGGTTGTCGTTTCAGGGTTTTGGGCAGTGCAGTGGTGTTCAGGCAGTCTAGGGGGTTGTGCTGGGGCTGGTGTTTTAGGGTTAAGTGCAGTGTAGTGGTGTTCGGGCAGGGTAGGGAGTCTTGCTGTGGCTAGTGTTTCAGGGTTTATGGCAGTGCAGTGGTGTTCGGACAGTGTAGGGGGTCGTGCTGGGGCTGGCGTTTCAAGGTTTAGGGCACTGCATTGTTGTTTGGGCAGTGTAGGGGATCGTGCTGGGGGTGTTTCAGGGTTTAGGGCAGTGCACTCGTGTTCAACCAGTGTAGGGGGTCGTGCAGGGGTGGTGTTTCAAGGTTTAGGGCAGTGCAGTGGTGTTCAGCAGTGTAGGGGGTCATGCAGGGGGTTGTGTTTCAGGGTTTAGGGCAGTGCAGTGGTGTTCGGTTAGTGTAGGGCATCGTGCAGGGGGTGGTGTTTCAGGGTTTAGGACAGTGCAGTGGTGTTCAGGCAGTGTAGCGGGTCGTGCAGTGGGTGGCGTTTCAGGGTTTAGGGTATTGCAGTTGTGTTCGGGCAGTGAAGGGGATCGTGCTGGTCTGGTGTTTCGGGGTTTAGGGCAGAGAAGTGGTGTTCGGGCATTGAAGGGGGTGGTGCTGGGGGCAGTGTTTTAGGGTTTAGGGCAGAGCAGTGGTGTTCGGACGGAGAAGGGGTCATGCTGGGGGTGGTGTTTAGGGTTTAGGGCAGTGCAGTGGTATTCTGGCAGTGTAGGGTGTTGTGCTGGGGGGGTGTTTCAGGGTTTAGGGCAGTGCAGTGGTGTTCGGGCAGTGTACGGGGTCATGCTGGGGTTGTCGTTTCAGGGTTTGGGGCAGTGCAGTGGTGTTCAGGCAGTCTAGGGGGTTGTGCTGGGGCTGGTGTTTTAGGGTTAAGTGCAGTGCAGTGGTGTTCGGGCAGGGTAGGGAGTCTTGCTGTGGCTGGTGTTTCAGGGTTTATGGCAGTGCAGTGGTGTTCGGACAGTGTAGGGGGTCGTGCTGGGGCTGGTGTTTCAAGGTTTAGGGCACTGCATTGTTTTTTGGGCAGTGTAGGGGATCGTGCTGGGGTGTTTCAGGGTTTAGGGCAGTGCACTCGTGTTCAGGCAGTGTAGGGGGTCGTGCAGGGGTGGTGTTTCAAGGTTTAGGGCAGTGCAGTGGTGTTCAGCAGTGTAGGGGGTTATGCAGGGGGTTGTGTTTCAGGGTTTAGGGCAGTGCAGTGGTGTTCGGTTAGTGTAGGGCATCGTGCAGGGGGTGGTGTTTTAGGGTTTAGGACAGTGCAGTGGTATTCAGGCAGTGTAGCGGGTCGTGCTGTGGGTGGGGTTTCAGGGATTAGGGCATTGCAGTTGTGTTCGGGCAGTAAAGGTGGTCTTGATGGGGGTGATGTTCCAGGGTTTAGGGCAGTGCAGTGGTGTTCGGGCAGAGTAGGGGATCGTGCTGGGGGCAGTGTTTTAGGGTTTAGGGCAGAGCAGTGGTGTTCGGGCGGAGTAGGGGTCGTGCTGGGGGTGGTGTTTAGAGTTTAGGGCAGTGTAGTGGTATTCTGGCAGTGTAGGGGGTCGTGCTGGGGGGGTGTTTCAGGGTTTAGGGCAGTACAGTGGTGTTCAGGCTGTGTAGGTGGTCATGCTGGGGGTGGTGTTTCAGGGTTTAGGGAAGTGCAGTGGTGTTTGGGCAGTGTAGGGGGTCATGCAGGGGGTGGTGTTTCAGGATTTAGGGCAGTGTAGTGGTGTTCGGGCAGTATAGGGTGTCGTGCAGGGGGTGGTGTTTCAGGGTTTAGGGCAGTGGTGTTCGAACAGTGTAGGGGGTGTTGCTGGGGTGGTGTTTCAGGGTTTAGGACAGTACAATGCTGTTCGGGCAGTGTTGGGCGGTCGTGCTGGGGCTGGTGTTTCAGGTTTAGGGCAGTGCAGTGGGGTTCGGGCAGTGTAGGGTGTTGTGCAGGGGATGGTGTTTCAGGTTTTAGGGCAGTGCAGTAGTGTTCGGGCAGTGTATTGGGTCGTACTGGGGCTGGTGGGTTAGGGCAGTGCAGTGGTGTACGGGCAGTGTAGGTGGTCGTGCTGGGGCTGGTGTTTCAGGGTTTAGGGCAGTGCAGTGGTGTTCGGGCAGTGTAGGGGGTTGTGCTGGGGCTGGTGTTTCAGATTTTTGGGATGTGCAGTGGTGTTCGGGCAGTGTAGGGGTTTGAGCTGGGGCTGGTGTTTCAGGGATTAGAGCAGTGCAGTGGTGTTTGGGCAGTGTAGGGGTTTGAGCTGGGGCTGGTGTTTCAGGGTTTAGGGCAGTGCAGTGGTGTTCGGGCAGTGTACGGGGTCATGCTGGGGTTGTCGTTTCAGGGTTTGGGGCAGTGCAGTGGTGTTCAGGCAGTCCAGGGGGTTGTGCTGGGGCTGGTGCTTTAGGGTTAAGTGCAGTGCAGTGGTGTTCGGGCAGGGTAGGGAGTCTTGCTGTGGCTGGTGTTTCAGGGTTTATGGCAGTGCAGTGGTGTTCGGACAGTGTAGGGGGTCGTGCTGGGGCTGGTGTTTCAAGGTTTAGGGCACTGCATTGTTTTTTGGGCAGTGTAGGGGATCGTGCTGGGGTGTTTCAGGGTTTAGGGCAGTGCACTCGTGTTCAGGCAGTGTAGGGGGTCGTGCAGGGGTGGTGTTTCAAGGTTTAGGGCAGTGCAGTGGTGTTCAGCAGTGTAGGGGGTTATGCAGGGGGTTGTGTTTCAGGGTTTAGGGCAGTGCAGTGGTGTTCGGTTAGTGTAGGGCATCGTGCAGGGGGTGGTGTTTCAGGGTTTAGGACAGTGCAGTGGTATTCAGGCAGTGTAGCGGGTCGTGCTGTGGGTGGGGTTTCAGGGATTAGGGCATTGCAGTTGTGTTCGGGCAGTAAAGGTGGTCTTGATGGGGGTGGTGTTCCAGGGTTTAGGGCAGTGCAGTGGTGTTCGGGCAGAGTAGGGGATCGTGCTGGGGGCAGTGTTTTAGGGTTTAGGGCAGAGCAGTGGTGTTCGGGCGGAGTAGGGGTCGTGCTGGGGGTGGTGTTTAGAGTTTAGGGCAGTGTAGTGGTGTTCTGGCAAAGTGTAGGGGGTCGTGCTGGGGGGGTGTTTCAGGGTTTAGGGCAGTACAGTGGTGTTCAGGCTGTGTAGGTGGTCATGCTGGGGGTGGTGTTTCAGGGTTTAGGGAAGTGCAGTGGTGTTTGGGCAGTGTAGGGGGTCATGCAGGGGGTGGTGTTTCAGGATTTAGGGCAGTGTAGTGGTGTTCGGGCAGTATAGGGTGTCGTGCAGGGGGTGGTGTTTCAGGGTTTAAGGCAGTGGTGTTCGAACAGTGTAGGGGGTGTTGCTGGGGTGGTGTTTCAGGGTTTAGGACAGTACAATGCTGTTCGGGCAGTGTTGGGCGGTCGTGCTGGGGCTGGTGTTTCAGGTTTAGGGCAGTGCAGTGGGGTTCGGGCAGTGTAGGGTGTTGTGCAGGGGATGGTGTTTCAGGTTTTAGGGCAGTGCAGTGGTGTTCGGGCAGTGTAGGGGGTTGTGCTGGGGCTGGTGTTTCAGGGTTTAGGGCAGTGCAGTAGTGTTCGTGCAGTGTAGGGGGTCATGCTGGGGCTGCTGTTTCAGGGTTTAGGGCAGTGCAGTGGTGTTCGGGCAGTGTATTGGGTCGTACTGGGGCTGGTGGGTTAGGGCAGTGCAGTGGTGTACGGGCAGTGTAGGTGGTCGTGCTGGGGCTGGTGTTTCAGGGTTTAGGGCAGTGCAGTGGTGTTCGGGCAGTGTAGGGGTTTGAGCTGGGGCTGGTGTTTCAGGGATTAGAGCAGTGCAGTGGTGTTTGGGCAGTGTAGGGGTTTGAGCTGGGGCTGGTGTTTCAGGGTTTAGGGCAGTGCAGTGGTGTTCGGGCAGTGTATTGGGTCGTACTGGGGCTGGTGAGTTAGGGCAGTGCAGTGGTGTTCGGGCAGTGTAGGTGGTCGTGCTGGGGCTGGTGTTTCAGATTTTTGGGATGTGCAGTGGTGTTCAGGCAGTGTAGGGGTTTGAGCTGGGGCTGGTGTTTCAGGGATTAGGGCAGTGCAGTGGTGTTTGGGCAGTGTAGGGGGTATTGCTGGTGGTAGCTTTCAGGTTTTAGCGCAGTGCAGTGGTGTTCGGGCAGTGTAGGGGTTCGTGCTGGGGGTGGTGTTTCAGGGTTTAGGGCAGTGCAGTGGTGTTTGGGCAGTGTAGGGGGTCGTGCTGTGGGTGATGTTTCTGGGTTTAGGGCAGTGCAGTGGTGTTCGGGCAGTGTAGGGGGTCGTGCTGGGGGTGGTGTTTCAGGGTTTAGGGCAGTGCAGTGGTGTTCGGGCAGTGTACGTGGTCATGCTGGGGTTGTCATTTCAGGGTTTTGGGCAGTGCAGTGGTGTTCAGGCCGTCTAGGGGGTTGTGCTGGGGCTGGTGTTTCAGGGTTTAGGGCAGTGCAGTGGTGTTTGGGCAGTGTAGGGGGTCGTGCTGTGGGTGATGTTTCTGGGTTTAGGGCAGTGCAGTGGTGTTCGGGCAGGGTAGGGAGTCTTGCTGTGGCTGGTGTTTCAGGGTTTATGGCAGTGCAGTGGTGTTCGGACAGTGTAGGGGGTCGTGCTGGGGCTGGCGTTTCAAGGTTTAGGGCACTGCATTGTTGTTTGGGCAGTGTAGGGGATCGTGCTGGGGTGTTTCAGGGTTTAGGGCAGTGCACTCGTGTTCAGGCAGTGTAGGGGGTCGTGCAGGGGTGGTGTTTCAAGGTTTAGGGCAGTGCAGTGGTGTTCAGCAGTGTAGGGGGTCATGCAGGGGGTTGTGTTTCAGGGTTTAGGGCAGTGCAGTGGTGTTCAGTTAGTGTAGGGCATCGTGCAGGGGGTGGTGTTTCAGGGTTTAAGACAGTGCAGTGGTGTTCAGGCAGTGTAGCGGGTCATGCAGTGGGTGGGGTTTCAGGGTTTAGGGCATTGCAGTTGTGTTCGGGCAGTGAAGGGGATCGTGCTGGGCTGGTGTTTCAGGGTTTAGGGCAGAGAAGTGGTGTTCGGGCATTGAAGGGGGTGGTGCTGGGGGCAGTGTTTTAGGGTTTAGGGCAGAGCAGTGGTGTTCGGACGGAGTAGGGGTCGTGCTTGGGGTGGTGTTTAGGGTTTAGGGCAGTGCAGTGGTGTTCAGGCTGGGTAGGTGACCATGCTGGGGGTGGTGTTTCAGGGTTTAGGGAAGTGCAATGGTGTTTGGGCAGTGTAGGGGGTCATGCAGGTGGTGGTGTTTCAGGGTTTAGGGCAGAGCAGTGGTGTTCGGGCAGTATAGGGTGTCGTGCAGGGGGTGGTGTTTCAGGGTTTAGGTCAGTGGTGTTCGAGCAGTGTAGGGGGTGTTGCTGGGGTGGTGTTTCAGGGTTTAGGGCAGTGCAATGTTGTTCGTGCAGTGTTGGGCGGTCATGCTGGGGCTGGTGTTTCAGGGTTTAGGGCAGTGCAGTTGTGTTCGGGCAGTGTAGGGGATCGTGCTGGGGGGGTGTTTCAGGGTTTAGGGCAGTACAGTGGTGTTCAGGCTGGGTAGGTGACCATGCTGGGAGTGGTGTTTCAGGCTTTAGGGAAGTGCAATGGTGTTTGGGCAGTGTAGGGGGTCATGCAGGTGGTGGTGTTTCAGGGTTTAGGGCAGAGCAGTGGTGTTCGGGCAGTATAGGGTGTCGTGCAGGGGGTGGTGTTTCAGGGTTTAGGTCAGTGGTGTTCAAGCAGTGTAGGGGGTGTTGCTGGGGTGGTGTTTCAGGGTTTAGGGCAGTGCAATGTTGTTCGTGCAGTGTTGGGCGGTCATGCTGGGGCTGGTGTTTCAGGGTTTAGGGCAGTGCAGTGGTGTTCGGGCAGTGTAGGGGGTCGTGCAGGGGCTGGTGTTTCAGGTTTTAGGGCAGTGCAGTGGTGTTCGGGCAGTGTAGGGGGTTGTGCTGGGGCTGGTGTTTCAGGGTTTAGGGCAGTGCAGTGGTGTTCGGGCAGTGTATTGGGTCGTACTGGGTCTGGTGGGTTAGGGCAGTGCAGTGGTGTTCGGGCAGTGTAGGTGGTCATGCTGGGGCTGGTGTTTCAGGGTTTAGGGCAGTGCAGTGGTGTTCGGGCAGTTTAGGGGGTCGTGCTGGGGCTGGTGTTTCAGATTTTTGGGCAGTGCAGTGGTGTTCGGGCAGTGTAGGGGTTCGAGCTGGGGCTGGTGTTTCAGGGTTTATGGCCGTGCAGTGATGTTCGGGTAGTAATGGGGTTCATGCAGTTGGTGCTGTTTCAGGGTTTAGGGCAGTGCAGTGGTGTTCAGACAGTGTAGGGGTTCATGCTGGGGGTGGTGTTTCAAGGTTTAGGACAGTGCAGTGGTGTTCGGGCAGTGTAGGGGGTCATGCCGGGGGTGGTGTTTCAGGGTTTAGGGCAGTGCAGTGGTGTTTGGGCAGTGTAGGGGGTCGTGCTGGGGGTGGTGTTTCAGTGTTTCGGGCAGTGCAGTGGTGTTCGGGCAGTGTAGGAGGTCGTGCTGGGGTGGTGTTTCAGGGTTTAGGGCAGCGGTTTTCAGGCAGTGTAGGGGGTCATGCTGGGGGTGGTGTTTCAAGGTTTAGGGCAGTTCAGTGGTGTTTGGGCAGTGTAGGGGTTTGTGCTGGGGCTGGTGTTTCAGGGTTTAGGGCAATGCAGTGGTGTTTGGGCAGTGTAGGGGGTTTTGCTGGTGCTGGTGTTTCAGAGTTTTGGGCAGTGCAGTGGTGTTCGGGCAGTGTAGGGGGTCATGCTGGGGCTGGCATTTCAGGGTTTAGGGCAGTGCATTGGTGTTCGGGCAGTGAAGTGGGTCATGCTGGGGCTGGCGTTTCAGGGTTTAGGGCAGTGCAGTGGTGTTCGGTTACTGTAGGGGGTAGTGCTGGGGGTAGCTTTCAGGGTTTAGCGCAGTGCAGTGGTGTTCGGGCAGTGTAGGGGTTCATGCTGGGTGTGGTGTTTCAAGGTTTAGGACAGTGCATTGGTGTTCGGGCAGTGAAGTGGGTCGTGCTGGGGCTGGCATTTCAGGGTTTAGGGCAGTGCAGTGGTGTTCGGGCAGTGTAGGAGTAGTGCTGGGGGTAGCTTTCAGGCTTTAGCTCAGTGCAGTGGTGTTTGGGCAGTGTAGGGGGTCATGCTGTGGGTGGTGTTTCCGGGTTTAGGGCAGTGCAGTGGTGTTCGGACAGTTTAGGGGTCGTGCTGGGGGTGGTGTTTCAGGGTTTTGGGCAGTGCAATGGTGTTCCGGCAGTGTAGGAGGTCTTGCTAGGGGTGGTGATTCAGGGTTTAGGGCAGTGGTGTTCAAGCAGTGTAGGGGTTCTTACTGGGGGTAGTGCATCAGGGTTTAGGGCAGTGCAGTGGTGTTCGGGCAGTGTAGGGGGTTGGGCTGGGGCTGGTGTTTTAGGGTTTAGGGCAGTGCAGTTTTGTTCAGGCAGTGTAGGGAGTCTTGCTGGGGCTGGTGTTTCAGGGTTTAGGGCAGTGCAGTGGTGTTCGGGCAGTGTAGGGGTCGTGCTGGGGCTGGCGTTTCAGGGTTTAATTAGTGCAGTGGTGTTCGGGCAGTGTAGGGGGTTGTGCTGGGGCTTGTGTTTTAATGTTATGGGCAGTGCAGTGGTGTTCGTGTAGTGTTGGGAGTCTTTCTGGGGCTGGTGTTTCAGAGTTTTGGGCAGTGCAGTGGTGTTCGGCAGTGTAGGCGGTCGTGCTGGGGCTGGCGTTTCAGGGTTTAGGGCAATGTATTGGTGTTCGGGCAGTGTAGTGGGTCATGCTGGGGCTGGCGTTTCAGGGTTTAGGGCAGTGCAGTGGTGTTTGGGCAGTGTAGGGGGTAGTGCTGGGGGTAGCTTTCAGGGTTTAGCGCAGTGCAGTGGTGTTCGGGCAGTGTAGGGGTTTGTGCTGGGGGTGGTGTTTCAGGGTTTAGGGCAGTTCAGTGGTGTTTGGGCAGTGTAGGGGGTCATGCTGTGGGTGGTATTTTCAGGTTTAGGGCAGTGCAATGGTGTTCGGGCAGTGTAGGGGGTCGTCCTGGGGGTGATGTTTCAGGGTTTTGATCAGTGCAGTGGTGTTCGGGCAGTATAGGAGGTTGTGCTGGTGGTGGTGTTTCAGGGTTTAGGGCAGTGGTGTTCAGGCAGTGTAGGGGTTCTTGCTGGGGGTAGTGCTTCAGGGTTTAGTGCAGTGGTGTTCTGGCAGTGTAGGGGGTTGGGCTGGGGCTGGTGTTTTAGGGTTTAGGGCAGTGCAGTGGTGTTCAGGCAGTGTAGGGAGTCTTGCTGGGGCTGGTGTTTCAGGGTTTAGGGCAGTGCAGTGGTGTTCGGGCAGTGTAAGTGGTCGTGCTGGGGCTGGCGTTTCAGGGTTTTGGGCAGTGTAGTGGTGTTCGGGCAGTGTAGGTGGTCGTGCTGGGGCTGGCGTTTCAGGGTTTTGGGCAGTGTAGTGGTGTTCGGGCAGTGTAGGGGGTTGTGCTGGGGCTGGCGTTTCAGGGTTTAATGCAGTGCAGTGGTGTTCGTGCAGTGTAGGGGTCGTGCTGGGGTAGTGTTTTAGGGTTTAGGGCAGTGCAGTGGTGTTTGTGTAGGCAGCGCATGCGCTGCGTCGCTAGGCTAGACCTAAAAAGCATTGCACCGAGATGGCTGCAAATTAGTGCCAAGCTTGTGCTTGTGTAGTTAGGTCCCGTCCAGATATATAAAGATTTTTTTCCTTTAATATTTCGAAAACTACTGAACGGATTTACACAATTTAGAAAGAAGAAAGGTTGTTTTATGAACCAAGCACTACCTTTTTGCCAAATTTGGTGTAATTCTGTTCAGCAGTTCGTGCTGTAGTCGTGTCTAAAGTTTCCTACGGGAAATAACATGGAGAAAACACGCTTTGGGACCCCCCTTTTTCTCAGCCCCCAGTTGGCGAATCACCCCAGAACTTTCAGGATAGGAGCTGACCAGAGCGGTCCACAAGGTTTGAAAATTTCACGAAGATTCGCCAACCAGCGCCAAAGTTATTGGAAAAAGAAAAAACACTTTTCCTATGGAAACTAGGTCCTAACTATAACTATCTACTGGCAACCGCCAGTAGATATTATCTCTATATATATATATATATATATTCACAGAAAAAACCATAGGTTTCAGGGGTGTTATAGTTAGCTGGACTTTTCACTTGTACAAAACCATTGAAATTCCCCCGTCATAGTTAGTTCAGCTAACTATTACTCGCGCGCCCGCAATGCACTGCTGATGATGTCACATATTACATCACTCATGACATGGTCAGTGACATCACTCATGACATCACTGATGACATCTCAAATGACATCACTGATGACATCACTGATGACATCATCCAGTGAATGTGTGTTTTTCTGAAAATTAAATATGTTTTATATATGTATATCTCAAGGTCGATGGAAGAATAAATGGGTATATAAGTGTCTAAATGGATGATTTGTTTTTGAAAAATTGATTGTGTAACTGACTGATTAAGTGTATCATAGTGAATACATGGCTTAGTGAGTAATGTTTAAATATGTAAATATCTGTATCAGTCTCTCACTTTGTGTATAAGTGGCCGCATGGGTTGGTGAGTAGCTACATGGGTGTCTATATAGGTTATTAGTTGGTTTTTTGAGTATCAGTTTGAGTGTCTGCATGGTTCGGTGGGGGGTATTATGTAGTGCATAGGTGCATGAATGAGTGACTCACTGTTTGTATGTGTTGAAGACAGCATGTGTGCAGGACTGTATGGGTGGATGAGTGTGCGTATGGGTGTGTTAGTGAGTGAATGACTGTCTCAATAGTGTCTTTATGAGTAACTACATATGTTTTAAACTAGTATATGTGACTATTGGTGTATATAAGTGAGTATATGTGAGAGTGAGAGATTGAAAGAGTTCCTGTATGAATAAGTATGCGTTTCTATAAGTGATTGTTTAAAAGACTAAGTATGTGTAAGTTTCCGTAGAAGTAAGTGTGGTGGTGTGTGTATAACTGTATATGCAAGTACATGTATGTTTGACTCTTTATTAGCATGAGTGACTATGTGTGTGAGTAACTCTATGGATGAGTGGCATTGTGTAACAGGATGTATAGGTGTATGAGTACATATGATGAGTGAGTACATGTATGAGTGACCGTATAGGACTGTTGGTGAATGAGTGGATGTGTATGTGGATCTTAGAATTACTGAAATGGTTGTTGTAACTGGTATTGGTATGTCCATTGTTTTGAAAATGTTAGTCTCTATTTTTGAATGTGTGTATCAAAGGTTATATTAGGGTGAGAGGAGGTCTGCCACTCTATCACAAGGATGATGGCATCAGTGATGTCATCAGTGATGTCATTTGAGATGTCATCAGTGATGTCATGAGTGATGTCACTGACCATGTCATGAGTGATGTAATATGTGACGTCATCAGCAGTGCATTGCGGGCGCGCGAGTTATAGTTAGCTGAACTAACTATAACGGGGGAATTTCAATGGTTTTGTACAAGTGAAAAGTCCAGCTAACTATAACACCCCTGAAACCTATGTTTTTTTCTGTGAATTTCAAAGGTTTTTTAAATGCTAATTTCTAACTATGCCTACAGAGATACAACATGTGAAGAAAGAAGAAAAAATGCACAGAAAGAAAAAAAAGAAGTGCAGAAAGAAGCAACAGAATCCTCAAAGACGAAGAAAAGTGCAGGAAGAAGGATAACATGCAGAAAGAACAAAAAGAAGAGCAGAAAGAAGCCTTTTTGCAAAATCATCCTGTACCCTCAACTTTTTCAGACGGATACTGGTGGTAACTGAGTCTGACCAACCAGTCCTAGAGCCAGTGCTATGTTAAAAGACACTTAGAATACAGTGAAAACACCTACATACACTAGGGAACATTATGCATTGGGGTCCCCCTGTGATTAGCATGACCTCCTCTGTAAGCCCCTAGTATATAATAGGGCAGGGGGATTAAAACTTCCTCTTAAAACAGGCCACAGGGCGTTTTTGCACACGTTAACTCAGGCCCCGTCCCCTCCCTTCACCACTGTGTAAACACGCCCTGTGTCCGTTTTTAGTTGGGAGATTAAGTTCATTTGAATCCTGAGGGTCCCTAGGGTCCAACTAGCCCACTAGGTACCTCCAGTAAGTGCCACAGAGCTGCGTTGCAGAGAGGTGTAAAAAGTGGCACGGCCTGGACCACCTCTCTGCAATGCAGCTCAGTGGCGCTTACTGGAAGCACTTGGTGGGCTAGTTAGCCCCCAGGGGCCCTCAGTATTGAAGGGAAATTATATCCCCAATTTAAAACGTGCCATAGTGCGTGTTTGCACACGTCACCTCAGGCCCCGTCCCCTCCCTTCACCACTGTGTAAACTCGCCCTGTGGCTGTTCTAAGTTGAGAGATTAAGTCCCCTTGAATCCTAAGGGTCCCTACGGTCAAACTAGACCACTAGGTACCTCCAGTAAGCGCCACAGAGCTGCGTTGCAGAGAGGTGTAAAAAGGGGTTTGGCCTCAGAACACCTGTCTGCAGCGCAGCTCCCTGGCGCATACTGGAGATGCCTGTTGGGCTAGTTGGCCCTCAGGGACCCTCAGTATTGAAGAGGAATTCATTCCCCAACTTACAATTCACCAGGGGGCGCGTTTGCAGAGTGCCTCAAGGAGGGGGCGTGGCCTCCGGCATGATGCCAGTCTTTTATTTATTTTAATTTTTTAAGAAGGGGGGCTGTGTGGTTCCCCTTCTTATTCTAATTTATTGGCCCTGATGACCCCATCCCCCAGGGCCTGTCTCCTAATTATATTTTTTTGACCCCAATCCCCAGGGCCGGCCACTGTTTTTTATTATTTTTAAAAAATATATATTTATAGACACACCTAGGACATGCTGGACAAACCGTACGTACCTATCACCATGACGATTTGCGTGATATTCATTAAAAGGCGACTATGCATACAATGAATCCACGTGGAATGTATTTACACCACTAGTGAAGCTCTGACATGTCTGATGCCCTACCGTGCCTAATCGCGGTAGACACCCTTGTCGTTTATTTATACAAACATGGGTAGCTATTGACGGGCACATTTAATACACATGCACACCAAGCCATTCAAAGGGGATTCGACAAAAATTCGACCAAAACTATGCAAGAAACCCCCCTCACGGTTAATAAAACACACATCCACTGCCGGATGTGTAATACTTTTTATTTTACTCTCTGGAAAGGGGACAAATATCACTTGAGAGTCACAGTGCGCTCCTGGCAGAGCCCAATGCTGTGTTACACCCACCATTGCCTGCTGAGTGCCACACACCTCTGTGTTGTATTCCACTAGCTAGTGCATATGCTAAGACACTCTCTAGCCCATGTGCACTGTAACACCACCCCGTGAATATGTCATGCCACACTTGTCTTCGCACGGGTTATATTGCCCCATCTAACGTGCCTTCCTCGATGCCTATGTTATAACGCACAGTGCTATGCTATACATATTACAATATGGGATCCATATCTTTGTCACAGTGCATATGCAACGTTACACTCCCCAGCACATATTTTATATTACAACTTTAGAGACTAGTTAGGTTACACAACACTGCCCTGTGCATATTACACTCCAAGGCGCATATCGCATAGCACGCGCTAGTGCCTGTGCTATCTCGCGCTCTCCAATGAATCTGTAATTGCGCACAATGTATTGCATATTATATTTCATGCCCGGTTCATCTTATATCACACTTTTTGGTGCATAGTTTATACCATACACTATATCTAGTTTTCATTTTCAATCGTGCTCTCAGGACTATGTTCTATATAACACTGTGTTCACCTACCCTTTTCACGGGCATTACATTTTGCGATAGGGGGTGGAGGGTCAGGGGGTGTTTCTTCCAAGTGAGCCCGGAGTCACAGTCACAAACGTCCTCTTCTTCCTGAATAAAAGTGAGATTATGCTGCATACTTTTTCATATTTTAAGTAGTTCGCACAGACACAAACAATAAAGTTCCTAATACCTGCCTTCTCTGAACAGTTAGCTTGCTGCCCCATCCCCCTCCTCCCTATCCTCTGTTGTGTGAATCCCTGGACTAGCCTCCTCCCTCCTGCCATGCATGGTCTGATGTGTTGCCACTGCCCTCAATTTAGTATGATGTACCAGTCCACTCCTCCTGCCCTCCATTGCCCAATTATATGCCCCATCATTGACCTCCTGCTTAAACTCTGTGCTTAGCTTGCTGCCCCTATTCTCCTTCCCCCTGCCCTCCGATGTCTTTGTGCATGCCCCTGCTCCATCCTTTTTGCCCACCATGTTCCATGGACCTGCCACTCCTATCTACTCTGAGTGTTTTGTTGAGCTGCCACTACCCTCCCACCTGCCTAGCATTGCCAGATGACTGTAACCTGTCCCTGCCACCTCCACCCTGCCTGTCCACATGCCATGCCCCTATCCTCTTCCTCCTGTCCTACATGGTCCATTGTACTGCCACAACCTTCTGCCCTCCCTGGTCTGTTGTGCGAAATTATGATTAATGCTGAAGAAAGAAAATGAGGGCACACATTTTGAGTGACTTCTCAAATCCTCTTCTATTTCATTAAAAAATTCTGACATGCAGACTGAAACATGCACTTTTAATACCAGGAGCAGACTTCCATGGTGAACGGTAGTTTTACTACAGTGATCTAATGAGCAACTAGAGTGCTAACATTCAGAATTTATGGCAAATGTGTGACATATCTGAATACCTTCATGATGGAAACAAAGTAAAAAACTGAAAGCATTTCCTACTGAGGAGACTGCAGTACATGAGGAAATTAGGAAACTTCATAACAAATAAATCTCCCAAGATGGCCACCGGAGACAAAAGAGCCCAAATGTAGCCCAAAATCACCCAGATGTAGCCCAAATATAGCCCAATGACAGAAGTGTGCAAAACACTTATTATTTTGTGTTTTTGCAGTGTTATATAGTGCAGACTTGTCAGGTATTGGAGTGCTTTACATGAGCATTGGTTACATCACACAAGAACAAATTCATTTTGGTTGTAGACATGGGGAGACTAAGTGATTTGACCAGAATCACAGAATGTCGAGCTGAAGCAGAAACTCCAACCTGGTTTCCCAGTTGCAAAGTCTGCAGTTCTGGAAGTAACACCACATCCTCTCCCCTAAGTGCAACATTTAATCAAGTGGTCAACTGGATAAAAAAACATAAAGGTAACAAATAATTTAAAAGTGCTTTGTCGCTATTTGAAAACTAAGAAAATATGTCCTTATTTTAGTCTTTTAGAGCACTAACCATAATTTTGATGCCAATAAGACCCTCTCATATATGTAATTTCTAAAGGAAATGCTCTTGGTATTACAGTTTTGATTACATCAAGATGACGTCAGGCGTTCCACACTTTTGTAATAAATATAGAATGTTAGCAATCTAGTTGTTCATTAGGATACTGTTGAGAGGCAGAGGCCAGGGGCACGGACTCTGAACATTGAAGGCAGGTAGGAGGGTGCAAAGGCAACAATTTAACCACACTGAGCAGGCAGGAAGGGCCGTGGCAGCACAACAGACTATGGAGGGCAGTGGAAAGGGGGGCAGGGGCAACAAACCAACAATACAGGACTTGCAAGAGAGGCTGTGGCAATGTAATAGACCATTGTGGGCAGAAGGAAGAGGCAATGGTAGTACAACCATACATGCCAACAGACCCGATTCAGCCAGGAAACATCCAATGTTTTTAAGCTCAAATGGGCTTTATTTGATCTGTCTCCTGTCTACAATCTCCTCTTTTTCAATGTAACTCAAAGGGGAAAATCACTACCCCAGTTTTTTTTCAAAATCTCCCTCTTACCAAGTTCAAAATGTTCGCAAGTATGGTACATTGGATCATGGAAGGAAATGGAGTAGGGACATGGACTTGGATAACAGAGGACAGGAGGGACATGGAGAGGTGCACCAAACTGACCCTGCAGGGCAGGCATCAGGGTTTGCAGCAGCACAATACACCACACAGGGCATGCGGGACGGGAGTGCAGCACAACAATCCATAGAAAGCAAGAGGGAGGGGACAGGACCATGCACATGGACAACAGAGAACAGAGGGGCAAGAGGCAATGGTAGCTAGCTGACCATAATGGACAGACAGGAGAGAAAGCTGCAGGATAACAGACCATAAAGGGCAGGAGGGAAGGATCTGGGGCATTACAATGGAACAGACAAGCCAGGAGGGAGGGAGTAGGGGTCTGCACATGTAAACAGAGGGCTGGGGGTAAGGGGGCAGGGCAGGAGCAGCAAGATAGCCATGGAGGTCAGGCAGGATGGGCACTAGAAGCAAGACACACCATGAAGAGCAACACTGAGACTCTGATGGCATACACACAGACCATGGAGGGAAGGTGGGAGGGGGTCAGGGGCAGCTAACTGACCACACAGGGAAGGTGGGAGGGGCCATGGCAGCACAGAAGACCATGCATGGCAAGTGGGAGGGTTAGTGGCAGCACAATGGCTATGATGGGCAAGAAGGAGGGTGCAGGGGCATGCACAAAGGACGATGGAGGATAGAAGGGAGGGTCAGGGCCTGTGCACAGACAAGAAGGTTCAGGGGAAGGGGCCTCACAACAGAGCGCACGGGGCAGGCAGGAGGAGCAGTTGAAGCACAACAGACCAGGGAGGGCAGAAGGTTGTGGCAGTACAATGGACCATGTAGGACAGGAGGAAGAGGATAGGGGCATGGCATGTGGACAGGCAGGGTGGAGGTGGCAGGGACAGCTTACAGTCATCTGGCAATGCTAGGCAGGTGGGAGGGTAGTGGCAGCTCAACAAAACACTCAGAGTAGATAGGAGTGGCAGGTCCATGGAACATGGTGGGCAAAAAGGATGGAGCAGGGGCATGCACAAAGACATCGGAGGGCAGGGGGAAGGAGAATAGGGGCAGCAAGCTAAGCACAGAGTTTAAGCAGGAGGTCAATGATGGGGCATATAATTGGGCAATGGAGGGCAGGAGGAGTGGACTGGTACATCATACTAAATTGAGGGCAGTGGCAACACATCAGACCATGCATGGCAGGAGGGAGGAGGCTAGTCCAGGGATTCACACAACAGAGGATAGGGAGGAGGGGGATGGGGCAGCAAGCTAACTGTTCAGAGAAGGCGGGAATTAGGAACTTTATTGTTTTTAAAACGTGTGTCTGTGCGAACTACTTAAAATATGAACAAGTATGCAGCATAATCTCACTTTTATTCAGGAAGAAGAGGACGTTTGTGACTGTGACTCCGGGCTCACTTGGCAGAAACACCCCCTGACCCTCCACCCCCTATCGCAAAATGTAATGCCCGTGAAAAGGGTAGGTGAACACAGTGTTATATAGAACATAGTCCTGAGAGCACGATTGAAAATGAAAACTAGATATAGTGTATGGTATAAACTATGCACCAAAAAGTGTGATATAAGATGAACCGTGCGTGAAATATAATATGCAATACATTGTGCGCAATGACAGATTCATTGGAGAGCACGAGATAGCACAGGCACTAGCGCGTGCAATGCGATATGCGCCTTGGAGTGTAATATGCACAGGGCAGTGTTGTGTAACCTAACTAGTCTCTAAAGTTGTAATATAAAATATGTGCTGGGGAGTGTAACGTTGCATATGCACTGTGACAAAGATATGGATCCCAGGTTGTAATATGTATGGCATAGCACTGTGCGTTATAACATAGGCATCGAGGAAGGCACGTTAGATGGGGCAATATAACCCGTGCGAAGACAAGTGTGGCATGACATATTCACGGGGTGGTGTTACAGTGCACATGGGCTAGAGAGTGTCATAGCATATGCACTAGCTAGTGGAATACAACACAGAGGTGTGCGGCACTCAGCAGGCAATGGTGGGTGTAACACAGCATTGGGCTCTGCCAGGAGCGCGCTGTGACTCTCAAGTGATGTTCATCCCCTTTCCAGAGAGTAAAATAAAAAGTATTACACATCCGGCAGTGGATGTGTGTTTTATTAACCGTGAGGGGGGTTTCTTGCATAGTTTTGGTCGAATTTTTGTCGAATCCCCTTTGAATGGCTTGGTGTGCATGTGTATAAAATGTGCCCGTCAATAGCTACCCATGTTTGTATAAATAAACGACAAGGGTGTCTACCGGGATTAGGCACGGTAGGGCATCAGACATGTCAGAGCTTCACTAGTGGTGTAAATACATTCCACGTGGATTCATTGTATGCATAGTCGCATTTTAATGAATATCACGCAAATCGTCATGGTGATAGGTACGTACGGTTTGTCCAGCATGTCCACGGTGTGTCTATAAATATATATTTTTGAAAAATAATAAAAAACAGTGGCCGGCCCCGGGGATTGGGGTCAAAAAAATATAATTAGGAGACAGGCCCTGGGGGATGGGGTCATCAGGGCCAATAAATTAGAATAAGAAGAGAAACCACACAGCCCCCCTTCTTAAAAAATTAAAATAAATAAAAGACTGGCATCGTGCCGGAGGCCACGCCCCCTCCTTGCAGCACTCTGCAAACGCGCCCCCTGGTGAGTTGTAAGTTGGGGAATTAATTCCTCTTCAATACTGAGTGTCTTTTAACTTAGCACTGGCTCTAGGACTGGTTAGTCAGACTCAGTTACCACCAGTATCCGTCTGAAAAAGTTGAGGGTACAGGATGATTTTGCAACAAGGCTTCTTTCTGCTCTTCTTTTTGTTCTTTCTGCACGTTATCCTTCTTCCTCCACTTTTCTTCGTCTTTGAGGACAACCTGTTGCTTCTTTCTGCACTTCTTTTTTTTCTTTCTGTGCATTTTTTCTTCTTTCTTCACATGTCCTATCTCTGTAGGCATAGTTAGAAATTAGCATTTAAAAAACCTTTGAAATTCACAGAAAAAACCATAGTTTTCAGGCACGTTATATTTAGGAATTAGCATTTAAAAAACCTCAGAAATTCACTGAAAAAACCATAGGTTTCAGGGGTGTTATAGTTAGCTGGACTTTTCACTTGTACAAAACCATTGAAATTCCCCCGTTATAGTTAGTTCAGCTAACTATAACTCGCGCGCCCGCAATGCACTGCTGATGACGTCACATATTACATCACTCATGACATGGTCAGTGACATCACTCATGACATCACTGATGACATCTCAAATGACATCACTGATGACATCACTGATGACATCATCCTTGTGATAGAGTGGCAGACCTCCTCTCACCCTAATATAACCTTTGATACACACATTCAAAAATAGAGACTAAACTTTTCAAAACAATGGACATACCAATACCAGTTACAACAACCTCTTCAGTAATTCTAAGATCCACATACACATCCACTCATTCACCAACAGTCCTATACAGTCACTCATACATGTACTCACTCATCATATGTACTCATACACCTATACATCCTGTTACACAATGCCACTCACCCATAGAGTTACTCACACACATAGTCACTCATGCTAATAAAGAATCAAACATACATTTACTTGCATATACAGTTATACACACACCACCACACTTACTTCTAAGGAAACTTACACATACTTAGTCTTTTAAACAATCACTTATAGAAACACATACTTATTCATACAGGAACTCTTTCAATCTCTCACTCTCACATTTACTCACTTATATACACCAATAGCCACATATACTAGTTTAAAACATATGTAGTTACTCATAAAGACACTATTGAGACAGTCATTCACTCACTAACACACCCATACACACACTCATCCACCCACACAGTCCTGCACACATGCTGTCTTCAACACATACAAACAGTGAGTCACTCATTCATGCACCTATGCACTACGTAATACCCCCCACCGAACCATGCAGACACTCAGACTGATACTCAAAAAACCAACTAATAACCTATATAGACACCCATGTAGCTACTCACCAACCCATGCAGCCACTTATACACAAAGTGAGAGACTGATACAGATATTTACATATTTAAACATTACTCACTAAGCCGTGTATTTACTATGATACACTTAATCAGTCAGTTACACAATCAATTTTTCAAAAACAAATCATCCATTTAGACACTTATATACCCATTTATTCTTCCATCGACCTTGAGATATACATATATAAAACATATTTAATTTTCAGAAAAACACACATTCACTGGATGATGTCATCAGTGATGTAATTTGAGATGTCATCAGTGATGTCATGAGTGATGTCACTGACCATGTCATGAGTGATGTAATATGTGACGTCATCAGCAGTGCATTGCGGGCGCACGAGTTATAGTTAGCTGAACTAACTATAACGGGGAAATTTCAATGGTTTTGTACAAGTGAAAAGTCCAGCTAACTATAACACCCCTGAAACCTATGGTTTTTTTAAGTGATATATATATATATATTATCTACTGGCGGTCGCCAGTACATAGTTATAGTTAGGACCTAGTTTCCATAGGAAAAGTGTCAACCGGCGCAAAAGTTATTTAAAATAGAATTTTCAGATTTCCTATGGGAACTCGGTCCTAACTATAACTATCTACTGGCGACCGCCAGTAGATAATATATATATATATATATATATATATTATCTACTGGCGGTTATTTTGAATAACTTTGGCGCCGGTTGACGAATCCTCGCGAAATTTTCTAAACTAATGGGGTGCTCCGCTCAGCTCCTACCCTGAAAGTCTCGGGGTGATTCGTCAAGCGGGGGCTGAGAAAAAAGGGGGGTCCCAAAACGCGTTTTCCCCATGCTTTTTCCCATAGGACCTTTAGTCGAAGGTGCAGCCCGAACGGCTGAACAGAATTACTTGAAATTTGGCAAAGAGGTAGTCCTCAGGTCAGGCATGTGCCTTTTGCATATATGGTATCAATCTGTTCAGTAGTTCCTGAGAAAATTGCAGTTAAAAGTACATAAATATCTATATGCGGGCACTGTGAACGCACCGTGCGCGCACCGTGCGCGCACCATGCACGCACCATGCGCGCACCGTGCCGTGCGCAAGCTTAATTTTGATTGGTGGTTAGATGTCAGTCAACATTTGAATCAGTCAAAATCGGGAAGTGTCGGACGCCATTTTGTGTGTGGCAGTGAAAAAGAAAGGTGGAGAATGTGAAAAGGGGGCAGGGTAGAGAGTTCCTGACCCCCTAGCCTTTGTCAGGGGGTCCCTGAAGGATCCCGAAGGGTGAAAAAAACATTTTATTTTTTTTCAAAAATTCACGGTGCGCGCACGGTGCGCAAACGGTGCGGCGGCAAAAAATTTGTAATAAAAATATAATTAAAAATCAAGTGTAAGTGTTTAGATGTTGGTTGGCTCTAAAAAGAGCCGTTGTGTTCATTGAGTGTTTTTTGGTACCTATAAGTAAGTACCGATGCAGAGTCTTTAGTTCAAGAGGAAGACTCTGTTCCCTTCATCTGTGAAATGTACACCGTCTCCTCTATAAATGCCTCGCCACTCCCCACACTATTTCTTCTTATTTCCTGGGAAAAGGAGCTGAACAGGTATCAATTTTACTTGAAAATGGCAGAACAGCAGTCTACTTCAGGGAGTGAGGAGGAGATCTGGATGCACTCAGAAGCATTGGTTCATAGTAGTTTCTGTTCCAGAATGTTCAAACACCACACCCACTCCCCTCACTATTTCTTCTTATTTCCTGGGACAAGGAGCTGAACAGCTATCAATTTTACTTGAAAATGGCAGAACAGCAGTCTACTTCAGGGAGTGAGGAGGAGACCTGGATGCACTCAGAAGGTGTCTTTCAGTATAATGGCAATATGAAAAGAAAGATAGTTGTAAAATGGAGGCTTACATACTTTTTTTTTAATAAAAAGAACTCATTGGCTGTTTCAGACCATGCAGCACTAAAAACTAGGCTGTATGTTTACATTTTTAAAAGCATGTTTTGTATTGGTTCAGAAAAATGTGTTCCCACAGAACATTACTTTGGATTTGCTGTTAGGTTTGAAAAGTCAAGCAATCTTGCTCTTTGGATTAGAAACATTGTGTGCTGAACTTCTGACCTCTCTGCTCACACCAGTGTTCCATGATCTGTTGCTATGTTAGCAGGCAGAAGTCATGTTGGGGGTAGGAATCATTTGGAAAGGTTTGAAATTTGCAACCAATAGAAATGTGTGTTTCCATTTAAAAGAAAGGTGGAGAACATGAAAAGGGGGCAGGGTGGAGAGTTCCTGACCCTCTAGCCTTTGTCAGGGGCTCCCTGAAGGATCCCGAAGGGTAAAAAAAACATTTTATTTTTTTTCAAAAATTCGCGGGGTGCGCGCACGGCGGTAAAAAATTCGTAAAAAAAATAGAATTAAAAATCAAGTGTAAGAGTTTAGATGTTGTTTGGCTCCAAAAAGAGCTGTTGTGTTCATGGAGTGTTTTTTGGTACCTACAAGTAAATACCGATGCACAGTCTAAAGTTCAAGAGGAAGACTCCGTTCCCTTCATCTGTGAAATGTACACCGTCTCCTCTATAAATGCCTTGCATGTTGTAACGCAAGTTGTTGTGGTATATAGAACCCATACCATAGTCTCTGAGGAAAGCAGAAACAGACTTATTGACGTGCTTTCTTGCTTTCTCAATCTGCGGACAATATTGGTTGGACCAGTTCCACTTTTGCCTTTGGCATATATTAGAATATACAAAGGTAGTTTGTGGAAAAAGTGACATCAATTGCACAAAGGTATCCTTAACAAGCATTTCCAGACCTACCCCAGTTAAAGTGCCTAGGTCATTTCCACCACAGTGCACAATTATAAGGTTAGGCTGTGGGAGATGTAGAAAGGATTTCACCAAAGGCATTAATTGGTGCCACTTTAACCCTCTCTGACCAATCCATTTAATGTCTACATTTGGCAAAGCAAGGTCTTTCACAATACCTCTTTTTTCTGCATACTTTTCACTCCAGGAGACATAGCTATGACCTACAATCCACACTGTGAACATCTTTCAAGGAGATCTGGATGCACTCAGAAGGTGTCTTTCAGTAGAATGGCAATATGAAAAGAAAGATAGTTGTAAAATGGAGGCTTACATACTTTTTTAAATAAAAATAACTCATTGGCTGTTTCACACCATTCTACACTAAAAACTAGGCTGTATGTTTACATTTTTACAAGCATGTTTTGTATTGGTTCAGAAAAATGTGTTCCCACAGAACATTACTTTGGATTTGCTGTTAGGTTTGAAAAGTCAAGCACTCTTGCTCTTTGGATTAGAAACATTGTGTGCTGAACTTCTGACCTCTCTGCTCACACCAGTGTTCCATGACCTGTTGCTATGCTAGCAGGCAGAAGTCATGTTGGGGGTAGGAATCATTTGGAAAGGGTTGAAATTTGCAATCAATAGAAATGTGTGTTTCCATTTAAAAGAAAGGTGGAGAACGTGAAAAGGGGGCAGGGTAGAGAGTTCCTGACCCTCTAGCCTTTGTCAGGGGCTCCCTGAAGGATCCCGAAGGGTGAAAAAAACATTGTATTTTTTTTCAAAAATTCGCGGGGTGCGCGCACGGCGGTAAAAAATTCGTAAAAAAAATAGAATTAAAAATCAAGTGTAAGAGTTTAGATGTTGTTTGGCTCCAAAAAGAGCCGTTGTGTTCATTGAGTGTTTTTTGGTACCTACAAGTAAGTACCGATGCACAGTCTAAAGTTCAAGAGGAAGACTCTGTTCCCTTCATCTGTGAAATGTACACCGTCTCCTCTATAAATGCCTTGCATGTTGTAACGCAAGTTGTTGTTGTATATAGAACCCATACCATAGTCTCTGAGGAAAGCAGAAACAGACTTATTGACGTGCTTTCTTGCTTTCTCAATCTGCGGACAATATTGGTTGGACCAGTTCCACTTTTGCCTTTGGCATATATTAGAATATACAAAGGTAGTTTGTGGAAAAAGTGACATCAATTGCACAAAGGTATCCTTAACAAGCATTTCCAGACCTACCCCAGTTAAAGTGCCTAGGTCATTTCCACCACAGTGCACAATTATAAGGTTAGGCTGTGGGAGATGTACAAAGGATTTCACCAAAGGCATTAATTGGTGCCACTTTAACCCTCTCTGACCAATCCATTTAATGCCTACATTTGGCAAAGCAAGGTCTTTCACAATACCTCTTTTTTCTGCATACTTTTCACTCCAGGAGACATAGCTATGACCTACAATCCACACTGTGAACATCTTTCAAGGAGATCTGGATGCACTCAGAAGGTGTCTTTCAGTAGAATGGCAATATGAAAAGAAAGATAGTTGTAAAATGGAGGCCTACATACTTTTTTTTTAATAAAAATAACTCATTGGCTGTTTCACACCATTCTACACTAAAAACTAGGCTGTATGTTTACATTTTTACAAGCATGTTTTGTATTGGTTCAGAAAAATGTGTTCCCACAGAACATTACTTTGGATTTGCTGTTAGGTTTGAAAAGTCAAGCACTCTTGCTCTTTGGATTAGAAACATTGTGTGCTGAACTTCTGACCTCTCTGCTCACACCAGTGTTCCATGACCTGTTGCTATGCTAGCAGGCAGAAGTCATGTTGGGGGTAGGAATCATTTGGAAAGGGTTGAAATTTGCAATCAATAGAAATGTGTGTTTCCATTTAAAAGAAAGGTGGAGAACGTGAAAAGGGGGCAGGGTAGAGAGTTCCTGACCCTCTAGCCTTTGTCAGGGGCTCCCTGAAGGATCCCAAAGGGTGAAAAAAACATTTTATTTGTTTTCAAAAATTCGCGGGGTGCGCACACGGCGGTAAAAAATTCGTAAAAAAAATCGAATTAAAAATCAAGTGTAAGAGTTTAGATGTTGTTTGGCTCCAAAAAGAGCCGTTGTGTTCATTGAGTGTTTTTTGGTACCTACAAGTAAGTACCGATGCACAGTCTAAAGTTCAAGAGGAAGACTCTGTTCCCTTCATCTGTGAAATGTACACCGTCTCCTCTATAAATGCCTTGCATGTTGTAACGCAAGTTGTTGTGGTACATAGAACCCATACCATAGTCTCTGAGGAAAGCAGAAACAGACTTATTGACGTGCTTTCTTGCTTTCTCAATCTGCGGACAATATTGGTTGGACCAGTTCCACCTTTGCCTTTGGCATATGTTAGAATATACAAAGGTAGTTTGTGGAAAAAGTGACATCAATTGCACAAAGGTATCCTTAACAAGCATTTCCAGACCTACCCCAGTTAAAGTGCCTAGGTCATTTCCACCACAGTGCACAATTATAAGGTTAGGCTGTGGGAGATGTGGAAAGGATTTCACCAAAGGCATTAATTGGTGCCACTTTAACCCTCTCTGACCAATCCATTTAATTTCTACATTTGGCAAAGCAAGGTCTTTCACAATACCTCTTTTTTCTGCACACTTTTCACTCCAGGAGACATAGCTATGACCTACAATCCACACTGTGAACATCTTTCAAGGAGATCTGGATGCACTCAGAAGGTGTCTTTCAGTAGAATGGCAATATGAAAAGAAAGATAGTTGTAAAATGGAGGCTTACATATTTTGTTTTTATAAAAATAACTCATTGGCTGTTTCACACCATTCTACACTAAAAACTAGGCTGTATGTTTACATTTTTACAAGCATGTTTTGTATTGGTTCAGAAAAATGTGTTCCCACAGAACATTACTTTGGTGTTCCATGACCTGTTGCTATGCTAGCAGGCAGAAGTCATGTTGGGGGTAGGAATCATTTGGAAAGGGTTGAAATTTGCAAACAATAGAAATGTGTGTTTCCATTTGAAAAAATGTGGGAAGCAATGTGATTTGAAGTTAACATGTATATGTGTGAAAAAAGAGAGGGAAAGTTTGCCATTTACTGGTTCTGGTGAGAGGTGTACAGCTCAGAGATTCTGGCTCTGATAATCTGCTGTGTGAGTGCCACATTTCTTTCTCAACTAACTACTTTTAAAGGTGAGTTATGAATTTGAGAGGGGATGTATGTGGTGCATTTTGATATAAATAATAGAAATGTGTTTCTTCTTTTAAAGTTGTGTTTTACATTTTATGTTTTGGAAGATATTTAACTGCCTTGAACTTGTAAGATAGTATGGAGTATGTCTTCACCATAAGTTAAGGTGTACTGGTATCACTGAGGAATACTGTTTTGTGCCTAGAATCACACCATGAGTCTGTCTGCACACAGGAATTGTTGTCAGAGATTTAATTTGTGTTGCTCTTGTTCTGTAAGACTTGCACTCGCAGGAAAGGGGCAGCTTGTTTTCTTGAACTGTGATGGTTAGCATTCAGCACAAATCACTATCTCACAAATGCGTGGCAAATGCTAACACATTTGAAATCAACATGTTAGATTTTCCTAACACTCCTGCAATGAGTGAGGTAGTTCCTACATGTTCAAAACTCCAATTAACCCTTACCACACATGTACTCTTACATACATCTCTGCAGTCTTCATGCAGTTGTGCAAGCTTCAATGCAGATCTCTTTTGCACCTGACAATACACAGTCTCCAGAAGCACACTCTTAGCACACGGGCAGCTGATTTTCCTGCACTCCCATGCTTACTATTCAGCACTGTGTGGTATTTCAGATAGCAGTGTGTAACGCTAACACATTCAACATCACCATGGCTCATTTCCTTTGCTCTAGTCTAATCACTCATCCAGGTTTCACATGCTCATGGTCTCAAGTAGCTGTTAGGACATGTGCTCTTTTCTGCCTCTCTAAACTATAAGGAAAATGTGTCAGGCTGTTACAGTAATTATCACTTGCTCTACCACAGTAGTAAATGTGCTTTGAAATTGCCAATCAAATATCGTTTTCTGCCTAGAATCACACCATGAGTCTGTCTGCACACAGGAATTGTTGTCAGATATTTAATTTGTGTTGCTCTTGTTCTGTAAGACTTGCACTCACAGGAAAGGGGCAGCCTGTTTTCTTGAACTGTGATGGTTAGCATTCAGCACAAATCAATATCTCACAGATGAGAGGCAAATGCTAACACACTTGAAATCAACAGGGTAGATTTTCCTTCCACTCCTGCAATGGGTGAGGTAGTTCCTACATGTTCAAAACTCCAATTAACCCTTACCACACATGTACTCTTACATACATCGCTGCAGTCTTCATGCAGTTGTGCAAGCGTCCATGCAGATCTCTCTTGCACCTGACAATACACAGTCTCCAGAAGCACACTCTTAGCACACAGCCAGCTGCTTCTCCTGCACTCCCATGCTTACTATTCAGCACTGTGTGGTATTTCAGATAGCAGTGTGTAACGCTAACACATTCAACGTCACCAAGGCTCATTTCCTTTGCTCTAGTCTAATCACTCACCAAGGTTCCACATGCTCATGGTCTCAAGTAGCTGTTAGGACATGTGCTCTTTTCTGCCTCTCTAAACTATAAGGAAAATGTGTCCGGCTGTTACAGTAATTATCCCTTGCTCTACCACAGTAGTAAATGCGCTTTGAAATTGCCAATCAAATATCGTTTTATGCCTAGAATCACACCATGAGTCTGTCTGCACACAGGAATTGTTGTCAGAGATTTAATTTGTGTTGCTCTTGTTCTGTAAGACTTGCACTCGCAGGAAAGGGGCAGCTTGTTTTCTTGAACTGTGATGGTTAGCATTCAGCACAAATCAATATCTCACAAATGAGAGGCAAATGCTAACACATTTGAAATCAACATGGTAGATTTTTCTTCCACTCCTGCAATGGGTGAGGTAGTTCCTACATGTTCAAAACTCCAATTAACCCTTACCACACATGTACTCTTACATACATCTCTGCAGACTTCATGCAGTTGTGCAAGCGTCCATGCATATCTCTCTTGCACCTGAGAATACACAGTCTCCAGAAACACACTCTTAGCACACAGACAGCTGCTTCTCCTGCACTCCCATGCTTACTATTCAGCACTGTGTGGTATTTCAGATAGCAGTGTGTAACGCTAACACATTCAACGTCTCCAAGGCTCATTTCCTTTGCTCTAGTCTAATCACTCACCCAGGTTTCACATGCTCATGGTCTCAAGTAGCTGTTAGGACATGTGCTCTTTTCTGCCTCTCTAAACTATTAGGAAAATGTGTCAGGCTGTTACAGTAATTATCACTTGCTCTACCACAGTAGTAAATGTGCTTTGAAATTGCCAATCAAATATCGTTTTCTGCCTAGAATCACACCATGAGTCTATGTGCACACAGGAATTGTTGTCAGAGATTTAATTCGTGTTGCTCTTATTGTGTAAGACTTGCACTCGTAGGAAAGGGGCAGCTCATATGACAGGATTTGAAAAGCACAAAAAAAAAATAGTAATATATTTAAATTACATAAAGGTATTTTTTTTTAGTTTCTTTTAGGTATTGCTGAACAACACTGAAATAAATTAAACATGCCTATAAAATCAAGAAAGAGAAAAGAGCAGCAAAAACATCTATATTTGAAGACAACTGGACAACAGAAATTAGTTGAAGAACCTCATGTTGGAAAAAAGAAAAAGTGTTCTGGTAAGCAGACTAAGGATTTTTTTAAAAAATATCCTCAAACATAGAAAAAATGCAGAAAGTATATCCACTGCAAATAGTGTTTCAAGAAGAAAACAACAAGACAATAGAAAGAAATTACTAAATGCTAATGTACAATCAGAAGCAAGAAAGAATGACTTAAAAAGAAAAACAGAATTTCAAAACATTTGTAAAAAAATGTTTCAGAGAAGAGTGGTGTTCAATTTGCTAAAGGATGTGAAAAAATATAGGAAGAAAGCAATATTTTATAAGAAAAAGAAACATATTGAATCAATTGTTGCAAAGGCTTTGGAATTAAAAAGAAAAATATTCATTTTAATTTTGAACAGGATCCGTACATTAGATAAAATAGTCAATGTAATGAAGTCAAAAAGCAAAAGGAAAAGAGTAGTGAAAAAATAACTTTTGTAAAGTGTTCTTAGGATAATGGAAGCATAGTTCAAGTACTGAACCATTTTTTAATGAAGAGAGTTATCTTCAAAGTAATAGTTTGCTGCATGCAGTTGACACCAGTGGTCGAGCTTATGAAGTTAAAGATGGTTGTGTAATGGAAAAGGAGAAAATGGTTCCAAGAAATGAGGAAGAAGTGTTAGCTGATGAGGTTATGGGGAAACGTCCTAAAGCCCCAGTGTACACTTGGAATTGTAGTAGTATTTGTACTGTACGACAAGAATCTATTGATAAATTACGTGACTTTCTAAGAGAATATGGTAAAAAAAAGTGTTAAACAGAAGATTAAGGTGCTTCAAAGACTAGATCCATGCAGAGTGAGAAAGAATACTGGTTTGCAAGGACATTCTCTGGCTTGTCTTTCTAGGAACGTTTGTCAAAGTGTTTTTCACCATTTTAGGATGCTGGCAGTACATCATACTGAAATGAGAAAGTTTGTGAGAAGATTGTATTTTGCTAAAAGTCCAGCACTAAAGTTAAAAGAATTGAATAGTGCTCTGTTCCGTGGATCTGTATGAGATGTAGAGAAGGTTACTGATGATATTCAGTTTTGTTACTTTGGTCCAGAGCAAGAAAGTGCAGGAATTGACACAGTTATTGAGGAAAATGTGGAAGAGGATGTAGAACTCACTGTTGAAGATCAAATGACAAAATTTACTATCATCTCTAATGAAAGACCAAAAATTACTTGTATTTGTTGACGGAGAAGCCATTATAAAACTCAAACAAGTAATGTTGATCTCTATAAAAAAAATGAAAAAGAAAATAATTATGAGTGGAAGGATTTTGCTACATATTTATTTCTGGAAAATTGTTTTGATTTGGGTGAAGATCAGCATATTTGTAAATACTGTTATAACAAGTTAGAAGGAAATAAAATGCCAGCTAGAGCTGTACATAATAATTTAGAATTGGTTGATATTCCTCCAGAACTTTGTAATTTAAATACGTATGAGTCTATACTCATTCAATGTGTCCATCCGTTTCAGACTAGTTCGTATGGAGCTCAAAACAGGTAAATTACCTCCTTCAGATTTACAAAGAGGTTTAAAAGGAAGAGTTGTCTATTTGCCATTAGATTTGAAAAAAAATATTGAAACAATTGATGCAGATAGTTTGGAAACTGAACCATTAGTTATTCTGGTTAATGGTGTACCTACAAAGAATAAGAAAATTTGGCAGGAGCTAGTAGATGTACGAAAAGTACAAAGAGCAAATTTATATTTGAAAAGAAATAATAAGTATTATGAATCAATTTATATGGATGAAGATGAAGAAGTTTTACTAGCAGACACAGGAATACCAACTGGGCAAATTGAAAAAGTGGCTAAGTCAAAAGAAGAAGAAATTTATGAACATTTCAGCATACAGCCTCTTCATTCTAAAGAAGTTATGGGAAACACTATTGAACTGTTTCAGATGAAAAAAGTAAAAGGAACTCCCGTGAGTGTATGGGAAGAGAGCTTGGAAGCTTGTTGTTTTCCCCAGCTGTTTCCTACAGGAAAAGGTGGACGATATGATGAACGTCCAGTACAGATTCCTACTTCTGAGTATCGGACTACAAGATTATATGCAGAAGATCCAAGATTTCGTCAAAGTTTTCCTTATTTGTTCCATCTTTTATTTGAAAGTGACTTGTCTGCACTATCTTCTGCAGTGAATCACATTTGAAAAACTGGAGTACATATACATAATGTGTCTGCAAAGGATTTTATGAACAAAGTGCAACAGCGAGATGATCATTTGGAATCTCAATTGATTAATCTGATGGCTTGTCAGTGTGGGACTAATGAATATTGGTACCGACGCCATGGAAAATTGAAATGTATGTTACGGAATTTAGGAACTCCTACATGGTTCCTTACCCTAAGCTGTGCTGAGTACGCTTGGGATGATTTACTGGATTTTCTTCGAGAGGCAAATTCAAATATTGAAAACATCCAATACAAGACAGCAGGAGAATTGTGCTCATTGGATCCGGTTAATGTTTGCAGATATTTCAATCATAGATTTGAGGCTATGATGTCCTTCATCTGCAATAAAAAAAATCCACCTATTGGAGAAGTTGTGGATTTCTTTTGGAGAAAAGAGTACCAAGCAAGAGGTGCTCCTCATATCCATATGCTGTTGTGGATCAAGGATGCCCCAAAATTTGGAACAGATTCTGATGATGCAGTTTTATCTTTCAGTGAAGAATATGCAACATGTGCTATACCTAAAAGAACAGAAGAAAACAACTTAAAAGAGCAAGCTTTACGTTTCCAAAGTCATCGGTGTGGAAAATACTGTCGACGAAAGTGTAAGAGTAAAGATAAATTCTACACAAAATGTCGATTTGGATTTCCACAACCTGTTCTTTCAAAAGGAAGAGTAAACAGTTTTATGTCAGCTGTGCGACATACCATTACAAGAAAATCTCCGAAAAATACCTACAACCTAAGAAGAAAAGAAGAGTCAAAATATATAAATGACTACAACTCAGTCATTTTATCCATGTGGAATGCTAACATGGATATTTAGTATGTAGCTGACAATTCTATTGCTGTTGCTCGGTATGTCACATCTTACATCACTAAATCTGAGAAAACGGAATTGAAAGAAATGTAGGAAGAGAATTCTCACGAGAAGACTGTCAGTAAAAAGCTATACAGTTTCAGTTTAAAGATGTTATCGCATCGAGAAATTGGGTCATACGAATGCTCAGATAGGTTATCATCTGTAAGTCTGTACTCCAAATCCAGAAGAATAATTTGGGTAAGTTTAGGCCTTGCAGGAATGCGAAATCGGGTACTGAAATCAATTCGAGAAATTGAATGTTTAACAGAGAACGAACCAGAAAGTACAGACATTTTGAAAACAAACATGTTGGACACATATTACCCAAACAGAAGTCATCATCTTGAGAACATGTGTCTCTATGAAGTGCTGCAGAACTACATTTTTAAACGGAATGCCACAGAAGACATCAACAATGGAAAATATAAAGTCATTGGTGAGGAAGGATGTTTGGTGAAACAAACAAAAGGAAGTTTGATTAATCACAGGAAGCTGAGTTGCGACACTACTGACAAAAAAGAATTTTACTACTTAGCACTTTTACAGCTGTTTAAACCATGGCGTTCAGAGGATGAATTACTTGGAGATTTTCGGAGCTATGAAGATTCCTTTCATGCATGCAAAGATAACATAGAATGCAGTACTTTCTCGAATTATGTACAAATGTTAAATGAAGAAATTGAAGAAGAAGCTACAATTGCAGCTGAAGTAGCTAGAGACAGTTCTGAAGACAGTCAAAGTTCTGGTACGCTCAGTCAAGATCCCCTAGGACAACCAATCGTAGAAAATGAAGCTGCAATAGCCATGACTGAAGTGGAAACAGCTATGAATCAAGTTCAGGAAGATTTAATAAACTTACCAAATTTGGAACAACAATTGAATGATGAACAACAACAAATTTATGAAGAAGTCACAAAACAAATTGATCATGGATTACTACATGAAAATAAAGAGTGCTCATGCACATCATTTGAACCAATCAGAATGTATGTGAGTGGACAAGCTGGAACTGGAAATAGTTTCTTAATTAAAGTAATTAGAAGCTACCTACAGAAAAAAACTGATTCAACTTTGTCTTGTGTTGTTACTGCTTCAACTGGGTTAGCAGCATATAACACAAAAGGAATTACATTACATCGTTTGCTAATGTTACCAGTAGAGCATGAGAACAAAATAGAATACCACAAGCTAACAGGAGAAGCATGTTTTGAAGTTTCAAGAGTGTTGAAGAAAATGAAAGTTCTCATTATTGATGAGGTAAGCATGGTATCAAACTTAATGCTTGCCTTTGTGCATTTCAGAATGCAGCAAATTCTAAAGACAGACTATGACGTGTTATTTGGAGGAAAACATGTTATAGTTTTTGGGGATCTACTGCAGCTCACTCCAGTTAAAGGACAACCACTATTTAATACTCTTACACATGAAGACACGAAAAAGTCGTTAGGAAGTATAGGTAATGTGAATATTTGGTCATACTCTGAGTACAAAGAACTCATTACCAATATGCGGCAAGCAAATGATGATGATTATGCAAGTATTCTCAAAGATATCAGAATTGGACTACTCACAGAACATGGCAGAAAAGCTTTACAGAGTCGATTGCTATGTAATTTGTTTCCAACAGAACAAATAGTTCCAGAGAAAATATACAAGAAAATTGCAGAAAAAAATACTGTAATCTGCTTAATGCCAACACTACATGAATGCTCTATATTCATGAAGAACTTTTGAAATTGGAAAATGAAGAGATTATAAAAATGGAAGCCGTGGATAAAATACAGCATGAAGGAATAACTATTATATTGACAGGCAAATTGAAAACTAAATTGGATTCTCTAGAGAAAAACATATCGAAAAACAGCTTTATGCATGTATGAACTGTCGAGTAATTTTAAGACGTAATTTGAATGTAGAAAAAGGTTTAGTGAATGGAGCTATGGGTAAAGTTGTGGGTTTTGTTAATTACCAGAAAAAAGATGGAATTTAACTTTAAAAAATAAAATTTGATCAGATTGAAGAGGTTAAAGACATTAGTCGTTGTTCAGTTAGTTTTTTGCTTGTGAAAGACTTATATGTACGTAGGAAGCAGTTTCCGTTTTCTCTAGCATATATTGTAACTATTCACAAATCTCAAGGATTAACTGTAGATAGTGCTTTTGTAAACATTGGATCTAGTGTGTTTAAAGAAGGTATGGCATATTGTGCTTTGTCACGAGTGAAAAAATTGTCTGGTTTATTCATGATAGACTTTGATGACTCAAACGTTAGTGCTGATGCAAATTGTGTAAAGGAGTATAATAGATTAAGAAGAAGCTATGCTCCTCATTTAGGTCAGTATCCTGTGTTTGAAAAACGTGTTGTTTGGCGGAAAAGGAGAATTGAGAATATCTGTAATGAGGATGTACAGAAGAGAAAACAAAAGGAGAGTGATGTGATTGCAAGCAAAAAGAAAAAGGACAATGTTGAAGAGGTTGTTGGTTGTCATTTTGTAAATAGCTCTGGTGTCAACTGCTACGCTAATGTAGTGCTGAATGTTGTATTTTATCTTGAAAGTTTGCAAGAGAAGATAATACTAAATCATGAAAAAAGATTTTGTTCTCTGCTGAGTTTCCTATGAGAAGTTGAGTAATGATAAAACTAAAATAGAAAGTGCTTCTGATGTTAGAAATCTTTTAGATGTATGTTCTGGATGTACACAGTTTACACGAAATGTCCAGCAAGATGCACAGGAATTCTTAATGTATATGCTTATGGTACTGGAAGATGAAGGGGTAGAAATAGAAAATATGTTTGGTCTCTCTTATAAATGGGAACATTGTTGTGAAAACTGTATGAACACATGCAGCACTAATGTTGATTCTGAAAGGTTCATACATATAACATTACCAGAGAGTAAATCAGTGACTTTTAGTAAATTAGTTAAAGATGCAAATCACAACATGGAATGTTCTCAATGTAAATCAGAAATGTTATCAACGTTATTTTTAAAGAAATATGGACAGTATATAATTTTAATGATGCAACGTTGTAGAGCTGATGGAACAACATTGGACACTTTTATAAAGAAGTTTGTAGGAAATCAATTATCAATATCAGGAAAGACTTTTGTTGCAGTTGCAATAATTTTCCATGATGGACCTTCTATAACTTCTGGTCATTACACAGTTTATCTAAAATGTGAAAAAGGCTGGACACTGTGTAATGATTCAATTTCTCAATTGATTTTCAAGCAACGTTTGCCTGCAGAATTACCAAATTCCTACTTAATTTTTCTAAAACCAAAATTTTAGATACAAATTGCAGCATCTGAAGAAACCATTATTTCGATTTTATAGGATTATCATTGGATATTTCACCAAAAAAGGGTTTAAAAATTACCATTTGGCCTCATGGAAAGGTAAATGTTTCTATTGTGGACTTCTGTGACAGATATTATTTTGGTGTATGTGCTTAAGCAACAAGATTTACAGACGTTATTTATTGCAAATAGTTATTGTTCTTAGAAGATATTTTTAATATATATGTTACATTTCTATCAAGGTATGTTTTACTGAGGATAGATTCAGGGCTTTTTTAAACAATCTTTCGGATTGTTTATTTTTTTGCCCGCTGTTAAGCGATGAATGCAATTGATATCACTATTTTCAGTGAAATTCAATATATTCTTAAAACAGCAAAAAAGGGCAAAAAATTACTTTGTTAAATATGAAAATATGTGTACTGTATTCTAAAATGTATTGTTAAATATTACTACGTTTTTTCTTTTTTTTCAGATCTAGAAAGAAAATTTAGGAAATTGAATCCTTTTTTCTTGCAATTAAAAACAACCATTTATTTCTAATTAAGTTATTTTGTTGGTCAGGTAAGTTTGAAATATCTGTATTTCTCACCCCTTCACTTTCATGCTTCCTTTTCTTCACTTCTCCTCACTCTGCTTTTCTCATTCCCCTTCTCTCTCTCTTCTTCCTTTACTGCTCTTTCGTAACTCCCTCACTCCTTCTCTACTACTCCCCTAGGTTTACTGCATCCATCACTATTTTTTCAACCATGTTTCTCTCCCTGTCTCCATATGTCTCAGTCATTCTAACTGCCTTACTCCTTCTCAGTTCCTTGCTCTCTGTCTCTGTTTCTGTCTCTCTCCCTTTGTCTGTCTTACCCTTAATTTCCTTAACATCTCTGGGGCAGATTTACAAGCCCCCTGCGCCACCACTGCGTCACTTTTCATGACGTACTGGTGGCGCAGGGGGCTCCTCCATATTTACAAGGAGAGGAAAAGCCACCCTGCGTGACTTTTCCTCTCCTCGTAAATACAGCCACTTCACACGCAGCACTGTGCGTTGAAGGGGCGTTCCATGGGTGTTTTTGTGGGTGTTCCCAAGCAACACCCATAGAACTAGACACATCTCCAGATTTATGAGAAATCGTAACTCTGGAGATGCGTGTGAATGCTACGCCACCCTAGAGGTGGCGTAGCGAGGCACAACGAGGAGAAATGTTTTCATTTCTCCTCGTTTGTTCCTCTTTCAGTGCATGCTGCATGCTACAGCACACATTGAAAGAGGAAAAAGCCTCTTGTGATTGTTTTTGTGCAGGAAGGTGTCCCTTCCTGCAGAAGAACAATCTCCCCACCACGCAGTCATCCTTGCAGCATGGTGCAAGGGAGCCTGCGCCGGCGCATGGCTGCAGTTTGTGCGCCAGCGCAGGGGAAACATAGAGATGCGACTTATTCTTGTAAATATGTCGCATCTCTGTGCTTCGAAACTAACGCAGCACGGCGCAGCAAAATTACTTGCTGCACCGTGCTGCGTTAGTTTGTTATAAATCTGCCCCTCTGTTTCTACCACTCCTCCTCTCTCCATCACTCATTTTCCATCTATGTTAATTTTTTAACCTTCTCCGTCATTCTCCTTCCCTCACCTTCCCTAACTGTCACTATCCTTTACTCATAGTCACTCCTATTCTCCTACTTCACTTCCTCCTGTCTGTATCTCACACCCCTTCACCTTTTCGCATTCTTTCCTTCACTCTACCTCACTCTGCTTTGCTCATTGAAATCCTGACTCCCTTTCACTCACTCCAGTTTCCTAAATCCCTCCATCCCCTCACTCCCCATCTCTCACTTTCTCTTACCCCCTTTTTTAATCCTCATACCTGTTATCTCACCATCACTCCACTTCTCTTACTTTCAATCCCTTTACCCTGCTGTACTTCATCCACTTCGTCTGTTACTTCCTTTCCTATCCCCGTCCCTTACTCCCCTTTTCTCACTCCCCCCTCCCTCTCTCTCCATTACTCACTGCCATTCCCTTACTCATTCACTCTTCTTACCTGTATCCTCTACCCTTAGTCCTTTTGTTGCAGTCAGTCTTTCACTTCCCTTTCATGACTGATTATACATTCTTTTTCTCACTCATTCTGTCAGTCCTTTCCTTCTCTTCACTCAGTCATTTCAATCATTTCAATCATTCATGTATACACTACATATTCATTCAATAAAATTACAACACAGTATATTAGGAATATAGCTCTTCTTGGAGAAGTGAAGTGAGTTCTGAAAAGAACTTTTTTTTTTTTTTAGAGTTTTAACAATTTTGTATTTTTTGTGATTTTTTTACAGCAGCAAAAAAAAACAGGGAATGAAAAACTTGTCAACAGGAACAAAAACAAAAAATGAAAAAAATTATGGGGTGGAGCATGTGTGCTGCTGTATTTTGTTCTCTATTAAGTTAATGCTGCTCTCACCATAACAGAGAACAACATTGCACACATTGCACCGTATATGAACCTTCTGGAACAGAGGGTGGATATCCAGAGGTCTTGGAGCAGGTGAATCTGCGGCCGCAGATGATGTGCTCAGCTGAGCAGCTGGAGGGTTGTCTCTTGTGGCTGTTCTAGACGAGCATAAGCCACAGCATGCACTGTTTTGAAGTGCCTCAACATAGAATGAATACTAAAGGAGTATTTTTTTTTGGATCTCCTCTAGATAAGACAACTCCACAAACACTGCATGTGGCTTTTGGGGCATTCACCTTCTTCTGGCCCTCTGGAAAAGTAAAGAACTTCCATATGAATGAGTTCTTTTGTTTTCTCTGCCTTGGCGGCACAAAGGTCTCCTTTTCACTCCCTGAAGAAGACTGCTGTTCTGCCATTTTCACGTACTGGAAAAGCTGTTCAGCTCCCTCTCCCAGGAAATAAGAAGAAATAATGAGGGGAGTGGGTGTGGTGTTTGAAGATTATGGAACTGAAACTACTATGAACCAACAGAAAAGTGTTGTTTCGTAATCACATGACTTTCCGTGCGTGCACCGTGCGCGCACGGAGCACGCACGCATGCGCACACGGAGCACGCACGGAGCATGCACGCATGCGTACACGGAGCACGCACGCATGCGCACACGGAGCACGCACGCATGCGCACACGGAGAAACCCTAAAAACCCTGAAAAAATAAAAAACTGTTTATAAGTTTATGGAAGATATTAACTATGCTGTTCAACTTTATCCAAATTAAAAAAAAAAGAGCTGAGCCATTCCATATTACAGGATACAGTCAATCTATAACTATATATATAGGTAGTTTATTGTCAAATAAATATATATAAAATATAATAATACATACATAAATTAGCATTTAAAAAAACTTGCAAATTCAGTAAAAACAACATAGGTTTCACACACGTTATAGTTAGGAATTAGCATTTAAAAAACCTTTGAAATTCACTGAAAAACCCATAGGTTTCACACACGTTATAGTTAGGAATTAGCATTTAAAAAACCTTGCAAATTCACTGAAAAAAACCATAGGTTTCACACACGTTATAGTTAGGAATTAGCATTTAAAAAACCTTGGAAATTCACTGAAAAAACTATAGGTTTCACACATGTTATAGTTAGCTGGACATTTCACTCGTACAAAACCATTGAAATTCCCCCGTTATAGTTAGTTCAGCTAACTATAACTCGCGCGCCCGCAATCCACTGCTGATGACGTCACATATTACATCACTCATGACATGGTCAGTGACATCACTCATGACATCACTGATGACATCTCAAATGACATCACTGATGACATCACTGATGACGTCATCCATTGAGTATGTGTTTCTGAACAGTTTTAATATGTTTAATATATATAGGGAAAGGCCTGTTGAAGAATAAGTGGGTGTACAAGTGTGTAAATGGATGATTTTCTGTGGTGCGTAACTGACTCTACAAGTGAGTCATTAAATGTATCTTACTGCAGACTAGTGACTAAACTGTGTGAATGTCTGTATGTGTCTGTATGTTGGTGTATAAGTGGCTGAATGGTTTTATGAATAGCTATATGAGTGTCTATATGAGTTATTGATTGCTTGTCTGAGTATCTGTATGGGTTCCTGAGTGTTTGTGTGGGTCGGGTGTGTGTTACTCTGTGACTAGATGTGTGAGTGGGTGATTCAGTGGGTGCATGGTTTTAAGAGTGCATCTGTGATGAACTGTATGGTTGAGTGAGTGTATGTATGGGTGTGTTAGGGATTGAATGTATATCTCAGTGGTACATTTGTGACTAACTACATATGTGAAAGGCAGTATATATGCGTGTAAGAGTATATAAGTGGGTAGATGTGAGAGTGTGTGATTGTGAGAGTGACTGTATGGATGAGTGTGTGTTTGTATCAATGATTCTATAAGAGCGTAAGAATCTGGTACTATTTTTATGAGTAAGTGAACTTGAGTGTGTATAACCGCATAGGTGAGTAAATGGGAGTGTGATTATTTGCATGACTGACTAGGTGTGAGAGTGCCTCTATGGATGATTGGTAGTGTGTGAGTGTCTATATAGGTGTATAAATGCATATGATAGTCTTGTATGGAGTGACTGTAAGTATGAGTGACTGTACAGGTGAATGAGTGGAGGTGTATGTAGACCTAAGAGTTAATAAGTGGGTATGTAGTTATTGGTATTGGAGTATCTATGGTTTTGAGAATGGAACTCTGAAATTTTGAGTCGGTGTATCAAAGGTTATATTAGGGTGTGAGAAGATGCGGTAATTTATCACATGGATGACGTCATCAGTGATGTCATCAGTGATGTAATTTGAGATGTCATCAGTGATGTCATGAGTGATGTCACTGACCATGTCATGAGTGATGTCACTGACCATGTCATGAGTGATGTAATATGTGACGTCATCAGCAGTGGATTGCGGGCGTGTGAGTTATAGTTAGCTGAACTAACTATAACGGGGGAATTTCAATGGTTTTGTACGAGTGAAATGTCCAGCTAACTATAACATGTGTGAAACCTATGGTTTTTTCAGTGAATTTCCAAGGTTTTTCAAATGCTAATTCCTAACTATAACATGTGTGAAACCTATGGTTTTTTCAGTGAATATCTATATATATATATTCACTGAAAAAACCATAGGTTTCAGGGGTGTTATAGTTAGCTGGACTTTTCACTTGTACAAAACCATTGAAATTCCCCCGTTATAGTTAGTTCAGCTAACTATAACTCGCGCGCCCGCAATGCACTGCTGATGACGTCACATATTACATCACTCATGACATGGTCAGTGACATCACTCATGACATCACTGATGACATCTCAAATGACATCACTGATGACATCACTGATGACATCATCCAGTGAATGTGTGTTATTCTGAAAATTAAATATGTTTTATATATGTATATCTCAAGGTCGATGGAAGAATAAATGGGTATATAAGTGTCTAAATGGATGATTTGTTTTTGAAAAATTGATTGTGTAACTGACTGATTAAGTGTATCATAGTGAATACATGGCTTAGTGAGTAATGTTTAAATATGTAAATATCTGTATCAGTCTCTCACTTTGTGTATAAGTGGCTGCATGGGTTGGTGAGTAGCTACATGGGTGTCTATATAGGTTATTAGTTGGTTTTTTGAGTATCAGTCTGAGTGTCTGCATGGTTCGGTGGGGGGTATTACGTAGTGCATAGGTGCATGAATGAGTGACTCACTGTTTGTATGTGTTGAACACAGTATGTGTGCAGGACTGTATGGGTGGATGAGTGTGTGTATGGGTGTGTTAGTGAGTGAATGACTGTCTCAATAGTGTCTTTATGAGTAACTACATATGTTTTAAACTAGTATATGTGACTATTGGTGTATATATGTGAGTATATGTGAGAGTGAGAGATTGAAAGAGTTCCTGTATGAATAAGTATGTGTTTCTATAAGTGATTGTTTAAAAGACTAAGTATGTGTAAGTTTCCGTAGAAGTAAGTGTGGTGGTGTGTGTATAACTGTATATGCAAGTAAATGTATGTTTGATTCTTTATTAGCATGAGTGACTATGTGTGTGAGTAACTCTATGGATGAGTGGCATTGTGTAACAGGATGTATAGGTGTATGAGTACATATGATGAGTGAGTACATGTATGAGTGACTGTATTGGACTGTTGGTGAATGAGTGGATGTGTATGTGGATCTTAGAATTACTGAAGAGGTTGTTGTAACTGGTATTGGTATGTCCATTGTTTTGAAAATGTTAGTCTCTATTTTTGAATGTGTGTATCAAAGGTTATATTAGGGTGAGAGGAGGTCTGCCACTCTATCACAAGGATGATGTCATCAGTGATGCCATCAGTGATGTCATTTGAGATGTCATCAGTGATGTCATGAGTGATGTCACTGACCATGTCATGAGTGATGTAATATGTGACGTCATCAGCAGTGCATTGCGGGCGCGCGAGTTATAGTTAGCTGAACTAACTATAACGGGGGAATTTCAATGGTTTTGTACAAGTGAAAAGTCCAGCTAACTATAACACCCCTGAAACCTATGGTTTTTTCAGTGAATTTCTGAGGTTTTTTAAATGCTAATTCCTAACTATAACGTGCCTGAAACCTATGGTTTTTTCTGTTAATTTCAAAGGTTTTTTAAATGCTAATTTCTAACTATGCCTACAGAGATAGGACATGTGAAGAAAGAAGAAAAAATGCACAGAAAGAAACAAAAGAAGTGCAGAAAGAAGCAACAGAAGTCCTCAAATACGAAGATAAGTGCAGGAAGAAGGATAACGTGCAGAAAGAACAAAAAGAAGAGCAGAAAGAAGCCTTGTTGCAAAATCATCCTGTACCCTCAACTTTTTCAGACGGATACTGGTGGTAACTGAGTCTGACTAACCAGTCCTAGAGCCAGTGCTATGTTAAAAGACACTTAGAATACAGTGAAAACACCTACATACACTAGGAAACATTATGCGTTGGGGTCCCCCTGTGATTAGCCTTACCTCCTCTATAAGCCCCTAGTATATAATAGGGCATGGGGATTAAAACTACCTCTTAAAACAGGCCACAGGGCGTTTTTGCACACGTTAACTCAGGCCCCGTCCCCTCCTTTCACCATTGTGTAAACACGCCCTGTGTCCGTTTTTAGTTGGGAGATTAAGTTCATTTGAGTCCTGAGGGTCCCTAGGGTCCAACTAGCCCACTAGGTACCTCCAGTAAGTGCCACAGAGCTGCGTTGCAGAGAGGTGTAAAAAGTGGCACGGCCTGGACCACCTCTCTGCAATGCAGCTCAGTGGCGCTTACTGGAAGCACTTGGTGGGCTAGTTAGCCCCCAGGGGCCCTCAGTATTGAAGGGAAATTATATCCCCAATTTAAAACGTGCCATGGTGCGTGTTTGCACACGTCACCTCAGGCCCCGTCCCCTCCCTTCACCACTGTGTAAACGCGCCCTGTCGCTGTTCTAAGTTGAGAGATTAAGTCCCCTTGAATCCTAAGGGTCCCTAGGGTCACACTAGACCACTAGGTACCTCCAGTAAGCGCCACAGAGCTGCGTTGCAGAGAGGTGTAAAAAGGGGCTTGGCCTCAGAACACCTGTCTGCAGCGCAGCTCCCTGGCGCATACTGGAGATGCCTGTTGGGGGCGCGTTTGCAGAGTGCTGCATGGAGGGGGCATGGCCTCCGGCACGATGCCAGTCTTTTATTTTTTTTATTTTTTTAAGAAGGGGGGCTGTGTGGTTCCCCTTCTTATTCTAATTTATTGGCCCTGATGACCCCATCCCCCAGGGCCTGTCTCCTAATCATATTTTTTTGACCCCAATCCCCAGGGCCGGCCACTGTTTTTTATTATTTTTAAAAAATATATATTTATAGACACACCTAGGACATGCTGGACAAACCGTACGTACCTATCACCATGACGATTTGCGTGATATTCATTAAAAGGCGACTATGCATGCAATTAATCCACGTGGAATGTATTTACACCACTAGTGAAGCTCTGACATGTCTGATGCTCTACCGTGCCTAATCCCGGTAGACACCCTTGTCGTTTATTTATACAAACATGGGTAGCTATTGACGGGCACATTTAATACACATGCACACCAAGCCATTCAAAGGGGATTTGACAAAAATTCGACCAAAACTATGCAAGAAACCCCCCTCACAGTTAATAAAACACACATCCACTGCCGGATGTGTAATACTTTTTATTTTACTCTCTGGAAAGGGGACGAACATCACTTGCGAGTCACAGCGCGCTCCTGACAGAGCCCAATGCTGTGTTACACCCACCATTGCCTGCCGAGTGCCACACACCTCTGTATTGTATTCCACTAGCTAGTGCATATGCTATGACACTCTCTAGCCCATGTGCACTGTAACACCCCCCCGTGAAAATGTCATGCCACACTTGTCTTCGCACGGGTTATATTGCCCCATCTAACGTTCCTTCCTCGATGCCTATGTTATAACGCACAGTGCTATGCCATACATATTACAATTTGGGATCCATATCTTTGTCACAGTGCATATGCAACGTTACACTCCCCAGCACATATTTTATATTACAACTTTAGAGACTAGTTAGGTTACACAACACTGCCCTGTGCATATTACACTCCAAGGCGCATATCGCATAGCACGCGCTAGTGCCTGTGCTATCTCGCGCTCTCCAATGAATCTGTCATTGCGCACAATGTATTGCATATTATATTTCACGCCTGGTTCATCTTATATCACACTTTTTGGTGTATAGTTTATACCATACACTATATCTAGTTTTCATTTTCAATCGTGCTCTCAGGACTATGTTCTATATAACACTGTGTTCACCTACCCTTTTCACGGGCATTACATTTTGCGATAGGGGGTGGAGGGTCAGGGGGTGTTTTTGCCAAGTGAGCCCGGAGTCACAGTCACTAACGTCTTCTTCTTCCTGAATAAAAGTGAGATTATGCTGCATACTTGTTCATATTTTAAGTAGTTTGCACAGACAAAATGTTTTAAAAACAATAAAGTTTCTAATACCCGCCTTCTCTGAACAGTTAGCTTGCTGCCCCATCCCCCTCCTTCCTATCCTCTGTTGTGTAAATCCATGGACTAGCCTCCTCCCTCCTGCCATGCATGGTCTGATGTGCTGCCACTGCCCTCAATTTAGTATGATGTACCAGTCCACTCCTCCTGCCCTCCATTGCCCAATTCTATGCCCCATCATTGACCTCCTGCTTAAACTCTGTGCTTAGCTTGCTGCCCCTATTCTCCTTCCCCCTGCCCTCCGATGTCTTTGTGCATGCCCCTGCTCCATCCTTTTTGCCCACCATGTCCCATGGACCTGCCACTCCTATCTACTCTGAGTGTTCTGTTGAGCTGCCACTCCCCTCCCACCTGCCTAGCATTGTCAGATGACTGTAACCTGTCCCTGCCACCTCCACCCTGCCTGTCCACATGCCATGCCTCTATCCTCTTCCTCCTGTCCTACATGGTCCATTGTACTGCCACACCCTTCTGTCCTCCCTGGTCTGTTGTGCTGCAACTGCTCCTCCTGCCTGCCCCGTGTGGTCTGTTGTGAGGCCCCTTCCCCTGAACTTTCTTGTCTGTGCACAGGTCCTGACCCTCCCTTCTATCCTCCATCGTCCTTTGTGCATGCCCCTGCACCCTCCTTCTTGCCCATCATAGCCATTGTGCTGCCACTAACCCTCCCACTTGCCATGCATGGTCTTCTGTGCTGCCATGGCCCCTCCCACCTTCCCTGTGTGGTCAGTTAGCTGCCCCTGACCCCCTCCCACCTTCCCTCCATGGTCTGTGTGTATGCCATCACAGTCTCACTGTTGCTCTTCATGTTGTGTCTTGCTTCTAGTGCCCATCCTGCCTGACCTCCATGGCTATCTTGCTGCTCCTGCCCTGCCCCCTTGCCCCCAGCCCTCTGTTTACATGTGCAGACCCCTACTCCCTCCCTCCTGGCTTGTCTGTTCCATTGTAATGCCCCTGATCCGTCCCTCCTGCCCTTTATGGTCTGTTATGCTGCAGCCTTCTCTCCTGTCTGTCCATTATGGTCAGCTAGCTACCATTGCCTCTTGCCCCTCTGTTCTCTGTTGTCCATGTGCATGGTCCTGTCCCCTCCCTCTTGCTTTCTATGGATTGTTGTGCTGCACTCCCATCCTGCATGCCCTGCGTGGTGTATTGTGCTGCTGCAAACCCTGATGCCTGCCCTGCAGGGTCAGTTTGGTGCACCTCTCCATGTCTCTCCTGTCCTCTGTTATCCAAGTCCATGTCCCTATCCCATTTCCTTCCATGATCCAATGTACCATACTTGCGAACATTTTGAACTTGGTAAGAGGGAGATTTTGAAAAAAAACTGGGGTATTGATTTTCCCCTTTGAGTTACATTGAAAAAGAGGATATTGTAGACAGGAGACAGATCAAATAAAGCCCATTTGAGCTTAAAAACATTGGACGTTTCCTGGCTGAATCGGGTCTGTTGGCATGTATGGTTGTACTACCATTGCCTCTTCCTTCTGCCCACAATGGTCTATTACATTGCCACAGCCTTGAAGGAGGGTAGATTTTGTATCACAGGGGGCCCCTGGCCCGTTCTGTCCACACCTGAAGTATGAGACCCTTGTCCTTGCCCTGCCAGCCGCATTTGTAGGCCGTATTAAATTGACCAGCGGGTCCTGTGTTGCTATATAATTATCCTGAGACATCCTTACCACTCAGCCAGCATAAAACCCCTGTGTAGGCCCTTCTGTTCAATATGTAGGCCTCTTTGTTAAATTGACCATAGCTCTGCAATTTTAGTGTATAGCAGTCTGAAGGCAGGTCTGCGAGGCCTTCTGCTCCAAACTAGTAGCCCCCACCCTACCCGAGTGCTCCGTGCTCGGTATCAAAGTTCAACATCCCCCTGAAGCTGTCGACATACAGTAGGCTGCATCCTGGACTGGTACTTGCTTCCTGGGCAGGTTTCCCGCTTTTAAGGAAGTGGCAACCGCAGAGCGTCAAGTTAGGAGAACTGAGGAGATTTTATACATGAATATATTGAATTCCTGTACAATACCCATTATTTTCTGCTTGCTCTATGGAACTTACGATAAGCGATTGGCCTGAGAGACTGACCTTTTCACCCAGTCCATTGTCAGCATTAAGTGGGTAAATGACGAAATGTCTGGTAAAATCTGCAGACGAAGCTTTTGGGTAGCATACGTAGGTAGATGTAGCGTGCAAAGGAGCCCACACAATGATATAAAAAGGGAGCACCCACAGATATCGACGGACAACCTCGCCGTCTGTATGTAGGTTAACAGGCTGTGCAGGTTTTCCCCAAGAACTGGGAGCTCTTGTCTTCCTTTGCTTAAAATGTCTTGCTCTGCTTTGCTTGAAGTATCTTATTCTATTTTACCTATATGAAATGTCATGTTATGTTTAACCATTGTTCTCTTTACTTTTGCATTTAAAAGATGTTGTATTGTAATTGCAGGAATGCTTGCTCTAAGAGTAAATGTGAGTGTCCCTAGGTAACATTTTCCTTGGTGTAACTTGTTTCTCATGATGCATTTATAGATGTGTTTTCTCTCTCTCTCTGTCAGTCCATTAATTGAGATACAGAGAATATCATGACAGCTGTATGATTATCTGGATTCTGTATTTTGTACTTTATGTCTCTATTCTGCGGTTTCTTTGAAGTTGCATCTTCTCATTAAACTGCCATTGTATTCTGCCTCCAATTCCATGTCTCATATGTCTGTTTTCTTCATTTTTGGAGCAAGCGTTCCTAGGCACCCCGGATCAAATTAAGGTGCCCCTTTTGTCCCTGACTCACTCTCCTGCTCAGTTCTGTGGTGGCTCCCGGGGCTCTGGGGACCGCCCCTAGCTTCCTTGACCCGTAATAGATCTTCCCTCCAACAGCTTCTCTTGCAAGTCCTGTATTGTTGGTTTGTTGCCCCTGCCCCCCTTTCCACTGCCCTCCATAGTCTGTTGTGCTTCCACGGCCCTTCCTGCCTGCTCAGTGTGGTTAAATTGTTGCCTTTGCACCCTCCTACCTGCCTTCAATTTTCAGAGTCCGTGCCCCTGGCCTCTGCCTCTCAACAGTATCCTAATGAACAACTAGATTGCTAACATTCTATATTTATTACAAAAGTGTGGAACGCCTGACATCATCTTGATGTAATCAAAACTGTAATACCTAGAGCATTCCTTTAGAAATTACATATATGAGAGGGTCTTATTGGCATCAAAATTATGGTTAGTGCTCTAAAAGACTAAAATAAGGACATATTTTCTGAGTTTTCAAATAGCGACAAAGCACTTTTAAATTATTTGTTATCTTTATGTTTTTTTATCTAGTTGACAACTTCATTAAATGTTGCACTTAGGGGAGAGGATGTGGTGTTACTTCCAGAACTGCAGACTTTGCAACTGGGGAACCAGGTTGAAGTTTCTGCTTCAGCTCGACATTCTGTGATTCTGGTCAAATCACTTAGTCTCCCCATGTCTACAACCAAAATGAATTTGTTCTTGTGTGATGTAACCAATGCTCATGTAAAGCACTCCAATACCTGACAAGTCTGCACTATATAACACTGCAAAAACACAAAATAATAAGTGTTTTGCACACTTCTGTCATTGGGCTATATTTGGGCTATATCTGGGTGATTTTGGGCTACATTTGGGCTCTTTTGTCTCCGGTGGCCATCTTGGGAGATTCATTTGTTATGAAGTTTCCTAATTTCCTCATGTACTGCAGTCTCCTCAGTCGGAAATGCTTTCAGTTTTTTACTTTGATTCCATCATGAAGGTATTCAGATATGTCACACATTTGCCATAAATTCTGAATGTTAGCACTCTAGTTGCTCATTAGATCACTGTAGTAAAACTACTGTTCACCATGGAAGTCTGCTCCTGGTATTAAAAGTGCATGTTTCAGTCTGCATGTCAGAATGTTTTAATGAAATAGAAGAGGATTTGAGAAGTCACTCAAAATGTGCCCTCATTTTCTTTCTTCAGCATTAATCATAATTTCTATGGCAAAATGAACCCCCTCATTGTGTTCCTTTTTAAATTAAATGTTTTAAGTGTTACCAGTTTATTCCAATCAAGATGGCTTCAGGTGTGCCATACTTTTGTCATAATGAAGACAGTAAGTGCTCTAGTTGTTTTTAAGAACATTCTTGGACATTCTGTCATTGGGCTATACTTGGGCTACATCTGGGTGATATTTGGGCTACATTTGGGCTCTTTTGTCTCTGGTGGCCATCTTGGGAGACTTATTTGTTATGAAGTTTCCTAATTTCATCATTTACTGCAGTCTCCTCAGTAGGAAATACTTTCAGTTTTTTACTTTGATTCCATCAAGAAGGCATTCAAATGTGTCACACATTTGCCATAAAATCAGAATGTTAGCACTCTTTTTGCTCATTAGATCACTGTAGTAAAGCTACTGCTCACCAGGGAAAACTGCTGCTGGTATTGAAAGTGCATGTTTCAGTCTGCATGTCAGAATTTTTTAATGAAATAGAAGAGGATTTGAGAAGTCACTCAAAATGTGCCCTCATTTTTCTTTCTGCAGCACTAATCATACTTTTTATGGAAAAATGAACCCCCTCATTGTGTTCCTTTTTAAATTAAATGTTTTAAGAGTTACCACTTTAATCCAAGCAAGATGGCTTCAGGTGTGCCATACATTTATCATAAGTAGGACGGTTAGCGCTCTAGTAGTTCTTTGGAACACTCTGGAAAGCTGCAGTAGAACACAAAGGAATCAACTGACAGTCTCTGCCCTTGTTGGATGTACATGTTTTACTGAGAATGTCAGACTTCATTCTCACATGACTGAGAAAGATAATGTGAATTTACAGAAAATAAGCTCTCAGTTTAGCTTATAGATCACCTTCCAAACCTCTGTGGTAAAAGCATGAGAAAATATTTTCTCTCAATCATGATATCCCAGCAGAAGGCTTTTTCACATGGTGAAATCACCTTAGAACATACCACAATTCCTAAAATGAGTATGGTACCATCAACAAATGATTTATAATGTAACTAAAGTCTTAAAACCTTCTATTAACTGCAATGCTTTTTAATGAGGTGCTATCATGTATATTGGTCCCAAGATGGCTGCCAACACTTCTTGGATGAAGTGCTGACAGCCAATCAGATCTCAGGATGAGATGTGTGGTTAGGCTCCGCCCACATATATATATTGATTTAAAGGCTATTTTCTCAGGAACTACTGAACAGATTTACACCAGACCTACAAAAGGCACTTCCTTGACCTGAGGACTACCTCTCTGCCAAATTTCAAGTAACTCTGTTCAGCCGTTCGGGCTGTAGCTGTGTCTAAAGGTCCTATGAAAAAATGCATGGGAAAAACGCGTTTTGGGACCCCCCTTTTTTCTCAGCCCCCGCTTGACGAATCCCCCCGAGACTTTCAGGGTAGGAGCGGAGCGTAGCGCCCCACCTATTTTGAAAATTTTGCGAGGATTCATCGACCGGCGCCAAAGTTATTCCAAATAGAATGTTGCGGATTTCCTATGGAAACAGGGTCCTAACTATAACTATCTACTGGCGACCGCCAGTAGATAATTCAATGAAAAAACCATAGGTTTCACAAATGTTATAGTTAGCTGGACATTTCGCTCGTAAAAAACCAATGAAATTCCCCCCTCATTCTTCAACAGGCCTTTCCATATATATATTAAACATATTAAAATTGTTAAGAAACACAGACTCGATGGATGACGTCATCAGTGATGTCATCAGTGATGTCATTTTAGATGTCATCAGTGATGTCATGAGTGATGTCACTGACCATGTCATGAGTGATGTAATATGTGACATCATCAGCAGTGCATTGCGGGCGCGCGAGTTATAGTTAGCTGAACAACTATAACGGGGGAATTTCAATGGTTTTGTACAAGTGAAAAGTCCAGCTAACTATAACACCCCTGAAACCTATGGTTTTGTCAGTGAATTTCTGAGGTTTTTTAAATGCTAATTCCTAACTATAACGTGCCTGAAACCTATGGTTTTTTCTGTGAATTTCAAAGGTTTTTTAAATGCTAATTTCTAACTATGCCTACAGAGATAGGACATGTGAAGAAAGAAGAAAAAATGCACAGAAAGAAACAAAAGAAGTGCAGAAAGAAGCAACAGAAGTCCTCAAATCTGAAGATAAGTGCAGGAAGAAGGATAACGTGCAGAAAGAACAAAAAGAAGAGCAGAAAGAAGCCTTGTTGCAAAATCATCCTGTACCCTCAACTTTTTCAGACGGATACTGGTGGTAACTGAGTCTGACTAACCAGTCCTAGAGCCAGTGCTATGTTAAAAGACACTTAGAATACAGTAAAAACACCTACATACACTAGGGAACATTATGCGTTGGGGTCCCCCTGTGATTAGCCTGACCTCCTCTGTAAGCCCCTAGTATATAATAGGGCATGGGGATTAAAACTACCTCTTAAAACAGGCCACAGGGCGTTTTTGCACACGTTAACTCAGGCCCCGTCCCCTCCCTTCACCACTGTGTAAACACGCCCTGTGTCCGTTTGTTAGTTTGTTATAAACCTGCCCCTCTGTTTCTACCACTCCTCCTCTCTCCATCACTCATTTTCCATCTATGTTTATTTTTTAACCTTCTCCGTCATTCTCCTTCCCTCACCTTCCCTAACTGTCACTATCCTTTACTCATAGTCACTCCTATTCTCCTACTTCACTTCCTCCTGTCTGTATCTCACACCCCTTCACCTTTTCGCATTCTTTCCTTCACTCTACCTCACTCTGCTTTGCTCATTGAAATCCTGACTCCCTTTCACTCACTCCAGTTTCCTAAATCCCTCCATCCCCTCACTCCCCATCTCTCACTTTCTCTTACCCCCTTTTTCAATCCTCATACCTGTTATCTCACCATCACTCCACTTCTCTTACTTTCAATCCCTTTACCCTGCTGTACTTCATCCACTTCGTCTGTTACTTCCTTTCCTATCCCCGTCCCTTACTCCCCTTTTCTCACTCCCCCCTCCCTCTCTCTCCATTACTCACTGCCATTCCCTTACTCATTCACTCTTCTTACCTGTATCCTCTACCCTTAGTCCTTTTGTTGCAGTCAGTCTTTCACTTCCCTTTCATGACTGATTATACATTCTTTTTCTCACTCATTCTGTCAGTCCTTTCCTTCTCTTCACTCAGTCATTTCAATCATTTCAATCATTCATGTATACACTACATATTCATTCAATAAAATTACAACACAGTATATTAGGAATATAGCTCTTCTTGGAGAAGTGAAGTGAGTTCTGAAAAGAACTTTTTTTTTTTTTTTTAGAGTTTTAACAATTTTGTATTTTTTGTGATTTTTTTACAGCAGCAAAAAAAAACAGGGAATGAAAAACTGTTCAACAGGAACAAAAACAAAAAATGAAAAAAATTATGGGGTGGAGCATGTGTGCTGCTGTATTTTGTTCTCTATTAAGTTAATGCTGCTCTCACCATAACAGAGAACAACATTGCACACATTGCACCGTATATGAACCTTCTGGAACAGAGGGTGGATATCCAGAGGTCTTGAAGCAGGTGAATCTGCGGCCGCAGATGATGTGCTCGGCTGGGCAGCTGGAGGGTTGTCTCTTGTGGCTGTTCTAGACGAGCATAAGCCACAGCATGCACTGTTTTGAAGTGCCTCAACATAGAATGAATACTAAAGGAGTATTTTTTTTTGGATCTCCTCTAGATAAGACAACTCCACAAACACTGCATGTGGCTTTTGGGGCATTCACCTTCTTCTGGCCCTCTGGAAAAGTAAAGAACTTCCATATGAATGAGTTCTTTTGTTTTCTCTGCCTTGGTGGCACAAAGGTCTCCTTTTCACTCCCTGAAGAAGACTGCTGTTCTGCCATTTTCACGTACTGGAAAAGCTGTTCAGCTCCCTCTCCCAGGAAATAAGAAGAAATAATGAGGGGAGTGGGTGTGGTGTTTGAAGATTATGGAACTGAAACTACTATGAACCAACAGAAAAGTGTTGTTTCGTAATCACATGACTTTCCGTGCGTGCACCGTGCGCGCACGGAGCACGCACGCATGCGCACACGGAGCACGCACGGAGCATGCACGCATGCGTACACGGAGCACGCACGCATGCGCACACGGAGCACGCACGCATGCGCACACGGAGAAACCCTAAAAACCCTGAAAAAATAAAAAACTGTTTATAAGTTTATGGAAGATATTAACTATGCTGTTCAACTTTATCCAAATTCAAAAAAAAAGAGCTGAGCCATTCCATATTACAGGATACAGTCAATCTATAACTATATATATAGGTAGTTTATTGTCAAATAAATATATATATAAAATATAATAATACATACATAAATTAGCATTTAAAAAAACTTGCAAATTTAGTAAAAACAACATAGGTTTCACACACGTTATAGTTAGGAATTAGCATTTAAAAAACCTTTGAAATTCACTGAAAAACCCATAGGTTTCACACACGTTATAGTTAGGAATTAGCATTTAAAAAACCTTGCAAATTCACTGAAAAAAACCATAGGTTTCACACACGTTATAGTTAGGAATTAGCATTTAAAAAACCTTGGAAATTCACTGAAAAAACTATAGGTTTCACACATGTTATAGTTAGCTGGACATTTCACTCGTACAAAACCATTGAAATTCCCCCGTTATAGTTAGTTCAGCTAACTATAACTCGCGCGCCCGCAATCCACTGCTGATGACGTCACATATTACATCACTCATGACATGGTCAGTGACATCACTCATGACATCACTGATGACAACTCAAATGACATCACTGATGACATCACTGATGACGTCATCCATTGAGTATGTGTTTCTGAACAGTTTTAATATGTTTAATATATATAGGGAAAGGCCTGTTGAAGAATAAGTGGGTGTACAAGTGTGTAAATGGATGATTTTCTGTGGTGCGTAACTGACTCTACAAGTGAGTCATTAAATGTATCTTACTGCAGACTAGTGACTAAACTGTGTGAATGTCTGTATGTGTCTGTATGTTGGTGTATAAGTGGCTGAATGGTTTTATGAATAGCTATATGAGTGTCTATATGAGTTATTGATTGCTTGTCTGAGTATCTGTATGGGTTCCTGAGTGTTTGTGTGGGTAGGGTGTGTGTTACTCTGTGACTAGATGTGTGAGTGGGTGATTCAGTGGGTGCATGGTTTTAAGAGTGCATCTGTGATGAACTGTATGGTTGAGTGAGTGTATGTATGGGTGTGTTAGGGATTGAATGTATATCTCAGTGGTACATTTGTGACTAACTACATATGTGAAAGGCAGTATATATGCGTGTAAGAGTATATAAGTGGGTAGATGTGAGAGTGTGTGATTGTGAGAGTGACTGTATGGATGAGTGTGTGTTTGTATCAATGATTCTATAAGAGCGTAAGAATCTGGTACTATTTTTATGAGTAAGTGAACTTGAGTGTGTATAACCGCATAGGTGAGTAAATGGGAGTGTGATTATTTGCATGACTGACTAGGTGTGAGAGTGCCTCTATGGATGATTGGTAGTGTGTGAGTGTCTATATAGGTGTATAAATGCATATGATAGTCTTGTATGGAGTGACTGTAAGTATGAGTGACTGTACAGGTGAATGAGTGGAGGTGTATGTAGACCTAAGAGTTAATAAGTGGGTATGTAGTTATTGGTATTGGAGTATCTATGGTTTTGAGAATGGAACTCTGAAATTTTGAGTCGGTGTATCAAAGGTTATATTAGGGTGTGAGAAGATGCGGTAATTTATCACATGGATGACGTCATCAGTGATGTCATCAGTGATGTAATTTGAGATGTCATCAGTGATGTCATGAGTGATGTCACTGACCATGTCATGAGTGATGTAATATGTGACGTCATCAGCAGTGGATTGCGGGCGTGCGAGTTATAGTTAGCTGAACTAACTATAACGGGGGAATTTCAATGGTTTTGTACGAGTGAAATGTCCAGCTAACTATAACATGTGTGAAACCTATGGTTTTTTCAGTGAATTTCCAAGGTTTTTCAAATGCTAATTCCTAACTATAACGTGTGTGAAACCTATGGTTTTTTCAGTGAATATCTATATATATATTCAATGAAAAAACCATAGGTTTCACAAATGTTATAGTTAGCTGGACATTTCGCTCGTAAAAAACCAATGAAATTCCCCCCTCATTCTTCAACAGGCCTTTCCATATATATATTAAACATATTAAAATTGTTAAGAAACACAGACTCGATGGATGACGTCATCAGTGATGTCATCAGTGATGTCATTTTAGATGTCATCAGTGATGTCACGAGTGATGTCACTGACCATGTCATGAGTGATGTAATATGTGACATCATCAGCAGTGCATTGCAGGCGCGCGAGTTATAGTTAGCTGAACAACTATAACGGGGGAATTTCAATGGTTTTGTACAAGTGAAAAGTCCAGCTAACTATAACACCCCTGAAACCTATGGTTTTTTCAGTGAATTTCTGAGGTTTTTTAAATGCTAATTCCTAACTATAACGTGCCTGAAACCTATGGTTTTTTCTGTGAATTTCAAAGGTTTTTTAAATGCTAATTTCTAACTATGCCTACAGAGATAGGACATGTGAAGAAAGAAGAAAAAATGCACAGAAAGAAACAAAAGAAGTGCAGAAAGAAGCAACAGAAGTCCTCAAATCTGAAGATAAGTGCAGGAAGAAGGATAACGTGCAGAAAGAACAAAAAGAAGAGCAGAAAGAAGCCTTGTTGCAAAATCATCCTGTACCCTCAACTTTTTCAGACGGATACTGGTGGTAACTGAGTCTGACTAACCAGTCCTAGAGCCAGTGCTATGTTAAAAGACACTTAGAATACAGTAAAAACACCTACATACACTAGGGAACATTATGCGTTGGGGTCCCCCTGTGATTAGCCTGACCTCCTCTGTAAGCCCCTAGTATATAATAGGGCATGGGGATTAAAACTACCTCTTAAAACAGGCCACAGGGCGTTTTTGCACACGTTAACTCAGGCCCCGTCCCCTCCCTTCACCACTGTGTAAACACGCCCTGTGTCCGTTTGTTAGTTTGTTATAAACCTGCCCCTCTGTTTCTACCACTCCTCCTCTCTCCATCACTCATTTTCCATCTATGTTAATTTTTTAACCTTCTCCGTCATTCTCCTTCCCTCACCTTCCCTAACTGTCACTATCCTTTACTCATAGTCACTCCTATTCTCCTACTTCACTTCCTCCTGTCTGTATCTCACACCCCTTCACCTTTTCGCATTCTTTCCTTCACTCTACCTCACTCTGCTTTGCTCATTGAAATCCTGACTCCCTTTCACTCACTCCAGTTTCCTAAATCCCTCCATCCCCTCACTCCCCATCTCTCACTTTCTCTTACCCCCTTTTTCAATCCTCATACCTGTTATCTCACCATCACTCCACTTCTCTTACTTTCAATCCCTTTACCCTGCTGTACTTCATCCACTTCGTCTGTTACTTCCTTTCCTATCCCCGTCCCTTACTCCCCTTTTCTCACTCCCCCCTCCCTCTCTCTCCATTACTCACTGCCATTCCCTTACTCATTCACTCTTCTTACCTGTATCCTCTACCCTTAGTCCTTTTGTTGCAGTCAGTCTTTCACTTCCCTTTCATGACTGATTATACATTCTTTTTCTCACTCATTCTGTCAGTCCTTTCCTTCTCTTCACTCAGTCATTTCAATCATTTCAATCATTCATGTATACACTACATATTCATTCAATAAAATCACAACACAGTATATTAGGAATATAGCTCTTCTTGGAGAAGTGAAGTGAGTTCTGAAAAAAACTTTTTTTTTTTTTTTTTAGAGTTTTAACAATTTTGTCTTTTTTGTGATTTTTTTACAGCAGCAAAAAAAAACAGGGAATGAAAAACTGTTCAACAGGAACAAAAACAAAAAATGAAAAAAATTATGGGGTGGAGCATGTGTGCTGCTGTATTTTGTTCTCTATTAAGTTAATGCTGCTCTCACCATAACAGAGAACAACATTGCACACATTGCACCGTATATGAACCTTCTGGAACAGAGGGTGGATATCCAGAGGTCTTGAAGCAGGTGAATCTGCGGCCGCAGATGATGTGCTCGGCTGGGCAGCTGGAGGGTTGTCTCTTGTGGCTGTTCTAGACGAGCATAAGCCACAGCATGCACTGTTTTGAAGTGCCTCAACATAGAATGAATACTAAAGGAGTATTTTTTTTTGGATCTCCTCTAGATAAGACAACTCCACAAACACTGCATGTGGCTTTTGGGGCATTCACCTTCTTCTGGCCCTCTGGAAAAGTAAAGAACTTCCATATGAATGAGTTCTTTTGTTTTCTCTGCCTTGGTGGCACAAAGGTCTCCTTTTCACTCCCTGAAGAAGACTGCTGTTCTGCCATTTTCACGTACTGGAAAAGCTGTTCAGCTCCCTCTCCCAGGAAATAAGAAGAAATAATGAGGGGAGTGGGTGTGGTGTTTGAAGATTATGGAACTGAAACTACTATGAACCAACAGAAAAGTGTTGTTTCGTAATCACATGACTTTCCGTGCGTGCACCGTGCGCGCACGGAGCACGCACGCATGCGCACACGGAGCACGCACGGAGCATGCACGGATGCGTACACGGAGCACGCACGCATGCGCACACGGAGCACGCACGCATGCGCACACGGAGAAACCCTAAAAACCCTGAAAAAATAAAAAACTGTTTATAAGTTTATGGAAGATATTAACTATGCTGTTCAACTTTATCCAAATTAAAAAAAAAAGAGCTGAGCCATTCCATATTACAGGATACAGTCAATCTATAACTATATATATAGGTAGTTTATTGTCAAATAAATATATATATAAAATATAATAATACATACATAAATTAGCATTTAAAAAAACTTGCAAATTTAGTAAAAACAACATAGGTTTCACACACGTTATAGTTAGGAATTAGCATTTAAAAAACCTTTGAAATTCACTGAAAAACCCATAGGTTTCACACACGTTATAGTTAGGAATTAGCATTTAAAAAACCTTGCAAATTCACTGAAAAAAACCATAGGTTTCACACACGTTATAGTTAGGAATTAGCATTTAAAAAACCTTGGAAATTCACTGAAAAAACTATAGGTTTCACACATGTTATAGTTAGCTGGACATTTCACTCGTACAAAACCATTGAAATTCCCCCGTTATAGTTAGTTCAGCTAACTATAACTCGCGCGCCCGCAATCCACTGCTGATGACGTCACATATTACATCACTCATGACATGGTCAGTGACATCACTCATGACATCACTGATGACAACTCAAATGACATCACTGATGACATCACTGATGACGTCATCCATTGAGTATGTGTTTCTGAACAGTTTTAATATGTTTAATATATATAGGGAAAGGCCTGTTGAAGAATAAGTGGGTGTACAAGTGTGTAAACGGATGATTTTCTGTGGTGCGTAACTGACTCTACAAGTGAGTCATTAAATGTATCTTACTGCAGACTAGTGACTAAACTGTGTGAATGTCTGTATGTGTCTGTATGTTAGAGTATAAGTGGCTGAATGGTTTTATGAATAGCTATATGAGTGTCTATATGAGTTATTGATTGCTTGTCTGAGTATCTGTATGGGTTCCTGAGTGTTTGTGTGGGTAGGGTGTGTGTTACTCTGTGACTAGATGTGTGAGTGGGTGATTCAGTGGGTGCATGGTTTTAAGAGTGCATCTGTGATGAACTGTATGGTTGAGTGAGTGTATGTATGGGTGTGTTAGGGATTGAATGTATATCTCAGTGGTACATTTGTGACTAACTACATATGTGAAAGGCAGTATATATGCGTGTAAGAGTATATAAGTGGGTAGATGTGAGAGTGTGTGATTGTGAGAGTGACTGTATGGATGAGTGTGTGTTTGTATCAATGATTCTATAAGAGCGTAAGAATCTGGTACTATTTTTATGAGTAAGTGAACTTGAGTGTGTATAACCGCATAGGTGAGTAAATGGGAGTGTGATTATTTGCATGACTGACTAGGTGTGAGAGTGCCTCTATGGATGATTGGTAGTGTGTGAGTGTCTATATAGGTGTATAAATGCATATGATAGTCTTGTATGGAGTGACTGTAAGTATGAGTGACTGTACAGGTGAATGAGTGGAGGTGTATGTAGACCTAAGAGTTAATAAGTGGGTATGTAGTTATTGGTATTGGAGTATCTATGGTTTTGAGAATGGAACTCTGAAATTTTGAGTCGGTGTATCAAAGGTTATATTAGGGTGTGAGAAGATGCGGTAATTTATCACATGGATGACGTCATCAGTGATGTCATCAGTGATGTAATTTGAGATGTCATCAGTGATGTCATGAGTGATGTCACTGACCATGTCATGAGTGATGTAATATGTGACGTCATCAGCAGTGGATTGCGGGCGTGCGAGTTATAGTTAGCTGAACTAACTATAACGGGGGAATTTCAATGGTTTTGTACGAGTGAAATGTCCAGCTAACTATAACATGTGTGAAACCTATGGTTTTTTCAGTGAATTTCCAAGGTTTTTCAAATGCTAATTCCTAACTATAACGTGTGTGAAACCTATGGTTTTTTCAGTGAATATCTATATATATATTCAATGAAAAAACCATAGGTTTCACAAATGTTATAGTTAGCTGAACATTTCGCTCGTAAAAAACCAATGAAATTCCCCCCTCATTCTTCAACAGGCCTTTCCATATATATATTAAACATGTTAAAATTGTTAAGAAACACAGACTCGATGGATGACGTCATCAGTGATGTCATCAGTGATGTCATTTTAGATGTCATCAGTGATGTCACGAGTGATGTCACTGACCATGTCATGAGTGATGTAATATGTGACATCATCAGCAGTGCATTGCGGGCGCGCGAGTCATAGTTAGCTGAACAACTATAACGGGGGAATTTCAATGGTTTTGTACAAGTGAAAAGTCCAGCTAACTATAACACCCCTGAAACCTATGGTTTTTTCAGTGAATTTCTGAGGTTTTTTAAATGCTAATTCCTAACTATAACGTGCCTGAAACCTATGGTTTTTTCTGTGAATTTCAAAGGTTTTTTAAATGCTAATTTCTAACTATGCCTACAGAGATAGGACATGTGAAGAAAGAAGAAAAAATGCACAGAAAGAAACAAAAGAAGTGCAGAAAGAAGCAACAGAAGTCCTCAAATCTGAAGATAAGTGCAGGAAGAAGGATAACGTGCAGAAAGAACAAAAAGAAGAGCAGAAAGAAGCCTTGTTGCAAAATCATCCTGTACCCTCAACTTTTTCAGACGGATACTGGTGGTAACTGAGTCTGACTAACCAGTCCTAGAGCCAGTGCTATGTTAAAAGACACTTAGAATACAGTGAAAACACCTACATACACTAGGGAACATTATGCGTTGGGGTCCCCCTGTGATTAGCCTGACCTCCTCTGTAAGCCCCTAGTATATAATAGGGCATGGGGATTAAAACTACCTCTTAAAACAGGCCACAGGGCGTTTTTGCACACGTTAACTCAGGCCCCGTCCCCTCCCTTCACCACTGTGTAAACACGCCCTGTGTCCGTTTTTAGTTGGGAGATTAAGTTCATTTGAATCCTGAGGGTCCCTAGGGTCCAACTAGCCCACTAGGTACCTCCAGTAAGTGCCACAGAGCTGCGTTGCAGAGAGGTGTAAAAAGTGGCACGGCCTGGACCACCTCTCTGCAATGCAGCTCAGTGGCGCTTACTGGAAGCACTTGGTGGGCTAGTTAGCCCCCAGGGGCCTTCAGTATTGAAGGGAAATTATATCCCCAATTTAAAACGTGCCATGGTGCGTGTTTGCACACGTCACCTCAAGCCCCGTCCCCTCCCTTCACCACTGTGTAAACTCGCCCTGTGGCTGTTCTAAGTTGAGAGATTAAGTCCCCTTGAATCCTAAGGGTCCCTAGGGTCACACTAGACCACTAGGTACCTCCAGTAAGCGCCACAGAGCTGCGTTGCAGAGAGGTGTAAAAAGGGGCTTGGCCTCAGAACACCTGTCTGCAGCGCAGCTCCCTGGCGCATACTGGAGATGCCTGTTGAGGGCGCGTTTGCAGAGTGCTGCACGGAGGGGGCATGGCCTCCGGCACGATGCCAGTCTTTTATTTATTTTAATTTTTTAAGAAGGGGGGCTGTGTGGTTCCCCTTCTTATTCCAGTTTATTGGCCCTGATGACCCCATCCCCCAGGGCCTGTCTCCTAATTATATTTTTTTGACCCCAATCCCCAGGGCCGGCCACTGTATTTTATTATTTTTAAAAAATATATATTTATAGACACACCTAGGACATGCTGGACAAACCGTACGTACCTATCACCATGACGATTTGCGTGATATTCATTAAAAGGCGACTATGCATGCAATGAATCCACGTGGAATGTATTTACACCACTAGTGAAGCTCTGACATGTCTGAGGCCCTACCGTGCCTAATCCCGGTAGACACCCTTGTCGTTTATTTGTACAAACATGGGTAGCTATTGACGGGCACATTTAATACACATGCACACCAAGCCATTCAAAGGGGATTCGACAAAAATTCGACCAAAACTATGCAAGAAACCCCCCTCACGGTTAATAAAACACACATCCACTGCCGGATGTGTAATGCTTTTTATTTTACTCTCTGGAAAGGGGACGAACATCACTTGAGAGTCACAGCGCGCTCCTGACAGAGCCCAATGCTGTGTTACACCCACTATTGCCTGCCGAGTGCCACACACCTCTGTGTTGTATTCCACTAGCTAGTGCATATGCTATGACACTCTCTAGCCCATGTGCACTGTAACACCACCCCGTGAATATGTCATGCCACACTTGTCTTCGCACGGGTTATATTGCCCCATCTAAAGTGCCTTCCTCGATGCCTATGTTATAACGCACAGTGCTATGCCATACATATTACAATCTGGGATCCATATCTTTGTCACAGTGCATATGCAACGTTACACTCCCCAGCACATATTTTATATTACAACTTTAGAGACTAGTTAGGCTACACAACACTGCCCTGTGCATATTACACTCCAAGGCGCATATCGCATAGCACGCGCTAGTGGCTGTGCTATCTCGCGCTCTCCAATGAATCTGTCATTGCGCACAATGTATTGCATATTATATTTCACGCCTGGTTCATCTTATATCACAGTTTTTGGTGCATAGTTTATACCATACACTATATCTAGTTTTCATTTTCAATCGTGCTCTCAGGACTATGTTCTATATAACACTGTGTTCACCTACCCTTTTCACGGGCATTACATTTTGCGATAGGGGGTGGAGGGTCAGGGGGTGTTTCTACCAAGTGAGCCCGGAGTCATAGTCACAAACGTCCTCTTCTTCCTGAATAAAAGTGAGATTATGCTGCATACTTATTTTAAGTAGTTCGCACAGACACAATGTTTTAAAAACAATAAAGTTCCTAATACCCGCCTTCTCTGAACAGTTAGCTTGCTGCCCCATCCCCCTCCTCCCTATCCTCTGTTGTGTGAATCCATGGACTAGCCTCCTCCCTCCTGCCATGCATGGTCTGATGTGCTGCCATTGCCCTCAATTTAGTATGATGTACCAGTCCACTCCTCCTGCCCTCCATTGCCCAATTCTATGCCCCATCATTGACCTCCTGCTTAAACTCTGTGCTTAGTTTGCTGCCCCTATTCTCCTTCCCCCTGCCCTCCGATGTCTTTGTGCATGCCCCTGCTCCATCCTTTTTGCCCACCATGTCCCATGGACCTGCCACTCCTATCTACTCTGAGTGTTCTGTTGAGCTGCCACTCCCCTCCCACCTGCCTAGCATTGTCAGATGACTGTAACCTGTCCCTGCCACCTCCACCCTGCCTGTCCACATTCCATGCCCCTATCCTCTTCCTCCTGTCCTACATGGCTGTGCAGGTTTTCCCCAAGAGCTGGGAGCTCTTGTCTTCCTTTGCTTAAAATGTCTTGCTCTGCTTTGCTTGAAGTATCTTATTCTATTTTACCTATATGAAATGTCATGTTATGTTTAACCATTGTTCTCTTTACTTTTGCATTTAAAAGATTTAGTATTGTAATTGCAGGAATGCTTGCTCTAAGAGTAAACATGAGTGTTCCTAGGTAACATTTTCCTTGGTGTAACTTGTTTCTCATGATGCATTTATAGATGTGTTTTCTCTCTCTTTCTGTCAGTACATTAATTGAGATACAGAGAATATCATGACAGCTGTATGATTATCTGGATTCTGTATTTTGTACTTTATGTCTCTATTCTGCGGTTCTTTGAAGTTGCATCTTCTCATTAAACTGCCATTGTATTCTGCCTCCAATTCCATGTCTCATATGTCTGTTTTCTTCATTTTTGGAGCAAGCGTTCCTAGGCACCCCGGCTCAAATTAAGATGCCCCTTTTGTCCCTGACTCACTCTCCCGCTCAGTTCTGTGGTGGCTCCCGGGGCTCTGGGGACCGCCCCTAGCTTCCTTGACCCGTAATAGATCTTCCCTCCGACAGCCTCTCTTGCAAGTCCTGTATTGTTGGTTTGTTTCCCCTGCCCCCCTTTCCACTGCCCTCCATAGTCTGTTGTGCTTCCACGGCCCTTCCTGCCTGCTCAGTGTGGTTAAATTGTTGCCTTTGCACCCTCCTACCTGCCTTCAATTTTCAGAGTTCGTGCCCCTGGCCTCTGCCTCTCAACAGTATCCTAATGAACAACTAGATTGCTAACATTCTATATTTATTACAAAAGTGTGGAACGCCTGACATCATCTTGATGTAATCAAAACTGTAATACCTAGAGCATTTCCTTTAGAAATTACATATATGAGAGGGTCTTATTGGCATCAAAATTATGGTTAGTGCTCTAAGAGACTAAAATAAGGACATATTTTCTGAGTTTTCAAATAGCGACAAAGCACTTTTAAATTATTTGTTATCTTTATATTTTTTTATCCAGTTGACCACTTGATTAAATGTTGCACTTAGGAGAGAGGATGTGGTGTTACTTCCAGAACTGCAGACTTTGCAACTGGGGAACCAGGTTGAAGTTTCTGCTTCAGCTCGACATTCTGTGATTCTGGTCAAATCTCTTAGTCTCCCTATGTCTACAACCAAAATGAATTTGTTCTTGTGTGATGTAACCAATGCTCATGTAAAGCACTCCAATACCTGACAAGTCTGCACTATATAACACTGCAAAAATACAAAATAATAAGTGTTTTGCACACTTCTGTCATTGGGCTATATTTGGGCTATATCTGGGTGATTTTGGGCTACATTTGGGCTCTTTTGTCTCCGGTGGCCATCTTGGGAGATTTATTTGTTATGAAGTTTCCTAATTTCCTCATGTACTGCAGTCTCCTCAGTAGGAAATGCTTTCAGTTTTTTACTTTGATTCCATCATGAAGGTATTCAGATATGTCACACATTTGCCATAAATTCTGAATGTTAGCACTCTAGTTGCTCATTAGATCACTGTAGTAAAACTACTGTTCACCATGGAAGTCTGCTCCTGGTATTAAAAGTGCATGTTTCAGTCTGCATGTCAGAATTTTTTAATGAAATAGAAGAGCATTTGAGAAGTCACTCAAAATGTGCCCTCATTTTCTTTCTTCAGCATTAATCATAATTTCTATGGCAAAATGAACCCCCTCATTGTGTTCCTTTTTAAATTAAATGTTTTAAGTGTTACCAGTTTATTCCAATCAAGATGGCTTCAGGTGTGCCATACTTTTGTCATAATGAAGACAGTAAGCGCTCTAGTTGTTTTTAAGAACATTCTTGGACATTCTGTCATTGGGCTATACTTGGGCTACATCTGGGTGATATTTGGGCTACATTTGGGCTCTTTTGTCTCTGGTGGCCATCTTGGGAGACTTATTTGTTATGAAGTTTCCTAATTTCCTCATTTACTGCAGTCTCCTCAGTAGGAAATACTTTCAGTTTTTTACTTTGATTCCATCAAGAAGGCATTCAGATGTGTCACACATTTGCGATAAAATCAGAATGTTAGCACTCTTTTTGCTCATTAGATCACTGTAGTAAAGCTACTGCTCACCAGGGAAAACTGCTGCTGGTATTGAAAGTGCATGTTTCAGTCTGCATGTCAGAATTTTTTAATGAAATAGAAGAGGATTTGAGAAGTCACTCAAAATGTGCCCTAATTTTTCTTTCTGCAGCACTAATCATACTTTTTATGGAAAAATGAACCCCCTCATTTTGTTCCTTTTTAAATTAAATGTTTTAAGAGTTACCACTTTAATCCAAGCAAGATGGCTTCAGGTGTGCCATACGTTTATCATAAGTAGGACGGTTAGCGCTCTAGTAGTTCTTTGGAACACTCTGGGAAGCTGCAGTAGAACACAAAGGAATCAACTGACAGTCTCTGCCCTTGTTGGATGTACATGTTTTACTGAGAATGTCAGACTTCATTCTCACATGACTGAGAAAGATAATGTGAATTTACAGAAAATAAGCTCTCAGTTTAGCTTATAGATCACCTTCCAAACCTCTGTGGTAAAAGCATGAGAAAATATTTTTCTCTCAATCATGATATCCCAGCAGAAGGCTTTTTCACATGGTGAAATCACCTTAGAACATACCACAATTCCTAAAATGAGTATGGTACCATCAACAAATGATTTATAATGTAACTAAAGTCTTAAAACCTTCTATTAACTGCAATGCTTTTTAATGAGGTGCTATCATGTATATTGGTCCCAAGATGGCTGCCAACACTTCTTGGATGAAGTGCTGACAGCCAATCAGATCTCAGGATGAGATGTGTGGTTAGGCTCCGCCCACATATATATATGCTTTTAAATGCTATTTTCTCAGGAAATACTGAACAGATTTACACAACACCTACAAAAGGCACTTCCTTGACCTTATGGCTACCTCTCTGCCAAATTTCAAGTAATTCTGTTCAGCCGTTCGGGCTGTAGCTGTGTCTAAAGGTCCTATGGAAAAATGCATGGTGAAAACGCGTTTTGGGACCCCCCTTTTTTCTCGGCCCCTGCTTGACGAATCACCCCGAGACTTTCAGGGTTGGAGCTGAACGGAGCGCCCCATTAGTTTTGAAAATTTCGCGAGGATTCATCAACCGGCGCCAAAGTTATTCCAAATAGAATTTTGAGATTTCCTATTGAAACTAGGTTGTAACTATAACTATCTACTGGCGACCGCCAGTAGATAATATATATATATATATATATATATATATACATATATATATATATATATATATATATATATATATATATATATATATATATATATTATCTACTGGCGGTCGCCAGTAGATAGTAGATAGTTATAGTTAGGACCGAGTTCCCATAGGAAATCTGAAAATTCCATTTTGAATAACTTTGGCGCCGGTTGACTTATCTTCGTGAAATTTTCAAAACTAATGGGGCTAATCAGCTCCTACCCTGAAAGTCTCGGGGTGATTTGTCAAGCGGGGGCTGAGAAAGAAGGGGGGTCCCAAAACACATTTTCCCCTAACATTTTCCCATAGGACTTTTAGTCGAAGGTACAGCCCGAACGGCTGAACAGAATTACTTGAAATTTGGCAAAGAGGTAGTCCTCAGGTCAGGCATGTGCCTTTTGCATATATGGTGTCAATCTGTTCAGTAGTTCCTGAGAAAATTGCAGTTAAAAGTACATAAATATCTATATGCACGCAGCGTGCACGCACCGTGCGCGCACGGTGCTCGCACGGGGCGCGCACCAAATGTCCGCGAGCGTAATTCTTATTGGTGGTTAGATGTCAGTCAACATTCCATTCGGTCGAAATCAGGAAGTGTCGGACACCATTTTGTGTGTGACAGTGAAAAAGAAAGGTGGAGAACGTGAAAAGGGGGCAGGGTAGAGAGTTCCTGACCCCCTAGCTTTTGTCAGGGGGTCCCTGAAGTACCCCGAAGGGTGAAAAAAACATTTTTTCTTTTTTTTTAAATCGCGGGGTGCGTGCACGGGGACCATGAAAGACCCCTAAGGTCCCCAAAAAACCCAAAAAATTTATAAATATTGCGCCGTGCGTGCACGGTGCGCGCACGGCGGCAAAAAATTCATAAAAAAATAGAATTAAAAATCAAGTTTAAGTGTTTAGATGTTGGTTGGCTCTAAAAAGAGCCATTGTGTTCATTGAGTGTTTTTTTATACCTACAAGTAAGTACCGATGCAGAGTCTAAAGTTCAAGAGGAAGACTCTGTTCCCTTCATCTGTGAAATGAACACCGTCTCCTCTATAAATGCCTTGCATGTTGTAACGCAAGTTGTTGTGGTACATAGAACCCATACCATAGTCTCTGAGGAAAGCAGAAACAGACTTATTGACGTGCTTTCTTGCTTTCTCAATCTGCGGACAATATTGGTTGGACCAGTTCCACTTTTGCCTTTGGCATATATTAGAATATACAAAGGTAGTTTGTGGAAAAAGTGACATCAATTGCACAAAGGTATCCTTAACAAGCATTTCCAGACCTACCCCAGTTAAAGTGCCTAGGTCATTTCCACCACAGTGCACAATTATAAGGTCAGGCAGTGGGAGATGTAGAAAGGATTTCACCAAAGGCATTAATTGGTGCCACTTTAACCCTCTCTGACCAATCCATTTAATGTCTACATTTGGCAAAGCAAGGTCTTTCACAATACCTCTTTTTTATGCATACTTTTCACTCCAGTAGACATAGCTATGACCTACAATCCACACTGTGAACATCTTTCAAGGAGATCTGGATGCACTCAGAAGGTGTCTTTCAGTAGAATGGCAATATGAAAAGAAAGATAGTTGTAAAATGGAGACTTACATACTTTTTTTTATAAAAAGAACTCATTGGCTGTTTCAGACCATTCAACACTAAAAACTAGGCTGTATGTTTACATTTTTAAAAGCATGTTTTGTATTGGTTCAGAAAAATGTGTTCCCACAGAAGATTACTTTGGATATGCAGTTAGGTTTGAAAAGTCAAGCACTCTTGCTCTGTGGATGAGAAACATTGTGTGCTGAACTTCTGACCTCTCTGCTCACACCAGTGTTCCATGATCTGTTGCTATGGTAGCAGGCAGAAGTCATGTTGGGGGTAGGAATCATTTGGAAAGGGTTGAAATTTGCAAACAATAGAAATGTGTGTTTCCATTTTAAAAAATGTGGGAAGCAATGTGATTTGAAGTTAGCATGTATATGTGTGAAAAAAGAGAGGGAAATTTTGCCATTTAGTGGTTCTGGTGAGAGGAGTACAGCTCAGAGATTCTGGCTCTGATAATCTGCTGTGTGAGTGGCACATTTCTTTCTCAACTAACTACTTTTAAAGGTGAGTTATGAATTTGAGAGGGGATGTATGTGGTGTATTTTGATATAAATAATAGAAATTTGTTTCTTCTTTTAAAGTTGTGTTTTACATTTTATGTTTTGGAAGATATTTAACTGCCTTGAACTTGTAAGATATTATGGAGTATGTCTTCACCATAAGTTAAGGTGTACTGGTATCACCCAGGAATACTGTTTTGTGCCTAGAATCACATCATGAGTCTGTGTGCACACAGGAATTGTTGTCAGAGATTTAATTTGTGTTGCTCTTGTTCTGTAAGACTTGCACTCGTAGGAAAGGGGCAGCTTGTTTTCTTGAACTGTGATGGTTAGCATTCAGCAGAAATCACTATCGCACAGATGAGAGGCAAATGCTAACACATTTGAAAACAACAGGGTAGATTTTCCTTCCCCTCCTGCAATGGGTGAGGTAGTTCCTACATGTTCAAAACTCCAATTAACCCTTACCACAGGTGATCTTACATACATCTCTGCAGTCTTCATGCAGTTGTGCAAGCGTCCATGCAGATCTCTCTTGCACCTGACAATACACAGTCTCCAGAAACACACTCTTAGCACACAGCCAGCTGCTTCTCCTGCACTCCCATGCTTTCTATTCAGCACTGTGTGGTATTTCAGATAGCAGTGTGTAACGCTAACACATTCAACATCACCAAGGCTCATTTCCTTTGCTCTAGTCTAATCACTCACCCAGGTTCCACATGCTCATGGTCTCATGTAGCTGTTAGGACATGTGCTCTTTTCTGCCTCTCTAAACTATAAGGAAAATGTGTCAGGCTGTTACAGTAATTATCACTTGCTCTACCACAGTAGTAAATGTGCTTTGAAATTGCCAATCAAATATCGTTTTCTGCCTAGAATCACACCATGAGTCTGTGTGCACACAGGAATTGTTGATAGAGATTTCATTTGTGTTGCTCTTGTTCTGTAAGACTTGCACTCGTAGGAAAGGGGCAGCTTGTTTTCTTGAACTGTGATTGTTAGCATTCAGCAGAAATCACTATCTCACAGATGAGAGGCAAATGCTAACACATTTGAAAACAACAGGGTAGATTTTCCTTGCAGTACTGCAATGAGTGAGGTAGTTCCTACATGTTCAAAACTCCAATTAACCCTTACCACAAGTGATCTTACATACATCTCTGCAGTCTTCATGCAGTTGTGCAAGCGTCCATGCAGATCTCTCTTGCACCTGACAATACGCAGTCTCCAGAAACATACTCTTAGCACACAGGCAGCTGTTTCTCCTGCACTCCCATGCTTACTATTCAGCACTGTGTGGTATTTCAGATAGCAGTGTGTAATGCTAACACATTCAACATCACCAAGGCTCATTTCCTTTGCTGTAGTCTAATCACTCACCCAGGTTCCACATGCTCATGGTCTCAAGTAGCTATTAGGACATGTGCTCTTTTCTGCCTCTCTAAACTATAAGGAAAATGTGTCAGGCTGTTAGAGTAATTATCACTTGCTCTACCACATTAGTAAATGTGCTTTGAAATTGCCAATCAAAAATCGTGTTCTGCCTAGAATCACACCATGAGTCTGTGTGCACACAGGAATTGTTGTCAGAGATTTAATTCGTGTTGCTCTTGTTCTGTACGACTTGCACTGGTAGGAAAGGGGCAGCGTGTTTTCTTGAACTGTGATGGTTAGCATTCAGCAGAAATCACTATCTCACAGATGAGAGGCAAATGCTAACACATTTGAAAACAACAGGGTAGTTTTCCTTCCACTCCTGCAATGGGTGAGGTAGTTCCTACATGTTCAAAACTCCAATTAACCCTTACCACAAGTGATCTTACATACATCTCTGCAGTCTTCATGCAGTTGTGCAAGCGTCCATGCAGATCTCTCTTGCACCTGACAATACACAGTCTCCAGAAACACACTCTTAGCACACAGCCAGCTGTTTCTCCTGCACTCCCATGCTTACTATTCAGCACTGTGTGGTATTTCAGATAGCAGTGTGTAACGCTAACACATTCAACATCACCAAGGCTAATTTCCTTTTCTCTAGTCTAATCACTCTCTCAGGTTCCACATGCTCATGGTCTCAAGTAGCTGTTAGGACATGTGCTCTTTTCTGCCTCTCTAAACTATAAGGAAAATGTGTCAGTCTGTTACAGTAATTATCACTTGCTCTACCACAGTAGTAAATGTGCTTTAAAATTGGCAATCAAATATCGTTTTCTGCCTAGAATCACACCATGAGTCTGTGTGCACACATGAATTGTTGTCAGAGATTTAATTTGTGTTGCTCTTGTTCTGTAAGACTTGCACTCGTAGGAAGGGGCAGCTTGTTTTCTTGAACTGTGATGGTTAGCATTCAGCAGAAATCACCATCTCACAGATGAGAAGCAAATGCTAACACATTTGAAAACAACAGGGTAGATTTTCCTTCCACTCCTGCAATGGGTGAGGTAGTTCCTACATGTTCAAAACTCCAATTAACTCTTACCACAGGTGATCTTACATACATCTCTGCAGTCTTCATGCAGTTGTGCAAGCGTCCATGCAGATCTCTCTTGCACCTGACAATACACAGTCTCCAGAAACACACTCTTAGCACACAGGCAGCTGCTTCTCCTGCACTCCCATGCTTACTATTCAGCACTGTGTGGTATTTCAGATAGCAGTGTGTAACGCTAACACATTCAACATCACCAAGGCTAATTTCCTTTGCTCTAGTCTAATCAGTCAGCCAGGTTTTACATGCTCATGGTCTCAAGTAGCTGCTAGGACATGTGCTCTTTTCTGCCTCTCTAAACTATAAGGAAAATGTGTCAGGCTGTTACAATAATTATCACTTGCTCTACCACAGTAGTAAATGTGCTTTGAAATTGCCAATCAAATATCGTTTTCTGCCTAGAATCACACCATGAGTCTGTGTGCACACAGGAATTTTTGTCAGAGATGTAATTTGTTTTGCTCTTGTTCTGTAAGACTTGCACTCGTAGGAAAGGGGCAGCTTGTTTTCTTGAACTGTGATGGTTAGCATACAGCACACATCACCATCTCACAGATGAGAGGCAAATGCTAACACATTTGAAAACAACAGGGTAGATTTTCCTTGCAGTACTGTGATGAGTGAGGTAGTTCCTATATGTTCATAAGCCCAATTAACCCTTACCACATGTGCTCTTACATACATCTCTGCAGTCTTCATGCAGTTGTGCAAGCGTCCATGCAGATCTCTCTTGCACCTGACAATACACAGTCTCTAGAAACACACTTTTAGCACACAGGCAGCTGCTTCTCCTGCAATCCCATGCTTACTATTCAGCACTGTGTGGTATTTCAGATAGCAGTGTGTAACGCTAACACATTCAACATCACCAAGGCTCATTTCCTTTGCTCTAGTCTAATCACTCACCCAGGTTCCACATGCTCATGGTCTCAAGTAGCTGTTAGGACATGTGCTCTTTTCTGCCTCTCTAAACTATAAGGAAAATGTGTCAGGCTGTTACAGTAATTATCACTTGCTCTACCACAGTAGTAAATGTGCTTTGAAATTGCCAATCAAATATCGTTTTCTGCCTAGAATCACACCATGAGTCTGTGTGTACACAGGAATTGTTGTCAGAGATTTAATTTGTGTTGCTCTTGTTCTGTAAGACTTGCACTCGTAGGAAAGGGGCAGCTCATATGATAGGATTTGAAAAGCTCAAAAAAAATATAGTAATATATTTAAATTACATAAAGGTATTTTTTTTTTTTTGTTTCCTTTAGGTATTGCTGAACAACACTGAAATAAATTAAACATGCCTATAAAATCAAGAAAGAGAAAAGAACAGCAAAAACATCTATATTTGAAGACAACTGGAAAACAGAAATTAGTTGAAGAACCTCATGTTGGAAAAAAGAAAAAGTCTTCTGGTAAGCAGACTAAGGATTTTTTTAAAAATATCCTCAAACATAGAAAAAATGCAGAAAGTATATCCACTGCAAATAGTGTTTCAAGAAGAAAACAAGACAATAGAAAGAAATTACTAAATGCTAATGTACAATCAGAAGCAAGAAAGAATGACTTAAAAAGAAAAACAGAATTTCAAAACATTCATAAAAAAATCTTTCAGAGAAGAGTGGTGTTCAATTTGCTAAAGGATGTGAAAAAATATAGGAAGAAAGCAATATATTATAAGAAAAAGAAACATATTGAATCAATTGTTGCAAAGGCTTTGGAATTGAAAAGAAAACTATTCATTTTAATTTTGAACAGGATCCGTACATTAGATAAAATAGTCAATGTAATGAAGTCAAAAAGCAAAAGGAAAAGAGTAGTGAAAAAAAATAACTTTTGTAATGTGTTCTTAGGAGAATGGAAGCATAGTTCAAGTACTGAACCATTTTTTAATGAAGAGAGGTATCTTCAAAGTAATGGTTTGCTGCATGCAGTTGACACCAGTGGTCGAAGTTATGAAGTTAAAGATGGTTGTGTAATGGAAAAGGAGAAAATGGTTCCAAGAAATGATGAAGAAGTGTTAGCTGATGAGGTTATGGGGAAACGTCCTAAAGCCCCAGTGTACACTTGGAATTGTAGTAGTATTTGTACTGTACGACAAGAATCTATTGATAAATTACGTGACTTTCTAAGAGAATATAGTAAAAAAAAGTGTTAAACAGAAGATTAAGGTGCTTCAAAGACTAGATCCATGCAGAGTGAGAAAGAATACTGGTTTTTCACAATTTTAGGATGTTGACAGTACATCATACTGAAATGAGAAAGTTTGTGAGAAGATTGTATTTTGCTAAAAGTCCAGCACTAAAGTTACATGAGTTGAATAGTGCTCTGTTGCGTGGATCTGTATCAGATGTAGAGAAGGTTACTGATGATATTCAGTTTTGTTACTTTGGTCCAGAACAAGAAAGTGCAGGAAATGACACAGTTATTGAAGAAAATGTGGAAGACAATGTAGAACCCACTGTTAGTAAAAAATGTGAAGATCAAATGACAAAATTTACTATCATCTCTAATGAAAGACCAAATATTACTTGTATTTGTTGCCGGAGAAGCCATTATAAAACTCAAACAAGGAATGCTGATCTCTATAAAAAAAGTGAAAAAGAAAATAATTATGAGGGGAAGGATTTTGCTACATATTTGTTTCTGGAAAATTGTTTTGATTTGGGTGAAGATCAGCGTATTTGTAAATACTGTTATAACAAGTTAGAAGAAAATAAAATGCCAGCTAGAGCTGTACATAATAATTTAGAATTGGTTGATATTCCTGCAGAACTTAGTGATTTAAATACGTATGAGTCTATACTCATTCAATGTGTCCATCCGTTTCAGACTAGTTCGTATGGAGCTCAAAACAGGTAAATTACCTCCTTCAGATTTACAAAGAGGTTTAAAAGGAAGAGTTGTCTATTTGCCATTAGATTTGAAAAAAAATATTGAAACAATTGATGCAGATAGTTTGGAAACTGAACCATTAGTTATTCTGGTTAATGGTGTACCTACAAAGAATAAGAAAATTTGGCAGGAGCTAGTAGATGTACGAAAAGTACAAAGAGCAAATTTGTATTTGAAAAGAAATAATAAGTATTATGAATCAATTTATATGGATGAAGATGAAGAAGTTTTACTAGCAGACACAGGAATACCAACTGGGCAAATTGAAAAAGTGGCTAAGTCAAAAGAAGAAGAAATTTATGAACATTTCAACATACATCCTCTTCATTCTAAAGAAGTTATGGGAAACACTATTGATCTGTTTCAGATGAAAAAAGCAAAAGGAACTCCCGTGAGTGTATGGGAGGAGAGCTTGGAAGCTCGTTTTCCCCAGCTGTTTCCTACAGGAAAAGGTGGACGATATGATGAACGTCCAGTACAGATTCCTGCTTCTGAGTATCGGACTACAAGATTATATGCAGAAGATCCAAGATTTCGTCAAAGTATTCCTTATTTGTTCCATCTTTTATTTGAAAGTGACTTGTCTGCACTATCTTATGCAGTAAATCACATTTTAAAAACTGGAGTACATCTACATCTACATAATGTGTCTGCAAAGGATTTTATGAACAAAGTGCAACAGCGAGATGATCATTTGGAATCTCAATTGATTAATCTGATGGTTTGTCAGCGTGGAACTAATGAATATTGGTACCGACGCCATGGAGAATTGAAATGTATGTTATGGAATTTAGGAACTCCTACATGGTTCCTTACCCTAAGCTGTGCTGAGTACGCTTGGGATGATTTACTGGATTCTCTTCGAGAGCCAAATTCAAATATTGAAAACATCCAATACAAGACAGCTGGAGAATTGTGCTCATTGGATCCGGTTAATGTTTGCAGATATTTCAATCATAGATTTGAGGCTATGATGTCCTTCATCTGCAATAAAAAAAATCCACCTCTTGGAGAAGTTGTGGATTTCTTTTGGAGAAAAGAGTACCAAGCAAGAGGTGCTCCTTATATTCATATGCTGTTGTGGATCAAGGATGCCCCAAAATTTGGAACAGATTCTGATGAAACAGTTTTATCTTTCATTGAAGAATATGCAACATGTGCCATACCTAAAAGCACAGAAGAAAAAAACTTAAAAGAGCAAGTTTTACGTTTCCAAAGTCATCGGTGTGGAAAATAGTGTCGACGAAAGTACAAGAGTAAAGATAAATTCTACACAAAATGTCGATTTGGATTTCCACGACCTGTTCTTTCAAAAGGAAGAGTAAACAGTTTTATGTCAGCTGTGCGACATACCGTTACAAGAAAAATACCTACAACCTAAGAAGAAAAGAAGAGTTAAAATATATAAATGACTACAACCCAGTCATTTTATCCATGTGGAATGCTAACATAGATATTCAGTATGTAGCTGACAATTCTATTGCTGTTGCTCGGTATGTCACATCTTACATCAATAAATCTGAGAAAACGGAATTGAAAGAAATGTGGGAAGAGATTTCTCACGAGAAGACTGTCAGTAAAAAGCTATGCAGTTTCAGTTTAAAGATGTTATCGCATCGAGAAATTGGGTCATACGAATGCTCAGATAGGTTATCATCTGCAAGTCTGTACTCCAAATCCAGAAGAAGAATTTGGGTAAGTTTAGGCCTTGCAGAAATGCGAAATCGGGTACTGAAATCTATTCGAGAAATTGAATATTTAGCAGAGAACGACCAGAAAGTACAGACATTTTGAAAATAAATATGTTGGACACGTATTACCCAAACAGAAGTCATCATCTTGAGAACATGTGTCTCTATGAAGTGCTACAGAACTACATTTTTACACGGAATGCCACAGAAGACATCAACAATGGAAAATATAAAGTCATTGGTGAGGAAGGATGTTTGGTGAAACAAACAAAAGGAAGTTTGATTAATCACAGGAAGCTGAGTTGCGACACTTTTACAGCTGTTTAAACCATGGCGTTCAGAGGATGAATTACTTGGAGATTTTCAGAGCTATGAAGATTCCTTTAATGCATGTAAAGAGAGCATAGAATGCAGTACTTTCACAAATTATGTACACATGTTAAATGAAGAAATTGAACAAGAAGCTACAATTGCAGCTGAAGTAGCTAGAGACAGTTCTCAAGACAGTCAAAGTTCTGGTACGCTCAGTCAAGATCCCCTAGGACAACCAATCGTAGAAAATGAAGCTGCAATAGACATGACTGAGGTGGAAACAGCTATGAATCAAGCTCAGGAAGATTTAATAGACTTACCGAATTTGGAACAACAACTGAATGATGAACAACAACACATTTATGAAGAAGTCACAAAACAAATTGATCATGGATTACTACATGAAAATAAAGAGTGCTCATGCACATCATTTGAACCAATCAGAATGTATGTGAGTGGACAAGCTGGAACTGGAAAAAGTTTCTTAATTAAAGTAATTAGAAGCTACCTACAGAAAAAACCTGATTCAACTTTGTCTTGTGTTGTTACTGCTCCAACTGGGTTAGCAGCATATAACATAAAAGGAATTACCTTACATCGTTTGCTAATGTTACCAGTAGAGCATGAGAACAAAATAGAATACCACAAGCTAACAGGAGAAGCATGTTTTGAAGTTTCAAGAGTGTTGAAGAAAATGAAAGTTCTCATTATTGATGAGGTAAGCATGGTATCAAACTTAATGCTTGCCTTTGTGCATTTAAGAATGCAGCAAATTCTAAAGACAGACTATGACGTGTTATTTGGAGGAAAACATGTTATAGTTTTTGGGGATCTACTGCAGCTCACTCCAGTTAACGAACAACCAGTATTTAATACTCTTGCACATGAAGACACGAAAAAGTCATTAGGAAGTATAGGTAATTTGAATATTTGGTCATACTTTGAGTACAAAGAACTCATTACCAATATGCGGCAAGCAAATGATGATCATTATGCAAGAATTCTCAAAGATATCAGAATTGGACTACTCACAGAACATGGCAGAAAAGCTTTACAGAGTCGATTGCTATGTAATTTGTTTCCAACAGAACAAATAGTTCCAGAGAAAATATACAAGAAAATTGCAGAAACAAATACTGTAATCTGCTTAATGCCAACACTACATGAATGCTCTATATTCAATGAAGAACTTTTGAAATTGGAAAATGAAGAGATTATGAAAATGGAAGCCGTGGATAAAATACAGCATGAAGGAATAACTATTATATTGACAGGCAAATTGAAAACTAAATTGGATTCTCTAGAGAAAACAGCTGGTTTAGAAAAGAATCTTTATGTATGTATGAACTGTCGAGTAATTTTAAGACGTAATTTGAATGTAGAAAAAGGTTTAGTGAAAGGAGCTATGGGTAAAGTTGTGGGTTTTGTTAACTACCAGAAAAAAGATGGAATTGAATTTTTAAAAATAAAATTTGATCAGATTGAAGAGGTTAAAGACATTAGTCGTTGTTCAGTTCGTTTTTTGCTTGTGAAAGACTTATATGTACGTAGGAAGCAGTTTCCGTTTTCTCTAGCACATGCTGTAACTATTCACAAATCTCAAGGATTAACTGTAGATAGTGCTTTTGTAAACATTGGATCTAGTGTGTTTAAAGAAGGTATGGCATATGTTGCTTTGTCACGAGTGAAAAAATTATCTGGTTTATTCATGATAGACTTTGATGACTCAAAAGTTAGTGCTGATGCAAATTGTGTAGAGGAGTATAATAGATTAAGAAGAAGCTATGCTCCTCATTTAGGTCAGTAACCTGTGTTTGAAAAACGTGTTGTTTGTCGGAAAAGGAGAATTGAGAATATCTGTAATGAGGATGTACAGAAGAGAAAACAAAAGGAGACTGATGTGATTGCAAGCAAAAACAAAAAGGACAATGTTGAAGAGGTTGTTGGTTGTCATTTCGAAAATAGCTCTGGTGTCAACTGCTATGCTAATGTAGTGCTGAATGTTGTATTTTATCTTGAAAGTTTGCAAGAGCAGATAATACTAAATCATGAAAAAAGATTTTGTTCTCTGCTGAGTTTCCTTTATGAGAAGTTGAGTAATGATAAAACTAAAATAGAAAGTGCTTCTGATGTTAGAAATCTTTTAGATGTATGTTCTGGATGTACACAGTTTACACAAAATGTCCAGCAAGATGCACAGGAATTCTTAATGTATATGCTTATGGTACTGGAAGATGAAGGGGTAGAAATAGAACATATGTTTGGTCTCTCTTATAAATGGGAACATTGTTGTGAAAACTGTATGAACACATGCAGCACTAATGTTGATTCTGAAAGGTTCATACATTTAACATTACCAGAGAGTAAATCAGTGACTTTTTGTAAATTAGTTAAAGATGCAAATCATAACATGGAATGTTCTCAATGTAAAGCAGAAATGTTATCAACGTTATTTTTAAAGAAATATGGACAGTATATAATTTTAATGATGCAACGTTGTAGAGCTGATGGAACAAAATTGGACACTTTTATAAAGAAGTTTGTAGGAAATCAATTATCAATATCAGGAAAGACTTTTGTTGCAGTTGCAATAATTTTCCATGATGGACCTTCTATAACTTCTGGTCATTACACAGTTTATCTAAAATGTGAAAAAGGCTGGACACTGTGTAATGATTCTCAATTGATTTTCAAGCAACGTTTGCCTGCAGAATTATCAAATTCCTACTTACTTTTTCTAAAACCAAAATTTTAGATACAAATTGCAGCATCTGAAGAAACCATTATTTCGATTTTATAGGATTACCATTGGTTATTTCACCTAAAAAGGATTTAAAAATTACCATTTGGCCTCATGGAAAGGTAAATGTTTCTATTGTGGACTTCTTTGACAGATATTATTTTGGTGTATGTGCTTAAGCAACAAGATTTACAGACGTTATTTATTGCAAATAGTTATTGTTCTTAGAAGATATTTTTTATATACATGTTCCATTTCTATCAAGGTATGTTTTACTGAGGATAGATTCAGGGCTTTTTTAAACAATCTTTCAGATTGTTTATTTTTTTGCCCGCTGTGATGAATGCAATTGATATCACTATTTTCAGTGAAATTCAATATGTTCTGAAAATAGTAAAAAAAAAGGGCAAAAAATTACTTTGTTAAATATGAAAATATGTGTACTGTATTCTAAAATGTATTGTTAAATATTACTACTTTTTTTCTTTTTTTTCAGATCTAGAAAGAACATTTAGGAAATTGAATCCATTTTTCTTGTAATTAAAAAAAACATTTATTTCTAATTAAGTTATTTTGTTGGTCAGGTAAGTTTAAAATATCTGTATTTCTCACCGCTTCACTTTCATGCTCCCTTTTCTTCACTTCTCCTCACTCTGCTTTTCTCAGTCCCCTTCCCTCTCTCTTCTTCCTTTACTGCTCTTTCATAACTCCCTCAGTCCTTCTCTACTACTCCCCTAGGTTTACTGCCTCCATCACTATTTTTTCATCCATGTTTCTCTCCCTGTCTCCATATGTCTCAGTCATTCTAACTGCCTTACTCCTTCTCAGTTCCTTGCTCTCTGTCTCTGTTTCTGTCTCTCTCCCTTTGTCTGTCTTACCCTTAATTTCCTTTACATCTCTGTTTCTACCACTCCTCCTCTCTCCATCACTCATTTTCTATCTATGTTAATTTTTTAACCTTCTCCGTCATTCTCCTTCCCTCACCTTCCCTAACTGTCACTATCCTTTACTCATAGTCACTCCTATTCTCCTACTTCACTTCCTCCTGTCTGTATCTCACACCCCTTCATCTTTTCTCATTCTTTCCTCCACTCTCCCTCACTCTCCTTTGCTCATTGAAATCCTGACTCCCTTTCTCTCACTCCAGTTTCCTAAATTCCTCCATATCCTCACTCCCCATCTGTCACTTTCCCTTACCCCCTTTTCTAACCCTCATACCCCTTATCTCACCATCACTCCACTTCTTTTACTTTCAATCCCTTTGCCCTGCTGTACTTCATCCGCTTCATCTGTTACTCCCTTTTCCTATCTCCGTCCCTTACTCCCCTTTTCTCACTCCCCCTCCATCACTCTCCATTACTCACTGCCATTCCCTCACTCATTCACTCTTCTTACCTGTATCCTCTACCCTTAGTCCTTTTGTTGCAGTCAGTCTTTCACTTCCCTTTCATGACTGATCATACTTTCCTTTTCTCACTCATTCTGTCTGTCCTTTCCTCCTCTTCACTTAGTCATTTCAATCATTTCAATCATTCATGTATACACTACACATTCATTCAATAAAATTACAACATAGTATATTAGGATTATAGCTCTTCTTGGAGAAGTGAAGTGAGTTTTGAAAATAACTGTTTTTTTGTCTTTTTTTGTATTTTTTTTTTAAGTTTTTTAACAATTTTGTATTTTTTTTTTTTAGAGCATCAAAAAAAAACTGGTAATTAAAAACTGTTCAACAGGAACAAAAAAAAAATGAAAACAATTATGGGCTGGAGCATATGTGCTGCTGTATTCTGTTTTCAATCAAGTTTATACTGCTCTCACCGTAGCAAAGAACAGCATTGCACACATTGCAATGTATGTGCACCTTCTGGAAAAGGGGGCGGATGTCCAGTGGCCTGGTACACGGTGAATCTGCGGCCGCAGATGATGTGCTCGACTGAGCAGGTGGAGGGTTGTCCCTTAGGGCTCTAGTTGTTTCATGAGCATAACGTACAGGATGCACTGTCCTAAAGTGTCTCAGCATGGAATAAATACTAAAGGAGTATTTCTTGCTGGGATCTCCTCTAGATAAGACACTTCCACAAATAGTGCATGTCATCTTTGGCGCATTCACCTTCTTTTGGCCCTCTGGAAAGGTGAAGTAATTCCAGATGAAAGAGTGTTTTTGCTTGCTCTTCCTTGGAGGTTCCACAAAGGTCTCCTCCTCACTCCCTGAAGTTGACAGCTGTTCTGCCATTTTCAAGTAAGATTTCACTCGAGCAGCTGTTCAGCTCCTTGTCCCAGGAAGTAAGAAGAAATAGTGAGGGGAGTGGGTGTGGTGTTTGAAGATTCTGGAACAGAAACTACTATGAACCAATGAAAAGTGTTGTTTCGTAATTACATGACTTGCCGTGCGCGCACGGTGCATGCACGCATCAGAAATGAATTACATTTAACCCGATTTCTAAAACATGAAAAGGAGGCAGGGAAGACACTCCCTGACCCCCTAGACCTTCACAGGGGGTCCCTAAAGGACCTCGTAAATAAAAAAAAAACATTTCGTTAAATAAAAAAAATTGCCGGTGCGCGCATGGTGCTCGCACGCATGCGCGCACGGTGCACGCATGCATTAGAAATTAATTACTTTTAACACGATTTCTAAAACATGAAAAGGAGGCAGGGAAGACACTCTCTGACCCCCTAGACCTTCTCAGGGGGTCCCTAAAGGACCTCGTAAATAAAAAAAAACATTTCCCTTAATAAAAAAAATGCCTGTGCGCGCACGGTGCTCGCACGCATGCGCGCACGGTGCATGCATGCATCAGAAATTAATTACTTTTAACACGATTTCTAAAACATGAAAAGGAGGCAGGGAAGACACTCCCTGACCCCCTAGACCTTCTCAGGGGGTCCCTAAAGGACCTTGTAAATAAAAAAAAAACATTTCCCTTAATAAAAAAAAATGCCTGTGCGCTCACGGTGCTCGCACGCATGTGCGCACGGTGCATGCATGCATCAGAAATGAACTACTTTTAACACGATTTCTAAAACATGAAAAGGAGGCAGGGAAGACACTCCCTGACCCCCTAGACCTTCTCAGGGGGTCCCTAAAGGACCTCGTAAATAAAAAAAAACATTTCCTTTAATAAAAAAAAATGTCGGTGCGTGCACGGTGCTCGCACGCATGCGCGCACGCATGCGCGCACGGTGCATGCATGCATCAGAAATGAATTACTTTTAACACGATTTCTAAAACATGAAAAGGAGGCAGGGAAGACACTCCCTGACCCCCTAGACCTTCTCAGGGGGTCCCTAAAGGACCTCATAAATAAAAAAAAAACATTTCCCTTAATAAAAAAAAATGCCTGTGCGCGCACGGTGCTCGCACGCATGTGCGCACGGTGCATGCATGCATCAGAAATGAATTACTTTTAACACGATTTCTAAAACATGAAAAGGAGGCAGGGAAGACACTCCCTGACCCCCTAGTGAATACAAGTATTAGTGAGTAATGTTTAAATATTTAAATATCTGTATCAGTGTCTCACTTTGTGTATAAGTGGCTGCATGGGTTTGTGAGTAGCTACATGAGTGTGCATATGGGTTATTAGTTTGTTTTTATAGTATCAGTATGAGTGTCTGTATGGTTCAGTGGGGGATGTTACTTAGCGTATGGATGCATGAATGAGTGACTCACTGTTTGTATGTGTTTTGAAGACAGTATGTGAGCAGGACAGTATGGGTGGATGAGTGTGTGTATGGGTGAGTAAGAGAGTGAATGACTGTCTCAATAGTGTCTTTATGAGTAAGTCCATATGTTTTGAACTAGTATATGTGAGTATTGATGTATATAAGTGAGGATTTATGAGAGTGAGAGATTGGAAGAGTTCCTGTATAAATAAGTATGTGTTTCTATAAGTGATTGTTTAAGAGAGTAAGTATGTGTACGTTTCTGTAGAAGTAAGTGTAGTGGTGTGTGTATAGCTGTATATGCAAGTAAATGGATGTTTATTTGCATATGTGAATATGTGTGTGAGTAACTCTATGTATGAGTGTAGATGTGTAACAGGATGTATAGGTGTATGAGTACATATGATGACTAAGTACATGTATGAGTGACTATATAGAAGTGTTGATTAATAAGTGGATGCGTATGTAGATTTTGGAATTACTGAATAGGTTGTTCTAACTGGTATTGGTGTCTCTATAGTTTTCAACACTTTAGTTTGTATTTTTCAATGTGTGTATCAAAGTTTATATTCTGATGAGGAGGTCTGCCACTCTTACACAAGGATGATGTCATCAGTGATGTCATCAGTGATGTCATTTGAGATGTCATCAGTGATGTCATGAGTGATGTCACTGACCATGTCATGAGTGATGTAATTTGGCAGAGAGGTAGTCCTCAGGTCAAGGAAGTGCCTTTTGTAGGTTTGGTGTAAATCTGTTCAGTAGATTCTGACAAAATAGCCTTTAAATCAATATATATATCTGAGCCAGCTTACGGTGCGCTTACGGTACGCTTACCGTACGCGTACGGTGGCGTGCGCGAGCGCGATTCTGATTGGCTCTTAGATCTTAGTAAACATTCGAATCGGTCGAAACCAGGAAGCGGCGGCCGCCATTTTGTGTGTTTCACTCAGAAAAAAAAGAGTGATAACAAGAAAAGGGGGCAAGGAGGAGAGTTACAGACCCCCTAACATTTGTAAGGGGGTCAAAGAAGGACAGAAAAGTACAAAGAAAACATTTATTGATTTTAAAAAAAATCACGGGGTACGCGTACGGTAAGCTCAACGTACGCGTACGGTAGAAAAAAATAAATAAAAAAAGAAATGAAATGCAGATTTAAGTGTTTAGATATTAGGGGGCTCTAAAAAGAGCCGTTGTGTTTATGAAGTGATTTTTTAGTGGTACCTACAAGTAAGTACCGATGCAGAGTCTAATGTTCAAGAGGAAGACTCTGTTCCCTTCATCAGTGAAGTGTACACCATCTCCTCTATAAATGTCTTGCATGTCGTAACGCAAGTTGTTGTGGTAAATGGAACCCATACCATAGTCACGGAGGAAAGCAGAAACAGATTTGTTGACGTGCTTTCTTGCTTTGTCAATCTGCGGACAGAAATGATTGGACCAGTTCCATTTTTGCCTTTGGCATATGTTAGAAAACACAAAGGCAGTTTTAGGGAAAAGTGAAAACAGTTGTGCAAAGTTGTCCTTCATAAGCATTTCCAGACCTACCCCAGTCAAAGTGCCTAGGTCATTGCCACCACAGTGCACTATTATGAGGTCAGGGTGTTGGTTTTGCATGAAGGATTTCACCAATGGCATCAATTGGTGCCACTTTAACCCTCTCTGACCAATCCATTTAATGTCTACATTTGGCAAAGCAAGGTCTCTCACCATATCTGTTTTCTCTGCATACTTTTCACTCCAGAAGACATAGCTGTGCCCAACAATCCACACTGTGAACATCTTCAAAGGAGAACTGGATGCACTCAGGAGGTGTCTTTCAGTAGAATGGCAATATGAAAAGAAAGACAGTTTGGAAATGGAGGCATACATATTTTTTTCAAAAAAAAAAGAACTGATTGGCTGTTTCATACCATTCTAGAATAAAAACTAGGCTGTATGTGTAAATTAATAGAAGCATGTTTTGTATTGGTACAGAAAAATGTGTTACCAAAGAACAGTACTATGGATTTGCTGTTAGGTTTGAAAAGTCAAGCACTCTTGCTCTTTGGAATTGAAACATTGTTTGGCGAACTTCTGACCTGACTCCACACAGCAGTGTTCCATGAGCTGTTGCTATGGTAGCAGGCAGAAGTCAAGTTGGGGGAAGGGTAGTAGGCAGAAGTCAAGTTGGGGGAAGGGTACTTTTGAAAAAGGGTTGGTTTTCAACCAATAGAAATGTGTGATTACATTTGAAAAAAAGGGGCAAGCACTGAGATTTGAAACTAACATGTATATGTGTGGAAAAAGAGAGGGAAAGTTTGCCATTATCTGGTTCTGCTGAGAGGAGAGAGGTGTAGAGAACAGAGATCCTGGCTCTGATAATCTGCTGTTTGAGTGCCACATTTCTTTCACAACTAACTAATTTTAAAGGTGAGTTTAGAGCCTGAGAGGGGATGTATATGGTAAATTAAGAAATGAATAATAGAAATGCAATTCTTTTTGTTGAAGTTGTGTTTATTATTTTCTGTTTTGGGAGAAATTTAAATGTGAGGAACATGTAAAATAATATGGACTATGTTTTCACAATAAATTAAGGTGTACTGGTATAATAAAAGATTAGTTTAAGGGTTTGAGGTTGGACTCAGTAATGCAAATACATTCAGCATCACTAAGGCTGGTTGCCCTTGCTGGAGTGTAGGCAGACACCCAGGTTACAAATGATGCTGGTCTGAAAAAGCAGTTTGGACATGTGCTTTGTAAAAAATCTGAAAAGTGGATTCATAATGTGTCAGTCTGTAAAAGTGTTTATCACTTGCCAAAAAAAAGAGCAGTAAGTGTGCTTTCAAATTGGCAAAGAAATTTCGTTTTGTGACTAATGTGAAAACATGACTCTGTGTGCAAATAGGAATTACAGGCAGAGATTTATTGCGTATTGCTCTGGTGATTTCACAGTTGCATTAGATGGAAAGGGGGAGACATTTTTTGGTGCAGAAGCAGACTCTTAGCACACAGGTAGCTGCTTACCATGTGGAATCATGCACAGTATTCACAAGCGAGTGGGGTTTGAGGTTTCAGTCAGTAATGCAAATACATTCAGCATCACTAAGGCTGGTTGCCCTTGCTGGAGTGTAGGCAGACACCCAGGTTACAAATGATGCTGGTCTGAAAAAGCAGTTTGGACATGTGCTTTGTAAAAAATCTGAAAAGTGGATTCATAATGTGTCAGTCTGTAAAAGTGTTTATCACTTGCCAAAAAAAAGAGCAGTAAGTGTGCTTTTAAATTGGCAAAGAAATTTCGTTTTGTGACTAATGTGAAAACATGACTCTGTGTGCAAATAGGAATTACAGGCAGAGATTTATTGCATATTGCTCTGGTGATTTCACAGTTGCATTAGATGGAAAGGGGGAGACATTTTTTGGTGCAGAAGCAGACTCTTAGCACACAGGTAGCTGCTTACCATGTGGAATCATGCACAGTATTCACAAGCGAGTGGGGTTTGAGGTTTCAGTCAGTAATGCAAATACATTCAGCATCACTAAGGCTGGTTGCCCTTGCTGGAGTGTAGGCAGACACCCAGGTTACAAATGATGCTGGTCTGAAAAAGCAGTTTGGACATGTGCTTTGTAAAAAATCTGAAAAGTGGATTCATAATGTGTCAGTCTGTAAAAGTGTTTATCACTTGCCAAAAAAAAGAGCAGTAAGTGTGCTTTCAAATTGGCAAAGAAATTTCGTTTTGTGACTAATGTGAAAACATGACTCTGTGTGCAAATAGGAATTACAGGCAGAGATTTATTGCGTATTGCTCTGGTGATTTCACAGTTGCATTAGAAGGAAAGGGGGAGCCTTTTTTTGGTGCAGAAGCTGACTCTTAGCACACAGGTAGCTGCTTACCATGTGGAATCATGCACAGTATTCACAAGTGAGTGGGGTTTGAGGTTTCAGTCAGTAATGCAAATACATTCAGCATCACTAAGGCTGGTTGCCCTTGCTGGAGTGTAGGCAGACACCCAGGTTACAAATGATGCTGGTCTGACAAAGCAGTTTGGACATGTGCTTTGTAAAAAATCTGAAAAGTCGATTCATAATGTGTCAGTCTGTAAAAGTGTTTATCACTTGCCAAAAAAAAGAGCAGTAAGTGTGCTTTCAAATTGGCAAAGAAATTTCGTTTTGTGACTAATGTGAAAACATGACTCTGTGTGCAAATAGGAATTACAGGCAGAGATTTATTGCGTATTGCTCTGGTGATTTCACAGTTGCATTAGATGGAAAGGGGGAGACATTTTTTGGTGCAGAAGCAGACTCTTAGCACACAGGTAGCTGCTTACCATGTGGAATCATGCACAGTATTCACAAGCGAGTGGGGTTTGAGGTTTCAGTCAGTAATGCAAATACATTCAGCATCACTAAGGCTGGTTGCCCTTGCTGGAGTGTAGGCAGACACCCAGGTTACAAATGATGCTGGTCTGAAAAAGCAGTTTGGACATGTGCTTTGTAAAAAATCTGAAAAGTGGATTCATAATGTGTCAGTCTGTAAAAGTGTTTATCACTTGCCAAAAAAAAGAGCAGTAAGTGTGCTTTCAAATTGGCAAAGAAATTTCGTTTTGTGACTAATGTGAAAACATGACTCTGTGTGCAAATAGAAATTACATGCAGAGATTTATTGCGTATTTCTCTGGTGATTTCACAGTTGCATTAGATGGAAAGGGGGAGACATTTTTTGGTGCAGAAGCAGACTCTTAGCACACAGGTAGCTGCTTACCATGTGGAATCATGCACAGTATTCACAAGCGAGTGGGGTTTGAGGTTTCAGTCAGTAATGCAAATACATTCAGCATCACTAAGGCTGGTTGCCCTTGCTGGAGTGTAGGCAGACACCCAGGTTACAAATGATGCTGGTCTGAAAAAGCAGTTTGGACATGTGCTTTGTAAAAAATCTGAAAAGTGGATTCATAATGTGTCAGTCTGTAAAAGTGTTTATCACTTGCCAAAAAAAAGAGCAGTAAGTGTGCTTTCAAATTGGCAAAGAAATTTCGTTTTGTAACTAATGTGAAAACATGACTCTGTGTGCAAATAGGAATTACAGGCAGAGATTTATTGCGTATTGCTCTGGTGATTTCACAGTTGCATTAGATGGAAAGGGGGAGACATTTTTTGGTGCAGAAGCAGACTCTTAGCACACAGGTAGCTGCTTACCATGTGGAATCATGCACAGTATTCACAAGTGAGTGGGGTTTGAGGTTTCAGTCAGTAATGCAAATACATTCAGCATCACTAAGGCTGGTTGCCCTTGCTGGAGTTTAGGCAGACACCCAGGTTACAAATGATGCTGGTCTGAAAAAGCAGTTTGGACATGTGCTTTGTAAAAAATCTGAAAAGTGGATTCATAATGTGTCAGTCTGTAAAAGTGTTTATCACTTGCCAAAAAAAAGAGCAGTAAGTGTGCTTTCAAATTGGCAAAGAAATTTCGTTTTGTGACTAATGTGAAAACAAATGTAGTAATATATTTAAATAAAATAAAGGAATTTTTTTTTAGTTTTTTTCAGGTATTGCTGAAGAGCAGTGAACAAAATTTAAGATGCCTACAAAATCCAGAGTAAAAAAAGAGCAGAAAAAAAAACCTATATTTGGAGACAACTGGAGGACCTAAGTTAGTTGAAGATGCTCATGTTGTGAAGAAGAAAAAATCTTCTGGTAAGCAAAAAAAAGATTTTCTAAGGAACATATTCAAAAAAAGGAAAAATGTACAAAATGTCTGTACTGGAAAGAATGATTTGAATCGAAAAGGACAGGAAAAAATTGAGAATTTAGTTAATGCAAATATACCTTCTGCAACTAAAAAGATAAACTTAAACAGAAAAACAGCGTTTAAAGAGATACGTAGAAAAATGTTTCAGAGGAGAGTTATGTCCAATTTGATAAAGGATGTGAAGAAATATAAGCAAAAGGCAAAGTTTTTTAAGAGAAAAAAAGAAATTGAAGCCATTGCAGCTAAGGCATTAGAATTAAAAAGGAAACTATTCATTTTAATTTTGAATAGGATGCGTACATTAGATAAAATGGTTAATGTACTGAAATCACATAGCAAAAGGAAAAGAGTAGTGAACAGAACAAACTTTTGTAAAGTGTTTTTAGGAAAATGGATGCATAGTTCAAGTAGTGAACCTTTTTTTAATGAAGAGAGTTATCTTCAAAGTAATAGTTTGCTGCATGCAGTTGACACCAGAGGTCGTGCTTATGAAGTGAAAAATGGTTGCATAATGGAGAAGGAGATAATGGTTCCAAGAGATGAGGTACAAGTGATGGCGGATGAGGCTATGGGGAGACGTCCTAAAGCCCCAGTGTACACTTGGAATTGTAGTAGTATTTGCACTGTGCGTCAGGAATCTATTGATAAATTTCGTGAGTTTCTAAGAGAATATAGCAAAAAAAGTGTGAAACAGAAGATTAAGGTGCTTCAAAGTCTAGATCCATGCAGAGTGAGAGAGAATACTGGTTTGCAGGGTCATTCTCTGGCTTGTCTATCTAGAAAAGTGTGTAATAGTGTTTTCCATCATTTTAGGATGCTGGCTGTTCATCATACTGAAATGAGAAAGTTTGTGAGACGGTTGTATTTTGCTAAAAGTCCAGCAATAAAGTTAGATGAATTGAATAGGGCTCTGTTCCGTGGAACGGTATCAGATGTAGAGAAGGTTGTTGATGAAATTCAGTTTTGTTACTTTGGTCCTGAACAAAACAGTGCAGAGAAGGACACAGTAAATGAGGAAGAAGTGGAAGAAAATGTAGAACCCTCTGTAAGTAAGACATTTAATGATCACATAACAAAATTTGCAATAATCTCTAATGAAAGACCAAATATAACTTGTATTTGTTGCCACAGAACTCATTATAGAAAACAAACCAGGTATGTTGATCTCTACAGAAAGAGTGAAAATGAAGATAATTATAAGTGGAAGGATTTTGCCACCTATATATTTCTTGAAAATTGTTTTGAATTGGGTGAAGTTCAGCGTATTTGTAAATACTGTTACAACAAGTTAGAGGAAAATAGAATGCCGACCAGAGCTGTACATAATAATTTAGAATTGGATGCTATTCCTGCTGAACTTTCTGAATTAAATACATATGAGTCTATACTCATTCAATGTGTTCATCCGTTCCAGACCATAGTACGTATGGAGCCCAAAACTGGTAAATTACCTCCTTCAGATTTACTGAGAGGTTTAAAAGGTAGAGTGGTGTATTTGCCCTTGGATTTGAAAAAAAATATGGAAACTATTGATGCGGATACTTTGGAAACTGAACCATTAATTATTCTGGTTAATGGTGTACCTACAAAGAATAAGAAGATTTGGCAGGAGCTGGTAGATGTACGGAAAGTACAAAGAGCAAATTTGTATTTGAAAAGGAATAACAAATGGTATGAATCAATTTATATAGAAGAAGAAGAAGAAGAAGATTTACAAGAAGACACAGAAACACCAACTGGACAAATTGAAAAAGTGGACAAGTCAAAGGAAGAAGAAATTTATGAACATTTTAGCATACATCCTCTTCATTCAAAAGAAGTTATGGGAGACAATATTGATCTATTTCAGATGAAGAAAGCAAAAGGAACTCCCGTGAGTGTATGGGAGGAGAGCTTGGAAGCTCGATGTTTTCCCCAGCTGTTTCCTAAAGGAAAAGGAGGACGATACGATGAACGTCCGGAACAGATTCCAGCTTCTGAGTATCGGACTACAAGACTATATGCTGAAGATCCCAGATTTCGACAAAGTATTCCTTATTTGTTCCATCTTTTATTTGAAAGCGACTTGTCTGCACTGTCTTATGCAGTAAATCACATTTTAAAAAGTGGAGTACATTTACAAAATGTGTCTGCTAAGGATTTTATGGAGAAAGTGCAGCACCGAGATGATCATTTGGAAACACAACTGATCAATCTGATGGCTTGTCAGCGTGGGACAAATGAATATTGGTACCGACGCCATGGTGAATTAAAATGCATGTTACGGAATTTAGGAACACCAACATGGTTCCTTACCCTAAGCTGTGCTGAGTACGCTTGGGATGATTTACTGGATTTTCTACGAGAGGCAAATTCAAACATTAAAAACATCGAATACAAAACAGCAGGAGAACTGTGCTCATTGGATCCGGTTAATGTTTGCAGATATTTCAATCATAGATTTGAGGCTATGATGTCCTTCATCTGCAATAAAAAAAATCCACCTCTAGGAGAAGTAGTGGATTTCTTTTGGAGAAAAGAGTACCAGGCAAGAGGTGCTCCTCATATTCATATGCTGTTGTGGATCAAGGATGCCCCAAAGTTTGGAACAGATACTGATGAAGCAGTGTTATCTTACATTGAAGAATATGCAACATGTGCTATACCAAAAAGCACAGAAGAGAAAAAGTTAAAGGAGCAAGTTTTACGTTTCCAAAGTCATCGGTGTGGAAAATACTGTCGACGGAAATACAAGAGCAAAGATAAATACTACACTAAATGTCGATTTGGATTTCCTAGACCTGTTCTTTCAAAAGGAAGAGTTAACAGTTTTATGTCAGCTGTGAGACATACTATCACAAGAAAATCACCTAAGAATACCTACAACCTTAAAAGAAAAGAAGAATCAAAAAATATAAATGACTACAACCCAGTGATTTTATCCATGTGGAACGCTAACATGGATATACAGTATGTAGCTGACAATTCCATTGCTGTTGCTCGATATGTAACGTCTTACATTACGAAATCAGAAAAAACAGAATTGAAGGAAATGTGGGAAGAGATTTCTCACGAGAAAACTGTCAGTAAGAAGCTGTACAGTTTCAGTTTGAAGATTTTATCGCATCGAGAAATTGGATCCTACGAATGTTCAGATAGGTTATCTTCTGCAAGTCTCTACTCGAAATCAAGAAGAATAATTTGGGCAAGTTTAGGCCTTGCAGCAATGAGAAATCGGGTACTGAAATCTGTTGGAGAAATTGAATATTTGGCCGAGAATGACCCAGAAAGTACAGATATTTTGAAATCAAACATGTTGGATACATATTACCCAAAGAGAAGTCATCATCTGGAGAACATGTGTCTCTATGAAGTGCTGCAGAACTACATTTATTCACGGAAAGCCGCAGAAGACATCAACAATGGAAAATATAAAGTTATTGGTGAGGAAGGATGTTTGGTGAAGCAAACAAAAGGAAGTTTGATAAATCACCGGAAGCTGAGTTGCGACACTACTGACAAAAAGGAATTTTACTACTTGGCTCTTTTACAGCTGTTTAAACCATGGCGTACAGAGGATGAACTACTGGGAGAATTTCAAAGCTATGAAGATTCATTTAATGCTTGCAAAGACAGCATACAATGCAGAACATTCACAACTTATCTGCAAATGTTAAATGAAGAAATTGAACAGGAAACTACAATTGCAGCAGAAATAGCTAGAGACAGTTCTCAGAACAGCCAAAGTTCAGGAACACTCAGTCAAGATCCCCTAGGACAACCAATCGTTGAAAATGAAGCATCAATAGCCATGAATGAAGTGGAAACAGCTATGAATCAAGCTCAAGAAGAATTTATAGACTTACAAAATTTGGAAAGACAACTGAATCAAGAGCAGCAACAAATTTATGAAGAGATCAGAAACAAAATTGATCACGGATTTCTACATGAAAAAAAAGAGTGCTCATGCACATCATTTCATCCAATCAGGATGTATGTAAGCGGACAAGCTGGAACTGGAAAAAGTTTCCTTATAAAAGTCATCAGAAGCTACCTACAGCAAAAAACGGATTCTACTTTGTCTTGTGTGGTTACTGCTCCAACTGGGTTAGCAGCATATAACATAAAAGGAATCACTTTACATCGTTTGCTAATGTTACCTGTGGAGCATGAGAACAAAATACAATACAACAAGCTAACTGGAGAAGCATGCTTGGAAGTTTCAAGAGTATTGAAGAAGATGCAAGTTCTCATTATTGATGAGGTGAGCATGGTATCGAACTTAATGCTTGCCTTTGTGCATTTAAGAATGCAGCAAATTCTGAAGTCAGACTATGACGTGTTATTTGGAGGAAAACACGTCATAGTTTTTGGAGATCTTTTGCAACTTACTCCAGTTAAAGGACAACCAGTGTTTAATACTGTGACACATGAAGACACGAAGAAGTCATTGGGAAGCATAGGTAATACAAATATTTGGTCCTTCTTTGAGTACATGGAACTTACAACTAATATGAGGCAAGCAAACGATGAAGAATATTGAAGTATTCTGAAAGATATCAGGATTGGACTACTCACAGAAGCTGGCAAAAAAGCATTACAGACTCGGCTGCTACATAATTTATTTCCAAAGGAAGAAATAGTTGCAGAGAAGATATACAAGAACATTGCAGAAAACAAAAGTGTCATCTGCTTAATGCCAACTCTACGTGAATGCTCAATATTCAATGAGGAGCTTTTGAAATTGGAAAAGGAAGATATCAGGAAATTGGAAGCAGTGGACAAAATTGAGGATGGAAGAATTACTGTCACATTAACAGGCACACTGAAAAATAAATTGGATTCACTAGAGAAGAAGATTTCCAAAACAGCTGGATTAGAAAAAAATCTATATGTTTGCATGAACTGTAGAGTATTTTTAAGGAGAAATTTGGATGTTGAAAAAGGTTTAGTTAATGGAGCTATGGGAGGAGTTGTGGGTTTTATTAATTATCAGAAAAAAGATGGAATTGAATGTTTAAAAATAAAATTTGATCAGATAGAAGAAGTTAAAGATATTTGTCGTTGTACAGTTCGTTTCATGCTTGTGAAAGACTTATATGTACGTAGGAAGCAGTTTCCGTTTTCTCTAGCATATGCTGTAACTATTCACAAGTCTCAAGGATTGACTGTAGATTGTGCATTTGTGAACATTGGTTCAACTGTGTTCAAAGAAGGTATGGCATATGTTGCTTTGTCACGAGTGAAAACATTATCAGGTTTATTCATGATAGACTTTGATGATTCAAAAGTTAGTGCTGATACAAACTGTGTAAAGGAGTATAATAGATTAAGAAGAAGCTATGCTCCTCATTTAGGTCAGTATCCTGTGTTGGAGAAACGTGTAGTTTCTCGTAAAAGGAGAAATGAGAATATCTGTAATGAAGATGTAGAGAGGAGGAAAAAAAAGAGGAGTGATGTAATTGCAAGCAAAAAGAATAAGGAAAATGAAGAACAGGTTGTAGGATGTTATTTTGAAAATAGCTCTGGTGTCAACTGCTTCGCTAATGTAGTGCTGAATGTTGCATTTTATCTGGAAAGTTTGCAAGAGCAGATAATAGTAAATCAGGGAAAAAGATTCTGTACTGTGCTGAGTCTCCTTTTTGAAAAGCTGAGTAATGATAAAACTCAAATAGAAAGTGCTACTGAAATTAGAAAAGTTTTAGATGTATGTTCAGGACGAACACAGTTTTCTCAAAATGTACAGCAAGATGCACAGGAATTCTTGATGTATTTTCTTCAGGTACTGGCAGAGGAAGGGGTACAAATACAAAATATGTTTGGTCTCTCTTATAAATGGGAACATAGTTGTGAAAACTGTTATAATATATGTGGCTCTAATGTTGATTCTGAAAGGTTTATTTATTTAACATTGCCAGAGAGTAAAACAGTCACTTTTGCTAAATTAGTTAAAGATGCTAATCATAGCATGCAATGCAGTGAGTGTAAATCTGACATGTTTTCAACATTAATGTTAAAGGAATACAGACAGTATGTAATTTTAATGATGCAACGATGTAGAGCTGATGGTTCAAAATTGGATACTTTAATAAAGAAGTTTACAGGACAGCAATTATCAATTTCAGGAAAAACTTTTGTAACAGTTGCAATAATTTTCCATGATGGACCTACTGTAACTTCTGGTCATTACACAGTTTATCTTAAATGTGAAAAAGGCTGGACACTGTGTAATGATTCCCAATTGATTTTTAAGCAACGTTTGCCTTTTGATTTAGCAAATTCCTATCTAATCTTCCTGAAACCTAAATTTTAGAGAGATTTGACAACATCTGGAGAAAACAATTTTACCATTTTATTGGATTACCATTTGGAATTTACAAATAAAAAGATTTAACAAATTATCATTTGGCCTAATTGTAATGTGGAATTTTTCCATTTTTTAAGGAAACTTTGGAAAACCAAAAATTTAGAAAAAATCGGTAACATCTGCACAATTTAAATTTTGGAATGTTATTGGATTGCCATTGGAAATGTTTTCCAAAAGATTTTGAAAATTACTATTTGGCCATGCGGAAAAGTAAACAATTCTATTGTGGACTTATTTAATTATTAATTAATCTTTCGGAAACCAAAATGTTACAGAGAAACGGTGACATCTGTACAATTTAAACTTTTGTTTTTTATTGGATTACCATTGGAAATTAAACAAAAAAAGAATTTTAAAATTACTATTTGGCCTAAGGGAAATGGAACCAGATGTATTGTGGAGTTATTTGACATATATTATTGTGATTATACTTCTGAAACAAAAATATCAGACGGTATTTTAAAGAAATAAGTATAGATATTAGATGATATTTTTTTAGAATATTATGCATTTCTTTAAAGTTATGTTTATGAAAAAAGAGATTCTGGGCTTTTTTAAAAACAATCTTTGAGATTGTTAATTTTTTTTTGCCTGCTGTTAAATGATGAATGCAATTGCTTTCACAATTTATAGTGAAATGCAATATTTTCTGAAAACAGCAAAAAAAAGGCAAAAATATTTTTTGAAAAATATGTAAATATGTGTACTGTATTATTAAATGTTTTATTAAATATTAATACTTTTTTCTTTTTTTTCAGATTGAGATAGAAAATTTTCGAAAACTATAACCATTTTAAAAGCAATTAAAAATAAATTAAATGAATAAATCTTTTTTTGAGTGGGTATGGTAAGTCAATAATGTCATGGTCCCTTTTTTCCACTTCTCTACAATCACATTTGCAGTTTTTAATTGTAGTCTCTCAAGGACCTTGTAATGTGATAATTGATTTTTAGTGTTTTTTAAAAAAAAAAAAAAAAATTACGCGTACCGTACGCGTACGGTAAAAAAAACAAAAAAAAAAGTTTTTAAAAAAATATATAAAAAATAGATGAAAGGTAAGGTTGGCTCTTAAAAGAGCCGTTGTGTTCATGCAGGGACAGAGGAAAGAAAGATTGGGAATATTAGACGGTACGACAAGTGTGCTGATCTATTTTACTGTTCACTAGGGAAACACTGGTCTCCCTATAAGTAATTAGATCGTGACAATGGGCGCACCGTACTTCAACACTCGCAAACCGAGGGTTAATTTCCAGAGGACCAGAAAAAGGAGATGCTCCAAACACAGATGAAGGGCTCACCTGACCTGCAGAAGAAGGAGTCGGCTCTGCAGATGATGGTCCAGGCTGAGCTGCTGTGGATGTGCTTGGTTGATTTACTGAAGGGTTACCTTCAGTAAGTCGAGCATGTGTCCATCTGTGTACATCCTTAAGGTGTCTCATCATGGAGTGATTCCCAAAGGAATACTTCCTGTCAGGATTACCTCTTGAAAGTACACGCTTACACAGCTTGCAAGTCACTAAGGGTGCATTTACCTTTTGCTGGCCTTCTGGAAAAGTAAAATAATCCCATACGTAAGAGGTCTTTTGTTTCCTCGCTCTCTGCCTCAAGGTAGTGCTGCTAGCCTCACTCTCAGAAGAGCTCTGCTGTTCTGCCATCGTATCACAAAGACAACCCAGCTCCTTCTCCTAAGGGATCACAAGCAGAAATGAGGGGAATGGGTGTGGTGTAGGAGAGTTCTAGAACTGAAAGTAGTTTCAACCAATCAAAAGTTGTGCTTCATGATCACATGACCTACCGTACGCTTACGGTACGCTTACGGTGCGCTTACGGCAAAAGTACGCATGCGCGTAAAAAAGACACGCGCTTGCACGCATGAGCATAACAGTCACTCCCCGACACTTCCGCGTAACGTGCGCGTGTAGCGTACACGCGTACGCGCCCCACGCAGAGTACGCGCGGCTACGCAAATTGCGTAACCATACGCAAACAGCGTAGATAAATTACGGACGTTGCGTAAACCGTACGCTTACCGTAAGCTTACGGTACACGTACTAAAAAAAAAATTAAAAAAAAGGAAAAAATGTATTGCTAATAAATTTTACATGTTTATTTTATAAAATATATTAAAAAAAACATATTATAGAATTTTAAAAATTTAACCATAGTCTTTAAAAAAGGATAGAAAATTAAAATAAAAATATGTAAAAAAAAATAGAAGAAAAAAAAAAAAAATTAGCATTTAAAAAACCTTGCAAATTCACTGAAAAAACCATGGGTTTCACACACGTTATAGTTAGGAATTAGCATTTAAAAAACCTTTGAAATTCACTGAAAAAACCATGGGTTTCACACACGTTATAGTTAGGAATTAGCATTTAAAAAACCTTAGAAATTCAATGAAAAAACCAAAGGTTTCACACATGTTATAGTTAGCTGGACATTTCACTCGTAAAAAACCAATGAAATTCCCCCGTTATAGTTAGTTCAGCTAACTATAACTCGCGCGCCCGCAATGCACTACTGATGACGTCACATATTACATCACTCATGACATGGTCAGTGACATCACTCATGACATCACTGATGACATCTCAAATTTCATTGGTTTTTTACGAGTGAAATGTCCAGCTAACTATAACATGTGTGAAACCTTTGGTTTTTTCATTGAATTTCTAAGGTTTTTTAAATGCTAATTCCTAACTATAACGTGTGTGAAACCCATGTTTTTTTCAGTGAATTTCAAAGGTTTTATATATATATATATATATATATATATTTAGTATACTATGTATACATGTGAAAATGTGTCGGTCCACCTGTTTACCTCGGTGGAACTGACGTCAGCACGCCAACGAGGTTCCTCTTATGGCTCCTATGACGTCATATGGTGTCGCGAGTGAAGCCGTACTATTATGACATCGTCGTCGATGTGGGAGAGCTAGGCAAGAATTTCCGCAGAATGCTGGCGCAGGACATATTTACCTAAGTGTTCAGGCTAGTCCTTTGGGAGCAACTGTTTATGTTGCCACTCCAGAAACCGAAGCCAGTGATCCTAGGGCAGAGGCCCTGCAGATGGCACACGAGGTGGGGAGCCCAGTCGTGTGCACTGGTGGGGCAGCGAAGTGACAAGCACCACTACCCACAGAAAAGGTAACGAGGGCACTGAATATCACAGGATCTTCTCTTTGTATCTGGCAGGAACAACAAGGTTAAAATGCCCTAGTTCCAAAATGTAGAATTAGTGCTACAACAGTCTTGAAGAGGACCTGCCTTCCGTACACTGGAGGCAGCACATGGGTCACACGGTACGGTCATACTGCGGTGGATCGCACACTCGTTGACCTCTCATGGCACTGCTCCACCCTTCAGGGAGAATGCTTTCCATTAGCTGTGTTTTCTGATGAAGTGTCGCGCCGGCCCTGTCCAACATCAGAACCCCTTTAGATCCAAACAGACACTTCCACTCTCTCACCGGAAGTGAAACCAGGCCACGCGGACACTTTCACAATACAACAGCCGGGAATGCACTTTTCGGTAAAAGAAACACATTCCTTCCTCCTACTTTATAAAGTAAATGACTCACTGAAGTACAGGGGCCAGCTTCTATCGGTAAACAGTTGTTACAATAACTTTTTTACTTCGCGATACCATTACAACACATGCATTACCATGCATATATTGTACATCGCAAAGTCATTACTACGCATTTTTTTAGAACGCATGGTCATTTACCACGCATGCCTTTACAAAAAATGTTGTTGTAAAGGTATGTATGGTAAATGACCATGAGTGCTAAAAAAGTGTAAATGATCCACGTCGTTGTAAGGAAACAGAGGCTGTTCTGTTTCCTCACAACGACGTGCACCGCCCTTCAGAGACGACATGAAGCAGGATCGAAGAGGAGAGAGGAACCACGAGGAGTGAGAGGTAAGGGGGATTGGGCATGGGGTGGTGGTTACTTTTCTAGGGTTTAGAGTAGTGCAGTGGTGTTTGGGTAGTGTAGGGGGTCGTGCCGAGGGTAGTCTTTTTTGGGGTTAGGGTAGTGCAGAGGTATTTGTGTAGTGTAGGGTGTCGTGTTTTAGGGTTTAGGGTACTGCAGCGGTCTTTGGGTAGTGTAGGGGGTCATGTTGGGGTAGTGTTTTATGGTTTAGGGTAGGGCAGCTGTCTTTGGGTAGTGTAAGGGGTCATGCGGGGGGTAGTCTTTTAGGGTTTAGGGAAGTGCGGCGGTATTTAAGTAGCGTGGGGGATTGTGCGGGGGTAGTGTTTGAGGGTTTAGGGTAGTGCAGTGGTCTTTGGGTAGTGTAGGGGTTCGTGCTGGGGTAGTGTTTTACGGTTTAGGGTAGTGCATCGGTGTTTGGGTAGTGTAGGGGGTCGTGCTGGGGGTAGTGTTTTAGGGTTTAGGGTAGTACATTGGTGTTTGGGTAGTGAAGGGGGTCATGCAGGGGGTAGTGTTTGAGGGTTTAGGGTAGTGCATTGGTGTTTGGGTAGTTTAGGGGGTCGTGCTGGGGGTAGTGTTTTAGGGTTTAGGGCAGTGCAGTGGTGTTCGGGTAGTTTAGGGGTCGTGCTGGGGGTAGTGTTTTAGGGTTTAGGGTAGAGCAGTGGTGTTCGGGTATAGTAGTGAGTCGTGCTGGGGTAGTGTTTTAGGGTTTAAGGTAGTGCAGCGGTGTTGTAGGGGGTCGTGCTGGGGGTGGTGTTTTAGGGTTTAGGGTAGTGCAGTGGTGTTCGGGCAGTGTAGGGGTTGTGCGGGGTGGTGTTTCAGGGTTTAGGGCAGTGCATTGGTGTTCGGGAAGTGTAGGAGGTCATGCGGGGGTTGTGTTTCAGGGTTTAGGGCAGTGCAGTGGTGTTCGGGCAGTGTAGGGGGTCTTGCTGGGGCTGGTGTTTCAGGGTTTAGGGCAGTGCAGTGGTGTTCGGGCAGTGTACGGGGTCATGCTGGGGCTGGTGTTTGAGGGTTTTAAGCAGTGCAGTGGTGTTCGGGCAGTGTAGAGGGTCTTGCTAGGGCTAGTGTTTCAGGGTTTAGGGCAGTGCAGTGGTGTTCGAGCAGTGTAGGGGGCCGTGCTGGGGCTAGTGTTTCAGGGTTTTGGGCAGTGCAGTGGTGTTCGGGCAGTGTAGGAGATGTGCTGGGGGTAGTGTTTTAGGGTTTAGGGCAGAGCAGTGGTGTTCAGGCAGAGTAGGGGTCGTGCGGGGGTGGTGTTCATGGTATAGGGCAGTGCAGTGGTGTTCGGGCTTTGTAGGGGGTCATGCTGGGGGTGGTGTTTCAGGGATTAGGGCAGTGCAGTGGTGTTTGGGCAGTGTAGGGGGTCGCGCAGGGGGTGGTGTTTCAGGGTTTAGGGCTGTGCAGTGGTGTTCGGGCAGTGTAGGGCGTTGTGCCGGGGCTGGTGTTTTAGGGTTTAGGGCAGAGCAGTGGTGTTAGGGCAGTGTAGGGGGTCGTGTTGGGGCTGGTGTTTTAGGGTTTAGGGCAGAGCAATGTTGTTCGGGCAGTGTAGTGGGTCGTGCTGGGGGTAGTGTTTTAGGGTTTAGGGCAGAGCAGTGGTGTTTGGCAGATTAGCGGTCGTGCTGGGTGTGGTGTTTATGGTTTAGAGCAGTGCAGTGGTGTTTGGGCAGTGTAGGGGGTAGTGCAGGGGTGGTGTTTCAGGGTTTAGGGCAGTGGTGTTTGGGCAATGTAGGGGTTTTTGCTGGGGGTAGTGTTCCAGGGTTTAGGGCAGTACAGTGCTATTCGGCAGTGTTGGGCGGTCGTGCTGGGGCAGGTGTTTCAGGGTTTAGGGCAGTGCACGGTTGTTCAGGCAGTGTAGGGGGTCGTGCTGGGGCTGGTGTTTCAGGGTTTAGGGCAGTGCAGTAGTGTTCGGGCAGTGTAGGGCATCGTGCAGGGGGTGGTGTTTCAGGGTTGAGGGCAGTGGTGTTCGGGCAATGTAGGGGGTCTTGCTGGGGGTGGTGTTTCAGGGTTTAGGGCAGTGCAGTGCTGTTTGGGCAGTGTTGGGCAGTCGTGCTGTCGCTGGTGTTTCAGGGTTTAGGGCAGTGCATTGGTGTTCGGGCAGTATAGGGTGTTTTGTTGGGGCTGGTATTTCAGCGTTTAGGGGGGCTGGTGTTTCAGGGTTTAGGGCAGTGCAGTAGTGTTCTGGCAGTGTAGGGGGTCGTGCTGGGGCTGGTGTTTCAGGTTTTAGTGCAGTGCAGTGGTGTTCGGGCAGTGTAGGGGTTCGTGCTTGGGGTGGTGTTACAGGGTTTAGGGCAGTGCAGTGGTAATCGGGCAGTGTAGGGGGTCATGCTTTGGGTGGTGTTTCTAGGTTTAGGGCAGATCAGTGGTGTTCGAGCAGTGTACGAGGTAGTGCTGGGGTGGTGTTTCAGGGTTTAGGGCAGTGTTGTTCAGGCAGTGTAGGGGGTCTTGCTGGAGGTGGTGTTTCAGGGTTTAGGGCAGTGGTGCTCAGGCAGTGTAGGGGTTCTTGCTGGGGGTGGTGTTTCAGGGTGTAGGGCAGTGCAGTGCTGTTCGGGCAGTGTAGGGGGTCGTGCTGGGGCTGGTGTTTCAGGGTTTAGGGCAATGCAGTGGTGTTCGGGCAGTGTAGGGGATCGTGCTGGGGCTGGTGATTCAGGGTTTAGGGCATTGCAGTATTGTTTTGGCAGTGTAGGGGGTCGTGCTGGGGCTGGAGTTTCAGGGTTTAAGGCAGTGCAGTGGTGTTCGGGCAGTGTAGGGGGTCGTGCTGGGGCTGGTGTTTCAGGGTTTTGGGCAGTGCAGTGGTGTTCGGGCAGTGTAATAGTTCGTGCTGGGGCTGGTGTTTCAGGTTTTAGTGCAGTGCAGTGGTGTTCGGGCAGTGTAGGGGTTCATGCTGGGGTGGTGTTTCAGGGTTTAGGGCAGTGCAGTGGTGTTCGGGCAGTGTAGGGGGTTGTGCTAGGGATGGTGTTTCAGGGGTTTGGGCAGTGCAGTGGTGTTCGGGCAGTGTAGGAGGTCGTGCTGGGGTGGTGTTTCAGGGTTTAGGGCAGTGTTGTTCAGGCAGTGTAGGGGATCTTGCTGGGGGTAGTGTTGCAGGGTTTAGGGCAGTGCAGTGGTGTTCGTGCAGTGCAGGGGGTCATGCTGGTTCTGGTGTTTTAGGGTTTAGGGTTTAGGGCAGTGCAGTGGTGTTCAGGCAGTGTAGGGAGTTTTGCTGGAGCTGGTGTTTTGTGGTTTAGGGCAGTGCAGTAGTGTTCGGGCAGAGTAGGGGGTCGTGCTGGGGCTGGTGTTTCAGGGTTTATGGCAGTGCAGTAGTGTTTTGGCAGTGTAGGGGGTCGTACTGGGGATAGTGTTTTAGTGTGTAGGGCACTGCAGTGGTGTTCAGGCAGTATAGTGGGTCATGCTGAGGTAGTGTTTTAGGGTTTAGGGCAGTGCAGTGGTGTTCAGGCAGTAGAGGGAGTCTTGCTGGGGCTGGTGTTTCCGTGTTTAGGGCAGTGCAGTAGTGTTCGGGCAGTGTAGGGGGTTGTGCTGGGGATAATGTTTTAGGGTTTAGGGCACTGCAGTGGTGTTTGGGCAGTGTAGGGGGTCATGCTGAGGTTGTGTTTTAGGGTTTAGGGCAGTGCAGTAGTGTTCGGGCAGAGTAGGGGGTCATGCTGGGGCTGACATTTCAGGGTTTAGGGCAGTGCACTGGTGTTCAGGCAGTGTAGGGGGTCGTGCTGGGGCTGGTGTTTCAGGGTTTAGGGCAGTGCAGTAGTGTTCGGGCAGTGTAGGGCATCGTGCAGGGGTGGTGTTTCAGGGTTTAGGGCAGTGGTGTTCGGGCAATGTAGGGGGTCTTGCTGGGGGTGGTGTTTCAGTGTTTAGGGCAGTGCAGTGCAGTTTGGGCAGTGTTGGGCAGTCGTGCTGTCGCTGGTGTTTCAGGGTTTAGGGCAGTGCATTGGTGTTCGGGCAGTGTAGGGTGTTTTGTTGGGGCTGGTGTTTCAGCGTTTAGGGGGGCTGGTGTTTCAGGGTTTAGGGCAGTGCAGTAGTGTTCTGGCGGTTTAGGGGGTCATGCTAGGGCTGGTGTTTCAGGTTTTAGTGCAGTGCAGTGGTGTTCGGGCAGTGTAGGGGTTCGTGCTTGGGGTGGTGTTTCAGAGTTTAGGGCAGTGCAGTGGTAATCGGGCAGTGTAGGGGGTCGTGCTGTGGGTGGTGTTTCTGGGTTTAGGGCAGATCAGTGGTGTTCGAGCAGTGTATGAGGTAGTGCTGGGGTGGTGTTTCAGGGTTTAGGGCAGTGTTGTTCAGGCAGTGTAGGGAGTCTTGCTGGAGGTGGTGTTTCAGGGTTTAGGGCAGTGGTGCTCAGGCAATGTAGGGGTTCTTGCTGGGGGTGTTGTTTCAGGGTGTAGGGCAGTGCAGTGCTGTTCGGGCAGTGTAGGGGGTCATGCTGGGGCTGGTGTTTCAGGGTTTAGGGCAATGCAGTGGTGTTCGGGCCGTGTAGGGGGTTGTGCTGGGGCTGGTGTTTCAGGGTTTAGGGCAGTGCAGTAGTGTTTTGGCAGTGTAGGGGGTTGTGCTGGGGCTGGTTTTTCAGGGTTTAAGGCAGTGCAGTAGTGTTCGGGCAGTGTAGGAGGTTGTGCTTGGGATGGTGTTTCAGGGGTTTGGGCAGTGCAGTGGTGTTCGGGCAGTGTAGGAGGTCGTGCTGGGGTGGTGTTTCAGGGTTTTGGGCAGTGTTGTTCAGGCAGTGTAGGGGATCTTGCTGGGGGTAGTGTTGCAGGGTTTAGGGCAGTGTAGTGGTGTTCGTGCAGTGCAGGGGGTCATGCTGGTTCTGGTGTTTTAGGGTTTAGGGCAGTGCAGTGGTGTTCAGGCAGTGTAGGGAGTTTTGCTGGGGCTGGTGTTTCGTGGTTTAGGGCAGTGCAGTAGTGTTCGGGCAGAGTAGGGGGTCGTGCTGGGGCTGGCGTTTCAGGGTTTTTGGCAGTGCAGTAGTGTTTTGGCAGTGTAGTGGGTCGTACTGGGGATAGTGTTTTAGTGTTTAGGGCACTGCAGTGGTGTTCGGGCAGTATTGTGGGTCATGCTGAGGTAGTGTTTTAGGGTTTAGGGCAGTGCAGTGGTGTTCAGGCAGTAGAGGGAGTCTTGCTGGGGCTGGTGTTTCTGGGTTTAGGGCAGTGCAGTAGTGTTCGGGCAGTGTAGTGGGTTGTGCTGGGGATAATGTTTTAGGGTTTAGGGCACTGCAGTGGTGTTTGGGCAGTGTAGGGGGTCATGCTGAGGTTGTGTTTTAGGGTTTAGGGCAGTGCAGTAGTGTTTGGGCAGAGTAGGGGGTCGTGCTGGGGCTGGCGTTTCAGGGTTTAGGGCAGTGCAGTAGTGTTTGGGCAGTGTAGGGGGTCGTACAGGGGATAGTGTTTTAGGGTTTAGGGCACTGCAGTGGTGTTCGGGCAGTGTAGTGGGTCATGCTGAGGTAGTGTTTTAGGGTTTAGGGCAGTGCAGTGGTGTCAGGCAGTATAGGGAGTCTTGCTGGGGCTGGTGTTTCCGGGTTTAGGGCAGTGCAGTAGTGTTCGGGCAGTGTAGGGGGTTGTGCTCGGGATAATGTTTTAGGGTTTAGGGCACTGCAGTGGTGTTTGGGCAGTGTAGGGGGTCATGCTGAGGTTGTGTTTTAGGGTTTAGGGCAGTGCAGTGGTGTTTGTGTAGTGTGCAGCGCATGCGCTGCGTCTCTAAGCTAGACATAAAAAGCATTGCACCAAGATGGCTGCCAACACTTCCTGGATTGAAGTGTTGGCAGCCAATTAGAGCCAAGCTCTGTTAGGTCCCGCCCAGATATATAAAGATTTATTTCCTTTAATATTTCGAAAACTACTGAACGGATTAACACCATTTAAAAGAATGGTCCCTTTGTGAACCAAGCACTACCTTTTTGCCAAATTTGGTGTAATTCCGTTCAGCAGTTTCAACTGTAACCATGTCTAAAGTTTACTATGGGAAATACTTAAGCGTTTGGTCTCATACCTGAGGACGCTGGACATTTCGTCTGCCCTGTGGTCCTGGGCTTGGTGTTGTGGACCTGCACCTGCTGACATCTCCACTCCTCGCCGTACCCGCTTCGCGGGTGCCGCTTCGCGGGTGCCGCTTCGCGGGTGCCGCTTCGTGCAGCCCGTGCACGGCCCCTGACACCTGGCCTGCGCACCCTGTGAGCCACGCCTCCAGATCGGCATCTGGTTAAAAGGAGCAGCCTTTCGTGACTCTTGTGGGATACTTTAGCGTTTGGTCTCATACCTGAGGACGCTGCACATTTCGTCTGTCCTGTGGTCCTGGGCTTGGTGTTGTGAACCTGCACCTGCTGACATCTCCACTCCTCGCCGCACCCGCTTCGCGGGTGCCGCTTCGTGCAGCCTGTGGTGACGCTGCGAGGCGGTTGGCAGATTTAATCTGGGGAGGTGCATCGCGCAGCAGGGACTCAATCTCCCAGGAGTCCCTGCACGGCCCCTGATACCTGGCCTGCGCACCCTGTGAGCCACGCCCCCAGTCCTGCATATCCTAAATTTCAGTGGATCTCTCTCACGCCTCGCGGGACCCGAGCGGGACGCGCCGGGAGAAGCCCGGGACAAGGGCGGGGCCGTCTGTGGCCGTCCGGGGCCGGAGGAGGCCGGGCTGGGCCATCCCCCTAAGTCGCCCAGGCAAGGTTCAGGGACGTGGTGTGTAATATCAGGTGCCCTTTATCTCTCCCTGTGCGACACATTTAGGTTACCCCCTTTATTCCTCTAAGTAGCGCGTTGCTTTAATTCTGTGACATTTGACCATCTCTAAATGCCGATGGCAACTCGCTTGAATAAAGTACGAAGAGGAGGGGGTGACTGTGTGAGTGGCTCCATGGACCAATTCATAACACGTGCCTTTTCTATTGTAGAAAAAGAGATTGTCCGGACGGAGCGCGAACTCTCTCGGGAATCTATTACCAATAAACGCTCATCCCTGGGCAAACTGGCACTAGCTCCATCTCCCGTTCATGCTCTTGTTCCCTTGATTACTGATTCTTCACCTTATAATGAGCAACGAGTAAATAGAATTAGAGCAAGCCTAGATAGACTGTCTCTAATTGCCCAGAGTGGTACTAACCTAACTGAATCAGATTGTCCTCCAACACTTCAGTTACCCCATCCAGTAGTTACGACTCCTCCTGTGTCCCAGGCCCCTGATACTCTATTCCCACAGCCTGACCCTCAAGTACAGGTAGAGGGGGGAGCTGCCGCAGCTAAAAGGAAACGTGTTATCAGCCCTCGCAGGGGGAATTTGATCAAACCCCATAACAAGCTAAGGAAGAAAAATCTCCACAAGGTGGTCGTACCGGGGAAGAGCTCTGGGGTGGGGCTAGATTCCTCAAATAACCAGCAAGCAGTAGCTGGAGCAGATATTCTCCCTCAACAGTTGATTTTAGATCCAAATTTGGCCCCGCACTTGGGTGTGTCCTTGGAGAATTTCTTGCTTCCGAAGTTTGAATGCTTAGTGAAATCATTATTACTTCCAGTCACAGACCAGCTAAAGAAACTGTCCGAGCGGGTGGATGCTTTTGAACAAACAGTCCTCGACCACTTTTTCTCGGTAAAATCTCTGATTAAACTCAATTCTAAACTCAGAGAGGATGGGCAACCCCCTTACTTGCTATCTGGGCCCCCTGCAAAGAGTCCGGGTTTAACACCACCCATAGCGGGGAAGATACAGGTTGTAACCAGGGAAAGCATGTTGTGTGAACCCACCTTGTATCTAGAGGGGGGGAGGGAGGAACCAGGGACTTCAACTGTGGTTAACAGAACACAGCCCAAAATTACTGGTAATTTAAAAAAATCTTCCAAATCTGCCATCAAGCCCACAGATCACGCAAAACAGGGAACTATAGCTTTGGCCAAGAACATCAATACTCCTTGTAGCGCTTCTGCTGGCGGGTCATGTCCCACACTCCCAATTTCTTCTTCCTCTACCCCAGCACCTAAGGTTCAGGAAATTGGAGTGAAAGAGATTTTAACTGCACCATACCCGAGTCTTCCCCCTGGTTGCCAACCATTTGTGGTGGTTCTTACTGGGGTCCCCCCATTAAACCCAGGCAACAAAGAATCTTATACTGAGCTAAAAAATAAAACAATGTTTTGGCTAAGAGAAAATAGACCTCTACCTGATAACATCGACGGCCAGGTTATTCATGTAAGACGGGTTGGATGGGTGGGCAATAGGCCAAAGAATCAAAAGGGAGATTGTATTGTAGTCAACTTTAGAGACCCGAGAGCAGTTAGGCATATTTGTAGCCAGGAGTCCGACCATGCCCTATCTGCCATTAGCACTTGTGATCTTGGCTACTTTTATCGGCCTCCACCACCGCACTGGCCTGTTAGGCAGACTTATAGAGAGGGGAGGGACTGTTGGCACCCCCGCTATACTATTCTTGACCCCATTTTCATGTCTCGGAACCCCGGCCCCGCTCATATTTACCATGGCAGGATTATTGACGTGATGATCATGGAGCGGTCAACTTGAATTCTCTGGGGACCGCTGGGGCTATATACAGCGACTTGAGTGTAGCAGTATATACTGAGCCTCTTTGTGTCAGCGATCCTTCTCCGTCTCCCTTTTTGACCCCTTTGCACAGCAGTCAGAATGGAATAGCCCCTATTGGGACCAGCACTGTCCTAAACGGAATCGAGTCGGCAACAACTGATGCTGGAAGTATCTCCATTCCAACCAGTCCGAACCTCGATTCCCTTCTATTCCATGAAGTGCGCACCGCTAACACTGAGAACCTTAAGGTGATCAGCTGGAATGTGGCGGGCATAAGCCGTAACTTAGAGCTGGCTTATTGGAATTCTCTCATTGAATCCTTTGATATTTGTGCCTTTCAGGAGACTTGGTCCATAGAACCTCGGCACAAAGTGGGTTATATGACCTTTTATGTTGCTGCAAGTATTTCTACTACGGGAAGGGGGCGCCCGTTAGGTGGGTTACTTATCTGGGTGAGACTTTTCTCGGGTTTACACGTGAAGCAGCATAAGACTAACACGCCTGACCTAATGAGACTGTCTATGAGGGGTTCTCGCAGTGGCAGCCCCCTGGAGATCTTCAATATCTATACTAGAGGTCCAAAAGGAGGTCTGCCTTCCCCGACACTAGTGGCCCTGGAGGATGGGCTAAGGGAGTGCAACCCGAACTCATACATCCTAGTCATGGGGGATTTTAACTGTACGTATGAGCCACTTGCAGGGGATGATGTCCTAGACACCCTAGGCGAGGACACCCAAAGAGGTATTCCACCTCTTAATATAAGTCCAATTAAGAGATGGTCCCAACGTGCAATCCAACTAAATGCACTCACTTTGGAGTTTGGCCTAAGGGCGACCAATGGGAGATCCATCTCTGACCAGAAAGGGGCACATACCTATAATAGGATTGGACATACATCTAGGATAGATTATATCCTTTTAGATTTCCGTCTTTGGTCCCACTTGGTAGACATGGAGGTTGTTGCATCCACGGATAGCGACCATAATCTGCTCTCTTTGAGTCTTACTCCCCTATGGTGCAAGAATATTAGCCGTGTAATCCCTCCTGTCACAAGGATGACCGGAGAAGTCTGCCCTTCAAATTGTGGGAGGTGGTTAAAATGGGACAAGTTTATCCTCGACGAGGAGAAGGTCATGGGCATAAGGGCAATTATGTCAAATATTACACCAAGGCCGCTACATTAAATGCTGACGAGGTTTCCTCCTTGTTTAGTAGTACCACTAGATTAAAAGGGGACCTTTTTTCCATACCCACTCGAGTGGATGGCGTTCGTAGGGAGCCCCGCCCAAAGGGTAATCCTGGCTGGTACTCCGCCCCCTGTCGGGAAGCAAAGCGAGAACTAATCACGGCAGTGAAGATAGGGGATGGAGGATTAGTATCGGTTGCGCGGAAGAAGTATAGGTCAGTCCAACAGGTCGCCAAGAAAGTCTGGGAGGACAAGTTTTGGAGTGACTTGAAAACAGCAAGCACAGAGAAAAATTCTAGGGGTTTTTGGCACCTAATCAGAGCTAAACACAGGCCCATAGATTCGTTCATTACCTGTAACATCCCCGAGGAATCCTGGTTTGAGCATTTTTCTTCCCTCTATACTGTGAACATGGAGGATGAACCAGATTGTTTTTTTCCACCCTCTTCTGGTTGTCTTGACCCAGGGGTGGAAGTCCCTTTTACAGCTAGGGAAGTTGAACATTCTATTAAATCCCTTGTGCCGATGAAAGCTGCAGGGCCGGATGATTTGCCTGGGGACCTTTTTCGTCTTAATCCAGGAGAGTGGGGGGTTCTTATTGCTTCCCTGCTTAATGCATCTAGGCAAGGAGCTTCACTCCCAGAGTCGTGGATGGGTGCAGAGGTCATCCCGATCTTCAAAAAAGGGTCTCGGGATGACCCATCTAATTATCGCCCCATAAGCTTGATAGACTCGTCTCAAAAAGTGGCAGGGAAAGTAATTTTGAGTAGGGTTCTCCAATGGGCTGAAGAGAATAAAATATTATCTGACTTTCAAGCCGGCTTCAGGGCTGGTACAGGGACCATCGAACAGTCATTTCGACTGTTAATGATCTATTGGAAGGTGGTAGTTATAGGCAAAGGCAGTCTGTATTTGGCATTTATCGACCTGCGGACTGCCTTTGACCTAGTACCCCGGGAGCGTCTGTGGCGGGTTTTGGTAAAATTAGGTATGCCCTCATACCTACTGTGCGTAATAATAAAACTTCACGAGAATAACTATGCGCAGGTGAGGTGGGGAACCCAGGGTCAAAGGACCGCTCGCATCAAAGTCAATAGAGGTGTGCGCCAGGGGTGCGTCCTCGCACCCACACTCTTCTCACTTTATATAAATGGAGTTGTGGACCACCTCCTTAAAATTCAAGCTGATTCACCATCATTGGCAGGGAGGAAGATACCAACCCTGTTATTTGCCGATGACACCCTGCTAATCTCCAAGACCCCGGTTGGCCTTCAGAGTCTCTTGGATGGCTTTGACCAATTCTGTAAGTCAACAGGTCTAAAGATTAATACTGATAAGACCAAGTTTCTTGTCTTGAACCCTCCTAAAAAACTTGGTCGACTCCCAGTGCTTAATACGGCTCCCTTGGAAAGGGTCAAGGAATTTGACTATTTGGGCATACGCCTCCTTGACACCATGAAGTGGGACAGTCATCTCCTTAAAATGATCTTAAGCCACAAAAGGGTGGTGGGTGCTCTTCTGAAGGAGCAGAAAGCATCCTCTATGAAACCTATCGCCCCGGTGCTTGATATTTATGCTGCCAGAGCCGTCAGCACGGCACTTTACGGAGCAGAGTTATGGGGTGCCCACAATATGAGTCAGTTGGTGTGCTCAGAGAACAACTTTCTGAGGGACTTGATGTCCCTTCCCAAGAGCACTCCTACTCTCCCCCTTCTGCTGGACATGGGGTGCCGTCCCATCCAGGATCAGGCTAGGCTGCGCCCTCTTCTATTGTGGGCCCACCTGTGGAGGGTCCCGGAACTGGCCAGTTATGCTGAAGGCCTAAAGGAGATTTTAGGCTTGTCTGGATGGGCAAAAATAAGGTGGTTAAGGGATGTGAAAAGTTTGCTGACCGAGCTTGGCCTTGAAGGGGCTTGGCATTCTCGTTCTGCCCCTCCGACATCAGCTTTGAAGAACTTATATTGGTCTTGGGCAACAAGCAAAAGAAATACTGATCCCAGTTTGTGTCATGCCTCTAGGGATTTCCTGCTTGTGAAGGACGTGGCACTGCGGGAACACTACTTGGACCTTATTACAATTCCCAGGGACAGAGCTTTGTTTTTTAAATTTAGAGTTGGTGTGCTGCCGGTGAGATCATTGACCGCCCGGTGGAAACCACCGGCCCAAACTACACCTTACTGTCCCTTTTGACCATTGGAGATAGAATCGATCTCTAATTTTTTGTTTGTATGCCCAGCATATAAAGCGCCCCGCTCCAGGTGGCTTAAACCACTGTGTAGGGAGCTGGGCACTCGACAATGTAGCGTGGCCCTGCGAATTTTAAGTTCAGATACTCGGCTGCTTTTTGTTTGTGGCTTAGCCAAATACTTAAGCTGGGCATGGCGTATTAGGACAAAATGGCTTTTACTAATTGTTTAATTATGGTCTCTGTGATTTGACCTTTTTAGCTATTTATTGTCTATGTTTTTATAGATTTTAATTCTGTAATGTATCTTACTTCTGTAAAGCTTTTAAAGATATTTTTTGTATCGAAATAAAGCCACTTTGACTGACTAACTGACTATGGGAAATTGATTTTTTGACCTCTATTTTTTGAATTTCTCAGGAACTACTGAACGGATTTACACCATTTAAATAAAGGTCTCTTTCTGAACCAAGGGCTACCTTTTTTCCAAATTTTGAACGGATTAACACCATTTAAAAGAATGGTCCCTTTGTGTACCAAGCACAACTTTTTTTCCAAATTTGGTGTAATTCCGTTCAGCAGTTCGGGCTAAAGTTTCCTATGGGAAATAACATGGAGAAAACATGATTTGGGACCCCCCTTTTTCCTCAGCCCCCACTTGTCGAATCACCCTGAAACTTTCAGGATAGATGCTGACCGGAGCAGGCCACAAGTTTTGAAAATTTCACGATGATTCGCCAACCAGCGCCAAAGTTATTGGAAAAGAAAAACGCTTTTCCTATGGAAACTAGGTCCTAACTATAACTATCTACTGGCGACCGCCAGTAGATAATACATATATATATATATATATATTCACTAAAAAACATAGGTTTCAGGTATGTTATAGTTAGAAATTAGCATTTAAAAAACCATAGAAATTAACTGAAAAAACCATAGGATTCAGGAACGTTATAGTTAGTTGGACATTTCACTTGCACAAAACCATAGAAAGTCAGGCGTTATAATTAGTTCAGCTAACTATAACTCGCCCCCCTGCAATGCACTGCTGATGACGTCACATATTACATCATTCATGACATGGTCAGTGACATCACTGATGACATCACTGATGACATCTCAAATTACATCTCTGATGACGTGTCGCGCCAGCCCTGTCCAACAGCAGAACCCCTTTAGATCCAAACAGACTCTTCCACTCTCTCACCGGAAGTGAAACGCGGACACTTTCACAATACAACAGCCGGGAATGTACTTTTCGGTAAAAGAAACACATTCCTTCCTCCTAATTTATCAAGTAAACGACTCCTTGAAGAACAGGGGCCAGCTTCGATCGGTAAACAGTCGTTACAATGACTTTTTTACTTTGCGATACCATTACAACGCATGCATTACCACGCATGTATTGTACATCGCAAAGTCATTACTACGCATTTTTTTAGAACTCATGGTCATTTACCACGCATGCCTTTACAACGAATTTTGTTGTAAAGGTATGTATGCTAAATGACCATGAGTTATAAAAAAATGTAGACGATCCACGTTGTTTTAAGGAAACAGAGGCTGTTCTGTTTCCTCACAATGATGTGCACCACCCCTCAGAGACGATATGAAGCAGGAACCACGAGGAGAGAGGAACCACGAGGAGTGAGAGGTAAGGGGGATTGGGCATGGGGTGGTGGTTACTTTTCTAGGGTTTAGAGTAGTGCAGTGGTGTTTGGGTAGTGTAGGGGGACGTGTCGAGGGTTGTGTTTTAGTGCTTAGGGTAGTGCAGTGGTTTTTGTGTAGTGTAGGGGGTTGTGTTTTAGGGATTAGGGTACTGCAGCGGACTTTGGATAGTGTAGGGGGCCGTGCGGGGGTTGTGTTTTAGGGTTTAGGGTAGGGCAGCGGACTCTGGGTAGTGTAGGGGGTCGTGCTGGGGATAGTGTTTTAGGGTTTAGGGCAGGGCAGCGGTCTTTGGGTAGTGTAGGGGTCGTGCAGGGGGTAGTCTTTTAGGGTTTAGGGTAGTGCAGCGGTCTTTAAGTAGCGTAGGGGGTCGTGCGGGGGTAGTGTTTTTTAGGGTTTAGGAAGAGCAGCGGTGTTTGTGTAGTGTAGTGGGCCATGTTTAACGGTTTAGAATACAGCAGTGGTCTTTGGGTAGTGTAGGGGGTCATGCGGGGGGTAGTGTTTTAGGGTTTAGGGTAGGGCAGCGGTCTTTAGGTAGTATAGGGGGTCATGCTGGGGTAGTGTTTTAGGGTTTAGGGTACGGCAGCGATCTTTGGGTAGTGTAGGATGTCATGCTGGGGGTAGTGTTTTAGGGTTACAGTGGTGCAGCTGTCTTTGGGTAGTGTAGGGGGTCGTGCAGGGGTAGTGTTTAAGGGTTTAGGTTAGTGCATCAGTCTTTGGGTAGTGTAGGGGGTCGTGCTGGGGTAGTGTTTTATGGTTTAGTGTAGTGCAGTGGTGATTGGGTAGTGTAGGGGTCGTGCTGGGGGTAGTGTTTTAGGGTTTAGGGTAGTGTATTGGTTTTTGTGTAGTGAAGGGGGTCGTGCTGGGGTTAGTATTTTATGGTTTAGGTTAGTGCATTGGTGTTTCGGTAGTGTAGGGGGTCATGCTGTGGGTAGTGTTTTAGGGTTTAGGGCAGTGCAGTGGTGTTCGGGCAGTGTAGGGGGTCGTGCTGGGGCTGACGTTTCAGAGTTTAGGGCAGTGCAGTGGTGTTCGGGCAGTGTAGGGGGTCATGCTGAGGATAGTGTTTTAGGGTTTAGGGCAGTGTAGTGGTGTTCGTGGAGTGTAGGGGTTGTGCTGGGGTAGTGTTTTACGGTTTAGGGCAGTGCAGTGGTGTTTGTGTAGTGAAGGGGGTCCTGCTGGGGGTAGTAGTTTATGGTTTAGGTTAGTGCATTGGTGTTTGGGTAGTGTAGGGGGTCGTGCTGTGGGTAGTGTTTTAGGGTTTAGGGCAGTGCAGTGGTGTTCGGGCAGTGTAGGGGGTCGTGCTGGGGCTGGCGTTTCAGGGTTTAGGGCAGTGTAGTGGTGTTCGTGGAGTGTAGGGGTTGTGCTGGGGTAGTGTTTTACGGTTTAGGGCAGTGCAGTGGTGTTTGTGTAGTGAAAGGGGTCCTGCTGGGGGTAGTAGTTTATGGTTTAGGTTAGTGCATTGGTGTTTGGGTAGTGTAGGGGGTCGTGCTGTGGGTAGTGTTTTAGGGTTTAGGGCAGTGCAGTGGTGTTCGGGCAGTGTAGGGGGTCGTGCTGGGGCTGGCGTTTCAGGGTTTAGGGCAGTGCAGTGGTGTTCGGGCAGTGTAGGGGGTCATGCTAGGGATAGTATTTTAGGGTTTAGGGCACTGCAGTGGTGTTCGGGCAGTGTATGGGGTCATGCTGCAGATAGTGTTTTAGGGTTTAGGGCAGTGCAGTGGTGTTCGTGGAGTGTAGGGGTAGTGCTGGGGTAGTGTTTTAGGGTTTAGGGCAGTGCAGTGGTGTTTATGTAGTGTGCAGCGCATGCGCTGCATCGCTAATCTAGACATAAAAAGCATTGCACCAAGATGGCTACCAACACTTCCTGGATTGAAGTGTTGGCAGCCAATTAGAGCCAAGCATGTGCTTGTGTAATTAGGTCCCGCCCAGATATATAAAGATTTATTTCCTTTAATATTTCGAAAACTACTGAACGGATTAACACCATTTAAAATAATGGTCCCTTTGTGTACCAAGCACTACCTTTTTTCCAAATTTGGTGTAATTCCGTTCAGCAGTTCGGGCTAAAGTTTCCTATGGGAAATAACATGGAGAAAACATGTTTTGGGACCCCCATTTTTTCTCAGCCCCCACTTGTCGAAGCACCCTGAAACTTTCAGGATAGATGCTGACTGGACCAGGCCACAAGGTTTGAAAATGTCACGAAGATTCGCCAACCAGCGCCAAAGTTATTGGAATAGAAAAACGCTTTTCCTATGGAAACTAGGTCCTAACTATAACTATCTACTGGCGACCGCCAGTAGATAATACATATATATACATATATTCACTAAAAAAACATAGGTTTCAGGCACGTTATAGTTAGATATTAGCATTTAAAAAACCATAGAAATTGACTGAAAAAAGCATAGGATTCAGGAACGTTATAGTTAGTTGGACATTTCACTTGCACAAAACTATATAAAGTCAGGCATTATAGTTAGTTCAGATAACTATAACTCACGCCCCCGCAATGCACTGCTGATGACGTCACATATTACATCATTCATGACATGGTCAGTGACATCACTGATGACATCACTGATGACATCTCAAATTACATCTCTGATGACGTGTCGCGCCAGCCCTGTCCAACAGCAGAACCCCTTTAGATCCAAACAGACTCTTCCACTCTCTCACCGGAAGTGAAACGCGGACACTTTCACAATACAACAGCCGGGAATGCACTTTTCGGTAAAAGAAACACATTCCTTCCTCCTAATTTATCAAGTAAATGACTCACTGAAGAACAGGGCCCAGCTTTGATCGGTAAACAGTCATTACAATGACTTTTTTACTTCGCGATACCATTACAACGCATGCATTACCACGCATGTATTGTACATCGCAAAGTCATTACTATGCATTTTTTTAGAACGCATGGTCATTTACCACGCATGCCTTTACAACGAATTTTGTTGTAAAGGTATGTATGGTAAATGACCCTGAGTTCTAAAAAACTGTAGATGATCCACGTCGTTGTAAGGAAACAGAGGCTGTTCTGTTTCCTCACAACGACGTGCACCGCCGATCAGACACGACATGAAGCAGGAACCACGAGGAGAGAGGAACCACAAGGACTGAGAGGTAACGGGGATTGGGCATGGGGTGGTGGTTACTTTTCTAGGGTTTAGAGTAGTGCAGTGCTGTTTGGGTAGTGTAGGGGGTCGTGCCGAGGGTAGTGTTTTAGTGTTTAGGGGAGTGCAGTGGTGTTTGTGTAGTGTAGGGGGTCGTGTTTTAGGGTTTAGGGTACTGCAGCGGTCTTTGGGTAGTGTAGGGGGTCGTGCAGGGGTAGTGTTTTAGGGTTTAGGGTAGGGCAGCGGACTCTGGGTAGTTTAGGGGTCATGCTGGGGATAGTGTTTTAGGGTTTAGGGTAGGGCAGTGGTTTTTGGGTAGTGTACGGGGTCGTGCGGGGTGTAGTCTTTTAGGTTTTAGGGTAGTGCAGCGGTCTTTAAGTAGCGTAGGGGGTCTAGCGGGGCTAGTGTTTTAGGGTTTAGGAAGAGCAGCGGTGTTTGTGTACTGTAGGGGGTCATGTTTTAGGGTTTAGGATACCGTAGCATTCTTTGGGTAGTGCAGGAGGTCATGCGGGGTGTAGTGGTTTAGGGTTTAGGGTAAGGCAGCGGTATTTAGGTAGTGTAGGGGGTCATGCTGGGGTAGTGTTTTAGGGTATAGGGTAGGGCAGCGGTCTTTGGGTAGTGTAGGGGGTTGTGCTGGGGGTAGTGTTTTAGGGTTACGGTGGTGCAGATGTCTTTGGGTAGTGTAGGGGGTCGTGCGGGGGTAGTGTTTTAAGGTTTAGGTTAGTGCTGTGGTCTTTGGGTACTGTAGGGGGTCGTGCTGGGGTAGCATTTTACAGTTTAGTGTAGTGCAGCAGTGTTTGGGTAGTGTAGGGGACGTGCTGGGGGTAGTGTTTTAGGGTTTAGGGTAGTGCGTTGGTGTTTGTGTAGTGAAGGGGTCATGCTGGGGGTAGTATTTTAGGGTTTAGGTTAGTGCATTGGTGTTTGGGTAGTGTAGGGGGTTGTGCTGTGGGTAGTGTTTTAGGGTTTAGGGCAGTGCAGTGGTGTTTGGGTAATGTAGGGGGTCGTGTTGGGGTAGGGTTTTAGGGTTTAGGGTAGAGCAGTGGTGTTCGGGTAATGTAGGGGGTCGTGGTGGGGTAGTGTTTTAGGGTTTAGGGTAGAGCAGTAGTGTTCGGGTAGTGTAGGGGGTGGTGCTAGGAGTAGTGTTTTAAGGTTTAGGGTAGTGCAGTGATGTTCTGGTTTTATAGGGAGTCGTGCTGGGGGTGGTGATTTAGGGGTTAGGGTAGTGCAGTGGTGTTCGGTCAATGTAGGGGGTCGTGCGGGGGTGGTGTTTCAGGGTTTAGGGCAGTGAATTGGTGTTTGGGCAGTGTAGGGGGTCGTGCGGGGGTGGTGTTTCAGGGTTTAGGTCAGTGCAGTGATGTTCAGGGAGTGTAGGGGGTCGTGCTGGGACTGGTGTTTAAGGGTTTAGGGCAGTGCAGTGGTGTTCGGGCAGTGTAGGGGGTCGTGCTGGGGCTGGTGTTTCAGGGTTTTAGGCAGTGCAGTGGTGTTCGGGCAGTGTATGGGATGTGCTGGGGTAGTGTTTTAGGGTTTAGGGCAGAGCAGTGGTGTTCGGAAAGAGTAGGGATCATGCAGGGGGTGGTGTTTAGGGTTTAGGGCAGTGCAGTGGTGTTCGGGCAGTAAAGGGGGTCATGCTGGGGGTGGTGTTTCAAGGTTTAGGGCAGTGCACTGGTGTTTGGGTAGTGTAGGGGGTCATGCTGAGAGTAGTGTTTTAGGGTTTAGGGTAGTGCATTGGTGTTTGTGTAGTTAAGGGAGTCGTGCTGAGGGTAGTGTTTTAGGGTTTAGGGAAGTGCATTGGTGTTTGGGTAGTGTAGGGGGTCGTGCTGTGGGTAGGATTTTAGCGTTTAGGGCAGTGCAGTGGCGTTTGGGTAGTGTAGGGGGTTGTGTTTTTGGGTTTAGGGTAGTGCAGTGGTGTTTGGGTAGTGTAGGGGGTCGTGCTGGGGGTAGTGTTTTAGGGTTTAGGGTAGAGCAGTGGTGTTCGGGCAGTGTAGGGGGTCATGCTGGGGGTGTTTTTTACGGTTTAGAGTAGTGCAGTGGTGTTTGGGCAGTATAGGGGGTTGTGCGGGGTGGTGTTTCAGGGTTTAGTGCAGTGAAGTTGTGTTCAGGCAGTGTAGGGGGTCGTGCGGGGGGTGGTGTTTCAGGGTTTAGGGTAGCGCAGTGGTGTTCGGGCATTGTAGGGGGTCATGCTGGGGCTGGTGTTTCAGGGTTTTGGGCAATGCAGTGGTGTTCGGGCAGTGTAGGGGACCGTGCTGGGGCTAGGGTTTCAGAGTTTTGGGCAGTGCAGTTGTGTTCGGGCAGAGTAGGGAATGTGTTGGGGGACGTCTTTAGGGTTCAGGGCAGTGCAGTGGTGTTCGGGCAGAGTAGAGGTCGTGCTGGGCGTGGTGTTTAGGGTTTAGGGCAGTGCAGCGGTGTTTGGGTAGTGTAGGGGGTCATGCTGAGGGTAGTGTTTTAGAGATTAGGGTAGTGCATTGGTGTTTGTGTAGTGCAGGGGGTTGTGCTGGCGGTAGTGTTTTAGGGTTTAGGGTAGTGCATTGGTGTTTGGGTAGTGTAGGGGGTCGTGCTGGAGATAGTGTTTTAGGGTTTAGGGCAGTGCAGTGGTGTTTGGGTAGTGTAGGGGGTCGTGCTGGGGATAGTGTTTGAGTGTTTAGGGCAGTGCAGTGGTGTTTGGTAGTATAAGGGGTCAAGCTGGGGGTAGTGTTTTAGGGTTTAGGGTAGAGCAGTGGTTTTCGGATAGTGTAGGGGGTCATGCTGGGGGTAGTGTTTTAGGGTTTAGGGTAGTGTATTGGTTTTTGTGTAGTGAAGGGGGTCGTGCTGGGGTTAGTATTTTATGGTTTAGGTTAGTGCATTGGTGTTTCGGTAGTGTAGGGGGTCATGCTGTGGGTAGTGTTTTAGGGTTTAGGGCAGTGCAGTGGTGTTCGGGCAGTGTAGGGGGTCGTGCTGGGGCTGGCGTTTCAGAGTTTAGGGCAGTGCAGTGGTGTTCGGGCAGTGTAGGGGGTCATGCTGAGGATAGTGTTTTAGGGTTTAGGGCAGTGTAGTGGTGTTCGTGGAGTGTAGGGGTTGTGCTGGGGTAGTGTTTTACGGTTTAGGGCAGTGCAGTGGTGTTTGTGTAGTGAAGGGGGTCCTGCTGGGGGTAGTAGTTTATGGTTTAGGTTAGTGCATTGGTGTTTGGGTAGTGTAGGGGGTCGTGCTGTGGGCAGTGTTTTAGGGTTTAGGGCAGTGCAGTGGTGTTCGGGCAGTGTAGGGGGTCGTGCTGGGGCTGGCGTTTCAGGGTTTAGGGCAGTGCAGTGGTGTTCGGGCAGTGTAGGGGGTCATGCTAGGGATAGTATTTTAGGGTTTAGGGCACTGCAGTGGTGTTCGGGCAGTGTATGGGGTCATGCTGCAGATAGTGTTTTAGGGTTTAGGGCAGTGCAGTGGTGTTCGTGGAGTGTAGGGGTAGTGCTGGGGTAGTGTTTTAGGGTTTAGGGCAGTGCAGTGGTGTTTATGTAGTGTGCAGCGCATGCGCTGCATCGCTAATCTAGACATAAAAAGCATTGCACCAAGATGGCTACCAACACTTCCTGGATTGAAGTGTTGGCAGCCAATTAGAGCCAAGCATGTTCTTGTGTAATTAGGTCCCGCCCAGATATATAAAGATTTATTTCCTTTAATATTTCGAAAACTACTGAACGGATTAACACCATTTAAAATAATGGTCCCTTTGTGTACCAAGCACTACGGGGTATGGGGTCGTGCTGGTGGTAGTGTTTTACTGTTTAGGGTAGTGCAGTGATGTTTGTGTAGTGTAGGGGGTCGTGCTTGGAGTAGATTTAGGGTTTAGGGTAGTGCAGTGGTGTTTGTATAGTGTAGGGGGTAATGCTGGGGGTAGTGTATTAGGGTTAAGGGTAGTGCAGTGGTGTTTGGGTAGTGCAGGGGATAGTGCTTGAGTAGTGTTTTAGGGTTTAGGGTAGTGCAGAGGTGTTGGTGTAGTGTAGGGGGTCATGCTGGGGGTAGTGTTTTAGGGTTTTGGGTAGTGCAGTGGTGTTTGGGTAGTGTAGTGGGTCGTGCTGGGGTTGATTTAGGGTTTAGGGTAGTGCCGTGGTGTTTGGGAAGTGTAGGGGGTCGTGTTGGGGTTGATTTAGGGTTAGGGCGGTTCATTGGTGTTTGGGTAGTGTAGGGGGTCGTGCTGGGGTAGAGTTAGGGTTAAGGGTGTGCAGTAGTGTTTGGATAGTGTAGGGGTACTGTTGGGGGCAGTGTTTTAGGGTTTAGGGTAGTGCAGTGGTGTTTGGGTAGTGTAGGAGGTACTGCTGGGACTAGTGTTTTAGGGTTTATGGTAGTGCAGTAGTGTTTGGGTAGTGTAGGGGGTACTGCTGGGGGTAGTGTTTTAGGGTTTAGGGTAGTGCAGTGGTGTTTAGGTAGTGTAGGGGTTCATGCTGGGGTAGTGTTTTAGGGTTTAGGGTAGTGCAGTTTTGTTTGTGTAGTGTAGGGGTAGTGTTTTAGGGTTTAGGGTAATTCAGTGGTGTTTATGTAGTGTAGGGGGTCGTGCTGGGGTAGAGTTAGGGTTAAGGGTGTGCAGTAGTGTTTGGGTAGTGTAGGGGTTCTGCTGGGGGTATTTTTTTAGAGTTTAGGGTAGTGCAGTGGTGTTTGGGTAGTGTTGGAGGTACTGCTGGGACTAGTGTTTTAGGGTTTATGGTAGTGCAGTAGTGTTTGGGTAGTGTAGGGGGTACTGCTGGGGCAGGTGTTTTAGGGTTTAGGGCAGTACAGTGGTGTTTGGGCAGTGTAGGGGTTTGTGCTGGGGCTGGTATTTCAGGGTTTAGGACAGTGCCGGGGTGTTCGGGCAGTGTAGGGGGTCGTGCTGGGGGTGGTGTTTCAGGCTTTAGGGCAGTGCAGTGGTTTTCGGGCAGTGTAGGGGGTCGTGCTGGGGGTGGTGTTTCAGGGTTTAGGGCAGTGCAGTGGTGTTTGGTCAGTGTAGAGGGTTGTGCTGGTGGTGGTGTTTCAGGGTTTAGGGCACTGCAGTTCATTTTGAGCAGTGTAGGGGGTCGTGCGGGGGCTGGTGTTTCAGGGTTTAGGGCAGTGCAGCGGTGTTTGGGTAGTGTAGGGGGTCGTGCTGAGGGTAGTGTTTTAGGGTTTAGGGTAGTGCATTGGTGTTTGTGTAGTGAAGGGGGTCATGCTGTGGGTATAGTTTTAGGGTTCAGGATAGTGCAGTGGTGTTCGGGCAGTGTAGGGGGTCGTGCTGAGGCTAGTGTTTCAGGGTTTTGGGCAGTGCAGTGGTGTTCGAGCAGTGTAGGGGATGTGCTGTGGGTAGTGTTTTTGGGTTTAAGGCAGAGCAGTGGTGTTCAGGCAGAGTAGGGGTCGTGCTGGGGGTGGTGTTTAGGGTTTAGGGCAATGCATTGGTGTTCGGGCAGTGTAGGGTATCATGCTGGGGGTGGTGTTTCAGGGTTTAGGGCAGTACCATGGTGTTCAGGCAGTATAAGGGGTCTTGCAGGGGGTGGTGTTTCAGAGTTTACGGCAGTGCAGTGGTGTTCGGGCAGTGTAGGGGGTGGTGTAGGGGGTGGTGTTTCAGGGATTAGGGCAGTGCAGTGGTGTTTGGGCAGTGTAGGGGTTCGTGCAGGGGATGGTGTTTCAGGGTTTAGGCCAGTGGTGTTTAGGCAGTTTAGGGGATCTTGCTGAGGTTGGTGTTTCAGGGTTTAGGGCAGTGCAGTGATGTTTGGGCAGTGTAGGAGGTCGTGCTGGGGCTGGTGTTTCAGGGTTTAGGGCAGTGCAGTCGTGTTCGTGCAGTGTAGAGGTTCGTGCTGGGGTTGGTGTTTCCAGGTTTAGGGCAGTGCAGTGGTGTTCAGGCAGTGTAGGGATTCGTGCTGGGGCAGGTGTTTCAGGGTTTAGGGCAGTGCAGTGGTGTTTGGGCAGTGTAGGGGTTTGTGCTGGGGCTGGTATTTCAGGGTTTAGGATAGTGCCGTGGTGTTCGGGCAATGTAGGGGGTCGTGCTGGGGATGGTGTTTCAGGGTTTAGGGCAGTGCAGTGGTGTTCGGGCAGTGTAGGGGGTCGTGCTGGGGGTGGTGTTTCAGGGTTTAGGGCAGTGCAGTGGTGTTTGGGCAATGTAGGGGTCGTGCAGGGGCTGGTGTTTCAGGGTTTAGGGCAGTGTAGTGGTGTTCGGGCAGTGTAGGGTGTCTTGCTGGGGGTGGTGTTTCAGTGTTTATGGCAGTGCACTGGTGTTCGGCAGAGTAGGGGTCATCTTGGGGGTTGTGTTTAGGGTTTAGGGCAGTGCAGTGGTGTTCGGTCAGTGTAGGGGGTCATGCTGGGGTTGGTGTTTCAGGGTTTAGGGCAGTGCAGCGGTGTTTGGGTAGTGTAGGGGGTCGTGCTGAGGGTAGTGTTTTAGGGTTTAGGGTAGTGCATTGGTGTTTGTGAGTGAAGGGGGTCATGCTGGGGGTAGAGTTTTAGGGTTTAGGATAGTGCAGTGGTGTTCGGGCAGTGTAGGGGGTCGTGCTGAGGCTGGTGTTTCAGTGTTTTAGGGCAGTGCAGTAGTGTTTGGGCAGAGTAGGGGGTCGTGCTGGGAGTAGTGTTTCAGGGTTTTGGGCAGTGCAGTGGTGTTCGAGCAGTGTAGGGGATGTGCTGTGGGTAGTGTTTTTGGGTTTAAGGCAGAGCAGTGGTGTTCAGGCAGAGTAGGGGTCGTGCTGGGGGTGGTGTTTCAGGGTTTAGGGCAGTACAGTGGTGTTCAGGCAGTATAAAGGGTCTTGCAGGGGGTGGTGTTTCAGGGTTTAGGGCAGTGCAGTGGTGTTTGGGCAGTGTAGGGGTTCGTGCAGGGGGTGGTGTTTCAGGGTTTAGGACAGTGCAGTAGTTTTCGGGCAGTGTAGGGGGTCATGCAGGTGTGGTGTTTCAGGGTTTAGGACAGTGCAGTGGTGCTCAGGCAGTGTAGGGGTGGTGTTTCAGGGTTTAGGACAGTGCAGTGGTGTTCAGGCAGTGTAGGGGGTCGTGCAGGGCGTGGTGTTTCAGGGTTTAGGGCACTGCAGTGGTGTTCAGGCAGTGTAGCAGGTCGTGCTGGGGTGGTGTTTCAGGGTTTAGGGCAATGCACCGGTGTTCGGGCAGAGTAGGGTGTCGTGCTGGGGGTGGTGTTTAGGGTTTAGGACAGAGTAGTGTTGTTCGGGTAGTGTAGGGGGACATGATGGGGTGGTGTTTCAGGGTTTAGGGCAGTGCAGTGGTGTTCGGGCTGTGTAGGGGGTCATGCCGGGGTGGTGTTTCAGGGTTTAGGGCAATGCAGTGGTGCTCGATCAGTGTAGGGGGTCGTGCAGAGGGTGGTGTTTCAGGGTTTACAGCAGTGCATTGGTGTTTGGGCCGTGTACGGGGTCATGCTGTTGCAGGTGTTTCAGTGTTAAGGGCAGTGCAGTGGTGTTTGGGCAGCGTAGGTTGTCGTGCTGGGTCATGTGTATAAGGGTTTAGGGTAGTGCAGTGGTGTTTGTGTAGTATGGGGGGTTGTGCTGGTGGTAGTGTTTTAGGGTTTAGGGCAGCGAAGTGGTGTAGTGTAGGGGGGCGTGCTGGGGTAGTGTTTTAGGGTTTAGGGTGGTGCAGTACTGTTTGGGTAGTGTAGGAGGTCATGCTGGGGGTAGAGTTTTAGGGTTTAGGGTAGTGCAGTGGTGTGTGTAGTGTAGTGGGTTCGTTCTGGGGTTGATTTAGGGTTTAGGGCAGTGCAGTGGTGTTTGGGTAGTGTAGGAACTCGTGCTGGGGAGTGTTTTAGGGTTTAAGGTAGTGCAGTACTGTTTGGTTAGTGTAGGGGGGTCATGCTGGGGGTAGTGTTTTAGGGTTCAAGGTAGTTCAGCGGTGTGTGGGTAGTGTAGGGGGTCGTGCTGGCGGTAGTGGTTTAGGGGAGTTCAGTGGTGTTTGGGTAGTGTAGGAGGTAATGCTGGAGGAAGTGTTTTAGGGTTTATAGTAGTGCAGTGGTGTTTGGGTAGTGTAGTGGGTTCTGCTGGGGGTAGTATTTTAGAGTATAGGGTAGTGCAGTGGTGTTTGGGTAATGTAGGGGTTTGTGCATGGGGTAGTGTTTTGGGGTTTAGGGTAGTGCAGTGGTGTTTGGGTAGTGTAGGGGTTCGTGCAGGGGGTAGTGTTTTAGGGTTTAGGGTAGTGCAGTGGTGTTTGTGTAGTATAGGGGGTAGTGTTTTAGGGTTTAGGGTAGTGCAGTGGTGTTTATGTAGAGTAGGGGGTCGTGCTGGGGGTGGTGTTTTAGGGTTTAGGGCAGTGCAGTAGTGTTTGGGCAGTGTAGGTGGTCGTGCATTGGGTGGTGTTTCAGTGTTTAGGGCAGTGGTGTTCGGGCAGTGTAGGGGGTCTTGCTGGGGATGGTGTTTCAGGGTTTAGGGCAGTGGTGTTCGGGCAATGTAGGGGGTCTTACTGGGGGTGGTGTTTCAGGGTTTAGGACGGTGCAGTGGTGTTCGGGCAGTGTTGGTCGGTCGTGCTGGGGCTGGTGTTTCAGGGTTTAGGGCAGTGCAGTGGTGTTTGGGCAGTGTATGGGGTCGTGCGGGGCTGGTGTTTCAAGGTTTAGGGCTGTGCAGTGGTGTTCGGGCAGTGTAGGGGGTGGTGTAGGGGGGTAGTGTTTCAGGGTTTAGGGCTGTGCAATGGTGTTCAGGCAATGTAGGGGGTTGTGCAGGGGTTGGTGTTTCAGGGTTTTTGGCAGTGCAGTGGTGTTCGTGCAGTGTAGGGGTTTGTGCTGGGGCTGGTGTTTCAGGGCTTAGGGCAGTGCAGTGGTGTTCGGGCAGTATAGGGGTTCGTGCAGGGGGGTGGTGTTTCAGGGTTTTGGACTGTGCAGTAGTGTTCAGACAGTGTAGGGGGTCGTGCTGGGGGTGATATTTCAGGGTTAAGGGCAGTGCATTGGTGTTCAGGCAGTGTAGGGGGTCGTGCTGGGGATGGTGTTTCAGGGTTTAGGTCAGAGCAGTGGTGTTCGGGCAGAGTAGGGGGTTGTTCTGGGGTTGGTGTTTAGGGTTTAGGGCAGTGCAGTGGTGTTCAGGCAATGTAGTGGGTCATGATGGGGGTGGTATTTCAGGGTTTAGGGCAGTGCAGTGGTGTTTGGGTAGTGTAGGGGATCATGCTGAGTGTAATGTTTTAGGGTTTAGGGTAGTGCATTGGTGTTTGTGTAGTGAAGGGGGTTGTGCGGGGGTAGTGTTTTAGGGTTTAGGGTGGACCATTGGTGTTTGGGTAGTGTAGGGTTCATGCGAATGGTAGTGTTTTAGGGTTTAGGGCAGTGCAGTGGTGTGTGGGTAGTGGAAAGGGTCGTGCTGGGGGTAGTGTTTTAGGATTTTGGGCAGTGCAGTGGTGTTTGGGTAGTGTAGGGGGTCGTGCAGGGGGTAGTCTTTTAGGTTTTAGGGTAGAGCAGTAGAGTTCGGGTAGTGTAGGGAGTCGTGCTGGGGTTAGTGTTTAGGGTTTAGGGTAGTGCAGTGGTGTTCGGGCAGTGTAGGGGGTCATGCTGGGGGTGGTGTTTTAGGGTTTAGGGTAGTGCAGTGGTGTTCGGGCAGTGTAGGTGGTCATGCGGGGTTGGTGTTTCAGGGTTTAGGGCAGTGAAGTGGTGTTCGGGCAGTGTAGGGAATTGTGAGGACGGTGATGTTTCAGGGATTAGGGCAGTGCAGTGGTGTTTGGGCAGTGTAGGGTGTCATGCCGGGGCTGGTGTTTCAGGGTTTTGGGCAGTGCAGTGGTGTTCGGGCAGTGTAAAGGATGTGCTGGGGTAGTGTTTTAGGGTTTAGGGTAGTGCAGTGGTGTTTATGTAGTATAGGGGGTCGTGCTGGGGGTGGTGTTTTAGGGTTTAGGGCAGTGCAGTAGTGTTTGCGCAGTGTAGGGGGTCGTGCAGGGGGTAGTGTTTCAGTGTTTAGGGCAGTGGTGTTCGGGCAGTGTAGGGGGTCTTGCTGGGGATGGTGTTTCAGGGTTTAGGGCAGTGGTGTTCGGGCAGAGTAGGGGCTCTTGCTGGGGGTGGTGTTTCAGGGTTTAGGACAGTGCAGTGGTGTTCAGGCAGTGTTGGTCGGTCGTGCTGGGGCTGGTGTTTCAGGGTTTAGGGCAGTGCAGTGGTGTTTGGGCAGAGTATGGGGTCGTGCGGGGGCTATTGTTTCAGGGTTTAAGGCAGTGCAGTGGTGTTCGGGTAGTGTAGGGGGTCGTGCTGGGGCTGGTGTTTCAGGGTTTAGGGCACTGCAGTGGTGTTCGGGCAGTGTAGGGGGTGGTGCAGGGGGGTGGTGTTTCAGGGTTTAGGGCTGTGCAGTGGTGTTCAGGCAGCATAGGGGTTTTTGCTGGGTGGTGGTGTTTCAGGGTTTAGGGCAATGCAGTGTTGTTCAGGCAGTGTAGCAGGTCGCGCTGGGGGTGTTTTTCAGGGTTTTAGGGCAATGCAGTGGTGTTCGGGTAGTGTAAGGGGACATGATGGGGGTGGTGTTTCAGGGTTTAGGGCAGTGCAGTGGTGTTCGGGCTGTGTAGGGGGTCATGCAGGGGTGGTGTTTCAGGGTTTAGGGCGGTGCAGTGGTGTTTGGGATGTGTAGGGGGTCATGCAGGGGTGGTATTTCTGGGTTTAGGGCAATGCAGTGGAGTTTGGGCATTGTAGGGGTTCTTACATGGGGTGGTGTTTCAGGGTTTAGGGCAGTGCAGTGGTATTAGGGCAGTGTAGGGGGTCGTGCAGGGGGTAGTGTTTCAGTGTTTAGGGCAGTGGTGTTCGGGCAGTGTAGGGGGTCTTGCTGGGGATGGTGTTTCAGGGTTTAGGGCAGTGGTGTTCGGGCAGAGTAGGGGCTCTTGCTGGGGGTGGTGTTTCAGGGTTTAGGACAGTGCAGTGGTGTTCAGGCAGTGTTGGTCGGTCGTGCTGGGGCTGGTGTTTCAGGGTTTAGGGCAGTGCAGTGGTGTTTGGGCAGAGTATGGGGTCGTGCGGGGGCTATTGTTTCAGGGTTTAGGGCAGTGCAGTGGTGTTCGGGTAGTGTAGGGGGTCGTGCTGGGGCTGGTGTTTCAGGGTTTAGGGCACTGCAGTGGTGTTCGGGCAGTGTAGGGGGTGGTGCAGGGGGGTGGTGTTTCAGGGTTTAGGGCTGTGCAGTGGTGTTCAGGCAGCATAGGGGTTTTTGCTGGGTGGTGGTGTTTCAGGGTTTAGGGCAATGCAGTGTTGTTCAGGCAGTGTAGCAGGTCGCGCTGGGGGTGTTTTTCAGGGTTTTAGTGCAATGCAGTGGTGTTCGGGTAGTGTAAGGGGACATGATGGGGGTGGTGTTTCAGGGTTTAGGGCAGTGCAGTGGTGTTCGGGCTGTGTAGGGGGTCATGCAGGGGTGGTGTTTCAGGGTTTAGGGCGGTGCAGTGGTGTTTGGGATGTGTAGGGGGTCATGCAGGGGTGGTATTTCTGGGTTTAGGGCAATGCAGTGGAGTTTGGGCATTGTAGGGGTTCTTACATGGGGTGGTGTTTCAGGGTTTAGGGCAGTGCAGTGGTATTAGGGCAGTGAAGGGGGTCAGGCAGAGGGTGGTGTTTCAGGGTCTAGGGCAGTGCAGTGGTGTTCGGGCAGTTTAGTTGGTCGTGCAGGGGGTTATGTTTCAGGGTTTAGGGCAGTGATGTTTGGGCAGTGCAGGAGATCTTGCTGAGGTTGGTGTTTCAGGGTTTAGGGCAGTTCAGTGATGTTTGGGCAGTGTAGGGGGTCATGCTGGGGCTGGTGGTTCAGGGTTTATGGCAGTGCAGTGGTGTTTGGGCAGTGTAGGGGTTCGTGATGGGGCAGGTGTTTCAGGGTTTAGGGCAGTGCAGTGGTGTTCGGGCAGTGTAGGGGTTTGTGCTGGTGCTGGTGTTTCAGGGTTTAGGACAGTGCTGTGGTGTTCGGGCAGTGTAGGTGGTCGTGCTGGGGGTGGTGTTTCAGGGTTTAGGGCAGTGCAGTGGTGTTCGGGCAGTTTAGTGGGTCGTGCAGGGGGTGGTGTTTCAGGGTTTAGGGCAGTTGTGTTTGGCCAGTTCAGGGGATCTTGCTGAGGTTGGTGTTTCAGGGTTTTGGACAGTGCAGTGATGTTTGGGTATTGTAGGGGGTCGTGCTGGGGTTGGTGTTTCAGGGTTTATGGCAGTGCAGTGGTGTTTGGGCAGCGTAGGGGTTCGTGCTGGGGCAGGTGTTTCAGGGTTTAGGGCAGTTCAGTGGTGTTCGGGCAGTGTAGGGGTTCGTGCTGGGGCTGGTGTTTCAGGGTTTAGGAAAGTGCAGTGGTGTTCGGGCAGTGTAGGTGGTCGTGCTGGGGTGGTGTTTCAGGGTTTAGGGCAGTGCAGTGGTGTTTGGGCAGAGTAGGGGGTTGTGCTGGGGGTGGTGTTTCAGGGTTAAGGCACTGCAGTGGTGTTCGGGCAGTTTAGGGGGTCGTGCTTGGGCTGGTGTCTCAGGGTTTAGGGCAGTGGTGTTCGGGCAATGTAGGGGGACTTGCTGGGGGTGGTGTTTCAGGGTTTATTGCAATGCAGTGGTGTTTGGGCAGTGTTGGGCGGTTGTGCTGGTGCTGATGTTTCAGGGTTTAGGCCAGTGCAGTGGTGTTCGGGCAGTGTAGGGGGCCGTGCTGGGGCTGGTGTTTCAGGGTTTAGGGCAGTGCAGTGGTGTTCGGGCAGTGTAGGGGGGTCGTGCTGGGGGTGGTGTTTCATGGTGTAGAGCAGTGGAGTGGTGTTCAGGCCATGTTGGGGGTCTTGCAGGGGTGGTGTTTCAGGGTTTAGAGCAGGGCAGTGGTGTTCGGGCAGTGTAGGGGGTCATGCAGGTGTGGTGTTTCAGGGTTTAGGACAGTGCAGTGGTGTTCGGGCAGTGTAGGGGTTCGTGCTGGGGGTGGTGTTTTAGGATTTAGGACAGTGCAGTGGTGTTCGGGAAGTGTAGGGGGTCATGCTGGGGGTGGTGTTACAGGGTTTAGTGCAGTGCAGTGGTGTACGGGCAGTGTAGGGGGTCGTGCTGGGGGTGGTGTTTTGGGGTTTAGGGTAGTGCAGTGGTGTTCGGGCAGTGTAGTGGGTACTGCTGGGGGTGGTGTTTCAGGGTTTAGGGCAGTGCAGTGTTGTTCGGGCAGTGTAGGGGGTGGTGCAGGGGGGTGGTGTTTCAGGGTTTAGGGCAGTGCAGTGGTGTTTGGGTAGTGTAGGGGATCATGCTGAGTGTAATGTTTTACGGTTTAGGGTAGTGCATTGGTGTTTGTGTAGTGAAGGGGGTTGTGCGGGGGTAGTGTTTTAGGGTTTAGGGTGGAGCATTGGTGTTTGGGTAGTGTAGGGTTCGTGCGAATGGTAGTGTTTTAGGGTTTAGGGCAGTGCAGTGGTGTGTGGGTAGTGGAAAGGGTCGTGCTGGGGGTAGTGTTTTAGGATTTTGGGCAGTGCAGTGGTGTTTGGGTAGTGTAGGGGGTCGTGCTGGGGGTAGTCTTTTAGGTTTTAGGGTAGAGCAGTAGAGTTCGGGTAGTGTAGGGAGTCGTGCTGGGGTTAGTGTTTAGGGTTTAGGGTAGTGCAGTGGTGTTCGGGCAGTGCAGGGGGTCATGCTGGGGGTGGTGTTTTAGGGTTTAGGGTAGTGCAGTGGTGTTCGGGCAGTGTAGGTGGTCATGCGGGGTTGGTGTTTCAGGGTTTAGGGCAGTGAAGTGGTGTTCGGGCAGTGTAGGGGATCGTGAGGACGGTGATGTTTCAGGGATTAGGGCAGTGCAGTGGTGTTTGGGCAGTGTAGGGTGTCATGCTGGGGCTGGTGTTTCAGTGTTTTGGGCAGTGCAGTGGTGTTCGGGCAGTGTAAAGGATGTGCTGGGGTAGTGTTTTAGGGTTTAGGGTAGTGCAGTGGTGTTTATGTAGTATAGGGGGTCGTGCTGGGGGTGGTGTTTTAGGGTTTAGGGCAGTGCAGTAGTGTTTGGGCGGTGTAGGGGGTCGTGCAGGGGGTAGTGTTTCAGTGTTTAGGGCAGTGGTGTTCGGGCAGTGTAGGGGGTCTTGCTGGGGATGGTGTTTCAGGGTTTAGGGCAGTGGTGTTCGGGCAGAGTAGGGGCTCTTGCTGGGGGTGGTGTTTCAGGGTTTAGGACAGTGCAGTGGTGTTCGGGCAGTGTTGGTCGGTCGTGCTGGGGCTGGTGTTTCAGGGTTTAGGGCAGTGCAGTGGTGTTTGGGCAGAGTATGGGGTCGTGCGGGGGCTATTGTTTCAGGGTTTAGGGCAGTGCAGTGGTGTTCGGGTAGTGTAGGGGGTCGTGCTGGGGCTGGTGTTTCAGGGTTTAGGGCAGTGCAGTGGTGTTCGGGCAGTGTAGGGGGTGGTGCAGGGGGGTGGTGTTTCAGGGTTTAGGGCTGTGCAGTGGTGTTCAGGCAGCATAGGGGTTTTTGCTGGGTGGTGGTGTTTCAGGGTTTTTTGCAATGCAGTGGTGTTCAGGCAGTGTAGCAGGTCGCGCTGGGAGTGTTTTTCAGGGTTTAGGGCAATGCAGTGGTGTTCGGGTAGTGTAAAGGGACATGATGGGGGTGGTGTTTCAGGGTTTAGGGCAGTGCAGTGGTGTTCGGGCTGTGTAGGGGGTCATGCAGGGGTGGTGTTTCAGGGTTTAGGGCAGTGCAGTGATGTTTGGGATGTGTAGGGGGTCATGCAGGGGTGGTATTTCTGGGTTTAGGGCAATGCAGTGGAGTTTGGGCATTGTAGGGGGTCTTACATGGGGTGGTGTTTCAGGGTTTAGGGCAGTGCAGTGGTATTATGGCAGTGTAGGGGGTCATGCAGAGGGTGGTGTTTCAGGGTCTAGGGCAGTGCAGTGGTGTTCGGGCAGTTTAGTGGGTCGTGCAGGGGGTTATGTTTCAGGGTTTAGGGCAGTGATGTTTGGGCAGTGCAGGAGATCTTGCTGAGGTTGGTGTTTCAGGGTTTAGGGCAGTTCAGTGATGTTTGGGCAGTGTAGGGGGTCGTGCTGGGGCTGGTGGTTCAGGGTTTATGGCAGTGCAGTGGTGTTTGGGCAGTGTAGGGGTTCGTGATGGGGCAGGTGTTTCAGGGTTTAGGGCAGTGCAGTGGTGTTCGGGCAGTGTAGGGGTTTGTGCTGGTGCTGGTGTTTCAGGGTTTAGGACAGTTCTGTGGTGTTCGGGCAGTGTAGGTGGTCGTGCTGGGGGTGGTGTTTCAGGGTTTAGGGCAGTGCAGTGGTGTTCGGGCAGTTTAGTGGGTCGTGCAGGGGGTGGTGTTTCAGGGTTTAGGGCAGTTGTGTTTGGCCAGTTCAGGGGATCTTGCTGAGGTTGGTGTTTCAGGGTTTTGGGCAGTGCAGTGATGTTTGGGTATTGTAGGGGGTCGTGCTGGGGTTGGTGTTTCAGAGTTTATGGCAGTGCAGTGGTGTTCGGGCAGTGTAGGGGTTCGTGCTGGGGCAGGTGTTTCAGGGTTTAGGGCAGTTCAGTGGTGTTTGGGCAGTGTAGGGGTTCTTGCTGGGGCTGGTGTTTCAGGGTTTAGGAAAGTGCAGTGGTGTTTGGGCAGTGTAGGTGGTCGTGCTGGGGTGGTGTTTCAGGGTTTAGGGCAGTGCAGTGGTGTTTGGGCAGAGTAGGGGGTTGTGCTGGGGGTGGTGTTTCAGGGTTAAGGCACTGCAGTGGTGTTCGGGCAGTTTAGGGGGTCGTGCTTGGGCTGGTGTTTCAGGGTTTAGGGCAGTGGTGTTCGGGCAATGTAGGGGGACTTGCTGGGGGTGGTGTTTCAGGGTTTATTGCAATGCAGTGGTGTTTGGGCAGTGTTGGGCGGTTGTGCTGGTGCTGATGTTTCAGGGTTTAGGCCAGTGCAGTGGTGTTCGGTCAGTGTAGGGGGCCGTGCTGGGGCTGGTGTTTCAGGGTTTAGGGCAGTGCAGTGGTGTTCGTGCAGTGTAGGGGGTGATGCAGGGGGGTGGTGTTTCATGGTTTAGGGCGGTGCAGTGGTGTTCGGGCAGAGTATGGGGTCGTGCTGGGGGTGGTGTTTAGGGTTTAGGGCAGTGCAGTGGTGTTCGGGTAGTGTAGGGGGACATGATGGGGGTGGTTTTTCAGGGTTTAGGGCAGTGCAGTGGTGTTCAGGCAGTGTAGGGGTCAAGCTGGTGGTGGTGTTTCAGGGTTTATGGCAGAGCAGTGGTGTTCGGGCAGTGTAGGGAGTCGTGCTGGGGGTGGTGTTTCAGGGTTTTGGGAACTGCAGTGGTGTTCGGGCAGTGTAGGGGTCATGCTGGGGCTGGTGTTTCAGGGTTTAGGGCAGTGAAGTGGTGTTTGGGCAGTGTAGGGGGTCGTGCAGGGGTGGCGTTTCAGGGTTTAGGGCAGTGCTGTTCAGGCAGTGTAGGGGGTCGTGCAGGGGGTGGTGTTTCATGGTTTAGGGCAGTGGTATTCCGGCACTGTAGGGGGTCCTGCTGGGGGTGGTGTTTCAGGGTTTAGGGCAGTGGTGTTCGGGCAATGTAGGGGGACTTTCTGGGGGTAGTGTTTCAGGGTTTAGGGCAATGCAGTTGTGTTTGGGCAGTGTAGGGGGTCTTGTTGGGGCTGGTGTTTCAGGGTTTAGGGCAGTGCAGTGGTGTTCGGGCAGTATAGGGGGTGGTGCAAGGGGTGGTGTTTCAGGGTTTAGGGCAATGCAGTGGTGTTCAGGCAGTGCAGCAGGTCGTGCGGGAGGTGGTGTTTCAGGGTTTATGGCAATGCAGTGGTGTTCGGGCAGAGTAGGGGGTCGTGCTGGGGGTAGTGTTTAGGGTTTAGGGCAGTGCAGTGGTTTTCGGGTAGTGTAGGGGGACATGATGGGGGTGGTGTTTCAGGGTTTAGGGCAGTGCAGTGGTGTTTGGGCAGTGTAGGGGGTCATTCTGGGTCTGGTGTTTCAGGGTTTAGAGCAGTGCAGTGGTGTTCGGGCAGCGTAGGGGCTAGTGCTGGAGCTGGTGTATCAGGGTTTAGGGTAGTGCAGTGGTGTTTGTGTTGTGTTGGGGGTTGTGCTGGTGGTAGTGTTTTATGGTTTAGGGTAGTGCAGTGATGTTTGTGTAGTGTAAGGGGTCGTGCTTGGGGTTGGTTTAGGGTAGTGCAGTGGTGTTTGTGTAGTGTAGGGGGTCGTGCTGGGGTAGTGTTTTAGGGTTTAGGGTAGTGCAGTGCTGTTTGGGTAGTGTAGTGGGTCGTGCTGGGGTAGATTTAGAGTTTTAGGGTTTAGGGCAGTGCAGTGGTGTTTGGGTAGTGTAGGGACTCGTGCTGGGGGAGTTGTTTAGGCTTTAGAGTAGTGCAGTAATGTTTGGGTAGTGTAGGGGGTCGTGCTGGGGTAGTGTTTCAGGGTTTAGGGTAGTGCAGTGGTGTATGGGTAGTGTAGGGGGTCGTGCTGGCGGTAGTGGTTTAGGGGAGTGCAGTGGTGTTTGGGTAGTGTAGGGGGTACTTCTGGGGGTAGTGTTTTAGGGTTTAGGGTAGTGCAGTGGTGTTTGGGTAGTGTAGGAGGTACTGCTGGGGAAGTGTTTTAGGGTTTATAGTAATGCAGTGGTGTTTGGGAAGTGTAGGGGGTACTGCTGTGGGTAGTGTTTTAGAGTATAGGGTAGTGCAGTGGTGTTTCAGTAATGTAGGAGTTTGTGCATGGGGTAGTGTTTTTGGGTTTAGGGTAGTGCAGTGGTGTTTGTGTAGTGTAGGGGTAGTGTTTTAGAGTTTAGGGTAGTGCAGTGGTGTTTATGTAGTGTAGGGGGTCATGCAGGTGGGGGTGTTTTAGGTTTTAGGGCAGTGCAGTAGTGTTCGGGCAGTGTAGGGGGTCGTGCAGGGGGTTGTGTTTCAGGGTTTAGGGCAGTGGTGTTCGGATAGTGTAGGAGGTCTTGCTGGGGATGGTGTTTCAGGGTTTAGGGCAGTGGTGTTAGGGCAGTGTAGGGGGTCTTGCTGGGGGTGGTGTTTCAGGGTTTAGGACAGTGCAGTGGTGTTTGGGCAGTGTTGGTCGGTCGTGCTGCTGCTGGTGTTTCAGGGTTTAGGGCAGTGCAGTGGTGTTCGGGCAGTGTAGGGGGTCGTGCGGGCGCTGGTGTTTCAGGGTATAGGGCAGTGCAGTGGTGTTTGGGTAGTGTAGTGGGTGGTGTAGGGGGGTTGTGTTTCTAGGTTTAGGGCTGTGCAATGGTGTGCGGGCAGTGTAGGGGATTGTGCTGGGGCTGGTGTTTCAGGGCTTAGGGCAGTACAGTGGTGTTCGGGCAGTGTAGGGGTTTGTGCTGGGGCTGGTGTTTCAGGTCTTAGGGCAGTGCAGTGGTGTTCGGGCAGTGTAGGGATTCGTGCAGGGGGGTGGTGTTTCAGGGTTTTATTACAGTGCAGTAGTGTTCGGGCAGTGTAGGGGTCGTGCTGGGGGTGGTGTTTCAGGGTTTAGGGCAGTGCATTGGTGTTCGGGCAGTGTAGGGGGTCGTGCTGGGGATGGTGTTTCAGGGTTTAGGACAGTGCAGTGGTGCTCGGGCAGAGTAGGGGGTTGTGCTGGGGTTGGTGTTTAGAGTTTAGGGCAGTGCAGTGGTGTTCGGGCAGTGTAGGGGGTCATGATGGGGGTTGTATTTCAGGGTTTAGGGCAGTGCAGCAGTGTTTGGGTAGTGTAGGGGGTCGTGCTGAGGGTAATGTTTTAGGCTTTAGAGTAGTGCATTGGTGTTTGTGTATTGAAGGGGTTCGTGCTGGGGTTTGTGTACTGGTGTTCGGGCAGTGTAGGGGGTCATGCTAGGGGTGCTGTTTTAGGGTTAAGGGTAGTGCAGTGGTGTTTGGGCAGTGTAAGGGGTCGTGCAGGGCTGGTGTTTCAGGGTTTAGGGCAGTGCAGTGGTGTTCGGGCAGTGTAAGGGTCGTGCTGGGGCTGGTGCTTCAAGGTTTAGGGCAGTGCAGTGGTGTTCATGCAGTGTAGGGGGCCATGCTTTGGCTAGTGTTTCAGGGTTTGGGGCAGTGCAGTGGTGTTAGGGCAGTGTAAAGGATGTGCTGGGGGTAGTGTTTTAGGGTTTAGGGCAGAGCAGTGGTGTTCGGGCAGAGTAGGGGTCGTGCTGGGGGTGGTGTTTAGGGTTTAGGGCAGGCAGTCGTGTTCAGGCAGTGTAGAGGGTCATGCTGGGGATGGTCTTTCAGGGTTTAGGGCAGTGCAGTGGTGTTTGGGCATTGTAGGGACTCTTGCAGTGGGTGGTGTTTCAGGGTTTAGGGCAGGGCAGTGGTATTAGGGCAGTGTAGGGAGTCGTGCAGAGGGTGGTGTTTCAGGGTGTAGGGCAGTGCAGTGGTGTTCGGGCAGTTTAGTGGATCGTGTAGGGGGTGGTCTTTCAGGGTTTAGGGCAGTGGTGTTGGGGCAGTGCAGGGGATCTTGCTGAGGTTGGTGTTTCAGGGTTTAGGGCAGTGCAGTGATGTTTGGGCTGTGTAGGGGGTCGTGCTGGGGCTGGTGTTTCAGGGTTTGTTCGGGCAGTGTAGGGGTTCGTGCTGGGGCAGGTGTTTCAGGGTTTAGGGCAGTGCAGTGGTGTTCGGGCAGTATAGGGGTTCGTGCTGGGGCTGCTGTTTCAGGGTTTAGGGCGGTCCAGTGGTGTTCGGGCAGTGTAGGGGGTTGTGCTGGTGTTGGTGTATCATGGTTTAGGGCAGAGCAGTGGTGTTCGGGCAGTGTAGGGGGTCGTGCAGGGGGTGATGTTTCAGGGATTAGGGCAGTGATGTTTGGGCAGTGCAGGAGAACTTGCTGAGGTTTGTGTGTCAGAGTTTAGGGCAGTGCAGTGATGTTTGGGCAGTGTAGGGGGTCGTGCTGGATCTGGTGGTTCAGGGTTTATGGCAGTGCAGTGGTGTTCGGGCAGTGTAGGGGTTCGTGATGGGGCAGGTGTTTCAGAGTTTAGAGCAGTGCAGTGGTGTTCAGGCAGTGTAGGGGTTTGCGCTGGTGCTGGTTTTTCAGGGTTTAGGACAGTGCTGTGGTGTTCGGGCACTGTAGGTGGTCATGCTGGGGGTGGTGTTTCAGGGTTTAGGGCAGTGCAGTGGTGTTCGGGCAGTGTAGGGGTCAAGCTGGTGGTGGTGTTTCAGGGTTTATGGCAGAGCAGTGGTGTTCGGGCAGTGTAGGGAGTAGTGCTGGGGGTGGTGTTTCAGGGTTTTGGGCACTGCAGTGGTGTTCGGGCAGTGTAGGGGGTCGTGCAGTGGTGGTGTTTCAGGGTTTAGGGCAGTGATGTTCGGGCAGTGTAGGGGGTCGTGCAGGGGTTAGTGTTTCAGGGTTTAGGGCAGTGGTATTCCGGCATTGTAGGGGGTCCTGCTGGGGTGGTGTTTCAGGGTTTAGGGCTGTGGTGTTCGGGCAATGTAGGGGAACTTTCTGGGGGTGGTGTTTCAGGGTTTAGGGCAATGCAGTGGTGTTTGGGCAGTGTTGGGCGGTCGTGCTGGGGCTGATGTTTCAGGGTTTAGGGCAGTGCAGTGGTGTTCGGGCATTGTAGGGGGTCATGCTGGGGCTGGTGTTTCAGAGTTTAGGGCAGTGCAGTGGTGTTCGGGCAGTGTAGGGGGTGGTGCAGGGGGGTGGTGTTTCAGGCTTTAGGGCTGTGCAGTGGTGTTCGGGCAGCATAGGGGTTTGTGCAGGGCAGTGGTGTTTCAGGGTTTAGGGCAATGCAGTGGTGTTCAGGCAGTGCAGCAGGTCGTGCTGGGGGTGGTGTTTCAGGTTTTAGGGCAATGCAGTGGTGTTCGGGCAGAGTAGGGGGTCGTGCTGGGGTGGTGTTTAGGGTTTAGGGCAGCGCAGTGGTGTTCAGGTACTGTAGGGGGACATGATGGGGGTGGTGTTTCAGGGTTTAGGGCAGTGCAGTGGTGTTCGGGCTGTGTAGGGGGTCATGCAGGGGTAGTGTTTCAGGGTTTAGGGCAATACAGTGGTGCTCGGGTAGTGTAGGGTGTCGTGCAGAGGGTGGTGTTTCAGGGTTTACAGCAGTGCAGTGGTGTTCGGGCAGTGTAGGGGGTCTTGCTGGGGGTGGTGTTTCTGGGTTTACGGCAGTGGTGTTCATGCAGTGTAAGGGGTCTTGCTGGGGGTGGTGTTTCAGGGTTTCGGGCATTGGTGTTTGGGCAGTGTAAGGGGTCTTGCTGGGGGTGGTATTTCAGGGTTTAGGGCAGTGGTGTTTGGGCAGTGTAGGGGGTCTTGCTGGGGGTGGTGTTTCAGGGTTTAGGGCAGTGCAGTGGTGTTTGGGCAGTATAAGGGGTCGTTCTGGGTCTGGTGTTTCAGGGTTTAGGGCAGTGCAGTGGTCTTCGGGCTGTGTAGGGGGTCATGCTGTGGCAGGTGTTTCAGTATTTAGGGCAGTGCAGTGGTGTTCGGGCAGTGTAGGGGGTAGTGCTGGAGCTGGTGTATCAGGGTTTAGGGTAGTGCAGTGGTGTTTGTGTAGTGTAGGGGGTTGTGCTGGTGGTAGTGTTTTATGGTTTAGGGTAGTGCAGTGATGTTTGTGTAGTGTAAGGGGTCGTGCTTGGGGTTGTTTTAGGGTAGTGCAGTGGTGTTTGTGTAGTGTAGGGGGTCATGCTGGAGTAGTGTTTTAGGGTTTAGGGTAGTGCAGTGCTGTTTGGGTAGTGTAGTGGGTCATGCTGGGGTAGATTTAGGGTTTAGGGTAGTGCTGTGATGTTTGGGTAGTGTAGGGGTTCGTGCTGGGGTTGATTTAGGGTTTTAGGGTTTAGGGCAGTGAGGTGGTGTGTGGGTAGTGTAGGGACCCGTGCTGGGGGAGTTTCTTAGGGTTTAGGGTAGTGCAGTACTGTTTGGGTAGTGTAGTGGGTCCTGCTGGGGTAGTGTTTTAGGGTTTAGGGTAGTGCAGTGGTGTGTGGGTAGTGTAGGGGGTCGTGCTGGCGGTAGTGGTTTAGGGGAGTGCAGTGGTGTTTGAGTAGTGTAGGAGGAACTGCTGGGGGTAGTGTTTTAGGGTTTAGGGTAGTGCAGTGGTGTTTGGGTAGTGTAGGAGGTACTGCTGGGGGAAGTGTTTTAGGGTTTATAGTAATGCAGTGTTGTTTGGGTAGTGTAGGGGGTACTGCTGGAGGTAGTGTTTTAGAGTATAGGGTAGTGCAGTGGTGTTTGGGTAGTGTAGGGGTAGTGTTTTAGGGTTTAGGGTAGTGCAATGGTGTTTATGTAGTGTAGGGGGTCGTGCAGGGGGTGGTGTTTTAGGGTTTAGAGCAGTGGTGTTCGGGTAGTGTAGGGGGTCTTGCTGGGGATGGTGTTTCAGGGTTTAGGGCAGTGGTGTTCGGGCAGTGTAGGGGGTCTTGCAGGGGGTGGTGTTTCAGGGTTTAGAGCAGTGGTGTTCGGGTAGTGTAGGGGGTCTTGCTGGGGATGGTGTTTCAGAATTTAGGGCAGTGGTGTTCGGGCAGTGTAGGGGGTCTTGCTGGGGGTGGTGTTTCAGGGTTTAGGACAGTGCAGTGGTGTTTGGGCAGTGTTGGTCGGTCGTGCTTGGCCTGGTGTTTCAGGGTTTAGGGCAGTGCAGTGGTGTTCGGGTAGTGTAGAGGGTTGTGCGAGGGCTGGTGTTTCAGGGTTTAGGGCATTGCAGTGGTGTTAGGGCAGTGTAGTGGGTGGTGTAGGGGGATGGTGTTTCAGGGTTTAGGGCTGTGCAATGGTGTTCGGGCAGTGTAGGGGTTTGTGCTGGGGCTGGTGTTTCAGGGCTTAGGGCAGTGCAGTGGTGTTCGGGCAGTGTAGAGGTTTGTGCTGGGGCTGGTGTTTTAGGTCTTAGGGCATCGCAGTGGTGTTCGGGCAGTGTAGGGGTTCGTGCAGGGGGGTGGTGTTTCAGGGTTTAGGACAGTGCAGTAGTGTTCAGGCAGTGTAGGGGGTCGTGCTGGGGGTGGTGTTTCAGGGTTTAGGACAGTGCAGTAGTGTTCGGGCAGTGTAGGGGGTCGTGCTGGGGGTGGTGTTTTAGGGTTTAGGGCATTGGTGTTTGGGCAGTGTAAGGGGTCTTGCTGGGGGTGGTGTTTCAGGGTTTAGGGCAGTGGTGTTTGGGCAGTGTAGGGGGTCTTGCTGGGGGTGGTGTTTCAGGGTTTAGGGCAGTGCAGTGGTGTTTGGGCAGTGTAGGGGGTCGTTCTGGGTCTGGTGTTTCAGGGTTTAGGGCAGTGCAGTGGTGTTCAGGCTATGTAGGGGGTCATGCTGTGGCAGGTGTTTCAGTGTTTAGGCAGTGCAGTGGTGTTCGGGCAGTGTAGGGGGTAGTGCTGGAGCTGGTGTATCAGGGTTTAGGGTAGTGCAGTGGTGTTTGTGTAGTGTAGGGGGTTGTGCTGGTGGTAGTGTTTTATGGTTTAGGGTAGTGCAGTGATGTTTGTGTAGTATAAGGGGGCATGCTTGGGGTTGTTTTAGGGTAGTGCAGTGGTGTTTGTGTAGTGTAGGGGGTCGTGCTGGGGTAGTGTTTTAGGGTTTAGGGTAGTGCAGCGCTGTTTGGGTAGTGTAGTGGGTCATGCTGGGGTAGATTTAGGTTTTAGGGTAGTGCTGTGGTGTTTGGGTAGTGTAGGGGTTCGTGCTGGGGTTGATTTAGGGTTTTAGGGTTTAGGGCAGTGAGGTGGTGTTTGGGTAGTGTAGGGACCCGTGCTGGGGGAGTTTCTTAGGGTTTAGGGTAGTGCAGTACTGTTTGGGTAGTGTAGTGGGTCGTGCTGGGGTAGTGTTTTAGGGTTTAGGGTAGTTCAGTGGTGTGTGGGTAGTGTAGGGGGTCGTGCTGGCGGTAGTGGTTTAGGGGAGTGCAGTGGTGGTTGGGTAGTGTAGGAGGTACTGCTGGGGGTAGTGTTTTAGGGTTTAGGGTAGTGCAGTGGTGTTTGGGTAGTGTAGGAGGTACTGCTTGGGGAAGTGTTTTAGGGTTTATAGTAATGCAGTGTTGTTTGGGTAGTGTAGGGGGTACTGCTGGAGGTAGTGTTTTAGAGTATAGGGTAGTGCAGTGGTGTTTGGGTAATGTAGGGGTTTGTGCATGGGGTATAGTTTTTTGGGTTTAGGGTAGTGCAGTGGTGTTTGTGTAGTGTAGGGGTAGTGTTTTAGGGTTTAGGGTAGTGCAGTGGTGTTTATGTAGTGTAGGGGGTCGTGCAGGGGGTGGTGTTTTTTGTTTTAGGGCAGTGAAGTAGTGTTTGGGCAGTGTAGGGGGTCGTGCAGGGGGTGGTGTTTCAGGGTTTAGAGCAGTGGTGTTCGGGTAGTGTAGGGGGTCTTGCTGGGGATGGTGTTTCAGGGTTTAGGGCAGTGGTGTTCGGGCAGTGTAGGGGGTCTTGCTGGGGGTGGTGTTTCAGGGTTTAGGGCAGTGCATTGGTGTTCGGGCAGTGTAGGGGGTCGTGCTGGAGATGGTGTTTCAGGGTTTAGGACAGTGCAGTGGTGTTCGGGCAGAGTAGGGGCTTGTGCTGGGGTTGGTGTTTAGGGTTTAGGGCAGTGCAGTGGTGTTCGGGCAATGTAGGGGGTCATGATGGGGGTTGTATTTCAGGGTTTAGGGCAGTGCAGCAGTGTTTGGGTAGTGTAGGGGGTCGTGCTGAGGGTAATGTTTTAGGGTTTAGGGTAGTGCATTGGTGTTTGTGTAGTGAAGGGGTTGTGCTGGGGGTAGTGTTTAAGGGTTTAGGGAAGTACATTGGTGTTTGGGTAGTGTAGAGGGTCGTGTTGGGGGTTGTGTTTTAGGGTTTAGGGCAGTGCAGTGGTGTTTGGGTAGTGTAGGTGGTCGTGCTGGGGGTAGTGTTTTAGGCTTTAGAGTAGAGCAGTGGAGTTTGGGTATTGTAGGGAGTCGTGCTGGGGTTAGTGTATAGGGTTTATGGTAGTGCACTGGTGTTCGGGCAGTGTAGGGGGTCATGCTGGGGGTGCTGTTTTTGGGTTAAGGGTAGTGCAGTGGTGTTTGGGCAGTGTAGGGGGTCGTGCAGGGCTGGTGTTTCAGGGTTTAGGGCAGTGCAGTGGTGTTCAGGCAGTATAGGGGTCGTGCTGGGGCTGGTGCTTCAGGGTTTAGGGCAGTACAGTGGTGTTCGGGCAGTGTAGGGGGCCATGCTGTGTCTAGTGTTTCAGAGTTTTGGCCAGTGCAGTTTTGTTCGGGCAGTGTAAAGGATGTGCTGGGGGTAGTGTTTTAGGGTTTAGGGCAGAGCAGTGGTGTTCGGTAGGGGTCGTGCTGGGGGTGGTGTTTAGGGTTTAGGGCAGGCAGTCTTCTTCGGGCAGTGTAGAGGGTCATGCTGGGGATGGTCTTTCAGGGGTTGTGGGCAGTGCAGTGGTGTTTGGGCATTGTAGGGGCTCTTGCAGTGGGTGGTGTTTCAGGATTTAGGGCAGTGCAGTGATGTTCGGGCAGTTTAGGGGGTCGTGCTGGGGCTGCTGTTTCAGGGTTTGTTCGGGCAGTGTAGGGGTTCATGCTGGGGCAGGTGTTTCAGGGTTTAGGGCAGTGCAGTGGTGTTCGGGCAGTATAGGTGTTTGTGCTGGGGCTGGTGTTTCAGGGTTTAGGGCAGTGCAGTGGTGTTCGGGCAGTGTAGGGGTTGTGCTGGTATTGGTGTTTCATGGTTTAGGGCAGAGCAGTGGTATTCGGGCAGTGTAGGGGGTTGTGCAGGGGTGATGTTTCAGGGTTTAGGGCAGGGATGTTTGGGCAGTGCAGGAGATCTTGCTGAGGTTGGTGTTTCAGAGTTTAGGGCAGTGCAGTGATGTTTGGGCAGTGTAGGGGGTCGTGCTGGGGCTGGTGGTTCAGGGTTCAGGGCAGTGCAGTGGTGTTCGGGCAGTGTAGGGGTTTGTGCTGGTGCTGATGTTTCAGGGATTAGGACAGTGCTGTTTTGTTCGGGCACTGTAGGTGGTCATGCTGGGGGTGGTGTTTCAGGGTTTAGGGCAGTGCAGTGGTGTTCGGGCAGTGTAGGGGTCAAGCTGGTGGTGGTGTTTCAGGGTTTATGGCAGAGCAGTGGTGTTCGGGCAGTGTAGGGAGTCGTGCTGGGGGTGGTGTTTCAGGGTTTTTGGGCACTGCAGTGGTGTTCGGGCAGTATAGGGGGTCGTGCTGGGGCTGGTGTTTCAGGGTTTAGGGCAGTACAGTGTTGTTTGGGTAGTGTAGGGGGTCATTCAGGGGTGGCGTTTCAGGGTTTAGGGCAGTGCTGCTCGGGCAGTGTAGGGAGTCGTGCAGGGGGTGGTGTTTCAGGGTTTAGGCAGTGGTATTCCGGCACTGTAGGGGGTCTTGCTGGGGGTGGTGTTTCAGGGTTTAGGGCAGTGGTGTTTGGGCAGTGTAGGGGGTCTTGCTGGGGTGGTGTTTCAGGGTTTAGGGCAGTGCAGTGGTGTTTGGGCAGTGTAGGGGGTCGTTCTGTGTCTGGTGTTTCAGGGTTTAGGGCAGTGCAGTGGTGTTCGGGCTGTGTAGGGGTCATGCTGTGGCAGGTGTTTCAGTGTTTAGGGCAGTGCAGTGGTGTTCGGGCAGTGTAGGGGTAGTGCTGGAGCTGGTGTATCAGGGTTTAGGGTAGTTCAGTGGTGTTTGTGTAGTGTAGGGGGTTGTGCTGGTGGTAGTGTTTTATGGTTTAGGGTAGTGCAGTGATGTTTGTGTAGTGTAAGGGGGCATGCTTGGGGTTGGTTTAGGGTAGTGCAGTGGTGTTTGTGTAGTGTAGGGGTCGTGCTGGGGTAATGTTTTAGGGTTTAGGGTAGTGCAGTGCTGTTTGGGTAGTGTAGTGGGTCATGCTGGGGGAAGTTTTTTAGGGTTTATAGTAATGCAGTGGTGTTTGGGTAGTGTAGGGGGTACTGCTGGGGTAGTGTTTTAGAGTATAGGGTAGTGCAGTGGTGTTTGGGTAATGTAGGGGTTTGTGCATGGGGTAGTGTTTTTGGGTTTAGGGTAGTGCAGTGGTGTTTGTGTAGTGTAGGGGTAGTGTTTTAGGGTTTAGGGTAGTACAGTAGTGTTCGGGCAGTGTAGGGCGTCATGCAGGGGGTGGTGTTTTAGGTTTTAGGGCAGTGCAGTAGTGTTCGGGCAGTGTAGGGGGTCGTGCAGGGGGTGGTGTTTCAGGGTTTAGGGCAGTGGTGTTCGGGTAGTGTAGGGGGTCTTGCTGGGGATGGTGTTTCAGGGCTTACGGCAGTGGTGTTCGGGCAGTGTAGGGGGTCTTGCTGGGGGTGGTGTTTCAGGGTTTAGGACAGTGCAGTGGTGTTTGGGCAGTGTTGGTCGGTCGTGCTGGGGCTGATGTTTCAGGGTTTTGGGCAGTGCAGTGGTGTTCGGGCAGTGTAGGGGGTCGTGCGGGGGCTGGTGTTATAGGGATTAGGGCCTTGCAGTGGTGTTAGGGCAGTGTAGTGGGTGGTGTAGGGGGTGGTGTTTCAGGGTTTAGGGCTGTGCAATGGTGTTCGGGAAGTGTAGGGGTTTGTGCTGGGGCTGGTGTTTCAGGGCTTAGGGCAGTGCAGTGGTGTTCGGGCAGTGTAGGGGTTTGTGCTGGGCTGGTGTTTCAGGTCTTAGGGCAGTGCAGTGGTGTTCGGGCAGTGTAGGGGTTCATGCAGGGGGGTGGTGTTTCAGGGTTTAGGACAGTGCAGTAGTGTTCGGGCAGTGTAGGGGGTCGTGCTGGGGGTGGTGTTTCAGGGTTTAGGGCAGTGCAGTGGTGTACGGGCAGTGTAGGGGGTCGTGCTGGGGGTTGTGTTTCAGGGTTTAGGGCAGTGCATTGGTGTTCGGGCAGTGTAGGGGGTCGTGCTGGGGATGGTGTTTCAGGGTTTAGGACAGTACAGTGGTGTTCAGGCAGAGTAGGGGGTTGTGCTGGGGTTTGTGTTTAGGGTTTAGGGCAGTGCAGTGGTGTTCGGGCAATGTAGGGAGTCATGATGGGGGTTGTATTTCAGGGTTTAGGGCAGTGCAGCAGTGTTTGGGTAGTGTAGGGGGTCGTGCTGAGGGTAATGTTTTAGGGTTTAGGGTAGTGCATTGGTGTTTGTGTAGTGAAGGGGTTGTGCTGGGGGTGGTGTTTTAGGGTTTAGGGAAGTACATTGGTGTTTGGGTAGTGTAGGGTTCATGCTGGGGGTAGTGTTTTAGTGTTTAGGGCAGTGCAGTGGTGTTTGGGTAGCATAGGGGGTCATGCTGGGGGTAGTGTTTAAGGCTTTAGAGTAGAGCAGTGGAGTTTGGGTATTGTAGGAGTCATGCTGGGGTTAGTGTACAGGGTTTATGGTAGTGCACTGGTTTTCGGGCAGTGTAGGGGGTCATGCTGGGGGTGCTGTTTTAGGGTTAAGGGTAGTGCAGTGGTGTTCGGGCAGTGTAGGGGGTAGTGCAGGGCTGGTGTTTCAGGGTTTAGGGCAGTGCAGTGGTGTTCGGGCAGTATAGGGGTCGTGCTGGGGCTGGTGCTTCTGGGTTTAAGGCAGTGCAGTGGTGTTCGGGCAGTGTAGGGGGCCATGCTGTGGCTAGTGTTTCAGGGTTTTGGGCAGTGCAGTGGTGTTTGGGCAGTGTAAAGGATGTGCTGGGGGTAGTGTTTTAGGGTTTAGGGCAGAGCAGTGGTGTTCGGGCAGAGTAGGGGTCGTGCTGGGGGTGGTGTTTAGGGTTTAGGGCAGGCAGTCTTGTTCGGGCAGTGTAGAGGGTCATGCTGGGGATGGTCTTTCAGGGTTTAGGGCAGTGCAGTAGTGTTCGGGCATTGTAGGGGCTCTTGCAGTGGGTGGTGTTTCAGGGTTTAGGGCAGTGCAGTGGTATTAGGGCAGTGTAGAGAGTCGTGCAGAGGGTGGTGTTTCAGGGATTAGGGCAGTGCAGTGGTGTTCAGGCTGTTTAGTGGGTCGTGTAGGGGGTGGTCTTTCAGGGTTTAGGGCAGTGGTGTTTGGGCAGTGCAGGGGATCTTGCTGAGGTTGGTGTTTCAGGGTTTAGGGCAGTGCAGTGATGTTTGGGCAGTGTAGGGGGTCATGCTGGGGCTGGTGTTTCAGGGTTTAGGCAGTGCAGTGGTGTTCGGGCAGTGTAGGGGTTCGTGCTTGGGCAGGTGTTTCAGGGTTTAGGGCAGAGCAGTGGTGTTCGGGCAGAGTAGGGGTCGTGCTGGGGGTGGTGTTTAGGGTTTAGGGCAGGCAGTCTTGTTTGGGCAGTGTAGAGGGTCATGCTGGGGATGGTCTTTCAGGGTTTAGGGCAGTGCAGTGGTGTTCGGGCATCGTAGGGGCTCTTGCAGTGGGTGGTGTTTCAGGGTTTAGGGCAGTGCAGTGGTATTAGGGCAGTGTAGAGAGTCGTGCAGAGGGTGGTGTTTCAGGGTTTAGGGCAGTGCAGTGGTGTTCAGGCAGTTTAGTGGGTCGTGTGGGGGGTGGTCTTTCAGGGTTTAGGGCAGTGGTGTTTGGGCAGTGCAGGGGATCTTGCTGAGGTTGGTGTTTCAGGGTTTAGGGCAGTGCAATGATGTTTGGGCAGTGTAGGGGGTTGTGCTGGGGCTGGTGTTTCAGGGTTTATGGCAGTGCAGTGGTGTTCGTGCAGTGTAGGGGTTTGTGCTTGGGCAGGTGTTTCAGGGTTTAGGGCAGTGCAGTGGTGTTCGGGCAGTATAGGGGTTCGTGCTGGGGCTGGTGTTTCAGGGTTTAGGGCAGTGCAGTGGTGTTAGGGTAGTGTAGGGGGTTGTGCTGGTATTGGTGTTTCATGGTTTAGGGCAGAGCAGTGGTGTTCGGGCAGTGTAGGGGATCGTTCTGGGGCTGGTGTTTCAGGGTTTAGGGCAGTGCAGTGGAGTTCGGGCAGTGTAGTGGGTCTTGCTGGGGCTGGTGTTTTAGGGCTTAGGGCACTGCAGTGGTGTTCGGGCAGTGTAGGGGGTCTTGCTGGGGGTGGTGATTCAGAGTTTGTGGCAGTGCAATGGTGTTCGGGCATGTAGGGGTCGTGCTGGGGTGTTTTTTTAGGGTTTAGGGCAGAGCAGTGGTGTTCGTGCAGTGTAGGGGGTCGGTCTGGGGGTAGTGTTTTAGGGTTAAGAACAGAGCAGTGGTGTTCAGGCAGAGAAGGGGTCGTGCTGTGGGTGGTGTTTAGGGTTTAGGGCAGTGCAGTGGTGTTCGGGCCGTGTAGGGGGTTGTGCTGTGGGGGTTTTTCAGGGTTAAGGGCAGTGCAGTGGTGTTCAGGCAGTGTAGGGGGTCATGCAGGGGGTAGTGTTTCATGGTTTAGGGCAGCGCATTGGTGTTCGGGCAGTGTAGGGGGTCGTGCAGGGGGTGGTGTTTCAGGGTTTAGGGCAGTGGTGTTTGGGCAGTGTAGGGGGTCGTGCAGGGGGTGGTGTTTCAGGGTTTATGGCAGTGGTATTCTGGCACTATAGGGGGTCTTGCTGGGGTTGGTGTTTCAGGGATTAGGGCAGTGGTGTTCGGGCAGTGTAGGGGGTCTTGCTGCGGTGGTATTTCAGGGTTAAGGGCAGTGCAGTGGTGTTCGGGCAGTGTTGGGTGGTCGTGCTGGGGCTGATGTTTCTGGGGCTAGGGCAATGCAGTGGTGTTCGGGCAATGTAGGGGGTCTTGCTGCGGTGGTGTTTCAGGGTTAAGGGCAGTGCAGTGGTGTTCGGGCAGTGTTGGGTGGTCGTGCTGGGGCTGATGTTTCAGGGGCTAGGGCAATGCAGTGGTGTTCGGGCAATGTAGGGGTTCCTGCTGGGGCTGGTGTTTCAGGGTTTAGGGCAGTGCAGTGGTGTTCGGGCAGTGTAGGGGTTTGTGCAGGGGGTGGTGTTTCAGGGTTTAGGGCAGTGGTGTTCGGGCAGTGTAGGGGGTCTTGCTGGGGTGGTGTTTCATGGTTAAGGGCAGTGCAGTGGTGTTCAGGCAGTGTTGGGCGGTCGTGCTGGGGCTGATGTTTCAGGGGCTAGGGCAGTGCAGTGGTGTTCGGGCAATGTAGGGGGTCCTGCTGGGGCTGGTGTTTCAGGGTTTAGGGCAGTGCAGTGTTGTTCGGGCAGTGTAGGGGTTCGTGCAGGGGGTGGTGTTTCAGGGTTTAGGGCAGTACAGTGGTGTTTGGGCAGTGTAGGGGTTCGTGTAGGGGTGGTGTTTCAGGGATTAGGGCTGTGCAGTGGTTTTCGGGCAGTGTAGGGGTTTGTGCTGGGGCTGGTGTTTCAGGGTTTAGGGCAGTGCAGAGGTGTTCAGGTAGTGTAGGGGGTCGTGCTGGGGGTGGTGTTTCAGGGTTTAGGGCAGTGCAGTGGTGTTTGGGCAGTGTAGGGGGTCTTGTTGGTGGTGGTGTTTCAGGGTTTAGGGCAGTGCAGTGGTGTTCGGGCAGTGTAGGGGGTTGTGCTGTGGGGGTTTTTCAGGGTTAAGGGCAGTGCAGTGGTGTTCAGGCAGTGTAGGGGGTCATGCAGGTGGTGGTGTTTCATGGTTTAGGGCAGCGCATTGGTGTTCGGGCAGTGTAGGGGGTCGTGCAGGGGGTGGTGTTTCAGGGTTTAGGGGAGTGGTGTTCGGACAGTGTAGGGGGTCATGCAGGGGGTGTTGTTTCAGGGTTTATGGCAGTGGTATTATGGCACTATAGGGTGTCTTGCTGGGGTTGGTGTTTCAGGGTTTAGGGCAGTGGTGTTCGGGCAGTGTAGGGGGTCTTGCTGGCGTGGTGTTTCAGGGTTAAGGGCAGTGCAGTGGTGTTCGGGCAGTGTTGGGCGGTCGTGCTGGGGCTGATGTTTCAAGGGCTTGGGCAGTGCAGTGGTGTTCGGGCAATGTAGGGGGTCCTGCAGGGGCTGGTGTTTCAGGGTTTAGGGCAGTGCAGTGGTGTTCGGGCAGTGTAGGGGTTCATGCAGGGGGTGGTGTTTCAGGGTTTAGGGCAGTACAGTGGTGTTCGGGCAGTGTAGGGGTTCGTGTAGGGGGGTAGTGTTTCAGGGTTTCGGGCAGTGCAGTGGTTTTCGGGCAGTGTAGGGGTTCGTGCTGGGGCTGGTGTTTCAGGGTTTAGGGCAGTGCAGAGGTGTTCAGGTAGTGTAGGGGGTCGTGCTGGGTGTGGTGTTTCAGGGTTTAGGGCAGTGCAGTGGTGTTTGGGCAGGGTAGGGGGTCTTGTTTGTGGTGGTGTTTCAGGGTTTAGGGCAGTGCAGTGGAGTTCGGGCTGTGTAGGGGGTCGTACAGGGGTGGTGTTTCAGGCTTTAGGGCAGTGCAGTGGTGCTCAGGCAGTGTTGGGGGTCGTGCAGGGGGTGGTGTTTCAGGGTCTAGGACAGTGCAGTGGTGTTCGGACAGTATAAGGGTTCTTGCAGGGGGGTGGTGTTTCAGGGTTTAGGGCAGTGCAGTGGTCTTTGGGCAGTGTAGGGGTTCATGCAGGGGGTAGTGTTTTAGGGTTTAGGGTAGTGCATGGGTGTTTGTGTACTGAAGGGGGTTGTGCTGGAGATAGTGTTTTACGGTTTAGGGTAGTGCAGTGGTGTTTGGGTAGTGTAGGGGGTCATTCTGGAGCTGGTGTTTCAGGGTTTAGGGCAGTGCAGTGGTGTTCGGGCAGTGTAGGGGGTCGTGATGGGGTCAGTGTTTCAGGGTTTTGGGCAGTGCAGTGGTGTTCGGGCAATGTAGGGGATGTGCTTTGAGGTAGTGTTTTAGGGTTTAGGGCAGAGCAGTGGTGTTCGGGCAGAGTAGGGTCGTGCTGGGGGTGGTGTTTCAGGGTTTAGGGCAGTGCAGTGGTGTTTGGGCAGTGTAGGGGGTCCTGCAGGGGGTGGTGTTTCAGGGTTTACGGCAGTGCAGTGGTGTTCGGGCAGTGTAGGGGGTCGTGCAGGGGGTGGTGTTTTAGGATTTAGTGCAGTGGTGTTTGGGCAGTGTAGGGGATCTTGCTGAGGTTGGTGTTTCAGGGTTTAGGGCAGTGCATTGATGTTTGAGCAGTGTAGGGGGTCGTGCTGGGGCTGGTGTTTCAGGGTTTAGGGCAATGGAGTGGTGTTCAGGCAGTGTAGGGGTTCGTGCTGGGGCAAGTGTTTCAGGGTTTAGGGCAGTGCAGTGGTTTTTGGGCATTGTAGGGGTTCGTGCTGCGGCTGATATTTCAGGGTTTAGGGCAGTGCAGTGGTGTTCGGGCAGTGTAGGGGGTCATGCTGGCGGTGGTGTTTCAGGGTTCAGGGCAGTGCTGTGGTGTTCGAGCAGTGTAGGGGGTCGTGCTGGGGGTGGTGTTTCAGGGTTTAGGGCACTGCAGTTGTGTTCGGGCAGTGTAGGGGGTCGTGCTGGGGCTGGTGTTTCAGGGATTAGGGCAGTGCAGTGGTGTTCGGGCATTGTAGGGCATCGTGCTGGGGCTGGTGTTTCAGGGTTTAGGGCAGTGCGGTGGAGTTCGGGCAGTGTAGTGGGTCTTTGCTGGGGCTGGTGTTTCAGGGATTAGGGCAGTGCAGTGGTGTTCGGGCAGTGTAGGGGGTCTTGCTATGTGGTGGTGTTTCAGGGTTTATGGCAGTGCAGTGGTGTTTGGGCATGTAGGGGACGTGCTGGGGGTGGTGTTTTAGTATTTAGGGCAGAGCAGTGGTGTACGGGCAGTGTAGGGAGTCATGCTGGGTGGAGTGTTTTAGGGTTAAGGGTAGAGCAGTGGTGTTCAGTCAGAGTAGGGGTTGTGCTGGGGGTGGTGTTTAGGGTTTAGGGCAGTGCAGTGGTGTTTGGGCAGTGTAGGGGGTCGTGCTGTGGGGGTGTTTCAGGGCTCAAGGCAGTGCAGTGGTGTTCAGGCAGTGTAGAGGGTCACGCAGGGGGTGGTGTTTCAGGGTTTAGGGCAGTGCAGTGGTGTTCGGGCAGTGTAGGGGGTCGTACAGGGGTGATGTTTGAGGGTTTAAGGCAGTGGTGTTTGGGCAGTGTAGGGGGTCGTGCAGGGGGTGGTGTTTCACGGTTTAGGGCATTTGTATTCCCACACTGTAGGGGGTCTTGCTGGGGGTGGTGTTTCAGGGTTTAGGGCAGTGCAGTGGTGTTCGGGCAGTGTTGGGCGGTCGTGCTGAGGCTGATGTTTCAATGTTTAGGGCAGTGCAGTGGTGTTCGGTCAGTGTAGGGGGTCATGTTGGGGCTGTTGTTTCAGGGTATAGGGCAGTGCAGTGGTGTTCGGGCAGTGTAGGGGTGGTGCAGGGGGTGATGTTTCAGGGTTTAGGGCATTGCAGTGGTGTTCGGGAAGTGTAGGAGTTCGTGCAGGGTGGTGGTGTTTCAGGGTTTAGGGCATTGCAGTGGTGTTCGGGCAGTGTAGGAGTTCGTGCAGGGTGGTGGTGTTTCAGGGTTTAGGGCAGTGCAGTGGTGTTCGGGCAGTGTAGGTGTTTTTTTTATTTTTTATTTATTTATTGATTTTCCAAAACAATACAGTTACGAATCTGGAAAAAAAAAACAACAATCAAAAAAAAAATACAGTGTGTTTGCCATAAAGACGTAATTACCTGAGATTGTAGAATTGTATGAAACATTGACATCACCAAAACAGCGGAAACGACTGCATTGAGAGAGCAAGTAGACAGAACACCATAGTGACGAGTGAGCTGACAGTGAAATATAATGATTACCCCAAGTTGCATACAATATACCAGACAATATAACAATGTCATTGCTCATGTAAGTCTGTAGACATTTTAATTTTGTATCTGACCCGTATCATTTCTAGCGTTAACTTCCTTATCGGTGACATCTGGCTGCACCCGAACCCAATCAATAAATGGCCCCCAAATTCCTTTAAGGCCTAGAGGCGGGCGCCATCAGGTCCCAGAATGTAGCCAACTGTGTCTGCCCATAAGCGACTTCTTTAATCCAATTTTTGATGGTGGGTTTTCTCCTACCCCATTGCAGGGCTATTTGATGCTTAGCGAAGAGCAGCAGTAATGCATGAAGTTTGTATTTTTTTAAATGTGTGTCCCTCACATATCCCAGTAGACCCAGCAATGGGGATGGGGATAACGACAGCCCCAATATCTGGTTTATAGCCACAAATATTTCAATCCAATAGTCAGTAATGGCCGGACAATCCCATGCCATATGTAGGAAAGAGGCAGCAGCAGCCTCACAGCGCCAGCAACAGTCGTCCTCCCTGAGACCCATCTTGTGTAGACTAATGGGCGTTCTATAATAACAATGCAAAAATTTGAAGTGAATTAGCCTAAGTTTATAATTAGGTGACAATTCGGTCATTTGCGCACAGCAGTATGACCACTGGTCGTCAGTCAGGGGGGGTAGCTCTACAGTCCATTTATCTCGAGCATTTGAAGTTGCCACAGGGGCGTCAGTTTGCCTATTCGTGTACAGTATGGTTAGGAGCTTGCGTGAGGATGGTGCTCGCAGAAGATTTTCCAGAGCATTAAGTGGGGTCGGCTGAGAGGGGAAGTCGCTGTGTAATGCCCTACAGGCGGCATGAAGTTTGTGATACAGAAATGTCTCACCGAAGTGCACTAACTGTCCGTCCTCTGCCGCTGGACGACCTCTAAACGTCCCCTCAGGATACAGGTCTGCAAATGTATGGAGAGACATCCTCTGTGCCACTTTATTATTGATTTCATCTTTAATGTTGGGTAACATAGGATTTTGTGCCAAGGAAATAGAGGGAGCATACAGAACCTGAGCGCCCGCCCTTCTCCGCAGACCATCCCAAGCCCATCTTAGGGTCTCCGGGGTATCTATGTTTTCTTTAGGATGCTTAAAAGTCTGATATATAGCCACCCGAAGAGGGACAGGCGCCACCGCGTCCGCCTCTACTGCCACGTGAGGTTGGAATGGCGTTGGATGCACCCAGTAATTCAGGAATTGCGCCTGCGCACATAGCGCATATAGTTTCATGTCCGGTGCACCCAAACCACCCTGTTTGGTTGGCAGCGACAACAGTTCCAATGAAACCTGATCCTGGCCACCCGCCCAGACCAAAGATACCAATAGAGAACGCAATGTTTTGAAGAAGGATTGGGTGAGTATGAGCGGTAAGTTCACGAAGAGATATAGAAATTTAGGCAAGATAATCATTTTGACCAATGCAATTTTACCTGCGAGTGACAGTGGAAGTCTAGTCCATAGAGGTACCTTTTCCTCCAACCAGACAATGGCTCTCCCGTAATTAAAGTTCCAAAGTTCTTGCAGGTCTCGACAGATCCAAATACCCAAATATTTAACTTTTTCTTGTTCCCATTTTAACGGGAATTCTAAGGTCACTGCCCTGGTGTTGTCAGTCAGGGGGAAAATCACAGATTTAGCCCAATTTATGGTCACCCCAGAGAGCCCTCAGAAACTAATGAATTCTCTCAACACTATATCGAGATTGCGCTCAGGGTTAAGAATGTACAACGTGATATTGTCCGCATAGAGCGAGTTCAATAAACTGCGCGCACTGAACCCTATGCCCTTATCTGTATGGTGTTGCCTGATGCGTGCAGCCAACGGCTCAATCGCAATGGCAAATAACAAGGGCGACAGTGAAAATATTGTTCACCCGCACTCTGGCCATTGGTACAGTATAAAGCAATTTGATCCATTGAATAAACATGTGGCCGAAACCCATCCGTTCCAGAATTCTGAAGAGATAAGGCCCTTCGAGTGAATCTAAGGCCTTTGTCGCATCTAAAAAACTCGCTGCTGCCTGCACATCGGGGTGTAGATAATGTAGAGCAGAGAAAACCGTTCTAAGATTGTGCGAGTTTGACCTCCCGGGTATAAATCCTGATTGATCTGGCAAAGCTATAATAGGGAGCAATGGTTGCAGTCTATTCACTATCAATTTAGCCGAAGATTTTCACATTGACATTGATTAGCGATAAAGGTCTATAGGAATCTAAGTCAGTTCCCGGCTTTCCCGGCTTTAGCAAGGTGACAATGATTGCTTCGTGCATAGACCGTGGCAGTATGCCCGTGTCATGCGCTTCCCCATATACCGCTAAGAGCTTGGGAGCTAATTCTTCCTTGTATGTCTAATAAAAGGCAGTTGTCAAACCATCTGACCCAGGGGCCTAAACCAGGGGTAGGCTATTAATAACATCTGTGACATCTTCAACCGTGAATGGTAGATGCATATATTCTTTGTGTCGATCATTAAACCAGACCAGGGCCAGGGAATCTAAGAACTCCTGCAAACCTTCTGGACATACAGTTTCTGTGGCAGTGTATAAATGGGCGTCGAAAGAGGAGAACTTCAGAATAGCCAAGGGCCCCCTTACCGAGTGTCCTTCTTTAGCCACAAGTTCAGGTACAAAGGCCATGGAGCGCGGGGAGTGGAGCATGCTGGCTAGAGTGCACCCAGGTCTGTCCCCTTCGCCATACCTATGTGCTTCTGTGTATTTCCCCAGAAATTTCACTTCCCTCTGTGCCTCCTCCCCATATTTTAACAGTCTAATCTTCAATTCAGCTAAAAGAGCTGATTTGCCGTCAATATGTATTTTCATCGCCAGCTCTTTAATTTTTACCTCTAACGTGGAGAGGGTGTTTCTAATAGCTTTAAGCACACCCTTCTGCCTGGATATGCACTGTCCCCTAATGACCAACTTGAACGCCTCCCATACCGAGGCCTCAGTGTCAACAGAGCCCGTGTTGAGCGTGAAGTAGTCTGTGATATCAGCTCGTATTTCTTCCTTGAAAGCCTCATCTAAAAGAGCATGTTGGGGGAGCCTCCAGGAGAATTGCCCCCGTGTAGTACCAGGGAGGGACAGTGTCAGCAAACACGGCGAGTGGTCCAAAATGGTCCTCGATAAATGCCTAACCTCCACCACACAGCTAGCCATGTCCCTAGACATTAACCAATAGTCCAAACGGGACCAGGCACGGTGATGTTCGGAAAAGCATGTACCCTCTTTAAGCAGTGGATTATGTAGGCGCCAGATGTCAATCATGTCCCCATCGTCTAAGACAGCATTCAACACTCTACTGGACGCAGGGTGGTGCGTACTTGCCGTACCTTGCCTATCCAAATCATCATTTAGGAGTGCATTGAAGTCCCCCCCATTAAACCGTGGTGCACCCAGTGGCCCTGACTTTGGCCCACAGCTCCTGGAAAAAGTCAGGGGAATCTGTGTTAGGTCCATATATCACCACTATGGTTATCAATATACCTTCCAACTGACCCAGCAAGATAATGTATCGACCATCTGGGTCCGTGTGTGTTTCCCTTTCCCTCCAGTCCAGCCCTCTCCGAATCAACACCGCAACCCCTCTAGAGTAGTTCGAATATACTGAGGCATAGACTGCGCCCCATCGCCTGTGTTTAAGTTTTGCAGAGGGCTGGGAGCGGAGATGTGTCTCCTGCAATAGGCATATATCTATGTTATGTCTGGTAAGGTAAGCATGTACCAACCTAGATTTTCTACTGTCGTTCAGTCCGCGTATGTTCCATGTCAAAGAGTTCACTTTCGTCTTGTGTGCAGCGATAAGATCATGCGTGCATCAATGCTAAAGCTTAATCTGCATATATGCGTCTCTGCCTCTACTGCAATAAACAACTTTTCACTTGGCAATACACAACAGGAACAATAAAAAAAAAACCTCTCCTCCCAATCCCCCCACCCACATCAACCCCCCAATCAGGTTGAAGCATGATCGCCCCCTGGTAGAACATAAAACAGCATGTTATAGGGAATTTTTCCATGGGGACGAATGAGAACCGGCCCACTGCCATACCGTAGCAGGGTGGCCAAGATACTGCAAGGGACAAAGTCTGCAACAGAACATTATAGGAGAACTATGCGGCTGGTTTTGCTGCGTCTGCCACCAACATGTTTAGCAAATTTTAAGGCAGACTTGGCGTCCGTGAAAAAATTAGCAGAGCCATCGTGTGACACCTTAAGTTTGGCTGCGTAGAGCAAGGAATAAGGGATATGTGCCTGTAGGAGGATCTTCTTTGCCGGTAAAAATTCACGTCTGGCTGCTTGTACCGCTGGAGTGAAGTCCGGGTAGAAAGCGACCTGGTTGCCTTGATGCACTATTTTCCCCATTGCATGAGCCTGACGTAGCACCACGTCACGGTCCTGGTAATTCAATAACCTAGCCAATATAGGCCGCGGAGGGGCACCAACTGGTGGTTTAGCTCCCAAAGTGCGATGAGCCCTCTCCATGACAAACACAGGAGAAAGGTGCTGTTAGACCTGGCACCATTGGCGTGGGTCACCCTTCATTTTTCTCTGTGCCTCAATGTGTTTTTGTGTTGGTGTTAGCTGCTCAGGGCACTGTGCCACTGCCATCCAGTGCCACAGTGCAAGTGCTCCCTATGGTAAAATGTATTATGTGAATTGACTTCCACGTTTCGTTTATTTGGTTTACTGTCAGTCCCTGGTAGAGTGCACCAGGGGTGCCAAGGGCTTGTATATCCAAATGCTGCTAGTGGGCTTGCAGCACTGATTGTGCCACCCACCGAAGCAGCGGGGTAAAATGTGTCTAGGATCTGCCACTGCAGAACCTGCGCGCGGTCTGGTACCGTCGCGCTGACTGAGCAAGTGTCCCTAAACCTTCCCTTAACTACATGTTAGTCACCCCTCTGGTAGGCCCAAGCGCAGGGTGCATTGTAGGCATAAGGTAGGACATGCCCTGATGTGTGTGGCATGTCCTAATAGTGAATTACAGCCATTTTCGTTTTTCACTATTGAAGGCTACCTGCTCTCCATAGGCCAGAATGGGCTGCTGGGATCGCTACATGCTGTGACCCCAGTGGACTCAGAGAGCATGGTAGGAGGTCATGTTTAGTATGCCTGAACTCGGGATAATAAAATACATCTTTTAGTAAAGGTTATTTTAATATCCTGGGTTTGCAAATGCTACTTTCAGAAAGTTAGCCTTTGCGTGCCTGACCATCTCAGTCCGCCTCTGCTGTGGGTGTGTGTTCTGCCTAGCAACAGTACAGGAGCAGGGCTGGGGGATTCCAGGAGACAGGTTGGCTGCCAGGTGGTGGGTAGAGAGATTACACCAGGATGGGTGGGAGGAGCCCACCTTGACTCTTGAATAGACCTGTGCTCTGCAACCACAAAGCCGGCTCCGCCCCCTGTGGAGCGGCTGATGTCTCTGCCCTGCTGCTGAAAAGAAAAAGCCGAGTCACCACAACAGAGTGCTCCAAAACTGGACTGAGCCAGGCCCAGGCCCCCTGGCACTAAAGAACAAAAGAATCACTGTATAAAAGTAAGAGCCTGGCTCCTAAGAAATCAGATCCAGATTGAACCACAAAGGAACTCTGCCCGACTAGAAGGACCTGGAAGAAGCTGAAGGAGGAGTAACTTTCCCTGACCTGAGGGACTGGCCTGCAGTAGGTGCCTTGCTGAGGAAGGAGAGGAAAAAGACTAAAAGAGACTTTTGTACTTTGTTCTTCAACTATCTCCAAGGGCTTGGAAGAAGAGCTTGCCCCCTGAACTGAACCCCAGGACCAGTGGGTTCACCGTGTCTCCGCTCATCTGAGAACTCGAGCCGTGTGCTTTCTCCCGCCGGAGTGCTCTGCGCACCTTGCCACCCCTCCTAGGGCCGTGACACCCAGAAGCCTGGCCGCCTCCCCTCGCCGAGAGCCCCGCTCTACCTGAGTCGCTCTGGACCCATCGAGGCTGGCCGCCCCGCTTCCCTGTCACCTGCCTGCCACTGGAGCGTGCCTGGTGCCCTCTCGTCCTCCCGCCAGATTTCTACTTGGGAAGTGAAATCAAGCCTCGGACGGCCGCCCGTACGTCGTAACGTATCCGGCCGCCCCGCTTCACCTCCCAGCCTGAGTCTGACCGTGCCGCCCTCCGCAGTGACCTCCCGCACAGTCCGTGTCGGAGGCCCTGGGCCGCACCTGTCTACCGAGAGCCGCCCGCTGAATTCTTGATCCGGAGACCCGCGAGGTGCAGAACCTGCTCCTCCCCCGAAGACTCGTCCAGGCACATCGCACGTTCCCAGGTACAGTGAACTCTCTATCGGACTCGGGGTCCGCAACGTTCTGATTTCCCCGTATCACTGTACCCCGGGTGCACGGCGCATCATCGTGACTGGACCGACTCAACCGAGCCCTGTGAAGCGCTCGTGATCGAATAAGTTACCAAAGACAAGAACAGTGCCTAATTATCATCTTGTGGCTTCCATTTCGCAACCGTTATTGATGGTCTTGTACATGCCTGCGTAACAAAGAATCTTTTATATAAAGCATCCGTATTTTTGATACAACTTACGCCTGGTGTCCGTTTGTGGGGGATCGTTGTGGTTTACTGTGTGTGATCATAAATGCTTAACTGACTAGCGCCCTGAAGTTTAGCCCTGACTGCTCGCGCCACACTACCTATAGGGTGAGCAGGGGTTGTTCTGAAGGGGTAATTCTCTCGCCCTGAATAGAAGAAGGGACCACTGCTTGTCACAAGTACCTACCTGTGCCAACCAGAGGTTCCCCATTCTAACATTGGTGGCAGCGGTGGGATTTCGAATTTGCATTTATGATTTACATACAGTGAATTATTGATCACCACGTAGAGCAGACCTGTAACACAGCCACAGATTGATTGACAGTTATTGCTAAAGAAGAATCTCCACCTTAAGAAACCATGCCTAGCTCAGTTAGTGGAGGCGGAGCGTCCTCTGTATTCTCTGGAGTGGATGACATCGATTGGGAGCCCGAGGCACTGAGGAAGTGCACAAATGATGTCCTGAAGGGATATCTCTCCAAGTACAGAATCAAGCAAAGTGGACTAAGCACCAAGGATCAGTACGTGAAAGCGCTGAGAGCCTGGCACGAATCAAAGTTCCCCGAGAATGCACAGGAGGTGATACCCCCAGAAGGTGTTTTTGAGCCTAGCAGAGGCCTGTCGCCAGAGGAGATGGCCGACAGGAGTGCTGCACGAGCACATGAGGTGGAGATGGCAAAACTGCAAATGGAGATGGAAAGGCAAAAACTGGCCATGGAGCATGAGGTAAAAATGAGGGAGTTGGATCTCAAGGCCAGGAGTTTAGACAACTCACCCTCTGGTGGCAGCAATTCAACAGAGTCAAGGGTGCACATTCCTAAAGATGTAGTCAAAGAATATTATAAGCAGGATGATATTGGGCAGTGGTTCAGGGCCTATGAAGTAGCCATGTCCTCCCACCGGGTCCCTGAGAAAGATTGGGGAGCGGGGTTGTGGGGAAGGTTCCTGAGTGAAGGGCGGGACACACTGCTGGATCTCCCCTCTGAGGTCAAAACATCCTATCCACACATGAAGGAGGCTCTTATGACGAGGTATGGGTTAACTCCTGAATTGTACAGACAGAGATTTAGGGATTGCACCAAGAAACCGGGTACCACTTATGTAGAGTATGTGACCTTTTTTTGCAGAGCGCTGGATGGTTGGGTGAAGGGTAGCAAAGTGAATGATTACCAAGGGCTGTTTGATTTAATTGCATGGGAGCACTTGTCGGATAATTGTTTTCCTGAGCTACGCCAGCACCTGATCGATAGCAAGCTGTCCAACCCGAGGAAGCTTGCTGAGGAGGCGGACCGCTGGATCAGCACCCGGGTCCACAAGGGTCCCGTGGGGGGCCCCGCCAAAGGTGTTCTGGGTCCCCAGCAGAAGAGTGGGGGGGACAAGGGTAAACAGAGGGAGTTCTACAGAGGGCCCCAAAGTAATTCCCAAGGGAACCAAGGGAAAGGTTCTCAGCCACCCCCACCCCCGAAGCAGACCGGGGCCCCGACAGGTAGCCCTGTTCAAAGAGGGCCCCTCAGATGTTACAAGTGTAACAACCTGGGGCACATTTCCGTGGATCCCAAGTGCCCCATGTATGGTAAACCAGCACCCTCTGGTGCTCCACCCCCCAAGCAGGTGAATAGTGTAGCCTTGGGGAGGGAGATAGATGTCCAAGGGGCGGGGGATCCCGTACAGATGACCCTAGTCTCATTAGGAGACAGTGAGATGGTCGCTGAGGCCCAACTGCCCCCCAATACTCAAACGTATGGGCAGTGGGTGACCATAAATGGCCGAAGGGTGGGGGCTCTTCGAGATACAGGAGCCAGTGTGACTGCTGTCAAGCAACACCTGGTGTCTCAAGAGCAGGTTGTCCCACACGCATTCTGCTGTGTTGTCAACGCCGACAACACAGAGAGTCAGTGTCCAATGGCTCAGGTTCCCTTTGAGTCGGGGGGGGGTCTCTGGTACTCTGCAAGTGGCTGTGAGAGAGGCCATGCCTGTTGATTGTCTCCTAGGTAACGATTTGGAGAGCTCTCCTTGGGAAAAGGTGGAGAAGACAACTCACCTGCGGATGGTGGGCTTGCCTGATTGGGCGTGCGTGACCACCCGGTCAATGGCAGCCGGTAGGGGTGTTGAAGGAACCCTGGAGCCTGAGGGAGAGGCCCAGGAACTGGCCTTAGAGAGAGGGCAAGGGAGGCACGGGAATCCGGCTCCTGAAGTTCCCACGGCCCAGGAGGAAGCAGACCTTGAGGGGGATGCCCTGGAGCCTACCGGGGAACAGATAGCCGAACTGGGGGACCTGCCTGAGCTGACCCATTGGCAGCAAGAAGGAGGCCCCACCAGGGAGGAATTCTGCAGGGAGCAGAAAGAGTGCCCCTCTCTAGAGGGTATGCGGCAGCAGGCTGCAGCCCAGGCCAATGGTGATCAGTCCGGAACTCACTTGATCTACTGGGAGAACGACCTCCTATACTCAGAGCCTAAGGTTGCTGAACCTGGGTCAGCCCGTGCGCTGGTGGTACCCCAGAAGTTCAGAGCCTTCCTACTGGGGCTGGCTCACAATGTACCGTTAGCAGGACATTTGGGGCAGGACAAGACCTTTGAAAGGCTTGTCACCCACTTTTATTGGCCCCAAATGCGCAGGAGTTCTGACACTCACTGCAGGACATGCCAGACTTGCCAGGCAAGTGGTAAGAATGGAAGGAAGCTGAGAGCTCCACTCCAACCTTTCCCTGTGGTCAGTACCCCATTCCAGCGGGTGGGGATTGACATTGTGGGGCCACTGGACCCCAAGACAGCCATGGGCAACAGGTTTATCCTGGTCTTGGTGGACCATGCCACCCGGTACCCTGAAGCCATTCCTCTGAGGACAGTGACGGCCCCCGTGGTGGGACGGGCACTGATGGGAATTTTCTCACGAGTAGGATTCCCTCTAGAGGTGGTGTCTGACAGGGGGACCAACTTCATATCGAAATATATGAAGTCCCTTTGGCAAGAGTGTGGTGTGACCTACAAGTTCACCACCCCTTACCATCCCCAAGGCAACGGGTTGGTTGAGCGCTTCAACCGAACCCTGAAGGGCATGATTATGGGTCTTGAGGAACCCATGAGGCGTAAGTGGGACGTCCTCTTACCATGCCTTCTCTTTGCGTACCGCGAGGTGCCACAAAAGTCTCTAGGGTTCAGTCCCTTTGAGCTTTTGTATGGCCACCCAGTACGAGGACCTCTTAGTCTGGTCAAGGAAGGCTGGGAGCAATCTCCCAGGAAACCTCCCCAGAATGTATACAGTTACATGCTGGCTTTCCGGAACCAGACTAGGCGTTTCAGGCAACTTGCTGAGGCAAACCTGAAAGCCAGCCAGGAGGAAATGAAGCGGTGGTACGACCAAAATGCCACTCTGGTTGAGCTTCAACCTGGCCAAAAAGTGTGGGTCCTGGCCCCTGTGGAGCCTTGTGCACTCCAGGACAAGTGGACAGGACCCTTTGAGATTGTGGAGCGCAAGAGTTCTGTCACCTACTTGGTGAACTTGCGGTCTCCTAGGAACCCCTTAAGGGTCCTACATGTCAATCGACTGAAGCCCCACTTGGAGAGGTCCGAAGTGGGCATGCTCTTGGCCACCGATGATGGGACGGAAGAGGAGTCCGAGCCTCTCCCCGACCTCTTGGTAGCCTCAGAGCGAGACGGGTCAGTGGATGGAGTTAACCTCTCACCCACCCTGACCCCTGAGCAACAGGGTGACTGCCGCTAGCTGCTGGGGCAGTTTCCTGACCTGTTCTCCCTGGATCCTGGTATCACGAATTGGTGCGTCCATGATGTGGATACAGGAGACAGCTTACCTGTGAAGCACAAAGCCTACCGGGTAACTGACAGGGTCCGAGCCTGCATCAGAGAGGAGGTCTCGAAGATGCTTGCTCTAGGGGTGGTTGAGTCCTCCAGCAGTCCTTGGGCCAGCCCAGTGGTCTTGGTCCCAAAGGCTGCAGCGCCGGGTGCCACGCCCGAACTCCGGTTCTGTGTGGACTACCGAGGACTCAACTCAGTCACGAAGACTGATGCGCACCCCATCCCCAGAGCTGATGAGCTCATCGATCGGTTAGGGGCTGCACGGTACCTCAGCACGTTTGATTTAACGTCTGGGTACTGGCAGATCGCCTTAACTGATGGGGCCAAAGAGAGGTCCGCATTCTCTACACCAGATGTGCATTACCAGTTCCGGGTGATGCCCTTTGGGATGAAGAATGCCCCTGCCACCTTCCAGAGGTTGGTCAACCAGGTGTTGGCTGGGCTGACCGAGTTCAGCGCCGCCTACCTGGATGACATCGCAGTGTTCAGCGGCACATGGGAAGAACACCTGCAACATCTCTGGGAAGTGTTGATGGTGCTGCGCAAGGCAGGCCTCACGATCAAGGCAAGCAAGTGTCAGATCGGGCAGGGTTCAGTGGTGTACTTGGGACACCAAGTGGGGAGCGGCCAGGTGGCGCCCCTCCAACCCAAAGTTGAAACCATCCTGGCTTGGGAGCCCCCAAAGACCCAGACGGAGGTGAGGGCCTTTTTAGGACTCACCGGGTACTACAGGAGGTTTGTCAAGGGGTATGGCAGCATCGTTGCCCCCTTGACAGAGCTGACTTCGAAGAAGCAGCCCAGAAAAGTGATATGGACTGACACCTGTCAGAAAGCCTTCGACACCCTGAAAACTGCCATGTGCACGGCGCCCGTGCTCTTGGCTCCTGACTTCTCCAAAGAGTTCCTGGTGCAGACGGATGCATCAGAGCATGGTGTAGGGGCTGTTCTCTCACAGATCACTGAGGAGGGCTTTGACCAACCAGTAGCCTTTATTAGCAGGAGGCTACTTCCCCGGGAACAAAGGTGGAGTGCGATAGAACGGGAAGCATTTGCTGTGGTCTGGGCGCTGAAGAAGCTAAGACCCTACTTGTTTGGGTCTCACTTCCGGGTTCAGACCGACCACAGGCCCCTCATATGGTTGATGCAAATGAGGGGTGAGAACCCAAAACTGTTGAGGTGGTCCATCTCCCTACAGGGTATGGACTTTACGGTGGAGCATCGCCCTGGCACAGATCATGCCAATGCTGACGGTCTGTCCAGGTTTTTCCGCCTTAGTGATGAAGAACTCCCTGGGGTAGGGTAGTTCTCCCCACTTTTCAGCTAGAGGGGACACGTGTTAGACCTGGCACCATTGGCATGGGTCACCCTTCCATTTTTGTCTGTGCCTCAATGTGTTTTTGTGTTGGTGTTAGCTGCTCAGGGCACTGTGCCACTGCCATCCAGTGCCACAGTGCAAGTGCTCCCTATGGTAAAATGTATTATGTGAATTGACTTCCACGTTTGGTTTATTTGGTTTACTGTCAGTCTCTGGTAGAGTGCACCAGGGGTGCCAAGGGCTTGTATATCCAAATGCTGCTAGTCGGCTTGCAGCACTGATTGTGCCACCCACCGAAGCAGCGGGGTAAAATGTGTCTAGGATCTGCCACTGCAGAACCTGCGCGCGGTCTGGTACTGTCGCGCTGACTGAGCAAGTGTCCCCACTTGCCAGTCCCTAAACCTTCCCTTAACTACATGTTAGTCACCCCTCTGGTAGGCCCAAGCGCAGGGTGCATTGTAGGCATAAGGTAGGACATGCCCTGATGTGTGTGGCATGTCCGAATAGTGAATTACAGCCATTTTCGTTTTTCACTATTGAAGGCTACCTGCTCTCCATAGGCCAGAATGGGCTGCTGGGATCGCTACACGCTGTGACCCCAGTGGACTCAGAGAGCATGGTAGGAGGTCATGTTTAGTATGCCTGAACTCGGGATAATAAAATACATCTTTTAGTAAAGGTTATTTTAATATCCTGGGTTTGCAAATGCTACTTTCAGAAAGTTAGCCTTTGCGTGCCTGACCATCTCAGTCCGCCTCTGCTGTGGGTGTGTGTTCTGCCTAGCAACAGTACAGGAGCAGGGCTGGGGGATTCCAGGAGACAGGTTGGCTGCCAGGTGGTGGGTAGAGAGATTACACCAGGATGGGTGGGAGTAGCCCACCTTGACTCTTGAATAGACCTGTGCTCTGCAACCACAAAGCCGGCTCCGCCCCCTGTGGAGCGGCTGATGTCTCTGCCCTGCTGCTGAAAAGAAAAAGCCGAGTCACCACAACAGAGTGCTCCAAAACTGGACTGAGCCAAGCCCAGGCCCCCTGGCACTAAAGAACAAAAGAATCACTGTATAAAAGTAGGAGCCTGGCTCCTAAGAAATCAGATCCAGATTGAACCACGAAGGAACTCTGCCCGACTAGAAGGACCTGGAAGAAGCTAAAGGAGGAGTAACTTTCCCTGACCTGAGGGACTGGCCTGCAGTAGGTGCCTTGCTGAGGAAGGAGAGGAAAAAGACTAAAAGAGACTTTTGCACTTTGTTCTTCAACTATCTCCAAGGGCTTGGAAGAAGAGCTTGCCCCCTGAACTGAACCCCAGGACCAGTGGGTTCACCGTGTCTCCGCTCGTCTGAGAACTCGAGCCGTGTGCTTTCTCCCGCCGGAGTGCTCTGCGCACCTTGCCACCCCTCCTAGGGCCTTGACACCCAGAAGCCTGGCCGCCTCCCCTCGCCGAGAGCCCCGCTCTACCTGAGTCGCTCTGGACCCATCGAGGCTGGCCGCCCCGCTTCCCTGTCACCTGCCTGCCACTGGAGCGTGCCTGGTGCCCTCTCGCCCTCCCACCGGATTTCTACTTGGGAAGTGAAATCAAGCCTCGGACGGCCGCCCGTACGTCGTAACGTATCCGGCCGCCCCGCTTCACCTCCCAGCCTGAGTCTGACCGTGCCGCCCTTCGCAGTGACCTCCCGCACAGTCCATGTCGGAGGCCCTGGGCCGCACCTGTCTACCGAGAGCCGCCCGCTGAATTCTTGATCCGGAGACCCGCGAGGTGCAGAACCTGCACCTCCCCCGAAGACTCGTCCAGGCACATCGCACGTTCCCAGGTACAGTGAACTCTCTATCGGACTCGGGGTCCGCAACGTTCTGATTTCCCCGTATCACTGTACCCCGGGTGCAGGGCGCATCATCGTGACTGGACCGACTCAACCGAGCCCTGTGAAGCGCTCGTGATCGAATAAGTTACCAAAGACAAGAACAGTGCCTAATTATCATCTTGTGGCTTCCATTTCGCAACCGTTATTGATGGTCTTGTACATGCCTGCGTAACAAAGAATCTTTTATATAAAGCATCCGTATTTTTGATACAACTTACGCCTGGTGTCCGTTTGTGGGGGATCGTTGTGGTTTACTGTGTGTGATCATAAGTGCTTAACTGACTAGCGCCCTGAAGTTTAGCCCTGACTGCTCGCGCCACACTACCTATAGGGTGAGCAGGGGTTGTTCTGAAGGGGTAATTCTCTTGCCCTGAATAGAAGAAGGGACCACTGCTTGTCACAAGTACCTACCTGTGCCAACCAGAGGTTCCCCATTCTAACAGGTGCGCAGCAAATAAATCTCGTAGTAAGTCTGCAACAAACGACTCCATCTTTGTAATCGCCGTCGTCTCCGGGATTCCCGTGATGCATAGGTTGCTACGACGCGACCTGGCCTCCAAATCCTCATTCTTGGCCCTAATCACACATAAGAGATGATCCATCTGCAACAATTGGTCTTTAGTTTACACCTGGAAATCATGGAAGTCCGACTGTTTATTTTCAAGGACATCTAGTCTATGCTCGTGAACCCCAACTTGAGTCTTCACTGACTCCATCTGGGACGATAAGTTATCCAATTTAGCGTCAATGGTGCGCAGGCTTGACCGCATTTCTAACATGAGTGTATGAATGTCCTCCCCTTGGTCTCCCTGGTGACCCTCAGCAGCCCCACTGGAGGCCGACTCAGAGTCAGATTCCATGTGTCTGGTTGAGCGGCGTTGCTCGAAACTAATTTTGGGTTGTTTGGCATCTGGCTTGCCCATGACCAGGCAGCATTGCTATCCCACCCACAGCACCTCAAGCGGGTCAAGCAGGACCGCACTGCCACCAAAATGACAGTACCAGGCTCCCTCAGCTCCATAGGCAACGTGCTTCTTCTGTATGCCTCTGCATGATCCCTGTGCAGCCCGTGGATGCCACAATGCACTGCACACCAACGCGCCAATGGATCTCTCAGCAATGCTTTGCCCTAGCCGTCACAATGGGTGCCAGGGGAAATGACCAGACAAGTTCCACACAAAAAGCTCACATCTTGAATGTTTATGAAGTAAGTTCACAGCAAGGATGACTCGTCACTCTCACAGGGTGTTACTTGCCACCCCACTGCAATACTATGAGCCAGGGAAGGTCAGCCCGGCAGAACCGTGGCCCAGTGTAGCTCATTAACCACCCCAACCAGACCTCCACAACGCAATGCGTCACCAAGCAGACCAAGGCATCTAAAATGGTGGCCCCACCTACAGTTCTGAACAGTGCATAGTTAGCTAGTGGAATGTGCAGATCACCGCACCTCGCAGGTCCCCTTGTGCCACACACAATACCAGTACTCACAGTTCCCACTGGTATAAGATGCGGTGTAGACTGGAACAGCCTCAGGGACCCTCAAGCAGCGCCGGCTGGCGCAGACCCAGGTCTCTGCAAATGGCGGCAAGCTGAGTCGAGTGGCTTTCCCCGCACCGCCGGCGTCTAGCAAGGGATGTCCGCAGGGCCAGGTATGCAAATCACCGCCGTTCCAGCCGCCAGGCAGCCACCACCTCGTCGCACACGCCTCAGGCAGCTCCACCGGGCCGTGCTACGAAGAGACAGCCTCGAATGGCCGCAGCGGCCACACCCGGCGGCACAGCTCCAGTCACTTCTCTCCTTGCGGCGCTGCGGTGCTTTTGGCACAGTGGGCAGTCACCTTCGGAAATCAGCAGCATCGGCAGACCCTCGGTTCCGCGGCTGAACGTGCCACTTTTCTGCCTATGTCCTAGGCAGCGCCACCCAGGCCACAGTGAAGCCCCGGTTTCCAGTGGTGGGGTCAGCCACGCACGTGTTCCACAGCACTCACACCAATCCTCAGTTGCGGCCGTCGGGTCGGATAACTCGGCGGGCAGGCGATGAATATTGCCAGGAATCTCCCTGCTTCTTTCCACAGCTGTTCTGCCTATCAGGCAGTGAAAATTACAGAGTTTTGTCCCTATCGAATGAGTGGATAATTGCAGGATAGTGTCTCGGCCGGTGGAGCTCGCTTACCAAGCGGCCATTCTGTGGCACGGCTCGCCAGGGGGTCGTGCTGGGGGTGGTGTTTCAGGGATTAGGGCAGTGCAGTGGTGTGCGGGCAGAGTAGGGGTTCGTCATGGGGCAGGTGTTTCAGGGTTTAGGGAAGTGCAGTGGTGTTTGGGCAGTGTAGGGGGTTCGTGCTGGGGCTGGTGTTTCAGGGTTTAGGACAGTGGAGTGGTGTTCGGGCAGTGTAGGTGGGCGTGCTGAGGGTGGTGTTTCAGGGTTTAGGGCAGTGCAGTGGTGTTCGGGCAGTGTAGGGGGTCGTGCTGGGGTGTTGTATCAGGGTTTAGGGCAGTGCAGTGGTGTTCAGGCAGTGTAGGGGGTTGTGCAGGGGGTGGTGTTTCAGGGTTTAGGGCAGTGCAGTGGTGTTCAGGCAGTGTATGGGGTTGTGCAGGGGGTGGTGTTTCAGGGTTTAGGGCAGTGGTGCTCGGGTAGTGTACGGGGTCGTGCAGGGGGTGGTGTTTCAGGGTTTAGGGCAGTGCAGTGGTGTTCGGGCCATGTAGGGGTTCGTCATGGGGCAGGTGTTTCAGGGTTTAGGGCAGTGCAGTGGTGTTCGGGCAGTGTAGGGGTTCGTGCTGGGGGTAGGTTTTCAGGGTTTAGGGAGGTGCAGTGGTGTTCGGGCAGTGTAGGGGGTCATGCTGGGGTGGTGTATCAGGGTTTAGGGCAGTGCAGTGGTGTTCAGGCAGTGTAGGGGGTTGTGCAGGGGGTGGTGTTTCAGGGTTTAGGGCAGTGCAGTGGTGTTCAGGCAGTGTATGGGGTTGTGCAGGGGGTGGTGTTTCAGGGTTTAGGGCAGTGGTGTTCGGGCAGTGTAGGGGGTCGTGCAGGGGGTGGTGTTTCAGAGTTTAGGGCAGTGCAGTGGTGTTCGGGCCGTGTAGGGGTTCGTCATGGGGCAGGTGTTTCAGGGTTTAGGGCAGTGCAGTGTTGTTTGTGCAGTGTAGGGGTTCGTGCTGGGGCTGGTGTTTTAGGGTTTAGGACAGTGCAGTGGTGTTCGGGCAGTGTAGGTGGTTGTGCTGGGGGTAGCGTTTCAGGGTGTAGGGCAGTGCAGTGGTGTTCGGGCAGTGTAGGTGGTCGTGCTGTGGGTGGTGTTTCAGTGTTTAGAGCAGTGCAGTGGTGTTCGGGCAGTGTAGGGGGTCATGCAGGGGGTGGTGTTTCACGGTTTAGGGCAGTGCAGTGGTGTTCGGGCAGTGTAGGTGGTCGTGCAGGGGGTGGTGTTTCAGGGTTTAGGGCAGTGGAGTTCGGGCAGTGTAGGGGGTCGTTGCAGGGGTGGTGTTTCAGGGTTTAGGGCAGTGGTATTCTGGCACTGTAGGGGGTCTTGCTGGGGGTGGTGTTTCAGGGTTTAGGGCAGTGGTGTTCAGGCAGTGTAGGGGGTCCTGCTGGGGTTGGTGTTTCAGGGTTTAGGGCAGTACAGTGCTGTTCGGGCAGTGTTGGGCGGTCATACTGGGGCTGATGTTTCAGGCAGCTCCACCGGGCCATGCTACGAAGAGACAGCCTCGAATGGCCGCAGCGGCCACACCCGGCCGCACAGCTCCAGTCACTTCTCTCCTTGCAGCGCTGCGGTGCTTTTGGCACAGCGGGCAGTCACCTTCGGAAATCAGCAGCATCGGCAGACCCTCGGTTCCGCGGCTGAACGTGCCACTTTTCTGCCTATGTCCTAGGCAGCGCCACCCAGGCCACAGTGAAGCCCCGGTTTCCAGTGGTGGGGTCAGCCACGCACGTGTTCCACAGCACACACACCAATCCTCGGTTGCGGCCGTCGGGTCGGATAACTCGGCGGGCAGGCGATGAATATTGCCAAGAATCTTCCTGCTTCTTTCCGCAGCTGTTCTGCCTATCAGGCATTGAAAATTACAGAGTTTTGTCCCTATCGAATGAGCGGATAATTGCAGGATAGTGTCTCGGCCGGTGGAGCTCGCTTACCAAGCTGCCATTCTGTGACACGCCTCACCAGGGGGTCATGCTGGGGGTGGTGTTTCAGGGATTAGGGCAGTGCAGTGGTGTGCGGGCAGAGTAGGGGTTCGTCATGGGGCAGGTGTTTCAGGGTTTAGGGAAGTGCAGTGGTATTCGGGCAGTGTAGGGGGTTCATGCTGGGGCTGGTGTTTCAGGGTTTAGGATAGGCCTGGGCAAAATTTCCGTTCCGTTCGCGGAATTTGCGATAATTTGGCATTTCCGCGTTCCGCGGAGAGCGCGGAAATGTCAAAATATCCGCATTCCGCAGCTTTGCGATAATTTGGTTCTTGCTCGCGCTGTAAAATAATACATTCTCGCGCGCGCGCGATCGCCTTACCTGAATCCCCGCGTTCGCCGACAAGTTTTCCCGATCTGGTCGCGTTCTCCATGAGATGTTGTATTGTTTTAGCCATTTGCGCTGTCTCGCGACAGTTCGCGTCCGCAGTGACGTCATGCGTCGCGCGATCACGTCTTTTTTCTCGCAATAATGCACCGCGAGACAACTGAAAACAAGATGGCCGCGCCCGCGAGCAACCGCAGGGGTAAGTTAGCGACCCGCAACCATGCAAAAAATATCGCGAACGGGCGGGAAAAAAACTTCCGCATCTTCGCGATATTTCCGCTTGTTTGCGGAGATTTTTAACATTTTTGCGATAATTTGCGAAAGTCGCTTTCACAAATTCCGCCCACCCCTAGTTGAGGACAGTGGAGTGGTGTTCGGGCAGTGTAGGTGGTCGTGCTGAGGGTGGTGTTTCAGGGTTTAGGGCAGTGCAGTGGTGTTCGGGCAGTGTAGGGGGTCGTGCTGGGGTGGTGTATCAGGGTTTAGGGCAGTGCAGTGGTGTTCAGGCAGTGTAGGGGGTTGGGCAGGGGGTGGTGTTTCAGGGTTTAGGGCAGTGCAGTGGTGTTCGGGCCATGTAGGGGTTCGTCATGGGGCAGGTGTTTCAGGGTTTAGGGCAGTGCAGTGGTGTTCAGGCAGTGTAGGGGTTCGTGCTGGGGGTGGTGTTTCACGGTTTAGGGCAGTGCAGTGGTGTTCGGGCAGTGTAGGTGGTCATGCAAGGGGGTGGTGTTTCAGGGTTTAGGGCAGTGGTGTTCGGGCAGTGTAGGGGGTCGTTGCAGGGGGTGGTGTTTCAGGGTTTAGGGCAGTGGTATTCTGGCACTGTAGGGGGTCTTGCTGGGGTTGGTGTTTCAGGGTTTAGGGCAGTACAGTGCTGTTCGGGCAGTGTTGGGGGGTCATGCTGGGGCTGATGTTTCAGGGTTTAGGGCAGTGCAGTGGTGTTCGGGCAGTGTAGGGGGTCCTGCTGGAGCTGGTGTTTCAGGGTTTAGGGCTGTGCAGTGGTGTTCGGGCAGTGTAGGGGTTTGTGCAGGAGGGTGGTGTTTCCGGGTTTAGGGCAGTGCAGTGGTGTTCGGGCAGTGGAGGTGCTCATGCTGGGGCTGGTGTTTCAGGGTTTAGGGCAGTGCAGTGGTGTTAGGGCAGTGTAGGGGTTCATGCAGGGGGTGGTGATTCAGGGTTTAGGGCAGTGGGTGATTCAGGGTTTAGGGCAGTGCAGTGGTGTTCGGGCAGTGTAGGGGTTCGTGTAGGGGGCTGGTGTTTCAGGGTTTAGGGCAGTGCAGAGGTGTTCGGGCAGTGTAGGGGTCGTGCTGGGGGTGGTGTTTCGGGGTTTAGGGCAGTGTAGGGGGTCATGTTGCGGGTGGTGTTTCAGGGTTTAGGGCAGTGCAGTGGTGTTCGGGCAGTGTTGGGAGTGGTGCAGGGGAGTGGTGTTTCAGGGTTTAGGGCAGTGCAGTGGTGTTCGGGCTGTGTAGGGGGTCGTGCAGGGGTGGTGTTTCTGGGTTTAGGGCAGTGTAGTGGTGCTCAGTCAGTGTAGGGGTTCTTGCAGGGTGTGGTGTTTCAGGGTTTAGGACAGTGCAGTGGTGTTCGGGCAGTATAGGGGTTCTTGCAGGGGGGTGGTGTTTCAGGGTTTAGGGCAGTGCAGTGGTCTTCGGGCAGTGTAGGGGTTCGTGCAGGGGGTAGTGTTTTAGGGTTAAGGGTAGTGCATGGGTGTTTGTGTAGTGATGGGGGTCGTGCTGGGGGTAGTGTTTTAGGGTTTAGGGTAGTGCAGTGGTGTTCGGGCAGTGTAGGGGGTCATTCTGGGGCTAGTGTTTCCGGGTTTTGGGCAGTGCAATGGTGTACGGGCAATATAGGGGATGTGCTTTGGGGTAGTGTTTTAGGGTTTAGGGCAGAGCAGTGGTGTTCGGGCAGAGTAGGGGTCGTGCTGGGGGTGGTGTTTAGGGTTTAGGGCAGTGCAGTGGTGTTTGGGCAGTGTAGGGAGTCATGCTGGGGGTGGTGTTTCAGGGTTTAGGGCAGTGCAGTTGTGTTTGGGCAGTGTAGGGGGTTTTGCAGGGGTGGTGTTTCAGGGTTTAGGGCAGTGCAGTAGTGTTTGGGCAGTGTAGGGGTCATGCAGGGGCTGGTGTTTCAGGGTTTAGGGCAGTGCAGTGGTTTTAGGGCAGTGTAGGGGGTCGTGCAGGGGTGGGTGTTTCAGGGTTTAGGGCAGTGGTGTTTGGGCAGTGTAGGGGATCTTGCTGTGGTTGGTGTTTCAGGGTTTAGAGCAGTGCAGTGGTGTTCGGGCAGTGTAGGGGGTCATGCTGGGGGTGGTGTTTCAGGGTTTAGGGCACTGCAGTGGTGTTCGGGCAGTGTAGGGGGTCCTGCTGGGGCTGGTGTTTCAGGGTTTAGGGCAGTGTAGTGGTGTTCGGGCAGTGTAGGGCGTCGTGGTGGGGCTGGTGTTTCAGGTTTTAGGGCAGTGCAGTGGAGTTCAGGCAGTGTAATGGGTCTTTCTGGGGCTGGTGTTTCAGGGATTAGGGCAGTGCAGTGGTCTTCGGGCAGTGTAGGGTGTCTTACTAGGGTATGGCGTTTCAGGGTTTATGGCAGTGCAGTGGTGTTCGGGCGTGTAGGGGACATGCTGGGTGTGGTGTTTTAGGGATTAGGGCAGAGCAGCGTTGTTCGGGCAGTGTAGGGAGTCATGCGGGGGGTAGTGTTTTAGAGTTAAGGGCAGAGCAGTGGTGTTCATGCAGAGTAGGGGTCGTGCAGGGGTGGTGTTTCTGGGTTTAGGGCAGTGTAGTGGTGCTCAGTCAGTGTAGGGGTTCTTGCAGGGTGTGGTGTTTCAGGGTTTAGGACAGTGCAGTGGTGTTCGGGCAGTATAGGGGTTCTTGCAGGGGGGTGGTGTTTCAGGGTTTAGGGCAGTGCAGTGGTCTTCGGGCAGTGTAGGGGTTCGTGCAGGGGGTAGTGTTTTAGGGTTAAGGGTAGTGCATGGGTGTTTGTGTAGTGATGGGGGTCGTGCTGGGGGTAGTGTTTTAGGGTTTAGGGTAGTGCAGTGGTGTTCGGGCAGTGTAGGGGGTCATTCTGGGGCTAGTGTTTCCGGGTTTTGGGCAGTGCAATGGTGTACGGGCAATATAGGGGATGTGCTTTGGGGTAGTGTTTTAGGGTTTAGGGCAGAGCAGTGGTGTTCGGGCAGAGTAGGGGTCGTGCTGGGGGTGGTGTTTAGGGTTTAGGGCAGTGCAGTGGTGTTTGGGCAGTGTAGGGAGTCATGCTGGGGGTGGTGTTTCAGGGTTTAGGGCAGTGCAGTTGTGTTTGGGCAGTGTAGGGGGTTTTGCAGGGGTGGTGTTTCAGGGTTTAGGGCAGTGCAGTAGTGTTTGGGCAGTGTAGGGGTCATGCAGGGGCTGGTGTTTCAGGGTTTAGGGCAGTGCAGTGGTTTTAGGGCAGTGTAGGGGGTCGTGCAGGGGTGGGTGTTTCAGGGTTTAGGGCAGTGGTGTTTGGGCAGTGTAGGGGATCTTGCTGTGGTTGGTGTTTCAGGGTTTAGAGCAGTGCAGTGGTGTTCGGGCAGTGTAGGGGGTCATGCTGGGGGTGGTGTTTCAGGGTTTAGGGCACTGCAGTGGTGTTCGGGCAGTGTAGGGGGTCCTGCTGGGGCTGGTGTTTCAGGGTTTAGGGCAGTGTAGTGGTGTTCGGGCAGTGTAGGGCGTCGTGGTGGGGCTGGTGTTTCAGGTTTTAGGGCAGTGCAGTGGAGTTCAGGCAGTGTAATGGGTCTTGCTGGGGCTGGTGTTTCAGGGATTAGGGCAGTGCAGTGGTCTTCGGGCAGTGTAGGGTGTCTTACTAGGGTGTGGCGTTTCAGGGTTTATGGCAGTGCAGTGGTGTTCGGGCGTGTAGGGGACATGCTGGGTGTGGTGTTTTAGGGATTAGGGCAGAGCAGCGTTGTTCGGGCAGTGTAGGGAGTCATGCGGGGGGTAGTGTTTTAGAGTTAAGGGCAGAGCAGTGGTGTTCATGCAGAGTAGGGGTCGTGCTGGGGGTGGTGTTTAGGGTTTAGGGTAGTGTAGTGGTGTTCGGGCAGTGTAGGGGGTCGTGCTGTGGTTGTGTTTCAGGTTTCAGGGCAGAGCAGTGGTGTTCAGGAAGTGTGGGGGGTCGTGCACGGAGTGGTGTTTCAGGGTTTAGGGCAGTGCAGTAATGTTTGGGCAGTGTAGCGGGTCGTGCTGGGGTAGTGTTTCAGGGTTTAGGGCAGTGCAGTGGTGTTCGGGCAGTGTAGGGGGTCTTGCTGGGAGTGGCGTTTCAGGGATTGGGGCAGTGCAGTGGTGTTCGGGCAGTGTAGGGGGTCGTGCTGTGGCAGGTGTTTCAGTGTTTAGGGCAGTGCAGTGGTGTTCGGGCAGTGTAGTGGGTCGTGCTGGGGCTGGTGTTTCAGGGTTTAGGGTAGTGCAGTGGTGTTTGTGTAGTGTAGGGGGATGTGTTGCTGGTAGTGTTTTATGGTGTAGGGTAGTGCAGTGGTGTTGGAGTAGTGTAGGGGGTCGTGCTGGGGGTAGTGTTTTAGGGTATAGAATAGTGTAGTGGTGTTTGAGTAGTGTAGTGGGTTCGTGCTGGGGTAGATTTAGGGTTTAGGGTAGTGCAGTGGTGTTTGGGTAGTGTAGGGCATCGTGCTGGGGTAGTGTTTTAGTGTTTAGGGTAGCGCAGTGGTGTTGGTGTAGTTTAGGGGATTGTGCAGGGGTTAGTGTTTTAGGGTTTAGGGTAGTGCAGTGGTGTTCGGGCAGTGTAGGAGGTCGTTCTGGGGCTAGTGTTTCCGGGCAGTGCAATTGTGTACGGTCAATAGAGGGGATGTGCTTTGGGGTAGTGTTTTAGGGTTTAGGGCAGAGCACTGGTGTTCGGGCAGAGTAGGGGTCATGCTGGGGGTGATGTTTAAGGTTTAGGGCAGTGCAGTGGTGTTCGGGCAGTGTAGGGAGTCATGCTGGGGGTGGTGTTTCAGGGTTTAGGGCAGTGCAGTTGTGTTCGGGCAGTGTAGGGGGTTTTGCAGGGGGTGGTGTTTCAGGGTTTAGGGCAGTGCAGTGGTGTTAGGGCAGTGTAGGGGGTCGTACAGGGGGTGGTGTTTCAGGGTTTTGGGCAGTGGTGTTTGGGCAGTGTAGGGGATCTTGCTGAGGTTGGTGTTTCAGGGTTTAGGGCAGTGCAGTAATGTTTGGGCAGTGTAGGGGGTCGTGCTGGGGCTGGTGTTTCAGGGTTTAGGGCAGTGCAATGGTGTTCGGGCAGCGTAGAGGTTTGTGCTGGGGCTGGAGTTCCCAGGTTTAGGGCAGTGCAGTGGTGTTTGGGCAGTGTAGGGGTTCGTGCTGGGGCAGGTGTTTCAGGGTTTAGGGCAGTGCAGTGGTTTTTGGGCAGTGTAGGGGTTTGAGCTGGGGCTGATATTTCAGGTTTTAGGGCAGTGCAGTGGTGTTCGGGCAGTGTAGGGGGTCATGCTGGGGGTGATGTTTCAGGGTTTAGGGCACTGCAGTGGTGTTCGGGCAGTGTAGGGGGTCATGCTGGGGCTGGTGTTTCAGGGTTTAGGGCAGTGCAGTGGTATTCGGGCAGTGTAGGGCGTCGTGCTGGGGCTGGTGTTTCAGGGTTTAGGGCAGTGCAGTGGAGTTCGGGCAGTGTAATGGGTCTTGCTGGGGCTGGTGTTTCAGGGATTAGGGCAGTGCAGTGGTCTTCGGTCAGTGTAAGGGGTCTTGCTAGGGGATGGTGTTTCAGGGTTTATGGCAGTGCAATGATGTTCGGGCGTGTAGGGGAAATGCTGGGGGTGGTGTTTTAGGGATTAGGGCAGAGCAACGGTGTTCGGGCAGTGTAGGGAGTCATGCGGGGCTAGTGTTTTAGAGTTAAGGGCAGAGCAGTGGTGTTCAGGCAGAGTAGGGGTCGTGCTGGGGGTGGTGTTTAGGGTTTAGAGTAGTGCAGTGGTGTTCGGGCAGTGTAGGGGGTTGTGCTGTGGGGGTGTTTCAGGCTTCAGGGCAGTGCAGTGGTGTTCAGGCAGTGTAGGGGGTCGTGCAGGGAGTGGTGTTTCAGGGTTTAGGGCAGTGCAGTGGTGTTCGGGCAGTGAAGGGGGTCGCGCAAGGGTGGTGTTTCAGGGTTTAGCGCAGTGATGTTCGGGCAGTGTAGGGGGTTGTGCAGGGGGTGGTATTTCAGGGTTTTGGGCAGTGGTATTCTGGCACTGTAGGGGGTCTTGCTGGGGGTGGTGTTTCAGGGTTTAGGGCAGTGGTGTTGGGCAGTGTAGGGGGTCTTGGTGGGGGTGGTGTTTCAGGGTTTAGGGCAGTGCAGTGGTGTTCGGGCAGTGTTGGGCGGTTGTGCTGGGGCTGATGATTCAGGGTTTAGGGCAGTGCAGATGTGTTCGGGCAGTGTAGGGGTCGTGCTGCGAGTGGTGTTTCAGGGTTTAGGGCAGCGCAGTGGTGTTCGGGCAGTGTAGGGGATCATGCTGGGGGTGGTGTTTCAGGGTTTAGGGCAGAGCAGTTGTGTTTGGGCAGTGTATGGGGTTGTGCTGGGGGTGGTGTTTAGGGATTAGGGCAGTTCAGTGGTGTTCGGGCAGTGTAGGGGGTCGTGCTGGGCATGGTTTTTCAGGGTTTAGGGCAGTGCAGTGGTGTTCGGGCAGTGTAGGGGGTCGTGCAGAGGGTGGTGTTTCATGGTTTAGGGCAGTGGTGTTCGGGCAGTGTAGGTGGTCGTTGCAGGGGGTGGTGTTTCAGGGTTTAGGCAGTAGTATTCTGGCACTGTAGAGGGTCTTGATGGGGTGGTGTTTCAGGGTTTAGGGCAGTGGTGTTCAGGCAGTGTAGAGGGTCTGGGGGTGGTGTTTCAGGGTTTAGGGCAGTGCAGTGGTGTTCGGGCAGTGTTGGGCGGTCGTGCTGGTGCTGATGTTTCAGGGTTTAGGGCAGTGCAGTGGTGTTCGGGCAGTGTAGGGGGTTCTGCTGGGGCTGGTGTTTCAGGGTTTAGGGCAGTGGTGTTCGGGCACTTTTGGGAGTGGTGCAGGGGAGTGGTGTTTCAGGGTTTAGGGCTGTGCAGTGATGTTCGGGCAGTGTAGGGGTTTGTGCAGGAGGGTGGTGTTTCAGGGTTTAAGGCAGTGCAGTGTTGTTCGGGCAGTGTAGGGGTTCATGCAGGGGGTGGTGTTTCAGGGTTTAGGGCAGTGCAGTGGTGTTCGGGCAGTGACGGGGTTAGTGTAGGCGGTGGTGTTTCAGGGTTTAGGGCAGTGCAGTGGTGTTCTGGCAGTGTAGGGGTTTGTGCTGGGGCTGGTGTTTCAGGGTTTAGGGAAGTGCAGAGGTGTTCGGGCAGTGTAGGGGGTCGTGCTGGGCATGGTGTTTCAGGGTTTAGGGCAGTGCAGCGGTGTTCAGGTAGTGTTGGGCGGTCGTGCTGGTGCTGATGTTTCAGGGTTTAGGGCAGTGCAGTGGTGTTCGGGCAGTGTAGGGGGGCCTGCTGGGGATGGTGTTTCAGTGTTTAGGGCAGTGCATTGGTGTTCGGGCAGTTTTGGAAGTGGTGCAGGGGAGTGGTGTTTCAGGGTTTAGGGCTGTGCAGTGTTGTTCGGGCAGTGTAGGGGTTTGTGCTGGGGCTGGTGTTTCAGGGTTTAGGGCAGTGAAGTAGTGTTCGGGCAGTGTAGGGGTTCATGCAGGGGGTGGTGTTTCAGGGTTTAGGGCAGTGCAGTGGTGTTCGGCCAGTGATGGGGTTATTGTAGGGGGGATGGTGTTTCAGGGATTAGGGCAGTGCAGTGGTCTTCGGTCAGTGTAAGGGGTCTTGCTAGGGGATGGTGTTTCAGGGTTTATGGCAGTGCAATGGTGTTCGGGCGTGTAGGGGAAATGCTGGGGGTGGTGTTTTAGGGATTAGGGCAGAGCAACGGTGTTCGGGCAGTGTAGGGAGTCATGCGGGGCTAGTGTTTTAGAGTTAAGGACAGAGCAGTGGTGTTCAGGCAGAGTAGGGGTCGTGCTGGGGGTGGTGTTTAGGGTTTAGAGTAGTGCAGTGGTGTTCGGGCAGTGTAGGGGGTTGTGCTGTGGGGGTGTTTCAGGCTTCAGGGCAGTGCAGTGGTGTTCAGGCAGTGTAGGGGGTCATGCAGGGAGTGGTGTTTCTGGGTTTAGGGCAGTGCAGTGGTGTTCGGGCAGTGAAGGGGGTCGCGCAAGGGTGGTGTTTCAGGGTTTAGCGCAGTGATGTTCGGGCAGTGTAGGGTGTCGTGCAGGGGGTGGTATTTCAGGGTTTTGGGCAGTGGTATTCTGGCACTGTAGGGGGTCTTGCTGGGGGTGGTGTTTCAGGGTTTTGGGCAGTGGTGTTGGGCAGTGTAGGGGGTCTTGGTGGGGGTGGTGTTTCAGGGTTTAGGGCAGTGCAGTGGTGTTCGGGCAGTGTTGGGCGGTTGTGCTGGGGCTGATGATTCAGGGTTTAGGGCAGTGCAGATGTGTTCGGGCAGTGTAGGGGTCGTGCTGCGAGTGGTGTTTCAGGGTTTAGGGCTGCGCAGTGGTGTTCGGGCAGTGTAGGGGATCATGCTGGGGGTGGTGTTTCAGGGTTTAGGGCAGAGCAGTTGTGTTTGGGCAGTGTATGGGGTTGTGCTGGGGGTGGTGTTTAGGGATTAGGGCAGTTCAGTGGTGTTCGGGCAGTGTAGGGGGTCGTGCTGGGCATGGTTTTTTAGGGTTTAGGGCAGTGCAGTGGTGTTCGGGCAGTGTAGGGGGTCGTGCAGAGGGTGGTGTTTCATGGTTTAGGGCAGTGGTGTTCGGGCAGTGTAGGTGGTCGTTGCAGGGGGTGGTGTTTCAGAGTTTAGGCAGTAGTATTCTGGCACTGTAGAGGGTCTTGCTGGGGTGGTGTTTCAGGGTTTAGGGCAGTGGTGTTCAAGCAATGTAGAGGGTCTGGGGGTGGTGTTTCAGGGTTTAGGGCAGTGCAGTGGTGTTCGGGCAGTGTTGGGCGGTCGTGCTGGTGCTGATGTTTCAGGGTTTAGGGCAGTGCAGTGGTGTTCGGGCAGTGTAGGGGGTTCTGCTGGGGCTGGTGTTTCAGGGTTTAGGGCAGTGCAGTGGTGTTCGGGCAGTTTTGGGAGTGGTGCAGGGGAGTGGTGTTTCAGGGTTTAGGGCTGTGCAGTGATGTTCGGGCAGTGTAGGGGTTTGTGCAGGAGGGTGGTGTTTCAGGGTTTAGGGCAGTGCAGTGTTGTTCGGGCAGTGTAGGGGTTCATGCAGGGGGTGGTGTTTCAGGGTTTAGGGCAGTGCAGTGGTGTTCGGGTAGTGACGGGGTTAGTGTAGGCGGTGGTGTTTCAGGGTTTAGGGCAGTGCAGTGGTGTTCTGGCAGTGTAGGGGTTTGTGCTGGGGCTGGTGTTTCAGGGTTTAGGGAAGTGCAGAGGTGTTCGGGCAGTGTAGGGGGTCGTGCTGGGCATGGTGTTTCAGGGTTTAGGGCAGTGCAGTGGTGTTCGGGCAGTGTAGGGGGGCCTGCTGGGGATGGTGTTTCAGTGTTTAGGGCAGTGCATTGGTGTTCGGGCAGTTTTGGAAGTGGTGCAGGGGAGTGGTGTTTCAGGGTTTAGGGCTGTGCAGTGTTGTTCGGGCAGTGTAGGGGTTTGTGCTGGGGCTGGTGTTTCAGGGTTTAGGGCAGTGAAGTAGTGTTCGGGCAGTGTAGGGGTTCATGCAGGGGGTGGTGTTTCAGGGTTTAGGGCAGTGCAGTGGTGTTCGGCCAGTGATGGGGTTATTGTAGGGGGGATGGTGTTTCAGGGATTAGGGCAGTGCAGTGGTCTTCGGTCAGTGTAAGGGGTCTTGCTAGGGGATGGTGTTTCAGGGTTTATGGCAGTGCAATGGTGTTCGGGCGTGTAGGGGAAATGCTGGGGGTGGTGTTTTAGGGATTAGGGCAGAGCAACGGTGTTCGGGCAGTGTAGGGAGTCATGCGGGGCTAGTGTTTTAGAGTTAAGGGCAGAGCAGTGGTGTTCAGGCAGAGTAGGGGTCGTGCTGGGGGTGGTGTTTAGGGTTTAGAGTAGTGCAGTGGTGTTCGGGCAGTGTAGGGGGTTGTGCTGTGGGGGTGTTTCAGGCTTCAGGGCAGTGCAGTGGTGTTCAGGCAGTGTAGGGGGTCGTGCAGGGAGTGGTGTTTCAGGGTTTAGGGCAGTGCAGTGGTGTTCGGGCAGTGAAGGGGGTCGCGCAAGGGTGGTGTTTCAGGGTTTAGCGCAGTGATGTTCGGGCAGTGTAGGGGGTCGTGCAGGGGGTGGTATTTCAGGGTTTTGGGCAGTGGTATTCTGGCACTGTAGGGGGTCTTGCTGGGGGTGGTGTTTCAGGGTTTAGGGCAGTGGTTTTGGGCAGTGTAGGGGGTCTTGGTGGGGGTGGTGTTTCAGGGTTTAGGGCAGTGCAGTGGTGTTCGGGCAGTGTTGGGCGGTTGTGCTGGGGCTGATGATTCAGGGTTTAGGGCAGTGCAGATGTGTTCGGGCAGTGTAGGGGTCATGCTGCGAGTGGTGTTTCAGGGTTTAGGGCTGCGCAGTGGTGTTCGGGCAGTGTAGGGGATCATGCTGGAGGTGGTGTTTCAGGGTTTAGGGCAGAGCAGTTGTGTTTGGGCAGTGTATGGGGTTGTGCTGGGGGTGGTGTTTAGGGATTAGGGCAGTTCAGTGGTGTTCGGGCAGTGTAGGGGGTCGTGCTGGGCATGGTTTTTCAGGGTTTAGGGCAGTGCAGTGGTGTTCGGGCAGTGCAGGGGGTCGTGCAGAGGGTGGTGTTTCATGGTTTAGGGCAGTGGTGTTCGGGCAGTGTAGGTGGTCGTTGCAGGGGGTGGTGTTTCAGAGTTTAGGCAGTAGTATTCTGGCACTGTAGAGGGTCTTGCTGGGGTGGTGTTTCAGGGTTTAGGACAGTGGTGTTCAGGCAGTGTAGAGGGTCTGGGGGTGGTGTTTCAGGGTTTAGGGCAGTGCAGTGGTGTTCGGGCAGTGTTGGGCGGTCGTGCTGGTGCTGATGTTTCAGGGTTTAGGGCAGTGCAGTGGTGTTCGGGCAGTGTAGGGGGTTCTGCTGGGGCTGGTGTTTCAGGGTTTAGGGCAGTGCAGTGGTGTTCGGGCAGTTTTGGGAGTGGTGCAGGGGAGTGGTGTTTCAGGGTTTAGGGCTGTGCAGTGATGTTCGGGCAGTGTAGGGGTTTGTGCAGGAGGGTGGTGTTTCAGGGTTTAGGGCAGTGCAGTGTTGTTCGGGCAGTGTAGGGGTTCATGCAGGGGGTGGTGTTTCAGGGTTTAGGGCAGTGCAGTGGTGTTCGGTCAGTGACGGGGTTAGTGTAGGCGGTGGTGTTTCAGGGTTTAGGGCAGTGCAGTGGTGTTCTGGCAGTGTAGGGGTTTGTGCTGGGGCTGGTGTTTCAGGGTTTAGGGAAGTGCAGAGGTGTTCGGGCAGTGTAGGGGGTCGTGCTGGGCATGGTGTTTCAGGGTTTAGGGCAGTGCAGAGGTGTTCAGGTAGTGTTGGGCGGTCGTGCTGGTGCTGATGTTTCAGGGTTTAGGGCAGTGCAGTGGTGTTCGGGCAGTGTAGGGGAGCCTGCTGGGGATGGTGATTCAGTGTTTAGGGCAGTGCATTGGTGTTCGGGCAGTTTTGGAAGTGGTGCAGGGGAGTGGTGTTTCAGGGTTTAGGGCTGTGCAGTGTTGTTCGGGCAGTGTAGGGGTTTGTGCTGGGGCTGGTGTTTCAGGGTTTAGGGCAGTGAAGTAGTGTTCGGGCAGTGTAGGGGTTCATGCAGGGGGTGGTGTTTCAGGGTTTAGGGCAGTGCAGTGGTGTTCGGCCAGTGATGGGGTTATTGTAGGGGGGATGGTGTTTCAGGGATTAGGGCAGTGCAGTGGTCTTCGGTCAGTGTAAGGGGTCTTGCTAGGGGATGGTGTTTCAGGGTTTATGGCAGTGCAATGGTGTTCGGGCGTGTAGGGGAAATGCTGGGGGTGGTGTTTTAGGGATTAGGGCAGAGCAACGGTGTTCGGGCAGTGTAGGGAGTCATGCGGGGCTAGTGTTTTAGAGTTAAGGGCAGAGCAGTGGTGTTCAGGCAGAGTAGGGGTCGTGCTGGGGGTGGTGTTTAGGGTTTAGAGTAGTGCAGTGGTGTTCGGGCAGTGTAGGGGGTTGTGCTGTGGGGGTGTTTCAGGCTTCAGGGCAGTGCAGTGGTGTTCAGGCAGTGTAGGGGGTCGTGCAGGGAGTGGTGTTTCAGGGTTTAGGGCAGTGCAGTGGTGTTCGGGCAGTGAAGGGGGTCGCGCAAGGGTTGTGTTTCAGGGTTTAGCGTAGTGATGTTCGGGCAGTGTAGGGGGTCGTGCAGGGGGTGATATTTCAGGGTTTTGGGCAGTGGTGTTGGGCAGTGTAGGGGGTCTTGGTGGGGGTGGTGTTTCAGGGTTTAGGGCAGTGCAGTGGTGTTCGGGCAGTGTTGGGCGGTTGTGCTGGGGCTGATGATTCAGGGTTTAGGGCAGTGCAGATGTGTTCGGGCAGTGTAGGGGTCGTGCTGCGAGTGGTGTTTCAGGGTTTAGGGCTGCGCAGTGGTGTTCGGGCAGTGTAGGGGATCATGCTGGGGGTGGTGTTTCAGGGTTTAGGGCAGAGCAGTTGTGTTTGGGCAGTGTATGGGGTTGTGCTGGGGGTGGTGTTTAGGGATTAGGGCAGTTCAGTGGTGTTCGGGCAGTGTAGGGGGTCGTGCTGGGCATGGTTTTTCAGGGTTTAGGGCAGTGCAGTGGTGTTCGGGCAGTGTAGGGGGTCGTGCAGAGGGTGGTGTTTCATGGTTTAGGGCAGTGGTGTTCGGGCAGTGTAGGTGGTCGTTGCAGGGGGTGGTGTTTCAGGGTTTAGGCAGTAGTATTCTGGCACTGTAGAGGGTCTTGCTGGGGTGGTGTTTCAGGGTTTAGGGCAGTGGTGTTCAGGCAGTGTAGAGGGTCTTGGGGTGGTGTTTCAGGGTTTAGGGCAGTGCAGTGGTGTTCGGGCAGTGTTGGGCGGTCGTGCTGGTGCTGATGTTTTAGGGTTTAGGGCAGTGCAGTGGTGTTCGGGCAGTGTAGGGGGTTCTGCTGGGGCTGGTGTTTCAGGGTTTAGGGCAGTGCAGTGGTGTTCGGGCAGTTTTGGGAGTGGTGCAGGGGAGTGGTGTTTCAGGGTTTAGGGCTGTGCAGTGATGTTCGGGCAGTGTAGGGGTTTGTGCAGGAGGGTGGTGTTTCAGGGTTTAGGGCAGTGCAGTGTTGTTCGGGCAGTGTAGGGGTTCATGCAGGGGGTGGTGTTTCAGGGTTTAGGGCAGTGCAGTGGTGTTCGGGCAGTGACGGGGTTAGTGTAGGCGGTGGTGTTTCAGGGTTTAGGGCAGTGCAGTGGTGTTCTGGCAGTGTAGGGGTTTGTGCTGGGGCTGGTGTTTCAGGGTTTAGGGAAGTGCAGAGGTGTTCGGGCAGTGTAGGGGGTCGTGCTGGGCATGGTGTTTCAGGGTTTAGGGCAGTGCAGAGGTGTTCAGGTAGTGGTGGGGGGTCGTGCTGGTGCTGATGTTTCAGGGTTTAGGGCAGTGCAGTGGTGTTCGGGCAGTGTAGGGGGGCCTGCTGGGGATGGTGTTTCAGGGTTTAGGGCAGTGCATTGGTGTTCGGGCAGTTTTGGAAGTGGTGCAGGGGAGTGGTGTTTCAGGGTTTAGGGCTGTGCAGTGTTGTTCGGGCAGTGTAGGGGTTTGTGCTGGGGCTGGTGTTTCAGGGTTTAGGGCAGTGAAGTAGTGTTCGGGCAGTGTAGGGGTTCATGCAGGGGGTGGTGTTTCAGGGTTTAGGGCAGTGCAGTGGTGTTCGGCCAGTGATGGGGTTATTGTAGGGGGTTGGTGTTTCAGGGTTTAGGGCAGTACAGTGGTGTTCTGGCAGTGTAGGGGTTCGTACTGGGGCTGGTGTTTCAGGGTTTAGGGAAGTGCAGAGGTGTTCGGGCAGTGTAGGGGGTCGTGCTGGGCGTGGTGTTTCAGGGTTTAGGACAGTGTAGGGGGTCATGTTGGGGGTGGTGTTTCAGGGTTTAGGGCAGTGCAGTGGTGTTCGGGCTGTGTAGGGGTTCGTGCAGGGGGTGGTGTTTCAGGGTTTAGGGCAGTGCAGTGGTGTTCGGGCAGTTTTGGGAGTGGTGCAGGGGAGTGGTGTTTCAGGGTTTAGGGCTGTGCAGTGATGTTCGGGCAGTGTAGGGGTTTGTGCAGGAGGGTGGTGTTTCAGGGTTTAGGGCAGTGCAGTGTTGTTCGGGCAGTGTAGGGGTTCATGCAGGGGGTGGTGTTTCAGGGTTTAGGGCAGTGCAGTGGTGTTCGGGTAGTGACGGGGTTAGTGTAGGCGGTGGTGTTTCAGGGTTTAGGGCAGTGCAGTGGTGTTCTGGCAGTGTAGGGGTTTGTGCTGGGGCTGGTGTTTCAGGGTTTAGGGAAGTGCAGAGGTGTTCGGGCAGTGTAGGGGGTCGTGCTGGGCATGGTGTTTCAGGGTTTAGGGCAGTGCAGTGGTGTTCGGGCAGTGTAGGGGGGCCTGCTGGGGATGGTGTTTCAGTGTTTAGGGCAGTGCATTGGTGTTCGGGCAGTTTTGGAAGTGGTGCAGGGGAGTGGTGTTTCAGGGTTTAGGGCTGTGCAGTGTTGTTCGGGCAGTGTAGGGGTTTGTGCTGGGGCTGGTGTTTCAGGGTTTAGGGCAGTGAAGTAGTGTTCGGGCAGTGTAGGGGTTCATGCAGGGGGTGGTGTTTCAGGGTTTAGGGCAGTGCAGTGGTGTTCGGCCAGTGATGGGGTTATTGTAGGGGGGATGGTGTTTCAGGGATTAGGGCAGTGCAGTGGTCTTCGGTCAGTGTAAGGGGTCTTGCTAGGGGATGGTGTTTCAGGGTTTATGGCAGTGCAATGGTGTTCGGGCGTGTAGGGGAAATGCTGGGGGTGGTGTTTTAGGGATTAGGGCAGAGCAACGGTGTTCGGGCAGTGTAGGGAGTCATGCGGGGCTAGTGTTTTAGAGTTAAGGGCAGAGCAGTGGTGTTCAGGCAGAGTAGGGGTCGTGCTGGGGGTGGTGTTTAGGGTTTAGAGTAGTGCAGTGGTGTTCGGGCAGTGTAGGGGGTTGTGCTGTGGGGGTGTTTCAGGCTTCAGGGCAGTGCAGTGGTGTTCAGGCAGTGTAGGGGGTCGTGCAGGGAGTGGTGTTTCAGGGTTTAGGGCAGTGCAGTGGTGTTCGGGCAGTGAAGGGGGTCGCGCAAGGGTGGTGTTTCAGGGTTTAGCGCAGTGATGTTCGGGCAGTGTAGGGGGTCGTGCAGGGGGTGGTATTTCAGGGTTTTGGGCAGTGGTATTCTGGCACTGTAGGGGGTCTTGCTGGGGGTGGTGTTTCAGGGTTTAGGGCAGTGGTTTTGGGCAGTGTAGGGGGTCTTGGTGGGGGTGGTGTTTCAGGGTTTAGGGCAGTGCAGTGGTGTTCGGGCAGTGTTGGGCGGTTGTGCTGGGGCTGATGATTCAGGGTTTAGGGCAGTGCAGATGTGTTCGGGCAGTGTAGGGGTCATGCTGCGAGTGGTGTTTCAGGGTTTAGGGCTGCGCAGTGGTGTTCGGGCAGTGTAGGGGATCATGCTGGAGGTGGTGTTTCAGGGTTTAGGGCAGAGCAGTTGTGTTTGGGCAGTGTATGGGGTTGTGCTGGGGGTGGTGTTTAGGGATTAGGGCAGTTCAGTGGTGTTCGGGCAGTGTAGGGGGTCGTGCTGGGCATGGTTTTTCAGGGTTTAGGGCAGTGCAGTGGTGTTCGGGCAGTGCAGGGGGTCGTGCAGAGGGTGGTGTTTCATGGTTTAGGGCAGTGGTGTTCGGGCAGTGTAGGTGGTCGTTGCAGGGGGTGGTGTTTCAGAGTTTAGGCAGTAGTATTCTGGCACTGTAGAGGGTCTTGCTGGGGTGGTGTTTCAGGGTTTAGGACAGTGGTGTTCAGGCAGTGTAGAGGGTCTGGGGGTGGTGTTTCAGGGTTTAGGGCAGTGCAGTGGTGTTCGGGCAGTGTTGGGCGGTCGTGCTGGTGCTGATGTTCCAGGGTTTAGGGCAGTGCAGTGGTGTTCGGGCAGTGTAGGGGGTTCTGCTGGGGCTGGTGTTTCAGGGTTTAGGGCAGTGCAGTGGTGTTCGGGCAGTTTTGGGAGTGGTGCAGGGGAGTGGTGTTTCAGGGTTTAGGGCTGTGCAGTGATGTTCGGGCAGTGTAGGGGTTTGTGCAGGAGGGTGGTGTTTCAGGGTTTAGGGCAGTGCAGTGTTGTTCGGGCAGTGTAGGGGTTCATGCAGGGGGTGGTGTTTCAGGGTTTAGGGCAGTGCAGTGGTGTTCGGGCAGTGACGGGGTTAGTGTAGGCGGTGGTGTTTCAGGGTTTAGGGCAGTGCAGTGGTGTTCTGGCAGTGTAGGGGTTTGTGCTGGGGCTGGTGTTTCAGGGTTTAGGGAAGTGCAGAGGTGTTCGGGCAGTGTAGGGGGTCGTGCTGGGCATGGTGTTTCAGGGTTTAGGGCAGTGCAGAGGTGTTCAGGTAGTGTTGGGCGGTCGTGCTGGTGCTGATGTTTCAGGGTTTAGGGCAGTGCAGTGGTGTTCGGGCAGTGTAGGGGAGCCTGCTGGGGATGGTGATTCAGTGTTTAGGGCAGTGCATTGGTGTTCGGGCAGTTTTGGAAGTGGTGCAGGGGAGTGGTGTTTCAGGGTTTAGGGCTGTGCAGTGTTGTTCGGGCAGTGTAGGGGTTTGTGCTGGGGCTGGTGTTTCAGGGTTTAGGGCAGTGAAGTAGTGTTCGGGCAGTGTAGGGGTTCATGCAGGGGGTGGTGTTTCAGGGTTTAGGGCAGTGCAGTGGTGTTCGGCCAGTGATGGGGTTATTGTAGGGGGGATGGTGTTTCAGGGATTAGGGCAGTGCAGTGGTCTTCGGTCAGTGTAAGGGGTCTTGCTAGGGGATGGTGTTTCAGGGTTTATGGCAGTGCAATGGTGTTCGGGCGTGTAGGGGAAATGCTGGGGGTGGTGTTTTAGGGATTAGGGCAGAGCAACGGTGTTCGGGCAGTGTAGGGAGTCATGCGGGGCTAGTGTTTTAGAGTTAAGGGCAGAGCAGTGGTGTTCAGGCAGAGTAGGGGTCGTGCTGGGGGTGGTGTTTAGGGTTTAGAGTAGTGCAGTGGTGTTCGGGCAGTGTAGGGGGTTGTGCTGTGGGGGTGTTTCAGGCTTCAGGGCAGTGCAGTGGTGTTCAGGCAGTGTAGGGGGTCGTGCAGGGAGTGGTGTTTCAGGGTTTAGGGCAGTGCAGTGGTGTTCGGGCAGTGAAGGGGGTCGCGCAAGGGTTGTGTTTCAGGGTTTAGCGTAGTGATGTTCGGGCAGTGTAGGGGGTCGTGCAGGGGGTGATATTTCAGGGTTTTGGGCAGTGGTATTCTGGCACTGTAGGGGGTCTTGCTGGGGGTGGTGTTTCAGGGTTTAGGGCAGTGGTGTTGGGCAGTGTAGGGGGTCTTGGTGGGGGTGGTGTTTCAGGGTTTAGGGCAGTGCAGTGGTGTTCGGGCAGTGTTGGGCGGTTGTGCTGGGGCTGATGATTCAGGGTTTAGGGCAGTGCAGATGTGTTCGGGCAGTGTAGGGGTCGTGCTGCGAGTGGTGTTTCAGGGTTTAGGGCTGCGCAGTGGTGTTCGGGCAGTGTAGGGGATCATGCTGGGGGTGGTGTTTCAGGGTTTAGGGCAGAGCAGTTGTGTTTGGGCAGTGTATGGGGTTGTGCTGGGGGTGGTGTTTAGGGATTAGGGCAGTTCAGTGGTGTTCGGGCAGTGTAGGGGGTCGTGCTGGGCATGGTTTTTCAGGGTTTAGGGCAGTGCAGTGGTGTTCGGGCAGTGTAGGGGGTCGTGCAGAGGGTGGTGTTTCATGGTTTAGGGCAGTGGTGTTCGGGCAGTGTAGGTGGTCGTTGCAGGGGGTGGTGTTTCAGGGTTTAGGCAGTAGTATTCTGGCACTGTAGAGGGTCTTGCTGGGGTGGTGTTTCAGGGTTTAGGGCAGTGGTGTTCAGGCAGTGTAGAGGGTCTTGGGGTGGTGTTTCAGGGTTTAGGGCAGTGCAGTGGTGTTCGGGCAGTGTTGGGCGGTCGTGCTGGTGCTGATGTTTTAGGGTTTAGGGCAGTGCAGTGGTGTTCGGGCAGTGTAGGGGGTTCTGCTGGGGCTGGTGTTTCAGGGTTTAGGGCAGTGCAGTGGTGTTCGGGCAGTTTTGGGAGTGGTGCAGGGGAGTGGTGTTTCAGGGTTTAGGGCTGTGCAGTGATGTTCGGGCAGTGTAGGGGTTTGTGCAGGAGGGTGGTGTTTCAGGGTTTAGGGCAGTGGTGTTCGGGCAGTGTAGGGGGTCGTGCTGGGCATGGTGTTTCAGGGTTTAGGGCAGTGCAGAGGTGTTCAGGTAGTGGTGGGGGGTCGTGCTGGTGCTGATGTTTCAGGGTTTAGGGCAGTGCAGTGGTGTTCGGGCAGTGTAGGGGGGCCTGCTGGGGATGGTGTTTCAGGGTTTAGGGCAGTGCATTGGTGTTCGGGCAGTTTTGGAAGTGGTGCAGGGGAGTGGTGTTTCAGGGTTTAGGGCTGTGCAGTGTTGTTCGGGCAGTGTAGGGGTTTGTGCTGGGGCTGGTGTTTCAGGGTTTAGGGCAGTGAAGTAGTGTTCGGGCAGTGTAGGGGTTCATGCAGGGGGTGGTGTTTCAGGGTTTAGGGCAGTGCAGTGGTGTTCGGCCAGTGATGGGGTTATTGTAGGGGGTTGGTGTTTCAGGGTTTAGGGCAGTACAGTGGTGTTCTGGCAGTGTAGGGGTTCGTACTGGGGCTGGTGTTTCAGGGTTTAGGGAAGTGCAGAGGTGTTCGGGCAGTGTAGGGGGTCGTGCTGGGCATGGTGTTTCAGGGTTTAGGACAGTGTAGGGGGTCATGTTGGGGGTGGTGTTTCAGGGTTTAGGGCAGTGCAGTGGTGTTCGGGCTGTGTAGGGGTTCGTGCAGGGGGTGGTGTTTCAGGGTTTAGGGCAGTGCAGTGGTGTTCGGGCAGTTTTGGGAGTGGTGCAGGGGAGTGGTGTTTCAGGGTTTAGGGCTGTGCAGTGATGTTCGGGCAGTGTAGGGGTTTGTGCAGGAGGGTGGTGTTTCAGGGTTTAGGGCAGTGCAGTGTTGTTCGGGCAGTGTAGGGGTTCATGCAGGGGGTGGTCTTTCAGGGTTTAGGGCAGTGCAGTGGTGTTCGGGCAGTGACGGGGTTAGTGTAGGCGGTGGTGTTTCAGGGTTTAGGGCAGTGCAGTGGTGTTCTGGCAGTGTAGGGGTTTGTGCAGGGGCTGGTGTTTCAGGGTTTAGGGAAGTGCAGAGGTGTTCGGGCAGTGTAGGGGGTCGTGCTGGGCATGGTGTTTCAGGGTTTAGGGCAGTGCAGTGGTGTTCGGGCAGTGTAGGGGGGCCTGCTGGGGATGGTGTTTCAGTGTTTAGGGCAGTGCATTGGTGTTCGGGCAGTTTTGTAAGTGGTGCAGGGGAGTGGTGTTTCGTTTACGGCTGTGCAGTGTTGTTCGGGCAGTGTAGGGGTTTGTGCTGGGGCTGGTGTTTCAGGGTTTAGGGCAGTGAAGTAGTGTTCGGGCAGTGTAGGGGTTCATGCAGGGGGTGGTGTTTCAGGGTTTAGGGCAGTGCAGTGGTGTTCGGCCAGTGATGGGGTTATTGTAGGGGGGATGGTGTTTCAGGGATTAGGGCAGTGCAGTGGTCTTCGGTCAGTGTAAGGGGTCTTGCTAGGGGATGGTGTTTCAGGGTTTATGGCAGTGCAATGGTGTTCGGGCGTGTAGGGGAAATGCTGGGGGTGGTGTTTTAGGGATTAGGGCAGAGCAACGGTGTTCGGGCAGTGTAGGGAGTCATGCGGGGCTAGTGTTTTAGAGTTAAGGGCAGAGCAGTGGTGTTCAGACAGAGTAGGGGTCGTGCTGGGGGTGGTGTTTAGGGTTTAGAGTAGTGCAGTGGTGTTCGGGCAGTGTAGGGGGTTGTGCTGTGGGGGTGTTTCAGGCTTCAGGGCAGTGCAGTGGTGTTCAGGCAGTGTAGGGGGTCGTGCAGGGAGTGGTGTTTCAGGGTTTAGGGCAGTGCAGTGGTGTTCGGGCAGTGAAGGGGGTCGTGTTGGGGGTGGTGTTTCAGGGTTTAGGCCAGTGGTATTCTGGCAGTGTAGGGGTCTTGCTGGGGGTGGTGTTTCAGGGTTTAGGGCAGTGGTGTTGGGCAGTGTAGGGGGTCTTGGTGGGGGTGGTGTTTCAGGGTTTAGGGCAGTGCAGTGGTGTTCGGGCAGTGTTGGGCGGTTGTGCTGGGGCTGATGATTCAGGGTTTAGGGCAGTGCAGATGTGTTCGGGCAGTGTAGGGGTCATGCTGCGAGTGGTGTTTCAGGGTTTAGGGCTGCGCAGTGGTGTTCGGGCAGTGTAGGGGATCAAGCTGGGGGTGGTGTTTCAGGGTTTAGGGCAGAGCAGTTGTGTTTGGGCAGTGTATGGGGTTGTGCTGGGGGTGGTGTTTAGGGATTAGGGCAGTTCAGTGGTGTTCGGGCAGTGTAGGGGGTCGTGCTGGGCATGGTTTTTCAGGGTTTAGGGCAGTGCAGTGGTGTTCGGGCAGTGTAGGGGGTCGTGCAGAGGGTGGTGTTTCATGGTTTAGGGCAGTGGTGTTCGGGCAGTGTAGGTGGTCATTGCAGGGGGTGGTGTTTCAGAGTTTAGGCAGTAGTATTCTGGCACTGTAGAGGGTCTTGCTGGGGTGGTGTTTCAGGGTTTAGGGCAGTGGTGTTCAGGCAGTGTAGAGGGTCTGGGGGTGGTGTTTCAGGGTTTAGGGCAGTGCAGTGGTGTTCGGGCAGTGTTGGGCGGTCGTGCTGGTGCTGATGTTTCAGGGTTTAGGGCAGTGCAGTGGTGTTCGGGCAGTTTAGGGGGTTCTGCTGGGGCTGGTGTTTCAGGGTTTAGGGCAGTGCAGTGGTGTTCGGGCAGTTTTGGGAGTGGTGCAGGGGAGTGGTGTTTCAGGGTTTAGGGCTGTGCAGTGATGTTCGGGCAGTGTAGGGGTTTGTGCAGGAGGGTGGTGTTTCAGGGTTTAGGGCAGTGCAGTGTTGTTCGGGCAGTGTAGGGGTTCATGCAGGGGGTGGTGTTTCAGGGTTTAGGGCAGTGCAGTGGTGTTCGGGCAGTGACGGGGTTAGTGTAGGCGGTGGTGTTTCAGGGTTTAGGGCAGTGCAGTGGTGTTCTGGCAGTGTAGGGGTTTGTGCTGGGGCTGGTGTTTCAGGGTTTAGGGAAGTGCAGAGGTGTTCGGGCAGTGTAGGGGTCGTGCTGGGTATGGTGTTTCAGGGTTTAGGGCAGTGCAGAGGTGTTCAGGTAGTGTTGGGCGGTCGTGCTGGTGCTGATGTTTCAGGGTTTAGGGCAGTGCAGTGGTGTTCGGGCAGTGTAGTGGGGCCTGCTGGGGATGGTGATTCAGTGTTTAGGGCAGTGCTTTGGTGTTCGTGCAGTTTTGGAAGTGGTGCAGGGGAGTGGTGTTTCAGGGTTTAGGGCTGTGCAGTGTTGTTCGGGCAGTGTAGGGGTTTGTGCTGGGGCTGGTGTTTCAGGGTTTAGGGCAGTGAAGTAGTGTTCGGGCAGTGTAGGGGTTCATGCAGGGGGTGGTGTTTCAGGGTTTAGGGCAGTGCAGTGGTGTTCGGCCAGTGATGGGGTTATTGTAGGGGGGATGGTGTTTCAGGGATTAGGGCAGTGCAGTGGTCTTCGGTCAGTGTAAGGGGTCTTGCTAGGGGATGGTGTTTCAGGGTTTATGGCAGTGCAATGGTGTTCGGGCGTGTAGGGGAAATGCTGGGGGTGGTGTTTTAGGGATTAGGGCAGAGCAACGGTGTTCGGGCAGTGTAGGGAGTCATGCGGGGCTAGTGTTTTAGAGTTAAGGGCAGAGCAGTGGTGTTCAGGCAGAGTAGGGGTCGTGCTGGGGGTGGTGTTTAGGGTTTAGAGTAGTGCAGTGGTGTTCGGGCAGTGTAGGGGGTTGTGCTGTGGGGGTGTTTCAGGCTTCAGGGCAGTGCAGTGGTGTTCAGGCAGTGTAGGGGGTCGTGCAGGGAGTGGTGTTTCAGGGTTTAGGGCAGTGCAGTGGTGTTCGGGCAGTGAAGGGGGTCGCGCAAGGGTGGTGTTTCAGGGTTTAGCGTAGTGATGTTCGGGCAGTGTAGGGGGTCGTGCAGGGGGTGATATTTCAGGGTTTTGGGCAGTGGTATTCTGGCACTGTAGGGGGTCTTGCTGGGGGTGGTGTTTCAGGGTTTAGGGCAGTGGTGTTGGGCAGTGTAGGGGGTCTTGGTGGGGGTGGTGTTTCAGGGTTTAGGGCAGTGCAGTGGTGTTCGGGCAGTGTTGGGCGGTTGTGCTGGGGCTGATGATTCAGGGTTTAGGGCAGTGCAGATGTGTTCGGGCAGTGTAGGGGTCGTGCTGCGAGTGGTGTTTCAGGGTTTAGGGCTGCGCAGTGGTGTTCGGGCAGTGTAGGGGATCATGCTGGGGGTGGTGTTTCAGGGTTTAGGGCAGAGCAGTTGTGTTTGGGCAGTGTATGGGGTTGTGCTGGGGGTGGTGTTTAGGGATTAGGGCAGTTCAGTGGTGTTCGGGCAGTGTAGGGGGTCGTGCTGGGCATGGTTTTTCAGGGTTTAGGGCAGTGCAGTGGTGTTCGGGCAGTGTAGGGGGTCGTGCAGAGGGTGGTGTTTCATGGTTTAGGGCAGTGGTGTTCGGGCAGTGTAGGTGGTCGTTGCAGGGGGTGGTGTTTCAGGGTTTAGGCAGTAGTATTCTGGCACTGTAGAGGGTCTTGCTGGGGTGGTGTTTCAGGGTTTAGGGCAGTGGTGTTCAGGCAGTGTAGAGGGTCTGGGGGTGGTGTTTCAGGGTTTAGGGCAGTGCAGTGGTGTTCGGGCAGTGTTGGGCGGTCGTGCTGGTGCTGATGTTTTAGGGTTTAGGGCAGTGCAGTGGTGTTCGGGCAGTGTAGGGGGTTCTGCTGGGGCTGGGGTTTCAGGGTTTAGGGCAGTGCAGTGGTGTTCGGGCAGTTTTGGGAGTGGTGCAGGGGAGTGGTGTTTCAGGGTTTAGGGCTGTGCAGTGATGTTCGGGCAGTGTAGGGGTTTGTGAAGGAGGGTGGTGTTTCAGGGTTTAGGGCAGTGCAGTGTTGTTCGGGCAGTGTAGGGGTTCATGCAGGGGGTGGTGTTTCAGGGTTTAGGGCAGTGCAGTGGTGTTCGGGCAGTGACGGGGTTAGTGTAGGCGGTGGTGTTTCAGGGTTTAGGGCAGTGCAGTGGTGTTCTGGCAGTGTAGGGGTTTGTGCTGGGGCTGGTGTTTCAGGGTTTAGGGAAGTGCAGAGGTGTTCGGGCAGTGTAGGGGGTCGTGCTGGGGCTGGTGTTTCAGGGTTTAGGGCAGTGCAGTGGTGTTCGGGCAGTGTAGGGGGGACTGCTGGGGATGGTGTTTCAGGGTTTAGGGCAGTGCATTGGTGTTCGGGCAGTTTTGGAAGTGGTGCAGGGGAGTGGTGTTTCAGGGTTTAGGGCTGTGCAGTGTTGTTCGGGCAGTGTAGGGGTTTGTGCTGGGGCTGGTGTTTCAGGGTTTAGGGCAGTGAAGTAGTGTTCGGGCAGTGTAGGGGTTCATGCAGGGGGTGGTGTTTCAGGGTTTAGGGCAGTGCAGTGGTGTTTGGCCAGTGTAGAGGGTCTGGGGGTGGTGTTTCAGGGTTTAGGGCAGTGCAGTGGTGTTCGGGCAGTGTTGGGCGGTCGTGCTGGTGCTGATGTTTTAGGGTTTAGGGCAGTGCAGTGGTGTTCGGGCAGTGTAGGGGGTTCTGCTAGGGCTGGGGTTTCAGGGTTTAGGGCAGTGCAGTGGTGTTCGGGCAGTTTTGGGAGTGGTGCAGGGGAGTGGTGTTTCAGGGTTTAGGGCTGTGCAGTGATGTTCGGGCAGTGTAGGGGTTTGTGAAGGAGGGTGGTGTTTCAGGGTTTAGGGCAGTGCAGTGTTGTTCGGGCAGTGTAGGGGTTCATGCAGGGGGTGGTGTTTCAGGGTTTAGGGCAGTGCAGTGGTGTTCGGGCAGTGACGGGGTTAGTGTAGGCGGTGGTGTTTCAGGGTTTAGGGCAGTGCAGTGGTGTTCTGGCAGTGTAGGGGTTTGTGCTGGGGCTGGTGTTTCAGGGTTTAGGGAAGTGCAGAGGTGTTCGGGCAGTGTAGGGGGTCGTGCTGGGGCTGGTGTTTCAGGGTTTAGGGCAGTGCAGTGGTGTTCGGGCAGTGTAGGGGGGCCTGCTGGGGATGGTGTTTCAGGGTTTAGGGCAGTGCATTGGTGTTCGGGCAGTTTTGGAAGTGGTGCAGGGGAGTGGTGTTTCAGGGTTTAGGGCTGTGCAGTGTTGTTCGGGCAGTGTAGGGGTTTGTGCTGGGGCTGGTGTTTCAGGGTTTAGGGCAGTGAAGTAGTGTTCGGGCAGTGTAGGGGTTCATGCAGGGGGTGGTGTTTCAGGGTTTAGGGCAGTGCAGTGGTGTTCGGCCAGTGATGGGGTTATTGTAGGGGGGATGGTGTTTCAGGGTTTAGGGCAGTACAGTGGTGTTCTGGCAGTGTAGGGGTTCGTACTGGGGCTGGTGTTTCAGGGTTTAGGGAAGTGCAGAGGTGTTCGGGCAGTGTAGGGGGTCGTGCTGGGCGTGGTGTTTCATGGTTTAGGGCAGTGTAGGGGGTCATGTTGGGGGTGGTGTTTCAGGGTTTAGGGCAGTGCAGTGGTGTTCGGGCTGTGTAGGGGGTCGTGCAGGGGTGATGTTTCAGGGCTTAGGGCAGTGTAGTGGTGCTCAGGCAGTGTAGGGGGTCGTGCAGGGGGTGGTGTTTCAGGGTTTAGGACAGTGCAGTGGTGTTCGGGCAGTATAGGGGTTCTTGCAGGGGGGTGGTGTTTCAGGCTTTAGGGCAATGCAGTGGTCTTCGGGCAGTGTAGGGGTTCGTGCAGGGGGTAGTGTTTTAGGGTTAAGGGTAGTGCATGGGTGTTTGTGTAGTGAAGGGGGTCATGCTGGGGGTAGTGTTTTAGGGTTTAGGGTAGTGCAGTGGTGTTCGGGCAGTGTAGGGGGTCGTTCTGGGGCTAGTGCTTCTGGGTTTTGGGCAGTGCAGTTGTGTACGGTCAATATAGGGGATGTGCTTTGGGGTAGTGTTTTAGGGTTTAGGGCAGAGCAGAGGTGTTCGGGCAGAGTAGGGAGTCATGCTGGGGGTGGTGTTTCAGGTTTTAGGGGAGAGCAGTGGTGTTCGGGCAGAGTAGGGAGTCATGCTGGGGGTGGTGTTTCAGGGTTTAGGGCATGGCAGTGGTGTTTGGGCAGTGTAGGGGGTCATGCAGGGGGTTGCGTTTCAGGGTTTAGGGCAGTGCAGTGTTGTTCGGGCAGTGTAGGGAGTCATGCTGGGGGTGGTGTTTCAGGGTTTAGGGCAGTGCAGTGGTGTTAGGGCAGTGTAGGGGGTCGTGCAGGGGGTTGCGTTTCAGGGTTTAGGGTATTGCAGTGGTGTTAGGGCAGTGTAGGGGTCGTGCAGGGGGTGGTGTTTCAGGGTTTAGGGCAGTGGTGTTTGGGCATTGTAGGGGATCTTGCTGAGGTTGGTGTTTCAGGGTTTAGGGCAGTCCAGTAATGTTTGGGCAATGTAGGGGGTCGTGCTGGGGCTGGTGTTTCAGGGTTTAGGGCAATGCAATGGTGTTCGGGCAGTGTATATGTTTGTGCTGGGGCTGGTGTTTCCAGGTTTAGGGCAGTGCAGTGGTTTTTGGGCAGTGTAGGGGTTCGAGCTGGGGCTGATATTTCAGGTTTTAGGGCAGTGCAGTGGTGTTCGGGCAGTGTAGGGGGTCATGCTGGGGGTGGTGTTTCAGGGTTTAGGGCACTGCAGTGGTGTTCGTGCAGTGTAGGGGTTCATGCTGGGGCAGGTGTTTCAGGGTTTAGGCCAGTGCAGTGGTTTTTGGGCAGTATAGGGGTTCGAGTTGGGGCTGATATTTCAGGTTTTAGGGCAGTGCAGTGGTGTTCGGGCAGTGTAGGGGGTCATGCTGGGGGTGGTGTTTCAGGCTTTAGGGCACTGCAGTGGTGTTCGGGCAGTGTAGGGGGTCATGCTGGGGCTGGTGTTTCAGGGTTTAGGGCAGTGCAGTGCTGTTCGGGCAGTGTAGGGTGTCGTGCTGGGGCTGGTGTTTCAGGGTTTAGGGCAGTGCAGTGGAGTTCGGGCAGTGTAATGGGTCTTGCTGGGGCTGGTGTTTCAGGGATTAGGGCAGTGCAGTGGTGTTCGGGCAGTGTAGGGGGTCATGCTGGGGCTGGTGTTTCAGGGTTTAGGGCAGTGCAGTTGTGTTCAGGGAGTGTAGAGGGTTTTGCAGGGGGTGGTGTTTCAGGGTTTAGGGTAGTGCAGTGGTGTTTGGGTAGTGTAGGGGGTCGTGCAGGGGGTTGCGTTTCAGAGTTTAGGGCAGTGCAGTGGTGTTAGGGCAGTGTAGGGGGTCGTGCAGGGGGTGGTGTTTCAGGGTTTAGGGCAGTGGTGTTTGGGCAGTGTAGGGGATCTTGCTGAGGTTGGGGTTTCAGTGTTTAGGGCAGTGCAGTAATGTTTGGGCAGTGTAGGGGGTCGTGCTGGGGCTGGTGTTTCAGGGTTTAGGGCAGTGCAATGGTGTTTGGGCAGTGTAGATGTTTGTGCTGGGGCTGGTGTTTCCAGGTTTAGGGCAGTGCAGTGGTGTTTGGGCAGTGTAGGGGTTCGTGCTGGGGCAGGTGTTTCAGGGTTTAGGGCAGTGCAGTGGTTTTTTGGCAGTGTACGGTTTCGAGCTGGGGATGATATTTCAGGTTTTATTGCAGTGCAGTGGTGTTCGGGCAGTGTAGGGGGTCATGCTGGGGGTGGTGTTTCAGGGTTTAGGGCACTGCAGTGGTGTTCGGGCAGTGTAGGGGGTCATGCTGGGGCTGGTGTTTCAGGGTTTAGGGCAGTGCAGTGGTGTTCTGGCAGTGTTGGGCGTCGTGCTGGGGCTTGTGTTTCAGGGTTTAGGGCAGTGCAGTGGAGTTTGGGCAGTGTATTGGGTCTTCCTGGGGCTGGTGTTTCAGGGATTAGGGCAGTGCAGTGGTCTTTGGGCAGTGTAGGGGGTCTTGCTAGGGGGTGGTGTTTCATGGTTTAGGGCAGTAGTGTTTGGGCAGTGTAGGGGGTCTTGATGGGTGTGGTGATTCAGGGATTAGGGCATTGCAGTGGTGTTCGGGCAGTGTAGGGGGTCGTGCTGTGGCAGGTGTTTCAGGGTTTAGGGTAGTGCAGTGCTGTTTGTGTAGTGTAGGGGACGTGCTGGTGGTAGTGTTTTACGGTTTAGGGTAGTGCAGTGATGTTTGTGTAGTGTAGGGGATCGTGCTGGGGTAGTGTTTTAGGGTTTAGGGTAGTGCAGTGGTGTTGGTGTTGTGTAGGGGTTCGTGCTGGGGGTAGTGTTTTAGGGTTTAGGGTAGTGTAGTGGTGTTTGGGTAGTGTAGTGGGTTCATGCTGGGGGTAGATTTAAGGTTTAGGGTAGTGCAGTGGTGTTTGGGTAGTGTAGGGCATCGTGCTGGGGTTGATTTAGGGTTTAGGGCAGTGCAGTGTTGTTTGAGCAGTGTAGGGGGCCATGCTGGAGGTAGTGTTTTAGGGTTTAGGGCAGTGAAATGGTGTTTGTGTAGTATAGGGGGTAATGCTGGGGGTAGTGGTTTAGGGTTTAGGGTAGCGTAGTGGTGTTGGTGTAGTTTAGGGGGTTGTGCTGGGGGTAGTGTTTTAGGGTTTAGGGTAGTGCAGTGGTGTTCGGGCAGTGTAGGGGGTCGTTCTGGGGCTAGTGTTTCTGGGTTTTGGGCAGTGCAGTTGTGTATGGTCAATATAGGGGATGTGCTTTGGGGTAGTGTTTTAGGGTTTAGGGCAGAGCAGTGGTGTTCGGGCAGAGTAGGGGTCGAGCTGGGGGTGGTGTTTAGGGTTTAGGGCAGTGCAGTGGTGTTCGGGCAGTGTAGGGAGTCATGCTGGGGGTGGTGTTTCAGGGTTTAGGACAGTGCATTTGTGTTTGGGCAGTGTAGGGGGTTTTGCAGGGGGTGGTGTTTCCGGGATTAGGGCAGTGCAGTGGTGTTAGGGCAGTGTAGGGGATCGTGCAGGGGTGGTGTTTCAGGGTTTAGGGCAGTAGTGTTTGGGCAGTGTAGGGGATCTTGCTGAGGTTGGTGTTTCAGGGTTTAGGGCAGTGCAGTAATGTTTGGGCAGTGTAGGGGGTCGTGCTGGGGCTGGTGTTTCAGGGTTTAGGGCAGTGCAATGGTGTTCAGGCAGTGTAGAGGTTTGTGCTGGGGCTAGTATTTCCAGGTTTAGGGCAGTGCAGTGGTGTTTGGGCAGTGTAGGGGTTCGTGCTGGAGCAGGTGTTTCAGGGTTTAGGGCAGTGCAGTGGTTTTTGGGTAGTGTAGGGGTTCGAGCTGGGGCTGATATTTCAGGTTTTAGGGCAGTGCAGTGGTGTTTGGGCAGTGTAGGGGGTCATGCTGGGGGTGGTGTTTCAGGGTTTAGGGCACTGCAGTGGTGTTCAGGCAGTGTAGGGGGTCATGCTGGGGCTGGTGTTTCAGGGTTTAGGGCAGTGCAGTAGTTTTCGGGCAGTGTAGGGTGTTGTGCTGGGGCTAGTGTTTCAGGGTTTAGGGCAGTGCAGTGGAGTTCGGGCAGTGTAATGGGTCTTGCTGGGGCTGGTGTTTCAGCAATTAAGGCAGTGCAGTGGTCTTCGGGCAGTGTAGGGGGTCTTGCTAGGGGGTGGTGTTTCAGGGTTTATGGCAGTGCAGTGGTGTTCGGGCGTGTAGGGGACATGCTGGGGGTGGTGTTTTAGGGATTAGGGCAGAGCAGCTGTGTTCGGGCAGTGTAGGGAGTCATGCGGGGGGTAGTGTTTTAGAGTTAAGGGCAGAGCAAGGGTGTTCAGGCAGAGAAGGGGTCGTGCTGGGGGTGGTGTTTAGGGTTTAGAGTAGTGCAGTGGTGTTTGGGCAGTGTAGGGGGACATGCTGTGGGGGTGTTTAGATGTTCAGGGCAGTGCAGTGGTGTTCAGGCAGTGTAGGGGGTCGTGCAGGGAGTGGTGTTTCAGGGTTTAGGGCAGTGCAGTGGTGTTCGGGCAGTGTAGGGGGTCACGCAAGGGTAGTGTTTCAGGGTTTATGGCAGTGGTGTTTGGGCATTGTAGGGGGTCGTGCAGGGGGTGGTGTTTCAGTGTTTAGGGCAGTGGTATTCTGGCACTGTAAGGGGTCTTGATGGGGGTGGTGTTTCAGGGTTTAGGGCAGTGGTGTTCGGGCAGTGTAGGGGGTCTTGCTGGGGGTGGTGTTTCAGGGTTTAGGGCAGTGCAGTGGTGTTTGGGCAGTGTTGGGAGGTTGTGCTGGGGCTGATGTTTCAGGGTTTAGGGCAGTGCAGTGGTGTTCGGGGAGTGTAGGGGTGGTGCAGGGGGGTGGTGTTTCTGTGCTTAGGGCTGTGCAGTGTAGTGGTTCGTGCAGGGGGTGGTGTTTCAGGGTTTAGGGCAGTGCAGTGGTGTTCGGGCAGTGTAGAGGTTCATGCTGGGACTGGTTTTTCAGGGTTTAGGGCAGTGCAGTGGTGTTCGGGCAGTGTAGGGGTTTGTGCAGGGGGTGGTTTTCAGGGATTAGGGAAGTGTAGTGGTGTTCGGGCAAAGTAGGGGTTCGTGCAGGGGGGTTATATTTCAGGGTTTAGGGCAGTGCAGTGGTGTTCGGGCAAAGTAGGGGATCGTTCAGGGGGTGGTATTTCAGGGTTTAAGGCACTGCAGTGGTGTTTGGGCAGTGTAGGGGTTCGTGCAGGGGGTGGTTTTCAGGGTTTAGGGCAGTGCAGTGGTGTTCGGGCAAAGTAGGGGTTCGTGCAGGGGGCTTGTGTTTCAGGGATTAGGGTAGCGCAGTGGTGTTCAGGCAGTGTATGGGTTTGTGCTGTGGCTGGTGTTTCAGGGTTTACGACAGTGCAGAGGTGTTCGGGCAGTGAAAGGGGTCGTGCTGGGGGTGGTAATTCAGGGTTTAGGGCAGTGCAGTGGTGTTCGGGCAGTGTAGGGGGTCGTGCTGGGGGTGGTGTTTCAGGGTTTAGGGCAGTGCAGAGGTGTTTGGGCAGTGTATGGGGTTGTGCTGGGGGTGGTGTTTAGGGTTTAGGGCAGTTCAGTGGTGTTCGGGCAGTGTAGGGGGTCGTGCTGGGCATGGTGTTTCAGGGTTTAGGGCAGTGCAGAGGTGTTCGGGCAGTGGAGGGGGTCGTGTTGGGGGTGGTGTTTCAGGGTTTAGGGCAGTGGTGTTCTGGCAGTGTAGGTGTCTTGCTGGGGGTGGTGTTTCAGGGATCAGGGCAGAGCAGTAGTGTTCGGGCAGTGTAGGGGGTCGTGCTGTGGCAGGTGTTTCAGTCTTTAGGGCAGTGCAGTGGTGTTCGGGCAGTGTAGGGGTCATGCTGGGGCTGGTGTTTCAGGGTTTAGGGCAGTGTAGAGGTGTTCGGGCAGTGTAGGGGGTCGTGTTGGGGGTGGTGTTTCAGGGTTTAGGCAAGTGGTATTCTGGAAGTGTAGGGGTCTTGCTGGGGGTGGTGTTTCAGGGTTTAGAGCAGTGGTGTTTGGGCAGTGTAGGGGTCTTGCTGGGTGTGGCGTTTCATAGTTTAGGGCAGTGCAGTGGTGTTCGGGCAGTGTAGGGGGTCGTGCTGTGGCAGGTGTTTCAGTGTTTAGGGCAGTGCAGTGGTGTTCGGGCAGTGTAGGGGGTCATGCTGGGGCTGGTGTTTCAGGGTTTAGGGTAGTGCAGTGGTGTTTGTGTAGTGTGAGGTGACGTGTTGGTGGTAGTGTTTTACGGTTTAGGGTAGTGCAGTGATGTTTGTGTAGTGTAGGGGATCATGCTGGGATAGTGTTTTAGGGTTTAGGGTAGTGCAGTGGTGTTGGTGTAGTGTAGGGGGTCGTGCTGGGGGTAGTGTTTTAGGGTTTAGGGTAGTGTAGTGGTGTTTGGTTAGTGTAGTGGGTTCGTGCTGGGGGTAGATTTAGGGTTTAGGGTAGTGCAGTGATGTTTGGGTAGTGTAGGCATCGAGCTGGGGTTGATTTAGGGTTTAGGGCAGTGCAGTGTTGTTTGGGCAGTGTAGGGGGCCATGCTGGGGGTAGTGTTTTAGGGTTTAGGGCAGTGAAGTGGTGTTTGTGTAGTATAGGGGGTAATGCTGGGGGTAGTGTTTTAGGGTTTAGAGTAGTGCAGTGGTGTTTGGGTAGTGTAGGGGATCATGCTGGCGTAGTGTTTTAGGGTTTAGGGTAGCGTAGTGGTGTTGGTGTAGTTTAGGGGGTTGTGCTGGGGGTAGTGTTTTAGGGTTTAGGGTAGTGCAGTGGTGTTCAGGCAGTGTAGGGGGTCATGCTGGGGGTGGTGTTTCAGAGTTTAGGGCACTGCAGTGGTGTTCGGGCAGTGTAGGGGGTCATGCTGGGGCTGGTGTTTCAGGGTTTAGGGCAGTGCAGTAGTTTTTGGGCAGTGTAGGGTGTCGTGCTGGGGCTAGTGTTTCAGGATTTAGGGCAGTGCAGTGGAGTTCGGGCAGTGTAATGGGTCTTGCTGGGGCTGGTGTTTCAGGGATTAGGGCAGTGCAGTGGTCTTCGGGCAGTGTAGGGGGTCTTGCTAGGGGGTGGTGTTTCAGGGTTTATGGCAGTGCAGTGGTGTTCGGGCGTGTTGGGGACATGCTGGGGGTGGTGTTTTAGGGATTAGGGCAGAGCAGCTGTGTTCGGGCAGTGTAGGGAGTCATGCGGGGGTAGTGTTTTAGAGTTAAGGGCAGAGCAAGGGTGTTCCGGCAGAGAAGGGGTCGTGCTGGGGGGGTGTTTAGATGTTCAGGGCAGTGCAGTGGTGTTCAGGCAGTGTAGGGGGTCGTGCAGGGAGTGGTGTTTCAGGGTTTAGGGCAGTGCAGTGGTGTTCGGGCAGTGTAGGGGGTCACGCAAGGGTAGTGTTTCAGGGTTTATGGCAGTGGTGTTTGGGCATTGTAGGGGTCGTGCAGGGGGTGGTGTTTCAGGGTTTAGGGCAGTGGTATTCTGGCACTGTAGGGGGTCTTGATGGGGGTGGTGTTTCAGGGTTTAGGGCAGTGGTGTTCGGGCAGTGTAGGGGGTCTTGCTGGGGGTGGTGTTTCAGGGTTTAGGGCAGTGCAGTGGTGTTTGGGCAGTGTTGGGAGGTTGTACTAGGGCTGATGTTTCAGGGTTTAGGGCAGTGCAGTGGTGTTCGGGCAGTGTAGGTGGTTGTGCTGGGGCTGGTGTTTCAGGGTATAGGGCAGTGCAGTGGTGTTCGGGGAGTGTAGGGGTGGTGCAGAGGGGTGGTGTTTCAGTGCTTAGGGCTGTGCAGTGTAGTGGTTCGTGCAGGGGGTGGTGTTTCAGGGTTTAGGGCAGTGCAGTGGTGTTCGGGCAGTGTAGAGGTTTGTGCTGGGACTGGTTTTTCAGGGTTTAGGGCAGTGCAGTGGTGTTTGGGCAGTGTAGGGGTTTGTGCAGGGGGTGGTTTTCAGGGTTTAGGGCAGTGCAGTGGTGTTCGGGCAAAGTAGGGGTTCGTGCAGGGGGGTTGTATTTCAGGGTTTAGGGCAGTGCAGTGGTGTTCGGGCAAAGTAGGGGATCGTTCAGGGGGTGGTATTTCAGGGTTTAAGGCACTGCAGTGGTGTTCGGGCAGTGTAGGGGTTCGTGCAGGGGGTGGTTTTCATGGTTTAGGGCAGTGCAGTGGTGTTCGGGCAAAGTAGGGGTTCGTGCAGGGGGGTGGTATTTCAGGGTTTAGGGCAGTGCAGTGGTGTTCGGGCAAAGTAGGGGATCGTTCAGGGGGTGGTATTTCAGAGTTTAGGGCACTGCAGTGGTGTTCGGGCAGTGTAGGGGTTCGTGCAGGGGGCTTGTGTTTCAGGGATTAGGGTAGCTCAGTGGTGTTCAGGCAGTGTATGGGTTTGTGCTGTGGCTGGTGTTTCAGGGTTTACGGCAGTGCAGAGGTGTTCGGGCAGTGAAAGGGGTCGTGCTGGGGGTGGTAATTCAGGGTTTAGGTCAGTGCAGTGGTGTTCGGGCAGTGTAGGGGGTCGTGCTGGGGATGGTGTTTCAGGGTTTAGGGCAGTGCAGTGGTGTTTGGGCAGTGTATGGGGTTGTGCTGGGGGTGGTGTTTAGGGTTTAGGGCAGTTCAGTGGTGTTCGGGCAGTGTAGGGGTTTGTGCTGGGCATGGTGTTTCAGGGTTTAGGGCAGTGCAGAGGTGTTTGGGCAGTGTAGGGGGTCGTGTTGGGGGTGGTGTTTCAGGGTTTAGGGCAGTGGTGTTCTGGCAGTGTAGGGGTCTTGCTGGAGGTGGTGTTCCAGGGTTTAGGGCAGTGTAGGGGGTCTTGCTGGGTGTGGTGTTTCAGGGATTAGGGCAGAGCAGTGGTGTTCGGGCAGTGTAGGGGGTCGTGCTGTGGCAGGTGTTTCAGTCTTTAGGGCAGTGCAGTGGTGTTCGGGCAGTGTAGGGGATCATGCTGGGGCTGGTGTTTCAGGGTTTAGGGCAGTGTAGAGGTGTTCGGGCAGTGTAGGGGGTCGTGTTGGGGGTGGTGTTTCAGGGTTTAGGCCAGTGGTATTCTGGCAGTGTAGGGGTCTTGCTGGGGGTGGTGTTTCAGGGTTTAGGGCAGTGGTGTTTGGGCAGTGTAGGGGTCTTGCTGGGTGTGGCGTTTCATAGTTTAGGGCAGTGCAGTGGTGTTCGGGCAGTGTAGGGGGTCGTGCTGGGGCTGGTGTTTCAGGGTTTAGGGCAGTGCAGTGGTGTTTGTGTAGTGTGAGGTGACGTGTTGGTGGTAGTGTTTTACGGTTTTGGGTAGTGCAGTGATGTTTGTGTAGTGTAGGGGATCATGCTGGGGTAGTGTTTTAGGGTTTAGGGTAGTGCAGTGGTGTTGGTGAAGTGTAGGGGGTCATGCTGGGGGTAGTGTTTTAGGGTTTAGGGTAGTGTAGTGGTGTTTGGGTAGTGTAGTGGGTTCGTGCTGGGGGTAGATTTAGGGTTTAGGGTAGTGCAGTGATGTTTGGGTAGTGTAGGGGGTCGTGCTGGGGTTGTGTTTTAGGGTTTAGGGCAGTGAAGTGGTGTTTGTGTAGTGTAGGGGGTAATGCTGGGGGTAGTGTTTTAGGGTTTAGAGTAGTGCAGTGGTGTTTGGGTAGTGTAGGGGATCGTGCTGGGATAGTGTTTTAGGGTTTAGGGTAGCACAGTGGTGTTGGTGTAGTTTAGGGGTTGTGCTGGGGGTAGTGTTTTAGGGTTTAGGGTAGTGCATTGGTGTTTGGGTAGTGTAGTGGGTCGTGTTGGGGGTAGATTTATGGTTTAGGGTAGAGCAGTGGTGTTTGGTTAGTGTAGGGGGTCATGCTGGGGTTGATTCAGGGTTTAGGGCAGTGCAGTGGTGTTTGGGTAGTGTAGGGGGTATTTCTGGGGGTAGACTTAGGGTTTAGGGAAGTGCCGTGATGTTTGGGTAGTGTAGGGGATCGTGCTGGGGTAGTGTTTAAGGGTTTAGGGTAGCGCAGTGATGTTGGTGTAGTTTAGGGGGTTGTGCTGGGGGTAGTGTATTAGAGTTTAGTATAGTGCAGTGGTGTTTGGGTAGTGTAGTGGGTCGTGCTGGGGGTAGATTTAGGGTTTAGCGTAGTGCAGTGGTGTTTGGATAGTGTAGGGGGTCGTGTTGGGGGTGGTGTTTCAGGGTTTAGGGCAGTGGTGTTCTGGTGGTGTAGGGGTCTTGCTGGGGGTGGTGTTTCAGGGTTTAGGGCAGTGGTGTTTGGGCAGTGTAGGGTGTCTTGCTGGGTGTGGCGTTTCAGGGATTAGGGCAGTGCAGTGGTGTTCGGGCAGTGTAGTGGGTCGTGCTGTGGCAGGTGTTTCAGTGTTTAGGGCAGTGCAGTGATGTTCGGGCAGTGTAGGGGGTCGTGCTGGGGCTGGTGTTTCAGGGTTTAGGGTAGTGCCGTTTTGTTTGTGTAGTGTGAGGTGACGTGCTGGTGGTAGTGTTTTGCGGTTTAGGGTAGTGCAGTGATGTTTGTGTAGTGTAGGGGATCGTGCTGGGGTAGTGTTTTAGGGTTTAGGGTAGTGCAGTGGTGTTGGTGTAGTTTAGGGGGTTGTGCTGGGGGTAGTGTTTTAGGGTTTAGGGTAGTGTAGTGGTGTTTGGGTAGTGTAGTGGGTTCGTGCTGGGGGTAGATTTAGGGTTTAGGGTAGTACAGTGATGTTTGGGTAGTGTAGGCGTCGTGCTGGGGTGGATTTAGGGTTTAGGGCAGTGTAGTGGTGTTTGGGAAGTGTAGGGGGTCGTGCTGGGGTTGTGTTTTAGGGTTTAGGGCAGTAAAGTGGTGTTTGTGTAGTGAAGGAGGTCATGCTGGGGGTAGTGTTTTAGGGTTTAGGGTTTAGGGTAGTGCAGTGGTGTTTGGGTAGTGTAGGGGATCACGCTGGGATAGTGTTTTAGGGTTTAGGGTAGCACAGTGGTGTTGGTGTAGTTTAGGGGGTTGTGCTGGGGGTAGTGTTTTAGGGTTTAGGGTAGTGCAGTGGTGTTTGGGTAGTGTAGTGGGTCGTGTTGGGGGTAGATTTAGGGTTTAGGGTAGTGCAATGGTGTTTGGGTACTGTAGGGGGTCGTGCTGGGGTTGATTCAGGGTTTAGGGCAGTGCAGTGGTGTTGGTGTAGTTTAGGGGGTATTGCTGGGGGTAGACTTAGGGTTTAGGGTAGTGCAGTGGTGTTTGGGTAGTGTAGGGGATCGTGCTGGGGTAGTGTTTAAGGGTTTAGGGTAGTGCAGTGGTGTTGGTGTAGTTTAGGGGGTTGTGCTGTGGGTAGTGTATTAGTGTTTAGGGTACTGCAGTGGTGTTTGGGTAGTGTAGTGGGTCGTACTGGGGGTAGATTTAGGGTTTAGTGTAGTGCAGTGGTGTTTGGGTAGTGTAGGGGGTAGTGCTGGGGGTAGAGTTAGGCTTTAGGGAAGTGCAGTGGTGTTTGGGCATTGCAGGGACATGTGCTGGGGTTGTGTTTTAGGGTTTAGGGTAGTGCAGTGGTGTGTGGGTAGTGTAGGGGGTCATGCTGGCTGTAGTGGTTTAGGGGAGTGCAGTAGTGTTTGGGTAGTGTAGGGGGTAATGCTGCGGGTAGTGTTTTAGGGTTTAGGGTAGTGCAGTGGTTTTTGGGTTGTGTAGGTTGTACTGCTGGGGGTAGTGTTTTAGGGTTTATGGTAGTACAGTGGTGTTTGGGTACTGTAGGGGGTACTGCTGGGGGTAGTGTTTTAGGGTTTAGGGTAGTGCAGTGGTGTTTGGATGATGTAGGGGTTCGTGCTGGGGGTAGTGTTTTTTGGGTTTAGGATAGAGCTGTGGTGTTTGTGTAGTGTAGGGTGTAGTGTTTTAGGGTTTAGGGTAGTGCAGTGCTGTTTATGTAGTGAAGGGGGTCATGCTTGGGGTGGTGAATTAGGGTTTAGGGCAGTGCAGTGGTGTTCAGGCCGTGTAGGGGGTTGTGCAGGGGGTGGTGTTTCAGGGTTTAGGGCAGTGGTGTTTGGGCAGTGTAGGGGGTCTTGCTGGGGATGGTGTTTCAGGGTTTAGGGCAGTGGTGTTCGGGCAGTGTAGGGGGTTTTGTTGGGGGTGGTGTTTCAGGGTTTAGGACAGTGCAGTGGTGTTCGGGCAGTGTTGGTCAGTCGTGCTGAGGCTGGTGTTTGTGTAGTGTAGGGTGTAGTGTTTTAGGGTTTAGAGTAGTGCAGTGCTGTTTGTAGTGAAGGGGGTCATGCTGGGGGTGGTGAATTAGGGTTTAGGGCAGTGCCGTGGTGTTCAGGCGGTGTAGTGGGTTGTGCAGGGGTGGTGTTTCAGGGTTTAGGGCAGTGGTGTTTGGGCAGTGTAGGGGGTCTTGCTGGGGATGGTGTTTCAGGGTTTAGGGCAGTGGTGTTCGGGCAGTGTAGGGGGTGGTGCTTGGGGGTGGTGTTTCAGGGTTTAGGGCTGTGCAATGGTGTTCGTGCAAAGTAGGGGTTCATGCAGGGGGTGGTTTTTTCAGGGTTTAGGACAGTGCAGTAGTGTTCGGGCAGTGTAGGGTGTTCTGCTGGGGGTGGTGTTTCAGGGTTTATTGCAGTGCAGTGGTGTTCGGGTAGTGTAGAGGTTTGTGCAGGGGGGTGGTGTTTCAGGCTTTAGGACAGTGCAGTAGTGTTCGGGCAGTGTAGTGCGTCGTGCTGGGGGTGGTGTTTCAGGGTTTAGGGCAGTGCAGTGGTGTTCGGGCAGTGTAGGGTGTCATGCTGGGGGTGGTGTTTCAGGGTTTAGGAGAGTGCAGTGGTGTTCGGGCAGAGCAGGGAGTCGTGCTGGGTTGGTGTTTAGGGTTTAGGACTGTGCAGTGGTGTTCGGGCTGTGTAGGGCGTCATGCAGACGTGGTGTTTTAGGGTGTAGGGCAGTGCATTGGTGCTAGGGCAGTATAGGGGGTCATCCAGGGGGTGGTGTTTCAGGGTTTAGGGCAGTGCAGTGGTGTTCGGGCAGTGTAGGGGGTCTAACTGGGGGTGGTGTTTCAGGGTGTAGGACAGTGCAGTGGTGTTCGGGCAGTGTAGGTGTTCGTGCTGAGGTGGTGTTTCAGGGTTTAGGGCGGAGCAGTGGTGTTCGGGCAGTGTAGGGGCTCGTCATGGGGCAGGTGTTTCAGGGTTTAGGGCATTGCAGTGGTGTTCGGGCAGTGTAGGTGGTCATGCTGGGGATAGTTTTTCAGGGTTTAGGGCAGTGCAGTGGTCTTCGGGCAGTGTAGGGGGTCGTGCTGGGGGTGGTGTTTCAGGGTTTAGGGCAGTGCAGTGGTGTTCAGGCAGTGTAGGGGTTCGTGCTAGGGTTGGTGTTTCAGGGTTTAGGACAGTGCAGTGGTGTTCGGGTTCTCTAGGGGGTCGTGTGGGGTGGTTTTTCAGGGTTTAGGGCAGTGCAGTGGTGTTCGGGCAAAGTAGGGGTTCGTGCAGGGGGGTTGTATTTCAGGGTTTAGGGCAGTGCAGTGGTGTTCGGGCAAAGTAGGGGATCGTTCAGGGGGTGGTATTTCAGGGTTTAAGGCACTGCAGTGGTGTTCGGGCAGTGTAGGGGTTCGTGCAGGGGGTGGTTTTCAGGGTTTAGGGCAGTGCAGTGGTGTTCGGGCAAAGTAGGGGTTCGTGCACGGGGGTGGTATTTCAGGGTTTAGGGCAGTGCAGTGGTGTTCGGGCAAAGTAGGGGATCGTTCAGGGGGGTGGTATTTCAGAGTTTAGGGCACTGCAGTGGTGTTCGGGCAGTGTAGGGGTTCGTGCAGGGGGCTTGTGTTTCAGGGATTAAGGTAGCGCAGTGGTGTTCAGGCAGTGTAGTATGTCGTGCTGGGGGTGGTGTTTCACGGTTTAGGGCAGTGCAGTGGTGTTCGGGCAGTGTAGGGTGTCATGCTGGGGGTGGTGTTTCAGGGTTTAGGAGAGTGCAGTGGTGTTCGGGCAGAGCAGGGAGTCGTGCTGGGTTGGTGTTTAGGGTTTAGGACTGTGCAGTGGTGTTCGGGCAGTGTAGGGGGTCATGATGGGGGTGATGTTTCAGGGTTTAGGGTAGAGCAGTGGTGTTTGGGCTGTGTAGGGCGTCATGCAGACGTGGTGTTTTAGGGTGTAGGGCAGTGCATTGGTGCTAGGGCAGTATAGGGGGTCATCCAGGGGGTGGTGTTTCAGGGTTTAGGGCAGTGCAGTGGTGTTCGGGCAGTGTAGGGGGTCTAACTGGGGGTGGTGTTTCAGGGTGTAGGACAGTGCAGTGGTGTTCGGGCAGTGTAGGTGTTCGTGCTGAGGTGGTGTTTCAGGGTTTAGGGCAGAGCAGTGGTGTTCGGGCAGTGTAGGGGCTCGTCATGGGGCAGGTGTTTCAGGGTTTAGGGCTTTGCAGTGGTGTTCGGGCAGTGTAGGTGGTCATGCTGGGGATAGTTTTTCAGGGTTTAGGGCAGTGCAGTGGTCTTCGGGCAGTGTAGGGGGTCGTGCTGGGGGTGGTGTTTCAGGGTTTAGGGCAGTGCAGTGGTGTTCAGGCAGTGTAGGGGTTCGTGCTAGGGTTGGTGTTTCAGGGTTTAGGACAGTGCAGTGGTGTTCGGGTTCTCTAGGGGGTCGTGTGGGGTGGTTTTTCAGGGTTTAGGGCAGTGCAGTGGTGTTCGGGCAAAGTAGGGGTTCGTGCAGGGGGGTTGTATTTCAGGGTTTAGGGCAGTGCAGTGGTGTTCGGGCAAAGTAGGGGATCGTTCAGGGGGTGGTATTTCAGGGTTTAAGGCACTGCAGTGGTGTTCGGGCAGTGTAGGGGTTCGTGCAGGGGGTGGTTTTCAGGGTTTAGGGCAGTGCAGTGGTGTTCGGGCAAAGTAGGGGTTCGTGCAGGGGGGTGGTATTTCAGGGTTTAGGGCAGTGCAGTGGTGTTCGGGCAAAGTAGGGGATCGTTCAGGGGGGTGGTATTTCAGAGTTTAGGGCACTGCAGTGGTGTTCGGGCAGTGTAGGGGTTCATGCAGGGGGCTTGTGTTTCAGGGATTAGGGTAGCGCAGTGGTGTTCAGGCAGTGTAGTGCGTCGTGCTGGGGGTGGTGTTTCAGGGTTTAGGGCAGTGCAGTGGTGTTCGGGCAGTGTAGGGTGTCATGCTGGGGGTGGTGTTTCAGGGTTTAGGAGAGTGCAGTGGTGTTCGGGCAGAGCAGGGAGTCGTGCTGGGTTGGTGTTTAGGGTTTAGGACTGTGCAGTGGTGTTCGGGCAGTGTAGGGGGTCATGATGGGGGTGATGTTTCAGGGTTTAGGGTAGAGCAGTGGTGTTTGGGCTGTGTAGGGCGTCATGCAGACGTGGTGTTTTAGGGTGTAGGGCAGTGCATTGGTGCTAGGGCAGTATAGGGGGTCATCCAGGGGGTGGTGTTTCAGGGTTTAGGGCAGTGCAGTGGTGTTCGGGCAGTGTAGGGGGTCTAACTGGGGGTTGTGTTTCAGGGTGTAGGACAGTGCAGTGGTGTTCGGGCAGTGTAGGTGTTCGTGCTGAGGTGGTGTTTCAGGGTTTAGGGCAGAGCAGTGGTGTTCGGGCAGTGTAGGGGCTCGTCATGGGGCAGGTGTTTCAGGGTTTAGGGCATTGCAGTGGTGTTCGGGCAGTGTAGGTGGTCATGCTGGGGATAGTGTTTCAGGGTTTAGGGCAGTGCAGTGGTCTTCGGGCAGTGTAGGGGGTCGTGCTGGGGGTGGTGTTTCAGGGTTTAGGGCAGTGCAGTGGTGTTCAGGCAGAGCAGGGAGTCGTGCTGGGTTGGTGTTTAGGGTTTAGGACTGTGCAGTGGTGTTCGGGCAGTGTAGGGGGTCATGATGGGGGTGATGTTTCAGGGTTTAGGGTAGAGCAGTGGTGTTTGGGCTGTGTAGGGCGTCATGCAGACGTGGTGTTTTAGGGTGTAGGGCAGTGCATTGGTGCTAGGGCAGTATAGGGGGTCATCCAGGGGGTGGTGTTTCAGGGTTTAGGGCAGTGCAGTGGTGTTCGGGCAGTGTAGGGGGTCTAACTGGGGGTGGTGTTTCAGGGTGTAGGACAGTGCAGTGGTGTTCGGGCAGTGTAGGTGTTCGTGCTGAGGTGGTGTTTCAGGGTTTAGGGCAGAGCAGTGGTGTTCGGGCAGTGTAGGGGCTCGTCATGGGGCAGGTGTTTCAGGGTTTAGGGCATTGCAGTGGTGTTCGGGCAGTGTAGGTGGTCATGCTGGGGATAGTGTTTCAGGGTTTAGGGCAGTGCAGTGGTCTTCGGGCAGTGTAGGGGGTCGTGCTGGGGGTGGTGTTTCAGGGTTTAGGGCAGTGCAGTGGTGTTCAGGCAGAGCAGGGAGTCGTGCTGGGTTGGTGTTTAGGGTTTAGGACTGTGCAGTGGTGTTCGGGCAGTGTAGGGGGTCATGATGGGGGTGATGTTTCAGGGTTTAGGGTAGAGCAGTGGTGTTTGGGCTGTGTAGGGCGTCATGCAGACGTGGTGTTTTAGGGTGTAGGGCAGTGCATTGGTGCTAGGGCAGTATAGGGGGTCATCCAGGGGGTGGTGTTTCAGGGTTTAGGGCAGTGCAGTGGTGTTCGGGCAGTGTAGGGGGTCTAACTGGGGGTGGTGTTTCAGGGTGTAGGACAGTGCAGTGGTGTTCGGGCAGTGTAGGTGTTCGTGCTGAGGTGGTGTTTCAGGGTTTAGGGCAGAGCAGTGGTGTTCGGGCAGTGTAGGGGCTCGTCATGGGGCAGGTGTTTCAGGGTTTAGGGCATTGCAGTGGTGTTCGAGCAGTGTAGGTGGTCATGCTGGGGATAGTGTTTCAGGGTTTAGGGCAGTGCAGTGGTCTTCGGGCAGTGTAGGGGGTCATGCTGGGGGTGGTGTTTCAGGGTTTAGGGCAGTGCAGTGGTGTTCAGGCAGTGTAGGGGTTTGTGCTAGGGTTGGTGTTTCAGGGTTTAGGACAGTGCAGTGGTGTTCGGGTTCTCTAGGGGGTCGTGTGGGGTTGTTTTTCAGGGTTTAGGGCAGTGCAGTGGTGTTCGGGCAAAGTAGGGGTTCGTGCAGGGGGGTTGTATTTCAGGGTTTAGGGCAGTGCAGTGGTGTTCGGGCAAAGTAGGGGATCGTTCAGGGGGTGGTATTTCAGGGTTTAAGGCACTGCAGTGGTGTTCGGGCAGTGTAGGGGTTCGTGCAGGGGGTGGTTTTCAGGGTTTAGGGCAGTGCAGTGGTGTTCGGGCAAAGTAGGGGTTAGTGCAGGGGGGTGGTATTTCAGGGTTTAGGGCAGTGCAGTGGTGTTCGGGCAAAGTAGGGGATCGTTCAGGGGGGTGGTATTTCAGAGTTTAGGGCACTGCAGTGGTGTTCGGGCAGTGTAGGGGTTCGTGCAGGGGGCTTGTGTTTCAGGGATTAGGGTAGCGCAGTGGTGTTCAGGCAGTGTATGGGTTTGTGCTGTGGCTGGTGTTTCAGGGTTTACGGCAGTGCAGAGGTGTTCGGGCAGTGAAAGGGGTCGTGCTGGGGGTGGTAATTCAGGGTTTAGGGCAGTGCAGTGGTGTTCGGGCAGTGTAGGGGGTCGTGCTGGGGATGGTGTTTCAGGGTTTAGGGCAGTGCAGTGGTGTTTGGGCAGTGTATGGTGTTGTGCTGGGGGTGGTGTTTAGGGTTTAGGGCAGTTCAGTGGTGTTCGGGCAGTGTAGGGGGTCGTGCTGGGCATGGTGTTTCAGGGTTTAGGGCAGTGCAGAGTTGTTCAGGCAGTGTAGGGGGTCGTGTTGGGGGTGGTGTTTCAGGGTTTAGGGAAGTGGTGTTCTGGCAGTGTAGGGGTCTTGCTGGGGTGGTGTTCCAGGGTTTAGGGCAGTGTAGGGGGTCTTGCTGGGTGTGGTGTTTCAGGGATTAGGGCAGAGCAGTGGTGTTCGGGCAGTGTAGGGGGTCGTGCTGTGGCAGGTGTTTCAGTCTTTAGGGCAGTGCAGTGGTGTTCGGGCAGTGTAGGGGGTCATGCTGGGGCTGGTGTTTCAGGGTTTAGGGCAGTGTAGAGGTGTTCGGGCAGTGTAGGGGGTCGTGTTGGGGGTGGTGTTTCAGGGTTTAGGCCAGTGGTATTCTGGCAGTGTAGGGGTCTTGCTGGGGGTGGTGTTTCAGGGTTTAGGGCAGTGGTGTTTGGGCAGTGTAGGGGTCTTGCTGGGTGTGGCGTTTCATAGTTTAGGGCAGTGCAGTGGTGTTCGGGCAGTGTAGGGGGTCGTGCTGTGGCAGGTGTTTCAGTGTTTAGGGCAGTGCAGTGGTGTTCGGGCAGTGTAGGGGGTCGTGCGGGGACTGGTGTTTCAGGGTTTAGGGTAGTGCAGTGGTGTTTGTGTAGTGTGAGGTGACGTGTTGGTGGTAGTGTTTTACGGTTTTGGGTAGTGCAGTGATGTTTGTGTAGTGTAGGGGATCATGCTGGGGTAGTGTTTTAAGGTTTAGGGTAGTGCAGTGGTGTTGGTGTAGTGTAGGGGGTCATGCTGGGGGTAGTGTTTTAGGGTTTAGGGTAGTGTAGTGGTGTTTGGGTAGTGTAGTGGGTTCGTGCTGGGGTAGATTTAGGGTTTAGGGTAGTGCAGTGATGTTTGGGTAGTGTAGGGGGTCGTGCTGGGGTTGTGTTTTAGGGTTTAGGGCAGTGAAGTGGTGTTTGTGTAGTGTAGGGGGTAATGCTGGGGGTAGTGTTTTAGGGTTTAGAGTAGTGCAGTGGTGTTTGGGTAGTGTAGGGGATCGTGCTGGGATAGTGTTTTAGGGTTTAGGGTAGCACAGTGGTGTTGGTGTAGTTTAGGGGGTTGTGGTAGGGGTAGTGTTTTAGGGTTTATGGTAGTGCATTGGTGTTTGGGTAGTGTAGTGGGTCGTGTTGGGGGTAGATTTAGGGTTTAGGGTAGAGCAGTGGTGTTTGGTTAGTGTAGGGGGTCATGCTGGGGTTGATTCAGGGTTTAGGGCAGTGCAGTGGTGTTTGGGTAGTGTAGGGGGTATTTCTGGTGGTAAACTTAGGGTTTAGGGAAGTGCAGTGATGTTTGGGTAGTGTAGGGGATCGTGCTGGGGTAGTGTTTAAGGGTTTAGGGTAGCGCAGTGATGTTGGTGTAGTTTAGGGGGTTGTGCTGGGGTAGTGTATTAGGGTTTAGGGTAGTGCAGTGGTGTTTGGGTAGTGTAGTGGGTCGTGCTGGGGGTTGATTTAGGGTTTAGCGTAGTGCAGTGGTGTTTGGATAGTGTAGGGGGTTGTGTTGGGGGTGGTGTTTCAGGGTTTAGGGCAGTGGTGTTCTGGTAGTGTAGGGGTCTTGCTGGGGGTGGTGTTTCAGGGTTTAGGGCAGTGGTGTTTGGGCAGTGTAGGGTGTCTTGCTGGGTGTGGCGTTTCAGGGATTAGGGCAGTGCAGTGGTGTTCGGGCAGTGTAGTGGGTCGTGCTGTGGCAGGTGTTTCAGTGTTTAGGGCAGTGCAGTGATGTTTGGGCAGTGTAGGGGGTCGTGCTGGGGCTGGTGTTTCAGGGTTTAGGGTAGTGCAGTTTTGTTTGTGTAGTGTGAGGTGACGTGCTGGTGGTAGTGTTTTGCGGTTTAGGGTAGTGCAGTGATGTTTGTGTAGTGTAGGGGATCGTGCTGGGGTAGTGTTTTAGGGTTTAGGGTAGTGCAGTGGTGTTGGTGTAGTTTAGGGGGTTGTGCTGGGGGTAGTGTTTTATGGTTTAGGGTAGTGTAGTGGTGTTTGGGTAGTGTAGTGGGTTCGTGCTGGGGTTGATTTAGGGTTTAGGGCAGTGTAGTGGTGTTTGGGAAGTGTAGGGGGTCGTGCTGGGGTTGTGTTTTAGGGTTTAGGGCAGTGAAGTGGTGTTTGTGTAGTGAAGGAGGTCATGCTGGGGGTAGTGTTTTAGGGTTTAGGGTTTAGGGTTTAGGGTAGTGCAGTGGTGTTTGGGTAGTGTAGGGTATCACGCTGGGATAGTGTTTTAGGGTTTAGGGTAGCACAGTGGTGTTGGTGTAGTTTAGGGGGTTGTGCTGGGGGTAGTGTTTTAGGGTTTAGGGTAGTGCAGTGGTGTTTGGGTAGTGTAGTGGGTCGTGTTGGGGGTAGATTTAGGGTTTAGGGTAGTGCAGTGGTGTTTGGGTACTGTAGGGGGTCGTGCTGGGGTTGATTCAGGGTTTAGGGCAGTGCAGTGGTGTTGGTGTAGTTTAGGGGGTATTGCTGGGGGTAGACTTAGGGTTTAGGGTAGTGCAGTGGTGTTTGGGTAGTGTAGGGGATCGTGCTGGGGTAGTGTTTAAGGGTTTAGGGTAGTGCAGTGGTGTTGGTGTAGTTTAGGGGGTTGTGCTGTGGGTAGTGTATTAGTGTTTAGGGTACTGCAGTGGTGTTTGGGTAGTGTAGTGGGTCGTACTGGGGGTAGATTTAGGGTTTAGTGTAGTGCAGTGGTGTTTGGGTAGTGTAGGGGGGAGTGCTGGGGGTAGAGTTAGGCTTTAGGGAAGTGCAGTGGTGTTTGGGCATTGCAGGGACATGTGCTGGGGTAGTGTTTTAGGGTTTAGGGTAGTGCAGTGGTGTGTGGGTAGTGTAGGGGGTCATGCTGGCTGTAGTGGTTTAGGGGAGTGCAGTAGTGTTTGGGTAGTGTAGGGGGTACTGCTGCGGGTAGTGTTTTAGGGTTTAGGGTAGTGCAGTGGTTTTTGGGTTGTGTAGGTTGTACTGCTGGGGGTAGTGTTTTAGGGTTTATGGTAGTACAGTGGTGTTTGGGTACTGTAGGGGGTACTGCTGGGGGTAGTGTTTTAGGGTTTAGGGTAGTGCAGTGGTGTTTGGATGATGTAGGGGTTCGTGCTGGGGGTAGTGTTTTTTGGGTTTAGGATAGAGCTGTGGTGTTTGTGTAGTGTAGGGTGTAGTGTTTTAGGGTTTAGGGTAGTGCAGTGCTGTTTATGTAGTGAAGGGGGTCATGCTGGGGGTGGTGAATTAGGGTTTAGGGCAGTGCAGTGGTGTTCAGGCGGTGTAGGGGGTTGTGCAGGGGGTGGTGTTTCAGGGTTTAGGGCAGTGGTGTTTGGGCAGTGTAGGGGGTCTTGCTGGGGATGGTATTTCAGGGTTTAGGGCAGTGGTGTTCGGGCAGTGTAGGGGGTTTTGCTGGGGGTGGTGTTTCAGGGTTTAGGACAGTGCAGTGGTGTTCGGGCAGTGTTGGTCAGTCGTGCTGAGGCTGGTGTTTGTGTAGTGTAGGGTGTAGTGTTTTAGGGTTTAGGGTAGTGCAGTGCTGTTTATGTAGTGAAGGGGGTCATGCTGGGGGTGGTGAATTAGGGTTTAGGGCAGTGCAGTGGTGTTCAGGCGGTGTAGTGGGTTGTGCAGGGGATGGTGTTTCAGGGTTTAGGGCAGTGGTGTTTGGGCAGTGTAGGGGGTCTTGCTGGGGATGGTGTTTCAGGGTTTAGGGCAGTGGTGTTCGGGCAGTGTAGGGGGTGGTGCTTGGGGGTGGTGTTTCAGGGTTTAGGGCTGTGCAATGGTGTTCGTGCAAAGTAGGGGTTCATGCAGGGGGTCGTTTTTTCAGGGTTTAGGACAGTGCAGTAGTGTTCGGGCAGTGTAGGGTGTTGTGCTGGGGGTGGTGTTTCAGGGTTTATTGCAGTGCAGTGGTGTTCGGGTAGTGTAGAGGTTTGTGCAGGGGGGTTGTGTTTCAGGGTTTAGGGCAGTGCAGTGGTGTTCGGGCAGTGTAGGGTGTCATGCTGGGGGTGGTGTTTCAGGGTTTAGGAGAGTGCAGTGGTGTTCGGGCAGAGCAGGGAGTCGTGCTGGGTTGGTGTTTAGGGTTTAGGACTGTGCAGTGGTGTTCGGGCCGTGTAGGGGGTCATGATGGGGGTGATGTTTCAGGGTTTAGGGCAGAGCAGTGGTGTTTGGGCTGTGTAGGGCGTCATGCAGACGAGGTGTTTTAGGGTGTAGGGCAGTGCATTGGTGCTAGGGCAGTATAGGGGGTCATCCAGGGGGTGGTGTTTCAGGATTTAGGGCAGTGCAGTGGTGTTCGGGCAGTGTAGGGGGTCTAACTGGGGGTGGTGTTTCAGGGTGTAGGACAGTGCAGTGGTGTTCGGGCAGTGTAGGTGTTCGTGCTGAGGTGGTGTTTCAGGGTTTAGGGCAGAGCAGTGGTGTTCGGGCAGTGTAGGGGCTCGTCATGGGGCAGGTGTTTCAGGGTTTAGGGCATTGCAGTGGTGTTCGGGCAGTGTAGGTGGTCATGCTGGGGGTAGTGTTTCAGGGTTTAGGGCAGTGCAGTGGTCTTCGGGCAGTGTAGGGGGTCGTGCTGGGGGTGGTGTTTCAGGGTTTAGGGCAGTGCAGTGGTGTTCAGGCAGTGTAGGGGGTCGTGTTGGGGGGTGTTTCAGGGATTAAGGCAGTGCAGAGGTGTTCGTGAAGTGAAGGGCGTTATGCGGGGGTGGTGTTTCAGGGTTTAGGGCAGTGGTGTTCAGGCAGTGTAGGGGGTCTTACTGGGGGTGGTGTTTCAGGGTTTAGGGCAGTGCAGTGGTGTTCAGGCAGTGTAGGGGTTCGTGCTAGGGCTGGTGTTTCAGGGTTTAGGACAGTGCAGTGTTGTTTGGGTTCTCTAGGGGGTCGTGTGGGGTGGTTTTTCAGGGTTTAGGGCAGTGCAGTGGTGTTCGGGCAAAGTAGGGGTTCGTGCAGGGGGGTTGTATTTCAGGGTTTAGGGCAGTGCAGTGGTGTTCGGGCAAAGTAGGGGATCGTTGAGGGGGTGGTATTTCAGGGTTTAAGGCACTGCAGTGGTGTTCGGGCAGTGTAGGGTAGTGCAGTTTTGTTTGTGTAGTGTGAGGTGACGTGCTGGTGGTAGTGTTTTGCGGTTTAGGGTAGTGCAGTGATGTTTGTGTAGTGTAGGGGATCGTGCTGGGGTAGTGTTTTAGGGTTTAGGGTAGTGCAGTGGTGTTGGTGTAGTTTAGGGGGTTGTGCTGGGGGTAGTGTTTTAGGGTTTAGGGTAGTGTAGTGGTGTTTGGGTAGTGTAGTGGGTTCGTGCTGGGGGTAGATTTAGGGTTTAGGGTAGTGCAGTGATGTTTGGGTAGTGTAGGCGTCGTGCTGGGGTTGATTTAGGGTTTAGGGCAGTGTAGTGGTGTTAGGGAAGTGTAGGGGGTCGTGCTGGGGTTGTGTTTTAGGGTTTAGGGCAGTGAAGTGGTGTTTGTGTAGTGAAGGAGGTCATGCTGGGGGTAGTGTTTTAGGGTTTAGGGTTTAGGGTAGTGCAGTGGTGTTTGGGTAGTGTAGGGGATCACGCTGGGATAGTGTTTTAGGGTTTAGGGTAGCACAGTGGTGTTGGTGTAGTTTAGGGGGTTGTGCTGGGGGTAGTGTTTTAGGGTTTAGGGTAGTGCAGTGGTGTTTGGGTAGTGTAGTGGGTCGTGTTGGGGGTAGATTTAGGGTTTAGGGTAGTGCAGTGGTGTTTGGGTACTGTAGGGGGTCGTGCTGGGGTTGATTCAGGGTTTAGGGCAGTGCAGTGGTGTTGGTGTAGTTTAGGGGATATTGCTGGGGGTAGACTTAGGGTTTAGGGTAGTGCAGTGGTGTTTGGGTAGTGTAGGGGATCGTGCTGGGGTAGTGTTTAAGGGTTTAGGGTAGTGCAGTGGTGTTAGTGTAGTTTAGTGGGTCGTACTGGGGGTAGATTTAGGGTTTAGTGTAGTGCAGTGGTGTTTGGGTAGTGTAGGGGGTAGTGCTGGGGGTAGAGTTAGGCTTTAGGGAAGTGCAGTGGTGTTTGGGCATTGCAGGGACATGTGCTGGGGTAGTGTTTTAGGGTTTAGGGTAGTGCAGTGGTGTGTGGGTAGTGTAGGGGGTCATGCTGGCTGTAGTGGTTTAGGGGAGTGCAGTAGTGTTTGGGTAGTGTAGGGGGTACTGCTGCGGGTAATGTTTTAGGGTTTAGGGTAGTGCAGTGGTTTTTGGGTTGTGTAGGTTGTACTGCTGGGGGTAGTGTTTTAGGGTTTATGGTAGTACAGTGGTGTTTGGGTACTGTAGGGGGTACTGCTGGGGGTAGTGTTTTAGGGTTTAGGGTAGTGCAGTGGTGTTTGGATGATGTAGGGGTTCGTGCTGGGGGTAGTGTTTTTTGGGTTTAGGATAGAGCTGTGGTGTTTGTGTAGTGTAGGGTGTAGTGTTTTAGGGTTTAGGGTAGTGCAGTGCTGTTTATGTAGTGAAGGGGGTCATGCTGGGGGTGGTGAATTAGGGTTTAGGGCAGTGCAGTGGTGTTCAGGCGGTGTAGGGGGTTGTGCAGGGGGTGGTGTTTCAGGGTTTAGGGCAGTGGTGTTTGGGCAGTGTAGGGGGTCTTGCTGGGGATGGTATTTCAGGGTTTAGGGCAGTGGTGTTCGGGCAGTGTAGGGGGTTTTGCTGGGGGTGGTGTTTCAGGGTTTAGGACAGTGCAGTGGTGTTCGGGCAGTGTTGGTCAGTCGTGCTGAGGCTGGTGTTTGTGTAGTGTAGGGTGTAGTGTTTTAGGGTTTAGGGTAGTGCAGTGCTGTTTATGTAGTGAAGGGGGTCATGCTGGGGGTGGTGAATTAGGGTTTAGGGCAGTGCAGTGGTGTTCAGGCGGTGTAGTGGGTTGTGCAGGGGATGGTGTTTCAGGGTTTAGGGCAGTGGTGTTTGGGCAGTGTAGGGGGTCTTGCTGGGGATGGTGTTTCAGGGTTTAGGGCTGTGGTGTTCGGGCAGTGTAGGGGGTGGTGCTTGGGGGTGGTGTTTCAGGGTTTAGGGCTGTGCAATGGTGTTCGTGCAAAGTAGGGGTTCATGCAGGGGGTGGTTTTTTCAGGGTTTAGGACAGTGCAGTAGTGTTCGGGCAGTGTAGGGTGTTGTGCTGGGGGTGGTGTTTCAGGGTTTATTGCAGTGCAGTGGTGTTCGGGTAGTGTAGAGGTTTGTGCAGGGGGGTGGTGTTTCAGGCTTTAGGACAGTGCAGTAGTGTTCGGGCAGTGTAGTGGGTCGTGCTGGGGGTGGTGTTTCAGGGTTTAGGGCAGTGCAGTGGTGTTTGGGCAGTGTAGGGTGTCATGCTGGGGGTGGTGTTTCAGGGTTTAGGAGAGTGCAGTGGTGTTCGGGCAGAGCAGGGAGTCGTGCTGGGTTGGTGTTTAGGGTTTAGGACTGTGCAGTGGTGTTCGGGCAGTGTAGGGGGTCATGATGGGGGTGATGTTTCAGGGTTTAGGGCAGAGCAGTGGTGTTTGGGCTGTGTAGGGCGTCATGCAGACGTGGTGTTTTAGGGTGTAGGGCAGTGCATTGGTGCTAGGGCAGTATAGGGGGTCATCCAGGGGGTGGTGTTTCAGGGTTTAGGGCAGTGCAGTGCAGTGGTGTTCAGGCAGTGTAGGGGGTCTAACTGGGGGTGGTGTTTAAGGGTGTCGGACAGTGCAGTGGTGTTCGGGCAGTGTAGGTGTTCGTGCTGAGGTGGTGTTTCAGGGTTTAGGGCAGAGCAGTGGTGTTCGGGCAGTGTAGGGGCTCGTCATGGGGCAGGTGTTTCAGGGTTTAGGGCATTGCAGTGGTGTTCGGGCAGTGTAGGTGGTCATGCTGGGGGTAGTGTTTCAGGGTTTATGGCAGTGCAGTGGTCTTCTGGCAGTGTAGGGGGTCGTGCTGGGGGTGGTGTTTCAGGGTTTAGGGCAGTGCAGTGGTGTTCAGGCAGTGTAGGGGGTCGTGCAGGGCATGGTGTTTCATGGTTTAGGGCAGTGTAGTGGTGTTCGGGCAGTGTAGGGGTTCGTGCTAGGGCTGGTGTTTCAGGGTTTAGGACAGTGCAGTGGTGTTCGGGCAGTGTAGGTGGTCATGCTGGGGGTAGTGTTTCAGGGGTTAGGGCAGTGCAGTGGTCTTCGGGCAGTGTAGGGGGTCGTGCTGGGGGTGGTGTTTCAGGGTTTAGGGCAGTGCAGTGGTGTTCAGGCAGTGTAGGGGGTCGTGCAGGGCGTGGTGTTTCATGGTTTAGGGCAGTGTAGTGGTGTTCGGGTAGTTTAGGGGGTCGTGCAGGGGGTGGTGTTTCAGGGTTTAGGGCAGTGGTATTCTGGCACTGTAGGGGGTCTTGCTGGGGGTGGTGTTTCAGGGTTTAGGGCAGTGGTGTTCAGGCAGTGTAGGGGGTCTTGCTGGGGGTGGTGTTTCAGGGTTTAGGGCAGTGGTGTTCAGGCAGTGAAGGGGGTCGTTGCAGGGGGTGGTGTTTCAGGGTTTAGGGCAGTGGTATTCTGGCACGGTAGGGGGTCTTGCTGGGGGTGGTGTTTCAGGGTTTAGGGCAGTGCAGTGGTGTTAGGGCAGTGTAGGGGGTCGTGCAGGGGGTGGTGTTTCAGGGTTTAGGGCAGTAGTGTTTGGGCAGTGTAGGGGATCTTGCTGAGGTTGGTGTTTCAGGGTTTAGGGCAGTGCAGTAATGTTTGGGCAGTGTAGGGGGTCGTGTTGGGGCTGGTGTTTCAGGGTTTTGGGCAGTGCAATGGTGTTCAGGCAGTGTAGAGGTTTGTGCTGGGGCTGGTGTTTCCAGGTTTAGGGCAGTGCAGTGGTGTTTGGGCAGTGTAGGGGTTCGTACTGGAGCAGGTGTTTCAGGGTTTAGGGCAGTGCAGTGGTTTTTGGGCAGTGTTGGGGTTCGAGCTGGGGCTGATATTTCAGGTTTTAGGGCAGTGCAGTAGTGTTTGGGCAGTGTAGGGGGTCATGCTGGGGGTGGTGTTTCAGGGTTTAGGGCACTGCAGTGGTGTTCGGGCAGTGTAGGGGGTCATGCTGGGGCTGGTGTTTCAGGGTTTAGGGCAGTGCAGTAGTTTTCGGGCAGTGTAGGGTGTCGTGCTGGGGCTAGTGTTTCAGGGTTTAGGGCAGTGCAGTGGAGTTCGGGCAGTGTAATGGGTCTTGCTGGGGCTGGTGTTTCAGGGATTAGGGCAGTGCAGTGGTCTTCGGGCAGTGTAGGGGGTCTTGCTAGGGGGTAGTGTTTTCGAGTTAAGGGCAGAGCAAGGGTGTTCAGGCAGAGAAGGGGTCGTGCTGGGGGTGGTGTTTAGGGTTTAGAGTAGTGCAGTGGTGTTTGGGCAGTGTAGGGGGTCATACTGTGGGGGTGTTTAGATGTTCAGGGCAGTGGTGTTCAGGCAGTGTAGGGGGTCGTGCAGGGAGTGGTGTTTCAGGGTTTAGGGCAGTGCAGTGGTGTTCGGGCAGTGTAGGGGGTCACGCAAGGGTAGTGTTTCAGGGGTTATGGCAGTGGTGTTTGGGCATTGTAGGGGGTCGTGCAGGGGGTGGTGTTTCAGGGTTTAGGGCAGTGGTATTCTGGCACTGTAGGGGGTCTTGATGGGGGTGGTGTTTCAGGGTTTAGGGCAGTGGTGTTCGGGCAGTGTAGGGGGTATTGCTGGGGGTGGTGTTTTAGGGTTTAGGGCAGTGCAGTGGTGTTTGGGCAGTGTTGGGAGGTTGTACTAGGGCTGATGTTTCAGGGTTTAGGGCAGTGCAGTGGTGTTCGGGCAGTGTAGGTGGTTGTGCTGGGGCTTGTGTTTCAGGGTATAGGGCAGTGCAGTGGTGTTCGGGGAGTGTAGGGGTGGTGCAGAGGGGTGGTGTTTCAGTGCTTAGGGCTGTGCAGTGTAGTGGTTCGTGCAGGGGGTGGTGTTTCAGGGTTTAGGGCAGTGCAGTGGTGTTCCGGCAGTGTAGAGGTTCGTGCTGGGACTTGTTTTTCAGGGTTTAGGGCAGTGCAGTGGTGTTCGGGCAGTGTAGGGGTTTGTGCAGGGGGTGGTTTTCAGGGTTTAGGGCAGTGCAATGGTGTTCGGGCAAAGTAGGGGTTCGTGCAGGGGGGTTGTATTTCAGGGTTTAGGGCAGTGCAGTGGTGTTCGGGCAAAGTAGGTGTTCGTGCAGGGGGGTGGTATTTCAGGGTTTAGGGCAGTGCAGTGGTGTTCGGGCAAAGTAGGGGATCGTTCAGGGGGGTGGTATTTCAGAGTTTAGGGCACTGCAGTGGTGTTCGGGCAGTGTAGGGGTTCGTGCAGGGGGCTTGTGTTTCAGGGATTAGTGTAGCGCAGTGGTGTTCAGGCAGTGTATGGGTTTGTGCTGTGGCTGGTGTTTCAGGGTTTACGGCAGTGCAGAGGTGTTCGGGCAGTGAAAGGGGTCGTGCTGGGGGTGGTAATTCAGGGTTTAGGGCAGTGCAGTGGTGTTCGGGCAGTGTAGGGGGTTGTGCTGGGGATGGTGTTTCAGGGTTTAGGGCAGTGCAGTGGTGATTGGGCAGTGTATGGGTTTGTGCTGGGGGTGGTGTTTAGGGTTTAGGGCAGTTCAGTGGTGTTCGGGCAGTGTAGGGGGTCGTGCTGGGCATGGTGATTCAGGGTTTAGGGCAGTGCAGAGGTGTTCGGGCAGTGTAGGGGTCGTGTTGGGGGTGGTGTTTCAGGGTTTAGGGCAGTGGTGTTCTGGCAGTGTAGGGGTCTTGCTGGGGGTGGTGTTCCAGGGTTTAGGGCAGTGTAGGGGGTCTTGCTGGGTGTGGTGTTTCAGGGATTAGGGCAGAGCAGTGGTGTTCGGGCAGTGTAGGTTGTCATGCTGTGGCAGGTGTTTCAGTCTTTAGGGCAGTGCAGTGGTGTTCGGGCAGTGCAGGGGGTCATGCTGGGGCTGGTGTTTCAGAGTTTAGGGCAGTGTAGAGGTGTTCGGGCAGTGTAGGGGGTCGTGTTGGGGGTGGTGTTTCAGGGTTTAGGCCAGTGGTATTCTGGCAGTGTAGGGGTCTTGCTGGGGGTGGTGTTTCAGGGTTTAGGGCAGTGGTGTTTGGGCAGTGTAGGGGTCTTGCTGGGTGTGGCGTTTCATAGTTTAGGCCAGTGCAGTGGTGTTCGGGCAGTGTAGGGGGTTGTGCTGTGGCAGGTGTTTCAGTGTTTAGGGCAGTGCAGTGGTGTTCGGGCAGTGTAGGGGGTCATGCTGGGGCTGGTGTTTCAGGGTTTAGGGTAGTGCAGTGGTGTTTGTGTAGTGTAAGGTGACGTGTTGGTGGTAGTGTTTTACGGTTTTGGGTAGTGCAGTGATGTTTGTGTAGTGTAGGGGATCATGCTGGGGTAGTGTTTTAGGGTTTAGGGTAGTGCAGTGGTGTTGGTGTAGTGTAGGGGGTCGTGCTGGGGGTAGTGTTTTAGGATTTAGGGTAGTGTAGTTGTGTTTGGGTAGTGTAGTGGGTTCGTGCTGGGGGTAGATTTAGGGTTTAGGGTAGTGCAGTGATGTTTGGGTAGTGTAGGGGGTCGTGCTGGGGTTGTGTTTTAGGGTTTAGGGCAGTGAAGTGGTGTTTGTGTAGTGTAGGGGGTAATGCTGGGGGTAGTGTTTTAGGGTTTAGAGTAGTGCAGTGGTGTTTGGGTAGTGTAGGGGATCGTGCTGGGATAGTGTTTTAGGGTTTAGGGTAGCACAGTGGTGTTGGTGTAGTTTAGGGGGTTGTGCTGGGGGTAGTGTTTTAGGGTTTAGGGTAGTGCATTGGTGTTTGGGTAGTGTAGTGGGTCGTGTTGGGGTAGATGTAGGGTTTAGGGTAGAGCAGTGGTGTTTGGTTAGTGTAGGGGGTCATGCTGGGGTTGATTCAGGGTTTAGGGCAGTGCAGTGGTGTTTGGGTAGTGTAGGGGGTATTTCTGGGGGTAGACTTAGGGTTTAGGGAAGTGCAGTGATGTTTGGGTAGTGTAGGGGATTGTGCTGGGGTAGTGTTTAAGGGTTTAGGGTAGCGCAGTGATGTTGGTGTAGTTTAGGGGGTTGTGCTGGGGGTAGTGTATTAGGGTTTAGGGTAGTGGTGTTTGGGTAGTGTAGTGGGTCGTGCTGGGGGTAGATTTAGGGTTTAGCGTAGTGCAGTGGTGTTTGGGTAGTGTAGGGGGTCGTGTTGGGGGTGGTGTTTCAGGGTTTAGGGCAGTGGTGTTCTGGCAGTGTAGGGGTCTTGCTGGGGTGGTGTTTCAGGGTTTAGGGCAGTGGTGTTTGGGCAGTGTAGGGTGTCTTGCTGGGTGTGGCGTTTCAGGGATTAGGGCAGTGCAGTGGTGTTCGGGCAGTGTAGTGGGTCGTGCTGTGGCAGGTGTTTCAGTGTTTAGGGCAGTGCAGTGATGTTCGGGCAGTGTAGGGGGTCGTGCTGGGGCTGGTGTTTCAGGGTTTAGGGTAGTGCAGTTTTGTTTGTGTAGTGTGAGGTGACGTGCTGGTGGTAGTGTTTTGCGGTTTAGGGTAGTGCAGTGATGTTTGTGTAGTGTAGGGGATCCTGCTGGGGTAGTGTTTTAGGGTTTAGGGTAGTGCAGTGGTGTTGGTGTAGTTTAGGGGGTTGTGCTGGGGGTAGTGTTTTAGGGTTTAGGGTAGTGTAGTGGTGTTTGGGTAGTGTAGTGGGTTCGTGCTGGGGGTAGATTTAGGGTTTAGGGTAGTGCAGTGATTTTTGGGTAGTGTAGGCGTCGTGCTGGGGTTGATTTAGGGTTTAGGGCAGTGTAGTGGTGTTTGGGAAGATTAGGGGGTCGTGCTGGGGTTGTGTTTTAGGGTTTAGGGCAGTGAAATGGTGTTTGTGTAGTGAAGGAGGTCATGCTGGGGGTAGTGTTTTAGGGTTTAGGGTTTAGGGTAGTGCAGTGGTGTTTGGGTAGTGTAGGGGATCACGCTGGGATAGTGTTTTAGGGTTTAGGGTAGCACAGTGGTGTTGGTGTAGTTTAGGGAGTTGTGCTGGGGGTAGTGTTTTAGGGTTTAGGGTAGTGCAGTGGTGTTTGGGTAGTGTAGTGGGTCGTGTTGGGGGTAGATTTAGGGTTTAGGGTAGTGCAGTGGTGTTTGGGTACTGTAGGGGGTCGTGCTGGGGTTGATTCAGGGTTTAGGGCAGTGCAGTGGTGTTGGTGTAGTTTAGGGGGTATTGCTGGGGGTAGACTTAGGGTTTTGGGTAGTGCAGTGGTGTTTGGGTAGTGTAGGGGATCGTGCTGGGGTAGTGTTTAAGGGTTTAGGGTAGTGCAGTGGTGTTGGTGTAGTTTAGGGGCTTGTGCTGTGGGTAGTGTATTAGTGTTTAGGGTACTGCAGTGGTGTTTGGGTAGTGTAGTGGGTCGTACTGGGGGTAGATTTAGGGTTTAGTGTAGTGCAGTGGTGTTTGGGTAGTGTAGGGGGTAGTGTTGGGGGTAGAGTTAGGCTTTAGGGAAGTGCAGTGGTGTTTGGGCATTGCAGGGACATGTGCTGGGGTAGTGTTTTAGGGTTTAGGGTAGTGCAGTGGTGTGTGGGTAGTGTAGGGGGTCATGCTGGCTGTAGTGGTTTAGGGGAGTGCAGTAGTGTTTGGGTAGTGTAGGGGGTACTGCTGCGGGTAGTGTTTTAGGGTTTAGGGTAGTGCAGTGGTTTTTGGGTTGTGTAGGTTGTACTGCTGGGGGTAGTGTTTTAGGGTTTATGGTAGTACAGTGGTGTTTGGGTACTGTAGGGGGTACTGCTGGGGGTAGTGTTTTAGGGTTTAGGGTAGTGCAGTGGTGTTTGGATGATGTAGGGGTTCGTGCTGGGAGTAGTGTTTTTTGGGTTTAGGATAGAGCTGTGGTGTTTGTGTAGTGTAGGGTGTAGTGTTTTAGGCTTTAGGGTAGTGCAAGGCTGTTTATGTAGTGAAGGGGGTCATGCTGGGGGTGGTGAATTAGGGTTTAGGGCAGTGCAGTGGTGTTCAGGTGGTGTAGGGGGTTGTGCAGGGGGTGGTGTTTCAGGGTTTGGGGCAGTGGTGTTTGGGCAGTGTAGGGGGTCTTACTGGGGATGGTGTTTCAGGGTTTAGGGCAGTGGTGTTCGGGCAGTGTAGGGGGTTTTGCTGGGGGTGGTGTTTCAGGGTTTAGGACAGTGCAGTGGTGTTCGGGCAGTGTTGGTCAGTCGTGCTGAGGCTGGTGTTTGTGTAGTGTAGGGTGTAGTGTTTTAGGGTTTAGGGTAGTGCGGTGCTGTTTATGTAGTGAAGGGGGTCATGCTGGGGGTGGTGAATTAGGGTTTAGGGCAGTGCAGTGGTGTTCAGGCGGTGTAGGGGGTTGTGCAGGGGGTGGTGTTTCAGGGTTTAGGGCAGTGGTGTTTGGGCAGTGTAGGGGGTCTTGCTGGGGATCGTGTTTCAGGGTTTAGGGCAGTGGTGTTCGGGCAGTGTAGGGGGTGGTGCTTGGGGGTGGTGTTTCAGGGTTTAGGGCTGTGCAGTGGTGTTCGTGCAAAGTAGGGGTTCATGCAGGGGGTGGTTTTTTCAGGGTTTAGGACAGTGCAGTAGTGTTCGGGCAGTGTAGGGTGTCGTGCTGGGGGTGGTGTTTCAGGGTTTATTGCAGTGCAGTGGTGTTCGGGTAGTGTAGAGGTTTGTGCAGGGGGGTGGTGTTTCAGGCTTTAGGACAGTGCAGTAGTGTTCGGGCAGTGTAGTGGGTCATGCTGGGGGTGGTGTTTCAGGGTTTAGGGCAGTGCAGTGGTGTTCGGGCAGTGTAGGGGGTCATGCTGGGGGTGGTGTTTCAGGGTTTAGGAGAGTGCAGTGGTGTTCGGGCAGAGCAGGGAGTCGTGCTGGGTTGGTGTTTAGGGTTTAGGACTGTGCAGTGGTGTTCGGGCAGTGTAGGGGGTCATGATGGGGGTGATGTTTCATGGTTTAGGGCAGAGCAGTGGTGTTTGGGCTGTGTAGGGCATCATGCAGAGGTGGTGTTTCAGGGTTTAGGGCAGTGCAGTGGTGTTCGGGCAGTGTAGGGGGTCTAACTGGGGGTGGTGTTTCAGGGTGTAGGACAGTGCAGTGGTGTTCGGGCAGTATAGGTGTTCGTGCTGAGGTGGTGTTTCAGGGTTTAGGGCAGAGCAGTGGTGTTCGGGCAGTGTAGGGGCTCGTCATGGGGCAGGTGTTTCAGGGTTTAGGGCATTGCAGTGGTGATCGGGCAGTGTAGTGGTTTGTGCTAGGGCTGGTGTTTCAGGGTTTAGGACAGTGCAGTGGTGTTCGGGCAGTGTAGGTGGTCATGCTGGGGGTAGTGTTTCAGGGTTTATGGCAGTGCAGTGGTCTTCGGGCAGTGTAGGGGGTCGTGCTGGGGGTGGTGTTTCAGGGTTTAGGGCAGTGCAGTGGTGTTCAGGCAGTGTAGGGGGTCATGCAGGGCGTGGTGTTTCATGGTTTAGGGCAGTGTAGTGGTGTTCGGGCAGTGTAGGGGGTCGTGCAGGGGGTGGTGTTTCAGGGTTTAGGGCAGTGGTATTCTGGCACTGTAGGGGGTCTTGCTGGGGGTGGTGTTTCAGGGTTTAGGGCAGTGGTGTTCAGGCAGTGTAGGGGGTCTTGCTGGGGGTGGTGTTTCAGGGTTTAGGGCAGTGTTGTTCAGGCAGTGAAGGGGGTCGTTGCAGGGGGTGGTGTTTCAGGGTTTAGGGCAGTGGTATTCTGGCACTGTAGGGGGTCTTGCTGGGGGTGGTGTTTCAGGGTTTAGGGCAGTGGTGTTCAGGCAGTGTAGGGGGTCTTGCTGGGGGTGGTGTTTCAGGGTTTAGGGCAGTGCATTGGTGTTCGGGCAGTGTTGGGCGGTCGTGCTGGGGCAGATGTTTCAGGGTTTAGGGCAGTGCAGTGGTGTTCGGGCAGTATAGGGGGTCGTGCTGGGAGTGGTGTTTCAGGGTTTAGGGCAGTGGTGTTAGGGCAGTGTAGGGTATCTTGCTGAGGTTGGTGATTCAGGGTTTAGGACAGTGCAGTGATGTTTGGGAAGTGTAGGGGGTTGTGCTGGGGCTGGTCTTTCAGGCTTTAGTGCAGTGCAGTGGTGTTTGGGCAGTGTAGGGGGTTGTGCTGGGGGTGGTGATTCAGGTTTTAGGGCAGTGCAGTGGCATTCGCACAGTGTAGGGGGTCATGCTGGGGGTGGTGTTTCAGGGTTTAGGGCACTGCAGTGGTGTTCGGGCAGTGTAGGGCATAGTGCTTGGGCTGGTGTTTCAGGGTTTAGGGCAGTGCAGTGGTGTTCGGGCAGTGTAGGGGGTCATGCTGGGCGTGGTGTTTCAGGGTTTAGGGTAGTGCAGTGGTGTTTGGGGAGTGTACGTGGTCATGCTGGGGTTGGTGTTTCAGGGTTTAGGGCAGTGCAGTGGTGTTTGGGCAGAGAAGGGGGTCATGCTGGGGATGGTGTTTAGGGTTTAGGGCAGTGCAGTGGTGTTCGGGCAGTGTAGGGGGCCATGATGCGGCAGGTGCTTCAGGGTTTAGGGCAGTGCAGTGGTGTTCGGGCTGTGTAGGGGGTCGTGAAGTGGTGGTGTTTCAGAGTTTATGGCAGTGCAGTGGTGCTGGGGCAATGTAGGGGTTCATGCAGGGGGTGGTGTTTCAGGGTTTAGGGCAGTGCAGTGGTGTTTGGGTAGTGTATGGAGTCTTGCTGGGGGTGGTGTTTCAGGGTTTAGGGCAGTGGTGTTCGGGCAGTGTAGGGAGTCTTGCTGGTGGTGGTGTTTCAGGGTTTAGGGCAGTGGTGTTTGGGTAGTGTAGGGGGCCTTGCTGGGTGTGGTGTTTCAGGGTTTAGGGCAGTGCAGTGGTATTCGGGCAGTGTAGGGGGTCGTGCTGGGCATGGTGTTTCAGGGATTAGGGTAGTCCAGTGGTGTTTGTGTAGTGTAGGGGGTCGTGCTTGTGGTAATGTTTTACGGTTTAGGGTAGTGCAGTGATGTTTGCGTAGTGTAGGGAATCGTGCTGGGGTAGTGCTTTAGGGTTTAGGGTAGTGCAGTGGTGTTGGTGTAGTGTAGGGGTCGTGCTGGGGATAGTGTTTTAGGGTCTAGGATAGTGCTGTGGTGTTTGGGTAAAGTAGCGGGTTCGTGCTGGGGTAGATTTAGGGTTTAGGGTAGTGCAGTGGTGTTTGGGTAGTGTAATGCATCGTGCTGGGGTTGATTTAGGGTTTAGGGCATTGCAGTAGTGTTTGGGTAGTGTAGGGGGTCTTGCTGGGGGTAGTGTTTTAGGGTTTAGGGCAGTGCAGTGGTGTTTGTGTAGTGTAGGGGGTAATGCGGTTGGTAGTGTTTTAGGGTTTATGGTAGTGCAGTGGTGTTTGGGTAGTGTAGTGGATCGTGCTGGGGTAGTGTTTTAGGGTATAGGGTAGTGCAGTGGTGTTGGTGTAGTCTAGGGGGTCGTGCTGGGGGTAGTGTTTTATGGTTTAGGGTAGTGCAGTGGTGTTTGGGTAGTGTAGGGGGTCGTGCTGGGGTTGATTTAGTGTTTAGAGCAGTGCAGTGGTGTTTGGGTAATGTAGGGGGTAGTGCTGGGGGTAGAGTTAGGGTTTAGGGTAATGAAGTGGTGTTTGGGTAGTGTATTGGATCGTGCTGGGGTAGTGTTTTAGGGTTTAGGGTAGTGCAGTGGTGTTTGGGTAGTGTAGTGGGTCGTGCTGGGGGTAGATTTAGGGTAGTGCAGTGTTGTTTGGGCAGTGTAGGGGATCGTGCTGGGGTTGATTTAGGGTTTAGGGCAGTGCAGTGGTGTTTGGGTAGTGTTGGGGGTAGTGCTGGGGGTAGAGTCAGGGTTTAGGGTAGTGCAGTGGTGTTTGGGTAGTGTAGGGACTCGTGCTGGGGGAGTGTTTTAGGGTTTAGGGTAGTGCTGTAGTGTTTGGGTAGTGTAGGGGGTTGTGCTGGGGTAGTGTTTTAGGGTTTAGGGTAGTGCAGTGGTGTGTGGGTAGTATAGGGAGTCGTGCTGGCGGTAGTGGTTTAGGGGAGTGCAGTGGTATTTGGGTAGTGTAGGGGGTACTGCTGGGGGTAGTGTTTTCGGGTTTAGGGTAGTGCAGTGGTGTTTGGGTAGTGTAGGAGGTACTGCTGGGGGTAGTGTTTTAGGGTTTATGGTAGTGCAGTGGTGTTTGGGTAGTGTAGTGGGTACTGCTGGGTGTAGTGTTTTAGGGTTTAGGGTTTAGGGTAGTGCAGTGGTGTTTGGGTAGTATAGGGGTTCGTGCTGGAGGTAGTGTTTTAGGGTTTAGGGTAGAGCAGTGGTGTTTGTGTAGTGTAGGGGGTAATGTTTTAGGGTTTAGGGTAATGCAGTGATGTTTATGTAGTGTAGGGTGTCGTACTGGGGGTGGTGTATTAGGGTTTAGGGCAGTGCAGTGGTGTTCGGGCGGTGTAGGGGATCGTGCAGGGGTGGTGTTTCAGGGTTTAGGGCAGTGGTGTTCGGGCAGTGTAGGGGGTCTTGCTGGGGATAGTGTTTCAGGGTTTAGGGCAGTGGTGTTCGGGCAGTGTAGGGGGTCTTGCTGAGAAGTGGTGTTTCAGGGTTTAGGACAGTGCAGTGGTGTTCGTGCAGTGTTGGTCAGTCGTGCTGGGGCTGGTGTTTCAGGGTGTGGGGCAGGGCAGTGGTGTTCGGGCAGTGTAGGGAACGTGCTGGGGCTGGTGTGTCAGGGTTTAGGGCAGTGCAGTTGTGTGCGGGAAGTGTAGCGGGTGGTGCAGTGGGTGGTGTTTCAGGGTTTAGGCCAGTGCAGTGGTGTTCGGGCAGTGTAGGGGTTCGTGCAGGGGGGTGGTGTTTCAGGGTTTAGGACAGTGCAGTAGTTTTCAGGCAGTGTAGGGGGTCGTGCAGGTGTGGTGTTTCAGGGTTTAGGACAGTGCAGTGGTGCTCAGGCAGTGTAGGGGTGGTGTTTCAGGGTTTAGGACAGTGCAGTGGTGTTCGGGCAGTGTAGGGGTTCGTGCAGGGGGTGGTGTTTCAGGGTTTAGGGCAGTGCAGTGGTCTTCAGGCAGTGTAGGGGTTTGTGCAGGGGGTAGTGTTTTAGGGTTTAGGGTAGTGCATGGGTGTTTGGGAAGTGTAGGGGGTCATGCTGGGGCTAGTGTTTCAGGGTTTAGGGCAGTGCAGTGGTGTTCGGGCAGTGTAGGGGGCCATGCTGGGGCTAGTGTTTCCTGGTTTTGGGCAGTGCAGTGGTGTTCGGGTAATGTAGGGGATGTGCTTTATGGTCGTTTTTTAGGGTTTAGGGCAGAGCAGTGGAGTTCGGGCAGAGTAGGAGTCGTGCTGGGGGTGTTGTTAAGGGTTTAAGGCAGTGCAGTGGTGTTCGGGCACTGTAGCGAGTCATGCTGGTGGTGGTGCTTCAGGGTTTAGGGCAGTGCAGTGGTGTTCGGGCAGTGTAGGGGGTCGTGGAGGGGGTGGTGTTTCAGGGTTTAGGGCAGTGCAGTGGTGTTCGGGCAGTGTAGGGGGTCGTGCAGGGGGTGGTGTTTCAGGGTTTAGGGCAGTGGTGTTAGGGCAGTGTATGGTATCTTGCTGAGGTTGGTGTTTCAGGGTTTAGGGCAGTGCAGTGATGTTTGGGCAGTGTAGGGGGTCTTGCTGGGGCTGGTTTTTCAGGCTTCAGGGCAGGGCAGTGGTGTTCGGGCAGTGTAGGGGGTTGTGCTGGGGGTGGTGCTTCAGGGTTTAGGGCAGTGCAGTGGTGTTTGGGCAGTGTAGGGGGTCGTGCTGGGGGTGGTGATTCAGGTTTTAGGGCAGTGCAGTGGCGTTCGCACAGTGTAGGGGGTCATGCTGGGGGTGGTGTTTCAGGGTTTAGGGCACTGCAGTGGTGTTCGGGCAGTGTAGAGCATCGTGTTTGGGCTGGTGTTTCAGGGTTTAGGGCAGTGCAGTGGTGTTCGGGCAGTGTAGGGCGTTGTGCTGGGGCTGATGTTTCAGGGCTTAGGGCAGTGCAGTGGAGTTCGGGCAGTGTAGTGGGTGCTGCTGGAGCTGGTGTTTCAGGGATTAGGGCAGTGCAGTTGTGTTTGGGCAGTGTAGGGGGTCTTGCTAGGGGGTGGTGTTTCAGGGTTTATGGCTGTGCAGTGGTGTTCGGGTGTGTAGGGTACGTGCTGGGGTGGTGTTTTAGGGTTTAGGGCAGAGCAGTGGTGTTCAGGCAGTGTAGGGAGTCATGCTGGGGTAGTGTTTTATGGTTAAGGACAGAGCAGTGGTGTTTGGGCAGTGTAAGGGGTCGTTTTGTGGTGGTGTTTCAGGGTTCAGGGCAATGCAATGGTGTTCAGGTAGTGTAGGGTGTCGTGCAGGGGGTGGTGTTTCAGGGTTTAGGGTAGTGCAGTGGTGTTTGGGCAGTGTAGGGGATCGTGCATGGGTAGTTTTTCAGGGTTTAGGACAGTGGTTTTCGGGCAGTGTAGGGGTTCGTGCAGGGGGGTGTTGTTTCAGGGTTTAGGACAGTGCAGTAGTTTTCGGGCAGTGTAGGGGGTCATGCAGGTGTGGTGTTTCAGGGTTTAGGACAGTGCAGTGGTGTTCGGGCAGTGTAGGGGTTCGTGCTGGGGGTGGTGTTTTAGGATTTAGGACAGTGCAGTGGTGTTCGGGAAGTGTAGGGGGTCATGCTGGGGGTGGTGTTACAGGGTTTAGTGCTGTGCAGTGGTGTACGGGCAGTGTAGGGGGTCGTGCTGGGGGTGGTGTTTTGGGGTTTAGGGTAGTGCAGTGGTGTTCGGGCAGTGTAGTGGGTACTGCTGGGGGTGGTGTTTCAGGGTTTAGGGCAGTGCAGTGGTGTTCAGGCAGTGTAGGGGGTCTTGCTGCAGCTAGAGTTTCAGGGTTTAGGGCAGTGCAGTGGTGTTCGGGCAGTGTAAGGGGTCGTGCTGGGGCTAGTGTTTCAGGGTTTAGGACAGTGCAGTGGTGTTCGGGAAGTGTAGGGGGTCGTGTTGGGGCTAGTGTTTCAGGGTTTAGGGCAGTTCAGTGATGTTCGGGCAGTTTAGGTGGCCGTGTAGGGGGTGGTGTTTCAGGGATTAAGTCAGTGCTGTGGTGTTCGTGAACTGAAGGGTGTTTTGCTCGGTTGGTGTTTCAGGGTTTAGGGCAGTGGTGTTCGGGCAGTGTAGGGGGTCTTACTGGGGGTGGTGTTTCAGGGTTTAGGGCAGTGCAGTGGTGTTCGGGCAGTGTAGGTGTTCGCGCAGGGTGTGGTGTTTCAGGGTTTAGGGCAGTGCAGTGGTGTTCAGGCAGTGTAGGTGGTCGTGGTGGGGCTGGTGTTTCAGGGTTCAGGGCAGAGCAGTGGTGTTCGGGTAGTGTAGACCGTCGTACTGGGGCTGGTGTTTCAGTGTTTAGGGCACAGCAGTGGTGTTCGGATAGTGAAGCCTGTCTTGCTGGGGCTGGTGTTTCAGGTTTTAGGGCAATGCAGTGTTGTTCGGGCAGTGTAGGAGGTCTTGCTGGGGGTGATGTTTCAGGGTTTAGGGCAGTGGTGTTTGGGAAGTGTAGGGGGTTTTGGTGGGGATTGTGTTTCAGGGGTCAGGGAAGTGCAGTGGTGTTCGGGCAGTGTATAGTGTCTTGCTCGGGTGATGTTTCAGGGTTAGGACAGTGTAGTGTGTTCGGGCAGTGTGGGGGTCATTCTGGGGGTGGTGTTTCAGTGTTTAGGGCAGTGCAGTGGTGTTTGGGCAGTGTAAGGGGTCATGCTTGGGGTGGTGTTTTAGGGTTTAGGGCAGTGCAGTAGTGTTTGGGCAGTGTAGGGTGTTGTGCTGGGGTGGTGTTTTAGGGTTTAGGGCAGTGCAGTGGTGTTCTGGCAGTCTAGGGGGTCGTGCTGGGGGTTGTGTTTTAGGATTTAGGACAGTGCAGTGGTGTTCGGGAAGTGTAGGGGGTCATGCTGGGGGTGGTGTTACAGGGTTTAGTGCAGTGCAGTGGTGTACGGGCAGTGTAGGGGGTCATGCTGGGGATGGTGTTGTAGGGTTTAGGGCAGTGCAGTGGTGTTCGGGCAGTGTAGGCGCTCGTGCTGGGGGTGGTGTTCCGGGGTTTAGGGCAGTGGTTTTCGGGCAGTGTAGGGGGTCTTCTGGGGGTGGTGTTTCAGGGTTTAGGGCAGTGCAGTGGTGTTCGGGCAGTGTAGGGGTCATGCGGGTGGTGTTTCAGGGTTTAGGGCAGTGTACTGGTGTTCGGGCGTTGTATGGGGTCATGCTGGGGGTGGTGTTTCAGGGTTTAGGGCAGTGCAGTTTTGTTCTGGCAGTATAGGGGGTCATGCTGGGGGTGGTATTACAGGGTTTAGGGCAGTGCAGTGGTGTTCGGGCAGTGTAGGGGGTCTTGCTGTGGCTAGTGTTTCAGGGTTTAGGGCTGTGCAGTGGTATTCGGGCAGTGTAGGGGGTCATGTTGGGGCTAGTGTTTCAGGGTTTAGGGCAGTGCAGTGGTGTTCGGGCAGTGTAGGGGTTCGTGTAGGGGGTGGTGTTTCAGGGATTAAGGCAGTGCAGAGGTGTTCGTGAAGTGAAGGGCGGTTTGCGGGGGTGGTGTTTCAGGGTTTAGGGCAGTGGTGTTCAGGCAGTGTAGGGGGTCTTACTGGGGGTGGTGTTTCAGGGTTTAGGGCAGTGCAGTGGTGTTCGGGCAGTGTATGGGTTTGCGCAGGGGGGTGGTGCTTCAGGGTTTAGGGCAGTGCAGTGGTGTTTGGGCAGTGTAGGTGGTCGTGGTGGGGCTGGTGTTTCAGGGTTTAGGGCAGAGCAGTGGTGTTTGGGTAGTGTAGACCGTCGTGCTTGGGCTGGTGTTTCAGTGTTTAGGGCAGAGCAGTGGTGTTAGTGCAGTGTATGGTGTCTTGCTGGGGTGGTGTTTCAGGGTTAGGGCAGTGTAGTGTGTTCGGGCAGTGTAGGGGGTAATGCTGGGGGTGGTGTTTCAGTGTTTAGGACAGTGCAGTGGTGTTTGGGCAGTGTAGGAGGTCATGCTTGGGGTGGGGTTTTAAGGTTTAGGGCAGTGCAGTGGTGTTTGGGCAGTGTAGGGGGTTGTGCTGGGGGTGGTGTTTTAGGGTTTAGGGCAGTGTAGTGGTGTTGTGGCAGTGTAGGGGTCGTGCTGAGGGTGGTGTTTTAGGATTTAGGGCAGTGCAGTGGTGTTCGGGAAGTGTAGGGGGTCATGCTTGGGGTTGTGTTACAGGGTTTAGGGCAGTGCAGTGGTGTACGGGCAGTGTAGGGGGTCGTGCTGGGGTTGGTGTTTTAGGGTTTAGGGCAGTGCGTTGGTGTTCGGGCAGTGTAGGTGGTCGTGCTGGGGGTGGTGTTTCGGGGTTTAGGGCAGTGGTTTTCGGGCAGTGTAGGGGGTCTTCTGGGGGTGGTGTTTCAGGGTTTAGGGCAGTGCAGTGGTGTTCGGGCAGTGTAGGGTGTCGTGCGGGGATAGTGTTTCAGGGTTTTGGGCAGTGCAGTGGTTTTCGGGCAGTGTAGGGGTCAGGCGGGGTGGTGTTTCAGGGTTTAGGGCAGTGCACTGGTGTTCAGGCGTTGTATGGGGTCGTGTTGGGGGTGATGTTTCAGGGTTTAGGGCAGTGCAGTTTTGTTCGGGCAGTCTAGGGGGTCTTGCTGGGGGTGGTGTTGCAGGGTTTAGGGCAGTGCAGTTGTGTTCGGGCAGTGTCGGGGGTAGTGCTGTGGGTGGTGTTTCAGGGTTTAGGGCAGTGCAGTGGTGTTCAGGCAGTGTAGGGGGTCTTGCTGCAGCTAGTGTTTCAGGGTTTAGGGCAGTGCAGTTGTGTTCGGGCAGTGTAAGGGGTCGTTCTGGGACTAGTGTTTCAGGGTTTAGGACAGTGCAGTGATGTTCGGGCAGTGTAGGGGGTCGTGTTGGGGCTAGTGTTGCAGGGTTTAGGGCAGGTGCAGTGATGTACTGCTGGGGGTAGTGTTTTAGGGTTTATGGTAGTGCAGTGGTGTTTGGGTAGTGTAGGGGGTACTGCTGGGTGTAGTGTTTTAGGGTTTAGGGTAGTGCAGTGGTGTTTGGGTAGTATAGGAGTTCGTGCTGGAGGTAGTGTTTTAGGGTTTAGGGTTGAGCAGTGGTGTTTGTGTAGTATAGGGGGTAATGTTTTAGGGTTTAGGGTAATGCAGTGATGTTTATGTAGTGTAGGGTGTCGTACTGGGGGTGGTGTATTAGGGTTTAGGGCAGTGCAGTGGTGTTCGGGCGGTGTAGGGGATCGTGCAGGGGTGGTGTTTCAGGGTTTAGGGCAGTGGTGTTCGGGCAATGTAGGGGGTCTTGCTGGGGATAGTGTTTCAGGGTTTAGGGCAGTGGTGTTCGGGCAGTGTAGGGGATCTTGCTGAGGAGTGGTGTTTCAGGGTTTAGGACAGTGCAGTGGTGTTCGGGCAGTGTTGGTCAGTCGTGCTGGGGCTGGTGTTTCAGGGTGTAGGGCAGGGCAGTGGTGTTCGGGCAGTGTAGGGGACCTGCTGGGGCTGGTGTGTCAGGGTTTAGGGCAGTGCAGTTGTGTGCGGGCAGTGTAGCGGGTGGTGCAGTGGGTGGTGTTTCAGGGTTTAGGCCAGTGCAGTGGTGTTCGGGCAGTGTAGGGGTTCGTGCAGGGGGGTGGTGTTTCAGGGTTTAGGATAGTGCAGTAGTTTTCGGGCAGTGTAGGGGGTCATGCAGGTGTGGTGTTTCAGGGTTTAGGACAGTGCAGTGGTGCTCAGGCAGTGTAGGGGTGGTGTTTCAGGGTTTAGGACAGTGCAGTGGTGTTCGGGCAGTATAGGGGTTCGTGCAGGGGGTGGTGTTTCAGGGTTTAGGGCAGTGCAGTGGTCTTCAGGCAGTGTAGGGGTTTGTGCAGGGGGTAGTGTTTTAGGGTTTAGGGTAGTGCATGGGTGTTTGGGCAGTGTAGGGGGTCGTTCTGGGGCTTGTGTTTCAGGGTTTAGGGCAGTGCAGTGGTGTTCGGGCAGTGTAGGGGGCCGTGCTGGGGCTAGTGTTTCATGGTTTTGGGCAGTGCAGTGGTGTTCGGTTAATGTAGGGGATGTGCTTTATGGTCGTTTTTTAGGGTTTAGGGCAGAGCAGTGGAGTTCGGGCAGAGTAGGAGTTGTGCTGGGGGTGTTGTTAAGGGTTTAAGGCAGTGCAGTGGTGTTCGGGCACTGTAGCGAGTCATGCTGGTGGTGGTGCTTCAGGGTTTAGGGCAGTGCAGTGGTGTTCGGACAGTGTAGGGGGTCGTGGAGGGGGTGGTGTTTCAGGGTTTAGGGCAGTGCAGTGGTGTTCGGGCAGTGTATGGTATCTTGCTGAGGTTGGTGTTTCAGGGTTTAGGGCAGTGCAGTGATGTTTGGGCAGTGTAGGGGGTCATGCTGGGGCTGGTTTTTCAGGCTTTAGGGCAGTGCAGTGGTGTTCGGGCAGTGTAGGGGGTTGTGCTGGGGGTGGTGCTTCAGGGTTTAGGGCAGTGAAGTGGTGTTTGGGCACTGTAGGGGGTCGTGCTGGGGGTGGTGATTCAGGTTTTAGGGCAGTGCAGTGGCGTTCGCAGAGTGTAGTGGGTCATGCTGGGGGTGGTGTTTCAGGGTTTAGGGCAGTGCAGTGGTGTTCGGGCAGTGTAGGGCGTTGTGCTGGGGCTGGTGTTTCAGGGCTTAGGGCAGTGCAGTGGAGTTCGGGCAGTGTAGTGGGTGCTACTGGAGCTGGTGTTTCAGGGAGTAGGGCAGTGCAGTTGTGTTTGGGCAGTGTAGGGGGTCTTGCTAGGGGGGGTGTTTCAGGGTTTATGGTTGTGCAGCGGTGTTCGGGTGTGTAGGGTACGTGCTGGGGTGGTGTTTTAGGGTTTAGGGCAGAGCAGTGGTGTTCAGGCAGTGTAGGGAGTCATGCTGGGGTAGTGTTTTAGGGTTAAGGGCAGAGCAGTGGTGTTTGGGCAGTGTAAGGGGTCGTGTTGTGGTGGTGTTTCAGGGTTCAGGGCAATGCAATGGTGTTCAGGTAGTGTAGGGTGTCGTGCAGGGGGTGGTGTTTCAGGGTTTATGGTAGTGCAGTGGTGTTTGGGCAGTGTAGGGGATTGTGCATGGGTAGTTTTTCAGGGTTTAGGACAGTGGTTTTCGGGCAGTGTAGGGGTTCGTGCAGGGGGGTGGTGTTTCAGGGTTTAGGACAGTGCAGTGGTGTTCGGGTGTGTAGGGTACGTGCTGGGGTGGTGTTTTAGGGTTTAGGGCAGAGCAGTGGTGTTCAGGCAGTGTAGGGAGGCATGCTGGCGTAGTGTTTTAGGGTTAAGGGCAGTGCAGAGGTGTTCGGGCAGTGAAAGGGGTTGTGCTGGGGGTGGTAATTCAGGGTTTAGGGCAGTGCAGTGGTGTTCGGGCAGTGTAGGGGGTCGTGCTGGGGATGGTGTTTCAGGGTTTAGGGCAGTGCAGTGGTGTTTGGGCAGTGTATGGGGTTGTGCTGGGGGTGGTGTTTAGGGTTTAGGGCAGTTCAGTGGTGTTTGGGCAGTGTAGGGGGTCGTGCTGGGCATGGTGTTTCAGGGTTTAGGGCAGTGCAGAGGTGTTCGGGCAGTGTAGGGGTTCGTGCTGGGGGTGGTGTTTTAGGATTTAGGACAGTGCAGTGGTGTTCGGGAAGTGTAGGGGGTCATGCTGGGGGTGGTGTTACAGGGTTTAGTGCAGTGCAGTGGTGTACGGGCAGTGTAGGGGGTCGTGCTGGGGGTGGTGTTTTGGGGTTTAGGGCAGTGCAGTGGTGTTCGGGCAGTGTAGTGGGTACTGCTGGGGGTGGTGTTTCAGGGTTTAGGGCAGTGCAGTGGTGTTCAGGCAGTGTAGGGGGTCTTGCTGCAGCTAGTGTTTCAGGGTTTAGGGCAGTGCAGTGGTGTTCGGGCAGTGTAAGGGGTCATGCTGGGGCTAGTGTTTCAGGGTTTAGGACAGTGCAGTGGTGTTCGGGCAGTGTAGGGGGTCGTGTTGGGGCTAGTGTTTCAGGGTTTAGGGCAGTTCAGTGATGTTCGGGCAGTTTAGGTGGCCGTGTAGGGGGTGGTGTTTCAGGGATTAGGTCAGTGCAGTGGTGTTCGTGAACTGAAGGGTGTTTTGCAGGGGTGGTGTTTCAGGGTTTAGGGCAGTGGTGTTCGGGCAGTGTAGGGGGTCTTACTGGGGGTGGTGTTTCAGGGTTTAGGGCAGTGCAGTGGTGTTCGGGCAGTGTAGGGGTTCGCGCAGGGTGTGGCGTTTCAGGGTTTAGGGCAGTGGTGTTCAGGCAGTGTAGGTGGTCGTGGTGGGGCTGGTGTTTCAGGGTTCAGGGCAGAGCAGTGGTGTTCGGGTAGTGTAGCCTGTCTTGCTGGGGCTGGTGTTTCAGGGTTTAGGGCAATAAAGTGTTGTTCGGGCAGTGTAGGAGGTCTTGCTGGGGGTGATGTTTCAGGGTTTAGGGCAGTGGTGTTTGGGAAGTGTAGGGGGTTTTGGTGGGGATTGTGTTTCAGGGTTCAGGGAAGTGCAGTGGTGTTCGGGCAGTGTATAGTGTTTTGCTCGGGTGATGTTTCAGGGTTAGGACAGTGTAGTGTTTTCGGGCAGTGTGGGGGTCATTCTGGGGGTGGTGTTTCAGTGTTTAGGGCAGTGCAGTGGTGTTTGGGCAGTGTAGGGGTCATGCTTGGGGTGGTGTTTTAGGGTTTAGGGCAGTGCAGTAGTGTTTGGGCAGTGTAGGGTGTTGTGCTGGGGTGGTGTTTTAGGGTTTAGGGCAGTGCAGTGGTGTTCTGGCAGTGTAGGGGGTCGTGCTGTGGGTTGTGTTTTAGGATTTAGGACAGTGCAGTGGTGTTCGGGAAGTGTAGGGGGTCATGCTGGGGGTGGTGTTCCATGGTTTAGTGCAGTGCAGTGGTGTTCGGGCAGTGTAGGCGGTCGTGCTGGGGTGGTGTTCAGGGGTTTAGGGCAGTGGTTTTCGGGCAGTGTAGGGGGTCTTCTGGGGGTGGTGTTTCAGGGTTTAGGGCAGTGCAGTGGTGTTCGGGCAGTGTAGGGGTCATGCGGGTGGTGTTTCAGGGTTTAGGGCAGTATACTGGTGTTCGGGCATTGTATGGGGTCATGCTGGGGGTGGTGTTTCAGGGTTTAGGGCAGTGCAGTTTTGTTCGGGCAGTATAGGGGGTCGTGCTGGGGGTGGTATTACAGGGTTTAGGGCAGTGCAGTGGTGTTCGGGCAGTGTAGGGGGTCTTGCTGTGGCTAGTGTTTCAGGGTTTAGGGCAGTGCAGTCGTTTCGGGCAGTGTAGGGGGTTGTGATGGGACTAGTGTTTCAGGGTTTAGGGCTGTGCAGTGGTATTCGGGCAGTGTAGGGGGTCATGTTGGGGCTAGTGTTTCAGGGTTTAGGGCAGTGCAGTGGTGTTCGGGCAGTGTAGGGGTTCGTGTAGGGGGTGGTGTTTCAGGGATTAAGGCAGTGCAGAGGTGTTCGTGAAGTGAAGGGCGGTTTGCAGGGGTGGTGTTTCAGGGTTTAGGGCAGTGGTGTTCAGGCAGTGTAGGGGGTCTTACTGGGGGTGGTGTTTCAGGGTTTAGGGCAGTGCAGTGGTGTTCGGGCAGTGTATGGGTTTGCGCAGGGGGGTGGTGCTTCAGGGTTTAGGGTAGTGCAGTGGTGTTTGGGCAGTGTAGGTGGTCGTGGTGGGGCTGGTGTTTCAGGGTTTAGGGCAGAGCAGTGGTGTTTGGGTAGTGTAGACCGTCGTGCTTGGGCTGGTGTTTCAGTGTTTAGGGCAGAGCAGTGGTGTTCGGATAGTGTAGGGGGTCTTGGTGGGGATTGTGTTTCAGTGTTCAGGGCAGTGCACTGGTGTTAGTGCAGTGTATGGTGTCTTGCTGGGGTGGTGTTTCAGGGTTAGGGCAGTGTAGTGTGTTCGGGCAGTGTAGGGGGTAATGCTGGGGGTGGTGTTTCAGTGTTTAGGACAGTGCAGTGGTGTTTGGGCAGTGTAGGAGGTCATGCTTGGGGTGGGGTTTTAGGGTTTAGGGCAGTGCAGTGGTGTTGTGGCAGTGTAGGGGTCATGCTGAGGGTGGTGTTTTAGGATTTAGGGCAGTGCAGTGGTGTTCGGGAAGTGTAGGGGGTCATGCTTGGGGTGGTGTTACAGGGTTTAGGGCAGTGCAGTGGTGTACGGGCAGTGTAGGGGGTCGTGCTGGGGTTGGTGTTTTAGGGTTTAGGGCAGTGCAGTGGTGTTCGGGCAGTGTAGGTGGTCGTGCTGGGGGTGGTGTTTCGGGGTTCAGGGCAGTGGTTTTCGGGCAGTGTAGGGGGTCTTCTAGGGGTGGTGTTTCAGGGTTTAGGGCAGTGCAGTGGTGTTCGGGCAGTGTAGGGGGTCGTGCGGGGATAGTGTTTCAGGGTTTTGGGCAGTGCAGTGATGTTCGGGCAGTGTAGGGGTCATGCGGGGTGGTGTTTCAGGGTTTAGGGCAGTGCACTGGTGTTCAGGCGTTGTATGGGGTCGTGTTGGGGGTGATGTTTCAGGGTTTAGGGCAGTGCAGTTTTGTTCGGGCAGTCTAGGGGGTCGTGCTGGGGGTGGTGTTGCAGGGTTTAGGGCATTGCAGTTGTGTTCGGGCAGTGTCGGGGGTAGTGCTGTGGGTGGTGTTTCAGGGTTTAGGGCAGTGCAGTGGTGTTCAGGCAGTGTAGGGGGTCTTGCTGCAGCTAGTGTTTCAGGGTTTAGGGCAGTGCAGATTTGTTCGGGCAGTCTAGGGGGTCGTGCTGAGGGTGGTGTTTTAGGATTTAGGGCAGTGCAGTGGTGTTCGGGAAGTGTAGGGGGTCATGCTTCGGGTGGTGTTACAGGGTTTAGGGCAGTGCAGTGGTGTACGGGCAGTGTAGGGGGTCGTGCTGGGGTTGGTGTTTTAGGGTTTAGGGCAGTGCAGTGGTGCTCGGGCAGTGTAGGTGGTCGTGCTGGGGGTGGTGTTTCGGGGTTTAGGGCAGTGGTTTTCGGGCAGTGTAGGGGGTCTTCTGGGGGTGGTGTTTCAGGGTTTAGGGCAGTGCAGTGGTGTTCGGGCAGTGTAGGGGGTCATGCGGGGATAGTGTTTCAGGGTTTTGGGCAGTGCAGTGGTGTTCGGGCAGTGTAGGGGTCATGTGGGGTGGTGTTTCAGGGTTTAGGGCAGTGCACTGGTGTTCAGGCGTTGTATGGGGTCGTGTTGGGGGGTGATGTTTCAGGGTTTAGGGCAGTGCAGTTTTGTTCGGGCAGTCTAGGGGGTTGTGCTGGGGGTGGTGTTGCAGGGTTTAGGGCAGTGCAGTTGTGTTCGGGCAGTGTCGGGGGTAGTGCTGTGGGTGGTGTTTCAGGGTTTAGGGCAGTGTAGTGGTGTTCAGGCAGTGTAGGGGGTCTTGCTGCAGCTAGTGTTTCAGGGTTTAGGGCAGTGCAGTTGTGTTCGGGCAGTGTAAGGGGTCGTTCTGGGACTAGTGTTTCAAGGTTTAGGACAGTGCAGTGGTGTTCGGGCAGTGTAGGGGGTTGTGTTGGGGCTAGTGTTGCAGGGTTTAGGGCAGGTGCAGTGATGTTTGGGCAGTTTAGGGGGCCGTGTAGAGGGTGGTGTTTCAGGGATTAAGTCAGTGCAGAGGTGTTCGTGAACTGAAGGGTGTTTTGCGGGGGTGGTGTTTCAGGGTTTAGGGCAGTGGTGTTCGGGCAGTGTAGGGGGTCTTACTGGGGGTGGTGTTTCAGGGTTTAGGGCAGTGCAGTGGTGTTCAGGCAGTGTAGGTGGTCGTGGTGGGGCTGGTGTTTCAGGGTTCAGGGCAGAGCTGTGCTGTTCGGGTAGTGTAGACCGTCGTACTGGGGCTGGTGTTTCAGTGTTTAGGGCAGAGCAGTGGTGTTCGGATAGTGTAGCCTGTCTTGCTGGGGCTGGTGTTTCAGGGTTTAGGGCAATGCAGTGTTGTTCGGGCAGTGTAGGAGGTCTTGCTGGGGGTGATGTTTCAGGGTTTAGGGCAGTGGTGTTTGGGAAGTGTAGGGGGTTTTGGTGGGGATTGTGTTTCAGGGTTCAGGGAAGTGCAGTGGTGTTCGGGCAGTGTATAGTGTCTTGCTGGGGTGATGTTTCAGGGTTAGGGCAGTGTAGTGTGTTCGGGCAGTGTAGGGGTCATTCTGGGGGTGGTGTTTCAGTGTTTAGGGCAGTGCAGTGGTGTTTGGGCAGTGTATGGGGTCATGCTTGGGGTGGTGTTTTAGGGTTTAGGGCAGTGCAGTGGTGTTTGGGCAGTGTAGGGTGTTGTGCTGGGGTGGTGTTTTAGGGTTTAGGGCAGTGCAGTGGTGTTCTGGCAGTGTAGAGGGTTGTGCTGGGGGTGGTGTTTTAGGATTTAGGGCAGTGCAGTGGTGTTCGGGAAGTGTAGGGGGTCATGCTGGGGGTGGTGTTACAGGGTTTAGTGCAGTGCAGTGGTGTACGGGCAGTGTATAGTGTCTTGCTGGGGTGATGTTTCAGGGTTTAGGGCAGTGGTGTTTGGGAAGTGTAGGGGGTTTTGGTGGGGATTGTGTTTCAGGGTTCAGGGAAGTGCCGTGGTGTTCGGGCAGTGTATAGTGTCTTGCTGGGGTGATGTTTCAGGGTTAGGGCAGTGTAGTGTGTTCGGGCAGTGTAGGGGTCATTCTGGGGGTGGTGTTTCAGTGTTTAGGGCAGTGCAGTGGTGTTTGGGCAGTGTAGGGGGTCATGCTTGGGGTGGTGTTTTAGGGTTTAGGGCAGTGCAGTGGTGTTTGGGCAGTGTAGGGTGTTGTGCTGGGGTGGTGTTTTAGGGTTTAGGGCAGTGCAGTGGTGTTCTGGCAGTGTAGAGGGTTGTGCTGGGGGTGGTGTTTTAGGATTTAGGGCAGTGCAGTGGTGTTCGGGAAGTGTAGGGGTCATGCTGGGGGTGGTGTTACAGGGTTTAGTGCAGTGCAGTGGTGTACGGGCAGTGTATAGTGTCTTGCTGGGGTGATGTTTCAGGGTTAGGGCAGTGTAGTGTGTTTGGGCAGTGTAGGGGTCATTCTGGGGGTGGTGTTTCAGTGTTTAGGGCAGTGCAGTGGAGTTTGGGCAGTGTAGGGGGTCATGCTTGGGGTGGTGTTTTAGGGTTTAGGGCAGTGCAGTGGTGTTTGGGCAGTGTAGGGTGTTGTGCTGGGGTGGTGTTTTAGGGTTTAGGGCAGTGCAGTGGTGTTCGGGCAGTGTAGGGGGTCTTGCTGCAGCTAGTGTTTCAGGGTTTAGGGCAGGGCAGTGGTGTTCGGGCAGTGTAGGGGATCTTGCTGTGGCTAGTGTTTCAGGGTTTAGGGCAGTGCAGTGGTTTCGGGCAGTGTAGGGGGTCAACTGGGGCTAGTGTTTCAGGGTTTAGGGCAGTGCAGTGGTATTCGGGCAGTGTAGGGGGTCATGTTGGGGCTAGTGTTTCAGGGTTTAGGGCAGTGCAGTGGTGTTCGGGCAGTGTAGGGGTTCGTGTAGGGGGGTGTTTCAGGGATTAAGGCAGTGCAGAGGTGTTCGTGAAGTGAAGGGCGTTATGCGGGGGTGGTGTTTCAGGGTTTAGGGCAGTGGTGTTCAGGCAGTGTAGGGGGTCTTACTGGGGGTGGTGTTTCAGGGTTTAGGGCAGTGCAGTGGTGTTCGGGCAGTGTAGGTGGTCGTGGTGGGGCTGGTGTTTCAGGGTTTAGGGCAGAGCAGTGGTGTTCGGGTAGTGTAGACCGTCGTGCTGGGGCTGGTGTTTCAGTGTTTAGGGCAGAGCAGTGGTGTTCGGATATTGTAGCCTGTCTTGCTGGGGCTGGTGTTTCAGGGTTTAGGGCAATGCAGTGTTGTTCGGGCAGTGTAGGAGGTCTTGCTGGGGGTGATGTTTCAGGGTTTAGGGAAGTGGTGTTTGGGAAGTGTAGGGGGTCTTGTTGGGGATTGTGTTTCAGGGTTCAGGGAAGTGCAGTGGTGTTCGGGCAGTGTATAGTGTCTTGCTGGGATGATGTTTCAGGGTTAGGGCAGTGTAGTGTGTTTGGGCAGTGTAGGGGGTCATTCTGGGGGTGGTGTTTCAGTGTTTAGGGCAGTGCAGTGGTGTTCTGGCAGTGTAGGGGGTCGTGCTGGGGGTGGTGTTTTAGGATTTAGGGCAGTGCAGTGGTGTTCGGGAAAGGTAGGGGGTCATGCTGGGGGAGGTGTTACAGGGTTTAGGGCAGTGCAGTGCTGTACGGGCAGTGTAGGGGGTCGTGCTGGGGGTGGTGTTTTAGGGTTTAGGGCAGTGCAGTGGTGTTCGGGCAGTGTAGGCGGTCGTCCTGGGGGTGGTGTCCCGGGGTTTAGGGCAGTGGTTTTCAGGCTGTGTAGGGGGTCTTCTGGGGGTGGTGTTTCAGGATTTTAGGGCAGTGCAATGGTGTTCGGGCAGTGTAGGGGTCATGCAGGTGGTGTTTCAGGGTTTAGGGCAGTGCACTGGTGTTCGGGCGTTGTATGGCGTCATGCTGGGGGTGGTGTTTCAGGGTTTAGGGCAGTGCAGTTTTGTTCGGGCAGTATAGGGGGTCGTGCGGGGGTGGTGTTACAGGCTTTAGGGGAGTGCAGTGGTGTTCAGGCAGTATAGGGGTAGTGCTGGGGGTGGTGTTTCAGGGTTTAGGGCAGTGCAGTGGTGTTCGGGCAGTGTAGGGGGTCTTGCTGCAGCTAGTGTTTCAGGGTTTAGGGCAGGGCAGTGGTGTTCAGGCAGTGTAGGGGGTCTTGCTGTGGCTAGTGTTTCAGGGTTTAGGGCAGTGCAGTGGTTTCGAGCAGTGTAGGGGGTCGTCCTGAGGCTAGTGTTTCAGGGTTTAGGGCAGTGCAGTGGTATTCGGGCAGTGTAGGGGGTCATGTTGGGGCTAGTGTTTCAGGGTTTAGGGCAGTGCAGTGGTGTTCGGGCAGTGTAGGGGTTCGTGTAGCGGGTGGTGTTTCAGGGATTAAGGCAGTGCAGAGTTGTTCGTGAAGTGAAGGGCGTTTTGCGGGGGTGGTGTTTCAGGGTTTAGGGCAGTGGTGTTCAGGCAGTGTAGGGGGTCTCACTGGGGGTGGTGTTTCAGGGTTTAGGGCAGTGCAGTGGTGGTCGGGCAGTGTATGGGTTTGCGCAGGGGGGTGGTGTTTCAGGGTTAGGGCAGTGTAGTTTGTTCGGGCAGTGTAGGGGTTCGTGCTGGGGGTGGTGTTTCAGGGTTTAGGGCAGTGCAGTTGTGTTCAGGCAGTGTAGAGGGTCATGCTTGGTGTGGGGTTTTAGGGTTTAGCGCATTGCAGTGGTGTTTGGGCAGTGTAGGGTGTTGTGCTGGGAGTGGTGTTTTAGGGTATAGGGCAGTGCAATGGTGTTCTGGCAGTGTAGGGGGTCGTGCTGGTGGTGGTGTGTTAGGGTTTAGGGCAGAGCAGTGGTGTTTGGGAAGCGTAGGAGTTCGTGCTGGGGGGGTGTTACAGGGTTTAGGGCAGTGCTGTTGTGTTTTGGCAGTGTTGGCGGTCGTGCTGGGGGTGGTGTTTCGGGGTTTATGGCAGTGGTTTTCGGGCAGTGTAGGGGGTCTTGCTGGGGGTGTTGATTCAGGGTTTAGGGCAGTGGAGTGGTGTTCGGGCAATGTAGGGGGTCATGCGGGGGTGGTGTTTCAGGGTTTGGGGCAGTGTAGTGGTGTTTGGGCCGTGTAGGGGTCATGCGAGGTTGTGTTTCAGGGTTTAGGGCAATGGACTGGTGTTCGGGCGTTGTATGGGGTCATGCGCGTTGTGGTGTTTCAGGGTTTAGGGCAGTGCAGTTTTGTTCGGGCAGTGTAGGTGGTCATGCTGGGGGTGGTGTTACAGGGTTTCGGGCAGAGCAGTGGTTTTCGGGCAGTGTAGGGGGTAGTGCTGGGGTGGTGTTTCAGGGTATAGGGCAGTGCGGTAGTGTTCAAACAGTGTAGGGGGTCGTGCTGGGGGTGGTGATTCAGGGTTTAGGGCAGTGCAGTGGTGTTCGGGCAGTGTAGAGGGTCATGCTGGGGGTGGTGTTTCTTGGTTTAGGGCAGTGCTGTGATGTTAGAGCAGTGTAGGGAGTCGTGCTGGGGGTGGTGTTTCAGGGTTTAGGGCAGTGCAGTGGTGTTCGGCAAGTGTAGGGGGTCGTGCTGGGGCTAGAGTTTCAGGCTTTAGGGCAGGGCAGTGGTGTTCGGGCAGTGTAGGGGGTCTTGCTGTGGCTAGTGTTTCGGGGTTTAGGGCAGTGCAGTGGTTTAGGGCAGTGTAGGGGGTCGTGCTGGGGCTAGTGTTTCAGGGTTTAGGGCAGTGCAGTGGTATTCGGGCAGTGTAGGGGGACATGCTGGGGTTTGTGTTTCAGGGATTTGGGCAGAGCAGTGGTGTTCGTGCAGTGTAGGGGGTGGTGTTTCAGGGATTAAGGCAGTGCAGAGGTGTTTGTGAAGTATAGGGTGTTTTGCGGGGGTGGTGTGTCAGGGTTTACAGCAGTGGTGTTCGGGCAGTATAGGAGGTCTTACTGGGGGTGGTATGTCAGGGTTTCGGGCAGTGCTTTGGTGTTCGGGCAGTGTAGGGGTTCGTGCAGGGGGTTGGTGTTTCAGGGTTTAGGGCAGTGCAGTGGTGTTTAGGCAGTGTAGGGGGTCGTGCTGGGGCTGGTGTTTCAGGGATTAGGGCAGTTCAGTGGTGTTCGGGCAGTTTAGGGGGTCGTGCTGGGGGTGGTGTTATAGGGTTTAGGGCAGTGCTGTGGTGTTTGGGCAGTGTAGGGAGTCACGCTGGGGCTGGTGTTTCAGGGTTTAGGGCAGTGCAGTGGTGTTTGGGAAGTGTAGGGGGTCGACTGGGGCTAGTGTTTCAGGGTTTAGGGCAGTGCAGTGGTATTCGGGCAGTGTAGGGGGTCATGTTGGGGCTAGTGTTTCAGGGTTTAGGGCAGTGCAGTGGTGTTCGGGCAGTGTAGGGGTTCATGTAGGGGGGTGTTTCAGGGATTAAGGCAGTGCAGAGGTGTTCGTGAAGTGAAGGGCGTTATGCGGGGGTGGTGTTTCAGGGTTTAGGGCAGTGGTGTTCAGGCAGTGTAGGGGGTCTTACTGGGGGGGGTGTTTCAGGGTTTAGGGCAGTGCAGTGGTGTTCGGGCAGTGTAGGTGGTCGTGGTGGGGCTGGTGTTTCAGGGTTTAGGGCAGAGCAGTGGTGTTCGGGTAGTGTAGACCGTCGTGCTGGGGCTGGTGTTTCAGTGTTTAGGGCAGAGCAGTGGTGTTCGGATATTGTAGCCTGTCTTGCTGGGGCTGGTGTTTCAGGGTTTAGGGCAATGCAGTGTTGTTCGGGCAGTGTAGGAGGTCTTGCTGGGGGTGATGTTTCAGGGTTTAGGGAAGTGGTGTTTGGGAAGTGTAGGGGGTCTTGTTGGGGATTGTGTTTCAGGGTTCAGGGAAGTGCAGTGGTGTTCGGGCAGTGTATAGTGTCTTGCTGGGGTGATGTTTCAGGGTTAGGGCACTGTAGTGTGTTTGGGCAGTGTAGGGGGTCATTCTGGGGGTGGTGTTTCAGTGTTTAGGGCAGTGCAGTGGTGTTTTGGCAGTGTAGGGGGTCGTGCTGGGGGTGGTGTTTTAGGATTTAGGGCAGTGCAGTGGTGTTCGGGAAAGGTAGGGGGTCATGCTGGGGGAGGTGTTACAGGGTTTAGGGCAGTGCAGTGCTGTACGGGCAGTGTAGGGGGTCATGCTGGGGGTGGTGTTTTAGGGTTTAGGGCAGTGCAGTGGTGTTCGGGCAGTGTAGGCAGTCGTCCTGGGGGTGGTGTCCCGGGGTTTAGGGCAGTGGTTTTCAGGCTGTGTAGGGGGTCTTCTGGGGGTGGTGTTTCAGGATTTTAGGGCAGTGCAGTGGTGTTCGGGCAGTGTAGGGGTCATGCAGGTGGTGTTTCAGGGTTTAGGGCAGTGCACTGGTGTTCGGGCGTTGTATGGCGTCATGCTGGGGGTGGTGTTTCAGGGTTTAGGGCAGTGCAGTTTTGTTCGGGCAGTATAGGGGGTCGTGCGGGGGTGGTGTTACAGGCTTTAGGGGAGTGCAGTGGTGTTCAGGCAGTATAGGGGTAGTGCTGGGGGTGGTGTTTCAGGGTTTAGGGCAGTGCAGTGGTGTTCGGGCAGTGTAGGGGGTCTTGCTGCAGCTAGTGTTTCAGGGTTTAGGGCAGGGCAGTGGTGTTCAGGCAGTGTAGGGGGTCTTGCTGTGGCTAGTGTTTCAGGGTTTAGGGCAGTGCAGTGGTTTCGAGCAGTGTAGGGGGTCGTCCTGAGGCTAGTGTTTCAGGGTTTAGGGCAGTGCAGTGGTATTCGGGCAGTGTAGGGGGTCATGTTGGGGCTAGTGTTTCACGGTTTAGGGCAGTGCAGTGGTGTTCGGGCAGTGTAGGGGTTCGTGTAGCGGGTGGTGTTTCAGGGATTAAGGCAGTGCAGAGTTGTTCGTGAAGTGAAGGGCGTTTTGCGGGGGTGGTGTTTCAGGGTTTAGGGCAGTGGTGTTCAGGCAGTGTAGGGGGTCTCACTGGGGGTGGTGTTTCAGGGTTTAGGGCAGTGCAGTGGTGGTCGGGCAGTGTATGGGTTTGCGCAGGGGGGTGGTGTTTCAGGGTTAGGGCAGTGTAGTTTGTTCGGGCAGTGTAGGGGTTCGTGCTGGGGTGGTGTTTCAGGGTTTAGGGCAGTGCAGTTGTGTTCAGGCAGTGTAGAGGGTCATGCTTGGTGTGGGGTTTTAGGGTTTAGCGCATTGCAGTGGTGTTTGGGCAGTGTAGGGTGTTGTGCTGGGAGTGGTGTTTTAGGGTATAGGGCAGTGCAATGGTGTTCTGGCAGTGTAGGGGGTCGTGCTGGTGGTGGTGTGTTAGGGTTTAGGGCAGAGCAGTGGTGTTTGGGAAGCGTAGGAGTTCGTGCTGGGGTGGTGTTACAGGGTTTAGGGCAGTGCTGTTGTGTTTTGGCAGTGTAGGCGGTCGTGCTGGGGGTGGTGTTTCGGGGTTTATGGCAGTGGTTTTCGGGCAGTGTAGGGGGTCTTGCTGGGGGTGTTGATTCAGGGTTTAGGGCAGTGGAGTGGTGTTCGGGCAATGTAGGGGGTCATGCGGGGGTGGTGTTTCAGGGTTTAGGGCAGTGCAGTGGTGTTTGGGCCGTGTAGGGGTCATGCGGGGTTGTGTTTCAGGGTTTAGGGCAATGGACTGGTGTTCGGGCGTTGTATGGGGTCATGCGCGTTGTGGTGTTTCAGGGTTTAGGGCAGTGCAGTTTTGTTCGGGCAGTGTAGGTGGTCATGCTGGGGGTGGTGTTACAGGGTTTCGGGCAGAGCAGTGGTTTTCGGGCAGTGTAGGGGGTAGTGCTGGGGTGGTGTTTCAGGGTATAGGGCAGTGCGGTAGTGTTCAAACAGTGTAGGGGGTCGTGCTGGGGGTGGTGATTCAGGGTTTAGGGCAGTGCAGTGGTGTTCGGGCAGTGTAGAGGGTCATGCTGGGGGTGGTGTTTCTTGGTTTAGGGCAGTGCTGTGATGTTAGAGCAGTGTAGGGAGTCGTGCTGGGGGTGGTGTTTCAGGGTTTAGGGCAGTGCAGTGGTGTTCGGGAAGTGTAGGGGGTTGTGCTGGGGCTAGCGTTTCAGGCTTTAGGGCAGGGCAGTGGTGTTCGGGCAGTGTAGGGGGTCTTGCTGTGGCTAGTGTTTCGGGGTTTAGGTCAGTGCAGTGGTTTAGGGCAGTGTAGGGGGTCGTGCTGGGGCTAGTGTTTCAGGGTTTAGGGCAGTGCAGTGGTATTCGGGCAGTGTAGGGGGACATGCTGGGGTTTGTGTTTCAGGGATTTGGGCAGAGCAGTGGTGTTCGTGAAGTGTAGGGGGTGGTGTTTCAGGGATTAAGGCAGTGCAGAGGTGTTTGTGAAGTATAGGGTGTTTTGCGGGGGTGGTGTGTCAGGGTTTACAGCAGTGGTGTTCGGGCAGTATAGGAGGTCTTACTGGGGGTGGTATGTCAGGGTTTTGGGCAGTGCTTTGGTGTTCGGGCAGTGTAGGGGTTCGTGCAGGGGGTTGGTGTTTCAGGGTTTAGGGCAGTGCAGTGGTGTTTGGGCAGTGTAGGGGGTCGTGCTGGGGCTGGTGTTTCAGGGATTAGGGCAGTTCAGTGGTGTTCTGGCAGTTTAGGGGGTCGTGCTGGGGGTGGTATTATAGGGTTTAGGGCAGTGCTGTGGTGTTTGGGCAGTGTAGGGAGTCACGCTGGGGCTGGTGTTTCAGGGTTTAGGGCAGTGCAGTGGTGTTTGGGAAGTGTAGGGGGTTGTGCTGGGGCTAGAGTTTCAGGGTTTAGGGCAGTGCAGTGGTGTCCGGGCAGTGTAAGCGGTCTTGCTGCATCTAGTGTTTCGGGTTTAGGGCAGTGCAGTGGTGTTCGGGCAGTGTTGGGGGACGTGCTGGGGCTAGTGTTTCAGGGTTTATGGCAGTGCAGTGGTGTTTGGGCAGTGTAGGGGGTCGTGCTGGGGCTAGTGTTTCAGGGTTTAGGGCAGTGCAGTAGTGTTCGGGCAGTGTAGGGGGTCGTGCTGGGGCTAGTGTTTCAGGGTTTAGGGCAGTGCAGTAGTGTTCGGGCAGTGTAGGGTGTCGTGCTGGGGCTAGAGTTTCAGGCTTTAGGGCAGGGCAGTGGTGTTCGAGCAGTGTAGGGGGTCTTGCTGTGGCTAGGGTTTCAGGGTTTAGGGCAGTGCAGTGGTTTTGGGCATTGTAGGGGGTCGTGCTGGGGCTAGTGTTTCAGGGTTTAGGGCAGTGCAGTGGTATTCGGGCAGTGTAGGGGGACATGCTGGGGGTAGTGTTTCAGGGATTTGGGCAGAGCAGTGGTGTTCGTGCAGTGTAGGGGGTCATGTAGGGGGTGGTGTTTCAGGGATTAAGGCAGTGCAGAGGTGTTTGTGAAGTATAGGGTGTTTTTGCGGGGGTGGTGTGTCAGGGTTTACGGCAGTGGTGTTCGGGCAGTATAGGGGGTCTTGCTGGGGGTGGTATGTCAGGGTTTCGGGCAGTGCTGTGGTGTTCGGGCAGTGTTGGGGTTCGTGCAGGGGGGTGGTTTTTCAGGGTTTAGGGCAGTGCAGTGGTGTTTGGGCAGTGTAGGGGGTCGTGCTGGGGCTGGTGTTTCAGGGATTAGGGCAGTTCAGTGGTGTTCGGGCAGTTTATGGGGTCGTGCTGGGGGTGGTGTTATAGGGTTTAGGGCAGTGCTGTGGTGTTTGGGCAGTGTAGGGAGTCACGCTGGGGCTGGTGTTTCAGGGTGTAGGGCAGTGCAGTGGTGTTTGGGAAGTGTAGGAGGTCGTGCTGGGGCTAGAGTTTCAGGGTTTAGGGCAGTGCAGTGGTGTCCGGGCAGTGTAAGCGGTCTTGCTGCAGCTAGTGTTTCGGGTTTAGGGCAGTGCAGTGGTGTTCGGGCAGTGTTGGGGGACGTGCTGGGGCTAGTGTTTCAGGGTTTATGGCAGTGCAGTGGTGTTCGGGCAGTGTAGGGGGTCGTGCTGGGGCTAGTGTTTCAGGGTTTAGGGCAGTGCAGTAGTGTTCGGGCTGTGTAGGGGGACATGCTGGGGGTGGTGTTTCAGGGATTAGGGCAGAGCAGTGGTGTTCTGGCAGTGTAGGGGGTCATGCTTGGGGTGGGGTTTTAGGGTTTAGGGCAGTGCAGTGGTGTTTGGGCAGTGTAGGGTGTTGTGCTGGTGGTGGTGTTTTAAGGTTTAGGGCAGTGCAGTGGTGTTCTGGCAGTATATGGTGTTGTGCTGGGGGTGGTGTTTTAGGATTTAGGGCAGTGCAGTGGTGTGTGGGCAGTGTAGGGGGTCTTGCTGTGGCTAGTGTTTTAGGGGTTAGGGCAGTGCAGTGGTTTCGGGCAGTGTAGGGGGTCGTGCTGGGGCTAGTGTTCCAGGGTTTAGGGCAGTGCAGTGGTATTTGGGCAGTGTAGGGGGTCATGTTGGGGCTAGTGTGTTAGGGTCTAGGGCAGTGCAGTGGTGTTCGGGCAGTGTAGGGGGACATGCTGGGGGTCTTGTTTCAGGGATTAGGGCAGTGCAGTGGTGTTCGGCAGTGTAGGGGGTCATGTAGGGGGTGATGTTTTAGGGATTAAGGCAGTGCAGAGGTGTTTGTGAAGTGTAGGGTGTTTTGCTGGGGTGGTGTTTCAGGGTTTAGGGCAGTGGTGTTCGGGCAGTGTAGGGGGTCTTGCTGGGGGTGGTATGTCAGGGTTTCAGGCAGTGCTGTGGTGTTCGGGCAGTGTAGGGAGTCGTGCTGGGGCTGATTTTTCAGGGATTAGGGCAGTGCTGTGGTGTTTGGGCAGTTTAGGGGGTCGTGCTGGGGGTGGTGTTATAGGGTTTAGGGCAGTGCTGTGGTGTTTGGGCAGTGTACGGAGTCGTGCTAGGGCTGGTGTTTCAGGATTTGGGCAGTGCACTGGTGTTCGGGAAGTGTAGGGGGTCATGCTGGTGCTAGAGTTTCAGGGTTTAGGGCAGTGCAGTGGTGTTCGGGCAGTGTAAGGGGTCTTGCTGCGGCTAGTGTTTCAGGGTTTAGGGCAGTGCAGTGGTGTTCTGGCAGTGTAGGGGGTCATGCTGGGGGTGATGTTTTAGGACTTAGGGCAGTGCAGTGGTGTTCGGGAAGTGTAGGGGGCCATGCTGGGGGTGGTGTTACAGGGTTTAGGGCAGTGCAGTGGTGTACGGGCAGTGTAGGGGGTCGTACTGGGGGTGGTGTTTTAGGGTTTTGGGCAGTGCAATGGTGTTCGGGCAGTGTAGGCGGTCATGCTGGGGGTGGTGTTTCGGGGTTTAGGCCAGTGGTTTTCAGGCAGTATAGAGGGTCGTGCTGGGGGTGGTGTTACAGGGTTTAGGGCAGTGCAGTGGTGTTCGGGCAGTGTAGGGGGTAGTGCTGGGGGTGGTGTTTCAGGATTTAGGGCAGTGCAGTGGTGTTCGGGCAGTGTAGGGGTCTTGCTGCAGCTAGTGTTTCAGGGTTTAGGGCAGGGCAGTGGTGTTCGGGCAGTGTAGGGGATCTTGCTGTGGCTAGTGTTTCAGGGTTTAGGGCAGTGCAGTGGTTTCGGGCAGTGTAGGGGGTCGACTGGGGCTAGTGTTTCAGGGTTTAGGGCAGTGCAGTGGTATTCGGGCAGTATAGGGGGTCATGTTGGGGCTAGTGTTTCAGGGTTTAGGGCAGTGCATTGGTGTTTGGGCAGTGTAGGGGTTCGTGTAGGGGGGTGTTTCAGGGATTAAGGCAGTGCAGAGGTGTTCGTGAAGTGAAGGGCGTTATGCGGGGGTGGTGTTTCAGGGTTTTGGGCAGTGGTGTTCAGGCAGTGTAGGGGGTCTTACTGGGGGTGGTGTTTCAGGGTTTAGGGCAGTGCAGTGGTGTTCGGGCAGTGTATGGGTTTGCGCAGGGGGTGGTGCTTCAGGGTTTAGGGCAGTGCAGTGGTGTTCGGGCAGTGTAGGTGGTCGTGGTGGGGCTGGTGTTTCAGGGTTTAGGGCAGAGCAGTGGTGTTCGGGTAGTGTAGACCGTCGTTCTGGGGCTGGTGTTTCAGTGTTTAGGGCAGAGCAGTGGTGTTTGGATATTGTAGCCTGTCTTGCTGGGGCTGGTGTTTCAGGGTTTAGGGCAATGCAGTGTTGTTCGGGCAGTGTAGGAGGTCTTGCTGGGGGTGATGTTTCAGGGTTTAGGGAAGTGGTGTTTGGGAAGTGTAGGGGGTCTTGTTGGGGATTGTGTTTCAGGGTTCAGGGAAGTGCAGTGGTGTTCGGGCAGTGTATAGTGTCTTGCTGGGGTGATGTTTCAGGGTTAGGGCAGTGTAGTGTGTTTGGGCAGTGTAGGGGGTCATTCTGGGGGTGGTGTTTCAGTGTTTAGGGCAGTGCAGTGGTGTTCTGGCAGTGTAGGGGGTCGTGCTGGGGGTGGTGTTTTAGGATTTAGGGCAGTGCAGTGGTGTTCGGGAAGGGTAGGGGGTCATGCTGGGGGAGGTGTTACAGGGTTTAGGGCATTGCAGTGCTGTACGGGCAGTGTAGGAGGTCGTGCTGGGGGTGGTGTTTTAGGGCTTAGGGCAGTGCAGTGTTGTTCGAGCAGTGTAGGCGGTCGTGCTGGGGGTGGTGTCCCGGGGTTTAGGGCAGTGGTTTTCAGGCTGTGTAGGGGGTCTTCTGGGGGTGGTGTTTCAGGATTTTAGGGCAGTGCAGTGGTGTTCGGGCAGTGTAGGGGTCATGCAGGTGGTGTTTCAGGGTTTAGGGCAGTGCACTGGTGTTCGGGCGTTGTATGGCGTCATGCTGGGGGTGGTGTTTCAGGGTTTAGGGCAGTGCAGTTTTGTTCGGGCAGTATAGGGGGTCATGCGGGGGTGGTGTTACAGGCTTTAGGGGAGTGCAGTGGTGTTCAGGCAGTATAGGGGTAGTGCTGGGGGTGGTGTTTCAGGGTTTAGGGCAGTGCAGTGGTGTTCGGGCAGTGTAGGGGGTCTTGCTGCAGCTAGTGTTTCAGGGTTTAGGGCAGGGCAGTGGTGTTCGGGCAGTGTAGGGGGTCTTGCTCTGGCTAGTGTTTCAGGGTTTAGGGCAGTGCAGTGGTTTCGAGCAGTGTAGGGGGTCGTCCTGAGGCTAGTGTTTCAGGGTTTAGGGCAGTGCAGTGGTATTCGGGCAGTGTAGGGGGTCATGTTGGGGCTAGTGTTTCAGGGTTTAGGGCAGTGCAGTGGTGTTCGGGCAGTGTAGGGGTTCGTGTAGCGGGTGGTGTTTCAGGGATTAAGGCAGTGCAGAGGTGTTCGTGAAGTGAAGGGCATTTTGCGGGGGTGGTGTTTCAGGGTTTAGGGCAGTGGTGTTCAGGCAGTGTAGGGGGTCTTACTGGGGGTTGGTGTTTCAGGGTTTAGGGCAGTGCAGTGGTGGTCGGGCAGTGTATGGGTTTGCAGAGGGGGTGGTGTTTCAGGGTTAGGGCAGTGTCGTTTGTTCGGGCAGTGTAGGGGGTCGTGCTGGGGGTGGTGTTTCAGGGTTTAGGGCAGTGCAGTTGTGTTCAGGCAGTGTAGAGGGTCATGCTTGGTGTGGGGTTTTAGGGTTTAGGGCATTGCAGTGGTGTTTGGGCAGTGTAGGGTGTTGTGCTGGGAGTGGTGTTTTAGGGTATAGGGCAGTGCAGTGGTGTTCTGGCAGTGTAGGGGGTCGTGCTGGTGGTGGTGTGTTAGGGTTTAGGGCAGAGCAGTGGTATTTGGGAAGCGTAGGAGTTCGTGCTGGGGTGGTGTTACAGGGTTTAGGGCAGTGCTGTTGTGTTTTGGCAGTGTAGGCGGTCTTGCTGGGGGTGGTGTTTCGGGGTTTATGGCAGTGGTTTTCGGGCAGTGTAGGGGGTCTTGCTGGGGGTGTTGATTCAGGATTTAGGGCAGTGCAGTGGTGTTCGGGCAATGTAGGGGGTCATGCGGGGGTGGTGTTTCAGGGTTTAGGGCAGTGCAGTGGTGTTTGGGCCGTGTAGGGGTCATGCGAGGTTGTGTTTCAGGGTTTAGGGCAATGGACTGGTGTTCGGGCGTTGTATGGGGTCATGCGCGTTGTGATGTTTCAGGGTTTAGGGCAGTGCAGTTTTGTTCGGGCAGTGTAGGTGGTCATGCTGGGGGTGGTGTTACAGGGTTTCGGGCAGAGCAGTGGTTTTCGGGCAGTGTAGGGGGTAGTGCTGGGGTGGTGTTTCAGGGTTTAGGGCAGTGCGGTCGTGTTCAAACAGTGTAGGGGGTCGTGCTGGGGTGGTGATTCAGGGTTTAGGGCAGTGCAGTGGTGTTCGGGCAGTGTAGAGGGTCATGCTGGGGTTTAGGGCAGTGCTGTGATGTTATAGCAGTGTAGGGAGTCGTGCTGGGGGTGGTGTTTCAGGGTTTAAGGCAGTGCAGTGGTTTAGGGCAGTGTAGGGGGTTGTGCTGGGGCTAGTGTTTCAGGGTTTAGGGCAGTGCAGTGGTATTCGGGCAGTGTAGGGGGACATGCTGGGGTTTGTGTTTCAGGGATTTGGGCAGTGCAGTGGTATTCGGGCAGTGTAGGGGGTCATGTTGGGGCTAGTGTTTCAGGGTTTAGGGCAGTGCAGTGGTGTTCGGGCAGTGTAGGGGTTCGTGTAGCGGGTGGTGTTTCAGGGATTAAGGCAGTGCAGAGGTGTTCGTGAAGTGAAGGGCATTTTGCGGGGGTGGTGTTTCAGGGTTTAGGGCAGTGGTGTTCAGGCAGTGTAGGGGGTCTTACTGGGGGTTGGTGTTTCAGGGTTTAGGGCAGTGCAGTGGTGGTCGGGCAGTGTATGGGTTTGCGGAGGGGGTGGTGTTTCAGGGTTAGGGCAGTGTCGTTTGTTCGGGCAGTGTAGGGGGTCGTGCTGGGGGTGGTGTTTCAGGGTTTAGGGCAGTGCAGTTGTGTTCAGGCAGTGTAGAGGGTCATGCTTGGTGTGGGGTTTTAGGGTTTAGGGCATTGCAGTGGTGTTTGGGCAGTGTAGGGTGTTGTGCTGGGAGTGGTGTTTTAGGGTATAGGGCAGTGCAGTGGTGTTCTGGCAGTGTAGGGGATCGTGCTGGTGGTGGTGTGTTAGGGTTTAGGGCAGAGCAGTGGTATTTGGGAAGCGTAGGAGTTCGTGCTGGGGTGGTGTTACAGGGTTTAGGGCAGTGCTGTTCTGTTTTGGCAGTGTAGGCGGTCTTGCTGGGGGTGGTGTTTCGGGGTTTATGGCAGTGGTTTTCGGGCAGTGTAGGGGGTCTTGCTGGGGGTGTTGATTCAGGATTTAGGGCAGTGCAGTGGTGTTCGGGCAATGTAGGGGGTCATGCGGGGGTGGTGTTTCAGGGTTTAGGGCAGTGCAGTGGTGTTTGGGCCGTGTAGGGGTCATGCGAGGTTGTGTTTCAGGGTTTAGGGCAATGGACTGGTGTTCGGGCGTTGTATGGGGTCATGCGCGTTGTGATGTTTCAGGGTTTAGGGCAGTGCAGTTTTGTTCAGGCAGTGTAGGTGGTCATGCTGGGGGTGGTGTTACAGGGTTTCGGGCAGAGCAGTGGTTTTCGGGCAGTGTAGGGGGTAGTGCTGGGGTGGTGTTTCAGGGTTTAGGGCAGTGCGGTCGTGTTCAAACAGTGTAGGGGGTCGTGCTGGGGGTGGTGATTCAGGGTTTAGGGCAGTGCAGTGGTGTTCGGGCAGTGTAGAGGGTCATGCTGGGGTTTAGGGCAGTGCTGTGATGTTATAGCAGTGTAGGGAGTCGTGCTGGGGGTGGTGTTTCAGGGTTTAAGGCAGTGCAGTGGTTTAGGGCAGTGTAGGGGGTTGTGCTGGGGCTAGTGTTTCAGGGTTTAGGGCAGTGCAGTGGTATTCGGGCAGAGTAGGGGGACATGCTGGGGTTTGTGTTTCAGGGATTTGGGCAGAGCAGTGGTGTTCGTGCAGTGTAGGGGGTGGTGTTTCAGGGATTAAGGCAGTGCAGAGGTGTTTGTGAAGTATAGGGTGTTTTGCGGGGGTGGTGTGTCAGGGTTTACGGCAGTGGTGTTCGGGCAGTATAGGAGGTCTTACTGGGGGTGGTATGTCAGGGTTTCGGGCAGTGCTTTGGTGTTCGGGCAGTGTAGGGGTTCGTGCAGGGGGTTGGTGTTTCAGGGTTTAGGACAGTGCAGTGGTGTTTGGGCAGTGTAGGGGTTCGTGCTGGGGCTGGTGTTTCAGGGATTAGGGCAGTTCAGTGGTGTTCGGGCAGTTTAGGGGGTCGTGCTGGGGGTGGTGTTATAGGGTTTAGGGCAGTGCTGTGGTGTTTGGGCAGTGTAGGGAGTCACGCTGGGGCTGGTGTTTCAGGGTTTAGGGCAGTGCAGTGGTGTTTGAGAAGTGTAGGGGGTTGTGCTGGGGCTAGAGTTTCAGGGTTTAGGGCAGTGCAGTGGTGTTCGGGCAGTGTAAGCGGTCTTGCTGCAGCTAGTGTTTCGGGTTTAGGGCAGTGCAGTGGTGTTCGGGCAGTGTTGGGGACGTGCTGGGGCTAGTGTTTCAGGGTTTATGGCAGTGCAGTGGTGTTCGGGCAGTGTAGGGGGTCGTGCTGGGGCTAGTGTTTCAGGGTTTAGGGCAGTGCAGTAGTGTTCGGGCAGTGTAGGGGGTCGTGCTGGGGCTAGTGTTTCAGGGTTTAGGGCAGTGCAGTAGTGTTCGGGCAGTGTAGGGTGTCGTGCTGGGGCTAGAGTTTCAGGCTTTTGGGCAGGGCAGTGGTGTTCGAGCAGTGTAGGGGGTCTTGCTGTGGCTAGGGTTTCAGGGTTTAGGGCAGTGCAGTGGTTTTGGGCATTGTAGGGGGTCGTGCTGGGGCTAGTGTTTCAGGGTTTAGGGCAGTGCAGTGGTATTCGGGCAGTGTAGGGGGACATGCTGGGGGTAGTGTTTCAGGGATTTGGGCAGAGCAGTGGTGTTCGTGCAGTGTAGGGGGTCATGTAGGGGGTGGTGTTTCAGGGATTAAGGCAGTGCAGAGGTGTTTGTGAAGTATAGGGTGTTTTGCGGGGGTGGTGTGTCAGGGTTTACGGCAGTGGTGTTCGGGCAGTATGGGGGTCTTGCTGGGGGTGGTATGTCAGGGTTTCGGGCAGTGCTGTGGTGTTCGGGCAGTGTTGGAGTTCGTGCAGGGGGGTGGTTTTTCAGGGTTTAGGGCAGTGCAGTGGTGTTCGGGCAGTTTAGGGGGTCGTGCTGGGGGTGGTGTTATAGGGTTTAGGGCAGTGCTGTGGTGTTTGGGCAGTGTAGGGAGTCACGCTGGGGCTGGTGTTTCAGGGTGTAGGGCAGTGCAGTGGTGTTTGGGAAGTGTAGGAGGTCGTGCTGGGGCTAGAGTTTCAGGGTTTAGGGCAGTGCAGTGGTGTTCGGGCAGTGTAAGCGGTCTTGCTGCAGCTAGTGTTTCGGGTTTAGGGCAGTGCAGTGGTGTTCGGGCAGTGTTGGGGGACGTGCTGGGGCTAGTGTTTCAGGGTTTATGGCAGTGCAGTGGTGTTCGGGCAGTGTAGGGGGTCGTGCTGGGGCTAGTGTTTCAGGGTTTAGGGCAGTGCAGTAGTGTTCGGGCAGTGTAGGGGCACATGCTGGGGGTAGTGTTTCAGGGATTAGGGCAGAGCAGTGGTGTTCGGGCAGTGTAGGGGGTCATGCTTGGGGTGGGGTTTTAGGGTTTAGGGCAGTGCAGTGGTGTTTGGGCAGTGTAGGGTGTTGTGCTGGTGGTGGTGTTTTAAGGTTTAGGGCAGTGCAGTGGTGTTCTGGCAGTATATGGTGTTGTGCTGGGGGTGGTGTTTTAGGATTTAGGGCAGTGCAGTGGTGTGCGGGCAGTGTAGGGGGTCGTGCTGTGGCTAGTGTTTTAGGGGTTAGGGCAGTGCAGTGGTTTCGGGCAGTGTAGGGGGTCGTGCTGGGGCTAGTGTTTCAGGGTTTAGGGCAGTGCAGTGGCATTTGGGCAGTGTAGGGGGTCATGTTGGGGCTAGTGTGTTAGGGTTTAGGGAAGTGCAGTGGTGTTCGGGCAGTGTAGGGGGACATGCTGGGGGTAGTGTTTCAGGGATTAGGGCAGTGCAGTGGTGTTCGGCAGTGTAGGGGGTCATGTAGGGGGTGATGTTTTAGGGATTAAGGCAGTGCAGAGGTGTTTGTGAAGTGTAGGGTGTTTTGCGGGGGAGGTGTTTCAGGGTTTAGGGCAGTGGTGTTTGGGCAGTGTAGGGGGTCTTGCTGGGGGTGGTATGTCAGGGTTTCAGACAGTGCTGTGGTGTTCGGGCAGTGTAGGGAGTCGTGCTGGGGCTGATTTTTCAGGGTTTAGGGCAGTGCTGTGGTGTTTGGGCAGTTTAGGGGGTCGTGCTGGGGGTGGTGTTATAGGGTTTAGGGCAGTGCTGTGGTTTTTGGGCCGTGTACGGAGTCGTGCTGGGGCTGGTGTTTCAGGATTTAGGGCATTGCAGTGGTGTTCTGGCAGTGTAGGGGGTCATGCTGGGGGTGATGTTTTAGGACTTAGGGCAGTGCAGTGGTGTTCGGGAAGTGTAGGGGGCCATGCTGGGGGTGGTGTTACAGGGTTTAGGGCAGTGCAGTGGTGTACGGGCAGTGTAGGGGGTCGTACTGGGGGTGGTGTTTTAGGGTTTTGGGCAGTGCAATGGTGTTCGGGCAGTGTAGGCGGTCATGCTGGGGGTGGTGTTTCGGGGTTTAGGCCAGTGGTTTTCAGGCAGTGTAGGGGGTCTTCTGGGGGTGGTGTTTCAGGGTTTAGGGCAGTGCAGTGGTGTTTGGGCAGTGTAGGGGGTCGTACAGGGGTGGTGTTTCAGGGTTTAGGGCAGTGCAGTTTTGTTCGGGCAGTATAGGGGGTCGTGCTGGGGGTGGTGTTACAGGGTTTAGGGCAGTGCAGTGGTGTTCGGGCAGTGTAGGGGGTCGTGCTGGGGCTAGTGTTTCAGGGTTTAGGGCAGTGCAGTAGTGTTCGGGCTGTGTAGGGGGTCGTGTTGGGGATAGTGTTTCAGGGTTTAGGGCAGTGCAGTGGTATTCGGGCAGTGTAGGGGGACGTGCTGGGGTAGTGTTTCAGAGATTAGGACAGAGCAGTGGTGTTCGGGCAGTGTAGGGGGTCGTGTAGGGGGTGGTGTTTCAGGGATTAAGGCAGTGCAGAGGTGTTCGTGAAGTGAAGTGTGTTTTGCAGGGGGTAGTGTTTCAGGGTTTAGGGCAGTGCAGTGGTGTTCGGGCAGTGTAGGGTTTCGCGCAGGGGGTGGTGTTTCAGGGTTTAGGGCAGTGCAGTGCTGTTCAGGCAGTGTAGGTGGTCTTGGTGGGGCTGGCGTTTCAGGGTTTAGGGCAGAGCAGTGGTGTTCGGGTAGTGTAGACCGTCGTGCTGGGGCTGGTGTTTCAGAGTTTAGGGCAGTGCAGTGGTGCACAGGCAGTGTAGGAAGTCTTACTAGGTGTGATGTTTCAGGGTTTAGGGCAGTGGTGTTCGGGCAGTTTAGGGGGTCTTGGTGTGGGTGTTGTTTCAGGGCTGTACAGTGGTGTTCGGGCAGTGTATAGTGTCTTGCTGGGGTGGTGTTTCAGGGTTAGGGCAGTGTAGTTTGTTCGGGCAATGCAGGGGGTCATGCTGGGGGTGGTGTTTCAGGGTTTAGGTCAGTGAAGTGGTGTTCAGGCAGTGTAGGGAGTTGTGCTGGGGGTGGTGTTTCAGGGTTTAGGACAGTGTAGTGGTGTTAGGGAAGTGTAGGGGGTCGTGCTGGGGCTAGAGTTTCAGGCTTTAGGGCAGGGCAGTGGTGTTCGGGCAGTGTAGGGGGTCTTGCTGTGGCTAGTGTTTCAGGGTTTAGGGCAGTGCAGTGGTTTCGGGCAGTGTAGGGGGTTGTGCTGGGGCTAATTTTTCTGGGTTTAGGGCAGTGCAGTGGTATTCGGGCAGTGTAGGGGGACATGCTGGGGATAGTGTTTCAGGGATTTGGGCAGAGCAGTGGTGTTCGTGCAGTGTAGGGGGTCATGTAGGGGGTGGTGTTTCAGGGATTAAGGCAGTGCAGAGGTGTTTGTGAAGTATAGGGTGTTTTGCGGGGGTGGTGTGTCAGGGTTTACGGCTGTGGTGTTCGGGCAGTATAGGAGGTCTTGCTGGGGGTGGTATGTCAGGGTTTCGGGCAGTGCTGTGGTGTTCGGGCAGTGTAGTGTTTCGTGCAGGGGGTTGGTGTTTCAGGGTTTAGGGCAGTGCAGTGGTGTTTGGGCAGTGTAGGGGGTCGTGCTGGGGCTGGTGTTTCAGGGATTAGGGCAGTTCAGTGGTGTTCAGGCAGTTTAGGGGGTCGTGCTGGGGGTGGTGTTATAGGGTTTAGGGCAGTGCTGTTGTGTTTGGGCAGTGTAGGGAGTCACGCTGGGGCTGGTGTTTCAGGGTTTAGGGCAGTGCAGTGGTGTTTGGGAAGTGTAGGGGGTTCTGCTGGGGCTAGAGTTTCAGGGTTTAGGGCAGTGCAGTGGTGTTCGGGCAGTGTAAGCGGTCTTGCTGCAGCTAGTGTTTCGGGTTTAGGGCAGTGCAGTGGTGTTCGGGCAGTGTTGGGGGACATGCTGGGGCTAGTGTTTCAGGGTTTATGGCAGTGCAGTGGTGTTCGGGCAGTGTAGGGGGTCGTGCTGGGGCTAGTGTTTCAGGGTTTAGGGCAGTGCAGTAGTGTTCGGGCAGTGTAGGGGGTCATGCTGGGGCTAGTTTTTCAGGGTTTAGGGCAGTGCAGTAGTGTTCGGGCAGTGTAGGGGGTCGTGCTGGGGCTAGAGTTTCAGGCTTTAGGGCAGGGCAGTGGTGTTCGGGCAGTGTAGGGGGTCTTGCTGTGGCTAGGGTTTCAGGGTTTAGGGTAGTGCTGTGGTTTCGGGCAGTGTAGGGGGTCGTGCTGGGGCTAGTGTTTCAGGGTTTAGGGCAGTGCAGTGGTATTCGGGCTGTGTAGGGGGACATGCTGGGGGTAGTGTTTCAGGGATTTGGGAAGAGCAGTGGTGTTCGTGCAGTGTAGGGGGTCATGTAGGGGTGGTGTTTCAGGGATTAAGGCAGTGCAGAGGTGTTTGTGAAGTATAGGGTGTTTTGCGGGGGTGGTGTGTCAGGGTTTACGGCAGTGGAGTTCGGGCAGAATAGGGGGTCTTGCTGGGGGTGGTATGTCAGGGTTTCGGGCAGTGCTGTGGTGTTCGGGCAGTGTAGGGGTTCGTGCAGGGGGTGGTTTTTCAGGGATTAGGGCAGTGCAGTGGTGTTTGGGCAGTGTAGGGGGTCGTGCTGGGGCTGGTGTTTCAGGGATTAGAGCAGTTCAGTGGTGTTAGGGCAGTTTAGGGGGTCGTGCTGGGGGTGGTGTTATAGGGTTTAGGGCAGTGCTGTGGTGTTTGGGCAGTGTAGGGAGTCACGATGGGGCTGGTGTTTCAGGGTTTAGGGGAGTGCAGTGGTGTTTGGGAAGTGTAGGGGGTCGTGCTGGGGCTAGTGTTTCAGGGTTTATTGCAGTGCAGTGGTGTTCGGGCAGTGTAGGGGGTCGTGCTGGGGCTAGTGTTTCAGGGTTTAGGGCAGTGCAGTAGTGTTCGGGCAGTGTAGGGGAACATGCTGGGGGTAGTGTTTCAGGGATTAGGGCAGAGCAGTGGTGTTCGGGCAGTGTAGGGGGTCATGCTTGGGGTGGGGTTTTAGGGTTTAGGGCAGTGCAGTGGTGTTTCGGCAGTGTAGGGTGTTGTGCTGGTGGTGGTGTTTTAAGGTTTAGGGCAGTGCAGTGGTGTTCTGGCAGTATATGGTGTTGTGCTGGGGGTGGTGTTTTAGGATTTAGGGCAGTGCAGTGGTGTTCGGGCAGTGTAGGGGGTCTTGCTGTGGCTAGTGTTTCAGGGTTTAGAGCAGTGCAGTGGTTTCGGGCAGTGTAGGGGGTCGTGCTGGGGCTAGTGTTTCAGGGTTTAGGGCAGTGCAGTGGTATTAGGGCAGTGTAGGGGGTCATGTTGGGGCTAGTGTTTTAGGGTTTAGGGCAGTGCAGTGGTGTTCGGGCAGTGTAGGGGGACATGCTGGGGGTAGTGTTTCAGGGATTAGGGCAGTGCAGTGGTGTTCGGGCAGTGTAGGGGTCATGTAGGGGGTGGTGTTTTAGGGATTAAGGCAGTGCAGAGGTGTTTGTGAAGTGTAGGGTGTTTTGCGGGGGTGGTGTTTCAGGGTTTAGGGCAGTGGTGTTCGGGCAGTGTAGGGGGTCTTGCTGGGGGTGGTATGTCAGGGTTTCAGGCAGTGCAGTGGTTTAGGGCAGTGTAGGGGGTCGTGCTGGGGCTAGTGTTTCAGGGTTTAGGGCAGTGCAGTGGTATTCGGGCAGTGTAGGGGGACATGCTGGGGTTTGTGTTTCAGGGATTTGGGCAGAGCAGTGGTGTTCGTGCAGTGTAGGGGGTGGTGTTTCAGGGATTAAGGCAGTGCAGAGGTGTTTGTGAAGTATAGGGTGTTTTGCGGGGGTGGTGTGTCAGGGTTTACGGCAGTGGTGTTCGGGCAGTATAGGAGGTCTTACTGGGGGTGGTATGTCAGGGTTTCGGGCAGTGCTTTGGTGTTCGGGCAGTGTAGGGGTTCGTGCAGGGGGTTGGTGTTTCAGGGTTTAGGGCAGTGCAGTGGTGTTTGGGCAGTGTAGGGGTTCGTGCTGGGGCTGGTGTTTCAGGGATTAGGGCAGTTCAGTGGTGTTCGGGCAGTTTAGGGGGTCGTGCTGGGGGTGGTGTTATAGGGTTTAGGGCAGTGCTGTGGTGTTTGGGCAGTGTAGGGAGTCACGCTGGGGCTGGTGTTTCAGGGTTTAGGGCAGTGCAGTGGTGTTTGAGAAGTGTAGGGGGTTGTGCTGGGGCTAGAGTTTCAGGGTTTAGGGCAGTGCAGTGGTGTTCGGGCAGTGTAAGCGGTCTTGCTGCAGCTAGTGTTTCGGGTTTAGGGCAGTGCAGTGGTGTTCGGGCAGTGTTGGGGACGTGCTGGGGCTAGTGTTTCAGGGTTTATGGCAGTGCAGTGGTGTTCGGGCAGTGTAGGGGGTCGTGCTGTGGCTAGTGTTTCAGGGTTTAGGGCAGTGCAGTAGTGTTCGGGCAGTGTAGGGGGTCGTGCTGGGGCTAGTGTTTCAGGGTTTAGGGCAGTGCAGTAGTGTTCGGGCAGTGTAGGGTGTCGTGCTGGGGCTAGAGTTTCAGGCTTTTGGGCAGGGCAGTGGTGTTCGAGCAGTGTAGGGGGTCTTGCTGTGGCTAGGGTTTCAGGGTTTAGGGCAGTGCAGTGGTTTTGGGCATTGTAGGGGGTCGTGCTGGGGCTAGTGTTTCAGGGTTTAGGGCAGTGCAGTGGTATTCGGGCAGTGTTGGGGGGACATGCTGGGGGTAGTGTTTCAGGGATTTGGGCAGAGCAGTGGTGTTCGTGCAGTGTAGGGGGTCATGTAGGGGGTGGTGTTTCAGGGATTAAGGCAGTGCAGAGGTGTTTGTGAAGTATAGGGTGTTTTGCGGGGGTGGTGTGTCAGGGTTTACGGCAGTGGTGTTCGGGCAGTATGGGGGTCTTGCTGGGGGTGGTATGTCAGGGTTTCGGGCAGTGCTGTGGTGTTCGGGCAGTGTTGGGGTTCGTGCAGGGGGGTGGTTTTTCAGGGTTTAGGGCAGTGCAGTGGTGTTCGGGCAGTTTAGGGGGTCGTGCTGGGGGTGGTGTTATAGGGTTTAGGGCAGTGCTGTGGTGTTTGGGCAGTGTAGGGAGTCACGCTGGGGCTGGTGTTTCAGGGTGTAGGGCAGTGCAGTGGTGTTTGGGAAGTGTAGGAGGTCGTGCTGGGGCTAGAGTTTCAGGGTTTAGGGCAGTGCAGTGGTGTTCGGGCAGTGTAAGCGGTCTTCCTGCAGCTAGTGTTTCGGGTTTAGGGCAGTGCAGTGGTGTTCGGGCAGTGTTGGGGGACGTGCTGGGGCTAGTGTTTCAGGGTTTATGGCAGTGCAGTGGTGTTCGGGCAGTGTAGGGGGTCGTGCTGGGGCTAGTGTTTCAGGGTTTAGGGCAGTGCAGTAGTGTTCGGGCAGTGTAGGGGGACATGCTGGGGGTAGTGTTTCAGGGATTAGGGCAGAGCAGTGGTGTTCGGGCAGTGTAGGGGGTCATGCTTGGGGTGGGGTTTTAGGGTTTAGGGCAGTGCAGTGGTGTTTGGGCAGTGTAGGGTGTTGTGCTGGTGGTGGTGTTTTAAGGTTTAGGGCAGTGCAGTGGTGTTCTGGCAGTATATGGTGTTGTGCTGGGGGTGGTGTTTTAGGATTTAGGGCAGTGCAGTGGTGTGCGGGCAGTGTAGGGGGTCGTGCTGTGGCTAGTGTTTTAGGGGTTAGGGCAGTGCAGTGGTTTCGGGCAGTGTAGGGGGTCGTGCTGGGGCTAGTGTTTCAGGGTTTAGGGCAGTACAGTGGCATTTGGGCAGTGTAGGGGGTCATGTTGGGGCTAGTGTGTTAGGGTTTAGGGCAGTGCAGTGGTGTTCGGGCAGTGTAGGGGGACATGCTGGGGGTAGTGTTTCAGGGATTAGGGCAGTGCAGTGGTGTTCGGCAGTGTAGGGGGTCATGTAGGGGGTGATGTTTTAGGGATTAAGGCAGTGCAGAGGTGTTTGTGAAGTGTAGGGTGTTTTGCGGGGGAGGTGTTTCAGGGTTTAGGGCAGTGGTGTTCGGGCAGTGTAGGGGGTCTTGCTGGGGGTGGTATGTCAGGGTTTCAGGCAGTGCTGTGGTGTTCGGGCAGTGTAGGGAGTCGTGCTGGGGCTGATTTTTCAGGGTTTAGGGCAGTGCTGTGGTGTTTGGGCAGTTTAGGGGGTCGTGCTGGGGGTGGTGTTATAGGGTTTAGGGCAGTGCTGTGGTTTTTGGGCAGTGTACGGAGTCGTGCTGGGGCTGGTGTTTCAGGATTTAGGGCATTGCAGTGGTGTTCTGGCAGTGTAGGGGGTCATGCTGGGGGTGATGTTTTAGGACTTAGGGCAGTGCAGTGGTGTTCGGGAAGTGTAGGGGGCCATGCTGGGGGTGGTGTTACAGGGTTTAGGGCAGTGCAGTGGTGTACGGGCAGTGTAGGGGGTCGTACTGGGGGTGGTGTTTTAGGGTTTTGGGCAGTGCAATGGTGTTCGGGCAGTGTAGGCGGTCATGCTGGGGGTGGTGTTTCGGGGTTTAGGCCAGTGGTTTTCAGGCAGTGTAGGGGGTCTTCTGGGGGTGGTGTTTCAGGGTTTAGGGCAGTGCAGTGGTGTTTGGGCAGTGTAGGGGGTCGTACAGGGGTGGTGTTTCAGGGTTTAGGGCAGTGCAGTTTTGTTCGGGCAGTATAGGGGGTCGTGCTGGGGGTGGTGTTACAGGGTTTAGGGCAGTGCTGTGGTGTTCGGGCAGTGTAGGGGGTCGTGCTGGGGCTAGTGTTTCAGGGTTTAGGGCAGTGCAGTAGTGTTCGGGCTGTGTAGGGGGTCGTGTTGGGGATAGTGTTTCAGGGTTTAGGGCAGTGCAGTGGTATTCGGGCAGTGTAGGGGGACGTGCTGGGGTAGTGTTTCAGAGATTAGGACAGAGCAGTGGTGTTCGGGCAGTGTAGGGGGTCGTGTAGGGGGTGGTGTTTCAGGGATTAAGGCAGTGCAGAGGTGTTCGTGAAGTGAAGTGTGTTTTGCAGGGGGTGGTGTTTCAGGGTTTAGGGCAGTGCAGTGGTGTTCGGGCAGTGTAGGGTTTCGCGCAGGGGGTGGTGTTTCAGGGTTTAGGGCAGTGCAGTGCTGTTCAGGCAGTGTAGGTGGTCTTGGTGGGGCTGGCGTTTCAGGGTTTAGGGCAGAGCAGTGGTATTCGGGTAGTGTAGACCGTCGTGCTGGGGCTGGTGTTTCAGAGTTTAGGGCAGTGCAGTGGTGCACAGGCAGTGTAGGAAGTCTTACTAGGTGTGATGTTTCAGGGTTTAGGGCAGTGGTGTTCGGGCAGTTTAGGGGGTCTTGGTGTGGGTGTTGTTTCAGGGCTGTACAGTGGTGTTCGGGCAGTGTATAGTGTCTTGCTGGGGTGGTGTTTCAGGGTTAGGGCAGTGTAGTTTGTTCGGGCAATGCAGGGGGTCATGCTGGGGGTGGTGTTTCAGGGTTTAGGTCAGTGAAGTGGTGTTCAGGCAGTGTAGGGAGTTGTGCTGGGGGTGGTGTTTCAGGGTTTAGGACAGTGCAGTGGTGTTCGGGAAGTGTAGGGGGTCGTGCTGGGGCTAGAGTTTCAGGCTTTAGGGCAGGGCAGTGGTGTTCGGGCAGTGTAGGGGGTCTTGCTGTGGCTAGTGTTTCAGGGTTTAGGGCAGTGCAGTGGTTTCGGGCAGTGTAGGGGGTTGTGCTGGGGCTAGTGTTTCAGGGTTTAGGGCAGTGCAGTGGTATTCGGGCAGTGTAGGGGGACATGCTGGGGATAGTGTTTCAGGGATTTGGGCAGAGCAGTGGTGTTCGTGCAGTGTAGGGGGTCATGTAGGGGGTGGTGTTTCAGGGATTAAGGCAGTGCAGAGGTGTTTGTGAAGTATAGGGTGTTTTGCGGGGGTGGTGTGTCAGGGTTTACGGCTGTGGTGTTCGGGCAGTATAGGAGGTCTTGCTGGGGGTGGTATGTCAGGGTTTCGGGCAGTGCTGTGGTGTTCGGGCAGTGTAGGGTTTCGTGCAGGGGGTTGGTGTTTCAGGGTTTAGGGCAGTGCAGTGGTGTTTGGGCAGTGTAGGGGGTCGTGCTGGGGCTGGTGTTTCAGGGATTAGGGCAGTTCAGTGGTGTTCAGGCAGTTTAGGGGGTCGTGCTGGGGGTGGTGTTATAGGGTTTAGGGCAGTGCTGTTGTGTTTGGGCAGTGTAGGGAGTCACGCTGGGGCTGGTGTTTCAGGGTTTAGGGCAGTGCAGTGGTGTTTGGGAAGTGTAGGGGGTTCTGCTGGGGCTAGAGTTTCAGGGTTTAGGGCAGTGCAGTGGTGTTCGGGCAGTGTAAGCGGTCTTGCTGCAGCTAGTGTTTCGGGTTTAGGGCAGTGCAGTGGTGTTCGGGCAGTGTTGGGGGACGTGCTGGGGCTAGTGTTTCAGGGTTTATGGCAGTGCAGTGGTGTTCGGGCAGTGTAGGGGGTCGTGGTGGGGCTAGTGTTTCAGGGTTTAGGGCAGTGCAGTAGTGTTCGGGCAGTGTAGGGGGTCATGCTGGGGCTAGTTTTTCAGGGTTTAGGGCAGTGCAGTAGTGTTCGGGCAGTGTAGGGGGTCGTGCTGGGGCTAGAGTTTCAGGCTTTAGGGCAGGGCAGTGGTGTTCGGGCAGTGTAGGGGGTCTTGCTGTGGCTAGGGTTTCAGGGTTTAGGGTAGTGCAGTGGTTTCGGGCAGTGTAGGGGGTCGTGCTGGGGCTAGTGTTTCAGGGTTTAGGGCAGTGCAGTGGTATTCGGGCTGTGTAGGGGGACATGCTGGGGGTAGTGTTTCAGGGATTTGGGAAGAGCAGTGGTGTTCGTGCAGTGTAGGGGGTCATGTAGGGGTGGTGTTTCAGGGATTAAGGCAGTGCAGAGGTGTTTGTGAAGTATAGGGTGTTTTGCGGGGGTGGTGTGTCAGGGTTTACGGCAGTGGAGTTCGGGCAGAATAGGGGGTCTTGCTGGGGGTGGTATGTCAGGGTTTCGGGCAGTGCTGTGGTGTTCGGGCAGTGTAGGGGTTCGTGCAGGGGGGTGGTTTTTCAGGGATTAGGGCAGTGCAGTGGTGTTTGGGCAGTGTAGGGGGTCGTGCTGGGGCTGGTGTTTCAGGGATTAGAGCAGTTCAGTGGTGTTCGGGCAGTTTAGGGGGTCGTGCTGGGGGTGGTGTTATAGGGTTTAGGGCAGTGCTGTGGTGTTTGGGCAGTGTAGGGAGTCACGATGGGGCTGGTGTTTCAGGGTTTAGGGGAGTGCAGTGGTGTTTGGGAAGTGTAGGGGGTCGTGCTGGGGCTAGTGTTTCAGGGTTTATTGCAGTGCAGTGGTGTTCGGGCAGTGTAGGGGTCGTGCTGGGGCTAGTGTTTCAGGGTTTAGGGCAGTGCAGTGCAGTAGTGTTCGGGCAGTGTAGGGGAACATGCTGGGGGTAGTGTTTCAGGGATTAGGGCAGAGCAGTGGTGTTCGGGCAGTGTAGGGGGTCATGCTTGGGGTGGGGTTTTAGGGTTTAGGGCAGTGCAGTGGTGTTTCGGCAGTGTAGAGTGTTGTGCTGGTGGTGGTGTTTTAAGGTTTAGGGCAGTGCAGTGGTGTTCTGGCAGTATATGGTGTTGTGCTGGGGGTGGTGTTTTAGGATTTAGGGCAGTGCAGTGGTGTTCGGGCAGTGTAGGGGGTCTTGCTGTGGCTAGTGTTTCAGGGTTTAGAGCAGTGCAGTGGTTTCGGGCAGTGTAGGGGGTCGTGCTGGGGCTAGTGTTTCAGGGTTTAGAGCAGTGCAGTGGTATTAGGGCAGTGTAGGGGGTCATGTTGGGGCTAGTGTTTTAGGGTTTAGGGCAGTGCAGTGGTGTTCGGGCAGTGTAGGGGGACATGCTGGGGGTAGTGTTTCAGGGATTAGGGCAGTGCAGTGGTGTTCGGGCAGTGTAGGGGTCATGTAGGGGGTGGTGTTTTAGGGATTAAGGCAGTGCAGAGGTGTTTGTGAAGTGTAGGGTGTTTTGCGGGGGTGGTGTTTCAGGGTTTAGGGCAGTGGTGTTCGGGCAGTGTAGGGGGTCTTGCTGGGGGTGGTATGTCAGGGTTTCAGGCAGTGCTGTGGTGTTCGGGCAGTGTAGGGAGTCGTGCTGGGGCTGATTTTTCAGGGTTTAGGGCATGCTGTGGTGTTTGGGCAGTTTATGGGGTCGTGCTGGGGGTGGTGTTATAGGTTTTAGGGCAGTGCTGTGGTGTTCGGGCAGTGTAGGGGGTCGTGCTGGGGCTAGTGTTTCAGGGTTTAGGGCAGTGCAGTAGTGTTCGGGCAGTGTAGGGGGTCGTGCTGGGGCTAGAGTTTCAGGCTTTAGGGCAGGGCAGTGGTGTTCGGGCAGTGTAGGGGGTCTTGCTGTGGCTAGGGTTTCAGGGTTTAGGGTAGTGCAGTGGTTTCGGGCAGTGTAGGGGGTCGTGCTGGGGCTAGTGTTTCAGGGTTTAGGGCAGTGCAGTGGTATTCGGGCTGTGTAGGGGGACATGCTGGGGGTAGTGTTTCAGGGATTTGGGAGGAGCAGTGGTGTTCGTGCAGTGTAGGGGGTCATGTAGGGGTGGTGTTTCAGGGATTAAGGCAGTGCAGAGGTGTTTGTGAAGTATAGGGTGTTTTGCGGGGGTGGTGTGTCAGGGTTTACGGCAGTGGAGTTCAGGCAGAATAGGGGGTCTTGCTGGGGGTGGTATGTCAGGGTTTCGGGCAGTGCACTGGTGTTCGGGAAGTGTAGGGGGTCATGCTGGGGCTAGAGTTTCAGGGTTTAGGGCAGTGCAGTGGTGTTCGGGCAGTGTAAGGTGTCTTGCTGCGGCTAGTGTTTCAGGGTTGAGGGCAGTGCAGTGGTGTTCTGGCAGTGTAGGGGGTCATGCTGGGGGTGATGTTTTAGGACTTAGGGCAGTGCAGTGGTGTTAGGGAAGTGTAGGGGGTCATTCTGGGGGTGGTGTTACAGGTTTTAAGGCAGTGCAGTGGTGTACGGGCAGTGTAGGGGTCGTACTGGGGGTGGTGTTTTAGGGTTTTGGGCAGTGCAATGGTGTTCGGGCAGTGTAGGCGGTCATGCTGGGGGTGGTTTTTCGGGGTTTAGGGCAGTGGTTTTCGGGCAGTGTAGGGGGTCTTCTGGGGGTGGTGTTTCAGGGTTTAGGGCAGTGCAGTGGTGTTTGGGCAGTGTAAGGGGTCGTGTGGGGGTGGTGTTTCAGGGTTTAGGGCAGTGCAGTTTTGTTCGGGCAGTATAGGGGGTCGTGCTGGGGGTGGTGTTACAGGGTTTAGGGCAGTGCAGGGGTGTTCGGGCAGTGTAGGGGGTAGTGCTGGGGGTGGTGTTTCAGGATTTAGAGCAGTGCAGTGGTGTTCGGGCAGTGTAGGGGGTCTTGCTGCAGTTAGTGTTTCAGGGTTTAGGGCAGTGCAGTGGTGTTCGGGCAGTGTAGGGGGTCGTGCTGGGGCTAGTGTTTCAGGGTTTAGGGCAGTGCAGTGGTGTTCGGGCTGTGTAGGGGGCCGTGTTGGGGATAGTGTTTCAGGGTTTAGGGCAGTGCAGTGGTATTCGGGCAGTGTAGGGGACGTGCTGGGGTAGTGTTTCAGGGATTAGGGCAGAGCAGTGGTGTTCGGGCAGTGTAGGGGGTCGTGTAGGGTGTGGTGTTTCAGGGATTAAGGCAGTGCAGAGGTGTTCGTGAAGTGAAGTGTGTTTTGCAGGGGTGGTGTTTCAGGGTTTAGGGCAGTGCAGTGGTGTTCGGGCAGTGTAGGGTTTCGCGCAGGGGGTGGTGTTTCAGGGTTTAGGGCAGTGCAGTGCTGTTCAGGCAGTGTAGGTGGTCTTGGTGGGGCAGGCGTTTCAGGGTTTAGGGCAGAGCAGTGGTGTTCGGGTAGTGTAGACCGTCGTGCTGGGGCTGGTGTTTCAGGGTTTAGGGCAGTGCAGTGGTGCACAGGCAGTGTAGGAAGTCTTGCTAGGTGTGATGTTTCAGGGTTTAGGGCAGTGGTGTTCGGGCAGTTTAGGGGGTCTTGGTGTGGGTGTTGTTTCAGGGCTGTACAGTGGTGTTCGGGCAGTGTATAGTGTCTTGCTGGGGTGGTGTTTCAGGGTTAGGGCAGTGTAGTTTGTTCGGGCAGTGTAGGGGGTCATGCCGGGGGTGGTGTTTCAGGGTTTAGGGCAGTGCAGTGGTGTTCGGGCAGTGTATAGTGTCTTGCTGGTGTGGTGTTTCAGGGTTAGGGCAGTGTAGTTTGTTCGGGCAGTGTAGGGGGTCATGCCGGGGGTGGTGTTTCAGGGTTTAGGGCAGTGCAGTGGTGTTCAGGCAGTGTAGGGGGTCTTGCTGGGTGTGGTGTTTCAGGGTTTAGGGCAGTGCAGTGGTGTTCGGGCAATGTAGGGGGTCGTGCGGGGGTGGTGTTTCAGGGTTTAGGGCAGTGCAGTGGTATTCGGGCCGGGTAGGGGTCATGCGGGGTGGTGTTTCAGGGTTTAGGGCAATGGACTGGTGTTCGGGCGTTGTATGGGTTAGTGCGGATTGTGATGTTTCAGGGTTTAGGGCAGTGCAGTTTTGTTCAAGCAGTGTAGGGGGTCATGCTGGTTGTGGTGTTACAGGGTTTAGGGCAGAGCAGTGGTGTTCGGGCAGTGTAGGGGGTCGTGCTGGGGCTAGTGTTTCCGGGTTTAGGGCAGTGCAGTGGTGTTCGGGCTGTGTAGGGGGCCGTGTTGGGGATAGTGTTTCAGGGTTTAGGGCAGTGCAGTGGTATTCGGGCAGTGTAGGGGGACGTGCTGGGGTAGTGTTTCAGGGATTAGGACAGAGCAGTGGTGTTCGGGCAGTGTAGGGGGTCGTGTAGGGGGTGGTGTTTCAGGGATTAAGGCAGTGCAGAGGTGTTCGTGAAGTGAAGTGTGTTTTGCAGGGGGTGGTGTTTCAGGGTTTAAGGAAGTGCAGTGGTGTTCGGGCAGTGTAGGGTTTCGCTCAGGGGGGGTGGTGTTTTAGGATTTAGGGCAGTGCAGTGCTTTACTGGCAGTGTAGGTGGTCTTGGTGGGGCTGGCGTTTCAGGGTTTAGGGCAGAGCAGTGGTGTTCGGGTAGTGTAGACCGTCGTGCTGGGGCTGGTGTTTCAGGGTTTAGGGCAGTGCAGTGGTGCACAGGCAGTGTAGGAAGTCTTGCTAGGTGTGATGTTTCAGGGTTTAGGGCAGTGGTGTTCGGGCAGTTTAGGGGGTCTTGGTGTGGGTGTTGTTTCAGGACGGTACAGTGGTGTTCGGGCAGTGTATAGTGTCTTGCTGGGGTGGTGTTTCAGGGTTAGTGCAGTGTAGTTTGTTCGGGCAGTGTAGGGGGTCATGCTGGGGGTGGTGTTTCAGGGTTTAGGGCAGTGCAGTGGTGTTCAGGCAGTGTAGGGGGTCATGCTTGGGGTGGGGTTTTAGGGTTTAGGGCAGTGCAGTGGTGTTCTGGCAGTGTAGGGGGTCCTGCTGGTGGTGGTGTTTTAGGGTTTAGGGCAGAGCAGTGGTGTTTGGGAAGTGTAGGGTGTCATGCTGGGGGGGTGTTTTATGGTTTAGGGAAGTGCAGTTGTGTTTGGGCAGTGTAGGCGGTCGTGCTGGGTGTGGTGTTTCAGGGTTTAGGGCAGTGCAGTGGTGTTCGGAAAATGTAGGGGGTCATGCGGGGGTGGTGTTTCAGGGTTTAGGGCAGTGCAGTTGTGTTTGGGCAGTGTAGGCGGTCATGCAGGGGGTGGTGTTTCAGGGTTTACGGCAGTGGTTTTTGGGCAGTGTAGGGGGTCTTGCTGGGTGTTGTGTTTCAGGGTTTAGGGCAATGGACTGGTGTTCGGGCATTGTGTGGGTTCGTGCGGGTTGTGATGTTTCAGAGTTTAGGGCAGTGCAGTTTTGTTCAAGCAGTGTAGGGGGTCATGCTGGGGGTGGTGATTCAGGGTTTAGGGCAGTGCAGTGGTGTTCGGGCAGTGTAGGGGGTCATGCTGGGGGTGGTGTTTCTTGGTTTATGGCAGTGCTGTGGTGTTAGGGCAGTGTAGGGGGTCATGCTGGGGGTGGTGTTTCAGGGATTAGGGCAGTGCAGTGGTGTTCGGGAAGTGTAGGGGGTCATGTTGGGGCTAGTGTTTTAGGGTTTAGGGCAGTGCAGTGGTGTTTGGGCAGTGTAGGGGGACATGCTGGGGGTAGTGTTTCAGGGATTAGGGCAGTGCAGTGGTGTTCGGGCAGTGTAGGGGGTCATGTAGGTGGTGGTGTTTTAGGGATTAAGGCAGTGCAGAGGTGTTTGTGAAGTGTAGGGGGTGGTGTGTCAGGGTTTAGGGCAGTGGTGTTCGGGCAGTGTAGGGGGTCTTGCTGGGGGTGGTATGTCAGGGTTTCGGGCAGTGCTGTGGTGTTCGGGCAGTGTAGGAGTTGTGCAGGGGGGTGGTGTTATAGGGTTTAGGGCAGTGCTGTGGTGTTTGGGCAGTGTACGGAGTCGTGCTGGGGCTGGTGTTTCAGGATTTAGGGCAGTGCAGTGGTGTTCGGGAATTGTAGGGGGTCGTGCTGGGGCTAGAGTTTCAGGGTTTAGGGCAGTGCAGTGGTGTTCGGGCAGTGTAAGGGGTCTTGCTGAGGCTAGTGTTTCAGGGTTTAGGGCAGTGCAGTGGTGTTCGGGCAGTGTTGGGGGACGTGCTGGGGCTAGTGTTTCAGGGTTTAGGGCAGTGCAGTGGTGTTTGGGCAGTGTTGGGGGACGTGCTGGGGCTAGTGTTTCAGGGTTTAGGGCAGTGCAGTGGTGTTTGGGCAGTGTAGGGGGTCGTGCTGGGGCTAGTGTTTCAGGGTTTAGGGCAGTGCCGTAGTGTTCGGGCAGTATAGGGGGACATGCTGGGGGTAGTGTTTCAGGGATTAGGGCAGAGCATTGGTGTTCGGGCAGTGTAGGGGGTCGTGTAGGGGGTGGTGTTTCAGGGATTAAGGCAGTGCAGAGGTGTTCGTGAAGTGTAGGGTGTTTGGCGGGGGTGGTGTTTCAGGGTTTAGGGCAGTGGTGTTCGGGCAGTGTAGGGGGTCTTGGTGTGGGTGTTGTTTCAGGGCTGTACAGTGGTGTTCGGGCAGTGTATAGTGTCTTGCTGGGGTGGTGTTTCAGGGTTAGGGCAGTGTAGTTTGTTCGGGCAATGCAGGGGGTCATGCTGGGGGTGGTGTTTCAGGGTTTAGGTCAGTGAAGTGGTGTTCAGGCAGTGTAGGGAGTTGTGCTGGGGGTGGTGTTTCAGGGTTTAGGACAGTGTAGTGGTGTTAGGGAAGTGTAGGGGGTCGTGCTGGGGCTAGAGTTTCAGGCTTTAGGGCAGGGCAGTGGTGTTCGGGCAGTGTAGGGGGTCTTGCTGTGGCTAGTGTTTCAGGGTTTAGGGCAGTGCAGTGGTTTCGGGCAGTGTAGGGGGTTGTGCTGGGGCTAATTTTTCTGGGTTTAGGGCAGTGCAGTGGTATTCGGGCAGTGTAGGGGGACATGCTGGGGATAGTGTTTCAGGGATTTGGGTAGAGCAGTGGTGTTCGTGCAGTGTAGGGGGTCATGTAGGGGGTGGTGTTTCAGGGATTAAGGCAGTGCAGAGGTGTTTGTGAAGTATAGGGTGTTTTGTGGGGGTGGTGTGTCAGGGTTTACGGCTGTGGTGTTCGGGCAGTATAGGAGGTCTTGCTGGGGGTGGTATGTCAGGGTTTCGGGCAGTGCTGTGGTGTTCGGGCAGTGTAGGGTTTCGTGCAGGGGGTTGGTGTTTCAGGGTTTAGGGCAGTGCAGTGGTGTTTGGGCAGTGTAGGGGGTCGTGCTGGGGCTGGTGTTTCAGGGATTAGGGCAGTTCAGTGGTGTTCAGGCAGTTTAGGGGGTCGTGCTGGGGGTGGTGTTATAGGGTTTAGGGCAGTGCTGTTGTGTTTGGGCAGTGTAGGGAGTCACGCTGGGGCTGGTGTTTCAGGGTTTAGGGCAGTGCAGTGGTGTTTGGGAAGTGTAGGGGGTTCTGCTGGGGCTAGAGTTTCAGGGTTTAGGGCAGTGCAGTGGTGTTCGGGCAGTGTAAGCGGTCTTGCTGCAGCTAGTGTTTCGGGTTTAGGGCAGCGCAGTGGTGTTCGGGCAGTGTTGGGGGACGTGCTGGGGCTAGTGTTTCAGGGATTATGGCAGTGCAGTGGTGTTCGGGCAGTGTAGGGGGTCGTGGTGGGGCTAGTGTTTCAGGGTTTAGGGCAGTGCAGTAGTGTTCGGGCAGTGTAGGGGGTCATGCTGGGGCTAGTTTTTCAGGGTTTAGGGCAGTGCAGTAGTGTTCGGGCAGTGTAGGGGGTCGTGCTGGGGCTAGAGTTTCAGGCTTTAGGGCAGGGCAGTGGTGTTCGGGCAGTGTAGGGGGTCTTGCTGTGGCTAGGGTTTCAGGGTTTAGGGTAGTGCAGTGGTTTCGGGCAGTGTAGGGGGTCGTGCTGGGGCTAGTGTTTCAGGGTTTAGGGCAGTGCAGTGGTATTCGGGCTGTGTAGGGGGACATGCTGGGGGTAGTGTTTCAGGGATTTGGGAAGAGCAGTGGTGTTCGTGCAGTGTAGGGGGTCATGTAGGGGTGGTGTTTCAGGGATTAAGGCAGTGCAGAGGTGTTTGTGAAGTATAGGGTGTTTTGCGGGGGTGGTGTGTCAGGGTTTACGGCAGTGGAGTTCGGGCAGAATAGGGGGTCTTGCTGGGGGTGGTATGTCAGGGTTTCGGGCAGTGCTGTGGTGTTCGGGCAGTGTAGGGGTTCGTGCAGGGGGGTGGTTTTTCAGGGATTAGGGCAGTGCAGTGGTGTTTGGGCAGTGTAGGGGGTCGTGCTGGGGCTGGTGTTTCAGGGATTAGAGCAGTTCAGTGGTGTTCGGGCAGTTTAGGGGTCGTGCTGGGGGTGGTGTTATAGGGTTTAGGGCAGTGCTGTGGTGTTTGGGCAGTGTAGGGAGTCACGATGGGGCTGGTGTTTCAGGGTTTAGGGGAGTGCAGTGGTGTTTGGGAAGTGTAGGGGGTCGTGCTGGGGCTAGTGTTTCAGGGTTTATTGCAGTGCAGTGGTGTTCGGGCAGTGTAGGGGGTCGTGCTGGGGCTAGTGTTTCAGGGTTTAGGGCAGTGCAGTGCAGTAGTGTTCGGGCAGTGTAGGGGAACATGCTGGGGGTAGTGTTTCAGGGATTAGGGCAGAGCAGTGGTGTTCGGGCAGTGTAGGGGGTCATGCTTGGGGTGGGGTTTTAGGGTTTAGGGCAGTGCAGTGGTGTTTCGGCAGTGTAGGGTGTTGTACTGGTGGTGGTGTTTTAAGGTTTAGGGCAGTGCAGTGGTGTTCTGGCAGTATATGGTGTTGTGCTGGGGGTGGTGTTTTAGGATTTAGGGCAGTGCAGTGGTGTTCGGGCAGTGTAGGGGGTCTTGCTGTGGCTAGTGTTTCAGGGTTAGGGCAGTGTAGTTTGTTCGGGCAATGCAGGGGGTCATGCTGGGGGTGGTGTTTCAGGGTTTAGGTCAGTGAAGTGGTGTTCAGGCAGTGTAGGGAGTTGTGCTGGGGGTGGTGTTTCAGGGTTTAGGACAGTGTAGTGGTGTTAGGGAAGTGTAGGGGGTCGTGCTGGGGCTAGAGTTTCAGGCTTTAGGGCAGGGCAGTGGTGTTCGGGCAGTGTAGGGGGTCTTGCTGTGGCTAGTGTTTCAGGGTTTAGGGCAGTGCAGTGGTTTCGGGCAGTGTAGGGGGTTGTGCTGGGGCTAATTTTTCTGGGTTTAGGGCAGTGCAGTGGTATTCGGGCAGTGTAGGGGGACATGCTGGGGATAGTGTTTCAGGGATTTGGGCAGAGCAGTGGTGTTCGTGCAGTGTAGGGGGTCATGTAGGGGGTGGTGTTTCAGGGATTAAGGCAGTGCAGAGGTGTTTGTGAAGTATAGGGTGTTTTGCGGGGGTGGTGTGTCAGGGTTTACGGCTGTGGTGTTCGGGCAGTATAGGAGGTCTTGCTGGGGGTGGTATGTCAGGGTTTCGGGCAGTGCTGTGGTGTTCGGGCAGTGTAGGGTTTCGTGCAGGGGGTTGGTGTTTCAGGGTTTAGGGCAGTGCAGTGGTGTTTGGGCAGTGTAGGGGGTCGTGCTGGGGCTGGTGTTTCAGGGATTAGGGCAGTTCAGTGGTGTTCAGGCAGTTTAGGGGGTCGTGCTGGGGGTGGTGTTATAGGGTTTAGGTCAGTGGTGTTGTGTTTGGGCAGTGTAGGGAGTCACGCTGGGGCTGGTGTTTCAGGGTTTAGGGCAGTGCAGTGGTGTTTGGGAAGTGTAGGGGGTTCTGCTGGGGCTAGAGTTTCAGGGTTTAGGGCAGTGCAGTGGTGTTCGGGCAGTGTAAGCGGTCTTGCTGCAGCTAGTGTTTCGGGTTTAGGGCAGCGCAGTGGTGTTCGGGCAGTGTTGGGGGACGTGCTGGGGCTAGTGTTTCAGGGTTTATGGCAGTGCAGTGGTGTTCGGGCAGTGTAGGGGGTCGTGGTGGGGCTAGTGTTTCAGGGTTTAGGGCAGTGCAGTAGTGTTCGGGCAGTGTAGGGGGTCATGCTGGGGCTAGTTTTTCAGGGTTTAGGGCAGTGCAGTAGTGTTTGGGCAGTGTAGGGGGTCGTGCTGGGGCTAGAGTTTCAGGCTTTAGGGCAGGGCAGTGGTGTTCGGGCAGTGTAGGGGGTCTTGCTGTGGCTAGGGTTTCAGGGTTTAGGGTAGTGCAGTGGTTTCGGGCAGTGTAGGGGGTCGTGCTGGGGCTAGTGTTTCAGGGTTTAGGGCAGTGCAGTGGTATTCGGGCTGTGTAGGGGGACATGCTGGGGGTAGTGTTTCAGGGATTTGGGAAGAGCAGTGGTGTTCGTGCAGTGTAGGGGGTCATGTAGGGGTGGTGTTTCAGGGATTAAGGCAGTGCAGAGGTGTTTGTGAAGTATAGGGTGTTTTGCGGGGGTGGTGTGTCAGGGTTTACGGCAGTGGAGTTCGGGCAGAATAGGGGGTCTTGCTGGGGGTGGTATGTCAGGGTTTCGGGCAGTGCTGTGGTGTTCGGGCAGTGTAGGGGTTCGTGCAGGGGGGTGGTTTTTCAGGGATTAGGGCAGTGCAGTGGTGTTTGGGCAGTGTAGGGGGTCGTGCTGGGGCTGGTGTTTCAGGGATTAGAGCAGTTCAGTGGTGTTCGGGCAGTTTAGGGGGTCGTGCTGGGGGTGGTGTTATAGGGTTTAGGGCAGTGCTGTGGTGTTTGGGCAGTGTAGGGAGTCACGATGGGGCTGGTGTTTCAGGGTTTAGGGGAGTGCAGTGGTGTTTGGGAAGTGTAGGGGGTCGTGCTGGGGCTAGTGTTTCAGGGTTTATTGCAGTGCAGTGGTGTTCGGGCAGTGTAGGGGGTCGTGCTGGGGCTAGTGTTTCAGGGTTTAGGGCAGTGCAGTGCAGTAGTGTTCGGGCAGTGTAGGGGAACATGCTGGGGGTAGTGTTTCAGGGATTAGGGCAGAGCAGTGGTGTTCGGGCAGTGTAGGGGGTCATGCTTGGGGTGGGGTTTTAGGGTTTAGGGCAGTGCAGTGGTGTTTCGGCAGTGTAGGGTGTTGTGCTGGTGGTGGTGTTTTAAGGTTTAGGGCAGTGCAGTGGTGTTCTGGCAGTATATGGTGTTGTGCTGGGGGTGGTGTTTTAGGATTTAGGGCAGTGCAGTGGTGTTCGGGCAGTGTAGGGGGTCTTGCTGTGGCTAGTGTTTCAGGGTTTAGAGCAGTGCAGTGGTTTCGGGCAGTGTAGGGGGTCGTGCTGGGGCTAGTGTTTCAGGGTTTAGGGCAGTGCAGTGGTATTAGGGCAGTGTAGGGGGTCATGTTGGGGCTAGTGTTTTAGGGTTTAGGGTAGTGCAGTGGTGTTCGGGCAGTGTAGGGGGACATGCTGGGGGTAGTGTTTCAGGGATTAGGGCAGTGCAGTGGTGTTCGGGCAGTGTAGGGGTCATGTAGGGGGTGGTGTTTTAGGGATTAAGGCAGTGCAGAGGTGTTTGTGAAGTGTAGGGTGTTTTGCGGGGGTGGTGTTTCAGGGTTTAGGGCAGTGGTGTTCGGGCAGTGTAGGGGGTCTTGCTGGGGGTGGTATGTCAGGGTTTCAGGCAGTGCTGTGGTGTTCGGGCAGTGTAGGGAGTCGTGCTGGGGCTGATTTTTCAGGGTTTAGGGCATGCTGTGGTGTTTGGGCAGTTTATGGGGTCGTGCTGGGGGTGGTGTTATAGGTTTTAGGGCAGTGCTGTGGTGTTCGGGCAGTGTAGGGGGTCGTGCTGGGGCTAGTGTTTCAGGGTTTAGGGCAGTGCAGTAGTGTTCGGGCAGTGTAGGGGGTCGTGCTGGGGCTAGAGTTTCAGGCTTTAGGGCAGGGCAGTGGTGTTCGGGCAGTGTAGGGGGTCTTGCTGTGGCTAGGGTTTCAGGGTTTAGGGTAGTGCAGTGGTTTCGGGCAGTGTAGGGGGTCGTGCTTGGGCTAGTGTTTCAGGGTTTAGGGCAGTGCAGTGGTATTCGGGCTGTGTAGGGGGACATGCTGGGGGTAGTGTTTCAGGGATTTGGGAGGAGCAGTGGTGTTCGTGCAGTGTAGGGGGTCATGTAGGGGTGGTGTTTCAGGGATTAAGGCAGTGCAGAGGTGTTTGTGAAGTATAGGGTGTTTTGCGGGGATGGTGTGTCAGGGTTTACGGCAGTGGAGTTCGGGCAGAATAGGGGGTCTTGCTGGGGGTGGTATGTCAGGGTTTCGGGCAGTGCACTGGTGTTCGGGAAGTGTAGGGGGTCATGCTGGGGCTAGAGTTTCAGGGTTTAGGGCAGTGCAGTGGTGTTCGGGCAGTGTAAGGTGTCTTGCTGCGGCTAGTGTTTCAGGGTTGAGGGCAGTGCAGTGGTGTTCTGGCAGTGTAGGGGGTCATGCTGGGGGTGATGTTTTAGGACTTAGGGCAGTGCAGTGGTGTTAGGGAAGTGTAGGGGGTCATTCTGGGGGTGGTGTTACAGGTTTTAAGGCAGTGCAGTGGTGTACGGGCAGTGTAGGGGTCGTACTGGGGGTGGTGTTTTAGGGTTTTGGGCAGTGCAATGGTGTTCGGGCAGTGTAGGCGGTCATGCTGGGGGTGGTGTTTCGGGGTTTAGGGCAGTGGTTTTCGGGCAGTGTAGGGGGTCTTCTGGGGGTGGTGTTTCAGGGTTTAGGGCAGTGCAGTGGTGTTTGGGCAGTGTAAGGGGTCGTGCGGGGTGGTGTTTCAGGGTTTAGGGCAGTGCAGTTTTGTTCGGGCAGTATAGGGGGTCGTGCCGGGGGTGGTGTTACAGGGTTTAGGGCAGTGCAAGGGTGTTCGGGCAGTGTAGGGGGTAGTGCTGGGGGTGGTGTTTCAGGATTTAGGGCAGTGCAGTGGTGTTCGGGCAGTGTAGGGGGTCTTGCTGCAGTTAGTGTTTCAGGGTTTAGGGCAGTGCAGTGGTGTTCGGGCAGTGTAGGGGGTCGTGCTGGGGCTAGTGTTTCAGGGTTTAGGGCAGTGCAGTGGTGTTCGGGCTGTGTAGGGGGCCGTGTTGGGGATAGTGTTTCAGGGTTTAGGGCAGTGCAGTGGTATTCGGGCAGTGTAGGGGACGTGCTGGGGTAGTGTTTCAGGGATTAGGGCAGAGCAGTGGTGTTCGGGCAGTGTAGGGGGTCGTGTAGGGTGTGGTGTTTCAGGGATTAAGGCAGTGCAGAGGTGTTCGTGAAGTGAAGTGTGTTTTGCAGGGGGTGGTGTTTCAGGGTTTAGGGCAGTGCAGTGCTGTTCAGGCAGTGTAGGTGGTCTTGGTGGGGCAGGCGTTTCAGGGTTTAGGGCAGAGCAGTGGTGTTCGGGTAGTGTAGACCGTCGTGCTGGGGCTGGTGTTTCAGGGTTTAGGGCAGTGCAGTGGAGCACAGGCAGTGTAGGAAGTCTTGCTAGGTGTGATGTTTCAGGGTTTAGGGCAGTGGTGTTCGGGCAGTTTAGGGGGTCTTGGTGTGGGTGTTGTTTCAGGGCTGTACAGTGGTGTTCGGGCAGTGTATAGTGTCTTGCTGGGGTGGTGTTTCAGGGTTAGGGCAGTGTAGTTTGTTCGGGCAGTGTAGGGGGTCATGCCGGGGGTGGTGTTTCAGGGTTTAGGGCAGTGCAGTGGTGTTCGGGCAGTGTATAGTGTCTTGCTGGTGTGGTGTTTCAGGGTTAGGGCAGTGTAGTTTGTTCGGGCAGTGTAGGGGGTCATGCCGGGGGTGGTGTTTCAGGGTTTAGGGCAGTGCAGTGGTGTTCAGGCAGTGTAGGGGGTCTTGCTGGGTGTGGTGTTTCAGGGTTTAGGGCAGTGCAGTGGTGTTCGGGCAATGTAGGGGGTCGTGCGGGGGTGGTGTTTCAGGGTTTAGGGCAGTGCAGTGGTATTCGGGCCGGGTAGGGGTCATGCGGGGTGGTGTTTCAGGGTTTAGGGCAATGGACTGGTGTTCGGGCGTTGTATGGGTTAGTGCGGATTGTGATGTTTCAGGGTTTAGGGCAGTGCAGTTTTGTTCAAGCAGTGTAGGGGGTCATGCTGGTTGTGGTGTTACAGGGTTTAGGGCAGAGCAGTGGTGTTCGGGCAGTGTAGGGGGTCGTGCTGGGGCTAGTGTTTCCGGGTTTAGGGCAGTGCAGTGGTGTTCGGGCTGTGTAGGGGGCCGTGTTGGGGATAGTGTTTCAGGGTTTAGGGCAGTGCAGTGGTATTCGGGCAGTGTAGGGGGACGTGCTGGGGTAGTGTTTCAGGGATTAGGACAGAGCAGTGGTGTTCGGGCAGTGTAGGGGGTCGTGTAGGGGGTGGTGTTTCAGGGATTAAGGCAGTGCAGAGGTGTTCGTGAAGTGAAGTGTGTTTTGCAGGGGGTGGTGTTTTAGGGTTTAAGGAAGTGCAGTGGTGTTCGGGCAGTGTAGGGTTTCGCTCAGGGGGGGGTGGTGTTTTAGGATTTAGGGCAGTGCAGTGCTTTACAGGCAGTGTAGGTGGTCTTGGTGGGGCTGGCGTTTCAGGGTTTAGGGCAGAGCAGTGGTGTTCGGGTAGTGTAGACCGTCGTGCTGGGGCTGGTGTTTCAGGGTTTAGGGCAGTGCAGTGGTGCACAGGCAGTGTAGGAAGTCTTGCTAGGTGTGATGTTTCAGGGTTTAGGGCAGTGGTGTTCGGGCAGTTTAGGGGGTCTTGGTGTGGGTGTTGTTTCAGGGCGGTACAGTGGTGTTCGGGCAGTGTATAGTGTCTTGCTGGGGTGGTGTTTCAGGGTTAGTGCAGTGTAGTTTGTTCGGGCAGTGTAGGGGGTCATGCTGGGGGTGGTGTTTCAGGGTTTAGGGCAGTGCAGTGGTGTTCAGGCAGTGTAGGGGGTCATGCTTGGGGTGGGGTTTTAGGGTTTAGGGCAGTGCAGTGGTGTTCTGGCAGTGTAGGGGGTCCTGCTGGTGGTGGTGTTTTAGGGTTTAGGGCAGAGCAGTGGTGTTTGGGAAGTGTAGGGTGTCATGCTGGGGGGGTGTTTTATGGTTTAGGGAAGTGCAGTTGTGTTTGGGCAGTGTAGGCGGTCGTGCTGGGTGTGGTGTTTCAGGGTTTAGGGCAGTGCAGTGGTGTTCGGAAAATGTAGGGGGTCATGCGGGGGTGGTGTTTCAGGGTTTAGGGCAGTGCAGTTGTGTTTGGGCAGTGTAGGCGGTCATGCAGGGGGTGGTGTTTCAGGGTTTACGGCAGTGGTTTTTGGGCAGTGTAGGGGGTCTTGCTGGGTGTTGTGTTTCAGGGTTTAGGGCAATGGACTGGTGTTCGGGCATTGTGTGGGTTCGTGCGGGTTGTGATGTTTCAGAGTTTAGGGCAGTGCAGTTTTGTTCAAGCAGTGTAGGGGGTCATGCTGGGGGTGGTGATTCAGGGTTTAGGGCAGTGCAGTGGTGTTCGGGCAGTGTAGGGGGTCATGCTGGGGGTGGTGTTTCTTGGTTTATGGCAGTGCTGTGGTGTTAGGGCAGTGTAGGGGGTCATGCTGGGGGTGGTGTTTCAGGGATTAGGGCAGTGCAGTGGTGTTCGGGAAGTGTAGGGGGTCATGTTGGGGCTAGTGTTTTAGGGTTTAGGGCAGTGCAGTGGTGTTTGGGCAGTGTAGGGGGACATGCTGGGGGTAGTGTTTCAGGGATTAGGGCAGTGCAGTGGTGTTCGGGCAGTGTAGGGGGTCATGTAGGTGGTGGTGTTTTAGGGATTAAGGCAGTGCAGAGGTGTTTGTGAAGTGTAGGGGGTGGTGTGTCAGAGTTTAGGGCAGTGCAGTGGTGTGCGGGCAGTGCAGGGGGTTGTGCTGGGGGTGGTATGTCAGGGTTTCGGGCAGTGCACTGGTGTGCGGGCAGTGTAGGGGGTCGTGCTGGGGCTGGTGTTTCAGGGTTTAGGGCAGTGCAGTGATGTACGGGCAGTATAGGGGGTCATGCTGGGGCTGGTGTTTCAGGGTTTAGGGCAGTGCAGTGGTGTGTGGGCAGTGTAGGGGTCGTGCTGGTGCTGGTGTTTCAGGGTTTAGGGCAGTGCAGTGGTGTGCGGGCAGTGTAGGGGTCGTGCTGGGGCTTGTGTTTCAGAGTTTAGGGCAGTGCAGTGGTTTTCAGGCAGTGTAGGGGGTCGTGGTGGGGCTGGTGTTTCAGGGTTTCGGGCAGTGCAGTGGTGTTCAGGAAGTGTAAGGAGTCGTGGTGGGGCTGGTATTTCAGGGTTTAGGGCAGAGCAGTGGTGTTCGGATAGTGTAGCCAGTCATGCTGTGGCTGGTGTTTTAGGGTTTAGGGCAGGGCAGTGGTGTTCGGGCAAAGTAGGAGGTCTTTCTGGGGGTGATGTTTCAGGATTTAGGGCAGTGGTGTTCGGGCAGTGTAGGGGTCTTGCTGGGGGTGGTGTTTCAGGGTTTAAGGCAGTGCAGTGGTGTTCGGGCTGTGTAGGATGTCTTGCTAGGGTGGTGTTTCAGGGTTAAGGGCAGTTTAGTGGTGTTCGGGCAGTGTAGGGTGTCGTGCTGGGGTTGGTGTTTCAGGGTTTAGGGCAGTGCAGTGGTGATCGGGCAGTGTAGGGGTTCGTGCTGGGGGTGGTGTTTCAGGGTTTAGAGAAGTGCAGTGGTGTTCGGGCAGTATAGGGGTCAAGCTGGGGTTGGTGTTATAGGGTTTAGGGCAGTGGTGTTTGGGCAGTGTAGGGGGTCGTGCTGGTGGTGGTGTTTCAGGGTTTAGGGTAGAGCAGTGGTATTCGGATAGTGTTGCCAGTCGTGCTGGGGCTGGTGTTTCAGGGTTTAGGGCAGTGCAGTGGTGTTCGGGCAGTGTAGGAGGTCTTACTGGGGGTGATGTTTCAGGGTTTAGGGTAGGGGTGTTTGGGCAGTGTAGGGGGTCTTGCTGGGGGTGGTGTTTCAGGGTTTAGGGCAGCGCATTGGTGTTCGGGCATCGTAGGGTGTCTTGCTGGGGTGGTGTTTCAGGGTTTGGGGCAGTGTAGTGGTGTTCGGGCAGCCTAGGGGGTCCTGCTGGGGGTGGTGTTTCAGGGTTTAGCTAAGTGCAGTGGTGTTCCGGCAGTGTAGGGGGACATGCTGGGGGTAGTGTTTCAGGGATTAGGGCAGTGCAGTGGTGTTCAGGCAGTGTAGGGGGTCATGTAGGTGGTGGTGTTTTAGGGATTAAGGCAGTGCAGAGGTGTTTGTGAAGTGTAGGGGGTGGTGTGTCAGGGTTTAGGGCAGTGGTGTTCGGGCAGTGTAGGGGGTCTTGCTGGGGGTGGTATGTCAGGGTTTCGGGCAGTGCTGTGGTGTTCGGGCAGTGTAGGAGTTGTGCAGGGGGGTGGTGTTATAGGGTTTAGGGCAGTGCTGTGGTGTTTGGGCAGTGTACGGAGTCGTGCTGGGGCTGGTGTTTCAGGATTTAGGGCAGTGCAGTGGTGTTCGGGAATTGTAGGGGGTCGTGCTGGGGCTAGAGTTTCGGGGTTTAGGGCAGTGCAGTGGTGTTCGGGCAGTGTAAGGGGTCTTGCTGAGGCTAGTGTTTCAGGGTTTAGGGCAGTGCAATGGTGTTCGGGCAGTGTTGGGGGACGTGCTGGGGCTAGTGTTTCAGGGTTTAGGGCAGTGCAGTGGTGTTTGGGCAGTGTAGGGGGTCGTGCTGGGGCTAGTGTTTCAGGGTTTAGGGCAGTGCCGTAGTGTTCGGGCAGTATAGGGGGACATGCTGGGGGTAGTGTTTCAGGGATTAGGGCAGAGCATTGGTGTTCGGGCAGTGTAGGGGGTCGTGTAGGGGGTGGTGTTTCAGGGATTAAGGCAGTGCAGAGGTGTTTGTGAAGTGTAGGGTGTTTGGCGGGGGTGGTGTTTCAGGGTTTAGGGCAGTGGTGTTCGGGCAGTGTAGGGGGTCTTGCTGGGGGTGGTGTTTCAGCTTTTAGGGCAGTGCAGTGGTGATGGGCAGAATAGGGGGGTCTTGCTGAGGCTGGTGTTTCAGGGTTTAGGGCAGTGTAGTGGTGTTCGGGCAGTGTAGGGAATCGTACTGGGGCTGGTGTTTCAGGGTTTAGGGCAGTGCAGTGCTGTTCGGACAGTGTAGTGGGTCGTACTGGGTCTGGTGTTTCAGGGTTTAGGGCAGTGCAGTGGTGTGCTAGCAGTGTAGGGGTTGTGCTGGGGCTGGTGTTTCAGGGTTTAGAACAGTGCTGTGCGGGCAGTGTAGGGGGTTGTGCTGGAGGTGGTTTTTAGGGTTTAGGGCAGTGCAGTTGTGTTTGGGAAGTGTAGGGGTCGTGCTGGGGTTGGTGTTTCAGGGCTTAGGGCAGTGCAGTGGTGTTCGGAAATTGTAGGGGGTCGTGCTGGCGGGTGTTTTAGGGTTTAGGGCAGTGCAGTTGTGTTTGGGCAGTGCAGGTGGTCATGCAGGGGGTTGTGTTTCGTGGTTTAGGGCAGTGGTTTTCGGGCAGTGTAGCAGGTCTTGCTGGGGGTGGTGTTTCAGGGTATAGGAAAGTGCAGTGGTGTTCGGGCAGTGTAGGGGGTCGTACTGGGGCTGGTGTTTCAGAGTTTAGGGCAGTGCAGTGGTGTGCGGGCAGTGCAGGGGGTTGTGCTGGGGCTGGTGTTTCAGGGTTTAGGACAATGCACTGGTGTGCGGGCAGTGTAGGGGGTCGTGCTGGGGGTGGTGTTTTAGGGTTTAGGGCAGTGCAGTGGTGTTTGGGAAGTGTAGGGCGTCGTGCTGGGGTTGGTGTTTCAGGGTTTAGGGCAGTGCAGTGGTGTTCAGGCAGTTTAGGGGGTCGTGCTGGGGGGTGTTTTTTAGGGTTTAGGGCAGTGCAGTTGTGTTTGGGCAGTGCAGGTGGTCGTGCTGGGGGTTGTGTTTTGTGGTTTAGGGCAGTGGTTTTCGGGCAGGGTAGCGGGTCTTGCTGGGGGTGGTGTTTCAGGGTTTTGGGCAGTGCAGTTGTGTTCAGGCAGTGTAGGGGGTCGTGCTGGGGCTGGTGTTTCAGGGTTTAGGGCAGTGCAGTGATGTACGGGCAGTATAGGGGGTCATGCTGGGGCTGGTGTTTCAGGGTTTAGGGCAGTGCAGTGGTGTGTGGGCAGTGTAGGGGTCGTGCTGGTGCTGGTGTTTCAGGGTTTAGGGCAGTGCAGTGGTGTGCGGGCAGTGTAGGGGTCGTGCTGGGGCTTGTGTTTCAGAGTTTAGGGCAGTGCAGTGGTTTTCAGGCAGTGTAGGGGGTCGTGGTGGGGCTGGTGTTTCAGGGTTTCGGGCAGTGCAGTGGTGTTCAGGAAGTGTAAGGGGTCGTGGTGGGGCTGGTATTTCAGGGTTTAGGGCAGAGCAGTGGTGTTCGGATAGTGTAGCCAGTCATGCTGTGGCTGGTGTTTTAGGGTTTAGGGCAGGGCAGTGGTGTTCGGGCAAAGTAGGAGGTCTTTCTGGGGGTGATGTTTCAGGATTTAGGGCAGTGGTGTTCGGGCAGTGTAGGGGTCTTGCTGGGGGTGGTGTTTCAGGGTTTAAGGCAGTGCAGTGGTGTTCGGGCTGTGTAGGATGTCTTGCTAGGGTGGGGTTTCAGGGTTTAGGGCAGTTTAGTGGTGTTTGGGCAGTGTAGGGTGTCGTGCTGGGGTTGGTGTTTCAGGGTTTAGGGCAGTGCAGTGGTGATCAGGCAGTGTAGGGGTTCGTGCTGGGGGTGGTGTTTCAGGGTTTAGAGAAGTGCAGTGGTGTTCGGGCAGTATAGGGGTCAAGCTGGGGTTGGTGTTATAGGGTTTAGGGCAGTGGTGTTTGGGCAGTGTAGGGGGTCGTGCTGGTGGTGGTGTTTCAGGGTTTAGGGTAGAGCAGTGGTATTCGGATAGTGTTGCCAGTCGTGCTGGGGCTGGTGTTTCAGGGTTTAGGGCAGTGCAGTGGTGTTCGGGCAGTGTAGGTCTTACTGGGGGTGATGTTTCAGGGTTTAGGGTAGGGGTGTTTGGGCAGTGTAGGGGGTCTTGCTGGGGGTGGTGTTTCAGGGTTTAGGGCAGCGCATTGGTGTTCGGGCATTGTAGGGTGTCTTGCTGGGGTGGTGTTTCAGGGTTTGGGGCAGTGTAGTGGTGTTCGGGCAGCCTAGGGGGTCCTGCTGGGGGTGGTGTTTCAGGGTTTAGCTAAGTGCAGTGGTGTTCCGGCAGTGTAGGGGGTCTTGCTGGGGGTGGTGTTTCAGGGTTTAGGGCAGTGCAGTGGTGTTTGGGAAGTGTAGGGGATCTTGCGGGTGTGATGTTTCAGGGTTTAGGGCAGTGCAGTTGTGTTCGGGTAGTTTAGGGGTCGTGCTGGGGTGGTGTTTCAGGGTTTAGGGCAGTGCAGTGGTGTTCGGGCAGTGTAGGGGATCGTGTGGGATGTTTTTTTCAGGGTTTAGGGCAGTGCAGTGGTGTTCGAGCAGTGTGTGGGGTCATGCAGGGGGTGGTGTTTCAGGGTTTAGGGCAGTGCAGTCGTGACCGGGCAGTGTAGTGGGTCTTGCTGGGGGTGGTGTTTCAGGGTTTAGGGCAGTGGTGTTCTGACTGTTTAGGGGGTCTTGCTGGGGGTGGGTTTTCAGGGTTTAGGGCAGAGCAGTGGTGTTCGGATAGTGTAGCCAGTCATACTGTGGCTGGTGTTTTAGGGTTTAGGGCAGGGCAGTGGTGTTCGGGCAGTGTAGGAGGTCTTTCTGGGGGTGATGTTTCAGGATTTAGGGCAGTGGTGTTCGGGCAGTGTAGGGGTCTTGCTGGGGGTGGTGTTTCAGGGTTGAAGGCAGTGCAGTGGTGTTCGGGCTGTGTAGGATGTCTTGCTAGGGTGGTGTTTCAGGGTTTAGGGCAGTTTAGTGGTGTTCGGGCAGTGTAGGGTGTCGTGCTGGGGTTGGTGTTTCAGGGTTTAGGGCAGTGCAGTGGTGATCGGGCAGTGTAGGGGTTCGTGCTGGGGGTGGTGTTTCAGGGATTAGAGAAGTGCAGTGGTGTTCGGGCAGTATAGGGGTCAAGCTGGGGTTGGTGTTATAGGGTTTAGGGCAGTGGTGTTTGGGCAGTGTAGGGGGTCGTGCTGGTGGTGGTGTTTCAGGGTTTAGGGTAGAGCAGTGGTATTCGGATAGTGTTGCCAGTCGTGCTGGGGCTGGTGTTTCAGGGTTTAGGGCAGTGCAGTGGTGTTCGGGCAGTGTAGGGGGTCTTGCTGGGGGTGGTGTTTCAGGGTTTAGGGCAGCCCATTGGTGTTCGGGCATTGTAGGGTGTCTTGCTGGGGTGGTGTTTCAGGGTTTAGGGCAGTGTAGTTGTGTTCAGGCAGCCTAGGGGGTCCTGCTGGGGGTGGTGTTTCAGGGTTTAGCTAAGTGCAGTGGTGTTCCGGCAGTGTAGGGGGTCTTGCTGGGGGTGGTGTTTCAGGGTTTAGGGCAGTGCAGTGGTGTTTGGGAAGTGTAGGGGATCTTGCGGGGGTGATGTTTCAGGGTTTAGGGCAGTGCAGTTGTGTTCGGGTAGTTTAGGGGTCGTGCTGGGGTGGTGTTTCAGGGTTTAGGGTAGTGCAGTGGTGTTCGGGCAGTGTAGGGGATTGTGTGGGGTGTTTTTTTCAGGGTTTAGGGCAGTGCAGTGGTGTTCGAGCAGTGTGTGGGGTCATGCAGGGGGTGGTGTTTCAGGGTTTAGGGCAGTGCAGTCGTGACCGGGCAGTGTAGTGGGTCTTGCTGGGGGTGGTGTTTCAGGGTTTAGGGCAGTGGTGTTCTGACTGTTTAGGGGGTCTTGCTGGGGGTGGGTTTTCAGGGTTTAGGGCAGTGCAGTGGTATTCGGGCAGTGTAGGGGGTCATGCTGGGGCTGGTGTTTCAGGGTTTAGGCCAGTGCAGTGGTGTTAGGGCAGTGTAGGGGGTCGTGCATGGGCTGGTGTTTCAGGGTTTAGGGCAGTGCAGGGGTGTGTGGGCAGTGTAGGGGGTCGCGCTGGGGCTGGTGTTTCAGGGTATAGGGCAGTGCAGTGGTGTGCGGACAGTGTAGGTGGTCATGCTGGGGCTGGTGTTTCAGGGTTTAGGGCAGTGCAGTGGTGTTCGGCAAGTGCAGGGGGTCTTGCTGGGGCTGGTGTTTCAGGGTTTAGGGCAGTGCAGTGGTGTTCAGGCAGTGTAGGGGGTAATGCTGGTTGTAGTGTTTCAAGGTTTAGTGCAGTGCAGTGGTGTTTGTGTAGGGCGCAACACATGTGCTGCGTCGCTAGGCGAGACCTCAAAAGCATTGCACCAAGATGGCTGCCAACACTTCCTGGAGTGAAGTGTTGGCAGCCAATAGTGTCCAAAGTTTCCTATGGGAAATTGATTTTTTGACATCTATTTTTTGATTTTCTCAGGAACTACTTAACGGATTCACACCATTTAAAAAAAGTCTCTTTCTGAACTAAGGGCTACCTTTTTGCCAAGTTTGGTGTAATTCCGTTGGGGCTGTTCGGGCTGTAGTTGTGTCTAAAGTTTCCTATGGGAAATAACATGGAGAAAACACGTTTTGGTACCCCCCTTTTTTCTCGGCCCCCGATGGCGAATCACCCCGAAACGTTCAGGATAGGAGCTGACCTGGGTGGAACCAACGTTTTGAAAATTTCTAGATGATTCGTCAACCGGCGCCAAAGTTATTGGGAAAACAAAAAATGCTTTTTGAATAGAAACTGACCATGTCATGAATGATGTAATATGTGATGTCAGCAGCAGTGCATCGCGGGGGCGCAAGTTATAGTTAGCTGTATTAACTATAACGGTCTAATTCCTCAGGTTTTGTACTAGTGAATAGTCCAACTAACTATAACGTCCCTGAAACCTCTGGTTCTTTCAGTGAATTTCTAAGGTTTTTTAAATGCTCATTGCTAACCATAACATGCCTGAAACCTATGTTTTTTTCAGTGATTTTCAAGGGTTTTTTAAATGCTAATTTCTAACTATAACATCCCTGAAACCTATGTTTTTTTTCAGTGAATTACAAAGGTTTTTTTAAATGCTAATTTCTAACTATAACAACCCTGAAACCTATGTTTTTTTTCAGTGAATTACAAAGGTTTTTTAAATGCTAATTTCTAACTGTGCCTACAGAGGTAGGACATCTGAAGAAAGAGGAACAGAGGCACAGAAAGAAGCAAGACAAATCCAGAAAGACGAAGAAAAGTGTAGGAAGAAGCAAAAGATGTGCAGAAAGAACCAACAGAGGAACAGAACGTCCTCCTGTCCACCCAACGTTTTGCTGATGGGTACTGGTGGTAACTGACTCTGACTAACCAGGACTAGAGCCAGTGCTATGCTAAAAGACACTTAGAATACAATGAAAACACCTACATACACTAGGAACACTATGCGTTGGGGTACCCCTGTGATTAGCAGGACCTCCTCTGTAATAGGGCAGGGGGATTAAAACTACCTCTAAGTCAGAGGTGTAGAAAGATGCTTCTTTAAGTAGTAGTCACATTTGAAAAGTGGTGGAGAAAGGGTTCTGGTCCTCCGACCAGTGGTCAGGAATTCTGCTGCGTAGGACTTCCAGGAGGGCTTCTTGGCCCCCAAACTCCCACAGGTCTAAATTGGACTTCATCCCCCATCCTGTAGTCTGCCAGGAGGCGTGTTTGCAGAGTGCTGGATAAAGGGGGGCATGGCCTCCGAAGACTTCTTAGCAATCCCACTGTGTGGGACTTACTGGAGGTAACAAGAGGGGTAGTTGGCCGCCAAGGACATCCATGGGGGCCAACTTCCCCTCCTATTAGGTCCAGTAAGTCCAACACAGCAGCATTGTTAAGTACTCGTACCAGGCCAGCCCCCTTTGCCCACCACTCTACAAATGCACTCCCTGGTGCGCTCTTGGATGGGGATTGAAGTCCCCTTCACTGCTGGGGGTCCTTTAGTGGCCAAATAGCCTACCTCTTACCTCCAGTAAGCTCCACGCAGTGAGATTGCTGAGAGGTACACAAAAGCCATGTCCCCTTTCTCCACCACTCTGAAAATGCACCTCTTGGCACGTTGTTAGTTGGGAAATTAATTCCCCTTGAATACTGAGGGTCCCTTGGGGCCAACTAGCCCACCAGGCACCTCCAAAATGTGCCACAGAGCTGGATTGCAGAGAGATGGTCCGAGGCCATGCCCCCTTTTTACACCACTCTGCAAATGCGCTAGGGAGATGAAGTCCACTTGTGCCCTGAGGCCCTCAGGACACAAGAGGACCACATCGCCCCACCAGCAGTGCGCCAAGAAGCGCGTTTGCAGAGTGGTGTAAAAATGGGCGTGGCCTCAGATCACCTCTCTGCAACGCAGCACTGTGGCGCATATTGGAGGTACCTGGTGGGCTAGTTGGCCCCCAGGAACCCTCAGTATTCAAGGGGAATTAATTCCTCATCTAACAATGCGCCAGGGGATGCATTTGCAGAGTGTTGGAGAAAGGGGGCGTGGCCTCTGACGAGATGCCATCTTTTTTTTTCTTTTTTTAACAAGGGGGGCTGTTTGGCCCCCTTTTTTCTACTTTTTTGGGGCCCTGGGGACCCCATCCCCCAGGGCCTTACCCCTATTAATAAAAAAAACAGGAAGGAAGCCCTGTGTCCCCCCTCCCGAGGCCAATTTTGGCCCCGGGGACCCCATCCCCTGGAGCATGGCTAGACTTTTGTTATTTTTTTAAAAATTTATTTATATGGAGGGGGGTAAATTATTGCCACCGGGCTGGCCTTTTTGTTTTTATTTAAAAAAAAATAATGATATATCCAAATCCTTCCCGATGTATGGAGAGTGAAGAATCACAGCTTAGGCACAGATATAAGGTTGAGTGAAAAAAGTTGACTTATTCAAAAGACACGGTCCAAATGACGCATTTCGGCTGCAGACCTGCAGCCCTGTTCACATATATAGACATATTCACTGAGAAAACCATAGGTTTCAGGCACGTTATAGTTAGGAATTAGCATTTAAAAAACCTTAGAAATTGACTGAAAAAACCATAGGTTTCAGGGGCGTTATAGTTAGCTGGACTTTTCACTCGTAGAAAACCATTTAAATTCCCCCGTTATAGTTATTTCAGCTAAAAACACACATCCACCGCCGGATGTGTAATACTTTTTATTTTTCTCTCTGGAAAGGAGACGAACCTCACTTGAGAGTCAGAGCGTGCTCCTGGCTGAGCCCAATGCTTTGTTACACCCACCAGTGCCCGCCGAGTGCCTCACACCTCTGTGTTGTATTCCACCAGCTAGTGCATACGCTATGACACTCTCTAGCCCATGTGCACTGTAACACCACCCCGTGAATATGTCATGCCACACTTGCCTTCGCACGGGTTATATTGCCCCATCTAACGTGCCTTCCTCGATGCCTATGTTATAACGTACAGCGCTATGCCATACATATTACAATATGGGATCCATATCTTTGTCACAGTGCATATGCAACGTTACACTCCCCAGCACATATTTTATATTACAACTTTAGAGACTAGTTAGGTTACACAACACTGCCCTGTGCATATTACACTCCAAGGCGCATATCGCAGAGCACGCGCTAGTGCCTGTGCTATCTCGCGCTCTCCAATGAATCTGTCATTGCACACAATGTATTGCATATTATATTTCACGCCCCGGTTCATCTTATATCACACTTTTTGGTGCATAGTTTATACCATATACTATATCTAGTTTTCATTTTCAATCGTGCTCTCAGGACTATGTAGGACATATATATTACCTACTGGCAGTCGCCAGAAGGTAGTTATAGTTAGGACCTATTTTCCAAAAGAAATCCGCAACATTCTATTTGGAATAACGTTGGCGTCGATTGATGAATCTTCACGAAAGTTTCCAAACTTTTGGCCAGCTCTGGTCCGCTCCTATCCTGAAAATTTCACGGTGATTCGTCATGCGGGGGCCGAGAAAAAAGGGGGGTCCCAAAATGCGTTTTCCCCATGCATTTTTCCATAGGACCTGTTGACGCAGCTACAGCCCGAAGTGATGAACGGAATTACACCAAATTTGGCAAAGAGGTAGTCCTCAGTTCAGACACGTGCCTTTTGCTTAAATGGTGTAAATCCGTTCAGTAGTTCCTGAGAAAATCAAAAGTAAAATCACATATATATCTGGCGGAGCCTAACCACACATCTCATCGTGAGATCTGATCTCCAAGAAGTGTTGGCAGCCATCTTGGAACCAATATACATGATAGCACCTCATTAAAAAGCATTGCAGTTAATAGAAGGTTTTAAGACTTTAGTTACATTATACATCATTTTTTGATGGTACTATACTCATTTTTGGAATTGTGGTGTGTTCTAAGGTGATTTTACCATGTGAAAAAGCCTTCTGCTGTGATATCATGAATCATGTTTGAGAGAAAACTATTTTCTCATGCTTTTCCCACAGAGGTTTGGAAGGTGATCTATAAGCTAAACTGAGAGCATATTTTCTGTAAATTCACATTATCTTTCTCAGTCATGTGAGAATGAAGTCTGACATTCTTAGTAAAACATGTGCATCCAACAAGGGCAGAGACTGTCAGTTGATTCCTTTGTGTTCTACTGCAGCTTCCCAGAGTGTTCTAAAGAACAACTAGAGCGCTAACAGTCCTACTTATGACGTATGGCACACCTGAAGCCATCTTGGTTGGAATAAAGTGGTAACTCTTAAAACATTTAATTTAAAAAGGAACAAAATGAGGGGGTTCATTTTGCCATAGAAAGTATGATTAGTGCTGCAGAAAGAAAAATTAGGGCACATTTTGCGTGACTTCTCAAATCTTCTTCTATTTCATTAAAAAATTCTGACATGCAGACTGAAACATGCACTTTCAATACCAGCAGCAGACTTCCCTGGTGAGCAGTAGCTTTACCACAGTGATCTAATAAGCAACTAGAGTGGTAACATTCTGAATTTATGGCAAATGTGTGACACATCTGAATGCCTTCTTGATGGAATCAAAGTAAAAAACTGAAAGTATTTCCTACTGAGGAGACTGTAGTAAATGAGGAAATTAGGAAACATCATAACAAATAAGTCTCCCAAAATGGCCACCAGAGACAAAAGAGCCCAAATGTAGCCCAAATATCACCCAGATGTAGCCCAAGTATAGCCCAATGACAAAATGTCCCAGAGTGTTCTAACGAACAACTAGAGCACTAACCGTCTTACTTATGACAAAAGTATGGCACACCTGAAGACATCTTGAATGGAATAATGAGGTAACACTTAAAACATTTAATTTACAAATGAACAAAACGAGGGGGTTCATTTTGCCATAGAAATTATGATTAGTACTGCAGAAAGAAAACTTAGGGCACATTTTGACTTCTCAAATCCTCTTCTATTTCATAAAAAAATTCTGACATGCAGGCTGAAACATGCACCTTGAAAACCAGCAGCAGACTTCCCTGGTGAGCAGTAGCTTTACTACAGTGATCTAATGAGCAACTAGAGTGCTAACATTCAGAATTTATGGCAAATGTTTGACACATCTGAATGCCTTCTTGATGGAACCAAAGTAAAAAACTGAAAGTATTTCCTACTGAGGAGACTGCAGTAAATGAGGAAATTAGGAAACTTCATAACAAGTAAATCTCCCAAGATGGCCACCAGAGACAAAAGAGCCCAAATGTAGCCCAAATATCACCCAGATGTAGCCCAAGTATAGCCCAATGACAGAATGTCCCAGAGTGTTCTAACGAACAACTAGAGCGCTAACAGTCTTACTTATGACAAAAGTATGTCACACCTGATGCCATCTTGATTGGAATAAAGTGGTAACACTTAAAACATTTAATTTACAAAGGAACAAAATGAGGGGGTTCATTTTGCCATAGAAATTATGATTAGTTATGCAGAAAGAAAAATTAGGGCACATTTTGACTTCTCAAATCCACTTCTATTTCATAAACAAATTCTGACATGCAGACTGAAATATGCACTTTGAATACCAGCAGCAGACTTCCCTGGTGAGCAGTAGTTTTACTACAGTGATCTAATGAGCAACTAGAGTGCTAACATTCTGAATTTATGGCAAATGTGTGACACATCTGAATGCCCTCTTGATGGAACCAAAATAAAAAACTGAAAGTATTCCCACTGAGGAGACTGCAGTAAATGAGGAAATTAGGAAACTTCATAACAAATAAATCTCCCAAAGTGGCCACCAGAGACAAAAAAGCCCAAATGTAGCCCAAAATCACCCAGATGTAGCCCAAGTATAGCCCAATGACAGAAGTGTGCAAAACACTTATTTTTTGTGTATTTGCAGTTTTATATAGTGCAGACTTGTGAGGTATTGGAGTGCTTTCCATGAGCATTGGTTACATCACACAAGATCAAATTCATTTTGGTTGTAGACATGGGGAAATTAAGTGATTATGACCAGAATCACAGAATGTTGAGCTGAAGCAGAAATTCCAACCTGGTTCCCTAGTTGCAAAGTCTGCAGCTCTGGAAGTAACACCACATCCTCTCCCCTAGGTGCAATATTTAATCAAGTGGTCAACTGGATAAAAAAACATAAAGATTACAAATAATGTAAAAGTTCTTTGTCGCTATTTGAAAACTCAGAAAATATGTCCTCATTTTACTTTTTTAGAGCACTAACCATCATTTTGATGCAAATAAGACATTCTCATATATGTAATTTCTAAAGGAAATACTCTAGGTATTACAGTTTTGATTACATCAAGATGACGTCAGGCGTTCCACACTTTTGTAATAAATATAGAATGTTAGCAATCTAGTTGTTCATTGGGATACTGTTGAGAGGCAGAGGCCAGGGGCACGGACTCTGAAAATTGAAGGTAGGTAGGAGAGTGCAGAGGCAACAATTTGACCACACTGGGCAGGCAGGAAGGGCAGTGACAGCACAACAGACTGTGGAGGGCAGTGGAAAGGGGGGGAGGGTCAACAAACCAACAATGCAGGACTGGCAAGAGAGGCTGTGGCAATATAATAGACCATTGTGGGCAGAAGAAAGAGGCAGTGGTAGTACAACCATACATGCCAACAGACCCGTTTCGCCCAGGAAACGTCCAATGTTTTTAAGCTCAAATGGGCTTTATTTGATCTGTATCCTCTACAATCTCCTCTTTTTCAATGTAACTCAAAGGGGAAAATCAATACCCCAGTTCTTTTCATAATCTCCCTCTTACCAAGTTCAAAATGTTCGCAAGTATGGTACATTGAATCATGGTAGGCAGGAGTAATTGAGGTAGGGACATGGTCTCGGATAACAGAGGACAGGAGGGACATGGAGAGGTGCACCATACTGACCCTACAGGGCAGGCATCAGGGTTTGCAGCAGCACAATACACCACACAGCGCATGAGGGACGGGAGTGCACCACAACAATCCATAAAAAGCAATAGGGAGGGGACAGGAACATGCACATGAACAACAGAGAACAGATGGGAAAGAGGCAATGGTAGCTAGCTGACCATAATGGACAGACAGGAGAGAAAGCTGCAGCATAACAGACCATAAAGGGCAGGAGGGACGGATCAGGGGCATTACAATGGAACAGACAAGTCAGGAGGGAGGGAATAGGGGTCTGCACATGGAAACAGAGGGCTGGGGGCAAGGGGGCAGGGCAGGAGCAGCAAGATGACCATGGAGGTCAGGCAATATGGGCACTAGAAACAAGACACACCATGGAGAGCAACAATGAGACTATGATGGCATACACACAGACCATGGAGGGAAGGTGGGAAGGGGTATGGGGCAGCTAGCTGACCACACAGGGAAGGTGGGAGGGGCCATGGCAGCACAGAAGACCATGCATGGCAAGCGGTAGGGTTAGTGGCAGCACAATGGCTATGATGGGCAAGAAGGAGGGTGCAGGGGCATGCACAAAGGACCATGGAGGATAGAAGGGAGGGTCAGGACCTGGGCACAGACAAGAGAGTTCAGGGGAAGGGGCCTCACAACAGACCGCGTTGGGCAGACAAGAGGAGCAGTTGCAGCACAACAGACCAGGGAGGGCAGAAGGGTGTGGCAGTAAAATGGACCATGGAGGACAGGAGGAAGGGGATAGGGGCATGGCATGTGGACAGGCAGGGTGGAGGTGGCAGGGACAGGTTACAGTCATCTGAGAATGCTAGGCAGGTGGGAGGGGAGTGGCAGCTCAACAGAACACTCAGCGTAGATAGGAGTGGCAGGTCCATGGAACATGGTGGGCAAAAAGGATGGAGCAGGGGCATGCACAAAGACATCGGAGGGCAGGGGGAAGGAGAATAGGGGCAGCAAGCTAAGCACAGAGGCTAAGCAGGAGGTCAATGATGGGCCATAGAATTGGGCAATGGAGGGCAGGAGGAGTGGACTGGTACATCATGCTAAATGGAGGGCAGTGGCAGCACATCAGACCATGCATGGCAGGAGGGAGGAGGCTAGTCCATGGATTCAGACAACAGAGGATAGGGAGGAGGTGGATGGGGCAGCAAGCTAACTGTTCAGAGAAGGTGGGTATTTGGAACTTTATTGTTTTTAAAATGTGTGTCTGTGCGATCTTCTTAAAATATGAACAAGTATGCAGCATAATCTCACTTTTATTCAGGAAGAAGAGGACGTTTGTGACTGTGACTACGGGCTCGCTTGGCAGAAACACCCCCTGAACCTCCACCCCCCATCGCAAAATATAATGCCCGTGAAAAGGGTGGGTGGACGCAGTGTTATATAGAACATAGTCCTGAGAGCACGATTGAAAATGAAAACTAGATATGGTATATGGTATAAACTATGCACCAAAAAGTGTGCTATAAGATGAACCGCGGCGTGAAATATAATATGCAATACATTGTGCATGTTTGAGAGAAATCTATTTTCTCATGCTTTTCCCACAGAGGTTTGGAAGGTGATCTATAAGCTAAACTGAGAGCATATTTTCTGTAAATTCACATTATCTTTCTCAGTCATGTGAGAATGAAGTCTGACATTCTCAGTAAAACATGTGCATCCAACAAGGGCAGAGACTGTCAGTTGATTCCTTTGTGTTCTACTGCAGCTTCCCAGAGTATTCTAAAGAACAACTAGAGCGCTAACAGTCCTACTTATGACGTATGGCACACCTGAAGCCATCTTGGTTGGAATAAAGATGAATGACAGATTCATTGGAGAGCGCGAGATAGCACAGGCACTAGCGTGTGCCTTGCGATATGCGCCTTGGAGTGTAATATGCATAGGGCAGTGTTGTGTAACCTAACTAGTCTCTAAAGTTGTAATATAAAATATGTGCTGGGAAATGTAACGTTGCATATGCACTGTGACAAAGATATGGATCCCATATTGTAATATGTATGGCATAGCGCTGTGCGTTATAACATAGGCATCGAGGAAGGCACGTTAGATGGGGCAATATAACCCGTGCGAAGGCAAGTGTGGCATGACATATTCACGGGGTGGTGTTACAGTGCACATGGGCTAGAGAGTGTCATAGCGTATGCACTAGCTGGTGGAATACAACACAGAGGTGTGTGGCACTCAGCAGGCAATGGTGGGTGTAACACAGCATTGGGCTCAGCCAGGAGCACGCTCTGACTCTCAAGTGAGGTTCGTCTCCTTTCCAGAGAGTAAAATAAAAAGTATTACACATCCGGCGGTGGATGTGTATTTTATTAACCGTGAGGGGGTTTCTTGCATAGTTTGGCCGAATTTTTGTCGAATCCCCTTTGAATGGCTTGTTGTGCGTGTATATTAAATGTGCCAGTCAATAGCTATCCATGTTTGTATAAATAAACGACAAGGGTGTCTACTTGGAGAGTACCCACTGGCGGGGGCGCCGGGATTAGGCACAGTAGGGCGTCAGATATGTCAGAGCTTCACTAGTGGTGTAAATACATTCCATGTGGATTCATTCTATGCATAGTCGCCTTTTAATGAATATCACGCAAATCGTCATGGTGATAGGTACATAAGGTTTGTCCAGCATGTCCTAGGTGTTTCTATAAATATATATATTTTTTAAAATAATCAAAAACAAAGGCCGGCCCCGGGGGATGGGGTCCTCGGGGCCATAAGTGGCCTGAGGAGGGGGGCAACGCAGCCACCTCCTAAAGAATTGTTTTTTTTAAAAAGGCGTCCCCGGGGCCGATTAAGGCCCTGGGAGGGCCCAATTTTTTTTTTTCAACAAAAAAAATTAGGGTGCAGGCCCTAGGGGATGGGGTCCCCAGGGCCAGTAAATTAGAAAAAGAAGGGGGGCCACACAGCCCTCCTTCTTAAAAAAATAAATATTTAAAAGACCGGTATCGCACCGGAGGCCACGCCCCCTCCTTGCAGCACTCTGCAAACGTAACCCTGGCCAGTTGTAAGTTGGGGAATTAATTCCCCTTCAATACTGAGGTGCCCTGAGAGCCAACTAGCCCAACAGGTATCTCCAGTATGCGCCAGGGAGCTGCGTTGCAGACAGGTGTTCTGAGGCCACACCCCTTTTTACACCTCTATGCAACGCAGCTCTGTGGCACTTACTGGAGGTACCTAGTGGGCTAGTTTGACCCTAGGGACCCTTAGGATTCAAGGGGACTTAATCTCTCATCTTAGAACGGCCACAGGGCGCGTTTACACAGTGGTAAAGGGAGGAGACGAGGCCTGAGGTGACGTGTGCAAACACACCCTGTGGCGCGTTTTAAGTTGGGGAAATAATTCCCTTTCAATCCTGAGGCACCCTGGGGGCCAACTAGCTCACCAGGTGCTTCCAGTAAGCACCACTGCTCTGCGTTGCAGAGAGGTGGTGCAGGCCGTGTCCCTTTTTACACCTCTCTGCAATGGCGCTTACTGGACGTACCTAGTGGGCTATTTTGCCCCTAGGGATCCTCAGGATTCAAAGGGACTTAATCTCCCAACTTAAAAAACGGCCACAGGGCGTGTTTACACAGTGGGGAAGGGAGGGGACGGGGCCTGAGGTGACATGTGCAAACACGCCCTATGCTGCGTTTTAAGTTGGGGAAATAATTCCCCTTCAATCCTGAGGGCCCCTGGGGGCTAACTAGCCCACCAGGTGCTTTCAGTAAGCGCCACTGAGCTGCGTCGCAGAGAGGTGGTCCAGGCCGTGCCACTTTTTACACCTCTCTGCAACGCAGCTCTGTGGCGCTTACTGGAGGTACCTAGTGGGCTAGTTGGACGCTAGGAACCCTCAGGCATCAAATGAACTTAATCTCCCAACTAAAAACGGCCACAGGGCGTGTTTATACAGTGGTGAAGGGAGGGAACGGGGCCTGAGTTAACGTGTGCAAACAAGCCCTGTGGCCCGTTTTAAGTTGGGGAGATAATTCCCCTTCAATCCTGAGGGACCCTGGGGCCCAACTAGCCCACCAGGTGCTTCCAGTAAGCACCAGTGCGCTGCGTTGCAGAGAGGTGGTCTAGGCAGTGCCCCTTTTTACAGCTCTCTGCAACGCAGCTCTGTGGCGCTTACTGGAGGTACCTAGTGGTCTAGTTGGACCCTAGGGACCCTCAGGATTCAAGGGGACTTAATCTCCCAACTTAAAATGGCCACAGGGCGTGTTTACACAGTGGGGAAGTGAGGGGACGGGGCCTGAGTTGACGTGTGCAAACACGCCCTGTGGCGCGTTTTAAGAGGAGTAAGCCCCGAGTATCTACTAGGGGCTTACAGAGGAGGTCATGCTGATCACAGGGGGACCCCAACACATAGTGTTCCCTAGTGTATGTAGGTGTTTTCACTGTATTCTGAGTGTCTTTTAACATAGCACTGGCTCTAGGACGGGTTAGTCAGACTCAGTTACAACCAGTATCCGTCTGAAAAAGTTGAGGGTACAGGATGAATTTGCAACAAGGCTTCTTTCTGCTCTTCTGTTTGTTCTTTTTGCACGTTATCCTTCTTCCTGCACTTTTCTTCGTCTTTGAGGAATTCTGTTGCTTCTTTCTGCATTTCTTTTTTTACTTTCTGTGCGTTTTTTCTTCTTTCTTCACATGTCCTATCTCTGTAGGCATAGTTAGAAATTAGCATTTAAAAAACCTTTGAAATTCACTGAAAATCCATAGGTTTCAGGCACGTTATAGTCAGGAATTAGCATTTAAAAAACCTTAGAAATTCACTGAAAAAACCATAGGTTTCAGGGGCGTTATAGTTAGCTGGACTTTTCACTCGTACAAAACCATTGAAATTCCCCCGTTATAGTTAGTTCAGCTAACTATAACTCGCGCGCCCGCAATGCACTGCTGATGACGTCACATATTACATCACTCATGACATGGTCAGTGACATAACTCATGACATCACTCATGACATCTCAAATGACATCACTGATGACATCATCCTTGTGATAGAGTGTCAGACCTCCTCTTCCCCTAATATAACCTTTGATACACTCATTCAAAAATAGAAACAAAAATTTTCAAAACGATGGACATACCAATATCAGTTACAACAACCTATTCAGTAATTCTAAGATCCACATACACATACACTCATTCACCAACAGTCCTATACAGTCACTCATACATGTACTCATACACCTATACATCCTGTTACACAACGCCACTCAACCATAGAGTTACTCACACATATAGTCACTCATGCTAATAAAGAATCAAAAATCCATTTACTTGCATATACAGTTATACACTCACCACCACACTTACTTCTACAGAAATGTACACATACTTAGTCTTTTAAACAATCACTTATAGAAACACATACTTATTCATACAGGAACTCTTTCAATCTCTCACCACTCTCACATATTCTCACTTATATACACCAATAGTCACATATACTAGTTTAAAACATATGTAGTTACTCATAAAGACACTATTGAGACAGTCATTCACTCACTAACACACTCATGCACACACTCATCCACCCATACAGTCCTGCACACATGCTGTCTTCAACACATACAAACAATGAGTCACTCATTCATGTACCTATGCACTACGTAATACCCCCACCGAACCATACAGACACTCAGACACTCATTCTGATACTCAAAAAAACAACTAATAACCTATATAGACACTCATGTAGCTACTCACCAACCCATGCAGCCACTTATACACAAAGTGAGAGACTGATACAGATATTTACATATTTAAACATTACTCATTAAGCCATGTATTCACTAAGATACACTTAATCAGTCAGTTATACAATCAATTTTTCAAAAACAAATCATCCATTTAGACACTTATATACCCATTTATTCTTCCATCGACCTTGAGATATACATATATAAAACATATGTAATTTTCAGAAAAACACACATTCACTGGATGATGTCATCAGTGATGTCATCAGTGATGTCATTTGAGATGTCATCAGTGATGTCATGAGTGATGTCACTGACCATGTCATGATTGATGTAATATGTGACATCATCAGCAGTGCATTGCGGGCGCACAAGTTATAGTTAGCTGAACTAACTATAAAGGGGGAATTTCAATGGTTTTGTATGAGTGAAAAGTCCAGCTAACTATAACGCCCCTGAAACCTATATTTTTTTCAGTGACTATATATATATATATTCACTGAAAAAAACAAAGGTTTCGGGGCGTTACAGTTAGTAATTAGCATTTAAAAAACCTTAGAAATTCACTGAAAAAACCATAGGTTTCAGGGGTGTTATAGTTAGCTGGACATTTCCCTCATACAAAACCCTAGAAATTCCCCTGTTATAGTTAGTTCAGCTAACTATAACTCACGCCCCCGCAATGCACTGCTGATGATGTCACATATTACATCACACATGACATGGTCAGTGACATCACTCATGACATCACTGATGACATCTCAAATGACATCACTGATGACATCACTGATGACGTCATCCTGTGACTGTGGGTTTCTGTAAAGTTTAAATATATTTTATATATTTATAGTGAAAGGCCGGTGGAAGAATGAGTGGGTGTACAAGCGTGTGAATGGATGATTTTCTAGGTGCGTAACTGACTCTATAAGTGATTCATTAAATGTATCTTACTGCGGACTAGTGACTAAACTGTTTGAATGTCTGTATGTGTCTGTGTGTAGGTGTATAAGTGGCTGCATGGTTTTGTGAATAGCAATATGAGTGTCTATATGGGTTATTGATTGGCTGTCTGAGTATCTGTATGGGTGCCTGTGTGTTTGTGTGGGTAGGGTGTGTGTGACTCTATGCATAGATGTGTGAGTGGGTGATTTTATGGGTGCATGGTTTTAAGAGTGCATCTGTGATCAACTGTATGGTTGGGTGAATGTATGTATGGGTGTGTTAGGGATTGAATGTATATCTCAGTGGTACATGTGTGACTACCTACATATGTGAAAGGCAGTATATATGCGTGTAAGAGTATATAAGTGGGTATATGTGAGAGTGTGTAATTGTGAGAGTGGCTGTATGGATGAGTGTGTGCTTGTATCAATGATTGTATAAGAGCGTAAGAATGTGGTACTATTTTTATGAGTAAGTGAACTTGTGTGTGTTTACTGTATAGGTGAGTAAATTGGACTGTGTTTAATTACTTGCACGAGTGACTAGGTGTGTCAGTATCTCAATGGATGATTGGCAGTCTGTGAGTGTCTATATAGGTGTATAAATACATATGATAGTCTTGTAAGGAGTGACTGTAAGTATGAGTGACTGTACAGGTGAGTGAGTGGAGGTGTATGTAGACCTAAGAGTTAATGAGTGGGTATGTAGCTATTGGTATTGGAGTATCTATGGTTTTGAGAATGGACGTCTGAAATTTTGAGTTGGTGTATCAAAGGTTAAATTAGGGTGAGAGAAAATGCAGTAATTTATCACATGGATGATGTCATCAGTGATGTCATCAGTGATGTCATTTGAGATGTCATCAGTGATGTCATGAGTGATGTCACTGACCATGTCATGAATGATGTAATATGTGACGTCATCAGCAGTGCATTGCGGGGGCGCGAGTTATAGTTAGCTGAACTAACTATAACAGGGGAATGTCTAGGGTTTTGTACGAGGGAAATGTCCAGCTAACTATAACACCCCTGAAACCTATGGTTTTTTCAGTGAATTTCTAAGGTTTTTTAAATGCCAATTACTAACTATAAAGCCCCTGAAACCTTTGGTTTTGTCAGTGAATTTCAAAGGTTTTTTAAATGCCAATTTCTAACTATAACGTGCATGAAACCTATGGTTTTTTCAGTGAATTTCAAAGGTTTTTTAAATGCTAATTCCTATCTATAACTTATCTCTGAAGATATCATGTTTAATGATTTTCATTGGATTTGTATATTTTTCAAATTCAGTGTGTCAATTTCGTTAATTACGTTTTTTTAAATACTTTTTTATCACCATTTTTCAAACTATATGTTCAAAACTTTATTTTATATATATTTTTTCAATGTTTTTGGATCTGCGCACCCTAAGCGCACCGTTCTCGATCCCTACGTGATACCATCCGCGCATGGTAAGTGTTGGGTACGTGTTTAGTGCTCGATTGCAATGCTACCGGTACGCGACTCCCAGCCTATACGCGACACGCTTGATGTACGTAACGTGACATTTACACGCTTCCGCGATGCGTCATCTGCGTCTATGACGCGGTAGGTGCGCGGATCCCGCGAAATATTTAACATTTAAAAAAACATATATATATGTATTTCATGTGAATATCAATTGAAGACAAACTCTAAACTAGTCCTAAAACTAATATATTTTCACATCTAATCCTATAATTTTTTTAAATTCAATTTCGCAGATGCTCGCTGGGTGCGTGCTGCGTAAGCGAAGGGTGTGCGGATCCCATGTGACCTGCAAAAAAAGAGATTTGATTGGTTCATTACATTTCCTCTTCTAACTATTGAAAGACCCCACCCATTTCAATCATTCTTCTTTGACCTTCTTTAGAGCACCATCTCTTTGGAGAGAAGAAGATTTTTTAGACTAAGTTTACACTTAGCTCTAACTTTTTTCAACCAAAAATGGCTTCAGGGCAGCAGGCATCACCTGCAGCACCTCATACTTCTGAGGATGAATTTTTGGCAGAGGCACCACCCAAAGAACGTTTTTCTTCAGTGGTGTGGAAATTTTTTACTTTTCCCGAGGGGCAGAATAAGACCAATACCACCTTGGTCACGTGCAAGATTTGCAAAAGAGTCCTGTCGCGAGGGGATCCTAACAAGAAATACTCGTGCGGCACGGCAAGTATGATGAAGCACATTTGGACCCTTCATCCAAACAATCTTGCACGAGAAGAGTGCAAACAGATGAGAAACACTCCTGTTCTGTATCTGTAAAAAAGAATCACAAATAAATGTGTATTAATAACTTTCAAATTTATACTATTCCATTACTGTACAAACACATTTATATAAAAACTGACTAAGAAACTATAGCCCTGAACCACAAGTGTGACGATGGTTAAAACACTACATGCATAGTGCATACTACTTTGAAGCAGTTCATGCCCTAAAGCCTTCCTCACTAAAAGACTACATGCTAACTGACTAAATGATTACAGTACTATAAGGAGATACACTGGGTGAGTGACAGGGTGTTTGCTAGAAGTGTATGAATACTAACTAGGAAATTGAAGGTCTGAAAGACAACTGTGTAGGCGATTAGAGGACTGCATCCATACTGCATAGGCATTTAAAGCAGTCCATGTACTAAGGCCTGGCTCACTGCATGACTACTTGGGTACTGACTGAATGATTAGAGTACAGCAAGGAGACACGCCGGGGTGCGTAACCATGCGCTTTACAAAATTCCATAATAATAATAATAAATAATTTATAAGTGGTAGGCTTTTCGCACAGGGAATGGATTAGTACTTGTTACTGAATGGGTCACTAGAGGAGTGCAAAGGGAGTGACAGGATGTTTGCTGGACTGTATGGATACTGACTGGGGAATTGAAAGTGTGAAAGACAAGTGTCTAGGTGGTTAGAAGACTGCATACATAGTGGATAGGGGTTTGAAGCAGTCCATGTGCTAAGGCCTGGCTCAGTGCATGAATACTTAGGCACTGACTGAATGATTAGAGTACTCCAAAGATAGTATCTTGGTGAATTTATAAGTGTTTGGGTTTTGGCACAGTGAATGGATTAGTACATGATGCTAAATGGGCCACTAGAGGTCTGCAAAGGGAGTTACAGGGTGTTTCCTGGAAGTGTATGGATACTGACTAGTGAATTGAAAATGTGAAAGACAAGTGTATAGTATGTTAGAAGACTGCATGCATTCTACATGGACATTTGAAACAATCTATGTGGTAATGTATGGTTCACAACATGAGTACGTGGAAACTGACTAAATCATCAGACTACTGCTAGCTTAGTGCCTGGGTAAAACTTTTAAATTTTCAGTTCTGGCACAGTGAAGAGAATAGTACATGGTACTGCACTTTAGTGTCAAACCCTGACTCATTTTATCAATGCATAAGCATTCTTAAGCTACTAAAACTTGACAACATGACCAATTTTAAAACAGTTATCTGTCATCAAATACACTATGTGACCAAATGCTTCTCTCACAATCCTTACCCAAATGTACACAGACTCACAGTGTGATTTTAGACAAGCAACACTATCCCTAGCAGTTTACCAAAACTCATTCACTAGTCTAGAAGAGGTAATGGTACTGCACACAATCTACATATTTGCCTGAAACAAGTGTAGAAGGCATTCTGGAACGCTGGCAGTTCGCCTCACGGCAGGCACACAAGCCTCAGAAAGGTAAGTTGGGCAGATTTGAACTGAATGCGCGTCCCGCGCTGCGGGGCAACAGCTGGTCTTATGTATCCCCGCGGCACTGCCTAGTGATGTCATCGCAAGCGCCCACTGCGGGGGATGCTGGGAACTGGAGTTGCGCAGAGCTGGAAGGGGCCGTTCCCCTCACGGCTGTGGCGGGATTCGCTGTGCTGGGCCGATAGCCGTTCCCCTCACGGCAGGCACACAAGCCTCAGAAAGGTAAGTTGGGCAGATTTGAACTGAATGCGGAAATAAACTGAGACAAACTGACAGCTTTCCAAGAATGCCTTTTAAACACGAAGAAATAATGAACTTGATAAAGGCAACGGCAATATGGATTAGGAAGTTCACAAAAACGAAATAAGGATACATAAGACCAGCTGTTGCCCCGCAGCGCGGGATGCGCATTCAGTTCAAATCTGCCCAACTTACCTTTCTGAGGCTTGTGTGCCTGCCGTGAGGGGAACGGCTATCGGCCCAGCACAGCGAATCCCGCCACAGCCGTGAGGGGAACGGCCCCGTCCAGCTCTGCGCAACTACAGTTCCCAGCATCCCCTGCAGTGGCCGCTTGCGACGACATCACTAGGCAGCGCCGCGGGGATACATAAGACCAGCTGTTGCCCTGCAGTGCGGGACGCGCCCGGGCAAAGCCCGGGCCAAGGGCGGGCCCGTCATCGCCCGTAGGAGGCCGGGCAGGGCCAGGACCTTTGGACAGATTCATATTTCATTTTCGCCCCACCGGCATCAAGGTACTGTGAGCTGACTGAGACGTATATGTACTCTCTAGTGTACTGTTGATACAACTATTGTCATTTTCCTTATCCATACTCTGAGTACCGCTTTGATATCAATATAGAGGAACAGAGTAGTGTCTAGTTACTTCCTCGCCCATACAAAAGGTTTATTCCTTTTCCGGTTTTGTATCCTTCCTTCTCCCACTGTTTGGAATATGGGGAAAAGGAAAACGATGAAAGGGAATAGTGGCGTAGGAGGGGAGAACAGCACCAGAGAATCCAAGGGAAAAAGGGTCAAGAAATCTTCGAAACATAAGGTAGCAGTTAATAATCGTACCTTGGACAGAATTGACCTATTGATCAATGATTATGAGGACATATTAACCAATGATATATGTGTCCAGCCTATAATAGATGACCTGAGAATAGATAAGTCACATCTTTCTAACCCTACCACAGGACACCAGATACTAATTCCGGCAATGTTCCACAAAACCCATAAGGGGGACTCTGCAGTGCAACAAACCGAGAGCCCCATTGCTAAGGGCCAGGCCCCCGGTGGGAGCAGGAACGATAAAGGGGATAGTTTGGTTGCTTGCACAAATAGGTGTGCCCCTCTCTTAGATTTGCCGGAACAAGAAATGGGGGAAACCGGCTTAAATAATCCTCTGTTGTCTCTATGTAGCTCTCCACCTGCACCCTTTCCAGGTAATGCTAAAGACGCGCAGGGTTTGTTTTCCCTTCTTATTGAACTAAAATCTGAGGTAGCATTAATATGCACGCAGTTAGTGGAATTGACTGCGAAAGTCGACTCTTTGTCGCAAAGGCCCACTTACACTTTAGATGGTTCTACACGCAGTGTCGTGCAGCCTGAGCAAGTAAGGTCATCGACTAAATCGGAAACCCGTCCAGACATACCACCTATGAGCGCACGGGGTAAAGTCACCAGTGTGCACCCGCAGACTGCGGGGGAAGAGAATATATCTATAGTGGAACTGGGCGGCCCTTCCTATGCCACTGTATTAAAATCACAGCCCTTGCAATTGAAGTCTAGAAGTTGTCCTAATTTAGACACAGGATACAACCAAATTAATAATGTCCAACATAGCCTTATGTCATCAGGAGCTTACTTGGATCAGGCACCAAAAATCTTTATGATCAATGTCCCCAAATCTAATACCGGGCCTAATAGAGAAAGTGCAGATTCTCTTACAAATAAAGCAATCCACTGGATTCGCCACGTTAGGGGTTGCCGGTCTATTATTAGGGACGATATCACGAGAGCTCGTAGACTTTCTTCCAGGACCAGCTCTTGGGATTCTATTGAGTTAACATTAAGAGATCATGCCTTGGTTGAGAACTTGCTGGCCCTGGAGTTTCGCTCATCTTCCCCAGATCATTCCTCAATTCAATTTAGATGAGTTCCATTTGTACCTGGTCAGAAGCGCCCTGGTGTGCCTGTTGATGATGTTTCTGATAGCTCGTCAAATTTGGACTCTAATGACTGACAAATAAATGTGATACTGCCGACTACTCATCTTGAAAGGGTCCTTTCTGGCAGTACACTTCCTGTCATTGAGAATGTGTGTTTCCGGATGCGCCCCTCCCCTAGTTCTGAATTGTCAACTTCTAGAGGAGTCAATAAGACAAATAATCATCATGCTTCTTCGTCTATAATTATCCCCTCTTCTGCTCCTACCCTGTTATCGCAAAGAGCAGTCGAGCCCTCAAATTCCTATGATATTCCATCGATTGAGGGGAGACCCTTATGTCCATCCAAAAACTCACTATCTAAGCTATCGGTGATGTCATGGAACATAGCTGGTCTAGGCTCGAAGATCATTTCACCAGAGTGGCACTCGTTCATTGACCAACATGACGTTTGCCTATTCCAGGAATCCTGGGTGTTGGATGCAGTCCATTGCGAAGGATACCTGAATTACTATGTTCCTGCCATAAATGGAGGGAAGGGGAGACCCTCAGGAGGTCTGGTAATCTGGATACGACAAGAGATTGGTTTTAACATTCAGGTCCTTGAACCCCACAATAAGGATATACTAGCGATTAGGTTGCAATGGGGAATGGCAGAAAAACTTGACATTTATAACGTTTATGCAAGAGGGACAAAGGGTAGGAAATCTGAGGTCCTGGTAGCCGTGGATATTCTCCTGGGGCAACATTCTATGGGCACTAACACAATAATAGCAGGCGATTTTAACATGACCTTTGAACCCCTTCTAAATGGTAATTCCAATTTCTGTAATCCCGAAGATGTCCTCTGGAGAATCCCAGAACTAGATCTAAACCCGATTAAGAGATGGACGGATGTGGTGGTGCAAATGAACTCCCTCTGTATGGAAAAAGGATTAAGGGCACTAAATGGTAGAACTCAGTCTGATGGAGCTGGTGTATCAACTTTTATTAGAACATTGGAACGTTGGCAGCTCCATTGAAGACAATGGAGCGCTCCGGGCTAATACTGGCTGGTATAAGCCCGGAGCTCCAACATTCCAATGATTGTCTTTGTTCACAGCTCTGGCTGTGAACAAAGACTTCAGGGAGCCGGAGGGGATTTCAATCCCCTCGCGCTCCCTGAAGGGCTTCGTTTTGTTAGAACATTCTGCCCTCTAGTGGCAGAATGTTCTAATAGCCTTATAGCCCTTCGTAGCAGGGCTATACCGCTGTTAATGTCCCGCTGCTGTTGTTAAAGTCCCTCGCCTTCGGCTCGGGCCTTTAACGCTGCAGCGGGCCATTAACAGCCGGTATAGCCCGCTACGGCGGGCTATAAGGCTATAATAATGGTTTTAGTCAGAGTCGTATAGACTATATATTAATTAATTGCCAGTTCTGGAATAAGCTTAAGGACATGAAGGTTGTCCAACGTGCTGAGAGCGACCACAATCCATTGTCTGCAGCTTTCGAGGGAGTGGTTGAAAAAGGGGTTTCTCAGCCCCAAAGGGAGCTGCTAACCTTAGACTTAGCCCCCACAAACGATATGAGGCGTCTAAAATGGGTAAACCTAGTAGCAAAACCAGAAACCCTAACCAAGATCTCACTAGATGTAGGCAAGGCGGTGCTAGACATGGAAGAACTTTCATCTAATTTGGCATCCCCCGAGATGCTTACTGGATTACACGTTGATTTTTTTATCCAACTCCGTTCCTACTTTCTTAAAGTATGTAAAAATAAAGGCACTAAAAAAATGAAGGGGAGTAAGTGGTTCAATGGGGACTGTAGAGAGGCTCGTAGTCTACTGGGACTAGCTATCAGGGAAGGTGATATTCAAAAGATCCGATTAGCTAGGTTGAGATATAGGAAAGCTCTGGTTTGGGCAAAAAAAATTGGGATGAAAATAGGTGGCAGGACCCAAAAAGAGCTTGCGAAAACAACAATCAAAAAGTATTTTGGGAGGTGCTAAAATGGGGTAGGGAGAGTAGCCCAGCAGAATTGGTAAATTATGTAAGCCAAGATGATTGGGTATCGTACTTTCAATCCCAATATGCTGGTGGCCCTGAAGAGAGGGAGTTACTTGGGCTTACATACACTTACTATGTTGAATCGGCATTTACTGAAGAAGATATTAATACTGCATTGGGTTCTCTGATGGTTGGTAAAGCGCCAGGTCCCGACGGGATTCCAGCTGATCTATTTTTCTCCAACAAAAGTTTATGGATTCGTTATTTTCTGATATTAATGAATGAAATTGCTAAAGGTTTGCCGATACCAGAGTCATGGAAGGGAGCTGAGATAATTCCTATATATAAAAAGGGTGATAAATCAGTACCCGGGAATTATAGACCCATTAGTTTAATTGATTCATCCCAGAAGATCATGGGTCGGCTGGTCTTAAATAAAATTCAGGACTGGATCAGTTCTTATGATATTTTGTCTCCCTTCCAGGCTGGTTTTCGGGCAAGTACCAGTACAATCGATCAAACCTTTCGCTTTACATTATTATATTGGAAGACGGTGGTCCTGGAAAAAGGCAGCGTGTATGCTGCCTTTGTAGATTTAAAATCAGCTTTCGACCTTGTCTCTCGTAATAAGTTATGGAAAGTTCTGAAAGATCTAGGGATGCCCCATGCTCTATTATCACTCATTGCCAGACTCCACCAGGATACATATGCAAAAATTAGATGGGCTGCACAGGGCCAGGTTACCCCATCTTTTGCTGTGGAAAGAGGAGTGAGACAAGGCTGTGTGGTGGCCACAACCTTGTCTTCCATCTTTATAAATGGGGTAGTTAAGTTCTTGGAAACCACTCCAACGGATGCACCAAAATTGGCGGGCGTAAGAATTCCAATTCTTATGTTCTCCAATGATACACTGTTGCTAGCAAAAACACCGAGTGGCCTACAGCCTGCCTTATCTCTTTTTGAGGAATTTTGCCATCTTCGGGGCCTTGAAATTAATGTCTCTAAAACTAAATTTATGACATTTAATGCTCATAGATCGTTCAGTGGAACTATGCTGCTTAATAAACGCCCGCTGGAGCAGGTAAAAGAATATACCTATCTTGGGGTTGTCATACAGAGGGACATGAAATGGGGCAAACAATTGGATATGTCTACACTTAAACATAAACAGCTAGCTGGTACATTATTAGCTGAGCATAAGGCATCTTTTACGAAACCAATTACCCCAGTTCTGACGGTCTATAATATGAAAATCATTAGTGCTGTCCTTTATGGAGCAGAGCTCTGGGGCAACAAAAATCTGTCCAAATTGATCGTTGCAGAAAACTGCTTTGTACGAAAACTTGATAACCTCCCACAAAGTACTCCCGTATTGCCTCTACTTAGCAACCTAGGATTGAAGGCACTGGCTGACAGTGCCAGATTGCGTCCTCTAATGTATTGGCGAAGAATTTGGACAACCCCAGAACTCTCTTCGTACGCTGAGGGTTTTAAAGTTCTAATTAGAGTTGACCAATTTAAAAAAAATGAAATGGTTATCGAATCTTAGGTTGTTGCTTGAAAATATTGGCATGGTTGATCTTTGGTAGAACCCAGAAAAAAGCAGTTTCCTTCGAAAATGCAGTTGAAAAAAAGGTACTGGGGTTGGGTAGAAGCTAGTATCTTTAGGAATAGTGATCCATCGTCGCTGACAGGCCAATTCCTTATGGCCAAACCAAGTCGAAGGCTTGAAGCATATTGGGACACTATCACAAAGCCACTTGATAGAAAGCTTTTGTTTCAATTAAGAACTGGCACACTTCCCATTAAGTCCTTTACAGCAAGTTGGGGGAATGCAGCTGATACATCTTGCCCCCTTTGCCATGCTCCTAGAGAGTGTTTGCCCCATTTATTATTTGTGTGCCCTGCATACACTATTCCTCGACGCATTTGGTTGGCCCCCATTTGCCGTCTTTTGGGCACTCAAAAATCTGAGGTTGCTCTTAGATTAATATGCACTGAAACCTGGCTTCCTCTTCTTATAGCTGTAGCCAAATTTTTTGGATGGGCATGGATAATACGATTGAAAGTGGTGATGCCTCTCTAATCCATGCATGGCATTTTTGCCTACGGATATACAAAGTGTTTTTGCTTCCACTTGTACCCTGTTTTTATTGCTACAAACCATACGAATGTAAACTCCCTTGCTACTATTTGCACATTGTATTATAGACTGGTAATGAGCTTATCAATTTTATTCTTGTCACTTTTAATCTGATTCTATTGTCTTTTTAACGAATGAATATTTATTTCCTATTAATTTTTCCTTATTGGTTTCTTTCTTTTTTTATTGTGTATTTGATTGTGCTTTTATGACTTTTTCTTGTCGAATAAAGCTTTATGATGATGATGTACAGCACATTAGTGTCAAAGCATGACTCATTTAATCAACGCATAAGCAAAGAGTGGCTTCTAATGCTACTAAAACTTGACAACATGACAGGTTTTAAAAGAGTTATCTGCTAAAAAATACACGATGTTACCAAATGCTTCTCTTACAGTGGTTCCCAAATGCACACAGACTCACAGTGTGATTCTAGACGACAACTACTATCCCTAGGAGTTTACCAAAACTCATTCACTACTGTGGAACTGATAAGGGAACTGCACACAATGTACATATTTCAGGACTTCACTTTTGTGTCAAAGCCTGACTAATTTAATCAAAGCATAAGCAAAAACTGCCTTCTAATGCAACTAAAACTTGACAACAAGACAGGTTTTAAAACAGTTATCTGTCAGCAAATACACAATATTACCACATACTTCTCTCACAGTGGTTCCCAAATGCACACAGACTCACAGTGTGATTCTAGACAAGCAACACTATCCCTAGCAGCTTACCAAAACTCATTCACTACTGTGCAAGGGGTAAGGAGACTACACACAATCTACATATTAAAGTACAGCACATTAGTCTCAAAGCATGACTTATTTTATCAATGCATAAGCAAACACTGGCTTCTAATGCTACTAAAACTTGACAACATGACAGGTTTTAAAACAGTTATCTGTCAGCAAATACACGATGTTACCAAATTCTTCTCTCACAGTGGTTCCCAAATGCACACATACTAACTGTGTGATTCTAGACAAACAACACTATCCCTTGCACTATACCAAAACACATTTCTTCATCTAGAAGAAGTACTACATTTTAGTATAGATACATAACATAACTAATTTCACAAATTCATAAACAATGACTGGTTTCTAATTCTACCAAAATATAAAAAACAGCACAGTTATTTATCTGCAAACACATGAAAAACACAAATGATTATCACAGAATGGTTTCTACATGCACACACACAGTCAATAAGATTGTAGGGAAAAAAAGTACTCCCTACACTTTAGCAGGAGAAATACATTAGTCTGATTAAAATGTAAATAGTATACATATATCCCCTCACAATTAAATAACTCACCTTTCAAGTTGTTTTGTAGATTAAAAAGTATATCAGTCACTCACCATATTTTCTTTTAGAGAATCTCTGCACTGTGCACCTCTCAGCAAAAACAAAGAATGGAAAAGTTTCCCTTTCATTTTCCACACATATACATGTAAACATCAAATCACAATCCTTCACACATAAACTCAAAAGCAAACACACATTTCTATTGGATAAACATTTCAACCCTTTCCAACTGAAATACATACAATATACACCATACCTTTCAGTGTAGAAAGTAGTCATACAACCAATGATTTCTTGTCTTTTTTCCCCAAAAATTTCCGTGGATCCGCGCACCCAACGCGTGAGAATCCGTGCACCCAACGCGGTAGGATGCGCGCACCGTGCGCGCATTCCGCCGTTTAAAAAAAAAAAAAAATGGGACCCCAGGGGGTCCTTCTAGGACCCCCTAAGCACCTCTAGAGGGTCAGAGTATTTCCACTCTGCCCCCTTTATATGTTTAGAGAAAAGAACAAGGGAACCCGTTTTGGTAGCCTAGGGACCTCGGGTAATAACTTATTTTAATAAACAAAGGTCCTTGGCATAAGAGGAAATGATACGAATGTTTCAACATAGACTACAATGAGCACTATGGAGGTTCTTCCAATGTCCAGCCGGACAGAGGAATATTTATTCAGGCAAGATAACAGGATGGGCAAAATACAAAGCACAACAAGGATGGCGAACGGCACAGTCCTGTACCGAGCGTTAGAAAAGAAGGTGTAGGGAGTATAGACACAAGAAGGAAAAAGCAGGCAAAAAAGGGAGAGAGAGAGCAAAAGGCGGCTTACATTTACATACTAATACTGTGTAAGCTCAAACCAACAAACAACGCACTCATTTTGTCACAGTGGTTAATTAGTGGTGTTTGTTACAAAGGTCGACGTTTCGATCCCTAGCTCTCAATACTATGGGATCATCATCAGGACTAGAAATTGAACTGTTGCCTGATAGATAGTGTCAAGGAGCCTGTAGGGTAGTAAGACAGGAAAAAGAAACAACAAAAATATGATAAATAAAACAATAAAGCAAGTCCACCTTACTAAGAACAAAACTAGTCAGGAGACCGTTAGAGGGGTGTGACATTTCGCTACGTGAAAAGGGTGAGTATATGTACATGCGAGAATACACATGCGGTGGAAATTGGCAACGTTGTTGGGTGCTATGGCGCACATAGTAAAGATAGAGAGGGTCAATGGCGGTGAGGAGACAACAGGAGACGAGAGAAGTACCCATAATGATCAGTGGGAGAGGATGCTAACGATGCGTGACCAATTAAAAAGGGTAGGATGTGTGTCCTACCGATGGAGGAGGATAAAAACAGAATTGGTGAAACGAAGGGGATGGCGCAGTGCTGTTGGGAGCGAATTAGTGCTGGCGAGGCGAGAAAAAGGGAAACAGGGCTAATATGTGGAGGAGGGGTCTGTGCTAACCTGGAGAACAGCTCACAGAGGAACTAGTAAGGCTCGGTGGGAGCCGGGGACAACTCGATGGGTGCCTGGGGTACGTTGGAATTCCGCGATGCTGGAAAGAAGGATCTCCGTGTTCGTGTTAAAGGACCGTCGGCGACTGATGAACCAAGCGATCAGAAAGACTGGAGCTGGGAAAGGCAAGGAAAATATTGGCAGGGCCCCAACCAAAATCGACTGGTGATTTCCGGGGCCGTTTGAGGAACGGGCTTACCTTAGGGATACAGCCAGGGCGCAGGGGGCCAGAACCAAGTGTTCAAGGGCCTGCGGTGGACAGTCTAGGCAGCGGAAGGGGCTGCCGGGTAGTGCGGGACCGGAGCTAGGGGAAAATGAATTAATGTGATTATATGGGAGAGCACATAGTATGCGCTCTGGCGGCTGGCGTTTGGAGCAAGGCTTACCTCTCAAGGAGTAGCTGGCGGCCGGAGGGAGCAAGAGTCTGCTTCTCTGTTGGGCGTGATAGCAATGAACAGGTGGGACTGTGGGAGTTTTGAGGCGGGCCCGGGGAGTGGGCGAGAGCAAGGAAGGACTGTGATAGAGAGCGAGAAAGGCCGGCGGCCATGATGGAGTGGGAAGGAAAGTGAGGGGCTATGTGGGCATGCTTATCGAAATAGCGAAAATGTCACTGGAAGATGGGAGAAGCCGTAGAGCAAGGGTGCACATAATTAGTGAACACATTTTACTTAAAGGTTGAAGATAGCAAGTGTCAACATGGAGGAAAAAGGCAGCTGAATGTTGTTTGCATAATATTACAATTCAGATTTGAGCATGGAGTTCCAACAAGGGTAGTCAAACCAACTTAGAGTGACTGGAGCGAGGAAAACAGGTGATTTACAAATCGCACATGATTACAGTAAGGATGTCCAGTCTTCTGTCCTATTAAGTCCATTGTTGATAGAATTAAACAGAATGATTGTCTTTAGTTCCTCTCTGTTTAAAAGTTGAGCCATATTGCCACCTCTTGGAGGTAACTTCAGTGATTTGAGTACAGTCCAGCGCAAATCATCTTCATTGTGATTGGCCTCAGTGAAATGTTCAACCAGGGGGGCGTTCTGTGTATTGCATCGGATACGGCTTCTGTGCTGACAGATTCTGGTCTTGATTTTTTGGGTGGTCTGTCCGATGTATATTTTCAAACAAGGGCATTGGATAAGGTAAATGACATTGCAGGAATTACAATTTGTGAAAGCTTGACAATGCACTGTAATGTTATCAAATGTGAAACTTTTTCCTTCAATGGTGAACACACAGACATTGCACGTGCCGCATTTGGAATGACCAACAATGGGGGACAGACCCCAACTGGCAAGGAGAGTAGTATTGGGAGCGACAGGTAATGCAGCCCTGACCAGGTGGTCCTTCAGATTCTTGCTTTTCTTGAAGGCAAATAGTGGTTTGTCAATAGTGAGATTCCCTGCATTTAGAATGGGCCAGTGGTGCAGTATCGTTTTTCTCAATTTGTTGGATACCAGAGAGAAAGTGGTCACACAGGCGATTCTCTGCAGTTCTGTTTTGGGTTTAGGAGTCAAAAGCACCTCCCGGGGACAATACCAGGCTCTTTTTGAAGCATTTTTTACGATTCTTTTTGGGTAGCCCCTGTCTTTTAATTTGGAAGCCAAAACAGCTGATTCTCTGAAATAATCAGCCCTACAGGAGCAATTTCTCCTTATTCTCAGAAATTGAGAGTAAGGCAATGAATCCCTTAGAGCCCTAGGGTGATTGCTGGTGTAGTTTAAAAGGGTGTTGCGTTCTGTGGGCTTGCGGAAGAGGCGTGTGAGTAGTTCACCATTGTCATGGAAAATCGTAAGGTCTAAAAATGCTATGGAGGCAGTGTCAGTGGTGATGGTAAAAGATAAACCAGAGCAGTTGTTGTTCAACCAATGTAAAAATTGGCGTAGAACATCGACGTGCTGTTTCCAAATGATGAAGATGTCGTCGATGTATCTACGCCAAAACACGATGCCTGGGAAGAACGGATTGGAGGAAGTCAGAATAACATTAGTCTCCAATTGGTCCATGAAGAGTATTGCCAGATTTGGGGCAAAAATAGCCCCCATTGACGTACCTTTGATTTGTTGATAGAAGTTGTTATTGAAGCTGAAAAAATTACGGGTTAAGCAAAGTTCAAGAAGCTGTAGTATGAAAATGGTGGGGACGGCATGTGGGCGTGGACGTGAGTCTAGTGTTTTTTGGATTACCAGAAGGGCAGCAGTCTGAGGGATATTAGTGTACAATGACTCAACATCCATAGTACACAGAGTTTCAGTCACAGGATCGAATGGATGATGCTCAACCATGTTGATCATTGCCATCGAGTCACGGACAAAGCATTGAGTGGTGGGGATAAAGTCTTTAATGAAGAAATCTACATAAGAACCCAGTGGTTCTAAGATTGAACCGCAGGCAGAAACAATGGGACGGCCCGGAGGATTTGAAATATTTTTGTGGATCTTGGGAAGCGTGTATATAACGGGTGTACGTGCTGACTTAACGTTGAGAAAGTTAAACTCCTTTTTGGAAAGGAAGCCAGCGTGGAGACCCTCTGTGGTTGTCTTGAGGATCAAACCCTGAATCTCTTTAGTAGGATTCGATGCTAGCCTCAGGTAGTGTTCTGTGTTGTCAAGTTGGCGTTGGATCTCTGATATGTACGCTGTTTTTTCCTGAAGCACTATCCCACCACCTTTATCTGCACTTTTGATTATCAAGGAGTCGGTGTTCTTTAACTGGGTGATAGCTTGTTTCTCATTGCGTGTAATGTTGAATGGGATGAACCTTTTGTTATTCTGTAGATTAGAGAGATCTTTCAATAGCATTTTCTCAAAGGTGATTACCTCTGGGGGTACCATACTGGCTGATGGTGAGAAAGTGGATGGGGGCCGGAAGGGAGTATTGGCCACTTGATCTGGCATAGGGTGCAGTTGAAAAAACGCTTGTAGGCGAATGCGTCGGAAAAATCTGAGAAGCTCAGTCTGTAAGTCCATGAAATTGGGTGGAATTGTAGGGACAAAGGATAAACCTTTTTTGAGGAGAGAGAGTTCGTCGGGGGTCAATGAGTGAGAGGAGAGATTGAAGATGGGAATCACATCAGTATGTTGGTTGGCAGAAGTGTCTGTCATTACCATTGGTAAAAATTGTTGCGTGTGCGTCTTTCTCCTGGTGGATTGTACCACCGCTGAGTTTTCTTCACTCTGCCTCGTTGGGGTTGCTCTTGTTGGCCCCTGGCTAAAAAAGTATTTTGATTTAAGCCTCCACGTCTGGTGGTACTAGTTCCCTCTCCTGGGTCTGAGTTATCGGATGAATCAGCTGATGTGTCTGAAAAGCCCACTAGGTTGTGGCGTCTGTTGTAGCGGCCCCACGGACGGTTATTTTGATGTGTAGAGTAGGGCCTATTAGTGTAGAAGTCTTTTCGCAAGTAAGGGTAGGTAGTTTCAATGTTATAGGTTTTTATGTCTTTCTTTATTTTGTTAGCTTTCTTGTTCTGTTCGATTCTATGGAAATCTGCAACAGTTTTCTCAATTTGTTCCAACAGTTTTTTGGCATCAGAGGTTGCGTTGGAATCTTGAATTTGTTTCAGTATATCTGAGATCTCGGTTTCAAGCTCTTTCAGAGTTTCAGTGGCAATATCTATTCCTAGTACTAGCCAGTGGCGGGAACATGTGGTTCCGATGTAGCTGAAGTTGGAAATATATTTGGGGTTATCGGTAAAGATCCCAGGTATGTTACGTACTTGCAGACCTAGAGGGATGACTTCTGCTTTGAGGTAATCTGTGAGCATGAGGATCATTAGTTGTAGACGGACCTGCTTTTTTCTGAGTTTCTCCAATTGATCTGGGACTGAGGAGTTGGATGGGGTGGGTATTTCAGGGGCATCTGAGAGTAACGATGGACCTGAGCAAAGTTGTTTAATGTAATCATCAGTATACAACGGTGCAAAAGCTGACATACTGTGGTGTAAGGAAGGGGACTCGAAACAAAAATGGAAAGTTAAAATGAAAGATACTCATAAAGACTAGGATGGCCGAACCAAAAAATTGGTGGGGAGGGAATCAAACCCTTGCAATCCAGCGATTGCGCTCAGTGTAGAGAAAAGAACAAGGGAACCCGTTTTGGTAGCCTAGGGATCTCGGGTAATAACTTATTTTAATAAACAAAGGTCCTTGGCATAAGAGGAAATGATACGAATGTTTCAACATAGACTACAATGAGCACTATGGAGGTTCTTCCAATGTCCAGCCGGACAGAGGAATATTTATTCAGGCAAGATAACAGGATGGGCAAAATACAAAGCACAACAAGGATGGCGAACGGCACAGTCCTGTACCGAGCGTTAGAAAAGAAGGTGTAGGGAGTATAGACACAAGAAGGAAAAAGCAGGCAAAAAAGGGAGAGAGAGAGCAAAAGGCGGCTTACATTTACATACTAATACTGTGTAAGCTCAAACCAACAAACAACGCACTCATTTTGTCACAGTGGTTAATTAGTGGTGTTTGTTACAAAGGTCGACGTTTCGATCCCTAGCTCTCAATACTATGGGATCATCATCAGGACTAGAAATTGAACTGTTGCCGGATAGATAGTGTCAAGGAGCCTGTAGGGTAGTAAGACAGGAAAAAGAAACAACAAAAATATGATAAATAAAACAATAAAGCAAGTCCACCTTACTAAGAACAAAACTAGTCAGGAGACCGTTAGAGGGGTGTGACATTTCGCTACGTGAAAAGGGTGAGTATATGTACATGCGAGAATACACATGCGGTGGAAATTGGCAACGTTGTTGGGTGCTATGGCGCACATAGTAAAGATAGAGAGGGTCAATGGCGGTGAGGAGACAACAGGAGACGAGAGAAGTACCCATAATGATCAGTGGGAGAGGATGCTAACGATGCGTGACCAATTAAAAAGGGTAGGATGTGTGTCCTACCGATGGAGGAGGATAAAAACAGAATTGGTGAAACGAAGGGGATGGCGCAGTGCTGTTGGGAGCGAATTAGTGCTGGCGAGGCGAGAAAAAGGGAAACAGGGCTAATATGTGGAGGAGGGGTCTGTGCTAACCTGGAGAACAGCTCACAGAGGAACTAGTAAGGCTCGGTGGGAGCCGGGGACAACTCGATGGGTGCCTGGGGTACGTTGGAATTCCGCGATGCTGGAAAGAAGGATCTCCGTGTTCGTGTTAAAGGACCGTCGGCGACTGATGAACCAAGCGATCAGAAAGACTGGAGCTGGGAAAGGCAAGGAAAATATTGGCAGGGCCCCAACCAAAATCGACTGGTGATTTCCGGGGCCGTTTGAGGAACGGGCTTACCTTAGGGATACAGCCAGGGCGCAGGGGGCCAGAACCAAGTGTTCAAGGGCCTGCGGTGGACAGTCTAGGCAGCGGAAGGGGCTGCCGGGTAGTGCGGGACCGGAGCTAGGGGAAAATGAATTAATGTGATTATATGGGAGAGCACATAGTATGCGCTCTGGCGGCTGGCGTTTGGAGCAAGGCTTACCTCTCAAGGAGTAGCTGGCGGCCGGAGGGAGCAAGAGTCTGCTTCTCTGTTGGGCGTGATAGCAATGAACAGGTGGGACTGTGGGAGTTTTGAGGCGGGCCCGGGGAGTGGGCGAGAGCAAGGAAGGACTGTGATAGAGAGCGAGAAAGGCCGGCGGCCATGATGGAGTGGGAAGGAAAGTGAGGGGCTATGTGGGCATGCTTATCGAAATAGCGAAAATGTCACTGGAAAATGGGAGAAGCCGTAGAGCAAGGGTGCACATAATTAGTGAACACATTTTACTTAAAGGTTGAAGATAGCAAGTGTCAACATGGAGGAAAAAGGCAGCTGAATGTTGTTTGCATAATATTACAATTCAGATTTGAGCATGGAGTTCCAACAAGGGTAGTCAAACCAACTTAGAGTGACTGGAGCGAGGAAAACAGGTGATTTACAAATCGCACATGATTACAGTAAGGATGTCCAGTCTTCTGTCCTATTAAGTCCATTGTTGATAGAATTAAACAGAATGATTGTCTTTAGTTCCTCTCTGTTTAAAAGTTGAGCCATATTGCCACCTCTTGGAGGTAACTTCAGTGATTTGAGTACAGTCCAGCGCAAATCATCTTCATTGTGATTGGCCTCAGTGAATACTCCCTTCCGGCCCCCATCCACTTTCTCACCATCAGCCAGTATGGTACCCCCAGAGGTAATCACCTTTGAGAAAATGCTATTGAAAGATCTCTCTAATCTACAGAATAACAAAAGGTTCATCCCATTCAACATTACACGCAATGAGAAACAAGCTATCACCCAGTTAAAGAACACCGACTCCTTGATAATCAAAAGTGCAGATAAAGGTGGTGGGATAGTGCTTCAGGAAAAAACAGCGTACATATCAGAGATCCAACGCCAACTTGACAACACAGAACACTACCTGAGGCTAGCATCGAATCCTACTAAAGAGATTCAGGGTTTGATCCTCAAGACAACCACAGAGGGTCTCCACGCTGGCTTCCTTTCCAAAAAGGAGTTTAACTTTCTCAACGTTAAGTCAGCACGTACACCCGTTATATACACGCTTCCCAAGATCCACAAAAATATTTCAAATCCTCCGGGCCGTCCCATTGTTTCTGCCTGCGGTTCAATCTTAGAACCACTGGGTTCTTATGTAGATTTCTTCATTAAAGACTTTATCCCCACCACTCAATGCTTTGTCCGTGACTCGATGGCAATGATCAACATGGTTGAGCATCATCCATTCGATCCTGTGACTGAAACTCTGTGTACTATGGATGTTGAGTCATTGTACACTAATATCCCTCAGACTGCTGCCCTTCTGGTAATCCAAAAAACACTAGACTCACGTCCACGCCCACATGCCGTCCCCACCATTTTCATACTACAGCTTCTTGAACTTTGCTTAACCCGTAATTTTTTCAGCTTCAATAACAACTTCTATCAACAAATCAAAGGTACGTCAATGGGGGCTATTTTTGCCCCAAATCTGGCAATACTCTTCATGGACCAATTGGAGACTAATGTTATTCTGACTTCCTCCAATCCGTTCTTCCCAGGCATCGTGTTTTGGCGTAGATACATCGACGACATCTTCATCATTTGGAAACAGCACGTCGATGTTCTACGCCAATTTTTACATTGGTTGAACAACAACTGCTCTGGTTTATCTTTTACCATCACCACTGACACTGCCTCCATAGCATTTTTAGACCTTACGATTTTCCATGACAATGGTGAACTACTCACACGCCTCTTCCGCAAGCCCACAGAACGCAACACCCTTTTAAACTACACCAGCAATCACCCTAGGGCTCTAAGGGATTCATTGCCTTACTCTCAATTTCTGAGAATAAGGAGAAATTGCTCCTGTAGGGCTGATTATTTCAGAGAATCAGCTGTTTTGGCTTCCAAATTAAAAGACAGGGGCTACCCAAAAAGAATCGTAAAAAATGCTTCAAAAAGAGCCTGGTATTGTCCCCGGGAGGTGCTTTTGACTCCTAAACCCAAAACAGAACTGCAGAGAATCGCCTGTGTGACCACTTTCTCTCTGGTATCCAACAAATTGAGAAAAACGATACTGCACCACTGGCCCATTCTAAATGCAGGGAATCTCACTATTGACAAACCACTATTTGCCTTCAAGAAAAGCAAGAATCTGAAGGACCACCTGGTCAGGGCTGCATTACCTGTCGCTCCCAATACTACTCTCCTTGCCAGTTGGGGTCTGTCCCCCATTGTTGGTCATTCCAAATGCGGCACGTGCAATGTCTGTGTGTTCACCATTGAAGGAAAAAGTTTCACATTTGATAACATTACAGTGCATTGTCAAGCTTTCACAAATTGTAATTCCTGCAATGTCATTTACCTTATCCAATGCCCTTGTTTGAAAATATACATCGGACAGACCACCCAAAAAATCAAGACCAGAATCTGTCAGCACAGAAGCCGTATCCGATGCAATACACAGAACGCCCCCCTGGTTGAACATTTCACTGAGGCCAATCACAATGAAGATGATTTGCGCTGGACTGTACTCAAATCACTGAAGTTACCTCCAAGAGGTGGCAATATGGCTCAACTTTTAAACAGAGAGGAACTAAAGACAATCATTCTGTTTAATTCTATCAACAATGGACTTAATAGGACAGAAGACTGGACATCCTTACTGTAATCATGTGCGATTTGTAAATCACCTGTTTTCCTCGCTCCAGTCACTCTAAGTTGGTTTGACTACCCTTGTTGGAACTCCATGCTCAAATCTGAATTGTAATATTATGCAAACAACATTCAGCTGCCTTTTTCCTCCATGTTGACACTTGCTATCTTCAACCTTTAAGTAAAATGTGTTCACTAATTATGTGCACCCTTGCTCTACGGCTTCTCCCATCTTCCAGTGACATTTTCGCTATTTCGATAAGCATGCCCACATAGCCCCTCACTTTCCTTCCCACTCCATCATGGCCGCCGGCCTTTCTCGCTCTCTATCACAGTCCTTCCTTGCTCTCGCCCACTCCCCGGGCCCGCCTCAAAACTCCCACAGTCCCACCTGTTCATTGCTATCACGCCCAACAGAGAAGCAGACTCTTGCTCCCTCCGGCCGCCAGCTACTCCTTGAGAGGTAAGCCTTGCTCCAAACGCCAGCCGCCAGAGCGCATACTATGTGCTCTCCCATATAATCACATTAATTCATTTTCCCCTAGCTCCGGTCCCGCACTACCCGGCAGCCCCTTCCGCTGCCTAGACTGTCCACCGCAGGCCCTTGAACACTTGGTTCTGGCCCCCTGCGCCCTGGCTGTATCCCTAAGGTAAGCCCGTTCCTCAAACGGCCCCGGAAATCACCAGTCGATTTTGGTTGGGGCCCTGCCAATATTTTCCTTGCCTTTCCCAGCTCCAGTCTTTCTGATCGCTTGGTTCATCAGTCGCCGACGGTCCTTTAACACAAACACGGAGATCCTTCTTTCCAGCATCGCGGAATTCCAACGTACCCCAGGCACCCATCGAGTTGTCCCCGGCTCCCACCGAGCCTTACTAGTTCCTCTGTGAGCTGTTCTCCAGGTTAGCACAGACCCCTCCTCCACATATTAGCCCTGTTTCCCTTTTTCTCGCCTCGCCAGCACTAATTCGCTCCCAACAGCACTGCGCCATCCCCTTCGTTTCACCAATTCTGTTTTTATCCTCCTCCATCGGTAGGACACACATCCTACCCTTTTTAATTGGTCACGCATCGTTAGCATCCTCTCCCACTGATCATTATGGGTACTTCTCTCGTCTCCTGTTGTCTCCTCACCGCCATTGACCCTCTCTATCTTTACTATGTGCGCCATAGCACCCAACAACGTTGCCAATTTCCACCGCATGTGTATTCTCGCATGTACATATACTCACCCTTTTCACGTAGCGAAATGTCACACCCCTCTAACGGTCTCCTGACTAGTTTTGTTCTTAGTAAGGTGGACTTGCTTTATTGTTTTATTTATCATATTTTTGTTGTTTCTTTTTCCTGTCTTACTACCCTACAGGCTCCTTGACACTATCTATCAGGCAACAGTTCAATTTCTAGTCCTGATGATGATCCCATAGTATTGAGAGCTAGGGATCGAAACGTCGACCTTTGTAACAAACACCACTAATTAACCACTGTGACAAAATGAGTGCGTTGTTTGTTGGTTTGAGCTTACACAGTATTAGTATGTAAATGTAAGCCGCCTTTTGCTCTCTCTCTCCCTTTTTTGCCTGCTTTTTCCTTCTTGTGTCTATACTCCCTACACCTTCTTTTCTAACGCTCGGTACAGGACTGTGCCGTTCGCCATCCTTGTTGTGCTTTGTATTTTGCCCATCCTGTTATCTTGCCTGAATAAATATTCCTCTGTCCGGCTGGACATTGGAAGAACCTCCATAGTGCTCATTGTAGTCTATGTTGAAACATTCGTATCATTTCCTCTTATGCCAAGGACCTTTGTTTATTAAAATACCCTTTATATGTTTTACACACTTATTCCCCTTGCTTCTTCAGCCTCGCTTCTACCGAGGCAGAAAATGGACGCCAACAGTTCCTGGTTTCGAATGTAGACAGACACTCAACAGCCAATTAGCATTCAGCGTGCGATCGGGAGGGTGCGTGCTCGGTTCGGGGAGGGTGCGCTTATGGTGCAGGTAGGGTCCGCGGATCCTCCCCGGCCATAGATATTTATGTAATTTTAATTCTAATTTTCTCAGGAACTACTGTACGGATTCACACCATTTATGCAAAAGGCATGAGTCTGAACTGAGAACTACCTCTTTGCCAAATTTGGTGTCATTCCGTTCAGCGGTTCGGGCTGTAGCTGCGACAACAGATCCTATAGGAAATTGCATGGGGAAAACACGTTTTAGGACCCCCCTTTTTTCTTGGCCCCCGCATGACGAATCACCACGAAACTTTCAGGGTAGGAGCGGAGCGGAACTGGCCAAAAGATTGGAAAATTTCACGAGGATTCGTCAACCGGCGCCAGACTTATTGGGAATAGAATGTTGGGGATTTCCTATGGAAAATAGGTCCTAACTATACCTACCTACTGGCGACCGCCAGTAGGTAATATATATATATATATATATATATATTCTTGGTTTCAGGCACATTATAGTTAGAAATTAACATTTGAAAAACCTTACAAATTCACTGAAAAAAACAGATTTCAGGGACATTATACTTAGTTGGACATTACACTCGTACAAAACCATAGAAATTCCGCTGATATAGCTAGTTCAGGTAACTATAACTCACAGCCCCGCAATGCACTGCTGATGACATCACATATTACATCATTCATGACATGGTCAGTGATAACACTGATGACATCACTAATGACATCTCAAATGATGTCACAGTTCGCGTTCACCCAAGGAGGAGGAGGAGCCTGCCTGTAGCCCGTGGCCTGAGCGACCAGAGCGAGCGGTGTGAGCCAGGAGTCCAGAGCCAGGGGCTGGAGATTTGGTGAGCCAAAAGCTGCAGAGTGCCTGGACTGCTCAGGGGGTTGTGTGGGTTGTGCGGGTGTGTTGGTGTGGTGGCATGTTTCCCACCCACCGCTTTCCCGGCTCCCCCGCCTGGCCAGCTCTCCCGGGCTCTCTCGGCTCTCTGGGTTCACCTGCCTTTTTGCCTTCCGTCCCCCATCCTGAGCTGGTGACCAGAGCCGGTGCTGAGCTGAGCTGATGCAGTGAAGTGACTGGAGGAGTGCATGGAGTTCCTGCTTTGGCTTCCACTCCCACTCCCACCCCCGCTCGCGCCTTTGCTTCCTCACCCCCTCAACTCTTTAACCTCTAAACCCTTAACCTGCGCCGAGGCAGACAACCAGACAACAACCAGATCAACAGATCTGCAGGGGCTCGAGGGACTCCCTGGAAGACACCCGTCTGCCCTGACCTGCACGTCCTTACTGGGGGAGCCCTCTTTAGCAACGCGCAGGACATCAGCGAGAGCCCTGCTGCTGGCTGCCAACCAATCCCAGCCCATTTCAGTTCCAGTTGGCAGCTCGAGTTAATAGTTTCAGCAGTCCAGTTACCCCTTGATCAGACCCGACCCAAACAATATCATCAGGAATTGTCGGGAGGCCTGGATCCTTCAGGAAGCCATCAGGAACTAACCGGATCAACCACGTTGGGTGGCAGTGGCGCTGTCTTGTGTACCTGCCTGTTCTGAACGAGCTGTGCTGTGAAACCTTGGCAGTCGAAAGACCGGGTTGAAAGTCTCTGTAAAGCAAAAGGACCGGTTTGAAAAGTCTCCACAACGCACAATACAAATTACAACACGACACGAGGTGTAAAAGAGTAAAGAAAGTAAGGAAGTAAGTAAGAAGGTGAAAGCAGGGGAGTGCTAGGTGGCTTTGCTACTATAAGGTCCGGTAGGAGAAGGGGCCAGCTTTTGGTCCCCGTGCGCAAACCCAAACAAGTGAAACAAACAGGGAATAAAACACCAGGCTCGTAAAACTAGTCTCACCTTCCAAGGTAACAGAGGCCCCCTGCGGCCTGGCACAACAGCGACCAGGAGGTCACCCAACATATCTCTACCAACCAAAAATCTCTTCAAAGTTTCATTTCTTAAAGGACCCTGCATCGTCCATATTCTCCTCTAGTGGCACAATTCCGGGCCTCCAGAACCCCCTACTCCCCCTTCAACTACCTACTACCTCAGTCACTACGGAGTAAACTCCAGCAGTCCATCCAGCAGTACACATGGCAGCCCATCTTGAAGTTGACACGCAGGAACCAAATAAAACTCTGGAATGCACAATAATCAACTCCACTGAACCACAAACAGGGGAAGTCGTATTATTAGCAGAGGAGCATTCCACCTGTCGTTTTTCGGCCACTAGCACTTCTAGCACTGCTAAAACCACGAAAATTGTAGCAACTAACCACAACAGGCAGAACAAAGAACACCTTGCGCAAGTTACAACAACAAACAATGGTAAAGGCTCAAATTTAAGGCATAACTAGTCAAGTAGATCTAATCTGAACTTCTCTTGAATTCCAGGACAAGATCCGGACCCAAAAAGACCCTTACGAATCTACTAACATCTTCCCAACACTGCCCGAGGCCATCACGTCTGCAACCGCACAACTGAGTCCAGAAGTGGAAACAAGGGGGAGGGTTGCAACACCCAAAGAGCCCGTCGAACTCTCACCGGACTTTAAGGGAGGTGGGCAAGGACCGATTGCCGCCCACGCCCTCTCCTACCTGGGTTCACAGGAGTGGGCAGACCTTGTCGTCTCCTATGTCCTGGAATCTCCGGAAAATGAGCTTCTGCTTATAGGTGGAACTTGTAATATCCAAGGAGGCAATCAAGGCAGTGGTCAGGAAGGAACCATTAATAACTCAAACCTACGCCAAAGCCCCTCCATCTCCCTTCTACTCTAGGCTCACCATGTCAAATGGGGAAACCGGCTCAGAATACATGGGACATTTTACTAAACACAATGCAATGAACTGTCGACGTGCTATACTATCAGTCTGACAAAATGGACTTGCAGCTAACTTTACTGGACACTTTTGCCCTCTTTGTGGGGGGGATAGATGAGAAACTGGGTAATCTAAATCTTCTAATCAGCAGAGCCCAGCAGGAAGCGAAACTGACCTGTAGCTGTTGTCCCCTCATCGATAAATTATCATCACTTCCGTCAATTGTTTTCACCCTCATAGAGGGCCTGCCAAAAGGCCCAAACCAAGAGACTCCATAGGCTAATCCTCACAAAACAGGGTGCAAGGAGCTAGCGGTAAAGGTCCCTGCTGCTCAAAACTTGACCGGCAGAAGTCATATTAGCAGTCAAGTGGGCAGCATGGCCCTGGGGATTACCTCAGCACCCAAGGAACAAACTTCAATCCAGAATGCAAAGCAAAGGCGCCAACTTAGGAGGAAAGGCCGTAATTCTTCCACGAGCCCCACAAAAGTCTACCCTCTTTTCTCACCTAAAACACCACAGGACGAGGCGCCAGCGCCTGTCACTTCAGTACACGCCCCTATAACAGACGGAAGACCCAACCAGCAAACGGAAATCTACCTTAAGGAAAACATTGAAAAGAAGGACGCATCCCAACTGCGAAAATCATCTCCTGGGGTGGTCCCGTCTAGCAGCCAAATAGATACTCACAGCAACAGTAAAATTAAAGTAGGACAGGAAAAATATGACAGCACAACTAGCCGACCACCACAAACAACTGAGAAAAAGGAGTCAATTTCCTTGCACTGTCCAAACCAGGCTCTGGCGGCACCCTTAAACTCGTTTAAGTCACGCCTTTAGGACACCACCCTCAAAACATCAATCACGACAACTGATCCTCCGTTGGATAGGATCAACCTGGCTTCAACCCAGGCTCCGGGGTGCAGGGAATCTGCCATGAGCCAACTACATATGCCGGGCATCCGGGTCCACCAGCAGCGGGAATCCCAAACAAAAACCCATACTATGGTCCAGAAGCATCCACAGGCCCCAGGTGTATAGATCTGCCTACTCCGGATAACCTCAGTGGGCAAACTCACCAGCCCACAGACAGTGTCAGAGGTAATCAATTGGGGAAAAACTTTGTACTAGCCTCTCCAGCCAATCAAGGCAGGGATTCTGCCATTACACTCTTTATACCTGAATATGACTCGAAAGGTCCGTTCGACATACTGAACAGAGGGAACATTCTTCAACTCTTATACCAACACTAAAAGGCATCAACTCAACGGATCTTCTCTCAATAGAATTTATAAAGTCAGATACATCACAAGGCAGGGAATCCACCAACGCGACCTGGAGGTCCACTTACCTTGCAAATAAAATTCAGGAAGAACAGAAAACCTTCAAAGGGTGGGGGATACAATCTTCTGTGTATCACAACATAGGATATCCACTCCCCTTGCTTGATAGATCACGGGAAGGATTGCCCCGTCACAGAGCTAAAACAGCATCGGTGCTCAGGGGAGCACTAGGATGGTCACCTCAGAGCAAACAGGCACCGAACCCACAATGGTGCACTTCACTTAACAATTCTGTTGACTCGGATTACTTTCGGATAACTAGAACTGTCAATACACTAAATCATCGGCTATGACAGAGCGACCCAATGAGGTACCAAGAAAATCCTGATAAATCACCACTGAGGTTATGCTCATGGAACATTAACGGGCTGACTAATAAGGCTGGAGAGGCTGAGCTTCTAGTTTATCTAAAATCTTTTGATATCCTTTTCCTACAGGAAACATGGCTAGAGGAGCCTCTGCAACTAGGGGGATTTATTTGCTTTCACACTCCTGCTTATAGAAAATGTAAATATGGACGTTTATCTGGTGGCCTAGCCACATTCATTAGAATATAAAAAATCCATAGCACGCAGGAACTTCCCTCTCCCCTTCTAGCCGCGAACTCCACAAAGGTTCAACTCAACCTTAGAGGGAAAAAGGAGGAGGTGCTGCTGTTCAACACATATTTAAACCGAAAAGGAAAAAACTGGAATCAAAAAGCTTACTTGAACATCTGCTTCAACAAATGAGCTCACACACCACATCAAACCCTATTTTGTCTGGTGATTTCAATCAACATCTCCTAGGCTCCATTCAAAATGAAGATACTCAGGTCCAGTATTTTCTCTGGAATATTCCAACGCAAACCCACAGTGACCAAGGTAGATCCTCCCAGTGTGATTTAGAGCTGCTAGACTACCTCAAGCACTTTGGCCTTAGGATGCTAAATGGAAGATTTCTCGACGACTCTACTTTGGCCGTGTCTTTTCACATGGGACACCTGACTTCCACAATCGACTATACCCTAGTGTCTCTTTCATTTTTTCAACATATAACAGGCTACCGCCTAGGAGACAAAGGGGACAGTGATCATCGGCTACAGGAAGTCCTAATCCAAGCACTTCCAGACAAGTCTATTCCAAACCCAGTAGGTATGCACGCATGCCACACCATCGATGTAAAAAGAATTAAGTCATCTGTAGCAAACTCTGGGGAGGTGCTCCTGGCAGAAAAAGAACAGCTAATCGAGCTTGACTATCCAACCAGAAACCCTACCTGTACATGGGAAACCTTCACGATCGCATTTGCGAATACCCACTCATCTGTAGTCCGATACCTTCCGTTTAATGACCCCACGGCCGAAGGGAAGGCCACAAGTGCACAGAGGACCATCTGGAAACATCTTAAAAAATCTGTGAATAAAATATTGAGATTACTGAGACTACAGCCAGGGGACAAGGGCCTGCTACAACAGCTCCGAAACAGCAAGGCCAAGCTCAAGAAATTCAAATGGGACATGAACAAACAAAATGAAAATGAATTCTGGGCCAAACTTTACCACGATTCTAAAGGCAACAATAGTGCCCGGTTCTGGCTAACGATAAACAAAATCTTAAAATCAGCACACGGCGGCTTGACTTCGCATATCACAGAAAACACTTTGACACTATACTTAGAATCTCACTTTCACCAACAGACATCTGTACTTCCACCTTCCTAGGACAGCCAGCCAGTATCTTTAACCCAAACTGTGACGACTGCCATGGTCGAGGCAAAAGATATCGATGCCGCCAAGGTCAGGGAACAAATCTCCAAAGGGGGGAGATATGGAGCACCCGGGCCAAACGGGATTCCACCAGCTCTTTTTAAACAAGATCCAGAATACTAGCCAGAAATCCTTACTCCTCTCTTTAACTCAGTTAGACAATTTGGGTACCTACCTGCATCATGGAAGGGCTCCATTATTACACCAATTTACAAAGCTGGAGATAAAACCCAGCCAAAGAACTATTGCCTGATCGCACTGTTAGACGTTGAGGCAAAATATTTTGCGGGAACTTTACTATCAGAGCTGCAAGAATGGGCAGCAGAGTACAACATAATTCCCCCTTGTCAGATAGGCTTTACCAGGGAGACCTGCATCACAACAAATCTTTTAGCTATGTCATTACATATCGATAAGGCGAAATTAAGCAAACAAACTTTGCCTTTCTGCTTTGTGGACTTCAAGGCAGCGTTTGACAACATTGACCGAGCTAACCTATGGAGGAAATTGGCTCTCTGGGGGATTCCTTCGCCCCTTCTGAATCTTCTGATACAATTACACTCCAATACATGGCTACAGGTTAAGCTAGGCAATGGCTCCCACCTTTTAAAGCGCACACTAACAACAAAGGGCCTTAAACAGGGTTGTGTGCTCTCACCAGCTTTTTTTAACCTTTATACAGCAGATATGACATCGGCACTAAATGACCGTAATGCACATGCCCCTCCATTAGGATGAGAAGCCACTTCCAGTATGTCATATGCGGACAACGTTGTTTTAGCAAGCCACACTCAAGTTGGACTGCAACGGCTACTTAACGCACTGCTTGATTATGCAGCTTCAAATTGTCTGGAAGTCAACATCAATAAAACTAACACCCTGACAATCAACGGGAAAAAACAGTCCTATGCTTAGTTCCTGGGCAAAACTCAGATTATGAATACCACAGAGTACAAATATCTAGGTGTTAAAATTGACAAGGGCGGCCAATTTGTGAAACAGCTTGAGACTATAAAAAGGAAATGGATGATGATCGCTACAACACTAAGACAACTTAAAACAAAACTGACTGGACCAACTGTTTCACCACTGTTACTTGTTGCGCAAGCAAAAATCCCACCCTCAATCACCTAAGGCAGTGAAGTTTTGAGAGGCAGGGACGCCTTATTGCTGGATGCCACCTTGGCAAAGGCATACAGAGTTACGCAGAACCTCCTGCCATACACCTCGCCTGCACAGATCTGACTCGAGTTTGGACTAACAAAGCAACTCCTCGGAAGGTGAGGCTCGTACATTAAGTGCTGGCATAAAATCAAGAACTCACCCAGGAACACACTAAACCACCGACTTTGGCAGGAATGGTGCAATACATCCATCTCACCGGCCAAAGCCTATTTGGAGGAATCACTGGCCATTACAGGTTTAGCCGAACTATGGGAAGTTCCAAAAACGCACTCGCACTTTAAGGTTATTGTAAATAAAGTTATCAAGAAACTTTCCTTTATAGAGGATAAGGCCACCCTATCACATAGGAGCCATGCATCGATGACTCTAAGCAGCTCTAAACTATTTGGGCCACAGGCATACTTCGACCTGGGATACTCCAGGAAGTCAAAAGAATCCTTTTTAAACTACAGGTTAGGAATCCTTCCTGCTATTCCACATCTTCCACCGTGGCTGAGAGAGAACTGCGGGAAATTATGCAGGCTATGCGGAGATGGAAACGAAGATATTGAACATTTGATATGCTCCTGCATTATCTAAAAGAGGAAAGGGCAGACCGCCTAAAAAGCCACTTTAATGAACGAGGCATACGGACCTGGACACAAGCGGTGCTTGCTTGCATCAACCCAAGTGACCCGCAGCTAAATGGGAAGTTAGTCAAGTTTTTGAATCTAGTGGCATCTTAGCAAGGCCTGGTGTAATCCTGTGTGACCTAAAAACAACAAAAACGAAAACCTTTCGGAAATATAATCTGTACACAGACCCTGATGGTTTAGAGGAAAATTGCCACACCGGGAACTCTGCCCTACTCGAACATTCCTGCACTTTTTTATAATAGATTAGAATTTTATAGGAGCATTGACTGAAAAGGGTAATCAATCAAAAACATTTGATCAGAGTGTATTTTTGTATTGGTTTTAATTAATCATAAACAATAAAAAATGTCCTTACTTACTTCACTGATGACATCATCCAGTGACTGTGTGTTTCTTTAAATTTTTAAATATATATTATATATATGCCATGGTGTATTGAAGAATGAGTGGGTGTATAAGTGTCTGGATGGAGGATTTAGTAGGTGCGTGACTGACAGTTTAAGTGAGTGATTACATGTGTCTTACTGAATGCATGGGTTAGTGACTAAACTGTGCGAATGTCTGTATCAGTCTGTCTGTTGTAGTATATGCTGCTGCATGGGTTAGTCAGAAGCTACATGAGTGCTTGTATGGGTTATTGATTGGTTGCCTGAGAATTTGTATGGATGCCTGACTGTGTGTGTGGGTGGGTGGGAGGTGTGTGACACTGTGCATAGATGTTTGAGTGGTTGATTCACTGGGTGTATGGGTTCAATAGTGCATGTGGAAACCACTGTATGGGTGGGAGAGTGTGTATATGGGTTTGTTGGTGAGTGAATGGATGTCTCAGTGGTACATGTCCAAGTAACTACATATGTAAAAGGCAGTGTATGTGAGAATTGGAGTATATAAATGACTATACGTGAGAGTCAGTGATTGTGACAGTGGCTGTATGGATGAGTGTGTACTTGTATCAGTGATTGTATAAGAGAGTAATTATGTGTTTGTTTCTGTTCGAAAGTGATGTGTTGTGTGTATAACTGCATAGGTCAGTTAATGGAAGTGTGATTGATTCTTTTCATGACTGACTAGGTGTGTGAGCAACTCTGGATGAGTGGTGGTGTGTGAGTGTATAGGTGTATGAGTGTATATGATAGTGTTGTATTGATGAGTGATGGCATGTATGAGTGATTGTATGGATGAATGAGTGGATGTGTGTGTAGACCTAGGAATCAGTGAGTGTGTATGTAGTAACTGGTATTGGTGTGTCGATGGTTTCAAAAAGGATAGTCTGTATTTTACAGTGGGTGTATCAAAGGTTATATTAGAGTGTGAGGAGGTGCATCAGATTTACACGTGGATGAAGTCATCAGTGATGTCATCAGTGATGTCATTTGAGATGCCATCAGTGATGTCATCAGTGATGTCACTGACCATGTCATGAATGATGTAATATGTGACGTCATCAGCAGTGCATTGAGGGGGCGCGAGTTATAGTTACTTGAACTAACTATAACGGCGGAATTTCTATGGTTTTGTACAAGTGAAATGTCCAGCTAACTATCATGTCCCGGCAACCTATGGTTATTTCAGTAAATTTGTAGGGTTTTTTAAATGCTAATTTTTAACTATAAAGTGCCTGTAACCTATGGTTTTTTTCAGTGAATTTCAATGGTTTTTAAAGCTATTTCTAACTATAACGTCCATGAAACCTATGGTTTTTTCAGTGAATTTCAATGGTTTTTTAAATGCTAGTTTCTAGCTATTACGTGCCTGAAACCTATGGTTTATTCAGTGAATTTCAATGGTTTTTTAAATGCTAATTTCTAACTATAACATTCCTATTAAGTCCCCTTGAATCCTGAAGGTCCCTGGTGGCCAGGTAGCCCACCAGGTACATCCAGTAAGCGCCACAGAGCTGTGTTGCAGAGAGGTGTTATGAGGCCATGCCCCTTTTTACACCATGCTTCTGGCGCACTGCTGCTCAGAGGATGAAGTCCACTTGTGTCCCGAGGTCATCAGGACACAAGAGGACCTCATCGCCCCACCAGCAGTGCACCAGAAGCTGCGTTTGCAGAGTGGTGTCAAAAGGGGCGTGGCCTCGGACCACCTCTCTGCAATGCAGCACTGTGGCGCTTACTGGAGGTACCTGGTGGGCTAGTTGGCCCCCAGGGACCCTCAGGATTCAAGGGAACTTAATCCCCTAATTTACAAAGCGCCAGGGGGTGAGTTTGACCACTTGTAATATCAGGTCCCGCCCCCTTCCTGCACCACTGTGCAAACGCGCCCCCTGGTGCATTCTAAATTGGGGGATAAAGTCCCCTTGAGTCCTGAGGGTCCCTGGGGCCCACTAGCCCACCATGTACCCCCAGTATGTGCCACAGAGCTGTGTTGCAGAGTGATGTAAAAAGGGGTTGTGGTCTTTGACCACCTCTCTGCAAAGCAGCTATGTGGTGCTTACTGGCGGTACCTGGTGGGTTGGTTGGCCTCCAGGGACCCTCAGGATTCAAGGGGACTTAATCCCCCAATTTATGCTTTTTTGGGACCTAGGGGGTCAGGGTGTTTATACCCTGCCCCCTTTTCTTGTTTTTTATATTTGTTTTACTGTTTTCTTGTGACTCGGTTCTACCAAGTCACAAGATGGCTGCCAACACTTCCTGGTTTGGAGTGTTGGCAGCCAATCAGAATTGAGCTCGTGCTCAGGAGGGTTTGCGAACCCTCCTCAGTGCTCTGAAAAAAAAAATCCATTTCTCAGGAACTGCTGAACAGATTTACATCATTTTAAAAAAAAAGGGCCATTTCTGAACCAAGAGCTACCTTTTTGCCAAATTTGGTGCAATTCCGTTAAGCAGTGCGGCCTGAAGCCTGTTCCAATTTTTCCTATGGAAATTAACATGGGGAAAATGCGTTTTGGGACCCCCCTTTTTTCTCGGCCCCTGCTTGACGAATCTCCCCGAAACTTTTAAGACAGGAGCTGACCTGAGCAGGCCATTAGTTTTCAAAATTTCGCGAGGAATCTTCAAATTACGTCAACTATATTGGCAAAAGAAAAAAAGCTTTTTGAAATAAAACGAGATCCTAACTATAACTACCTACCAGCGACCGCCATATAAGTAATATATATAGATACGTTCTCCAAGGCACTCCCTCTGGAACTACCAATCCCCCGGGTCGACCAATAGTTTCATCCAGCGGAAGTGTTTTGGAGAACGTATCTAGATACATAGAACATTTCTTAAAAGATCAGGTGGTCCTCCTTCCCTCGTATGTGAGAGATACAAAGGACTTTCTCACAAAAATACAGAGGGTGGTCTGGCAAGAAGAGTTTATACTTATCACCATGGACGTCAGTGCTCTATACACCATCATTGAACATGAGGTAGGGATTCTAGCATGTAAAAAATACCTATCCAAAAGTGCCATAAAATACCTAGAACATACTGACATGATCATTGCCATGACTAGGTTCTGCCTCAACAACAATTTGTTTCTCTTCAATGGCGACATATACAGACAAACCCTCGGCACTGCCATGGGAACTTGTTTCACTCCCAGTTTTGCGAACTTGTTCCTAAGGGCATGGGAGGAGGAGCTCAGACAAGACAAAAACCATAGAAATGATTTTGACAAAGTCGTTCTATGGCTATGGCTATGTTATGTTATGTTAATAAGACTTCTATAGTGCTCTGTTACCCTGAGGTGTCCTGGCGCTGTGCACTACCCTCCTGAAATGAACCTATAGTTATTTGCTGGGATAAGTAATTATGTGAATAACCAAGTTTTCAAATTTTTTCCAAAAGGGGAGGAGCTCAGTTATGTTTCTAAGATGAAAAGGCAGGCTGTTCCATGCCTTAACAGCACAATGGCAAAAGGATTCTTCCAGGAGCATACCACTGTAAGGCATGTTTCAGAAAATCAGGACCAGGTCCGCTGAGTGCCTTAAAAACTATGCACAAGGCCTTAAACTGTATTCGTTGTTTAACAGGTAGCCAATGGAGTGTCCTAAGACCCATCCTTACTGAGACAAACCTAGTTGTCCCTGTGATCAACCTAGCTGCCGCATTCTGCACGATCTGGAGTCTGGCCAGGTGTCTCTTTTGGATGTTAATATAGAGGCTATTACAGTAATCCAGTCGAGGCAGAGTGAACGCAATGACTACTGTCTTCAGGCTGTCTTCCGGGAGGAAAAATTTGATTTTCCTGAGGGTTCTGAGAATAAAAAAGCAAGAAGAGACAACCCTGCTAATTTGGTCGCTGAAGGAAAGCTTCAGGTCAAGAATCACTCCCAGATTCTTAGCCCGTGCCACAGGGACTGGGGGTAGACCCATTGCAGTTGGCCACCAATCCGGTGTCCAGAGGTTAGCGATGTTCCCAAAAACAATCACGTCTGTTGTGCCTGCATTCAGCTTAAGACAATTAGATGCCATCCAGGCTGCAATCGCCTGCATGCAGTTATGGCATCTAGATCCGGTCTCAGCCTCGGACCCCTTCTGGATAGACAGCACAATATAGACGATGTTTTGGAGGGGTACGGTTACAGAAGCTGAAGACTTTATACGCAAACAGAATAACAATAACTGCAATCTAGTACTGACCAGTAACATCAGCCACAGTACTGTTGAATTCCTGGACATCAAGGTAGAAATTGTTAACAACACCCTACACACTAGTTTGTTCAGGAAAGCCACGGCAGGCAATAGTCAGCTCCATGTTTTTTAGAAGTCATCCTGATTGGCTGAAGTGGAGTATCCCTTATGGGGAACTACTCAGAGCTAAGCGCAATTGTAGCTCAGAGGAGTCTTTCTCCAAGGAACAAGATACCATGCTTACCAGATTTGTGGAGATAGGTTATCCAGGATGGGTCCTACATAGGGCAATGGAGGAGGTCAAAAACATCAGTAGAAAGACCATTCTGGAAACTAGTGACAACATAGATGAAACTGACAACACTGCCAGGGTCATTTTGACATACAATGGTGGGTCTAAAGAAGTACAACGCATCTTAGCCAACAACTGGGACATGCTTAAGAAGGATCCCATTTTAGGCACCACCATCACAGCTAGACCACAGATCACCAACAGAAAGGGGTGCAGCATGAGGGACATTCTAGTGCACAGTGATATTACCACCAAAGATGATAGGGGCATTAACTTACAAGGTTTCTTCCCATGTGGGCACTACAAGGCGTGCCGCGGTAGCCGCATGCAGAAGGAGTATCTCAACACCAACAGTAAAAGATCCATATCCATTCGACAGTTCCTCACCTGTAGCTTATCTTTTGTGATTTATGCCCTGGAATGCCTGTGTAACCTACGCTATGTGGGAAGTATGACACATATGGCCAAGAAACGTGTCTTGGAGCACATGAGGACCATTTCCAAGAGAGATACACACTACCCCATAGCTAGGCACTTTGAGACACATCACTATTCAGACAGCACCAAACTGCAGTACTTTATCATTGAACAAATAGAAAGCAACCACAGAGGGGGAAATCGGGAACTCCAGTTGAGGAAGCGGGAATCCAGATATATTACTGAGTTAGGAACACGCTACCCTAAGGGACATAATATTGATGAAGAAATTGCAATACATCTTCATGATAAATAGAGATGTTACTGTATGTTGAGTCAACTGCTTTTATTATTATTGTGTCTTCAGGTATCAATGCCTTTTACTATGTATTACATGTTATGTTATCCATCTTTCAGCACTTCAGCTGTCTATCCTTTCTTTCATTTTTCAGGAGGAAAGGAAGGGACGCACTGGATAGTATCGATAGAACTGGTCCCTATTCTTTTCTTCGTGGCATCATTCTCCTGATATGACAGAATGTCGCAGATAAGACTTTGCTCTTCATTTTTCTTGAATTTTTTCCTTTTATGTTATACATATTGTAAACTATATTTACACACTGTCACTTTGGTTTTCCATGCCTCAATTCACACAGCTATCTGGTAATGATATCTTACCCACTAGGGGTGTGCATTTAGATTGGTTCCTGCCTTTACTTATAACATATTCACTAGGGGAATGTATTTGACTGCATGCAGCTTTAGTCCCTCATAGACTCACCCACTAGGGGAATACACTTGACCAAGTTACTGGTCTGGTCCCTTAGGAATGCTGTATTGTGCAATTTACTTTCAGGCACTGCTCAGGTCTCACCTGGATTTTTTCTATCTCTCACAAGGGGGATATACACAGAGCTTACAATGTGTCTTATTTTGTTCTGACCGGTTCCCTGATAACACGAGACACTACAAGATGGTGACCGTAACAGATTGAGCTTTATTTTTTACAGGCATGGACCTGCTTTTAAGCCTCTACATGTGCTTTATAGGATTGTCCTACTGTAGATGTCATCAGTGATGTCATGAGTGATGTCACTGACCATGTCATGAGTGATGTGATATGTGACGTCATCAGCAGTGAATTGCGGGTGCGCGAGTTATAGTTAGCTGAACTAACTATAATGGGGGAATTTCAATGGTTTTGTACGGGTGAAAAGTCCAGCTAACTATAACGCCCCTGAAACCTATGGTTTTTTCAGTGAATTTCTAAGGTTTTTTAAATGCTAATTCCTAACTATAACATGCCTGAAACCTATGGTTTTTTCATTGAATTTCAAAGTTTTTTTACATGCTAATTTCTAACTATGCCTACAGAGATAGGACATGTGAAGAAAGAAGAAAAAACGTACAGAAAGAAAAAAAAGAAATGCAGAAAGAAGCAACAGAAGTCCTCAAAGACGAAGAAAAGTGCAGGAAGAAGGATAACGTGCAGAAAGAACAAACAGAAGAGCAGAAAGAAGCCTTGTTGCAAAATCATCCTGTACCCTCAACTTTTTCAGTCGGATACTGGTGGTAACTGAGTCTGACTAACCAGTCCTAGAGCCAGTGCTATGTTAAAAGACACTCAGAATACAGTGAAAACACCTACATACACTAGGGAACACTATGCGTTGGGGTCCCCCTGTGATCAGCATGACCTCCTCTGTAAGCCCCTAGTATATAATAGGGCAGGGGATTAAAACTACCTCTTAAAACGCGCCACAGGGCGTGTTTGCACACGTCACCTCAGGCCCCGTCCCCTCACTTCCCCACTGTATAAACACGCCCTGTGGCCGTTTTAAGTTGGGAGATTAAGTCCCCTTGAATCCTGAGGGTCCCTAGGGTCCAACTAGACAACTAGATACCTCCAGTAAGCACCACGGAGCTGCGTTGCAGAGAGATGTAAAAAGGGGCACGGCCTAGACCACCTCTCTGCAACGCAGCGCAGTGGCGCTTACTGGAAGCACCTGGTGGGCTACTTGGCCCCCAGGGTCCCTCAGGATTGAAGGGGAATTATTTCCCCAACTTAAAACGCACCACAGGGCTTGTTTGCACACGTTAACTCAGGACCCGTCCTCTCCCTTCACTACTGTGTAAACACGCCCTGTGGCTGTTTTTAGTTGGGAGATTAAGTTCATTTGAATCCTGAGGGTCCCTAGGGTCCATCTAGCCCACTAGGTACCTCCAGTAAGCACCACAGAGCTGCGTTGCAGAGAGGTGTAAAAAGTGGCACGGCCTGGACCACCTCTCTGCAACGCAGCTCAGTGGCACTTACTGGAAGCACCTGGTGGGCTAGTTAGCCCTCCAGGGGCAGTCAGGATTGAAGGGGAATTATTTCCCCAACTTAAAACGCGCCATAGGGCGTGTTTGCACACGTCACCTCAGGCCCCGTCCCCTCCCTTCCCCACTGTGTGAACACGCCCTGTGGCCAAGTCCCCTTGAATCCTGAGGATCCCTAGGGGCAAAATAGCCCACTAGGTACGTCCAGTAAGCACCATTGCAGACAGGTGTAAAAAGAGGCACGGCCTGCACGACCTCTCTGCAACGCAGAGCAGTGGCGCTTACTGGAAGCACCTGGTGGGCTAGTTGGCCCCCAGGGTCCCTCAGGAATGAAAGGGAATTATTTCCCCAACTTAAAACGCGCCACAGGGCGTGTTTGCACACATCACCTCAGGCCCCGTCCCCTCCCTTCGCCACTGTGTAAACGCACCCTGTGGCCGTTCTAAGTTGAGAGATTAAGTCCCCTTGAATCCTAAGGGTCCCTAGGGTCAAACCAGCCCACTAGGTACCTCCAGTAAGCGCCACAGAGCTGCGTTGCATAGAGGTGTAAAAAGGGGCGTGGCCTCATAACACCTGTCTGCAACGCAGCTCCCTGGCGCATACTTGAGACACTTGTTGGGCTAGTTGGCCCTCTGGGACCATCAGTATTGAAGGGGAATTAATTCCCCAACTCACAACTTGCCAGGGGGCGCGTTTGCAGAGTGCTGCAAGGAGGGGGCATGGACTCCGGCGCGATGCCGGTCTTTTATTTATTTTATATTTTAAGAAGGAGGGCTGTGTGGCCTCCCCTTCTTTTTCTAATTTACTGGCCCTGGGGACCCCATAACCAGAGCCTGCACCCTAATCTTTTTTGTTGAAAAAATTATTTTGGCCCTCCCAAGGCCTTAATCGGCCCCAGGGACCCCAACCCCCGGGTCATGGCCTTTTTTTTTTTTTATTCTTTAGGAGGGGAGCTGCGTTGCCCCCCTCCTCAGGCCACTTATGGCCTCGGGGACCCTATCCCCCGGGGCCGGCCTTTGTTTTTTATTATTTAAAAAATATATATATTTATAGAAACACCTAGGACATGCTGGACGAACCGTATTTACCTATCACCATGACGATTTGTGTGATATTCATTAAAAGGCGACTATGCATAGAATGAATCCACATGGAATGTATTTACACCGCTAGTGAAGCTCTGACGTGTCTGACGCCCTACCGTGCCTAATACCGGCGCCCCCGCCGGTGGGTACTCTCCAAGTAGACACCCTTGTTGTTTATTTATACAAACATGGGTAGCTATTGACGGGCATATTTAATATACACGCACACCAAGCCATTCAAAGGGGATTCGACAAAAATTCAACCAAACTATGCAAGAAACCCCCTCACGGTTAATAAAACACACATCCACCGCCGGATGTGTAATACTTTTTATTTTACTCTCTGGAAAGGAGACGAACCTCACTTGAGAGCGTGCTCCTGGCTGAGCCCAATGCTGTGTTACACCCACCAGTGCCCGCCGAGTGCCTCACACCTCTGTGTTGTATTCAACCAGCTAGTGCGTATGCTATGGCACTCTCTAGCCCATGTGCACTGTAACACCACCCCGTGAATATGTCATGCCACATTTGCCTTCGCACGGGTTATATTACCCCATCTAACGTGCCTTCCTCGATGCCTATGATATAACGCACAGCGCTATGCCATACATAATACAATCTGGGATCCATATCTTTGTCACAGTGCATATGCAACGTTACACTCCCCAGCACATATTTTATATTACAACTTTAGAGACTAGTTAGGTTACACAACACTGCCCTGTGCATATTACACTCCAAGGCGCATATCGCAAAGCACGCGATAGTGCCTGTGCTTTCTCGCGCTCTCCAATGAATCTGTCATTGCGCACAATATATTGCATATTATATTTCACGCCCCGGTTCATCTTATATTACACTTTTTGGTGCATAGTTTATACCATATACTATATCTAGTTTTCATTTTCAATCGTGCTCTCAGGACTATGTTCTATATAACACTGCGTCCACCTACCCTTTTCATGGGCATTACATTTTGCGATGGGGGGGGTGGAGGGTCAGGGGGTGTTTCTGCCAAGTGAGCCCAGAGTCACAGTCACAAACGTCCTCTTCTTCCTGAATAAAAGTGAGATTATGCTGCATACTTGTTCATATTTTAAGTAGTTCGCACAGACACACATTTTAAAAACAATAAAGTTCCTAATACCCACCTTCTCTGAACCGTTAGCTTGCTGCCCCATCCACCTCCTCCCTATCCTCTGTTGTCTGAATCCATGGACTAGCCTCCTCCCTCCTCCCTCCTGCCATGCATGGTCTGATGTGTTGCCACTGCCCTCCATTTAGCATGATCTACCAGTCCACTCCTCCTGCCCTCCATTGCCCAATTCTATGGCCCATCATTGACCTCCTGCTTAGCCTCTGTGCTTAGCTTGCTGCCCCTATTCTTCTTCCCCCTGCCCTCCGATGTCTTTGTGCATGCCCCTGCTCCATCCTTTTTGCCCACCATGTTCCATGGACCTGCCACTCCTATCTACTCTGAGTGTTCTGTTGAGCTGCCACTCCCCTCCCACCTGCCTAGCATTGTCAGACGACTGAAACCTGTCCCTGCCACCTCCACCCTGCCTGTCCACATGCCATGCCCCTATCCCCTTCCTCCTGTCCTCCATGGTCCATTTTACTGCCACACCCTTCTGCCCTCCCTGGTCTGTTGTGCTGCAACTGCTCCTCTTGACTGCCCCGCACGGTCTGTTGTGAGTCCCCTTCCCCTGAACTCTCTTGTCTGTGCCCAGGTCCTGACCCTCCCTTCTATCCTCCATGGTCCTTTGTGCATGCCCCTGCACTTTCCTTCTTCCCCATCACAGCCATTGTGCTGCCACTAACCCTCCTGCTTGCCGTGCATGGTCTTCTGTGCTGCCATGGCCCTTCCCACCTTCCCTGTGTGGTCAGCTAGCTGCCCCTGACCCCCTCCCACCTTCCCTCCATGGTCTGTGTGTATGCCATCATAGTCTCATTGTTGCTCTCCATGGTGTGACTTTTTTCTAGTGCCCAACCTGCCTGACCTCCATGGTCATCTTGCTGCTCCTGCCCTGCCCCCAGCCCTCTGTTTCCATGTGCAGACCCCTATTCCCTCCCTCCTGGCTTGTCTGTTCCATTGTAATGCCCCTGATCCGTCCCTCCTGCCCTTTTTGGTCTGTTATGCTGCAGCTTTCTCTCCTGTCTGTCCATTATAGTCAGCTAGCTACCATTGCCTCTTTCCCCTCTGTTCTCTGTTGTCCATGTGCATGGTCTTGTCCCCTCCCTATTGCTTTCTATGGATTGTTGTGCTGCACTCCCGTCCCACATGCGCTGTGTGGTGTATTGTGCTGCTGCAAACCCTGATGCCTGCCCTGTAGGGTCAGTTTGGTGCGCCTCTCCATGTCCCTCCTGTCCTCTGTTATCCGAGTCTACCTCAATTCCTCCTGCCTACCATGATCCAATGTACCATACGTGCAACCATTTTGAACTTGGTAAGAGGGAGATTATGAAAAAAAACTGGGGTATTGATTTTCCCCTTTGAGTTACATTGAAAAAGAGCAGATTGTAGACAGGAGACAGATCAAATAAAGCCCATTTGAGCTTAAAATCATTGGACGTTTCCTGGCTGAAACAGGTCTGTTGGCATGTATGGTTGTACTACCACTGCCTCTTCCTTCTGCCCACAATTGTCTATTATATTGCTACAGCCTCTCTTGCCAGTCCTGTATTGTTGGTTTGTTGCCCCTGCCCCCCTTTCCACTGCCCTCCATAGTCTGTTGTGCTGCCACTGCCCTTCCTACCTGCCCAGTGTGGTCAAATTGTTGCATCTGCACTCTCCTACCTGCCTTCAATTTTCAGAGTCCGTGCCCCTGGCCTCTGCCTCTCAACAGTATCCCAATGAACCACTAGATTGCTAACATTCTATATTTATTACAAAAGTGTGGAACGCCTGACGTCATCTTGATGTAATCAAAACTGTAATACCTAGAGTATTTCCTTTAGAAATTACATATATGAGAGGGTCTTATTTGCATCAAAATGATGGTTAGTGCTCTAAAAAAGTAAAATGAGGACATATTTTCTGAGTTTTCAAATAGCGACAAATAACTTTTAAATTATTTGTAATCTTTATGTTTTTTTATCCAGTTGACCACTTAATTAAATGTTGCACCTAGGGGAGAGGATGTGGTGTTACTTCCAGAGCTGCAGACTTTGCAACTGGGGAACCAGGTTGGAGTTTCTGCTTCAGCTCAACATTCTGTGATTCTGGTCAAATCACTTAATCTCCCCATGTCTACAACCAAAATGAATTTGATCTTGTGTGATGTAACCAATGCTCATGTAAAGCACTCCAATACCTGACAAGTCTGCACTATATAAAACTGCAAATACACAAAAAATAAGTGTTTTGCACACTTCTGTCATTGGGCTACTTGTGGGCTACATCTGGGTGATATTTGTGCTGCATTTGGGCTCTTTTGTCTCTGGTGGCCATCTTGGGAGATTTATTTGTTATGAAGTTTCCTAATTTCCTCATTTACTGCAGTCTCCTCAGTAGGAAATGCTTTCAGTATTTTACTTTGATTCCATCAAGAAGGTATTCAGATATGTCACACATTTGCCATAAATTCTGAATGTTAGCACTCTAGTTGCTCATTAGATCACTGTAGTAAAGCTACTGCTCACGACGGAAGTCTGCTGCTGGTATTAAAAGTGCATGTTTCAGTCTGCATATCAGAATTTTTTAATGAAATAGAAGAGGATTTGAGAAGTCACTCAAAATGTGTCCTAATTTTTCTTTCATCTGCACTAATCATAATTTCTATGGCAAAATGAACCCCCTCATTGTGTTCCTTTTTAAATTAAATGTTTTAAGTGTTACCAGTTTATTCCAATCAAGATGGCTTCAGGTGTGCCATACTTTTGTCATAAGTTAGACAGTAAGCGCTCTAGTTGTTCTTAAGAACACTCTGGGACATTCTGTCATTGGGCTATACTTGGGCTACATCTGGGTGATATTTGGGATACATTTGGGCTCTTTTGTCTCTGGTGGCCATCTTGGGAGATTTATTTGTTATGAAGTTTCCTAATTTCCTCATTTACTGCAGTCTCCTCAATGGGAATACTTTCAGTTTTTTATTTTGGTTCCATCAAGAAGGCATTCAGATGTGTCACACATTTGCCATAAATTCAGAATGTTAGCACTCTAGTTGCTCATTAGATCACTGTAGTAAAACTACTGCTCACCAGGGAAGTCTGCTGCTGGTATTCAAAGTCTGCATGTCAGAATTTTTATATGAAATAGGAGAGGATTTGAGAAGTCAAAATGTGCCCTAATTTTTCTTTCTGCAGAACTAATCATAATTTCTATGGCAAAATGAACCCCCTCATTTTGTTCCTATGTAAATTAAATGTTTTACGTGTTACCACTTTATTCCAATCAAGATGGCTTCAGGTGTACCATACTTTTGTCATAAGTAAAACTGTTAGCGCTCTAGTTGCTCTCTAGTTGTTCGTTAGAACACTCTGGGACATTCTGTCATTGGGCTATACTTGGGCTACATCTGGGTGATATTTGGGCTACATTTGGGCTCTTTTGTCTCTGGTGGCCATCTTGGGAGATTTATTTGTTATGAAGATTCCTAATTTCCTGCAGTATCCTCAGTAGGAAATACTTTCAGTTTTTTACTTTGGTTCCATCAAGAAGGCATTCAGATGTGTCACACATTTGCCCTAAATTCTGAATGTTAGCACTCTAGTTGCTCATTAGATCACTGTAGTAAAGCTACTGCTCACCAGGGAAGTCTGCTGCTGGTATTCAAAGTGCATGTTTCAGTCTGCATGTCAGAATTTTCTTTATGAAATAGAAGAGGATTTGAGAAGTCAAAATGTGCCCTAATTTTTCTTTCTGAAGCACTAATCATAATTTCTATGGCAAAATGAACCCCCTCATTTTGTTCCTTTGTAAATTAAATGTTTTAAGTGTTACCACTTTATTCCAATCAAGATGGCTTCAGGTGTGTTATACTTTTGTCATAAGTAAGACTGTTAGCGCTCTAGTTGTTCATTAGAACACTCTGGGACATTCTGTCATTGGGCTATACTTGGGCTACATCTGGGTGATATTTGGGCTACGTTTGTATTTTTTTTGTCTCTGGTGGCCATTTTGGGAGACTTATTTGTTATGATGTTTCCTAATTTCCTCATTTACTACAGTCTCCTCAGTAGGAAATACTTTCAGTTTTTCACTCTGATTCCAACAAGAAGACATTCAGATGTGTTACACATTTGCCATAAATTCAGAATGTTAGCACTCTAGTTGCTTATTAGATCACTGTAGTAAAGCTACAGGTCACCAGGGAAGTCTGCTGCTGGTATTGAAAGTGCATGTTTCAGTCTGCATGTCAGAATTCTTTAATGAAATGGAAGAGGATTTGAGAAGTCACTCAAAATGTGCCCTAATTTTTCTTTCTGCAGCACTAATCATACTTTCTATGGCAACATGAATCCCCTCATTGTGTTCCTTTTTAAATTAAATATTTTAAGAGTTACCACTTTATTCCAACCAAGATCGCTTCAGGTGTGCCGTACGTTTGTCATAAGTAGGACTGTTAGCGCTCTAGTTGTTCTTTAGATCACTCTGGGACGCTGCAGTAGAACACAAAGGAATCAACTGACAATCTCTGCCCTTGTTGGATGTACATGTTTTACTGAGAATGTCAGACTTCATTCTCACAAGACTGAGAAAGATAATGTGAATTTACAGAAAATATGCTCTCAGTTTAGCTTATAGAACACCTTCCAAACCTCTGTGGGAAAAGCATGAGAAAATAGTTTTCTCTCAAGCATGATTCATGATATCACAGCAGAAGGCTTTTTCACATGGTAAAATCACCTTAGAACACACCACAATTCCTAAAATGAGTATGGTACCATCAACAAATGATTTATAATGTAACTAAAGTCTTAAAACCTTCTATTGTAGTAGAGAGCAGTACAGAGTGAGTAGTAGAGAGTGATTAGTAGAGGGTAGTGGAGTAATAGAGAGTGAGTAGTAGAGAGTAGTAGAGAGTGAGTAGTAGAGTGAGTAGTAGGGAGTAGTAGAGAGTGAGTAGTAGAGTGAGCAGTAGAGTGAGTAGTAGAGAGCACGTAGTAGAGAGTGTGTAGTAGAGAGAGAGTAGTAGAGAATAGTAGAGAGTGAGTAGTAGAGAGTGAGTAGTAGAGAGAGTAGTAGAGAGTAGTAGAGTAGTAGAGAGTGAGTAGTAGAGAGTGAGTAGTAGAGAGTAGTAGAGAGTAAGTAGCAGAGAGAGTAGTAGAGAGTAGTAGAGTAGTAGAGAGTGAGTAGTAGAGTGAGTAGTAGAGAGTAGTAGAGAGCGAGTAGTAGAGCGTGAGTAGTGGAGAGTTAGTAGTAGAGTAGTAGAGAGTGAGTAGTAGAGAGTGAGTGGTAGAGAGAGAGTAGTAGAGAGTAGTAGAGTGAGTAGTAGAGAGTGAGTAGTAGAGAGAGAGTAGTAGAGAGTAGTAGAGAGTGAGTAGTAGAGTAGTAGAGAGTGAGTGGTAGAGAGTGAGTAGTAGAGAGTAGTAGAGAGTGAGTAGTAGAGTAGTAGAGAGTGAGTGGTAGAGAGTAGTAGAGAGTAGTAGAGTGAGTAGTAGAGAGTAGTAGAGAGTGAGTAGTAGAGAGAGTAGTAGAGAGTGAGTAGTTGAGAGTGAGTAGTAGAGAGTGAGTAATAGAGAATAGTAGAGAGTGAGTAGTAGAGAGTGAGTAGTACAGAGCGAGTAGTAGAGAGTAGTACAGAGTGAGTAGTAGAGAGTGATTAGTAGAGAGTAGTGGAGTAGTAGAGAGTGAGTAGTAGAGAGTGAGTAGTAGAGTGAGTAGTAGGGAGTAGTAGAGAGTGAATAGTAGAGTGAGTAGTAGAGTGAGTAGTAGAGAGCAAGTAGAAGAGAGTGTGTAATAGAGAGAGAGTAGAAGAGAGTAGTAGAGAGTGAGTAGTAGAGAGTGAGTAGTATAGAGAGTAGTAGAGAGTAGTAGTAGAGAGTGAGTAGCAGAGAGAGTAGTAGAGAGTGAGTAGTAGAGTGAGTAGTAGAGAGCAAGTAGTAGAGAGTGAGTAGTGGAGAGTGAGTAGTAGAGTAGTAGAGAGTGAGTATTAGAGAGTGAGTAGTAGAGAGAGAGTATTAGAGAGTAGTAGAGAGTAAGTAGTACAGAGGGAGTAGTAGAGAGTAGTAGAGAGTGAGTAGTAGAGTAGTAGAGAATGATTGGTAGAGAGTAGTAGAGAGTAGTGGAGTGAGTAGTAGAGAGTAGTAGAGAGTGAGTAGTAGAGAGAGTAGTAGAGAATAGTAGAGAGTGAGTAGTAGAGAGTGAGTAGTAGAGAGAGTAGTAGAGAGTAGTAGAGTAGTAGAGAGTGAGTAGTAGAGAGTGAGTAGTAGAGAGTAGTAGAGAGTAAGTAGCAGAGAGAGTAGTAGAGAGTAGTAGAGTAGTAGAGAGTGAGTAGTAGAGTGAGTAGTAGAGAGTAGTAGAGAGCGAGTAGTAGAGCGTGAGTAGTGGAGAGTTAGTAGTAGAGTAGTAGAGAGTGAGTAGTAGAGAGTGAGTGGTAGAGAGAGAGTAGTAGAGAGTAGTAGAGTGAGTAGTAGAGAGTGAGTAGTAGAGAGAGAGTAGTAGAGAGTAGTAGAGAGTGAGTAGTAGAGTAGTAGAGAGTGAGTGGTAGAGAGTGAGTAGTAGAGAGTAGTAGAGAGTGAGTAGTAGAGTAGTAGAGAGTGAGTGGTAGAGAGTAGTAGAGAGTAGTAGAGTGAGTAGTAGAGAGTAGTAGAGAGTGAGTAGTAGAGAGAGTAGTAGAGAGTGAGTAGTTGAGAGTGAGTAGTAGAGAGTGAGTAATAGAGAATAGTAGAGAGTGAGTAGTAGAGAGTGAGTAGTACAGAGCGAGTAGTAGAGAGTAGTACAGAGTGAGTAGTAGAGAGTGATTAGTAGAGAGTAGTGGAGTAGTAGAGAGTGAGTAGTAGAGAGTGAGTAGTAGAGTGAGTAGTAGGGAGTAGTAGAGAGTGAATAGTAGAGTGAGTAGTAGAGTGATAGTAGAGAGCAAGTAGAAGAGAGTGTGTAATAGAGAGAGAGTAGAAGAGAGTAGTAGAGAGTGAGTAGTAGAGAGTGAGTAGTATAGAGAGTAGTAGAGAGTAGTAGTAGAGAGTGAGTAGCAGAGAGAGTAGTAGAGAGTGAGTAGTAGAGTGAGTAGTAGAGAGCAAGTAGGAGAGAGTGAGTAGTGGAGAGTGAGTAGTAGAGTAGTAGAGAGTGAGTATTAGAGAGTGAGTAGTAGAGAGAGCGTATTAGAGAGTAGTAGAGAGTAAGTAGTACAGAGAGAGTAGTAGAGAGTAGTAGAGAGTGAGTAGTAGAGTAGTAGAGAATGATTGGTAGAGAGTAGTAGAGAGTAGTGGAGTGAGTAGTAGAGAGTAGTAGAGAGTGAGTAGTAGAGAGAGTAGTAGAGAGTGAGTAGTTGAGAGTGAGTAGTAGAGAGTGAGTAGTAGAGAGTAGTAGAGAGTAATACAGTAGTAGAGAGTGAGTAGTAGAGAGTGAGTAGTAGAGAGGGAGTAGTAGAGAGAGAGTAGTAGAGAGTAGTAGAGAGTGAGTAGTAGAGTAGTAGAGAGTGAGTGGTAGAGAGTAGTAGAGAGCAGTAGAGTGAGTAGTAGAGAGTAGTAGAGAGTGAGTAGTAGAGAGTGAGTAGTAGAGAGAAGTAGTAGAGTGTAGTAGAGAGTAGTAGAGAGAAAGTAGTAGAGAGTGAGTAGTAGAAAGTAGTAGAGAGTGAGTAGTAGAAAGTGAGTAGTTTAATTTAAAAGGAACACAATGAGAAGGTTAATTTTGCCATAGAAATTATGATTAGTGTGGAAGAAAGAAAATTAGGGCACATTTTGAGTGACTTCTCAAATCCTCTTCTATTTCATAAAAAAAATCTGACATGCAGACTGAAACATGCAATTTCAATACCAGCAGCAGACTTCCCTGGTGAGCAGTAGCTTTACTACAGTGATCTAATAAGCAACTAGAGAGCTAACATTCCAAATTTATGGCAAATGTGTGACACATCTGATTGCCTTCTTGATGGAATGAAAGTAAAAAACCTAAAAGTATTTCCTACTGAGGAGACTGTTGTAAATGAGGAAATTAGGAAACTTCAAAACAAATAAGTCTCCCAAGATGGCCACCAGAGACAAAAGAGCCCACATGTAGCACAAATATCACCGAGATGTATCCCAAGTATAGCCCAATGACAGAATGTCCCAGAGTGTTTTAAAGAACAACTAGAGCGCTAACAGTCTTACTTATGACAAAAGTATGGCACACCTGATGTCATCTTGATTGGAATAAAGTGGTAACACATAAAACATTTAATTTGCAAAGGAACAAAATGAGGGGGTTCATGTTGCCATAGAAATTATGATTAGTGCTGAAGAAAGAAAGATTAGGGCACATTTTGACTTCTCAAATCCTCTTCCATGTCATTAAACATTTCTGACATGCAGACTGAAACATGCACTTGGAATACCAGCAGCAGACTTCCCTGGTGAGCAGTAGCTTTACAACAGTGATCTAATGAGTAACTAGAGTGCTACCATTCAGAATTTATGGAAAATGTGTGACACATCTGAATGCCTTCTTGATGGAATCAAAGTAAACAAGCATTGAAAATGCAATAGGTCTCGCCCTCGTTTAAGTTAAAGCAATTCTGTTTGTAATTAGGTGGCTTTTTAGCTTTGCTTGTATTAGAGTTTTTCAAACTTGCATGTACATACCATGCATATGTATGCATATATGTATATGTATATGTATATGTTTGCATGCATTTATATTTATATAGATATGCAGATTATATTTATATGTTTATATATGTATATTATCTACTGGCGGTCGCCAGTAGATAGTTATAGTTAGGACCGTGTTTCCATAGAAAATCCGCAACATTCTATTTGGAATAACTTTGGCGCCGGTTGACGAATCCTCGTGAAATTTTCAAAATAGGTGGGGCGCTCCGCTCCGCTCCTACTATGAAAGTCTCGGGGGGATTCGTCAAGCGGGGGCTGAGAAAAAAGGGGGGTCCCAAAACGCGTTTTCCCCATGCAATTTTCCATAGGGACCTTTAGTCCAAGGTACAGCCCGAACGGCTGAACAGAATTACTTGAAATTTGGCAGAGAGGTAGTCCTCAGCTCAGGGAAGTGCCTTTTGCAGGTCTGGTGTCAATCTGTTCAGTAGTTCCTGAGAAAATCAAAAGTAAAATCATATATATATGTGGGCGGAGCCTAACCACACATCTCATCCTGAGATCTGATTGGCTGTCAGCACTTCATCCAAGAAGTGTTGGCAGCCATCTTGGGACCAATATACATGATAGCACCTCATTAAAAAGCATTGCAGTTAATAGAAGGTTTTAAGACTTTAGTTACATTATAAATCATTTGTTGATGGTACCATACTCATTTTAGGAATATTTGGGGTATGTTCTAAGGTGATTTCACCATGTGAAAAAGCCTTCTGCTGGGATATCATGATTGAGAGAAAAATATTTTCTCATGCTTTTCCCACAGAGGTTTGGAAGGTGATCTATAAGCTAAACTGAGAGCTTATTTTCTGTAAATTCACATTATCTTTCTCAGTCATGTGAGAATGAAGTCTGAAATTCTCAGTAAAACATGTACATCCAACAAGGGCAGAGACTGTCAGTTGATTCCTTTGTGTTCTACTGCAGCTTCCCAGAGTGTTCCAAAGAACAACTAGAGCGCTAACAGTCCTACTTATGATAAACGTATGGCACACCTGAAGCCATCTTGCTTGGATTAAAGTGGTAACTCTTAAAACATTTAATTTAAAAAGGAACAAAATGAGGGGGTTCATTTTTCCATAACAAGTATTATTAGTGCTGCAGAAAGAAAAACTAGGGCACATTTGACTTCTGAAATCCTCTTTTATTTCATTAAAAAATTCTGACATGCAGACTGAAACATGCACTTTCAATACCAGCAGCAGTTTTCCCTGGTGAGCAGTAGCTTTACTACAGTGATCTAATGAGCAAAAAGAGTGTTAACATTCTGAATTTATGGCAAATGTGTGACACATCTGAATGCCTTCTTGATGGAATCAAAGTAAAAAACTGAAAGTATTTCCTACTGAGGAGACTGCAGTAAATGAGGAAATTAGGAAACTTCATGACAAATAAGTCTCCCAAGATGGCCACCAGAGACAAAAGAGCCCAAATGTAGCCCAAATATCACCCAGATGTAGCCCAAGTATAGCCCAATGACAGAATGTCCCAGAGTGTTCTTAAAAACAACTAGAGCGCTTACTGTCTTCATTATGACAAAAGTATGGCACACCTGAAGCCATCTTGATTGGAATAAACTGGTAACACTTAAAACATTTCATTTAAAAAGGAACACAAAGAGGGGGTTCATTTTGCCATAGAAATTATGATTAATGCTGAAGAAAGAAAATGAGGGCACATTTTGAGTGACTTCTCAAATCCTCTTCTATTTCATTAAAAAATTCTGACATGCAGAATGAAACATGCACTTTTAATACCAGGAGCAGACTTCCATGGTGAACAGTAGTTTTACTACAGTGATCTAATGAGCAACTAGAGTGCTAACTTTCAGAATTTATGGCAAATGTGTGACATATCTGAATACCTTCATGATGGAATCAAAGTAAAAAACTGAAAGCATTTCCTACTGAGGAGACTGCAGTACATGAGGAAATTAGGAAACTTCATAACAAATAAATCTCCCAAGATGGCCACCGGAGACAAAAGAGCCCAAATGTAGCCCAAAATCACCCAGATGTAGCCCAAATATAGCCCAATGACAGAAGTGTGCAAAACACTTATTATTTTGTGTTTTTGCAGTGTTATATAGTGCAGACTTGTCAGGTATTGGAGTGCTTTACATGATAATTGGTTACATCACACAAGAACAAATTCATTTTGGTTGTAGACATGGGGAGACTAAGTGATTTGACCAGAATCACAGAATGTCGAGCTGAAGCAGAAACTCCAACCTGGTTCCCCAGTTGCAAAGTCTGCAGTTGTGGAAGTAACACCACATCCTCTCCCCTAAGTGCAACATTTAATCAAGTGGTCAACTGGATAAAAAACATAAAGATAACAAATAATTTAAAAGTGCTTTGTCGCTATTTGAAAACTCAGAAAATATGTCCTTATTTTAGTCTTTTAGAGCACTAACCATAATTTTGATGCCAATAAGACCCTCTCATATATGTAATTTCTAAAGGAAATGCTCTAGGTATTACAGTTTTGATTACATCAAGATGACGTCAGGCGTTCCACACTTTTGTAATAAATATAGAATGTTAGCAATCTAGTTGTTCATTAGGATACTGTTGAGAGGCAGAGGCCAGGGGCACGGACTCTGAAAATTGAAGGCAGGTAGGAGGGTGCAAAGGCAACAATTTAACCACACTGAGCAGGCAGGAAGGACCATGGCAGCACAACAGACTATGGAGGGCAGTGGAAAGGGGGGCAGGGGCAACAAACCAACAATACAGGACTTGCAAGAGAGGCTGTGGCAATGTAATAGACCATTGTGGGCAGAAGGAAGAGGCAATGGTAGTACAACCATACATGCCAACAGACCCGATTCAGCCAGGAAACGTCCAATGTTTTAAGCTCAAATGGGCTTTATTTCATCTGTCTCTTGTCTACAATCTCCTCTTTTTCAATGTAACTCAAAGGGGAAAATCAATACCCCAGTTTTTTTCAAAATCTCCTTCTTACCAAGTTCAAAATGTTCACAAGTATGGTACATTGGATCATGGAAGGAAATGGGGTAGGGACATGGACTTGGATAACAGAGTACAGGAGGGACATGGAGAGGTGCACCAAACTGACCCTGCAGGGCAGGCATCAGGGTTTGCAGCAGCACAATACACCACACAGGGCATGCGGGACTGGAGTGCAGCACAACAATCCATAGAAAGCAAGAGGGAGGGGACAGGACCATGCACATGGACAACAGAGAACAGAGGGGCAAGAGGCAATGGTAGCTAGCTGACCATAATGGACAGACAGGAGAGAAATCTGCAGCATAACAGACCATAAAGGGCAGGAGGGACGGATCAGGGGCATTACAATGGAACAGACAAGCCAGGAGGGAGGGAGTAGGGGTCTGCACATGTAAACAGAGGGCTGGGGGCAAGGGGGCAGGGCAGGAGCAGCAAGATAGCCATGGAGGTCAGGCAGGATGGGCACTAGAAGCAAGACACACCATGAAGAGCAACAGTGAGACCGTGATGGCATACACACAGACCATGGAGGGAAGGTGGGAGGGGGTCAGGGGCAGCTAACTGACCACACAGGGAAGGTGGGAGGGTCCATGGCAGCACAGAAGACCATGCATGGCAAGTGGGAGGGTTAGTGGCAGCACAATGGCTATGATGGGCAAGAAGGAGGGTGCAGGGGCATGCACAAAGAACGATGGAGGATAGAAGGGAGGGTCAGGACCTGTGCACAGACAAGAAAGTTCAGGGGAAGGGGCCTCACAACAGACTGCACGGGGCAGGCAGGAGAAGCAGTTGCAGCACAACAGACCAGGGAGGGCAGAAGGGTGTGGCAGTACAATGGACCATGTAGGACAGGAGGAAGAGGATAGGGGCATGGCATGTGGACAGGCAGGGTGGAGGTGGCAGGGACAGGTTACAGTCATCTGACAATGCTAGGCAGGTGGGAGGGGAGTGGCAGCTCAACAGAACACTCAGAGTAGATAGAAGTGGCAGGTCCATGGAATATGGTGGGCAAAAAGGATGGAGCAGGGGCATGCACAAAGACATCGGAGGGCAGGGGGAAGGAGAATAGGGGCAGCAAGCTAAGCACAGAGTTTAAGCAGGAGGTCAATGATGGGGCATAGAATTGGGCAATGGAGGGCAAGAGGAGGAGACTGGTACATCATACTAAATTGAGGGCAGTGGCAGCACATCAGACCATGCATGGCAGGAGGGAGGAGGCTAGTCCATGGATTCACACAACAGAGGATAGGGATGAGGGGGATGGGGCAGCAAGCTAACTGTTCAGAGAAGGCGGGTATTAGGAACTTTATTGTTTTTAAAATGTGTGCCTGTGCGAACTACTTAAAATATGAACAAGTATGCAGCATAATCTCACTTTTATTCAGGAAGAAGAGGACGTTTGTGACTGTGACTCCGGGCTCACTTGGCAGAAACACCCCCTGACCCTCCACCCCCTATCGCAAAATGTAATACCCGCGAAAAGGGTAGGTGAACACAGTGTTATATAGAACATAGTCCTGAGAGCACGATTGAAAATGAAAACTAGATATAGTGTATGGTATAAACTATGCACCAAAAAGTGTGATATAAGATGAACCAGGCGTGAAATATAATATGCAATACATTGTGCGCAATGACAGATTCATTGGAGAGCGCGAGATAGCACAGGCACTAGCGCGTGCTATGCGATGGTCGCCTTGGAGTGTAATATGCACTGGGCAGTGTTGTGTAACCTAACTAGTCTCTAAAGTTGTAATATAAAATATGTGCTGGGGAGTGTAATGTTGCATATGCACTGTGACAAAGATATGGATCCCAGATTGTAATATGTATGACATAGCACTGTACGTTATAACATAGGCATCGAGGAAGGCACGTTAGATGGGGCAATATAACCCGTGCGAAGACAAATGTGGCATGACATATTTACGGGGTGGTGTTACAGTGCACATGGGCTAGAGAGTGTCATAGCATATGCACTAGCTGGTGGAATACAACACAGAGGTGTGTGGCACTCGGCAGGCAATGGTGGGTGTAACACAGCATTGGGCTCTGCCAGGAGCGCGCTGTGACTCTCAAGTGATGTTCGTCCCCTTTCCAGAGAGTAAAATAAAAAGTATTACACATCCGGCAGTGGATGTGTGTTTTATTAACCGTGAGGGGGGGTTTCTTACATAGTTTTTGTCGAATTTTTGTCGAATCCCCTTTGAATGGCTTGGTGTGCATGTGTATTAAATGTGCCCGTCAATAGCTACCCATGTTTGTATAAATAAACGACAAGGGTGTCTACCGGGATTCGGCACGGTAGGGCATCAGACATGTCACAGCTTCACTAGTGGTGTAAATACATTCCACGTGGATTCATTGTATGCATAGTCGCCTTTTAATGAATATCACTCAAATCGTCATGGTGATAGGTACATACGGTTTGTCCAGCATGTCCTAGGTGTGTCTATAAATATATATTTTTTTAAAATAATAAAAAACAGTGGCCGGCCGTGGGGATTGTGGTCACAAAAATATAATTAGGAGACAGGCCCTGGGGGATGGGGTCATCAGGGCCAATAAATTAGAATAAGAAGGGGAACCACACAGCCCCCCTTCTTAAAAAATTAAAATAAATTAAAGACTGGCATCGTGCCGGAGGCCACGCCCCCTCCTTGCAGCACTCTGCAAATGCACCCCCTGGCGAGTTGTAAGTTGGGGAATTAATTCCTCTTCAATACTGAGGGTCCCTGAGGTCCAACTAGCCCAACAGGCATCTCCAGTATGCGCCAGGGAGCTGCGCTGCAGACAGGTGTTCTGAGGCCAAGCCTCTTTTTACACCTCTCTGCAACGCAGCTCTGTGGCGCTTACTGGAGGTACCTAGTGGTCTAGTTTGACCCTAGGGACCCTTAGGATTCAAGGGGACATAATCTCTCAACTTAGAACAGCCACAGGGCGCATTTACAGAGTGGTGAAGGGTGGGGACGGGGCCTGAGGTGACGTGTGCAAACATGCATGATGGCACGTTTTAAATTGGGGATATAACTTCCCTTCAATACTGAGGGTCCCTGGGGGCTAACTAGCCCACCAAGTGCTTCCAGTAAGCGCCACTGAGCTGCATTGCAGAGAGGTGGTCCAGGCTGTGCCACTTTTTACACCTCTCTGCAATGCAGCTCTGTGGCACTTACTGGAGGTACCTAGTGGGCTAGTTGGACCCTAGGGACCCTCAGGATTCAAATGAACTTAATCCCCAACTAAAAACGGACACAGGGCGTGTTTACACAGTGGTGAAGGGAGGGGACGGGGCCTGAGTTAACGTGTGCAAAAACGCCCTGTGGCCTGTTTTAAGAGGTAGTTTTAATCCCCCTGCCCTATTATATACTAGGGGCTTACAGAGGAGGTCATGCTAATCACAGGGGGACCCCAACGCCTAATGTTCCCAAGTGTATGTAGGTGTTTTCACTGTATTCTAAGTGTCTTTTAACATAGCACTGGCTCTAGGACTGGTTAATCAGACTCAGTTACCACCAGTATCCGTCTGAAAAAGTTGAGGGTACAGGATGATTTTGCAACAAGGATCCTTTCTGCTCTTCTTTTTGTTCTTTCTGCACGTTATCCTTCTTCCTGCACTTTTCTTCGTCTTTGAGGACTTCTGTTACTTTTTTCTGCACTTCTTTTTTTTCTTTCTGTGCATTTTTTCTTCTTTCTTCACATGTCCTATCTCTGTAGGCATAGTTAGAAATTAGCATTTAAAAAACCTTTGAAATTCACAGAAAAAACCATAGGTTTCAGGCACGTTATAGTTAGGAATTAGCATTTAAAAAACCTCAGAAATTCACTGAAAAACCACAGGTTTCAGGGGTGTTATAGTTAGCTGGACTTTTCACTTGTACAAAACCATTGAAATTCCCCCGTTATAGTTAGTTCAGCTAACTATTACTCGCACGCCCGCAATGCACTGCTGATGACGTCACATATTACATCACTCATGACATGGTCAGTGACATCACTCATGACATCACTGATGACATCTCAAATGACATCACTGATTACATCATCCTTGTGATAGAGTGGCAGACCTCCTCTCACCCTAATATAACCTTTGATACACACATTCAAAAATAGAGACTAAAAATTTCAAAACAATGGACATACCAATACCAGTTACAACAACCTCTTCAGTAATTGTAAGATCCACATACACATCCACTCATTCACCAACAGTCCTATACAGTCACTCATACATGTACTCACTCATCATATGTACTCATACACCTATACATCCTGTTACACAATGCCACTCATCCATAGAGTTACTCACACACATAGTCACTCATGCTAATAAAGAATCAAACATACATTTACTTGCATATACAGTTATACACACACCACCACACTTACTTCTACGGAACCTTACACATACTTAGTCTTTTAAACAATCACTTATAGAAACACATACTTATTCATACAGGAACTCTTTCAATCTCTCACTCTCACATATACTCACTTATATACACCAATACTCACATATACTAGTTTAAAACATATGGACTTACTCATAAAGACACTATTGAGACAGTCATTCACTCACTAACACACCCATACACACACTCATCCACCCATACTGTCCTGCTCACATACTGTCTTCAAAACACATACAAACAGTGAGTCACTCATTCATGCATCTATACGCTATGTAACATCCCCCACTGAACCATACAGACACTCATACTGATACTCTAAAAACAAACTAATAACCCATATACACACCCATGTAGCTACTCACCAACCCATGCAGCCACTTATACACAAAGTGAGACACTGATACAGATATTTAAATATTTAAACATTACTCACTAATACTTGTATTCACTAAGATACTGTTAATAAGTCAGTTATACAATTAATTTTACAAAAAAAACATCCATTTAGACACTTATTTACCCATTTATTCTTCCATTAACCTTTAGATATACATATATAAAAAATATTTATTTTTCAGAAAGACACATATTCACTGGATGATGTCATCAAAGATGTCATCAGTGATGTCATTTGAGATGTCATCAGTGATGTCATGAGTGATGTCACTGACCATGTCATGAGTAATGTAATATGTGACGTCATCAGCAGTGCGAGTTATAGTTAGCTGAACTAACTATAACGGGGGAATTTCAATGGTTTTGTACAAGTGAAAAGTCCAGCTAACTATAACACCCCTGAAACCTATGGTTTTTCAGTGAATTTCTGAGGTTTTTTAAATGCAAATTCCTAACTATAACGTGCCTGAAACCTATGGTTTTTTTCTGTGAATATATATATACACATACATAGATATAAATGCAGATGCATATATATGCATTTATATGTGCATACGTGTGCATGTACAGAGAGGTAGAGAGGTAGAGGTGTATAGGTAGAGGTGTAGAGGTGTAGAGGTAGAGGTAGAGAGGTAGAGAGTAGTAGAGAGAGAGGTAGAGAGAGGTAGAGAGGTAGAGAGTAGAGAGCGAGTAGTAGAGAGTAATAGAGAGTAGTAGAGAAAGTATCAGAGAGTGAGTAGTAGAGAGTAGTGGAGTGAGTAGTAGAGAGTGAGTAGTAGAGAGTGAGTATTAGAGAGTGAGTAGTAGAGAGTAGTAGAGAGTAAGTAGTAGAGTGAGTAGTAGAGAGTAGTAGAGAGTAGTAGAGAGTGAGTAGTAGAGAGAAGTAGAGAGTGAGTAGTAGAGAGTGAGTAGTAGAGAGTAGTAGAGAGTGAGTAGCAGAGAGAGAGTATTAGAGAGTAGTAGAGAGTGAGTAGCAGAGTGAGTAGTAGAGAGTAGTAGAGAGAGAGTAGTAGAGAGTGAGTAGAAGAGAGTAGTAGAGAGTGAGTAGTAGAGAGTAGTAGAGAGTGAGTAGTAGAGAGTGAGTAGTAGAGAGAGAGTAGTAGAGAGTAGTAGAGTAGTAGAGAGTGAGTAGTAGAGAGTGAGTAGTAGAGAGTAGTAGAGTGAGTTGTAGAGTGAGTACTAGAGAGGAGTAGAGAGCGAGTAGCAGAGAGCAAGTAGTAGAGAGTGAGTAGTAGGGAGAAAGTAGTAGAGAGTGAAAAGTAGAGAGAGTAGTAGAGTAGTAGAGAGTGAGTAGTAGAGTGAATAGTAGAGAGTAGTTGAGAGCGAGTAGTAGAGAATGAGTAGTAGAGAGTAGTAGAGTGAGTAGTAGAGAGTGAGTAGTAGAGAGAGAGTAGTAGAGAGTGAGTCATAGAGTAGTAGAGAGTGAGTGGTAGAGAGTAGGAGAGAGTAGTATAGTGAGTAGTAGAGCATAGTAGAGAGTGAGTAGTAGAGCGAGTAGTAGAGAGTAGTAGAGTAGTAGAGAGTGAGTAGTAGAGAGTGAGTAGCAGAGAGAGTAGTAGAGAGTAGTACAGAGTGAGTACTACAGAGTGAGTAGTGGAGAGTAGTAGAGAGCGAGTAGTAGAGAGTGAGTAGTGGAGAGTGAGTAGTAGAGAGTGAGAAGTAGAGAGTGAGTAGTAGAGAGTAAATAGTAAAGAGTGAGTAGTAGAGCGATTAGTAGAGAGTGAGTAGTAGAGAGTAGTAGAGTGAGTAGTAGAGAGTGAGTAGTAGAGAATAGTAGAGAGAGAGTAGTAGAGAGTGAGTAGTAGAGAGAGAGTAGTAGAGTAGTAGAGAGTGAGTGGTAGAGAGCAGCAGAGAGTAGTAGAGTGAGTAGTAGAGAGTAGTAGAGAGTGAATAGTAGAGAGTGAATAGTAGAGAGTAGTTGTAGAGAGTACTAGAGAGAGAGAGTAGTAGAGAGTGTAGTAGAGAGTGAGTAGTAGTGAGTGAGTAGTAGAGAGTAGTAGAGAGTGAGTAGTAGAGAGTGAGTGGTAGAGAGTAGTAGAAAGTAGTAGAGTGAGTAGTAGAGAGTGAGTAGTAGAGAGTGAATAGTAGAGAGTAGTAGAGAGTGAGTAGTAGAGAGAGTAAAAGTAGACAGTGAGTAGTAGAGAGTAGTAGCGAGTGAGTAGTAGAGAGTGAGTAGTAGAGTAGTAGAGAGTGAGTAGTTGAGAGTGAGTAGTAGAGAGTGAGTAGTAGAGATTAGTAGAGTAGTAGAGTGTGAGTAGTAGAGAGTAGTAGAGAGTGAGTAGTAGAGAGTGAGTAGTGGAGAGAGAGTAGTAGAGAGTAGTAGAGAGTCAGTAGTAGAGAAGTAGACAGTAGTCAGTCAGTGTCAGTCAGTATCAGTCAGTGTCAGTGTCAGTCAGTCAGTCAGTGTCAGTCACTCAGTGTCAGTCAGTGTCAGTCAATCAGTGTCAGTCAGTCAGTGTCAGTCAATCAGTGTCAGTCAGTGTCAATCAGTGTCAGTCAGTGTCAGTCAGTCAGTCAGTGTCAGTCAGTCAGTGTCAGTCAATCAGTGTCAGTCAGTGTCAGTGTCAGTCAATCTGTGTCAGTCAGTGTCAATCAGTCAGTGTCAGTCAGTCAGTGTCAGTCAGTCAGTGTCAGCTAGAGCAGCTCTGCTGACCTGATTCTCTGGCTCTAAAGCAGCTCTGCTGACCTGGTTCTCTCTCTCTAAAGCAGCTCTGCTGACCTGGTTTCTCTGGCTCTACAACAGGTCTGCTGACCTGGTTCTCTGGCTCTAGAGCAGCTCTGCTGACCTAGTTCTTATGCTACAGAGCGGCTCTGCTGATCTAGTTCTCTGGCTCTACAACAGCTCTGCTAACCTGGTTCTCTGGCTCTAAAGCAGCTCCGCTGACCCAGTTCTATGGCTCTGAAGCAGTTCTGCTGACATGGTTCTCTGGCTCTAGAGCAGCTCTGCTGACCTGGTTCTCTCCCTCTAAAGCAGCTCTACTTACCTGGTTTCTCTGGCTCTGCAGCAGCTCTGCAGACCTGGTTCTCTGGCTCTAGAGCAGCTCTGTTGACCTGGTTCTTAGGCTCGAGAGCAGCTCTACTGACCTGGTTCTCTGGCTCTAAAGCAGCTCTGCTGACCTGGTTCTATGGCTCTAAAGCAGCTCTGCTGATTTGGTTCTCTGGCTCTAGAGTAGCTCTGCTGACCTGGTTCTTTGGCTCTAAAGCAGCTCTGCTAACCTGGTTCTCTGGCGCTAAAGCAGCTCTGCTGGCCTGGTTCTCTGGCTCTAAAGCAGCTCTGCTGACCTGGTTCTCTCCCTCTAAAGCAGCTCTGCTGACCTGGTTTCTCTGGCTCTACAGCAGCTCTGCTGACCTTGTTTTTCTGGCTCTAGAGCAGCTCTGCTGACCTAGTTCTTAGGCTCTGGAGCAGCTCTGCTGACCTGGTTCTCTGGCTCTACAGCAGCTCTTCTGACCTGGTTTTCTGCACTCACGATGCACGCAGCCGACTTCGCGAAAATATATTTAAAAATAATATAAGTTCATTATAAGTACAAATATATTATTTTGATGAATATCTTACATAATCTCTTGCCTTAATATGTATATTAAAGACACATACATATCATTTTGGAACATAATTTTTTTTTTGCGGGAGTCGCACACCCAGCACGCCCCAGCACGTATATGATGTCATGCGGGACCAGCAACCACACAAACATCTCGAACCGTAATGTGCATGTGTCGCGAATGCGCGGGAGCAGGAGTCGCAGACTGGTCGCATACCAATCGCACATATCACGTGATATTAAATGTATATGATGTAACTGAAAAACATGCAGTCGTCGCACACCATACGCGGATCCTTCATGACTTTTCTAAACTGGCGGCTAGAATGCGCGCACCCACCGTGATGTGTACACTTTGAGTGCGCGACTCCGAAAAAAATTTGATTTTTAAAAAAAAGAAAATAATATAAATATATTAAAAGAAAAACTGAAAACAAGAAAATTAATCAATATTTCAGTTTTAATTAAAAAAACATTTTTTATGCAATTTTCAGAAAAATATATAATGTTATTTAATGAATAAAATATTTATAAATAAACAGTTAAAAAACTGTAGAAAATCAGTACAAAAAATAGATATAACTACTATCACACTAAAAAGTTAGCATTTAAAAAACCTTTGAAATTCACTGTAAAAAAACATAGGTTTCAGAGACGTTATACTTAGAAATTAGCATTTAAAAAACCTTAGAAATTCACAGAAAAAACCATAGGTTTCAGGGGTGTTATAGTTAGCTGCCCATTTCACTCATACAAAACCATAGAAATTCCTCCGTTATAGTTAGTTCTGCTAACTATAACTCAAGCGCCCGCAATGCACTGCTGATGATGTCACATATTGCATCATTCATGACATGGTCAGTGACATCACTGATGACATGACTGATGACATCTCAAATGACATCACTGATGACATCACTGATGACATCATCCACTGAAGATGGTTTAGTTTGAAATTTAAATATGTATTAGATATATACCAATCTGTATTGAAGATTGAGTGGATATATAACTGTCTGGATGGAGGATTTAATAGCTGTCTTTACAGCATTTAAGGGCAATTGTGAACAATGACTCCAGCTACCCTGTAGCACGTCATTTCAAAAAACAACACAACAATGATCTCAGTTGCCTGAAATACTTTGTTGTCGACATTGTCCCCGCACAGCGAAGAGGGGGCAATAGAGAGAAAGCATTACGACAACTCGAAACTAAATACATACTCGAATTCGATAGCAAAGCCCCAACAGGGTTAAACAACACTGAGGACTTACATAATTTTATCTGAGTATTTGTAGGCCATAACTGTACAAAAACATTATTTTAATATTCTTGCATTATTAAGAATCACAGTGCGTGCATTGGCAATCCTGTCAACAGAAGCTTTTTCACTGATCAGTTCCTGTACTAAACCTGTATCCTCATCAATATCAATATTGTTTGAGAGTTGACTATTTATTGAGTCACTGAATTAATCTGTTTCTTTTATGTTGTGTTTGATTTTGTTTTTCTCTTAGTTTGTCTTTCGAACTTTTAAATGGGTATAGTTCAGGATAGTGAAGAGATAAAGAGGGAAATAAAAGAGAGAAGAGAAAAAAAGAAAAAAAGAAAGAAGAAAATTAAAAATCTCTTCCTCATATGTTGGAGCTCTACACATCTAATGAATCCCCCAGCAAGGTTCCTTTCATCATTATGTGCATTATAATTTAGGTGAAAGTTGACCTATTAAATATTCCTAAAATTTATACCGTAGATACATTATTCGAAAGATTTAGGGGAGTAGCTGAATTTAATGTGTACATGTCAACATGATGACACACACATATGATAAGTGTTTTAATATCATTTCCCTGTTTCTGTTGGTTTTCTTTCCTCGCTTGTGTTGCTATTCTATTATTATTTGCACTTTCTTCACTTTTGACCAGTTTTTATGATTTTTTACATAGGCAACAGATCTTTCGAAGCAATTTCGGGTTTTATGAAATGAGTTTGTAATTTGATACATTTTAACATTTGTTGAAAAACTGTAAAGAATTCAGACCGTGTATTAGTTAACTGTATGAATTAGTTTCAGAATATAGCTGCTATGTGTGTATATACAATATATTTGCTTGCATTTTGCACCATTGTTGCGTATTTTGCACCTTTGCATTCTTGCACTTTAAAGGCACATTTTGCACTTTAATAATTAAGATTTGCACTATTATTCTGCGTATTTGCACAAGCTAAATTTGCACATTTGAATCATGAAGCTTACAATGTTTTTACATGGTCTGTTAAGTTTTCCAAGAGTTTAACATAAGTCATGTTCAGACACCATTCAAGATTATTACCACGGAATTTCATAGACCCATGCTGCTACAATCACTAACATTGCCTGTATTTGTACAGATATTGCATTGTTATATTTGCCATGTAAACTAGAGTATTTTTTCTATGTTTATCTAACACCAGCATCACGAGGTCATAGAGTGCTCCTAAATATAAAGGTTAATGAAGCGGCAGTTACGTTATGTGATCAAGGCCATCTGGTGGCCGAAACGCGTAATGGCTTGTTGTGTGGGTGCTGATCTTTATTAAAACCTGCGAAGCACGAATTGGTGTCCGTGTGCTTCTTCCTCGCCGTCCTGGAAGTGGGAGAGAGCCTTTTGGAATTCATATATATATATATATTATTCAGAGTTCCTCGATCTCAAGGACGCCACTCACCAAGCAAGTAAGTTGTCAAAACGTCTTTATTAGGAAACTGCGCATGAACCTGCATTTTCAAAAGTCCCCCGACGCGTTTCGAAGCTGCTTGCTTCTTCTTCATGGGGCAGCAAAAAGACACGTAACGGATTAACGGCAGCCATTCATTTAACCAATGCGCATGCACTCATCGGTGAGTTGCATGCTGGTGGATGCAGTTCAATCTATCCCACAGGTGGGGTCCGTTACAATGTCACAATAGTTTTCTTTGCTTTAAAATTAACAATTCAACATCCCTCCAGTGGGTTCCAGGTGTCACGTTCAGATTCCTTCGCCAGCTTGCCTGATCTGCTATCCGGGACGAATGGTGCATCCCAGCAGTCCCGTTACCACATTTCCAACGGGCGGTGCATCCTCCACGGCTGAGGCTGCCGCGTCTTATCTTATTCAGAGTTCCTCGATCTCAAGGACGCCACTCACCAAGCAAGTAAGTTGTCAAAACTTCTTTATTAGGAAACTGCGCATGAACCTGCATTTTCAAAAGTCCCCCGACGCGTTTCGAAGCTGCTTGCTTCTTCTTCATGGGGCAGCAAAAAGACACGTAACGGATTAACGGCAGCCATTCATTTAACCAATGCGCATGCACTCATCGGTGAGTTGCATGCTGGTGGATGCAGTTCAATCTATCCCACAGGTGGGGTCCGTTACAATGTCACAATAGTTTTCTTTGCTTTAAAATTAACAATTCAACATCCCTCCAGTGGGTTCCAGGTGTCACGTTCAGCTTCCTTCGCCAGCTTGCCTGATCTGCTATCCGGGACGAATGGTGCATCCCAGCAGTCCCGTTACCACATTTCCAACGGGCGGTGCATCCTCCACGGCTGAGGCTGCCGCGTCTTATCTTATTCAGAGTTCCTCGATCTCAAGGACGCCACTCACCAAGCAAGTAAGTTGTCAAAACTTCTTTATTAGGAAACTGCGCATGAACCTGCATTTTCAAAAGTCCCCCGACGCGTTTCGAAGCTGCTTGCTTCTTCTTCATGGGGCAGCAAAAAGACACGTAACGGATTAACGGCAGCCATTCATTTAACCAATGCGCATGCACTCATCGGTGAGTTGCATGCTGGTGGATGCAGTTCAATCTATCCCACAGGTGGGGTCCGTTACAATGTCACAATAGTTTTCTTTGCTTTAAAATTAACAATTCAACATCCCTCCAGTGGGTTCCAGGTGTCATGTTCAGCTTCCTTCGCCAGCTTGCCTGATCTGCTATCCGGGACGAATGGTGCATCCCAGCAGTCCCGTTACCACATTTCCAACGGGATGTTGAATTGTTAATTTTAAAGCAAAGAAAACTATTGTGACATTGTAACGGACCCCACCTGTGGGATAGATTGAACTGCATCCACCAGCATGCAACTCACCGATGAGTGCATGCGCATTGGTTAAATGAATGGCTGCCGTTAATCCGTTTAATGCTGTAAAATTCTGACATGGGCTTGTAATTTGGTGCTCCCAATGTAATTCAAGCCACATGTACAGAAAAGGACATAAACCACGAATTCGAATCTACAAGTAAAGTGGCCCTTAATTTGATAGATTGAACTGCATCCACCAGCATGCAACTCACCGATGAGTGCATGCGCAATGGTTAAATGAATGGCTGCCGTTAATCCGTTACGTGTCTTTTTGCTGCCCCATGAAGAAGAAGCAAGCAGCTTCGAAACGCGTCGGGGGACTTTTGAAAATGCAGGTTCATGCGCAGTTTCCTAATAAAGAAGTTTGGCCAACTTACTTGCTTGGTGAGTGGCGTCCTTGAGATCGAGGAACTCTGAATAAGATAAGACGCGGCAGCCTCAGCCGTGGAGGATGCACCGCCCGTTGGAAATGTGGTAACGGGACTGCTGGGATGCACCATTCGTCCCGGATAGCAGATCAGGAAAGCTGGCGAAGGAAGCTGAACGTGACACCTGGAACCCACTGGAGGGATGTTGAATTGTAAATTTTAAAGCAAAGAAAACTATTGTGACATTGTAACGGACCCCACCTGTGGGATAGATTGAACTGCATCCACCAGCATGCAACTCACCGATGAGTGCATGCGCAATGGTTAAATGAATGGCTGCCGTTAATCCGTTACGTGTCTTTTTGCTGCCCCATGAAGAAGAAGCAAGCAGCTTCGAAACGCGTCGGGGGACTTTTGAAAATGCAGGTTCATGCGCAGTTTCCTAATAAAGAAGTTTTGACAACTTACTTGCTTGGTGAGTGGCGTCCTTGAGATCGAGGAACTCTGAATAAGATAAGACGCGGCAGCCTCAGCCGTGGAGGATGCACCGCCCATTTGAAATGTGGTAACGGGACTGCTGGGATGCACCATTCGTCCCGGATAGCAGATCAGGCAAGCTGGCGAAGGAAGCTGAACGTGACACCTGGAACCCACTGGAGGGATGTTGAATTGTAAATTTTAAAGCAAAGAAAACTATTGTGACATTGTAACGGACCCCACCTGTGGGATAGATTGAACTGCATCCACCAGCATGCAACTCACCGATGAGTGCATGCGCAATGGTTAAATGAATGGCTGCCGTTAATCCGTTACGTGTCTTTTTGCTGCCCCATGAAGAAGAAGCAAGCAGCTTCGAAACGTGTCGGGGGACTTTTGAAAATGCAGGTTCATGCGCAGTTTCCTAATAAAGAAGTTTTGACAACTTACTTGCTTGGTGAGTGGCGTCCTTGAGATCGAGGAACTCTGAATAAGATAAGACGCGGCAGCCTCAGCCGTGGAGGATGCACCGCCCGTTGGAAATGTGGTAACGGGACTGCTGGGATGCACCATTCGTCCCGGATAGCAGATCAGGCAAGCTGGCGAAGGAAGCTGAACGTGACACCTGGAACCCACTGGAGGGATGTTGAATTGTAAATTTTAAAGCAAAGAAAACTATTGTGACATTGTAACGGACCCCACCTGTGGGATAGATTGAACTGCATCCACCAGCATGCAACTCACCGATGAGTGCATGCGCAATGGTTAAATGAATGGCTGCCGTTAATCCGTTACGTGTCTTTTTGCTGCCCCATGAAGAAGAAGCAAGCAGCTTCGAAACGTGTCGGGGGACTTTTGAAAATGCAGGTTCATGCGCAGTTTCCTAATAAAGAAGTTTTGACAACTTACTTGCTTGGTGAGTGGCGTCCTTGAGATCGAGGAACTCTGAATAATATATATATATATATATATATATATATATATATTCACTTAAAAAACCATAGGTTTCACACATGTTATAGTTAGCTGGACATTTCACTCGTAAAAAACCAATGAAATTCCCCCGTTATAGTTAGTGCAGGCAACTATAACTCACGCGACCGCAATCCTCTGCTGATGACGTCAGATATTACATCACTGATGACATATGTGTCTTTATGAAAAATAAATATTTGTAATATATGTATAGCTAAAGATTTAGGAAGAAGACATGGGTAAATAAGTGTCTAAATACAGTGATGTAATATCTGACGTCATCAGCAGAGGATTGCGGTCGCGTGAGTTATAGTTGCCTGCACTAACTATAACGGGGAATTTCATTGTTTTTTTGCGAGTGAAATGTCCAGCTAACTATAACATGTGTGAAATCTATGGTTTTTTAAGTGAATTTGCAAGGTTTTTTAAATGCTAATTCGTAACTATAACGTGTGTGAAACCTATGGTTTTTTCAGTGAATATATAAACATATAAATATAATCTGCATATCTATATAAATATAAATTCATGCAAACATATACATATATGCATACATATGCATGGTATGTACATGAGAGTTTGAAAAACTCTAATACAAGCAAAGCTAAAAAGCCACCTAATTACAAACAGATTTGCTTTAACTTAAACGAGGGCGAGACCTATTGCATTTTCAATGCTTGTTTACTTTGATTCCATCAAGAAGGCATTCAGATGTGTCCCACATTTTCCATAAATTCTGAATGGTAGCACTCTAGTTGCTCATTAGATCACTGTAGTAAAGCTACTGCTCACCAGGGAAGTCTGCTGCTGGTATTGAAAGTGCATGTTTCAGTCTGCATGTCAGAATTTTTTAATGAAATAGAAGAGGATTTGATAAGTCACTCAAAATGTGCCCTAATTTTTCTTTTTTCCTCACTAATCATAATTTCTATGGCAAAATGAACCTCCTCATTGTGTTCCTTTTAAAATAAACTACTCACTCTCTACAACTCACTCGCTACTACTTTCTACTACTCACTCTCTACTACTCACTTTCTACTACTCTCTATTACTCTACTACTCTCTACTACTCACTCTCTACTACTCACTCTCTACTACTCTCTACTACTCTCTACCACTCACTCTCTACTACTCTACTACTCACTCTCTACTACTCTCTACAACTCTCTCTCTACTACTCTCTCTCTCTACTACTCCCTTTCTACTACTCCCTCTCTACTACTCTCTCTACTACTCTCTCTACTACTCTCTCTACTACTCACTCTCTACTACTCTCTACTACTCTCTACTACTCACTCTCAACTACTCACTCTACTACTCACTCTACTACTCACTCTACTACTCACTCTACTACTCTCTACCACTCACTCTCTACTAATCTCTCTCTCTACTAATCACTCTACTACTCTCTACTACTCTTTCTGCTACTCACTTTTTACTACTCTCTACTACTCACTCTCTACTACTCACTCTCTACTACTCTCTACTACTCTCTCTACTACTCACTCTCTACTACTCACCCTCTACTACTCTCTACTACTCTCTCTCTACTACACACTCTCTACTACTTGCTCTCTACTACTCACTCTACTACTCACTTTATTGTTACATTATAAATCATTTGTTGATGGTACCATACTCATTTTAGGAATTGTGGCATGTTCTAAGGTGATTTTACAATGTGAAAAAGCCTTCTGCTGGGATGTCATGTATCATGATTGAGAGAAAAATATTTTCTCATGCTTTTCCCACAGAGTTTTGGAAGGTGATCTATAAGCTAAACTGAGAGCATATTTTCTGTAAATTCACATTATCTCTCTTAGTCATGTGAGAATGAAGTCTGACATTCTCAGTAAAACATGAACATCCAACAAGGGCAGAGAATGTCAGTTGATTCCTTTGTGTTCTACTGCAGCTTCCCAGAGTGTTCCAAAGAACAACTAGAGCACTAACAGTCCTACTTATGATAAACGTATAGTACACCTGAAGCCATCGTGATTGGAATAAAGTGGTAACATTTAAAACATTTAATTTAAAAAGGAACAAAATGAGAGGGTTCATTTTGCCATAGAATGTATGATTAGTGCTGCAGAAAGAAAAATTAGGGCACATTTTGAGTGACTTCTCAAATCCTCTTCTATTTCATTAAAGAATTCTGACATGCAGACTGAAACATGCACTTTCAATACCAGCAGCAGACTTCCCTGTTGAGCAGTAGCTTTACTACAGTGATCTAATGAGCAAGTAGAGTGCTAACATTCTGAATTTCTGGCAAATGTGTGACACATCTGAATGCTTTCTTGATGGAATCAAAGTAAAAAATTGAAAGTATTCCTACTGAGGAGACTGTAGTAAATGAGGAAATTAGGAAACTTCATAACAAATAAGTCTCCCAAGAGGGCCACCAGAGACAAAAGAGCCCAAATGTAGCACAAATATCACCCAGATGCAGCCCAAGTATAGTCCAATGACAGAATGTCCCAGAGTGTTTTTAAGAACAACTAGAGCGATAACAGTCTTACGCATGACAAAAGTATGGCACACCTGAAGCCATCTTGATTGGAATAAAGTGGTAACACTTAAAACATTTAATTTGCAAAGGAACAAAATGAGGGGGTTCATTTTGCCATAGAAATTATGATTAGTGCTGCAGAAAGAAAAATTAGGGCTCATTTTGACTTCTCAAATCCTCTTCTACTTCATTAAAACATTCTGACATGCAGACTGAAACATGCACTTTGAATACCAGCAGCAGACTTCCCTGGTGAGCAGTAGCTTTACTACAGTGATCTAATGAGGAACTAGAGTGCTACCATTCAGAATTTATGGCAAATGTGTGACACATCTGAATGCCTTCTTGATGGAACCAAAGTAAAAAACTGAAAGTATTTCCTACTGAGGAGACTGCAGTAAATTAGGAAATTAGGAAACTTCATAACAAATAAGTCTCCCAAGATGGCCACCAGAGACAAAAGAGCCCAAATGTAGCCCAAATATCACCCAGATGTAGCCCAAGTATAGCCCAATGACAGAATGTCCCAGAGTGTTCTTAAGAACAACTAGAGCGCTTATTGTCTTACTTATGACAAAAGTATGGCACACCTGAAGCCATCTTGATTGGAATAAACTGGTAACACTTAAAACATTTAATTTGCAAAGGAACAAAATGAGGGGGTTCATTTTGCCATAGAAATTATGATTAGTGCTGCAGAAAGAAAAATTAGGGCTCATTTTGACTTCTCAAATCCTCTTCTACTTCATTAAAAAATTCTGACATGCAGACTGAAACATGCACTTTGAATCCCAGCAGCAGACTTCCCTGGTGAGTAGTAGCTTTACTACAGTGATCTAATGATGAACTAGAGTGCTACCATTCAGAATTTATGGCAAATGTGTGACACATCTGAATGCCTTCTTGATGGAACCAAAGTAAAAAACTGAAAGTATTTCCTACTGAGGAGACTGCAGTAAATGAGGAAATTTGGAAACTTCATAACAAATAAGTCTCCCAAGATGGCCACCAGAGACAAAAGAGCCCAAATGTAGCCCAAATATCACCCAGATGTAGCCCAAGTATAGCCCAATGACAGAATGTCCCAGAGTGTTCTTAAGAACAACTAGAGCGCTTATTGTCTTACTTATGACAATAGTATGGCACACCTGAAGCCATCTTGATTGGATTAAACGGGTAACACTTAAAACATTTAATTTAAAAAGGATCACAATGAGGGGGTTCATTTTGCCATAGAAATTATGATTAGTGCTGAAGAAAGAACAAATAGGGCACATTTTGAGTGACTTCTCAAATCCTCTTCTATTTCCTAAAAAAATTCTGACATGCAGACTGAAACATGCACTTTTAATACCAGCAGCAGACTTCCGTGGTGAACAGTAGCTTTACTACAGTGATCTAATGAGCAACTAGAGTGCTAACATTCACACTTTATGGCAAATGTGTGACATATCTGAATACCTTCTTGATGGAATCAAAGTAAAAATCTGAAATCATTTCCTACTGAGGAGACTGCAGTAAATGAGGAAATTAGGAAACTTCATAACAAATAAATCTCCCAAGATGGCCACCAGAGACAAAAGAGCCCAAATGTAGCCTAAATATTACCCAGATGTAGCCCAAGTATAGCCCAATGACAAAAGTGTGCAAAACACTTATTTTTTGTGTTTTTGCAGTTTTATATAGTGCAGACTTGTCAGGTATTGGAGTGCTTTACATTAGCATTGGTGACATCACACAAGAACAAATTCATTTTGGTTGTAGACATGGGGAGATTAAGTGATTTGACCAGAATCACAGAATGTCGAGCTGAAGCAGAAACTCCAACCTGGTTCCCCAGTTGCAAAGTCTGCAGCTCTGGAAGTAACACCACATCCTCTCCACTAAGTGCAACATTTAATCAAGTGGTCAACTGGAGAAAAAAACATAAAGATAACAAATAATTTAAAAGTGCTTTGTCGCTATTTGAAAACTCAGAAAATATTTCCTCATTTTAGTTTTTTAGAGCACTAACCATCATTTTGATGCAAATAAGACCCTCTCATATATGTAATTTCTAAAGGAAATGCTCTAGGTATTACAGTTTTGATTACATCAAGATGACGTCAGGCGTTCCACACTTTTGTAATAAATATAGAATGTTAGCAATCTAGTTGTTCATTAGGATACTGTTGAGAGGCAGAGGCCAGGGGCACGAACTCTGAAAATTGAAGGCAGGTAGGAGGGTGCAGAGGCAACAATTTGACCACACTGGGCAGGCAGGAAGGGCAGTGGCAGCACAACAGACTATGGAGGGCAGTGGAAAGGGGGGCAGGGGCAACAAACCAACAATACAGGACTGGCAAGAGAGGCTGTGGCAATAGACCATTGTGGGCAGAAGGAATAGGCAGTGGTAGTACAACCATACATGCCAACAGACCCGATTCAGCCAGGAAACGTCCAATGTTTTTAAGCTCAAATGGGCTTTATTTGATCTGTCTCCTGTCTACAATCTCCTCTTTTTTAATGTAACTCAAAGGGGAAAATCAATACCCCAGTTTTTTTTTCAAAATCTCCCTCTTACCAAGTTCAAAATGTTAGCAAGTATGGTACATTGGATCATGGAAGGCAGGAGGAATTGGGGTAGGGACATGGACTTGGAAAACAGAGGACAGGAGGGACATGGAGAGGTGCACCAAACTGACCCTGCAGGGCAGGCATCAGGGTTTGCAGCAGCACAATACACCACACAGGGCATGCGGGACGGGAGTGCAGCACAACAATCCATAGAAAGCAATAGGGAGGGGACAGGACCATGCACATGGACAACAGAGAACAGAGGGGAAAGAGGCAATGGTAGCTAGCTGATCATAATGGACAGACAGGAGAGAAAGCTGCAGCATAACAGACCATAAAGGGCAGGAGGGACGGATCCGGGGCATTACAATGGAACAGACAAGCCAGGAGGGAGGGAATAGGGGGTCTGCACATGGAAACAGAGGGCTGGGGGCAAGGTGGCAGGGCAGGAGAAGCAAGATGACCATGGAGGTCAGGCAGGATGGGCCTGTGATGGCACACACACAGACCATGGAGGGAAGGTGGGAGGGGGTCAGGGGCAGCTAGCTTACCACACAGGGAAGGTGGGTGGGGCCGAGGCAGCACAGATGACCATGCATGGCAAGCGGGAGGGTTAGTGGCAGCACAATGGCTATGATGGGCAAGAAGGAGGGTGCAGGGGTATGCACAAAGGACTATGGAGGATAGAAGGGAGGGTCAGGACCTGGGCATAGACAAGAGAATTCAAAGGAAGGGGCCTCACAACAGACCACGCGGGGCAGGCAGAAGGAGCAGTTGTAGCACAACAGACCAGGGAGGGCAGAAGGGTGTGGCAGTAAAATGGACCATGGAGGACAGGAGGAAGGGGATAGGGGCATGGCATGTGGACAGGGAAGGTGGGGGTGGCAGGGACAGGTTACAGTCATCTGACAATGCTCGGCAGGTGGAGGGGAGTGGCAGCTCAACAGAAAACTCAGAGTAGATAGGAGTGGCAGGTCCATTTAACATGGTGGGCAAAAAGGATTTAGCAGGGGCATGCACAAAGACATCGGAGGGCAGGGGGAAGGAGAATAGGGGCAGAAAGCTCAGCACCTAGGCTAAGCAGGTGGTCAATGATGGGGCATAGAATTGGGCAATGGAGGGCTGGAGGAGTGGACTGGTACATCATGCTAAATGGAGGGCACTGGCAGTACATCAGACCATGCATGGCAGGAGGGAGGAGGCTAGTCCATGGATTCAGACAACAGAGGATAGGGAGGAGGGGGATGGGGCAGCTAGCTAACTATTCAAAGAAGGTGGGTATTTAGAACTTTATTAGGAAGAAGAGGACGTTTGTGACTGTGACTCCGGGCTCACTTGGCAGAAACACCCCCTGACCCTCCACCCCCCAAACGCAAAATGTAATGCCCGTGAAAAGGGTAGGTGAACGCAGTGTTATATAGAACATAGTCCTGAGAACACAATTGAAAATGAAAACTAGATATAGTATAAACTATGCACCAAAAAGTGTGATATAAGATTAACCGGGCGTGAAATATAATATGCAATACATTGTGCGCAATGACAGATTCATTGGAGAGCGCGAGATAGCACAGGCACTAGCGCGTGCTATGCGATATGCACCTTGGAGTGTAATATGCACAGGGCAGTGTTGTGTAACCTAACTATTCTCTAAAGTTGTAATATAAAATATGTGCTGGGGAGTGTAACGTTGCATATGCACTGTGACAGAGATATGGATCCCAGATTGTAATATGTATGGCATAGCGCTGTGCGTTATAACATAGGCATCGAGGAAGGCACGTTAGATGGGGCAATATAACCTGTGCGAAGGCAAGTGTGGCATGACATATTCACGGGGTGGTGTTACAGTGCACATGGGCTAGAGAGTGTCATAGCGTATGCACTAGCTGGTGGAATACAACACAGAGGTGTGTGGCACTCGACAGGGCACTAGTGGGTGTAACACAGCATTGGGCTCAGCCAGGAGTGCGCTGTGACTCTCAAGTGAGGTTTGTCTCCTTTCCAGAGAGTAAAATAAAAAGTATTACACATCCGGCGGTGGCTGTGTGTTTTATTAACCGTGAGGGGGGTTTCTTGCATAGTTTTGTTTGAATATTTGTCGAATCCCCTTTGAATGGCTTGGTGTGCGTGTGTATTAAATGTGCCCATCAATAGCTACCCATGTTTGTATAAATAAATGACAAGGGTGTCTACTTGGAGAGTACCCACCGGCGGGGGCACCGGGATTAGGCACGGTAGGGCATCAGACACTTCAGAGCTTTACTAGCAAATACATTTCACGTGGATTCATTGTATGCAAAGTCGCCTTTTAATGAATATCACGCAAATCGTCATGGTGATAGGTACGTACGGTTTGTCCAGCATGTCCTAGGTGTTTCTATAAATATATAAAAAAATAAAATAATAAAAAACAATGGCCGGCCCTGGGGGAATGGGGTCCCCGGGGCCATAAGTGGCCTGAGGAGGGGGGCAATGCAGCCCCACTCCTAAAGAATTAAAAAAAAAAAGGCCATGCCCCAGGGTTTGGGGTCCCTGGGGCTGATTAAGGCCTTGGTAGGGGGGTCACGCGGCCCCCTTCCAAATTTAAAAAAAAAAAAAAAAATTAGGAGGCTGGCCCTGGGGGATGGGGTCCCCAGGGCCAATAAATTAGAAAAAGAAGGGGTGCCACAAAGCCCCTCTTCTTAAAAAAATAAAAAAAATAAAAGACCGGCATCACGCTGGGGGCCACGCCCCCTCCTTGCAGCACTCTGCAAACGCACCCCCTGGCGAGTTGTAAGTTGGGGAATTAATTCCCCTTCAATACTGAGGGTTCCTGAGGGCCAACTAGCCCAACAGGTATCTCCAGTATGCGCCAGGGAGCTGCATTGCAGACAGGTGTTCTGAGGCCACGCCCCTTTTTACACCTCTCTGCAACGCAGCTCTGTGGCGCTCACTGGAGGTACCCAGTGGGATAGTTTGACCCTAGGGACCCTTAGGATTCAAGGGGACCTAATCTCTCAACTTAGAACGGCCACAGGGCGCGTTTACACAGTGGTGAAGGGAGGGGACGGGGCCTGAGGTGACGTGTGCAAACACGCCCTGTGAAGCATTTTAAGTTGGGGAAATAATTCCCTTTCAATCCTGAGGGACCCTGGGGGCCAACTAGCCCACCAGGTGCTTCCAGTAAGCACCACTGCGCTGCGTTGCAGAGAGGTGGTGCAGGCTGTGCCCCTTTTTACACCTCTCTGCAATGGCGCTTACTGGACGTACCTAGTGGGCTATTTTGCCCCAAGGGACCCTCAGGATTCAAGGGGACTTAATCTCCCAACTTAAAACGGCCACAGGGCATGTTTACACAGTTGGGAATGGAGGGGACGGGGCCTGAGGTGACGTGTGCAAACACGTCCTATGGCATGTTTTAAGTTGGGGATATAATTCCCCTTCAATCCTGAGGGCCCCTGGGGGCTAACTAGCCCAGCAGGTCCTTCCAGTAAGCGCCACTGAGCTGCATTGCAGAGAGGTGTTCCAGGCCGTGCCACTTTTTACACCTCTCTGCAACGCAGCTCTGTTGTGCTTACTGGAGGTACCTAGTGGGCTAGTTGGACCCTAGGGACCCTCAGGATTCAAATGAACTTAATCTCCCAACTAAAAATGGCCACAGGGCGTGTTTACACAGTGGTGAAGGGAGGGGACGGGGCCTGAGTTAACGTGTGCAAACACGCCCTGTGACGTGTTTTAACTTGGGGAAATAATTCACCTTCAATCCTGAGGGACCCTGGGGGCCAACTAGCCCACCAGGTGCTTCCAGTAAGCGCCACTGCCCTGCGTTGCAGAGAGGTGGTCTAGACCGTGCCCCTTTTTACATCTCTCTGCAACGCAGCTCTGTGGCACTTACTGGAGGTACCTAGTGGTCTAGCTGGAACCTAGGGACCCTCAGGATTCAAGGGGACTTAATCTCCCAACTTAAAACGGCCACAGGGCGTGTTTACACAGTGGGGAAGGGAGGGGACGGGGCCTGAGATGACGTGTGCAAACACGCCCTGTGGCGTGTTTAAAGAGGTAGTTTTAATCCCCCTGCCTTATTATATACTAGGGGCTTACAGAGGAGGTCATGCTAATTACAGGGGGACCCCAACGCACAGTGTTTCCTAGTGTATGTAGGTGTTTTCACTGTATTCTAATTGTCTTTTAACATAGCACTGGCTATTCAGACTCAGTTACCACCAGTATCTGTCTGAAAAATTTGAGGGTCAGGATGATTTTGCAACAAGGCTTCTTTCTGCTCTTCTGTTTGTTCTTTCTGCACGTTATCCTTCATCCTGCACTTTTCTTCATCTTTGAGGACTTCTGTTGCTTCTTTCTGGATTTCTTTTTTTTCTTTCTGTGCATTTTTTATTCTTTCTTCACATGTCCTATCTCTGTAGGCATAGTTAGAAATTAGCATTTAAAAAACCTTTGAAATTCACTGAAAAAAACATAGGTTTCAGGCATGTTATAGTTAGGAATTAGCATTTAAAAAACCTTAGAAATTCACTGAAAAAACCATAGGTTTCAGGGGCGTTATAGTTAGCTTTTCTTTTCACTCGTACAAAACCATTGAAATTCCCCTGTTATAGTTAGTCCAGCTAACTATAACTCGCACGCCCGCAATGCACTGCTGATGACGTCACATATTACATCACTCATGACATGGTGAGTGACATCACTCATGACATCACTGATGACATCTAAAATGACATCACTGATGACATCACTGATGGCATCATCCTTGTGATAGAGTGGCAGACCTCCTCTCACCCTAATATAACCTTTGATACACACATTCACAAATATAAACTAAAATTTTCAAAACAATGGACATACCAATACCAGTTACAACAACCTATTCAGTTATTCTAACATCCACATACACATCCACTCATTCACCAACAGTCCTATACAGTCACGCATACATGTGCTCACTCATCATATGTACTCATACACCTATACATCCTGTTACACAACGCAACTCATCCATAGAGTTACTCACACACATAGTCACTCATGCTAATAAAGAATCAAACCTCCATTTACTTGCATATACAGTTATACACACACCACCACACTTACTTCTACAGAAACTTACACATACTTAGTCTTTTAAACAATCACTTATAGAAACACATACTTATTCATACAGGAACTCTTCCAATCTCTCACTCTCACATATACTCACTTATATACACCAATAGTCACATATACTAGTTTAAAACATATGTAGTTACTCATAAAGACACTATTGAGACAGTCATTCAGTCACTAACACACCCATACACACACTCATCCACCCATACAGTCCTGCACACATGCTGTCTTCATCACATACAAACAGTGAGTCACTCATTCATGCACCTATGCACTACACCGAACCATGCAGACACTCAGACTGATACTCAAAAAACCAACTAATAACCGATATAGACACTCATGTAGCTACTCACCAACCCATGCAGCCACTTATACACAAAGTGAGAGACTGATACAGATATTTACATATTTAAACATTACTCACTACGCCATGTATTCACTAAGATACACTTAATCAGTCAGTTATACAATCAATTTTTCAAAAACAAATCATCCATTTAGACACTTATATACCCATTTATTCTTCCATCGACCTTGAGATATACATATATTAAACATATTTAATTTTCAGAAAAGCACACATTCACTGGATGATATCATCAGTGATGTCATCAGTGATGTCATTTGAGATGTCATCAGTGATGTCATGAGTGATGTCACTGACCATGTCATGAGTGATGTAATATGTGACGTCATCAGCAGTTTATCAAAACAAAACAAGACCAAAACAACAAAAATCCAACATACAGAACTCAAAAAATGACTATTAAAAGGTTTAAAGCAACTCTGTCCATACACAACGTACCTCAGATGTGTCAAAATCCACAAGGCGAAATAACCGCAGAGGAGGGAAGCATCAGAAAACACTGGGATGGGTCAGTCCCTTAGTCCTTGGGGAGGACGATGCATCAGTTCCACTGCACACAGGAGAAGTGTTGCATCCAATCTGGACTGGAAGGGTTAGTGATGCATCTAAATCCAAGGCGGTTCTGGTATTTGGGTGATGCGTCAGAAAAATGTATCGCACAAGTGCAATGCATAGAAATCAAGATGCGCTGGAGGTCAATGCGGCGGTGGCAAATGGGCGCTACATCGATTTCTTCAGCCGTGATCCCATGATGCGCTGATTCTTTCAGTTGCACAGCAGGGCCTGCGTAGGAGTCAGTTTGGGGGTCTCAGACTTCAGAGACACTGTGCACTGAACTTGGGCTGCAGAGGTTTCTTTGGCTGCTGACAGATGCTGTGTTGATTTCTTCAGCCGCACGGCGGCAGTGCGTGGAGATTTCTCCCACACTGTGGTGCTGCGTCGGACAAATAGGTGCTGGAAGGACAATGCATTGATTTTGATGTAACAACTTCAAAGGGCCCAGAACTGGAATTGGCAACACTTGGGAGGTCAGAACTCCCAGCAGTGGATTTCAGAGATGCCACAGGTAAAGTCTTTGCTGTCCCTGAAACTTCTGAACAGGAGGTAAGCAAACACAAGCCCTTGGAAAAACTTCACAAGCAGGATACACAGCAAAGGTCCAGTCCTTTCATTCTCCAAAGCAGAAGCAGCAACTGGAAGCCAACCCAGCAAAGCAACACACAGCAAAGAAGAGGTACTTCTCCTCACAGCTCTTCATCTCTTCTCCTTGGCAGAGGTTTCTATTGATCCAGAAGTGTTCTAAAAGTCTGGGTTTTAGGTCCAACACTTATACCAGTTTTGGCCTTTGAAGTAGCCATTCTTCAAAAAATTGTCTTTGTAGCTAAGTTCTTGTTCTGCCTGATCTTAGCTCCAGACACACTCCAGGGGGGTGGAGACAGCATTGTGAAGGGCAAGGCACAGCCCTATTCAGATGCAGGTGAAAGATCCTCCCACCACTCTAGCTCAGGAAGGCCTATCACCAGGCTGATGGGCCATCAGGATACGCAGGGCACACAACTCAACTCTGTTTGTGTGGCTGTCTAGCGTGAATGCACAAACAGGCCACTGTCAGTCTAAACCAGACGTTGATTCCACAGGCAGGCAGAAGCATAAGATGATTAATCACAGTGGCATTTTCAAGCACACAATTTAAAAACCACCTTCACTAAAAGATGTGTTTTTACTTCTGAGCTTAGAGAGCCCAGACTCCAAATATCCAAATGTTCCCAATTGAAAGTTACACTTGTAAAATGTTACAGGGCAGCTCCAATGATCGCCTATGGTAGAGCTATTCCTTGCAATAGTGAAAAGAGAAATTTGGCAGGAAATGTAAAACACACCAGTACAAGTCCAACCTTTCACATACACTGCACCCTGCCCATGGGTGCACCTTGGGGGCGCATTACATGTTATAAAAGGGAAGGATAGGGCCTAGCAAGTGTGTATACTTGCCGGGTTGACATGGCAGTTTAAAACAGCACTTACAGAGACAGCAATGGTAGGCCTGAGACAAGTTTACATGGCTACTCATATGGGTGGCACAGCCAGTGCCGCAGGCCCATTAGTAGCATCTGATTTACAGGCCCTGGGCACACATAGTGCACTTTACAAGGGACTTACCACTAAATCAAATATGCCAATCATGGAGAACCAATCAAAATCACACTTTGCTCAAAGAGTGTATGCACTTTAGCACTGATTAGCAGTGGTAAAGTACCAGAGTCCTAACGCCAACACAAACAGGTCAGAAACATAGGAGGCATAAGGCAAACAGTCAGGGGATAAACCTGCAAAAAGGGCCAGGTCCGAACCAACCCCCCACTAGTCTAAAGCCAGGGGAGACCAATCAAAAGTTTGATGGACTTTTATGATTGGGGCAATAGAACATGGACCCTAGCCCACAACAGCAGGGGCACATTTTTGTTCTACACCTTTCTGAACCCAGTCGGATCCCTCTCTATACTCCCAGGGCCCACTAAGCTAGCCAATGCGGAACCCGTCTCCTCACCTGTGGATACCATCTGCAATGCACCTAACCTTACCTTGCTCATAGATCTATCCCAGTGGGCAGACACTACCACCATGGCCAACACAGTGGTGTGGCCCAGTTCACCTCTGGAATGTGACTCCCCCCCCCCCCCCCCCCCAGGGGCAACTCTGTCCACCAGGACAGCAAGCTATAGTGGTCACTGACAGAGGTCAGGGAAGAGTGCCAAGCCTCAAGCCACTAAGGGCTCTCTACCGCTGTGACTTTATGAGAGTGGGTGGCTATCGCCCCATGTGCTTGCCACATTTGTTCACTCTTCCACCGGCCAGTGCAGGAATGGCATCCTGACACTGGTCCACCAACCCAGGGTCTGTACCCTGAGACTGAAGAGAAGACTGGGGTGGGTTCTCCCATACCCTTTCCTCCCCTCTGGGGTCCTGTACCCTCCACTGGGCAGAGGTACTCTCAGACTCCAGAATTGTCGGGGTACCTGTGGCAAATGCCCTGCACAATTCTCTCACCAGTTCAGGGGTGCTATCCTGTAACTGGTTTCCTAGCCTACAGTCTGTACCCTTACACTGGACAAGATTCTGGGGCTAGGCTTCTTTCTTCCTGCCCCCCCGAGGGCTCTGCCACCTCCTACCCAGAGTGGCAGCTCCAAAAGTCAAAACAGTAGAGACACTGCTAGCAGATGTCCCCCATTAAAGGTCAGGGGGGCACCCTGAACCTGGCCCACCAACCCAGAGGCTACACTCTTAGCCTGGACCGGTGCCTGGCAAGCCGGTGTGTCTGGGCAAGAAACCCTACCCCCCCAAGGGAAACACTTTCCTCAGGTGTTTTGTGAGAATCTTCCTGGTGTGGGCCTCCACCCTCCTGTGCGCCTGACAGTGCATGAAGACCCCCCAGGCCAGAAGTGGCCTCTCAAGATTCAGACCTGAAGTCCTCCGACCTCAGAGTTTGCAAATCCTGACCCACTGGTCCTCCCACAGGGGACTGTCGTCCCCCCACCACCTTTTTTGTACTTCTGCACCCTCCCATCTGGAGTGGTGCTGACAGACACCAGAACAGGTGTGGTGCTTCTGACAGCAACCCCCAAGATCTCCTGACACTAGGGAATCCCCCTCAGGGGATGGCCTCCCGGTAAAGACTAGGACCCCTTCTGGTGTTCACTTATGAAATCAACCAGGCTCTGGGACTGGGTTTTGGGCACCATGGGACCAGCTGCAGTCTGTGCAGGTAACAGCAGTGGGGGGGTGGGCCATGTAAGGGGAGATTCAGAGGGAAGATGCATAGGGAAAATTAAATATTTATTTAATGTTCCCTAGGCATCAACCCTCAGAATTCCCCCTTAGAAGCCCCCCGCCCCACCGCAGTTACCTGCACAGACCGCGGCTGCCTGGGACTCAGCCCACCCCCACTCCCTCTCCTCTGAGACAGGACAAGGGACCCTTCATCCATCCCACTACACTGGGACCTATCTGGGAACAACAAACCTCCCCAACAGCCTCCACCTACAGGATTGCTCCCAAAATCACCCTCATACCCTCTGGAATCCAACAAAAGTTCAGCCTCCAGTGCATGCTCCCTGGGGCCAGATAACTCCACTAGATGTTGGTATAGCTCTGGAAAACAGGTACTAAACATATGTTCTCCAACAGTTAGATAGCACAGCCCCACACAAGTGTTAACCAAGCTACCCTTCACCTCACCATCCATTGCCTTGAAAAAGTACCCCACATCACCCTCCTGAGACAGGTGAGACAGTATCAGACTGCCCCTGCAATTAAATCCACACTCTTCTGGAGTATCTCCATTCCTCATTTCCAAGGCTTTTACTGTGGGGGAACACCTCTCCCTGTCACTCACACCTAGAGCCCGTAGAGTGTCCCTCCCACCACTAGGAATGTGACTCCCTGTGCCAGATCCCCAATCCACCACAGGGACACTGTGCACCTCTGGAGCTAACTCTTAAACCGGAACCTCCTGGCGGGATACTTTGACTTTGTCGCTACAAACTGCCACTGTTGACAAGACCCTCGTAGGGGGCCAAGGAGGAAGGACAGTGGAGTGTACCAGGTAATCAGGACATCAATTCCCACCTACCCTTGTGGTTTTGGGTGCCGTCGCGCAGACGCCAATGAGCACCTTCGCGCCAGCCGGTGCTTTAAATATTTTGCCGGGGCTCCTGTGGCACGGGATACATTGACTTTGTCACTACAAGCTGCCACTGTTGACAAGACCCTCGTAGGGGGCCAAGGAGGAAGGACAGCGGAGTGGACCGGGAAATCAGGACTTCAATGCCCACCCTCCCTTGTGGTTTTGAGCGCTGTTGCGCAGCCGCCAACGAGCACCTTCACACAAGCCGGCGCTTTAAATATCCTGCCGGGGTTCCCACAGTGCAGGAAGCACGTGGGCGTGCCCGGGCCACGCCCGGGCAAAGCCTGGGCCAAGGGCGGGCAAAGCCTGGGCCAAGAGCGGGCCTGTCAGTGCCTGTCAGGGACCGGAAGAGACTTGACCGGGCCACCCCTTTGTGAGCTGTCCATTGTTAGATTGTGCGGTAAGCCTAACTGCCAGTATTGTAGATTGTATACCATCTGAGTGGGACTTGTGTACTATCGAGCTAGAACTGCTGTTAGCCTAGTACTGTCTTAACTGCCTTAACCACTGTAAAAACATGAACAAACGTAAAGGTGCTGCCGCGACCCTGGATGCCTTTATTATCAGAGCAGAATCCCTACTAACAGATGAAATACAAATAGCAGAGAGGCGTTTATCACTCGATCCTGCTAAGTTACCCACGTATAGACAGACATGCTCACCTAATCTGAGTGATAGATCACAGTCGTTCCCAATGAGCCCAATAATAACTGTCCTTAACGAGCCACCATTAGTTGATTTACTTATTGCCCCCTTGCCTGCGGTGCCAGATGATCCAATCAGTTCAGGCATGGCATCTAGATTACGTGCACCGAGGCCAACAGAGGAGCATAAGGAGAAAGAACAACGGGTAAAGAAGAGACTTAACATTGGCCTCAGGAAACCGAAAACAAAGGAAGATGGGGGGGATCGGACATGTGGCAAACTCAAATCACCTCATAGATGAACAAGTGGTAATTCTGAAAAAATCGGCTAGCATGCAGACTGAGGTAGATTTTGCCCTGCATCCCCTACCAACAAAAGAAATCGCTGGGAACCTAGAGCGAATTATAACATCAACATTAGAATCTGTATTTGGGTCTATGTTAACTCAGATCCATGAACTTATGGACAAGGAATTTAGCACAATGGACACAAAGATAGAACAGCTAAACACCGCTATAGGCAAATTGGAAAATAGTAGTGGTTCCGTACACTCTGATGCTCATGAAGGGGTGCACCAGCCAACACAAGCAGAAGGCTAGTTATTAGCCAGTAAAGTTAGAGTGAGTAACATGGGCAGAGATATGCCTATGGTAAACCCCACAACAAGCGTGAATAACAGGGGTGGTAGCACACGGGGTGGAGTACAGGACACACACGATAATCAAGGGAGATTGCACAACAGATGCTCTGTGCATACAGCTTCCAACCTACCTGAAATTCATACTGGCTCGGCAGCATTATACAGCACTAAAAGCACTGATTTAATACCAAACACCGATGTCTTAAATTTACCCCCCGCCTCGTGTCCCTATGTGCTAATCTTAGCTGGGGTCCCCACTCTCAAAAGAGAACAGAAAGAATTATGGTCTAACCTACGGAATAAAACTGTTGACTGGTTAATCAAATTAAAAAAAAATTAACTTATTAAATATTAAAGACATTCTTATGGTCCGTAGGGTAGGGTGGGTTGGTGAATCCCCAAAGAACATAAAAGGTGACTGTGTGGTGATAAACGTCTGACGGCCCCAGATGGTCCGAAGTCTATTAAACACGCACAAGGAGATTTCCCCTCAAAGAACTTGTTTGTGCTCTCCCTCTAGGATATTTTTATAGACCACCATCTGGGATCATTGTTAACAGTGATGACACTCTTGTCGTACTTTCAAATAGGTTCCAGGGATTATCATCTCTAGACACTTTAGATTGACAACAAAAACCTTTACATTATAATGGAAATAATGTTTTGGTTACCATTCAGCCAAATGACCATATGGCCCAGACACATTCTCTAAATGTACAGGGCTTAGAAGTGCCTCAGTGCGTCTCAAATGTAGCCGGGATACAAGAGCCAACCAAACAAGTGGGGGTAGGGGTTACAAATATCTCTGAAACCACTCTCTTAGAGCCTCATTTAGACTCCATTATTAAAATCATCACGACAAATATAACTAACGGCAATACGGAAAATGGGTTACATTCAGATACAGGACCAAACAAGCAGTTGGAAGTACGTCTTATTTCGTGCAACATAGTAGGGCTAAATAGGAATCTTAGAGACATGGTATGGCATGAATACATAGAACAGAGCGATATTTGCCTTTTGCAGGAGACATGGGCTTTGGAAACACCCCACAGAGTTGGGTTTAGGACATTTAGTGTGAATACCAGCCCATCGGTAAAAGGCAGGCCATCAGGGGGCCTTGTTATATGGGTAAAAATTACCCTTGAAATTGGCTTAATCCAACTGTGCATACCGTCACAGGGCATGGTCGGCGTAAAAATTACTACACGGGATGGAAAATAACTATATTTAATTAACATCTATTATAGACCAAGCCCAGCTACAAAAGAATCATTAGTAATAGAACAGCTTGATTCTTTCCTAAACACATTAGAGCCAAAGACAAGGGTAATTGTTGGGGGGGACCTAAATTGCAATTTTGAACCTGTGGTGGGTTTTGACAACCTCTTTGAGGACGAAGATATGGCAAACAACATTCCTGCCATAGAAAGTAACAGGAAAGTGCTGTGTACAGTAGCAGTCGCACAAATTATGAAACTAACCTCAGGGCAGGGATTAAGAGCTTGCAATGGTCGTCTACCATCTGACAGACCAAATGCATATACATTTTGCAGAGGTAGTTCTTGGAGTAACATAGATTATATATTGGTATCGATAGAGTTCTGGCCAAACGTCATTGATCTAAAAATAGACCCTAGAACCGAGTGTGACCATCGCCCCTTACATCTGACATTATCATCCCTATTCTTTTTCTCCACCCCCTTGGGTAGCGGAGATATCAGTATCATCGCAGACGATACCTTAGTAAGCACCAAACGTCGAGCCCTAAAGTGGTCTTACATTTTAGGAAATAGTCAGTCCATGACACGTATTTACAATATTTTTGCAGATATTATCTCATCCTATATACACTTACCGGTAGAAAAAATTCCAACGTTAGATCTACATAACGCCCTCTTAGATGCACTAACCCCGATTGTAAGCAATATACCAAAGAAGAGTAATGTAGGAAGAAAAGATCCAAATAAAGGAGTAAACCTCTGGTATAATAAAGAGTGCCGTGTAGCAAAAGCTGAACTTATATCGGCAATCAAAAATAATAATATAATTGCCACAAGGGAGAATAGGATTAAATACAAGAGAACCCTTGCTAATGCAAAAAACTAAAAAAAGTGGGACGATGATATCTGGACAGACTTAATTAGTGCGGCTAAGTCAGTCAAGTTTTTGGAGACTAATAGCAAAGGGGAACAAGACAGGCAGGGTCACTAAGGACCTCTTCTTAGACACAAATACTTGGGTCGATCATTTTTCCCGCCACTACGCAGCTGTTGAATGCAAGCAAGTCGTCACTATTGATGATTTGACACTTACCCTAAAGGCTACTAACCTACATTTTAGTTTTAAGGAAACAATCGTGGCAGTCAATGCAGTTAAACCAGGGAAAGCTCCCGGTCCTAATAAAATTCCGGGAGACTTAATGAAACATGATATTAGTGTTTGGGGACCATACATAAATTATTTATGTAATGCAATAGCTTCGGGCACACCAATACCCGAAACTTGAGAAGGAGCAGAAATCATCACGATTTTTAAAAAGGGCAATCGTTATGACCCTGCAAATTACCGCCCTATTAGTTTAATAGATATTTTACAACAAAAAATTGCTATGCATATTTTAAACAGATTAAATGATTGGATTGAAGAGACTAATGTGCTTTCAACATTCCAGGCAGCATTCAGAATCAAAACCAGTACAATAGACCAGGATTTTAGATGTCTATGCCTATGCTGGAAACACATAAACCTAAGAAAGGGCAACTTGTACATTGCTTTTGTAGACCTAAAAGTAGCATTTGATCTTGTACCTCGAAACCTACTTTGGGATTCGTTGAGACATCAAGGGGTGCCAGGCGAACTACTCATGCAAATAATAAGACTTCACGAGGATAACTTCGCAAAAGTAAGATGGGGCCCGAGGGGTGAACTTACCAAGGCATTGCCTGTGAGAAGGGGAGTACGTCAGGGGTGCGTACTGGCACCTACCCTATTCTCATTGTACATTAAAGATATCCCTAATTACTTGAATGGCTGCCCAAATAATGCACCTAAGTTGGGTAGAGATCTGGTGCCAGCTCTTTTATTTGCTGATGACACCATATTAATTTCACAAACCCCAAAAGAACTACAATGCCTAATGGATTCTTTCCATACATACTGCATTTTGAAAGGCCTTGAAATTAATTCCAGCAAAACCAAGTACATGGCAATAAATCCACATAGATCTTTTAAAAATAATTTAGCGCTTAACAACCAAAAATTAGAGTATGTGCAAAGTTTTAATTATCTAGGCATAACCAAGGGTGGGCAGAATTTGCGAAATTCACTTTCGCAAACTATCGCGAAAATTTTAAAAATCTCCGCAAACACGCCGGAAATATCGCGAAGACGCAGAAGTTTTTTTCCCGCCTGTTCGCGGTATTTTTTGCGCGATCGCGGCTCACTAGCTTACCCATGCGGGTGCTCACGGGCGCGGCCATCTTGTTTTCACTTGTCCCGCCCTCCCGCAATGCTTACTTCCTGTTCCGGGTCGCGCAATGCACGCTCGCGCCCGTTCGTGGTACGTATTTCCTGTTCGCGAATGCTTTTACTTGTTCGCGTTGCTTTTTGCGTGCTCAGGGAGAAAATATCACGCAAACTTGCGCACGTGGTCGCAATGGGCGTGGCCATCTTGTTTTTCACTCTATTGCATGGTTCTGGGGCCTGATTTTCAATCCTCCCTGCATCTTTTCCATCCTTTGTTTGAAGACACTTCTCTAACTATATTCCTGCTTCTATATTTTTTGTTTTTGTCTACTTTTTTTTTGTTTTTCTGCTACTTTTTCACTCTTTCTATTGCCTGATATTTATTTCCTTTACTGACTTTTTACATTTTATTACCTTTTCTTTCCCGCCCGGTCCCAGAACCATGTCAAAGGGTAGGGCTCATCGCAGCCAGAGCCGCAACTGCCTTCCTTGTGGAAGGCGGTGCCCACAAGGGGTGCAGGCATGGGCCTTATTTGGGGAGGTGGAGTTGGCTGCACTCATTTTCTTTGTGCAGCGCCACCTCCCCTCGCGCCACCTCCCCTCAACCCTGGCAGCAGGTGACATGCCTGGGTCCAGGTACGGGCTCCAGGAGCGTCGACAGCGGTGGGGGAAGGTGCGCCGGGTAGTGTTGCGCTGCTCTGGGGTCCGGCGCACCCAGGCGCAGTTGACGCACCGGTGGTCCGACATCCTGGACCGTGAGCAGGACCTGCTGGACCCGCTAGGAGTGGAGGTCCCGGGTCTTGGTGTGTAACTATTTAATTATTACTACTTTGTGTCTGTTCTTCTGCTCTGTGTTATATTGCGAATATCTTTTTTTTCTTCCAACCAGCTAGAATGTTGCTGCTTACATTCCAGGTTAATTACGTTTAAAAGTCTTCTATGATTGTTATGACACAGGTGCTCCTCTGCGCTACTACTAATCTTATTTGTTTGCAACTTTGCGTTTGCACTCGCTTAGCGTGATTCTGTAAGAGTTTATTTTAGAGAAATTAAGTTACATAATGCTACAGTGACTGTAGTCCTTACTTTGTCCTGTCACTAAGAGATAGGGGCGGATTGATACTTAGGTTTAGGTACTTTGTATGAGTTTGTCATTTTTTAGTGGTATGCATGATGCCCCCTCAGTTACATCACGTGCTGCTAGTATGCCAGTCTATATTAGAACCTTTTCTAGTTTGTTCAATGAGTGGTGGTAATTGGCTTAGCACTAGCAGAACATCACCATCAATCAATCAACCCAAAATTTGGTGTATAGAAAAACAGTAGTCATGTGTCCTCCATTTGACCATATGCATTGTTGAGGACTAAAAGAAGTGGAAATGCATACTTAATGTACAATTGGCACGCCTGGAATAGGTGGGCTAGGTCGGGTGGTACGTCGTACTTAGGCTTAGTTGTAACTTAGTATTCTGGAATCAGAATGGAAGACTGGATTACTGTTGATAATTAGTAACTTAAGTAGTCGATCCGCGAATCCCCCGATACCACTTGTTGACCAGATGAGATCGGTCAATTTAGTTATTGCAATTGTTGTTTACATAAGTGTTTTTTGACAGTTCTTTAAAAATATTGTATTTATTTGACACCATCCATCAATGTTTGTCTCTTTCTTATATCTTTCCTGTTCATCAGCACCCAGGGGCAGGCAGACAGGGAGTGGGCAGTCTGCGGGAGAACACCACCACCAGGAGGACACCAACGAGGGCTCCTCTGCTGGCCCTAGTAAGTCTTCTTGTTTTTAATAATATTTCTTATTTGTAACTTTTTCACTAACTATTGTTTCAGTTTCCCAATGCTATTTTTTACCAACAATTATCCTTCAATCTGTACGGTTTCAAAAATATTGTTATCCCTGCCTCTGCTATGATGACTCTCTGTACTACTACTACTATCAGTCTGTCTGTAAAGTAGTAGTTAAGCTTGCCCAGTTGGCCACTCTTTATTTGAAAGGTTGTAGATAAAACTCAGATTCAACAGTCTTGTACTACTAGTCTTATTGATCTTGAGTTTTTGTTAATCTTGAGGCTTTGACAATTCACACCAACAAATGCCCAACCAGATTTATTACTATTTTGATATGATAGCCTATAGGACATACTACTACTGTTGTAGGGATCTTGCACATACAGACCTTTGCACAAGAAATAGGATGTTGGTGATGGTAGGTTGGACCTTCCTCACACACCTCAATCAGAAATTCAGAACCCACCACAATCCCCTGCCCGACTATAGTAGTGTCTTGTCATAACTATTAGGTCTCCGAACCCTCCCCCCAAGATACCCAACAAGTAGACAACCCAGAACATAACACACTCAACCTCGCAGTCGTGGAAGCAATGCACATGCACAACCTTCCTTTAATTTGCTCATTCGTGTAAGCCCTCACCAAATACCACCAAGTCTATGTAAGTTCAAAATCTTTAGTTTGAATTGAGAAGCTCTGTACATTGTTCTATTACATAATGCAGCACCAACCGGAAAATCACTAACATTAAAACAATAAACATTGTTACACTTACTTACAGTTGGGAATTAAATCATGATAACTCAACAGTGGTGGAAAGCAGCACCACCATCCCCTAGGAATTTAGTTTATATAAATTTATAAATGAAGATCTCTGAGTGAAGGGACGCCTCACCTTAGAAGAACCTAGTACTGGTAGTTGTTGCATCATTCATAAACTCTGCAAAGCTCTGGTTCGTAGAAGGGAATCTTCCGTCTGTAATGCGAAAAATGAAATGGTGCACGTTAGTATATTGCAACTTGCAAGCATTTCTCAGCCATGCCAAAAAGTGTATCATTTATGGATAAGCAATATGGACTAACAGTACACCAGTACTTCATAAAAAAGTGGCTTGTTAATGTCTTTGTTGACCGCTTGTACCCAGCGCGTAGACAGTAGCAGTGTGAGGCAGGTCATGTGGGCTCAAAGGTGTCTTATACAACAAGTTGCAAGGTAACGTCACATGTGCAAAAATAAAAGACACAAAGGTAAAATGGTTGCATGGCTTGGGCTAACTAAGCAAAGGCTAGAATGACCCTAGGGGGGACCATATATAACTATTAGTGTCTACTCTACTACTACCTGATTTGTACTAGTGATGTATGTTATATACTATTAACTCATTTTTCAATCTTGCTACTGACCAATAGGGGGAGGTGTATATGACGCCTAATAAATGTGTAATGTTTTCTAGGCGCACTACCGACCACCATTGCCGGGGCCAGCGAAGGCGACGCAGAGGGAGAGGATGCGGCAGTTGCTGCCGATACCGACGATGGAGCGGTAGGGGGAGTGCCAGCACCAGTGGCAGGCGGTGGTAAGTTAGATTCATAATCCTTAACTATTGTTGACAGTACACTCACTGCAAGGGTGTACTGTATGTATACTGTACTGTTGAGACTTAGGGCCCCATTAGGATGGCGGGCGGATTGCCCCCGCCGGGCCGGCGGTAGTCACAGCCGACCCCGCAGGGGCACACCTCCCGCCATCCCTGTAGAAAAGAGTCAGACCCCCCACATGTCGACCAGGCGGAAAAGGGTTCAATATGGTGGTGGTGTCTCTCTGAACACACCGCCAGCCATATAATCTGCATTTTGGAATGCCTTTACGTGGTGGCATTGCCGGCCGCATTGGAAAGGCATGCAGAGTATGCTTGGGGGTCCCCATGGAGGGTACCTATGCTATGGTACCCCCCTGCCTTTCAAAGCAAAACGTGACAGGCTCCGCGCGGGGTCTGTCATGTTGTGCTTGGAAAAGCACAACATGTAGTTTTAGCATTGCTTTCGGCACCACCCACCAGAATGTAAAAAAAACAGGATGCGCCCGCCACTGTGGCCGGCGCATCCTAATTGTCCCCACGGGACCCCCACCCTTTTTAGCGTGAGGATGGCAGGTGGACAAAGTCTGCCCGCCATCTGATGTCCTAAGTAAGTATGAGTTGTTGTGAACATTTGAAGAGTGAACTAGACTATACACCCTTTAATTAGCATAGGGGCGGGAGTATTGAGTAACCAATGGCCTCATCTATCTGATTTCAACTCCGCTTTGAAAGTTTTATGGAGAAGACTAAAAGTCAGATCAGATCACCTGGTGCACTGTTCAACTAAAAAGTGAAAGACGGGTGGAAGGAAGAAGGACGGGCGAGATTTAAAATGTTATGTACTGTGCTTTATAGTGCTACTCTACCATGCCACTATGTGTATAATTAACTTGTCTTACTGTTTTTCTAAGAGTATATCTTACAATTGTCTTGTTTTTTTCTTTTTGATACACAGCTACTCCTTCCAAAGTCAATCGGAAGGAGTTGGCAGCCAAGGCACGGCGCCGGAAGCTGGAGGCAATCCAGCAGGAATATCGGCGGCTGGTGGTCTCGGCAGAGGAGGAGGAGGAGACAGCAGCAGCACTTCAAGCCTCCTCCAGTGCCTCGGGCCCCAGCTACCACCCTCCAGCGGTACAGCGCCACCGTCTGGCAGCTGCCCGCCGCTACCGCAATACCATCTCTGGAGCCCCCCCACTGTGGCTGCAACTGCCACGCCCTCAGACGCCACGTCGCCCGTCTAGAGGAGCAGATGCGTGTCCTCCTGCAATCCTGCCCCACACCTTAGTCCCTGTCTTCTGCCCCTTTTTTAATTCTTGTTTGGGTGGGTGGGAATTGATTTGGGCGTCGGGTTTTTGGACTATTTTCTGGACTTTCTTACGGACATTGATTGGGGTTAGGGAGGGGGGTGGGTCAGCTTTTGTGGGTTTTCAGTTTATTTTTGTTAGGGTCAATTAAATCTATTTTTCTATGTTACATGCAATGTTGTTAATGTTTTGTAGGTGGGGTTACTGTTTTACATCACACTGTTTCCTTGCTGGTTCAGGCCCGCCCATAGCCAGTGTTTGATTTAAATAATTGTCTGACTGTGTAAGACACAAACAGATAGATGCGACACCCCTCACTGATTGACTTGTCCTAATAGTACTTTCAGTCTCTCCTCTAGTCTATGCATTCTTTATCTGGACTCAAAGGGGTGTGTGAAATTGAATTCATTGAAAACATGTCCATTATTAATTCTGCCTCCCCCAAACGTCTCTTACCTTTGCTTGATGTTTAACTTAGGCACAGCAATGGCTGCATGGTGAAGATGGTTTCCTTTTTCTAACATGCCATGATTGGGGTGGTGGTGGTAGTATAGTAGTAGTAGTAGACACTGGCAGGGCAGCAGCATTTGCAAAAAAAGAAAATGAGACAGTCAATCACCTTTGAGAGACTGTTTGAGGAGTAGTAGAATGAAGTACAGTACAGAACTTACCGAGCAACAATAATATGCTAAAATATTTTACAACAAAACATAATGGTGGTTGGGATAGCCTACTAGACAGAGTTACAAACTATAGTTGTGTCGAGTCACTTGACTAGGCCTACAGCGTAACAGTTAGTGCTGTGTATGAGGAATGACAACAAATCCAATCAATGCCGGCAATTAATGCTGAGGTATATGTTCATTTCTTAAATAAAATAACCTCTAAAATATCCTACTCATGGGTGGGCAACCAGAAGAAGATCATCGCTCACACAGCCCGGGGGAAGAGGGTTAGGGTTTGTTGAATGGATGGGAAGGGGGTTTTAGGAAAGGTTTGACATTGAAAAACAGTATGCATGGACAAACAAATGACAATCTTTGAAGACTAACATATCCATATGTTAAGGGAGAAAAAGGAAATGTTGCCCTCCATTATATGAACGTCTCCCTGCCTACTCGCGCTAGCAAGACGCGCGCGGGACGCAGCCCGGGGCGAAGACCGGGCAAAGAGCGGGCCGTTTGAGGCCGTTCGAGGTCAGCGAGGTCAGGTCGGGGCTACCCTCTTTTGTATATCATTTTAACAGTTCTGTTGCTCCTTATTTGTTGATTAGTTACTATTTCTTACCCACAGTCTAGCCAGGGGGTTGCCGTTGTTGTTTACCAAGCTATGTCTACAAGGCAAACACGGAGCAAGGCCGCAAATGGCGGCCCCTCAATCATTGGTCCTATGGACGATTTTATTACTCGTACTAACACAGCCATAGATTATGAGATTTCTAAACTCCAGACTCGAGTTTCCCTGGAACTGGCATCCGCTAGGAGATTGTCCCAGGTAATTGATCAGTCAAAAAAATCTTCCCTAGGCCATATAGCTACTGTGGTTACCCCGGTTCGCCCACCTATTCCCCACTGTGTAGTTGCACAGGTTGATGTTCATCACACCTCGGTTCTCCCCACATTACCCCCCACTTTAGAGCCACTGACCCAGGATAGTGCAATGAATTCTCTTAATACGCCTTTTAAGCAGGATGTTAGTTCTAATAATTCTACCCCTGCTATGTTTCCACTCAGGCGCTCTATTAATAAAAAATATCAACCCAAAAAAAGATGCACCTCCCGGTCTGCTTACGGTCGCAAGAAGGCTAAAATTGTGGTTGCACAATACCCGAATTTGACTAGTGCTCCGGCATTAAATTCGTGTGCCCAGGGATCAACCACATCATGTGGGAGCTAAAGAGGGTCCAGTCTCTGCTCCCTTGACTGCTTCTACGGTCACGGAGTCAGAGGTTGAGGTTGAGGGCCTACATGTAGAGAATGGGGAAAGTAATGAAGGAGAATTCATAGGTTTAGTTTGGGAAACCCTCAAAAAACTTCTTACTCCTCTCGATCTTAGACTCTCACGTATTGAGAATAATCTGCTCGAGATGGAAAAGAGCATCATTGCTCTGGCCACTCTCGGCCTGAGAAGTCTAGAAAACCAGGGTTTTCCTGCTGTTGAGCCACCCCCCCATGGTTTAACCCCTCAAGTCCCGCAAACCTCCCTTCCTGTCCCCGCCACTGCACGTTTGATTCCTACATCAGGGACTGTGGGTGTGGATCCTACTAACACCGCCTCCATACCTAAGACTCTAAAGCGTCCTACCCCCCAACTATTAGCTAAATCCAAAGTTGGTGCACCGCGTAGGCCCCCTCCTAGCGAAGTGGCGTTACATTCATCTAAGAGCCCTCCTGCTAAGAACAACTTTAGAGGGGGTTACATTGATCTCCCTCCAGAGGCCAATGATCATGTGGTTGTGCTGACGGGTGTCCCTGAGTTAGGAAGTGGCCACCATGAGAACTATGAGTCTCTGAAGAACAAGACAGTTCATTGGCTTAACGTGAATAGACCAATCCCTATTGGACAGAGAAGTAGAATCTTGATGGTACGCAGAACCCCCTGGGTGGGCCCCTCAAAGAAATCTAGTCCCGGGGACTGTATAGTGGTGACCTTTGAGGACCCTCACACGGCACATTACATCTGCTCCTGGCCTACTGGTGAAGGTTCTCTTGTTACACCAAGGCCATTGCCCTTTTTTTACCCTCCGTGTCCTAGTTACACACGGGAAGAGAATTGGTCTGTTGTACACCACCATAACTGGAGGAGCCATCCCAAAAAAGTTCAAGATTCATGTATAAATTGGTATGGTTTCTCCACCTCGAATCGGTTTGCTGGGCTTGAGGAGGTAGATTGACTCGTATGCCAACCGGTTCCCCAGGTCCCCTTATTACAGGCCTTGGGGCACAACGACTCTTCTCTTGTAGTGTCTGTTCCTTCGGTTGTTAGCTCCCTTAGTCTAGAGGGAACGTTTTCTGTTTTACCTATAGAGGAGAGTTTGTATACGCCATGTATTTCCGACTCCCAAGTAGTAGGGGATCAACTGAATCCATCTTGTACGATCCCCTTGCCTCCAATTCAGGATGTTTTGCCAATTCAAAATGTTTCATCAATCAGGAGGTTGTCTGATGTAGCAATAGCACCCTATCACCACCAGTTTGAGCCACTACCTAGGCTAAACAGATCTACTGCGGAGGGGGTAGGACCTGCGTCCATTCTGGCCACACTAGATAATCCTCCAAGGGAGATTACCCCTGACGTCCCTTTGCTAAAGATTATAAGTTGGAATGTAGCAGGGCTCGCCCGTAACTTTTAAATCCCTGAATGGAATGCCTTTTTGGACCCTTATAACATCTGTCTTTTGCAGGAAACGTGGTGCCTTGAACCTAAGCACAGAGTGGGCTTTACGACCTACTTTGTTCCAGCCTCCCTTCAATATGGACGTAAAGGCCGCCCGTCGGGTGGCCTTCTTATATGGGTTAATATTGCTTTAGGTTTAAGTGTAACCCAAAAGCCGACGCATTCTCCTGATCTCCAGAGGATATCCATCCTTTGCCCAGGGGGCAGGAAGTTGGAGGTTTTTAACCTCTACTTAAGGGGGGCTAGGGGCGGGTCTTCTACTCTATCCTCCACAGGATTAAGTAACGATCTTTCCGCCTGCTGTATTGATTCTTATATTCTTCTCGCAGGCGACTTTAATTGCTGTTTCGAGCCATTGGCCAGGGAGGATATTTTGGATACCTGGGATGAGGATATAAGGAGAGGCATTCCCACCCTGACCCTAGACCCGATCCCTAAATGGTCCCAGAGCGCGGTAGACATCAATGCTCTCTGTATGGAATTTGACCTAAGATCAACTAATGGTCGATCCAAATCGGATCTTTTGGGTGCGCACACCTATAACAGGATGGGACACACTTCTAGAATAGATTACGTTCTGTTGAATTATAACTTGTGGCCACTCCATTACGATATGGAGGTTATTGCGTCTTGCGATAGCGACCACAATCCTCTCTCCTTAACATTGATTTCCCCCTGGCAGGCTGGGAACATAGCTGAGTTCCCCTACAAGTGGAAAATCTCCCATGAGCTTGCTCCTTCGCACTGTGGCAGGCGCCTAAAGTGGGCTAAAGTAGCAGCGGATGAGGAAAGGATGGCACAGGCAGGGACCACTATGGCAGCATCGGGCACGCGCCTTGAAGCCCTGGGTACCACCAGCCAATCTGTTTCATCATTATTCACAGAAACCATTGCGCTGTTAAGTGATTTGTTTATTATACCCCAACCCAGCGCGAATGTTTCTGCGAAAAGTGCTCCTAGGGCAAGAAACAAGTGGTATTCCTCTAAATGTCGGGCCGCAAAGGGGGAACTTATTTCTGCAGTGAAAAGTAAGGATGCAGGCAGCATTAGATGGGCTAGGAAACGCTATAAAAAAGTTATGGCTGAGGCAAAGGAGGCCCATGATTATAGTTTTTGGTGGGATTTAGTGGAGGCAAGCTCCAGGAAAGACACCAAGGGGTTCTGGGAGCTGCTGAGAGCTAGGGACAAACCTTTTGATTCCCTGCTTACCTGCAATATTCCTGGAGATCTTTGGTTTGCCCACTTCTCTAAACTCTACTCTGCCCAAAGTGGGGTACTCCATCCTAACATGGGCCTTCTCGCCAGCTTATCAGCTGAGACCTCCATTAATCCCTGCCCCTTCAGCACTGAGGAAGTTACAAGGGCAATTAGTTGTATTGTTTCTAACAAGGCTGCCGGACCGGACGGAATCCCGGGTGACTTGCTGAAGAAATACCCATTACCCTGGAGTAGGTTAATTGCATCACTATTGAATGAGGTTGTGTCGGGAGGTTCTCTCCCTGACTCATGGAGGGGTGCTGAGGTCGTCCCTATTTTCAAAAAAGGTTGTCGGGACGACCCAGCTAATTATCGTCCTATTAGCTTGCTTGATTCTACACAAAAGGTTGCGGGCAAAGTGGTGCTAGGTAGGATTCTGCAGTGGATTGAAGAAAATCAGGTTCTGTCAGACTTCCAGGCTGGTTTTAGAGCAGGGATGGGTACCATCGAGCAGACGTTTCGCCTTCTAATGATATATTGGAAAGTGGTTGTGCTGGGTGGGGGCAGCTTGTATTTAGTCTTTGTAGACTTGCGAACTGCCTTCGACCTGGTCCCACGAGTCCAACTGTGGAATGTCTTAGGTAGGTTGGGTTTACCTCCCTATTTGCTGGCCTTGCTTATAAAGTTTCACGAAAGCAACTTTGCCCAGATTAGGTGGGGTACCCAGGGGGAGAAAACATCTCGTATCTCCGTAGATAGGGGCGTCCGCCAGGGATGTGTGCTTGCCCCCACTCTGTTTTCTCTTTATGTTAACGGAGTGGTGGAACATCTGCTCCAACAGCCGTCAGACGCACCATCCTTGGCTGGCAGAAAAGTACCTACGCTCCTTTTTGCGGATGATACCCTCCTAATTTCAAAGTCACCAGCAGGTATCCAAAAGTTGCTTTCTAGCTTTAAGGCCTTTTGTGATACCAAGGGCCTGTCCATAAATATAAGCAAGACCAAATTCCTTGTTCTCAACCCTCCCAGGAAAGCGGCTGTTCCTCCTTCCCTGGACTCTGTTCCCCTTGATAGAGTCAATGAATTTGACTATCTAGGTATCCGTCTATGTGCCAATATGAGCTGGAAGGCGCATCACCAAAAGGTGTTCTTGACCCACAAGAGGGTCACAGGGGCCCTGCTCAAGGAACAACGTGCCTCAGCTTTAAAACCTATTGGGGCACTTCTTGATATATACAGGGCAAGGGTGGTGAGTGCAGCTCTGTATGGTGCGGAATTGTGGGGTATACAAAGAGTTGACATTTTGACACACCTTGAAAACAACTTTCATAAAGACCTTATGAAATTACCCCACAGTACCCCCACAATTCCCCTCCTGTTTGACGCAGGCACACGCTCAATCAGCGAGCAAGCCAGGCTACGTCCCCTTTTATTATGGGCCAGGATATGGAATGTCCCTGAATTGAGTAGTTACGCAGATGCCCTGAGCGAAATCTTATCCTCATCCGGTTGGCATAAGGTAATCTGGCTCAGGGAGGTTAAGCGACTTCTCTATGACCTGGGTTTAGGAGATGCTTGGGTCAATAGAACAGCACCCTCAAAACAATTGCTCAAAAAGATCTATTGGCTCTGGGTGGATAATGAGAGGTTGTGTAACCCCAATCATTGTAAATCTGTTGCCCAGTTTTTGTTAGTCAAGGAGATCCCTTTCAGAGAACCTTATGTGGATGCAATCCCCAACCCAGGTGATAGAGCATTATACTTTAAATTCAGGGTGGGTGTTCTTCCTCTAGATCTTTTTACGTCTACCTGGAAACCTCCATACCAAACTGTCCCTTACTGTCCCTTTTGTAATTTAAGGGTCGAGTCCATAGCTCATCTGTTGTTCGAGTGTCATGCTTATTCTGTGCCTAGGTCGAGATGGTTGAAGCCTTTATGTAGGAGCCTAGGTACAAGATCATACTTGGAAGCTTTACGCATATTGCACTCTGACGCTCGTCCCTTCTTTGCCTGCTGTTTAGCTAAATTTTTGGGTTGGGCTTGGAGGATAAGATCTGCAAGGAAACAGCTGTTACAGTAATATCCTTTTTTTAAACTTTTAGATATCCGACAGTATATGGAATTTAATAATCATTTTATCTTGTAATTGTATTGTATTATGTCTTATTTATTGTGCGATATGTGTTGTATTGTTGTGCTTTTATGACTAACTGTCGAAATAAAGCTTTTGAACTGAACGGAAATGCATGCATGATGATGAGAGACATACACTTCTTGTTCTGTTGTTCCGGCCTTAATACTTTTACAGATAGCAAATAGAAATTTTAAATATTGGTAGGGAAGAATCGTAAACAGAGAGCAAACCTAATGATGATAATAACAACAACAAGAACACACTGTTGTAAAGATTGTAAACTAAAAAATGAATCAAATTATTTAAAAGAAGATGAAAGTTGATACTGTTACTATGTTATCCTGGTCAAAAATGTGGACTGGATTTGCATCTCGGCATTCCTCTTGGTCCTCTCGTCCATCAATCTTGGGTGTCACCATTTGCCACTGCCCGGCTGGAAAAAAATGTCGATTTATTGGTAAGGTAAGTGTGCATTGTAATGTTTTCCCAAGTATAGGGCAAGGCCCGGCCTGTAATTGTAGATGGAAAAACAAAGGGTATATTGAGAAACAAAGTTGAAACAAATGCACAAGTTGTGGTGAAGTGCAACAAGAACACTTCCTGAAGCGGCATGTATGCATCATCTCCACTCTAGTCTGTTTCCAGCATTGACCTTCAACAACAACAGGAGGGAGCAGGCCCACAGTGACAGGCCTGACGGCACGTTGCTTAGCAGTAGCACATCCTACGTTTGGAGTACTTTTTTTTATTTTTTAAAGAGTTGGACAAAGGCAAAGCACATATCCATTCCAAACATAGCATTTTACAATTTAAGTTAGTAAATCAATGCACCACAGTCATCCCACCGCTACACTCGACTCCACTTCTACACAGACATTTGGGTCTGCTGTGGTTGTTGTTGACGTGTTTACCTTTAGGCTTTTATGCCACTCATGAAACGTCCTCCTGACTTGTTATTATTCCATCAATCATCTCCGATACTTGTACTGACTGACTGTGAAGATCGGCCTGCAGTAGAAGTAAAATTTTGTTATTACACAACAAGAGTAGAAATATTATTGACTTGAGTCACTCTTTAGTGTGTACAGTAAGACCACTAGTACACTTTGACTTCACTTTGTGCAAAACAAACAAACAACAAAAACACAAACACCAATCGCTCAGAGTCAGGTGTCCAATGCATGCCATTAATTGTCATTACCTGTTCCTTCTCATGTTAAGTTAACGGGCCGTCTTTTTCGCCATCAGGTGCTGTTGTCAATCATACTCAGTGCGCAGATTGAGTCCCCTTCCTGTATTGAATTAAAAGCAATGTATCAAGCTGCAGGAGAAGTACAAATTTCTTATTTGCAAGAAGAGGGAAATTCACCTTGAGTTACGTTTAGTGTGTACTGTAGAAAGATGATTAGTGCACAATGACATAACTTCATGCAAAACAAACACAAAAAATTCACTCAGTCTGCGACTCTGGGTCCAATGCATGGCATCAATCATTACCTGTTCCATCTCATTTTCAGTTAATGGGCAGTCTCTCTCGGCTCTGAAAGGAGGATAGTTATAGTAGTCATCTGATTCATGCTCCGCTTCTTTTGGCGGGGCTAGGAAAGTTTTTATTTTTTATTCTATTTTCCATCATCCAATCATCATTCATGAGGGCAATGGATTTAGGCGGGAGATTCAGTATGATGGAGCGGAGGAGCTGGATTCGGAGGACTGTACTGTCAAATTGCAGACACCTGAAACTTGTATATTAAATAGGAAGAGTAGAAGACGGTGGTAATGGATTTGTTGTGATTCACAAGTTTGTAACCGGAATGACAGACACACAAATAGAGGGGAAAAAAAGGGAAGAAGACAGTAAGTGCAAGCCTAATTTTCAGGGAAGTATAGCTCGTCCTCAAACTCTGGGGGTTCAGCCAGTAGTAGGTAATCATGTGACACACTACTTCTGTCACCTGAGCCGCTGTCCTTATCTTCCTCCATTGCTTCATGTATTGTGTAATTCGGTGGTATGAAGTGCTTATTCATTTTGATCATTGTTAACCTCTCCACGTTTTTGACCGAGAGACTGGTCCTTCTCAATGTTACAATGAAACCAGCAGCACTGAAAACACGTTCGGAAGAGACACTTGCGACAGGGCAAGCCAGATGGCTTATCGCCAGCCAGCTGAGCAGTGGCCATTCAAACCTTTTCCTATACCAATACTGCAATGGGTTTCGATCAATGTACACCTCTGTTGGGTCGTCCAGATAGGCCTGGACCATCCGCTCAATGTTCAGGGGTGCTGCTGGTAAGCTTTCGGGCTCTTTTCTCTGTGAATCAGCACTGTGCTTATTAATGCCTAACTGTACATACCAATCGTCTAACGATTCTACTGGGCCTAATGATCCAGTTATTGTTGCTGTTGTCGATAGTGATGGTGAGTGTTGTGATCCAAACGCACTGCCCTCAGCCGACGAAGTTGCACTTGATCCTGCATGCCCTGCTGCAGTACTTCTTGTGGGTTGATCTTGCGGGCTTTTAATTAGCAGCCGTTCATTTTCCTCAGCTATACAAGTTTTGTAGCGTGCAACATCAATCTCTGAAAAAGCAAAGAATGTCTTCAGTCCAAATTGTGCACGTGGATCTAGAATTGTGGCACAAATGTAATGTTCTTGTGACAAAATTTTATTTTCTATCCTTGTATTTTCAGCTAAGCGATGGGCTAAGCTCTCCACCAAGTCATAGGCTTCCCTTTTGTCCTCTACACCTTTGCATGATTCAGACACCTTCTTCAGCTGATGCTCTAGCATTTGCAATAATGGGATAGCTTGGCCCATTGTACAATCCTCCTTGCTGACTTCACGTGTGAAGACCTCAAAAGGACGAAGCATCTCAGTCAGGCATTTAATTAGGCTCCATTGCTCCATCTGAAGGTTTATGCCTTTAACAGTAGCATCCCCTCTTTTCCAGACATATTCATTGAGTGGCCTGTACTGCTCAAACAGACGATCAAGCATGTAATACGTTGAGTTCCAGCTTGTTGCCACCTCCTGGATGAGTGCTTTGACTGTCATCCTATATTCACGTTGAATGATCTTCAGCTGCTTCCGAGCTTTAAAAGAATGGCTGAAATGAGTGCATATTCTTTGGCAGATGGCCAGTAAATTGCTGACTATGGGTTCTTTTTTCAGAAAGTCTTGAACTATAATGTTTATGCAGTGCGCCAAACACAGAACCCTGAAATAGGAACCAAGATCCATGGCCTTCAGCACATTACTGCCATTGTCTGTGACAACAAAACCAATACTAAGCCCTCTTGGGCACAGCCATTCAAAAACCTTGCTGCGAAACTCTTGCAAAATGTTTACAGCCGTATTAGATTTCTCCATGGCGAACATGGCTATAGTTGCATGTTTCCGAGTTCCTTTAAAAATCTCAGCTGTGTCAACAGCACCTCGTGCAGATAGCTTATCTCTAACCCCCACAAAAGAGACCCAGTGTGCAGTGATGCACATGTAATATTTGGCTTGGCAACTGGTCCACATGTCTGTTGTCAGGTGGATATTGTGAACAGCACTCTGCTGCAAAGCTTGTCCAACCAACGCCAGCACATCATGATGTAGTGCCGTAACAGCAATTCTTGCAAAATAGGAACGGCTGGGAACCTTCCATTTAGGGCAGATGGCTGACACAAATTCAAGGAAACCCACCCCTTCCACAAATGAAAAAGGGAGAAGGTCCAGCGCTAACATTTTAGCCAGCTTTGCATTGTACAACCGTGCTGTTGGGTGGTTGCGTTGGAACTGCCCCTCCAACCTAAGCATGCTCTCAATGGTAGGCTGTATTACTTTCCTTTGTGGTGCTGTTGTTTTCATTAACCCACTTAGGCTCAACGACACAGTTTGTCTCATTGCGGTACTCGGTCGCCTTGGTGTCTCAGCCTGACTCTGAGTATGGCTCTTATTGTAGTGCCACTCAGATGTTACTGAGGAGGATGTGGGCGGTACCACTACACTACTGGGGACAGGGCTAGAAATACCTCCCTCTTCTTCACCTTCCACCGCAATAATATCGCTCCCTGATTCTTCCTGACCAACTTCAATGGGTTGAGTTTTTCTACTTTCTTTTAACTGAAGTAGGTGATTCTCCCACACAATAGTGTGGTGTATTCTGAAATGACTTGCTTGGCCTCCGGTACCATAGTTTGTACCAAGCTTACCCCACCGAACACCTTGTCGACAAATTGAGCATATAGCAACATTCTCTTCCTTGGTGCTAACAGAAAAGAAGTCCCAAACTGGGGAGGAGAACTTTCTGGCACTGCTGGATTTGCCACTTTCAATACCAGATGAACTGGAGGGTGTGCTTTGAATGTGACCCTGTGCAGCTACACTGTGACTTTTACTCCCACTACCTACTGAGATGGTTGAGCTGGATGTAGGTCCCTGCCGGGCCTTGGAAAATATGGCAGCTGGTGTAACCTCTGTTGGTGATATCCGTGCTGCATCCCACTCAGTAGCAGCCTTTCTGGATAGGGTGAGAATGTTGGTCTCCAATCCCATTGGGGTGGGAGTGATGTGCGTGATGACTGGCTCGTCTTCATCAACATCACCCCCGTCTTCTACATCTACCTCCATAACTCTAAGTTTTTCTGGGACCTTGCTTTTCAGAAGCATTGTCTTGTGGCGTGCATCACTCTCAGACTGAGCTGGTGGATGCCAAGTGGCATCACGATCATCAGAAGCGGGGCTAGAAGAAGAAGATGATGGACTAAGCCTCCTTTTCCTTGCTGGTGGTCTGGAAGACAATAGATCTTCTGAAACAGTGGTTTGCTCCACTTTGTCTGCAGGAAGCTCGATTTCCTGAAATGCCCCTACATCAGGAGCAACAATTACTATGGTGGGCTGTTGTTGCGGCTACTGCTGTTCTTGTTATGGCTGCTGCTGTTCTTGTTGCGGCTGCTGCTGTTCTTGTTGCGGCTGCACACTTATCTGCTGAGTTTCCGCCTGTGTTGATTGTGTACTACTTTGCGATAATGACATTTCAACATCGCTGCTCATTAGTAGACTGGCTACCTCTGCGACACTCAAGCCCTTGGGCCTAGGTTGGTGGGGTTGGACCACTGGTGCTGAGGTGCTGCTCCCAGCTTGGTTCCCGGACAACGCTGCTGCAGGCGTAACTTTTTTGGTGCCAAAAAAAACATTGGCCGGCACACCAGTCGTGGTTAATGGCACTTCCTTTTTCTGTTCCTCCTTCTCACCGGCATCTTTCTTGGTACTGGACCTGGTACCTTTCTTTGGGGCCATCTTCTTCAGATGTCAGGCAGGATGCAGATGCACAACAAGTTCTGGTCACACATGGACGTGATGCGCAGCATTACTTCTGCCTGGCTGGCAGTACAACGGGTAGCCGGGTGATGCTGATGACACCTCCTCCTCTGGCTTTTTGTGCACCTAAAATCAAATAAGCCAGGAGAAGAACATCAGTGAAATGTTGCATTTGTTGTTGTGGTTCAGTTACTTACTACTGTACTAGTGCAAACAAAAGATGTTATCAAGCCATTTATGACTTTTTTTTCAACAAGGGCTATGTTATACTACTGTGTACAGTCACACACTACACTCTCAGGAAGGATAGGAAAGTTAATACGAACCACCAAAATAAAAATGTAATGGAAGTGGGGTGGTCCCTATTTGCCATTAAATTATTTGAGCATCTCAGCATCCATGGAGCTGCTGCTGGCAAAGGGGGTGGATGGATGGAAGCAGTAAGCCAATAGGAAAACCATGCAGGCCTATATGGCAAAAGCAGGACACTAATAACTCCCAACACAAAAAAAGGCCACCAGCCACATGGACACTCACAAATCACAAACAAGCAGGGGGCCTGGGAAACACCAGGAGCTGACAAAAGGCCTATAAAAGCCAGGTAAAGGATGCATGCTAAAGCACACTGCTCTGCCTTTTTAATGCAACAAAATGCAAATACAAACATTCACAGGCCCCAAAAAGAACTGCAGGGTGCATGCATTACACACCAACACACACCAGACACACACAACAAAAGCATGTCTTTAATACAAGCAACATCAGAAAGCCCACCCCAAAAAAACACACTTGCTAACTCAATCCAATGCTATCCATGCCCTAAATGATGTGTAAATTCAACAGACAAAATGGACAAGTATTTGATGATTCAGAGCAAACTTTTTTTGCTATCACTTTGAAATAAACGTGAAAGGAGAGCGCACAACTGCTGTGAAAGAAACCCCTCACCCACCTACCTAGGAGGTGGCATGCTTCATCATCGGGGCCCAACTGGATTGTCTAATACAATCCAGTTGTGCTACAACGCCTGGATTACAGCGGAGCAGGATATTGAGCAGAGAGTGACGTGCTATGTGAGATGTGATTATGAGTTAAAAAAGTCTCTGGGAAATGCCCTGGAAAAAGCTTTTATTAGAAGGGTCCCAGGACTAATGTTAAAAAGTTATGCGGGATATAAAGTTAGGAATATTATTTTCCTGAAATCCCTTGTAGATAAGGTCAACTAGTTTCAGCCTTCTGGATGGTTCTAGAGGCTTTCGTCAGGACCAAGAAAAAGGTGAATGGCCATATGAACAAGGTATAGGCCACGTGTAAATATCAGCACACACCCTAAAGTGTGCTGTGAGTGTAGTGGTAATGTACTCACAGTATCTCCGTTTGAGATTACTTGAGTAAAGAGGTAGTTATGCCTCTGGAAATCGATCGGCGTGTAACTCCCCTCTTGACAGTTGTCAGGGAAGTAAGGTCCGAGGTACCTAGGACGGCTGAACAAGTTTTTTTTTTTTTTTGTTTTTCCTCGCTCTCCTTTTGTTTCTATTTTTTAAATTCAACAGACCACACAGAAACACAAGATTAATTTAATACAGCTGTGGCCACCTGCTCAGCCTCTGAGCCTACTGGATGAATGCAGACCTGTTGTTGGCAGACAAGGCCAGGCAAGTTTGCAGGCCTAGGCTTCAAAATGGCCACCAGCCACATGGCCAGGCCCAACAACATCAGAAAGCCCACCCCAAAAAAACACACTTGCCAACTCAATCCAATGCCATCCATGCCCTAATGTCTAAATTCAACAGACCACACAGAAACACTTGTTTAATAAAGCTGCGGCTACCTGCTCTGATCCTACTGGATGAAAGCAGGCCTGTTGGCAGACAAGGCCAGACAAGCTTACAGGCCTAGGCTTCTAAATGGCCACCAGTCACAAGGCCAGGCCCAACAACTGAAAGCCCACCCCAAAAAAACACATTTCCCAACTAAATCCAATGCCATCCAGGCCCTAAATGATGCTTGAAAATGAAATACATTAAAAAAACACCAAAGGAACAGTTGCTTCATCATGCACACACCCATGAGGCCATGACTAGCTCGGGCCTACTACTGACCACTACTACCCACAACATTTAAAAAAAAAGGAATGATGATAGTTACCAAAAATAAATTGTAGTTACAACAACTGCAATGCCCACAATCAAACAGACACAACAACTACTTACTTGTAAAATATCCAATTAAAAAATCCTCAAATCCAATTGCAATGATGCAGCAGACAAAAAGAGTGATCTTTCCAGCTCAAATCCAAAGGCAGAATGAGCAGGAGATGGACAATGCACTGGGAGGAGCCTGCTGGACAGGAACAGGAAGTTGGAGATTTTGTGGCACTTCTTCCCTCTCCCCACCTTTTTAAAAAAGGACTCCTTGCACAAAAAAGGACAGCCAAATGTCAATCTGAGGAGTGGTTTTCATCCAAAATCATCATTTGCAGAAGGTTTCATGCTGCTAGAGCTGATATTCTTCTCCAAATTGAAAATGTTACATGTTCGAGTTCTCCAGCTTCACATTACTTCCGCCGGATGTCAATGGCGTGTCCAAAATGACTTGATCGCGTTATCTCGCTCCCTGTCGCGTTGGATATGACGTGTTCGGAGTCTCTTTCTCCTTTTCGCGTTTGATATGACGTGCCCGCGTCCTCACACTGCATGATCGCAAGAAGAAAGACGTGATCGCGCGACAAATGACGTGATCGCGTGACAAATGACGTTAATGCGGGCGCGAACTGTCGCGAGAAAACGCAAAATGGCTACCAACAATCCAACATCTCGTGGAGAACACGACCGGGTCGGGAAAACTTGTCGGTGAACGCGGGGATTCAGGTAAGGCTATCGCACGCACGCGAGAATGTATTTTTTTACAGCGCGAGCAAGAAAAAAATTCCGGTAAGATGCGGATTGTGGAAATATTAAAATTTTCGTGCTTTCCGCGGAACGCGAAAATGCCAAATTATCGCAATTTCCACGAGCGGAACGGAATTTTGGCCCAGGCCTAGGCATTACCCTAGATACAAAATTGTATTGGAAGCCACAACTGGAAAAAAACAAGATCATTTTGCCTCAAAATTCCTTACTGATATTAAAGAAACATGGGAACAGCACTTCGAAAGCGGTGTCCCCTGCTTTGGAGGTATTCAAACATAAAGCACAATCAGCCTCTCTTTATAGAGCCGAAATATGGGGGCCCCAATGTAAAAAGAATTTTGAACTGAGGGAAAACGAATTTTCAGAAAACTATTAAGCCTCCCAATTCGAGCACCACTTATCCCGATTATTATGGATCTAAATACCAAACGCACTGACCATCATGCCTTACTAAGACCCCTTTTATTCTGGGTGAGACTTTGGTCAACCTCACAATTGTTACATTACAAGGAAGGCTTAGAGGATATCCTGAAGATCGATCAGAGCAGGGATAATCCATGGCTCAAGCATGTTTCCTCCTGGTTGATGAAGTTGGGTTTATCTCACTACTGGGAAGAACCTTCCCAGTTGACATCAGCTTGTAAGAAACTGCTAAAGTCCACCTTCTGGGCCTATATCCGAAATAGTGTGTTACACAGCTCGTCAATCGGGTCATTAACAACAAGGTTCCTTCTTTTTAAAGATGTAGCAAGCTCTGAACCCTTTTTGGATGAGGTGCGCCCTCAATTAGCTAAATCCTTGTATATGAAGTTTAGATATGGGGTGCTGCAAACAAACGTTAATAAATCAAGATGTGTTAATAATCATGATGGAAAAAGCAGTGAACTGTGTGCATTATGCCAAAATGAGACCAAAGAAAATGATTTACATGTACTATTTTTCTTCTCAATATATGACAAACCTAGGAAGAAATGGATTAAGCCAGTTTGTAAAAATATGAACACTGGGGGGCCGATTCCAATCATGGAAAAAGGCTGTACGAATAGCCGTACGGAGCGTTTTCTCCGTACGACTCGTACCAGGTAAACTCATTCTACAACCTAGGAAGTACGATTCGTACAAAAAGCCTTTTTCTGTACGAATCGTACAAAAGACCATACAGCAAAAAATACCCACGATTCCGATCCGGAAATGCTTGTACGCGACGTCCGCACGTATTTCAGCAGCGTTTTCTGGCCCAGCAAGTACGATTCGTACCGACGTCACTACGTACCTCGCTGTGACTACGGGAGCGAAAAACTGCAGGGAAAGCAGAACCCAACGCCACGGAGTCCCGGGATGCGACGTACAGCCATGAACCCCATCGTACGTGTCATCCCGGTCCTCTTGGCCTACGACCTGGTGCACTGCAACCCGAAGCACACGCCGCAGAAGGTGAGAACAACATGCGTGGGTATGGTGCGTACCACACGTACCCCTACGGTGCCATGACAACAGTGGTAGGGACCGTACCCACGCATGACTACGTGGGTACGGTGCGTACCCCTATAGCTGCATGAGTCCTCAGGTACGGACCGTACCCACGCATGAATGCGTGGGTATGGTGCGTACCATACATACCCCTACGGCACCATGTCAACAGTGGTACAGACCGTACCCACGCATGAATACTTGGGTACGGTGCGTACCCCTACGGCCCCATGAGTCCTCAGGTACGGACCGTACCCGCGCATGAATACATGGGTACGGTGCGCACCCCTACGGCCCCATGAGGCCTCAGGTACGGACCATACCCACGCATGAATGCGTGGGTACGGTACATGAGGGGTGGGTGCAGAGGATTCCCAGCAGTGCCCAGACATATGAGGGGTGGGTGCAGTGGCCTTCCAGCAGTGCCCAGGCATATGAGGGGGTGGGTGCAGTGGCCTCCCAGCAGTGCCCAGACATATGAGGGGTGGGTGCAGAGGACTCCCAGCAGTGGACAGACACATGAGGGGTGGGTGCATAGGACTCCCAGCAGTGCCCAGACATATGAGGGGTGGGTGCAGTGGCCTCCCAGCAGTGCCCAGACACATGAGGGGTGGGTGCTGAGGACTCCCAGCAGTGCCCAGACAAATGAGGGGTGGGTGCACAGGAATCCCAGCAGTGCCCAGACAAATGAGGGGTGGGTGCAGAGGACTCCCAGCAGTGCCCAGACACATGAGCGGTGGGTGCAGAGGACTCCCAGCAGTGCACAGACACATGAGGGGTGGGTGCATATCACTACCAGCAGTGCCCAGACACATGAGGGGTGGGTGCAGAGGACTCCCAGCAGTGCCCAGACACATGAGGGGTGGGTGCAGAGGACTCCCAGCAGTGCCCAGACATATGAGGGGTGGGTGCATATCACTACCAGCAGTGCCCAGACACATGCGGGGTGGGTGTAGAGGACTCCCAGCAGTGCCCAGACATATGAGGGGTGGGTGCATATCACTACCAGCAGTGCCCAGACACATGAGGGGTGGGTGCAGAGGACTCCCAGCAGTGCCCAGACACATGAGGGGTGGGTGCAGAGGACTCCCAGCAGTGCCCAGACATATGAGGGGTGGGTGCATATCACTACTATCAGTGCCCAGACATATGAGGGGTGGGTGCAGAGGACTCCCAGCAGTGCCCCATTCCCAGGAGGATGGATGTCATTCACACACTGCATGACACACCACTTGTGGGTGTGAGGACATACAACACATGTATACCCACCCATGGCGGTTACCCCACAATACACACCCGGATTTAATGCCAACAGAATGTATAGTCATGGAAATGCATACTAAAATAAGTTAGCCAAGGGGAACACACACTGTCACGCACATCACAGGAGTGATAGGAATGTCCAGGTGCTGGTCCAGCCACCCAGATGATGTCTCTCATGTAAGGAATAGGGTTCACTGTGACTAGATACAATGCCCACAATTTTGATTCAGGTGCCCAAATATCCTGCATCATACGTGCCATTTGTGTGTTAGGCCGTGATTACACACATGCATAGTGCTGAAAAGGGGCAATTGGTCCCTGATGCCATTCCTACATACACAAAACACAAGTACAGTGACTGGCAAGGATGGCACAGACGAGTTAGCAGGAGACATCGGTGAGCATGCATGGCCATTGTTGAAGGGATCCGTCACCAACAAAGGATATGTTGACATAGGTCAGCACAACAATTGTGCAACTGTTTGCAGGGAACATGTCAGGTGCCACAGAGGAAGGATCACTTCCTGGAACAATGTCTCACAATCCAAAGGAACACACACTACCAATTAATATTTTCACAGACATTGAGATGGCACACAGATACCATGGTCCACCTCATGACCATCATACTAAAACATTTCTCAGAACCCTAACACATTACCAGAACACCAACTTCATGGGCCTCATCACCAACATCAAGTACCTGAAATGCAATAGTGTGGAAACTAAAAGAAAAAGCTTTATTCAGCACACAAAAAAAGAACTTGTAATAAAACACTATTTACAAAGGCCAATGGCCAGTCCATAGTTCGAGTCCAAGGGTGGACGTATGCCAGTCTGTCCACCCCTACCTTGCCTGCACAAAGTCACCTCAAGGGTTGTCGACCGGGGGGGGCATCATCACTGGGAGTACCAGGCACCGCAGGGACAGGAGTGGGTTGGGTAGGTGTGGTGGGTGCAGGGCTGGACGTATCCACCACAGGGGGTGGGGCAGCTCCAAAGGTGGTGGTGAGCAGCTCGCTGCACACTGCAGCCAGGGCGTCCAGAGGAACCCCTGCACCGGAACGAACACCAGGGCCAACGGAGGGGGGTGTCCGAGGGATGGGGTGCAGCGCTCTCGAGGGAGGTGGTGGACATGGGGGGGGACTCAACTCCCCTGGCCGGAGACTTCCTCAACCACTTGCGGGGTGGTGTCACAGTGGGGCTGAGGGACAGACTAGCCATGAAGGTCTCTTTGGGTGACCTTTTGCCAGGGGAGCTAAGGGGAGTGGATTTGGAGGAAGTGGGTCGTGAGGACTGCGGACTCTGACTGTGGCTGTGTGTCTGCCGTTTGCCCCCAGACCCTGTGGGTGTGACTACATCCCCCTGAGTGTGCGTGCCAGGAGGTGTGCTCTGTGCCTTAGGTGGTGGTGTGCTGGATTTGTCTGTTGTGGTGTGTGCCTGTGACTGTCTGTGTGTGCTTTGGACAGGCATGGGAGAGGGCAGTGTGGATGGGTCCAGGGTAGGGGGGGGGACGGTGCGCCGCAGGAGACACACTGCTTCCGTCAGTGAAGAGGCCATGGACTGCAGAAACCTGCGTTGCTCATTCATCGTTGATGAAATGCCCTCCACGAATGACACCAACTGTGTGAGCAGTCTAGTGTGTTCATGGAGGGCATGCAGCATCGATGCCTGGCCAACCTGCAACTGGTGCAGTGTGTCCACAGACTCTTCACTGAGGGAAGCAGGGTTGACAGGGGTAGGGGCTGCGGTGCCTGGTCCGAAGGAGACACGGTGGGACCCTGCACAGACAGAAGGGACCGGAGCAACTGGGAGGGCGGAGATGGCAATGGAGGAGGCGGGTACAGATGGTGGGATGCTTCCAGATGTTGTAGCATCCTCCGTGTTAGACCTGGCACCTTGGCGTGAGTCTCCCTTCCACTTTTTTGTCGCTGTGCCTCATGTGTTTTGCTGGTGTTAGCTGCTTAGAGCACTGTGGCACTGCCAACCAGTGCCACAGTGCAAGTGCTCCCTATTTAAAATGTATATGTTTGTTGGATTCCATGATTGGCTTATTTGGTTTACTGTCAGACCCCAGTAAAGTGCACCAGGAGTGCCAGGGCTTGTAAATACAAATGCTGCTGGTGGGCTTGCAGCACTGGTTGTGCCACCCACAGAAGCGGCCTGGTAAAATGTATCTAGGGTCTGCCATCGCAGAACCTGCGCGCAGTCTGGTACTGTCATGCTGACTGGGTAAGTGCACACACTTGCCAGTCCCTAAACCTTCCCTTAACTTCATATCAGTCACCCCTATGGTAGGCCCAAGGGCAGGGTGCATTGTAAGCATAAGGTAGGACAAGCCCTGATGTGTGTGGCATGTCCTAATAGTGAATTACAGCCATTTTCGTTTTTCCCTATTGTAAGGCTACCTGTTCTCCATAGGCCAGAATGGTCTGTTAGAATTGTTACATCCTATGATCCTAACAGACCCAGGGAACATGGTAGAAATTCGAGTTTAGTATGCCTGAACTCAGAATAATAAAATACATCTTTTAGTAAAGTTTATTTTAATATTATGTGTTTGCAAATACCACTTTTAGAAAGTTGGTATTTTTTTTTGCTTGACCATTTCAGCCCGCCTCTGCTATGATGTGTATCTGCCTGTCTGGTTGTGTGAGTGACAGGGCTGGGGAAACCCAGAGGGGCAGGGCTAGGTAGCCTGGTGGTGAATAGGAAGATTGGCAGTCAGATGGGTGGGAGGAGCACACCTGGGCTCTGAATAGGGTTGTGCTCTGCTACCACAATGATGACTCCACCTCGCTGATGGCTCTGCCCTGCAACCTGAATAGAAAGGCATAGTCATGGCAAAGGCCCCTCAACCCCAGAGGAACAAAGGAATTAGGGGTATAAGTATTGGGACCCTGCTCCCAAGAAGTTAGATCCTGCTGAAACAAGAAGAACCTCTGCCAGAGGAGAAGGAACTGGGAAAGCTGTAGGAGGAGTAACTGTCCCTGACCTGGGGGATTGGCCTGCAGTGGTTGCCTTGCTGCTGAAGGAGAGGAAAAAGACTACTAAAGACTTTGCTTCAACTTGTGCTTTAAAAAGATCTCCAAGGGCTTGAACTGAGCTTGCCCCCTGAACGAAGTCCCAGGACCAGTGGACTTCACCCCCAGCTCCCCAGAGTCTATTGGAAGTGCCTGCTGCTGTTGTTGGGCCTTCTGAGGGACTGCGTGTCGCAAGGAGCTGGAAGCACGACGCAAGGAAGAGAAGCGTGCCGCCGTCGGAGCCGCTGTCGTCGCATCTCGCAGAGAGTGTCACCGCTGCAGCCTCGCATCGAGCGGAAGCGTCTCGCATCATTCCAGAAGTGTCTCGCAACGCCGAAGAAGCGTGTCGCCATCGCAGCCATCGCAGCTGTCGCATTGCACCGCATCGAGAGAAGAGTCTCGCATCGAGGAGGAAGCGTGTCGCCATCGCAGCCATCGTAGTTGTCGCATTGCACCGCATCCAGAAAAGCGCCTCGCATCCACGGAGAAGCGTGTCTCTGTCGCAGCCGCTGTTGTCACATCTCGCAGAAGGGGTGTCGCCGCTGCAGCATCGCATCGAGCGGAAGCGTCTCGCAACATCGGAGAAGAGTGCCGCTGCCAAGGCCGCTGTCGTCGCATCTCGTCAAAGGTGACGCCGCTGTAGCTGACGCATCGAGTCGAGCCTTCTCGCAACATCGGAGAAGCGTAACGCATCTGGAAGATCCCGTCTTTATTTCTTTTGCACCAAGAACTTCAACGCATCTGCATCGCTGCAACACTTTCGTTGCCCTGCGTGTCGCATCTAAGGTACATTGACTTAAAGTGTCGCATTTAAGAACTTAAGAGAAACTAAGCAATCTTCTACCAACTAATTGTGTATTTTCAATCGTTTAATGGTCTTATGATAATCCTATATAAAGAATCCTTATTTTTAATATAAATACCTGCGTGGTGTCCATTTGTAGTGTTGTCACTTGGTTACTGTATGTGTTCACAAATGCTTAACCTATAACGCTCTGAGATAAGCCTTGTCTGCTCGCGCCAAGCTATCTAGAGGGTGAGCAAGGGGTTGTTTTAGGAGTGTAACCCCTTACCCTGACTAGAGGAAAGGTTCCCTGCTTGTCACAAGTACCTACCTGTGCCAACCAGAGAACCCGGATTCTAACACTCCGCCTCCTCAAGGATGTCAGCCTGGGACCCGGTGGTGTCGTACATGCTCTCGCCTCCAGACAGGTCCTCCGACTGACTCCCCTCACCCTCCGTGCCACTGTCTCCTGCTGACTCCACAGCACTGGTGGCACTGTCACTGGGTCCCTCCTCAAGGTCCATGCCGGTGTCTCCCTCGCGTGTGGATGCTGATGCTGTGGGCAAGGAGAAGAAACAAGAAAGCATCAGTCACCTGTATACATCTGACACATGAGCACAAGAACAATAGGTCACAGTGCATATCAAGCAATGCATCATGAGTAACAGCTGGATTACTCCACACATATGTAAGCCCTGTACTGCCCAGTTGGTAGACCCACCATGCCACTTTGACACCAGGAAACTCAATACACAAAAGGCCACAACTTGATTGAGCAATACACTGAGAAGCTAGTGTCTGCGAACCGGTGAGCACAGCAATACAATGAAGTCATGCCACCTCTTGTTTACCCTGAAAGAAACAGGAGAGGTGCACTCAAGGTTAACTAACACACCTCAATACTCAAGGTGTCACCACACTCAGAGACCTGTAAATCCCTTGGAATACAAAATAAACAAATGTTGGTACCTTGGGACTTACACAACTGCAACCAATCTACATGTTTGGGATGTGCCAATTGGCCATTTTGCAAAAAGAACACTGATGTGCCTGCATGCAAGATGTTGCACAAGGCAGTGCACACAAAAGTACATTGACACTGTCATTGAAGAAGCTGGCACCTTTTCAGAGGAGCCACTGTTAGAAATAGATTGTGTTGCAGAAAGTACATATACATGGGCCCACGGAGGTCTGGACATCTTGACACTCGTTAGTTAGTATCACCGACAACTAATGAGTCTCACAAAATCTAGACCACTGTGGGCACATGTATATGTAGAATCTGTGACAACATTTATTTATAACAGTGGCTTCATAGAAAATGTGCCAGCTCATTCCATGACAGGGTCAATGTAGTTTTGTGTGCACTGCCATGTGTGACATATTGCATGCAGGCACATTAGTGTTCTTAACACAAATCAGCTAATTTCCACATGTGAAACATGAACAACTGTTGACAAGTGCTGTGAGTGCCAAGGTAAAAATCATGAAGAGTAACAACTTGAATCATGTCAGTTGTCGTCAGGCCATCCGTCACCTGATTACACAGTTGGCTACACATATGACCTACTGCCTGTCAACTGGAGTGGCACCCATGTCCACACCCAGGACAATGCATAAGCTAATGGGCCTGCAATTGGGTGGTAAAAAGGGCCAAAGGTACTGTGGGGACACCCTCATGGCAAGCCTGAATGTACACACAGATGTCAGCACACACAGTCCAACCTGCGTTGCATCTGAACCACACAAGTGCCAAAAATGTATGAGCAGGATTCTTGTTGGTAAAAAAATGACACAGGCTGCAAAGCAGGCACATTGAGCACTGGCCAGCATCACAGGGGCACTGCCCAGTGTATTTTAGTACATGCAATTCTCCCACACAAGTCAGACCTGCCACTGAAAAATCAGAGTTGCACATGTATGCCTCTCCCGCACCCCCCTCCCCCAATACCTGAGTCTATGTGATTTATACAGATCAAGAAGTGACACCTCTTATTCATGGTTACAACACCTATGCTTGCAAAATTGCTTCTTTGACACCACATCACCTTGTGGGGCTGACAACACATATTTGTGACTAACAACCATCAACAGATTGTTGTGAATAGCCACACAGGCACTGCCCAGTGTGAGTATGCACAAGCAAAATGTTGTATCCCTGTCCAGTGGACACATGTAGCACACATTAACCAAATAAAAGTAGGGCAGGGAACAATGCTACAGAGGCAGACCTATGCAGCACACACAGAGAATGTGCACAGTGTTGGATGACACACATGATTAGGAGGCCAGGGTGTCTCAGGGGACTGTAGTGGGCACACAGCTCCATGGTCCTGGACTGAGATGACTCTACCATGTACAACTGTCATGGCACTATGCATATCTCACACTCATGCACATCATGTCTGAGGCCACAACATTGCACATGCATGGTGCAAGGGTATCCAGTTGAAAGCTCACACTCCTATGTTGATAATCTGCATCAGTGACAACAACTATGGACTGCCTACATAGTGAACAGTGCAAAAACAACAATTGATGGACAGAATGCAGAACAATGTCATACATTCACCCCAGTACAGAGATCGGGCCTAAATCCATCGTTTTTTTGCTCACCATGCCATTCCAGTTTGAACCCAGCCATATGCAAATCAGTCTTGACCCTGTGCCCCATGGGAACAGTCCAGCCCGAACTGCCAAGCCAGGTCCTCCCTGGACTGGAAACAAGCATCCTAGGACCGGTTTCGGGCTTTCAGCCCTCGTCAGCCAGGATAGCTTGATTCCAGTGGCATGGAGAGCAAGGGACTCACGTCTGAGCATACGCTTCCCACTCGGGGTGACAAATGCAAAAACAACAATTGATGGACAGAATGCAGAACAATGTCATACATTCACCCCAGTACAGAGATCTGGGCCGGTCTTAGGAAGCTTGTTTCCGGTCCAGGGAAGGCATGGCTTGGCAGTTCGGGCTGGACTGTTCCCATGAGGCACAGGGTCAGACTGATTTGCATATGGCCATGTCTGAACTGGGGTGGCAGAGTGGGCTAAAGAACGGTGATGGATCAAACCCAGATCTGTTGACTGGGTGTGAGTGTTTGATTGGTTCTGATGCTCCGTCCATCACCACCCCCTTTTGTACCGCTTTGTTCGCCATAAGTTGGCAGGGTATGCTCAGACGTGAGTCCCTTGCTCACTTTGCCACTGGCTTCAAGCAAACCTGGCTGAAGACGGCTGAAGACGGCTGAAATGCCAGAAACCGGTCTTAGGAAGCTTGTTTCCGGTCCAGGGAAGGCATGGCTTGGCAGTTCGGGCTGGACTGTTCCCATGAGGCACAGGGTCAGACTGATTTGCATATGGCCATGTCTGAACTGGGGTGGCAGAGTGGGCTAAAGAATGGTGATGGATCAAACCCAGATCTGTTGACTGGGTGTGAGTGTTTGATTGGTTCTGATGCTCCGTCCATCACCACCCCCTTTTGTACCGCTTTGTTCGCCATAAGTTGGCAGGGTATGCTCAGACGTGAGTCCCTTGCTCACTTTGCCACTGGCTTCAAGCAAACCTGGCTGAAGACGGCTGAAATGCCAGAAACCGGTCTTAGGAAGCTTGTTTCCGGTCCAGGGAAGGCATGGCTTGGCAGTTCGGGCTGGACTGTTCCCATGAGGCACAGGGTCAGACTGATTTGCATATGGCCATGTCTGAACTGGGGTGGCAGAGTGGGCTAAAGAACGGTGATGGATCAAACCCAGATCTGTTGACTGGGTGTGAGTGTTTGATTGGTTCTGATGCTCCGTCCATCACCACCCCCTTTTGTACCGCTTTGTTCGCCATAAGTTGGCAGGGTATGCTCAGACGTGAGTCCCTTGCTCACTTTGCCACTGGCTTCAAGCAAACCTGGCTGAAGACGGCTGAAATGCCAGAAACCGGTCTTAGGAAGCTTGTTTCCGGTCCAGCGAAGGCATGGCTTGGCAGTTCGGGCTGGACTGTTCCCATGAGGCACAGGGTCAGACTGATTTGCATATGGCCATGTCTGAACTGGGGTGGCAGAGTGGGCTAAAGAACGGTGATGGATCAAACCCAGATCTGTTGACTGGGTGTGAGTGTTTGATTGGTTCTGATGCTCCGTCCATCACCACCCCCTTTTGTACCGCTTTGTTCGCCATAAGTTGGCAGGGTATGCTCAGACGTGAGTTCCTTGCTCACTTTGCCACTGGCTTCAAGCAAACCTGGCTGAAGACGGCTGAAATGCCAGAAACCGGTCTTAGGAAGCTTGTTTCCGGTCCAGGGAAGGCATGGCTTGGCAGTTCGGGCTGGACTGTTCCCATGAGGCACAGGGTCAGACTGATTTGCATATGGCCATGTCTGAACTGGGGTGGCAGAGTGGGCTAAAGAACGGTGATGGATCAAACCCAGATCTGTTGACTGGGTGTGAGTGTTTGATTGGTTCTGATGCTCCGTCCATCACCACCCCCTTTTGTACCGCTTACATAGTGAACAGGTCATGGCACAGGCAAGGCACCGACACAAGTCACAGACCACCCTCCCACATGATGCAGAAAGCAATGTGCACTTAGATGTTCTGGCACCCTAGATGACCATGTGCAAATGTGATTACACACACACCAGGGGACACATGTAAAGGAGAAGAAGGGATGACAAATATCCCCAGGTGACATTTTGAAAGATAAAATGCACTGCACATATGAACTCTGGGAGTGTATTCATGCAAAATAGCACTTCCTAAAGCTGGCAAAACATGACACAACAAAAAGCCATGTACCTACTCCCTTCTTGCTGCAGTTCCTACTGTAACTGCCTATCGAGGTCAGGGAAGACCACCGCCAGGACACGTTTCATGTGGTGGGTCAGGTGTCAGCGCCCGCCGTGGCAGCGAGGTGGAGAGAGCTTTAGCTAGTCCCAGACGATCCACTGGGTCCAGCACCGGATGTCCTGCCACCTCTTGCGGACCTGGGCCAGCTGCCGATCACGCCTCCCCACAGTCCTCACGGCCCTGACGACGTTGGTCCAGATGACCCCCTTCGCTGAGGCAGTTACCTGTCAGGATGACAAAGTGACACAACATCAATACACCTGCTCCATGTCCCAGAAACACACATCAGAACATCTTTGAAATGTTGAACAGGGCATAGGATGCAGACAGGAATAGCATGTGTGCAAGCGCCAATGCAGTACATGGCATTGAAAGTCTACAGGTGGCATGAGGGGTGCAAAACACTCAATGAACATGCCACACACTGTGCAGCACATGCAACAGCAGACTGATGGGCAGCACGTGCCATGCAGTCACATGTCCCACTCCACTGACGCACCCTCAGCAGACTAGACAGACACACACAGCCACTGATCACTGGCCTATCATTGACTACAGCAGATACAACCCTCACTCTGCACATGTGCCATTTGACAGGGGGGAGTCACAGGTGTCGTGCCAGCTCTGAAAGTCAGACACAAAGCACAGCTCACTTGTCACATCAGATGGTTAGATCAATAGCCTTCAACATGCAGCTGTGGTGCAACACTTCACATAGACACTCACCCACATGACAAGGAACATTCACACACGTCAATGTCCATGAGGTCGTACACGTCATTTGGACACTCTCACCACAGGTGCACTCAACTCATACACATGTGTGGGTACAGTCACCTGTCACACCGGCGGGACCACTGAATCACCTCAGGACAACATGAATAAAAGCCCCCAAAGATTAGCCAGGCTGAATTTCTCATGCACAATGCAGTGAAAGTCACTGTAAGCACCATGCAAGCGAGGAGTGCACACAGGAACTACATGATGCACATAAGCATGCCCCCCCCGGGACACACTCTGAACAACATTGCATGTCAGTCCCACCTGGACACAATATTGACTGTCACACAACAGGTGCATAGGCAAAGGTAGTGGACTCAGAACTCACCTGCTCCCCTGGTCTCCCATACAGGCTGGTGTAATGTGGGAGGAGGACGTCCAGCAGGGCCTCATTCTCCTCCAGGGTGAATGGCTGGGCCCTCTCCACAGCACGAGACATGGTCCAGGGAAGCACAGACAGCAGCAATATTGTTGACAGGAAAGTTGTGCAGGCAAGTGCCCTCTCATGGCTTCTGGCTGCCTTATATCTGTCTTGCTGAGGGGCATTCATTTTGAGGAGTACATAGTGATTAGTCTGAATCATTCGCATCTTACGTTTACTCCAATCCCTTTAAACATACACCAGTGACAGCATTAGCATCGTTCAAATTTAGAGCTTCATGTCAAGTCAACAACCACTTACCAACAATGTATTTAGTGGCCAACTGACTTTTCCAGGACACCTGCTGGAAAAATTTGAAGAGAAAACTCGGTATCCATGGCAACCTGCATGCATTTAGGGCCTAATACCTGTCCCTTATGTGTCCCCTATGTAAAATTGAAAGCCACACACAGGTATGGTTCGTTTCACGCCTACCCCTACGGCACCAGTTGCACAGTGCGTTTGACACGTACATGTAGGCACTGGTAGTACACGTAAGTGTACGCAACAGTTGTACATGTACGTGTACTACCAGTGCCTACACGTACATATACTACCAGTGCCTACACTTTCGAGTACAACTAGTACGTACACGTACTTGTACAGGTACGTGTACACCATGGTAGTACACGTACGTGTAGGCACTGGTTGTACACGTACGTGTACGCAACAGTTGTACACGTACGTGTACTACCAGTGCCTACACATACATGTACTGCCAGTGCCTACATGTACGTGTACTACCATGGCGTACACATACGTGTAAAAGTACGTGTACACACTAGTTGTACTCGTACGTGTAGGCACTGGTAGTACACGTACGTGTACAACTGTTGCGTACACGTACCTATACTACCAGTGCCTACACGTACGTGTACTACCCTGGCGTACACGTACCTGTACAAGTACGTGTACACACTAGTTGTACTCGTACTTGTAGGCACTGGTAGGACATGTACGTGTAGGCACTGGTAGTACATGTACGTATACAACTGTTGCGTACACGTACGTGTACTACCAGTACCTACACGTACGTATACTACCAGTGCCTACACGTACGTGTACTACCATGGCGTACACGTACGTGTACAAGTACGTGTACGCACTAGTTGTACTCATACGTGTAGGCACTGGTAGGACATGTACGTGTAGGCACTGGTAGTACACGTACGTATACTACCAGTGCCTACACGTATGTGTACTACCATGGCGTACATGTACCTGTACATATTATATACATAAGTCAATCCCAGCACTCTAAAGTCATATACTATTCTTATTGGTTATTAGCCAAAAAGAGAGAAGGATACAGTGACGATAAAAGTAACTGACTACGGAACAGAATAGGTCCTCACAAGAGTATATATCAGAAAGCAATTTAATACATAAGTTTTACAAAAAGGAAAAACACATTCATAAGTAAAAAAATCAGAACTCCCTAGTTATTTCATGACAGGGAGACTTCAATTTTCTGAATCTTGATACAGAAGGATGACAGCCGACACGTGTTTCGTCACGTTAGTGACTTCCTCAGGGCTTTGTAAAGAGTCTTTGAGCGCTTTAAATGTCAGGCATATAGTTATGCTACTGTTAGCACGCAGTAATAAGTGTAGATAATTTCAAGAGAAGATTCCGACGTGCGATGTGGTTCCAAGAATTTTTAGAATCTTGTGATGGTTTGAAAAAGAAAGTATTTTCGCCAGACGGTCTCCTGGTAAATATATCAGTTGTGTGTTGATAATAACAGATCCTCCCCAGTAATCTCTAATGCTATTACTATAGAGAAGATCATCCACGAATAAGAGATTCACAATTCTAATTCTTGTAACCATAAACGGAAGTGATTCATATCTCAGTAAAGGTTCTTGGTGTTTTATAGCTATATTTGGAGAAGAACGGGTATCTTCCAAGGTATCTAATATTCAGGGATGTCGTATCGTGATATGAAATTAGTTTATGGAATTGAATCAATAAGACGGTCTTCGTGTAATCATCTATATAGTGATTGTTCATAAATTAATTGTTGGCTTCATCAAATTAGGTGAGGTACACGAACCGGCTCTGGTAAGCCCTCCTAATAAGGCGGTTCTTGTCCGAAACTCGACTCCCGTCCCCTCGTATCGGCAGTGGACGGGAGTCGAGTTTCGGACAAGAACCGCCTTATTAGGAGGGCTTACCCGTTCTTCTCCAAATATAGCTATAAAACACCAAGAACCTTTACTGAGATATGAATCACTTCCGTTTATGGTTACAAGAATTAGAATTGTGAATCTCTTATTCGTGGATGATCTTCTCTATAGTAATAGCATTAGAGATTACTGGGGAGGATCTGTTATTATCAACACACAACTGATATATTTACCAGGAGACCGTCTGGCGAAAATACTTGCTTTTTCAAACCATCACAAGATTCTAAAAATTCTTGGAACCACATCGCATGTCGGAATCTTCTCTTGAAATTATCTACACTTATTACTGCGTGCTAACAGTAGCATAACTATATGCCTGACATTTAAAGCGCTCAAAGACTCTTTACAAAGCCCTGAGGAAGTCACTAACGTGACGAAACACGTGTCGGCTGTCATCCTTCTGTATCAAGATTCAGAAAATTGAAGTCTCCCTGTCATGAAATAACTAGGGAGTTCTGATTTTTTTACTTATGAATGTGTTTTTCCTTTTTGTAAAACTTATGTATTAAATTGCTTTCTGATATATACTCTTGTGAGGACCTATTCTGTTCCGTAGTCAGTTACTTTTATCGTCACTGTATCCTTCTCTCTTTTTGGCTAATAACCAATAAGAATAGTATATGACTTTAGAGTGCCGGGATTGACTTATTTATATAATCTGTTAATTACGAGGATTGCTTTGCATGATACGTATAATCTAGTACTCAGGTAGTAGGGTGCTTTATAATCCCGAGTGGCACCATTTATACAACTTGCTACTGATATCACTGTTTTTCCGGCAAATATTACTATACACCCAACTTGATGTTAATCAATGCTATGATGTGCATCCTCTGATACATTACTACCCCAGTTTCTTGTTGATGTACCTGTACATGTACGTGTACGCACTAGTTGTACTCGTATGTGTAGGCACTGGTAGGAGAAGTACGTGTAGGCACTGGTAGTACACGTACGTGTACAACTGTAGCGTACACATACGTGTACTACCAGTGTCTACACGTACGTGTACTACCATGGCATACACGTACCTGTACAAGTATGTGTACGCACTAGTTGTACTCGTACGTGTAGGCACTGGTAGTACACATACGTGTAGGCACTGGTAGTACACGTACGTGTACAACTGTAGCATAAACATACGTGTACTACCAGTGCCTACACGTACGAGTACAACTAGTGCGTACACGTACTTGTACAGGTACGTGTACACCATGGTAGTACACGTACGTGTAGGCACTGGTAGTACACGTACGTGTACAACTGTAGCGTACATGTACGTTACCATGGCGTACATGTACCTGTACAAGTACGTGTACGCACTAGTTGTACTCATACGTGTAGGCACTGGTAGTACACGTACGTGTAGGCACTGGTAGAACACGTACGTGGAGAAGTGTGGCTCAATGATTAGAGCGGCAGACCCTGATGCAGAGGTCTAGCCCGGGACCAGGATTCAATTCCCCGCCTCGGCGGGTCTTGGGCTCAAAAATTCCACGGACATGATAATTCTCGCCTCGGTGCCTATTCCAATCATGGAGTCCCACTCTGCAACTCTGGGCAATAGCTTGCTTAATCTCCACAACGGCCCCCACAACGCTAAGGATGCCTGGCCTCCACCTTGGGGGTGCCCAGGAGTGGACGCCTCACAGGGAAAAAGCCAGGATGGGTTCCACAGCGGTATTCGTACAAGCGCCTTGAGACCCTTGCGGGTGAGTAGTGCGCTATACAAGTATCAATTTACATTACAACTGTAGCATACATGTACGTGTACTACCAGTGCCTACACGTACGAGTACAACTAGTGCATACACGTACGTGTACAAGTACGTCTACTATCAGTGCGTACACGTATGGGTACGCATTTCACATGCTTACAATGGTGATACAGCCGTACACATTCCAGGAATGGAGGTCTACGAGTCGCACATGGATGTCCATCAAGTACTTGTCATTGCATACTTTCTGGTGCAGGCCCTAGGTGTGTTAGCCAGTGATCTTGCACAGGTCCTTCCATCTCGTAGCACAATTGATGTGTTCTGACCTGTGGACACATGTCATGTGTGATGGGGCACGATGTGCCACACATCACCTTGACACGTGCCACATGTGTGTCTGTAGTCCAACTGTGTTATACATAGCAGCAGTGGGTGGCACAGTCATCAACACCCGCACCTGTCTCCTGATGCCAGGGACAGGGACACTTTATGAACTGACCTGTCACGATCTGCGTGACCCTTTGGGACTATGTCGGCTGTGTGTCATGTGTTCACATGAGCTTCATGTCAGTGTCCCATCAACGGCATCTGCTGTTGGTGCATCCAACAGGGGTCTGTGTGGAGATGGGCATGTAACACATCTACGCACACCATGCCACATGTGGATTGCCAAGGCTGTAGGGTCTGTGTGCATGGGACATCATATTTTTGCTGTCATACATGTGTTTGTTGTCTCAATGGCTGTGTCTTTGTGTTGTCACGTGTACCCTTCATCGCACTGTGTTTGACATGTACATTTGACATTCCATGTGACCTGTGCGTGTGCCTTGCAGTCAGCTGTCTGGATGAGATGACATCCTTTAAATGCAGCTATGTGATTGTGTCACTCCGGTGATATCTGTGGCTCTTCACTCAGACTGGCCCCCAACTCTTTTCAGGGCATGTCATGTAGACTTGACAATCAACAGGTGTATCATGCATTTTGTAGGAGTACCAGCAAGCTGCCATCTGTGTCCTGGATGTATTGCACCCACCCGACTCCATAGTTAGCTGATGTGTATTAGCAGTGTAGCATGTGCTATGTTTGCCGACTCTCAATCTTCATTCCTCAAAACTATGTTTTGCAGGGCACCACCTATCCCAAGAATAATGCCAGACTTGGGTGCCATGATGGAACGTGCCTGCATCCGCCATTACAGATTCACTCAACAGTTAATTGAGGACCTGACAAACAGGCTGGCACCACACCTCCAACCGCAACACAGGTATCCTACTGCGCTGACCCCCAAGATGAAGGTGATGGCAGCCATACATTTTTTTGCAACAGGTACGTTTCAATTGACCATAGCTGATGTGGGTGAGATGTCCCAGACTATGTTCAGCCGTGTCCTGCGTGATGTTCTAGCAGCCATGTTGGAGCACCTTGATGAATTTCCGACTCCAGAGGGGTTGAGGGATGTCAAGCGGGATTTCTATGCCCTGGGTGGGAAGCCCCATGTAATTGGGTCCATTGATGGTACACATGTGGCTTTTGTACCACCACAGGCACAGGAACAAGCCTATTGCAACCGCAAACATTACCACTCAATAAATGCCTTTGTGGTGTGTCTTGCTAACATGCTGATTTCCCATGTCTGTGCAAGTTTTCCAGGATCAGCACACGATGCCTACATCATGAGGTGTAGCAGGGTGCCACAAATGAAGCTGCGGCTGCACAACGAATGAGCATGTCTTGTTGGTGGGTATAGTCTTTTTGTCCTATGTGTTGCGGTATCTTTGTCTCTTACGGCATCTCGTGACCCACTTATTTACATGATGTTTTCATGTAAGGGACTCTGGCTATCCCAACATGCCATGGCTGATGACACCTCTCTGCATCCCAAGAACAGCTGCAGATCACCGGTACAACGATGCACACGGACAGACCAGTCGAGTGATTGAGAGGACGTTTGGACTCCTGAAGAACCGATTCTGGTGCCTGGACAAGACAGGCGGGTCCCTCCCTTATGCCCCGGAGAAGGTCTGCAAAATCTTCATTGTGTGCTGCATGCTGCACAACATGGCAGTTGAGAAGGCAGTGCCACTCATCCTGGATCCGGATGAGCAGGAACATCCACCCGTGGAGGATCAAGGGCTTGGTCACGAGGCTATTGATGATGAGGAGGAGGGGAATGATATCCGGAGTCAGCTCATACGCAACTTCTTCTCATAATGGTGAGTCACTGGCTATGAGTTTGCAAGCTTGTAGCGTTGAGTGGCATGTGTTGCAATGTGTGTGTCCAGCTGACTGAATGCACAGTGACTTGGATGTGTGTTCTGATGTGTCACTCGAGTGATGATGTCATGCAACACAGTTTTGCAGAGAGACTTGATTGGCAATTTACATGTGTCCAACATTGTTGTTGTTTTGTACACTTCCATGTGTGCGTTGAGAATCTAGTTTTGGTGACTTCTCGTGTGTCTGTCATTCCCAGGTATTTGGCACTTGTTGTTTGGTCGTGTCATCGTTGTCCTCCTGCTATTCCTCGTGTGGATTGCAACGTGAGCTGAATCAGCGTTCCATGCACGGACATGTGGAAATGTCAGTTTGGGTAAGTATTGCAGCAAGCCTTTTTGTGGTGATACAGGTTGGGAATGTGTGGTGACTGCTCCTGTGCATGTTGTGGTACCATGCATACATGTCTTCTCACCATGGAGCATATGACATGTAGCATCACTCCCATGACATAATAGTCAGCCTTCTTGACAGTCATCTGTTGTGGAATATGGCATCTGATGAAGGCTTCAATGTGTGTGTACCTTGGCTCTGAAACATTGCAGATGCTACTGGTGGACATAGTGGGGGACATCACAACAACATGCTCTATGGGGAATTGCAGCCTCTCAGTGTGCAGCAGGATGTGTTTGGCTCATCCCCTTACCTTGTGTGCCAGTTCATTGGGATTGACATCATCCGTGTTGTGAAGGGGGGTCCAGCGTATGTCCCACATGTTCTGTCAACTGACCTGTGAGTCTGTTAATATGGAGACATATCCCTTTGTGTGTGTATGTGGAATAAAGGTGTTCAGCACAATCCAAAGTGCCTCATCTCGGTCACTGCAGATCTCTTACCAGTTTGCATGCCTCATCTATGGGTGAATTGACAAAGATTGAGCATATGAGTGTATGTGTACTTTGGCAACATGCATGCAGTGCTTCATGGCTAATGATCTCTATTGTGCATGACGTGCCTGGTTGTGTATGTATTTGTGCAGGTTGCTACCCAAAACGGGACGTGAATGCCTGCTGATGGTGTGTCTCCTTTGCGCATCCCCGCATTTTGTTGCCTGACACAGTGGCTGTCATTTATGGTGATTGATCATACACTTTCTGGGAGTGACCCATGAGTGAGCTGACACTCCTTCCTTGACATACACGGTTGCACTGTGCCTTGCAGACCTCCTTGTCTTTGTGTGCTGATTTTTGCATGATTTCTAACCCCTTCCGCCTGCTGCTGCCTCACCTGCGGCCCCTTCACTCCGAGTGCCCTGATTCTGCAACCCCATGCCTCAGAAATGCTCAGCCCTATCCCCTTCACACATTTGTAATGCAGCCAGCAGCTTGTCTGTGCCACTGTAGCCACAGCGCCGTGCCAAAGGCCTGCAACATGCACAGTGCATGACCTTCTAGTCTTTGCATGACCCACATCACACAACAGGCTCATGCTGCAGCCACTCTCCAGGCAATTTCCTTGTGACAATCATCCTCCTGCCATCAGGCAACCCCTAGGCACAGACACGACACCTTTGCATGCTGAGTGTGCTACTCCAACTGCCTACACAGCGCTGCCCAGCCTACCAGACCCTGTCATTCCAACCAGGTTATGTGCCTCCTACTCCACACATGCTCCATCCACCAGCACGACATTGGACTCTGTTACCTCCTCAACACTACAGCCCCACACATCACCTTCATGACAGTAACCTGGACAAAAGCATCCTCAGCACATGACATCTTCATTGCCATCTCAGACGGATCCAAGATCACCCGCAGGGACGCCAACACCATTCCCGGGGGCTGAATTGGTAATTATTGACAAGTACACCCTCAGAGTCACAAGTCCGGGTTCGCAGCAATTCCCTAGCAACCCTCGGAGTATCACTCATCTACAGATCTGCAGGCCTACTTCCACAATTCCGCTAAGCCATCACCACGTACATCTGCACGCAGGCCCTCACCTCCACAGGCTACATGTGGCTGGGTGCCAGTAACTTCTTGCTGGAGGGGACACACACCACCATCCATCATTGGTCCATCAACATTTGAATCCACGTCTCCAACAAGCAACACAGTGCCACTCACCCCGCTACCGATCCCTTAAAAATGCCGGATGTAAGTCGCCACAGACAAGCTGTGTGGGACACTCAAAACAACACCACCGCCACACCCTGCAAACTCACACACTGGATCAGCAACAGATCCATCAATCTTGCCACATTGACGGACTTTCCTGTGAAGCACAACAACAGTTAAGGCACCTGGGACAAGGCAGACCTACTGGACTCCTTCAGACCAAGCCGGACTCTTGTGCAAACCTTGCAACACAAAGAGACATCATTTTCCTTACAGCCCTGTAAAACACCACACACAGCCATCACCATATCATCAGCAAGGCCAAGTGGAGATCCTTCAGATAGTGCCGAGACACCCAAGCACATGACATCAAGGAGCTCATCAGCATTGTGAGTGAACTGCAAGCAGATCTCCATCCAGGACACCAAACCCTTGCAAGGCAGATCACATCCCTTGATGCTTTGTACCACTGCAAGCTCATGGCCATGGACAACTGCCTTGGCACACAGAGGCAGACAGCACTATTTTCTGCTGGACAAACCCCCCTCAGGTCATGGACTCTCGTCAGCAGCAAGTACACAACCAGGATCATGTGCACCATCCACTCTGGCTCTCCATCACGCCCCTTCCCACACAACATCTCAACCACATCATTCGCCATCCTGAAGCCCACGTCCTGCGCGTCATGAATGTCTCCTTTGAGTTAGCCACATTCCATGGGTGCAGGAGGCATGCAGAGCCCCAGGCCCTTCTTAAACAACGGACGGCAGTACCGCAGGATCTCCTGGTACATCAGCCTACTTCCCTACCGAGCAAATGTCACCAGTAAGACACTCAACTAGCAACTGACCAATTTCCTACATGCAACCAGCTCCAGCCAACTGGCACCAGACAGTTTTACACAGTAATCACACCACTGCAACCGTCATCATTACCAACACCAGCGACTACTTTGCCCAGCTCAACAATGGTGAGGCCACCACCCTTGACCTCTCAACGCCATTCTACACCATGTGCTACCACACTGTCAGCTCACACATCTCCAACACTGGAATCCAGAGGAGGGCCCAGGATTCACTCAGGAAGTAGCTCACCAGCAAGGCCCAGGGAGTCTGCCTCCACCCTGCAACATGTAGTACACTGGGGTCATCTGGCCCATGCCACAGGGCTCTTCTCTCAGCGTGACGAACTTCAATGTCTCCATGACCCCCCTCTCCACCATCACATGCACACACAGCCTCATCATCATCTGGTATGCCATTGACACCCAGCTGCTCCTCAAACTCACCAAAGAGTCAGCCTTTGCCAGATCCAAACTTCAAGAAGGCATGAGATCCGTTGATGAATGGCTGAACATCAGCCATCTGAGGCTGGACTTTGACGGGACAGAGGTCATCAGCTGAGGATTGTTCCCTTACGTCTGGGTCAACTCCTTGCGTCCCACTGGTCTGTGCACCGCACCAGAACCCACTGGCCACGCAGGCAAGCTGGTGTTCATCATGGACCCATCGCTCAAAATTAACATGCAACTCACCAACATCTGTACCTCATGCTGCAACACCCTCCACATGCTGCTGATGGCCCCCAGATAAATCCACTCCAAGGCAAGACAGACCGTCCCCCTGGTCCAGGACACCAGCCGGCTCAAATACAGCACCGGCCTCTTCAGAGAACAACAGCAAACATGCAGGAGAAGTTATCCACATCCAGGGTGCATCCGCACACCTCATCTGCAACATCCCCCGCCCCAGCCACATCACCGTCCACCTGAGAGAGGTACAATGTCTCACTGTGTGCTGCAGGATCACCTTCAGACTCCTCAACCACACTCAGGAGGCACTCCACAACCCCAGACCCAAACCCACCTTGGACATGTGTCATCCAACACCCTGTTGGCCCTACTCCATTCAGCCCACCTTGCCCTGGCCACCATTCATCACATCCACATAACCTCTGCATGCAGGCGATAGTTCTCCCACCTCGCAAAACAGACCTGGTACTCCCTCCCCGGGCACATCAACATGACCCATGACCTCTACACCTTCATGTAACTCTACCAAATTGGTCTGTCAGAGCAATATAGCAAGCCCTCCCTCAGCAGCTTGAGGCCATCACGGGTGAGTGTTAGGCTCCATGTCTGTATTTTGTGATACATTGTGAGCCATGTGTGTCCTCGACCGGACTCAGATCCAAGTGTATGGATGGCTGGAGTTAGTTCCACACTCAGGCATACTTTAACATATCCCCACACGTAGGTTGTGTACTCATGCTAAATGACTGCAACATGAAAATTCAAGTATTAAATATTTAATTTCGAGCTCTGGGGTGGGATTTGTGCACAGAAAACTTGGGAAATGCAGGGACCATAGAATCCAAAGTTCACAGGGGGAGATGGGATCCTGGGCATTTGAAGTTATCAGAGTCAAGCCAACAGTGTGTGGCATCATTGGTCAGACTGTGACCAGCAAGTCCATGTGGCAGATGATGTCAGTCAATGGGGTGATGCTGTCGCACATGAAGGGCAGGTGCCTGGCCAGGTGACCTGGGAGATGTGGATGGCCCGCTGCCTCTCATGGTCTTTTCCGTGGACGACCAACCTTCCTCCGAGGATCCTCAGATGCAGGCCTTGACGATGTTTGGGACGCTCCGTCGGACGAATACTCCTCCTCCTCCCTCCCTGTGGCTGGTGCTGGCCTGCGCCTGGTGTCACAGGGAGGGTTGCCCATGTTGTTGGCGATCCGACGGAGTGAATGGCTTATGTCCCTTTGCACCGCCAGGAGCTCAGCCAGTCTTGCCTCCACCCGTCCTTGGTGTTGTTGTTGACTGGCGTGTTGCTCGGCCTGCTGGTTTTCGATAACTGTGAGGGTCCCCACTACCTGGCTGATCTCCCTGGTGTCACGCCGGTATGCCTCCATGATGTTGCGGATGTGTGACATACCGGTCCCTTCATCTGGCTGGTCAGGTTCTCGCCTCCGCCTGCCTCCACTCCCGCCACCCCTGACCACACGAGCCGGGCCTGCTGTTGTGGGCACATCGGGTCGACGGGACCCCTGAGGGATGGCAGTGGTGGTGTTGTCTGCCTCCTCCTGGGTGCCCGCCGCACTATGTCCCTCCTAGTCAGACTGGCTCTGTTCACTGCGTGCCGGACTCCTGGGTGTCTCCTGTGATGTGGCAGGAATGGGGGTGGTGGTTGGCACAGATGTTCCTGAAGCAGGTGCTGCAGGGGCTTGTACACCAGAGGGTCCAGGCTGGTCGGGGTCATCCGCGGAGTGTTGAGAGGCGTCGCTGCTGGTGGGATCCGGTTCCTCCCGAGCCTGTGACTGTGATTCTTCCCCCCCATTATTGGGGGGATGTTCATCACGTTGTCCTGTGTGTGAGAGAGAGACAATGTTAAAGCTGTTTAATGCAACATGCATGTTTCATACACATTCAAGTTGGCACAGTTCCTCCAGGTACTTGTATGTGCCTAGCATTCTCCTCAATATTCACTTGTGTATGGGTATGTTGCGGGGGACAGATTGATATGTTCTCCTGAGTCTTTGACATGTGCATTTGTGGCTTGGATGCTTCTTCGGCTATGTATTGGTGTTGTTGTGTTACATGTCCATTGTGGCAGTGGGTAAATCCATTGCCTGTTCTGGTGGTGTGTGCTTGTGTAAGGGGTGTGTGTGACAGGGCCTGCTGGTGGATGTAGTGTGATTTGGCCCTGGGGCTCCCAGGTGATGTATCTGTCCCCCCATGGAGCATGCTGCCATGACAGTGAGTCTGAGTTCCTGTCCTAGATATCTGACATTGTTGTGTTGGTGTTTGTGTTTGTACTGGTCAAAGGAGGCTTTGTGCTGCCTACACCAGGGCCAAGTGTGAGCCATCTTGTCAGTACTTTCCCAATCCCTGTGCATTGCATATGGTGCATGGGTATGTAGCTGGGCCATATGGGATGAGGGCAATTGTGTCTGATTTGGAATTCAAACATGCGTTTTGGTGCACCCACCCTCCCAGCATACGGGACATCCATTCTTGAGTTGGTGCTTCGTGTAGCATGGGACATGGCATGGCCTTGCTTTCTCCATGGGGCATACACATGTTATTGGCATTCACGTTGGTTGTGACAGTGGTGCTGGCGGGTGAGAGCTTGGGGGTAGTTGCGTGCATTAGGTGTAGTTGGGGTGTGGATGCCATTACCCCCATGTTACGTAAGTGGTTTGTGTGCTCACCAGGCTCTGGAGGTCCTTGGAGTCCATGTACTCCCACCGGCGGAAGCATGGCCATCACCTTCTCCTCCCAGGGATGGTAATGTACTGGTCTGCGGGGCGCGCCACCTCCAGTGATGTTGGTCTGGGCGTGCTCTTCATTCATTTTTCTCTTGACCGCCCTCCGCAGATCGTACCACCTGGCTTGGCATTCATTCCTGGTCCTTCTGATGGGTGCAACAGCATTCACCCTCTCGACGATCCTCTGCCACAGGCGTGTTTTTTCGGCTATGCTGGTCTGTCTGATCAATGTTCCAAAGAGCTGTGGCTCGACTCTGATGACTTCGTTGACAAGGATGTCCGGCTCCTCCCTTGTGAACTTTGGATTCTTGTCGGTGGGCATGGTGTGGGGTGAGGGTGTGGATGGTTGTGGGTGTGTGGGTCTGAATGTGACGGTGTGGGTGTGAATGTGGAGAGGGGGTATGTGTGAAGGGGTGTGTGTGTAGGTGTATATGTTTAGGTGGATGGGTGCAGCGGTTTGTGTGTGCTCTGTAGCAGTGGCGAGTCTGTTGCAAAGGCTCATGGTGTGTGTGTGTGGTCCCTTTTTATTGGTCCATTTGTGGGTGGGGCTCATTTTGAATTTTTGGTGGGTGTGTTATAAGGGGTGGTTGTGAGCTTGCCCCTCTGTTTGCCTGTTTGGATGTGTCCAGGTCAGTCCTTTTCATTTTTTCTGCAGTGCAGACGTGTTTTGTGGTGTTGTGCGAATCGAATAGGCCCTCCTTGTGCTGTTTTACAGTGTCCGTGTTTCAGTATGCTACAGGGGTACGAGTCGTACGGCCACACACCCCCATGCATTGTGTATGTACGGCGCGTACACAGACATTGCCATGTATGGTGCGTACACCCCATTGCTTCTGTACGATGCGGGTTCGTAGACCACCATCGCGTATGTACGGTGTGTACCCGCAACATCGCGTACCCGCAACATCCACCGTACATACGCAATGTTGGGGGTACGCACCGTACATTCGCAATGGGGGTACGGTGCGTACCTATGGGGGGGTACGGTGCGTACCTACGCGCTGGGAGTACGGTGCGTACCTACGCACGGGGGTACGCACCGTACATTCGCATTGGGGGTACGGTGCATACCTACGCGCGGGGGTACGCACCGTACATTCGCACTGGGGGTACGGTACGTACCTATGCACGGGGGGACGCACCGTACATTCTTGCTGGGGGTACGGTGCGTACAAACTTCACTTCATAGCAGCCAAAGTCATTCCCCGTGTACGGGACATTTTCCGTACGAATCGTAAATTGTAACGCCGGTCCGGATCATACTAGTATGGTCGGACTTCATTTTTACGATTTGTACGGAGAAGTGTCCGGGTCCGTCTCGTACTAATTTTCCAGGTACCATCGTACGGATCGGGCCAATCCGTATGTACTTTTTCGCGTACGGATTGTACTTCACGGGTCGGACGTCACTTGTGCGATTTGTACGGGAAAATACATGGATACGAGTCGTACGGGAAAAAAAATACAGGATTGGAATCGACCCCTAGGTGTTGTAAAGAGGCAGAATGAATATTGTAAACAGATACTTCACAACCGATTGTTTTCAGTGTAAGCAGATACTTATTTAATGTAAGCCTCATAAGGGCTAAAGTCGGGTTGAAGTTATAACAGGTCATGACCATGTCTATTTAAGGTTATGATTTTAGTAAACTTTGCACATGCACTTTATGATCTATGGTGGTATATGGTAAACTGCGATTCTGCATCTGCACCAAAAAGTAATTGTATATTTTGCAATTTCCACATAAACAGCATGCGAAAGTACATATGGAAAAAGATGTTAAGGATTCCTTAACAATGATTTAAAATTTAATAATTGCCTAGTTCTTATTGTATTTATTGTAGTACATATGTTTTAATGGTGACAGCAGGAATAGGCCATATCATTGCCATCTTTTTATGAAAGCTCCTATCATGTTGAATTGTAACTAACATACCTATATCAACTGTATCCAAATAATTGGAAAGTGTTTTTATAATGTATCTTTTATGGTTTTAAATCAACCGAAATAAAGAAAGTTGGACTTGAAGTTGAACTTGAAATATTTATTTAATGTTCCCTAGGCATCAACCCTCAGAATCCCCCCTTACAAGCCTCCCCGTCCCACAGCAGTTACCTGCACAGACCACGGCTGCCTGGGACCCAGCCCACCCCCTCTCCCTCTCCTCTGAGACAGGAAAAGGGGCCCTTCATCCATCCCACTACACTGGGACCTATCTGGGCAACAACAAACTTCCCCAACAGCCTCCACCTACAGGATTGCTCCCAAAAGCACCCTCATACCCTCTGGAATCCAACAAAAGTTCAGCCTCCAGTGCAAGCTCCCTGGGGCCAGAGAACTCCACCAGATGTCGGCACAGCTCTGGAAAACAGGTACTGAACATATGCTCTCCAACAGTTTTGATAGCACAGTGTTAACCAAGCTACCCTTCACCTCACCATCCAGTGCCTTGAAAAAGTACCCCACATCACCCTCCTGAGACAGGTGAGACAGTATCAGACTGCCCCTGCAATTAAATCCACACTCTTCTGGAGTGTCTCCATTCCTCATTTCCAGGGTTTTTACTGTGGGGAAACACCTCTCCCTGTCACTCACACCTAGAGCTCGCAGAGGGTCCCTCCCACCACTAGGAATGTGACTCCCTGTGCTAGTTCCCCATTCCACCACAGGGACACTGCGCACCTCCGGAGCTAACTCTTAAACCGGAACCTCCTGATGTATGTCATACACCTCCTTTAAGTCAAGCACCAAGTCTCTGGGCGTGGGCGCTTCTGCAGTACTGGACATAACGCTTTTGCAGCCACCATCTGAGCTGGACTCTGCCCTCATGGCCCCAACCTTCGGCTATCTGATGCTCAGTTCATGTGCTACACACTGTTCCTTTACCTTGGCTAAGGCTCTCTCAGCCTCAGCACTCTTGAGCTCCTCGTCTCTTTATCTGGACATCTTTATCTAACTCAAACAATACCAAAATGACAACCATCTAACATACAGAACTCAAAATATGACTTTTAAAAGGTTTCAAGCAATTCTGCCCATAGAACTCTATAGATACAGTGATTTTACACAAAGTAACTTAGATGTGTCAAAATCCACAAGGCAAAACAGCCGCAGAGGGGGGAAGCATTGGGAAACACTGCAATGCGTCACTTCTGCTGCACATAGAAGTGTTGCGTTGAATCGGATTGTAGGGGGAAGCAATGCATTGAAATCGAAGGCGGTTCTGTTCTGCGGAAACATTGACTCCCAGGTGTAATACATGGAAACTTGGACATGCTGAAGGTCGATGTGGTAGTGGCACATAGGCGCTGCACCAATTTCTTCAGCCGAGATCCCACAATGCGTCAATCATTTCTGCCGCACAGCACGGCCTGCATCGGAGGTAGTGCAGGGGTCATGGAAGTTGGAGCAATGGTGCGCTGATCTTGGGTTGCGGCAGTTTCTTTAGCTGCTGACAGGCACTGCATCGATTTCTTCTGTCACACGGCAATGGTGCGTGGACATTTTTCCCACACAACGGTACTGCGTTGGAAAAACAGTCTCTGGAGTGTCATTATTTCTATAGTTTATTTAATTTTGAAATACAAAACATTTTTCTCTGAGAAACAAAGTAATGAGTAAGTCAGTCAAGAATATTGAAATATTTTCTGTACGTTTTTTAATGGTTGACTCGCTTGTACTACACATAATCACAGCGGAAGAAACCTATTTGGGGCACTGTGGGGTTTAACTTTTCTACTAGACATTTGTAAAGATTCACTGCTATCCTTTTTGGAAACACAAAGCCAGGTTGGCTCCCTAAAACTCTTCACTATCATCTTTTTTTCTGAATTACTGATAATTGTGCACATAATTAATTAGCTGCATGGTCACAGCTGGTCCCAGGTGCAGCACAGGAACACAATTCAACAGCATTACCTAATCTCAAATCTCAATTTATATAATTCAATGAAAACATGTTATGTGTACATAGTATTTGTTTGCATGGTCACAATGTACACAACAAACAAGTGAAATCTTTTTACTGAGATGGTTTCCAACTTGTTGCATTTGTGTACTTTCTTTAGAATATCCCCTGAAGAAGGAAGTGAATCCCGAAATACATTGGGCAGATTACTCTTTGAATAGAGTGTGACACAAGCATTGATTGTTGCTACTGTAATAAATGTATATAAGAAAATATATTCACAAGCTACAGGTGTGGTCTCTGTAATAGAATAGGGACACATGAAAAGCTTGGCTAAGGAACACAGATACAAATATATAAAGAATAATAAATAAGAAAAAAATGGATGACATGAAATACAAACATGTGTGAATTGTATTAGGTTTATTGATAAATTCCATAAGCAGTGCACATTGATTCAGAGAAATCAGATATTCTTGGCCATATTAGTTATTTTGACACATGTACGATAGACAACATACGTATCAGAACAGTACGCTAAATTGTCTAGCAAGAAAACAGAGTAAAAGTAGAAAAAATAAAGTGCAAGACACACACAATTTGAATTTTACAAAGTGGGTGCACTTGCCAGGTCAACATGACAGTTTAAAACTAAACTCACAGACAATGCAATGGCAGGCCTGAGACAAGTTATGAGGGATACTCTTGTGGGTGGCACACCAGTGCCACAGGCCAACTAGTAGCATTTGATTTACAGGTCCTGGGCACACATAGTGCAATTTTCTAGGGACTTACCAGTAAATCAAATATGCTATCATGGAGAACCAATCAGAATCCCTATTTACACAGAGAGCATGTGCACTTTAGCACTGATTAACAGTGGTAAAGTGCCCAGAGTCCTAAAGCCAAAAAAACAGGTCACACAAATAGGAGGTAAAAGGTCAGAGGATAAACCTGTAAATAGGGCCAGGTCCAATAGCTGCCTCAAAGCCACTTCTAATAAAGATGATGTCTTACCCTCACCTTTCGTCAAAGCTCTCTCTAGGGATGCTCTCTCATCGCTACTAACCAATTCCAAAGCCTCCATCACTTAAGGCATCTTCCCAGAATCTGTCAAGATATGCCAGATCCTAAAGAAGCCTACACTAGACCCTAATGACCTTGCCAAATACCGGCCCATCACTCACCTACCAGTCATCAGAAAGATTGTTGAAAAATGCAGTCTATGTTCAACTCCAAGACAACATGAATTTTAACATCTCCTACATGACTACCAGTCTGGCTTCAGATCATGCTACAGCATTGCTTTTAGTAGACAATACCCCCTTGACCACTGATGAAAATGAGTCCTGCCTCCTGATATTGCTGCACCTCTCAGCTGCTATTAACACAGTCGACTATCCTTCCCTAGAGGCATGAATGGGATTCACAGGCAATGTCCTTCACTGGTTCCCTCTTACCTTTCCAACCGACACCAGTTTGTTCACATGGGAAGCTCCAAGTCTGAAAAGATCCATCTCACCTGTGGAGTCCCCCAGTGTTCCATACTGTCCCTGTCCTCTTCAGAATCTACTTGGACAAGCCTGGTGCTCTACTTACAGACAACAGCGTCAAGATTCACCTGTATGCCAATGATACACAACTGTACTTGATAGTTTCCTCTGTTTCAGACATCCAACATCTCAAAAACTGTGGGCCTGATTCATAAAGGTAAACTTACACTTGTGTGCAAGTTTATGATTTTTTGCAATTCACAAAGTAATTTTATGAGTAGTAGCTTTACCTCTGCACTCATGGTGGAGACTCCACACATAAAATGATAGACAGTCGTAAAGATACTACTTGTTAAATTGCTTTGCGAATTGTAGAAAATTGTAAACTTACACAAAAGTGTGAGTTTACCTTTGTGAATTACACCCAAACTGCACATCATCCAGGCCTGAATGTCCAGCGCCACACTGAAGCTCAATTACAGAATGCTTGCTCTTTGTCAGGAAAAACAAACAAGACCCAGTGCAAACCTGCCTCAATGGCTTAAACCTTGACAGCTTCGAACCCCAACTTTTACTCAACACCAAGTCACTTGGATTCACCCTGGACACCAATCTCACCCTCTAGGAACACATTCTTAAAATATGAAAGATAGGTTCTTCTAAAGACAATGAAACCGTTTCTTCCAGAAATCAACTTCATATTTGCAATTAAAGCCCTCCTACTCTCACATCTGGATGGTGGGAATGTTCTTTTCCATGGCCTCCCAGGCCCTACACTCACACCCCTTGAGGAGATCATACACACCACAGCACATTTCATCCAACACCTGAAGAAATAGGATGACATTAGCCCCATGCTGATGGAACTCCATTGGCTACCCTTGCCGGACTGCACCATCTAAAAAACCAGCTGCATTATTTACAAAGCCTCCATGACAGGCACCCTTGCTTTTCTTGTAGACAAGCTCACCGCCTGTGGTGGATCTTGGCACACCAACACCCAGGCCACCATAAGATTGAACACTAAGAAGTGTAAAAAACGTAAAAAAAATTAGGCAGAAGGTCTTTTTCATGTAAGCACTCATCTGGACAGAAATTCATCCCTATTTATCAGGCCCACCCAAACGCTGCCCACATTTAGAAAAGAGTTGAAGATGAATTTCTTTAAAGAACACCATATCACAATACATTAATGCCCAAAAACCAACTGCCTCTCCTATCTCTTGTTCACTTTAAGCTTGCCTTTGATCTTGTACAGCACTCTGCCGGCTTTTGGCTAGGTCAACTCTATGGAAATACCACATACATACATCTGTTATAGAGTTAATTCACTAAGACATGCACTGAAGCAGATCAGAGGATGTCTATGGTCTATCTGAGATAATGATCTCTAAATTGAATTCCTACAGATTTTTTTAACGTATCTGGGAGAACTTCCTGACATCTCAGGAATAACTACTGTGCAATTATTTGTGAAATATTGTAAGCTTATAGTGAAAATCTGTGATGTTCGTGTGCATTCTTAATTTGTTCTGAGACAAATTTAATGAATTAAGTTTCTTCTCTGTATCATGATTTTAATGTTCAAACCACATAATACAACCTACATGTTAGTTATCAACTAAAAGATATATTTCCCATGTGCTCAGTTTAATGTTTGAAATCAGTGTGAGATAAGTTGTTTAAAACCGTCTCAGCTGCATCGAAATAAAGTGGTTTGATCGACAAGTATATTGGTTTTGGTACATGTTACTTACTTTTGTAGCACTCCCAGATTACTCCTAAATTCAAGGAGTGCTTTAATAGTAAGTCCTCGATATATCTTTGCGACTTGGGAACACTGTGTGAAGATGTTATTATAATAACCAGTCTTCCTTTTCTCATAAGTTGGAAAATTCTGTATTGCACTTATCAAGCTGCTTAAGCTATTTTGTTTTTTGAATATATACACCAAATTACTGGCCCATCGCTCTCATCAATTCTACTGTTAAGGACTATGGGAGAGTGATACTGGGGAAACTGGAACCCTGGGCAAAAGAGAGAGCCTTCTTCACGGAGATCTAATACGGGTTTCGACAAGTCTTAGGTACCTCAGTACAAGCACTCAATCTGTCCCTTATATTAAAACAGTATGTCAAGGCCAGTAGAGGTTCTATGCATATGACTTATATGGACTTCTCCTCGGCCTTTGATTTATGGGTCCAGCAGGTGTTGATCACCCCTTTTAATGGTATTGAGAAAGTCACATCAAGACACTACTATGAGGGTTTGCTTTACACAGGATGGGGATTTGATGTCTCTGATTCCAGTTACTCTGGGGGTCAGACAAGGTTGTATTTTGTCCGCCTCTTTATTTTAATTTTGTAATAATGCACTAGATGCTTTTTTAAGGTCCCTGACTGCCGATACCTCCAAAGTGGGTGTCTGCCTGGTTCCTGTACTCCTATATGCAGATGATGCAGTGCTTCTATCACGCCTCGGTAACGGACTGCAAACCTTGCTGGACGGATTCAATACCTTTATGGGTGATCTGAAGCTCAAGGTCAATCATTAGAAATCTTATATCTTGACTAGCGGGCCTAAAAACAACCACTCCAGGAAGTTTTTGGGGGGAGGTACACCAATAATGAAAACATCAAATTTCAGCTATCTAGGAATTTTATTTTCAGTGAATCTGACCTGGGATAGACTTGTAAATCAGAGGTCTCAGCTTACCGAAGCAGGATGTAATGCACTCTTTACATTTGCAAAAAAATTTAGACATAAACCTCGAAAGAAATAGGGATGTTCTATAAAAGCATGTCACTCGCTACGTATGGAGCGGGAGTATGGGAGTATGCGCCGGTGTCGTTCTTAGATACAGTGGAGAATACATTTCTTTCCAAACTTTTAGCACTCTGGCGATCCATTGTAAGCCTGATTACACATAATGGAATGGGGCTAGGTTTCCTGGAAGATTCGGTGAAGCTAGCTCCTATCATGCAATGGGTCAAATTATAGTTGCCTCTTGATTTGAAATTAATGTGTGATATTGTAAAAGACTTTTTAAAACATAGCAATGCACGGGCCATTCCATGGTCAAACTATGTCTAGTTATCCTTGCAAGAACTGGAGCTGGCAGATCGTTGGGTAAACACAGGAAGCATTAGTTTTCTTACCAAAGCGTAGATCAAGTTGAAGTTCTTAGAACGCATGGAAAAGCTAAGAATGGAGAAAGCTATTGACATGATAACTTTTCAGCAGTAGATAGCCCTTTCCACATGCACTGGCATAAAGCCCTATCCTATGTGGATTAGAACTCCCCAACATAGATTGTATCGCTCACATTTTCGCATGAATATGACAAATATTTTAGGAGCGTTTCCGACCACAGGTTCATGCTGCGCATCCTTGCCGCCTTGTCAATGTGATGGGATTTCCTGCCAATCTGCTAATAACTTTATATTATTCTGGCCACTTCACGCTGTCTATAGACCCCAATTTTTATGGCCTCCTTAAAGTGAGGTCTTTTAACTCGCATCTTGAAGGTTTGATTTTCTTACAGTGCTTAGATGCCCCATTGATCTACATTGCTGTTTTAAAATGTATTATTTAGGCCCTGAGTCTGAGCAAAAGTTACCCTTCATGAAACGTAAGTGGAGACATTCGGTCATATGACTTGCTTTGTCCTGATATTTAATTACACTTTTTTATATACTTTTATCATATATTGTTGAGTCGGAGTAACATGCATGTATTATGAATTTAAACTGACAATGAGATTCTATGATTTCATCTGATATTCAATAGTACGTCATGTTTTTATACTGTGTTCTTAATAAATTGCCAAGCATTTATGATCAAATATCTGACCGAATAATGTCTTATTAATCGTTACATTTAATATTTATGGTTCCCAAGTCATTCAGTTCTTCAGATTCATTTAGGTTCAAAAATCTGCATATGCATCCAGTTTGTCAGATAATATTGCTTAAGGATAATAGTTCATCCCCTTTACCATACATGTATTTCCATCTTTCATGTGGGCACGGAATTCTGTAGCAGAGAACAGCAGCGAGACTCAAATCAGGGCTCTGTTGTTGAACCCACACCTGTGCAATTTTTACCTGCATGACTGATTTTTTTTTTCCTGAACCCTTGTTACCACCTCGCTTCTGTTTCAGATACATCATTCGCCACCTTCCATAAAGCCCTATTTATGCATAAGTCCTTGGTAATAAAATTGACAAGTGCACAAGTTAATCATTGACCTTTTTATAGGTCGAGCCTAGCATTGCTGTGCATGCGCTGCTCGCTCTGCGATGCCTATTGTATTAGGGTATGTTTTAGAAGTGGAGTGGAAGCCCCGCCCATATTTTTCATTGGCTGGCTTCATTGTCCATGGTAAACGCTGGCTTCTGATTGATATTAAGGCTTCTTAGTCACTCCTTGTTACTGCCCTGTCTCCTTTTGTGGCCGCCCATCAGGACTGGATCTTTTACTTGCCGTGTTACACGGTCTCCTTCATTTAGTCTGTAAGCACTTTTTTTCCATTGGGGCTTTGGCAAAGGCGGCACGTGTTTATTTTTGCATCGCACTTTCACTTTACAATAGCTGCTGCTGCCCCACCCCGCGAGTGCTGTGTGGGGCAGCAGCTATTGTAAAGTGAAAGCGCGATGGAAATCTAAACAAGCTGCTGCCTTTGCACAATGCCGACAGCTTGTTTAAGAAACTGCCAGGACACATAGTCACTGGCACGCCTACCCTCAATGTGCACTTCTAGCACATTTAGAGAACTGTCTTTAAAAGAAATCCGGACGGAGCACAAGACGATTGGCCTCAGATCATCAGGACAATTACCTGGTTTTCAAGAGCAGCCGCAATGTAACCCCGACGGCTCTTCCTGGCATTTTCCGAAGTCCCGGGCCATGCACCCTTTTACACAGCAACACAGCCTGCGTCTGTAGTTTCTGCGGGTCAGGCAGCTAAAGAAAACAGAGAAAGGGCAAAACAAATCGGGTATTGACTGGACCCGAAGGTATTGGTGCGCTTTACATGAGCACCAGTTGTTACACAAGAACATATTAATTGCTCGTAGGCACGGGGAGATTAAGTGTTGTGCCCAGAATCACAGGATGTTTAGCCCTCGCTAAAACTCGAACCTGGTTCGTTTCCTAAGCTCCAAAACCGGCAGCTCTGGCTGTTACGCCACATACTCAATCTGGTGTCTCACTAGTGCTCTCTCATTCTGTTCACTACGGACTGCCCTCTTCTCCATCCCAGCTGCCTCATATGCAGTCGAGTCAGGCTTCTCCTCACCACTGACTCGGCTTCCCCAGTTTCTTCCCACCTATGGCACCTCCCCTCCTGCCTCCCTGAGAGCCTTTTCCTCCCCTCTCCAGCTGTGAGCAGACTGTTGTGCTTTCCAAGTCCTGGGAGAGAGGAGGGATCCCTCTGCAGGGAACAGCCATGAACGTGAACAACAAGGTTGTCCTTCTGGAACCGGAATGGGTGTCTGAAGACGGGGAGATCGGAGAGTAGATGTAAACTACACTGCTGTCTTCTACGATCCACTTTCACCAAGTAAGGACGTTAGTAGGACTTGGAAAGCCTGTGTGTTGTATGTAGCACGACGGTCTTTCATCCCCTGTTGGTTCCTCCCTCCCACCCCCACATCGGTGGCATTAGATTGATGATCATAGTAGTTAACCTACTTAATACATAGATACCTTTTGGGAGTTTGTTTAAAACCCAGGACATATACACAGGAGCATGTTGGGTTTTGAATACATTGGATTATTGGGTATTTTTGTCCACCGCACAACAATTTTATTTGCCTCCGTTTTTTTATAGGAGGTGGAATGGCTGAACTTCATGTCACTTAGGCTGAGCATCTACACTAAATAAAACCAGTTTTGTTTTTTCTGTCCTCCCCCATACTTGCTCTTTTCTCCTTAATACTATTCTTTTATCTAGTTTCACTTTGGGTCTGCCTACTCACCAGACATGCGACTCATCTGATCTACCCATCCTGGAGTCACTCACCACATAACCACCCCCCAAGAGTGCTGCCCTGCTTCTGTGTTTTTTGGCACGGAGGCAGAATGTTAAGGAGAAGGTTGCCATTGCAATGGGGTTTGTAAAAATACAACACTGCATCTGGGGAACCCCTTTTTAGGCCCAGGATAGAATTATGTTCCAGGTCTCCTAGAATGGTGGGCAAAGTAAGTGTGTCTGGAGCATATGGTGACATGCAGCCACATGGCCACCCTGTTTATGCATCAGATATCCAGTGGAGAGCAGTCCTTGCATGTCCTTGGGTGCTGGGTGTGGTGTAGTAAGCTAAACACATCACTGAGATTGAGTTTTTTTCCTCTTTGTTCAGCCAGCAATTCTAAAAATCCCCCATACCTGCCCTCTCTCAGTTCTTTGAGGCAGACTACAGTCTGAATAAAGAGCTTTACAGGCAACCCAAGTAACCTCCTACTCTCTCTAACTTACTGCTTTTGATATACGTTTGATACCACATCAGTTTCATGCGAGAGTAAAACAAGCTAGCCACCTGACATAAACCACGTGTTTTCTGGGGGCATTAACAAAACACTCGAACATCCCATTTGTATTTTTGGTAATTAAACATTTCAACCAAAAGAAAGGGCAGATTTTATCCCTGTTGTCTTGTGGTGCTACAAAGCCATGGCAGGATTTAGGTGACATGCAAACTTCTCCATGGGGCACCGTAATTTATTATCCTGTCACTACAACCTTTCACTGTCTTTAAAGGAAGATGATAATACCCATTACATTTCTCACCCTCACTCATTTTTTAGGGACTGACATTTATTTTTCCTCATCTCGTATTGACCGCGAGCAAGAGAGAGAGAAACACACCAACTGGCAAGAAGAAGGAAGAGAAAGACAGGAAAACAGGCACAAAAAGAGAAAGCAGGAACTGGCAAGAATAGGAAAAATAAAGGGGCAGGGACTATCTGGAATAGAGGCCTGAGGTGAATTCAACACTACTCAGCCTTAGTATTCGGCGTGCTGATTTTTTGTTTGGTATTGGCATGCATTCTTTTTCAAATTATGCCCCTGTTTCCTAAGGCTATTTTCTTTTTCCATATGTGTATCAGAAGCTTTGTTTTCATTGATCATACGAATTTATATTGTGCTACCTCTCTGTGCCTGAGTGAGCTCAGGGAGTGCATGGCTGTTCATGACTTGGAAATAACTGAGAGGTCTTGACTTGAATCTGAAAGCAATGAGAGTTTTGGACAGTGCCGCATTGAGTCATAAATGTGACTACATTAAGACCACTTGCAAATTGAATCCTTGGTCTCTTCAGACTCACAGAGCAAGGGTCTCATACGCGCCAAGTTTAATTACGATTCTGTGGGAAAAAGGGTCAAGGAGATGGGCAGCGTGACGGGAAAAGTAGAGGGCATGAGAAAATCGGGAGAGTGCAGATGATGAAGGAGACAAAAAGAAGCACCTGGTGAAAGAGTAAAGAAAGTAACAACAAGCATGTGCAATGCATTAGGGCTCGCATTTACGCAAGTTTGAGCTATTGTTATTGTAAACGACAATGCCTTTTATTTATGTTTTGTTTTTTAAAACATAAATAGAATGCTTTGTCATTAGCCCCTCCTCCAGATAAGGGCAGTGGGACCTCTTTGGGTTCTCATCTGTCGTCGTTGTCGCGTGACTGATCCCCTATCCGACTTCAGGACCGCACGGATGGCCGTCATGAAGCAAAGGGCTTCACTTGCAGCTGCCAGCCAAGTTCAACACTTTACTTAGTGTGAATAAGTGGCTTGGAAATGACAAAACCTCCAGTACAGCTAACAGGAGGGTAAAAAGGATCTTCTACAACCGGCTACGCAGAGCACCATTTGTCTTCGATGTCTACTCAAAGGCATAATTGGAGGCGGTCTATACACACTCCCTGTGGGCTCCAGGCACAACACAGTTTAACAGGAATAATATTCATTTGTCCACCACGGACGTCCACTCTGGGTTGCTCACTTCAGGCAGCTTTCCAGCTCAACAAAACCCTGTAAGGACTTGGCAATTATCTGAAAATCGATGATGACCTTTTGTGCTGGCCACATTACAACAAAAGCCATCCATTAAAAGTGCATTCTGTCCACTGTGAAGAAAATTAACCCTAGTAAGGGGAGGCAGAGGCATCTGGGCCCTGTGCTTAGCGGACCATGTCTCGGTCACAGGAGCCAGGGATGAGCAGGATACAACAGGAAAACTGTTCATTCTCATGTTATCTCCGTAAACAGCAGTGCGTTGGCCCCATAGAACAGAGTAGGTCAGTGCTCGACACTGCCACGTTCAGCAGTCTAAACCACCATCGGACAGTCAGAATTCATAAGCATTCCAAGGCAACAATGTCCTGGAGGTTTGTTGCTACCAGTGGCGTAGCAAGGGGGGGCGGTCCGCCCCAGGCGGCACAATTTCGGGGGTGGCCGCGCAACACTGGTTGCAGTTGCGGCGGCCTTTATAATTTAGTTGGGGACACTGTGTACCCAAATAAATTATAAAGGCTGCTGCGGCCGCAACGGGCCACCAGTGCCTCGCGCGCGGCCCAGTTTGAAAGTGCTCCGTGCGCGCACTGACCTGCTCAGCTGTTATTATAACTGCTGCTAGTGCGCCAGCGGCAGTCACAGTGATTACCTCTTGGTCCGTCCCAACCTCCAGGGCCGTCATTCCCGTCAATCAATCTTGTAGCGCGCGAGCGCTACCAATGACTGCCCTGGGCAACATTAAAAAAAGGATTTATTTTGGCCAGCCCTACCCTCGCGCTGAGAACGACGTAGCAGTGAGGCGTCACGTGCTTCACCGCTATGCGCTCTCGTGCTCATACTGGCCTGGGGCAGTCAGCGGCAGTGCTGCTCTCTGGGCGATTTGCTGGCTCTGGAGACTGCTGAATAAGTGAACCGTGAACGAAGTTCGAACCAACCACTCCTGCCTGCCATAGAGACCCTGGAGCGAGTCTCAAGTGAGGTAAGAGGAGAGTTTTCAGAGGGGCTATTTAGTGAGTGGCAGAGTGGCAGCCTAGCTGCCAACAGGGCTTTAAGTGGGATGAAAAAACTTGGGGGTCTCTCAAAGGGGGGTGGCCGATTTACTTAAGGGCGTGGCTTTAAAACACTTACGCTAAAAATCTGTTTAGCATAGTGTGCCGTCTGACTTGTATTTTGCTGTTTCTGTCATTGCATCCAGACATGTAATACAACAATTAACATCATACCTACAACCAGGCCCGGTTCTAGAGCGTGGCCCACCCAAGGCCATTGTGAACTGGAAAATGAGCGTTTTTCATCCTAATGTCTCACAGTGGCTTGAAGCCCCATTGTGCCCTGCAGCATGGTTTTATTTAATTATTAACCCTTGACATGCTCTAGTTTCAGGCCTGGGGACAGGTGTGAAATCAGCAGGGATAGTAGCTGCTATGATGTGCAAATGAACCGCACAGACATCCTGAACACTTTCACTCACTCACACTAAAGAGGCTGCAGGCTCCCATCCAAAGCTACCTAGGAGTTGCAAAAAGTGATATGACAGAAACGCTTAGCAAAGGAGTTCCTTTTCCCCCAAAAGTTTGTGAAAATGTGTTTATAATTAGCATATAGATTTACTCAGGTGTTTTTTTTTAAATTTCTTCCTACTCTAAGGCCATTACTAACTTGCAGTATTACATAAAAAATAAATTAATGGGAAAAGTAAAACTAAAATATGTTTTATCTTTCCATTGGCTAAATGAAAAAACATTCCACTCATCATTAATTCACACCACAATAATTTGTATGTCGATTGTTATAAGTGATAGAATGATTCCTTGAGCAGGGACCTATGGGCAGGGGCACTGGAATTATGTGATTGTGCAGGCGCAGCATTTTTCTCATAGCTATGGATTTGCCGCATTTGCCACATAATCCATTATCTTCTGCATAATCTGCAGATTTTTAAAGAGGTTGTTTTTAGCTCAAATGGTTCAAAAGTTATAAAATTGCATTGACATGTGGTGGTGCTGAGTGGAAGGTTCTTTCCTAAGGTTGACTGGTCACCTTCTGATTTCTTATTGCTATATTCAGGTGTTAAACTGGTCCCAATGAAGTGCAATCTATGTCTAGTGTTAGCAAGCGTAAAAATATCAAAATAATGAACTAATACTATCACATAATGTGCCGCATTCTGCTGCATAGTTAGCTTTTTCTTGTTGCACAATTTAGTCAACACTGCTGCATAATTTGACCCATGCTTCAGCCTGAATTTTCCGCATCTACATTTTAAAGTTCTGACAAGCAAAGTCCTTCCCCTTTCCCAAAGCTAGAAGGGCAACAGAGAAAGCGAAGTCAGTAGCTCTTTGGGTGGTAGTCATTGTCTTAAAAATGTCAAAAGAGGACAGATGCCAACACCGAAAATATCGAATCTCTGAAATACTTACTGGAACCCATTCGTCTTTATGGCCCACCCATGCTTCTTTATGGCCTACTCAAAGAAAAAATCCTAGAGCCGGGCCTGCCTACAACAAGTCAGGACTATTGGCTTTGTCAATGGTTATTAGTTGCATATGATAAATAAGCTGCAACTATGGCTTGCTACATATAATATTGAAAAAGCTTCCACTTAAAGCCCTGGTGACAATACCACAATTTTGCTGCTCTTGCGTTTCAAAAAGAGAAGGGAAATCCAGAGAGAAAATGACTCTTTAAAGGATTTCCCTTCCCCCACAACGCTCATCTGGCATGACGTCATGCCGTAACTTCTCCACTAGTGAGAAGTGAGCAGTGTGAGCAGCGCACATCGATGTGATTGCTGTCTCAAAATGGGTCTCTATCGGGCTGTTTGGCGCCCTGGCACTTTTTTCCGGACTGCAAAAACGGACCGCCTGTGCCAGGGCTCTAAACTCCTGACATCTTCTTGATTTGTTGCCTTTCTGTAGCAGGCTCTCATGGCCCCTTGTGTGCTTGTTTGATAATTTAATGCCCGCCAGTCAGCTATTATGATCACACACATTTGTTTTTATTAAGTATATCATGAGTGCATTTAAGCCCATTATGAGATTTAACAAATTAGATGTTGCTTTGGGGTTGTGCTAAAAAAGTGGTGCAATCCCAATGCAAAATCTGGGCCTCAACTAATTAAAAAAAAAAATTAAAACACTGCCACAAAGAAATTGGCAACAAGGAGAAGCATGTTAGTAGATCTTTTAATCTTAATTGGTTACAAAGTCTGCATTTTCTAATATTTTTGTAGGGTTAAGGCATCTGCTGCAGAGGTGCCCAGTAACTATAGGAACAATAAATGGTGAGATAACCCTGGAGGTTAAAGTATTTCTTGGAGAAATTTCTGTTTTGTATAGTCCCAGATCTGACTAAAAGTATTATAGAAGGTTAATGTGCCTGCAAAGCACGTCATGTAATATGCAGATGACAGATTTGTTTTAATGTAGCTAGGTAAGGTTACTGCTTTGAACACAGATCCTTTTGTTACTTGCAGTTCATAAATAGTAAGCCTTTTAATATAGCACAGCGAGCTATGTAGGATATGTTACTGCTACAACTTTTAACCTTCATTGACTCATGCAACACATCTTGTACACTGATTTACACGCTTGCATGATTTATTTTCAATCTGTATGTTATGTAAATCGCTCTGACACCCTGCATTGGGATGTGTAGCGTTATAAAAAAAAGTAAAATAGTGCTATGTAAATTGTGTGTAAATACTGGGACCGACCAACATATCTGAGATACTTACAGTTCATGCACTTACATAAAGGGGCCTAACAAAGTCAAAAGTCATGTATGTGCATGTAACTTGCATGATCGAGGTAACTATTAGCGGCGATACTACGTGTTCTCTCAGACCTCTTTAAAGTGCTCGCCGTCCTTTTTCGTCAGCACCCCAGGGGGGGCGGCAATCTGAGGGATAGCCCCGGGTGCCACAAGCTCTAGCTACGCCTCTGCATTCCCATTCCCTTAGGCCATTGGGCATTCCCTCCATTTTCCAAATGCAGAGCTTTTACTGTTTCTGTGTATTTATCGAGCTGTATTGAAGGCTGACAATCTCATTTGTGAAAGATGAGTGGTAAAACCTGGTGTTACATTGCATTGTGTCTGCTGAGACACTTGAATTATATGGCTGCATGCTTTAGTCCGCCTGCCAAGAGGTAAACAGATGTACATAGGTTTATTGTTTGATCTAACCATTTCTAGTATTCTTCACAATGCAAAATAGTTTTATTTGTTGAGACTTTAAGTTCCACTAACGCTGGATTTTGTCAGATATTGTCCCTGGTCCAAGGAGACAGCTCTTAAATGCCCCCAATGACAGAAACCTTATGATGTGTAAATGTGGAAAATATATTGTTGTGGTGTGGTTCAGTAAACAAGTGAATATTAAGTCTACTGCAAACTGCTTTAATTGGTTTTTTTGGATGTAAGGGTGCTCATCACTCGTCTGGTCATCGTCCGCTGCAGTTCATGTAAAGAATTCAAATGAAAGATGGCTTTCTAAACCAAATGACTGTGACACACCATTCAGGAGTTTTCTGTTTTTTATTTCTGTTATTTCTAAATGTTGTTCTTTTGCCGGAGTTAAATGAAATATTCAAAATGTTTTTGACACTTCCATGAAATTTCAAACATATTTATGACCAAATTACGAGTACCCTAAACCAGCGTTTCACTTTCAATTGTTTTCCAGACACTGCCCACAGTTATCTCCTTTGAGAGTCCCAGATCCATAGGAAACCCATAGATATCTGGTAATCCACATTCCAGAAACACAGAAGACCACAGATGGGGCCAACACCTGCCAGGAATTAGGTTCCAACACGAAGGAAACTGAAGGGCATTAATATGTTTTGGAAAAAGATATCGCTGAAAATCTGATAAACGTTATGTACAGTGTGTTCAGTGCTTAATTTGAGCCAGTAGTTTCCAATGCTCAGAAACTGCACTTAATCATTGACACTGGTGCTTTTCATGAGCACCAGTTAAGCCCACATTCATTCATGGTAGGGACGGGGAGATTAAGTGATTTGCCCAGAAACACAGGATGTTGAGCCATTACCCAGACTTGAACCTGGTTCCCCAGCACTGAAGTCGGCAGCTCTGGCCATTACGCCACATCCTCTCCCCACTTTCATGGTTAGTAGTTGGTTCTGTTTTAGGCCGCGATAACAGGAGAAATGGGCTGGAGCAAACTGCCGCCTAACCAGAGCCTAAGCACTAAATTGTTTTACAAATTAAACCCCGAGTGTGCTCTATCTGCCAGTCTGGGCAGATCTGAGTTTTTGATATTTGCAGTGCTTAACTTGTAAAAGAAAGAGTGCCTGTTCTCATGGCTCTGCTCAGAAGCAGTGCAACTGAAGGTAGGTGTGCTACATATGTATAGCCTGGGAACGGAAGTCCTAAATCCACCTAGTGCCTCTTTAATTCACTGCCAGCCACACCCTGCCCCTTTATTCCACTCTTGCACATTCCTGATTTCTCACGTTGTCACAGTTTTTCGGTCTTACTTTTCTCCATCTTTGCATTTTGAGTGTTTTTCACTTTCTTGCTTTCGCAAATGTGTGATGTGGAAAAAATAAGTGCTAGTCCCCAATAACAAGTACCAATGGCCCCCAACGGCAACCACCAGCTCAGATTTAGTGCTGGATATTTGTCAATAAATGAACAGTGCACTACAGAGAGCCACCATTTAGTAAGGTGTGTGTTAGAAATGGGATTTCTTGTTGGCTGAGGCTTGCGCCTAAGCCAGGCAGAAACCACCACTCTAGTCAGGGCAAGGTAGTTACACACTGAAGATAACCCTCGCTCACCCCCTTGGTAGCTTGGAATGAGCAGTCAGGCTTATCCCAGAGGCAATGTGTAAAGCGTTTGCGCAACACACACACTCAGCAGCAACACACTAGGGACACCACAAAAGAAACTCCACACAAGGTTATATAAAAAGAGCCTTTGTAATATCCAAAACACATTAGAGTCATAATCACACATATACACTGTGCCAACTGGCACCAGATAAAAAACTTTACAGGGGATTATATACCTGACAGGGCCAATATGGCCACTGTCAGAACCATCACAAACACAAGTAGTAAAAATAAAACACTACCAGTAATTACTGGTACAATACTGTACTTAGCATCATCACCTGCAACATAAACGCATTATGTCTGCATCACAATAAGCATAAAACACAGTATGCACAAACCTCATAAGCATAAACACATTATGCCAGCTCTGTAGCTATCACATTAGGGCCGTGCACCCTGCCAACATTGACCCCTGGCTGACTGGCCTTCTGTGGGGCTCAAATGCCTTTTGTCCCAAATGTCAGAGATTTAAGATGCCCCTTGTAGCAAAAGAAATGTACATCATGCACTGGGGGGCCAGGGGTGCCTTTCACTCTCCCTTCTCATTAGTAAAAGAATTGACCCCCTCCGTTGCAGCTGCCCGTGCTCTGGCGGGGCAGCTGGGAAAGCATCAAGCACTGGCACCAACTGTACCTAATGAGGCCCCCTTCAATGGGGCCCTTCCAGTGCTCTCAATCGTCACCAACCATGCAGCCAAAATGGACTTTTGCCCTGGCACTCTCCGTGCCTCTTAAATCCCACCCTGGGACTCATGGAACAAGTATGGCCCCAAAAGGAAATCAGCACAGGCACAACGGTGCCTCAGGAAGCGCCATCGCTTCTCCGCTGTACCCCACTCACCAGGGGCTCCTCTTCAGACATCTCGTCTGTCTCGGGTTGAAGGCAGGACAGGCACCGACAATGTGCCTCGACCAGCCCCTCTCTGGGGGGCTCTCAGGACCCGCCTCTCCCTCTTTTCCACGACGTGGCGGAGATGGAGCATGCCAGGTTCCCAACTCTTCTGGGACAACCGGGGGCTTCTCCTCTGGCCACGCTGCAATTGGCAGCATCGGCAGCCTCCTTCTGTTGGCACAGCCCAGAGTCAGGCAGCAGACGTCAGGCTTCCGGTTTGCGCCGCAGCGGTTTCCTCTTCTACGGCAAATGCGGGGTGGGCTTCCGCTTTCAAATACACACAAATGCGGGGTGGACTCCTGCTTCACCATGAATCGGCAGGGCGGCGTGGGCTCCCGCTCTGTCTCAAAAATACCCACAAGGCAGGGCAGGCTCCCGCTGCACTTCCGGACCACGGCAGTGCGCGGTGGGCTCCCGCTCCACCACCAGCAGCACAGGGGAATCCCTTACATCGGGGATTCCCTCTGAACGATGTGCAGCTAGGCAATGCAATGCCCCGGCACTCTTCCTGTCCTGGGAATAAGAAATGTAGTGCTCACAAGGAGCTAAGTCCAAAATCATCAGGGGCAGAGCTGGGCACAGGCAGGCCAGCAAGTAGGGACCCTCAGGAAGAAGCAGCTGGGTCCCACAACGGTTCCTCCTGTTGCCCAGCAGTCCTTCACCCCAGAATCAGCACAAGCACCAAAGGCAGCATACCAACATGGGGTCACAGCCCCAGTACTTATAGTACATTTCTTCTTTGTTCTGCCCCGGCACAGGGCTTGGGGGTACCAGTCTCAACTGATTCTGGGGGTGTTGAAGCACTCTGTGTACAGTGCTCACACCCTCCTTTGTCAGATAGGGGCTCGGTCCTCAGACACACCACAGGGGGCGGAGCCAGCATTCACCTAGGCAGGCATAGGCCTATTCAGAGTCAGGGGACTACTCCAAATGCAGATCTCCTATTCAGCCAAGCGCTGACTCACCCTGCCCTCCCTGGAGCCACACACACCTCACCAGCCCCTGTCACTCCAGAGCCAGACATGCAATACACATCAGTCAGGCAGACACATAGCACACAGAAATGCCAACTTCTAAAAGCAATATCAACAACAATGGGGAACCCAATCTACCCTTGACGGCCTGGGCAAATAATATTAGCAGGTAACTACACCAACAAGGGATCTACTAAACTAAGTACTTAAATCAATTCATACATTCAATTCTGACCAGCTTTCTCAATTTGCTAGTCAATAAATGTTTTTATCAAAAACATATTTGCAATTATTTACACAAGCATAAATCTTATATAGACAAAGAATATAATATAAACACAGGTGTATGTATTCAAAAGAGTTTTATATTGTTGCAAAAAAGATTTTTATATATATATATATATATATATATTTTTTTTTCATTGAAAAAACCATAGGTTTCAGGCACGTTATAGTTAGGAATTAGCATTTAAAAAACCTTAGAAATGTACTGAAAAAACCATAGGTTTCAGGGGCGTTATAGTTAGCTGGACTTTTCACTCGTATAAAACCATTGAAATTCCCCCGTTATATTTAGTTCAGCTAACTATAACTCGCGCGCCCGCAATGCACTGCTGATGACGTCACATATTACATCACTCATGACATGGTCAGTGACATCACTCATGACATCACTGATGACATCTCAAATGACATCACTAATGACATCACTGATGACATCATCCTTGTGATAAAGTGGCAGACCACCTCTTCCCGCTGTGTGGTGTATTGTGCTGCTGCAAACTCTGATGCCTGCCCTGTAGGGTCAGTTTGGTGCACCTCTCCATGTCCCTCCTGTCCTCTGTTATCCGAGTCCATGTCCCTACCCCAATTCCTCCTGCCTACCATGATTCAATGTACCATACTTGCAAACATTATTAACTTGGTAAGAGGGAGATTTTGAAAAAGAACTGGGGTATTGATTTTCTCCTTTGAGTTACATTGAAAAAGAAGAGATTGTAAACAGGAGACAGATCAAATAAAGCCCATTTGAGCTTAAAAACATTGGACGTTTCCTGGCTGAAACGGGTCTGTTGGCATGTATGGTTGTACTACCACTGCCTCTTCCTTCTGCCCATAATGGTCTATTATATTGCCACAGCCTCTCTTGCCAGTCCTGTATTGTTGGTTTGTTGCCCCTGCCACCCTTTCCACTGCCCTCCATAGTCTGTTGTGCTGCCACTGCCCTTCCTGCCTGCCCAGTGTGGTCAAATTGTTACCTCTGCACTCTCCTACCTGCCTTCCATTTTCAGAGTCCGTGCCCCTGGCCTCTGCCTCTCAACAGTATCCCAATGAACAACTAGATTGCTAACATTCTATATTTATTACAAAAGTGTGGAACGCCTGACGTCATCTTGATGTAATCAAAACTGTAATAACTAGAGTATTTCCTTTAGAAATTACCTATATGAGAGGGTCTTATTTGCATCAAAATTATGGTTAGTGCTCTAAAAAACTAAAATGAGGACATATTTTCTGAGTTTTCAAATAGCGTGTTGCGGGATGAAAGGAGGCTCTGAAACAGGAGCTGTTTCTCTAGGTGCTTTATTCTTTTTAGGTACACGTTTTCTATCTTTTGAGGGTCTATAGTACGGTAAGGTGCTCTCCTCGTCGAGTTCTGGTGTCCGGCGACTGGTAGGGGGCGTCTTCCCTCTCTGACTCCGCTCCAGGATGTCGAAGTCTTCGGGACAGGGCGGTTCTCTGGTCCTCAGGGCGAGGTGAGGGAAGAAAGGACAGAAGGGAGAGGCGTATCAGTGATTTGCTCAAAAGGTAATACCGTGAGGGGGCCCAGGGAGTGGAGGAGGATCACCGTGCTCAAAACTGCTAACCTATGTGGCGAAGGTAGTGAGGAAAGGGTACGGTGAGGGGTACGACTCTTAGGTTCTAGGCACACTACGAAGACCCGCCCAACCCGCGATACGAGCCCGTACCTGCTGGTGCCACGCTTCTCCCTCGGAAACGTGGCGGGGCGAATCACGGGGTCGTTGGCCTCCTGGCTCGGCTACCGGCACCACAGCTCGTCGCCTGGTTGTCTCCTCGGTCTTCTCTTCCACGATACTCTCCACTCGGTCCTCTCGGTTCTCCTCTCGTTCTCCTTCTCTCTCTCTCTTCTCCGCTCCGGTGATAACACACGCCTCTCGTCCTCGCCTTCCGGGATATGACGGCTCCGTCTCTGTGACGTCCTCGTCGGGGGCGGGGTCTGCTGCTAGCTCGTCCCAATTAAAGTAACAGTGTTCGTCAGGCGTCTCGGCGCTGCCAAAGGCTGTAGGTCTGATCCGTGAGACCGGGTGCTGTGGGTACAGAGGGGATATGGTGGGGGACACAAAGGCAGTGTGAGAGTGGCAGACGAAGGCTCTGTCGGGGTCGGACTTACTGTTACACACCTCCCCCCTTGGATTCTCCCGATCGGGGAGAGGATGTCGTGAGAGAAAGTCCGCGCTACCGTTCTCAACACCCTTACGGTGGAGGACGGTAAATGAAAAGGGTTGTAGGGACAGAAACCAGCGTAGCACTCTGGGATTGTTCGACATGTTGCGGCTCATCCATTGTAATGGGGCATGGTCTGTATAGAGGGTAAACGGGTGACCTTCCAGATAATACCTTAATTTGTCCACTGCCCATTTGATGGCTAAACACTCTTTCTCAATTGTGGGATATTTCACTTCCCGGGGGAACAGTTTCCTGCTGATGTACAGGATGGGGTGCTCGATTCCTTTGTCCGTCTGTTGCGATAACACCGCCCCCACCCCATAGTCGGAGGCGTCCGTATGAAGGATAAAGGGCTTGGAGTAGTCGGGGGATGCCAAAACAGGATTTGTGGTAATGATCCCTTTCAGGGTGTTAAAGGCTTTCCACATAGCCGGCGACGGTGACCGAAAAGCCTGAGGGGTGATTTGTCTTTTTAGGGTGTCTGTCAAAGGTGAGGCTATGTCCGAAAAGGAGGGGATGAATCTTCTGTAATAGCCTATCAGCCCGAGAAAGGCTCTCATTTCCTTTTTATTGGCGGGAAAGGGTGTTTCTGAAATAGCCCGGACCTTCTCGATCTGGGGTTCAATAACCCCGTGGCCTAGTATGTACCCCAAATATTTTACCTTTTGATAGCCCACCCGGGATTTCTTTGCGTTTATGTGTAGCCCTGCTTTTTGGAGTGCTTGAAGAACTAAAGTGAGATGAATGAGGTGTTCTTCCCAGCTAGGGCTGAAGATGATAATGTCATCCTGGTATGCTGAGGTGAAGGTGGAGTGTTCACGGAGGGTCTCATTCATTAGCCGCTGGAATGTTGCGGGGGCTCCATGCAGGCCGAAGGGTAGGACGTTGAATTCAAACAATCCTTCTGGTGTTGCGAAGGCGGTTTTTTTGCGGTCTTCTTCCCTCAGGGGTACCTGCCAGTACCCCTTTGTTAGGTCTAGCGTACTGATATATTTGGCTTCACCTAATTGCTCGATGAGTTCATCCACCCGTGGGATGGGGTATGCATCGAAAGAGGACAGTTGATTTAAGGCTCGGAAGTCCATGCAAAACCTGGTACTTCCATCCGGTTTTGGTACCATTACAATCGGGGATGACCATTCACTTCGAGACGGCCTTATGATCCCAAGCCGTAGCATTTCTCGGACCTCCTTCTGTATGGCCGGGCGTTTGGCGGCTGGAATGCGGTAGGGTCTCTTCTTCACTACAGTTCCGGGAGGAGTGTCGATTCGATGTTCAATCGCCGTTGTTTTCCCAGGCACATCCGAAAACAAATAGTCATATGGCGTCAGCGTCTCGAGCAATGTCTCCCTCTGGTGGATTGATAGGTCGTCGTTTATGTTCAAGTCCACTAACGTAGAAGTAGTGGGCTCGGGTGCTCGCCTGGCCATGTGTACGTCTTTGGGCGGAGGCCCGATCCATTTCTTAAGCAAATTGATATGGTACACCTGTGTTTTCCTAGGGGATATTTGTAACCGGTAACTGGTCTTCCCAATGGTGGCGGTCACTTTATAAGGTCCCATCCATTCCGTCTGGAACCGTCGGGTGGCCGAAGGCAATAGCACCAAAGCCCAGTCGTTTATCTTCAGTTGTCTCCATTTTTTCCCTTTGTCGTACCAGTGTTTTTGTCGGGTCTGGCTTTGGGTTAGGTGTACATAGGCCAGGTCTCTCAATTTTCCTAGCTTGTTTTTCAGGTCTTGGGTATATTCCAATATTCCATGGTTTTCCCCCGTCTCTTTCTCCCACGCCTCTTTGGTCATCTCCAGTAGCGTGCGTGGCTGTCTTCCGTAGAGCATCTCAAAGGCCGAACATCCCAGGCTGCTTTGGGTTTGTCCTCGTATGACGTACAGGGACAATGGTAGAACAGCGTCCCACTCTTTCCCACTTGCTGCGAGCATCTTTTTTAGGACTGTCTTGAGGGTCCCGTTATACCTTTCCACGAGGCCGTCGGTTTGTGGGTGGTACACGGAGGTTCTTATTTGACGTAGATCCACTAGTTGACACACTTCCCTCATTAGGCGTGACATAAACGGAGAACCCTGATCCGCTAGGATTTCCTTCGGGAACCCAACCCGAGAGAACAGTTCTATCATGACATAAACGGGCTATATGCCCCCAAGTCCCACATTCGAAACACTGTGGTCCTCTTACGGGGTAGGTTTCGGGTTTGAAGGGTTTTAGTGGGAGGGTTTCTCCGGGAGGTCGGGGCTTTCTTTCTGGTTTCAACGGGGAGGGGCGTGGTGTTTTTTCGGTCTCCCATGGAGCGCTACGAGGTTGGGCTCGTGCGTATGAGGTCGCCAGCTCTATGGCTTGGTCCACTGTCAAGTGTGGTTGCTGCCGCAACCATCTTTGGATGCTGAAGGGTAGAGCTTCCAGGTATTGCTCTAGGTAGACCTTGTCCATGATATCCTCTTTGGTACTGGTGTTCGGGGTCAACCACTTGTCAGCAGCCATTTTTAGGCGGAAAAACAAAGTCTTGGGATTCTCGCCGGGTCTCCCTCTTTCTTTTCTAAACCGTACTCTGTACGCATCGGCATCCAGGCCTAGATGGTCCAAAATAATGGTCTTGATGGTGCCATAGGGAACGGTGCCGTTCGCGTTAGCAACCTGATAGGCCGCTTGGGCCTCACTGGTGAGCAAAGGTGCCAGAAAGAAAGGCCACTTTTCTACCGGCCATCCGCAGGCTAGAGCGGCTCTTTCAAAGTTCAGGAGGAACGCATCGGGATCCTCTCCGGCTACATATTTCTGCAGTGCTATACCGGATGGTCCCGGCAGGGCTGGTCTGGGACTTGGGACGGATCCGGTAACAGGGTCTCGAATCATCGTTTGGATGCCGTCTAACTGAGCCGCGATGGTAGATTTAAAGGTCTCTCTATCCGCTTCTGCGGACTTCAGTTGTTGTTCTACCACCCATCCTAACTTTTCTTGTCCTTGTATAATGTGCTGCAGGAGTTCATCCATCTTTTCTTTACAGATGTCGGTACTTATGCCCGCATTCTCCACCACTTGTTGCGGGATGAAAGGAGGCTCTGAAACAGGAGCTGTTTCTCTAGGTGCTTTATTCTTTTTAGGTACACGTTTTCTATCTTTTGAGGGTCTATAGTACGGTAAGGTGCTCTCCTCGTCGAGTTCTGGTGTCCGGCGACTGGTAGGGGGCGTCTTCCCTCTCTGACTCCGCTCCAGGATGTCGAGGTCTTCGGAACAGGGCAGTTCTCTGGTCCTCAGGGCGAGGTGAGGGAAGAAAGGACAGAAGGGAGAGGCGTATCAGTGATTTGCTCAAAAGGTAATACCGTGAGGGGGCCCAGGGAGTGGAGGAGGATCACCGTGCTCAAAACTCCTAACCTATGTGGCGAAGGTAGTGAGGAAAGGGTACGGTGAGGGGTACGACTCTTAGGTTCTAGGCACACTACGAAGACCCGCCCAACCCGCGATACGAGCCCGTACCTGCTGGTGCCACGCTTCTCCCTCGGAAACGTGGCGGGGCGAATCACGGGGTCGTTGGCCTCCTGGCTCGGCTACCGGCACCACAGCTCGTCGCCTGGTTGTCTCCTCGGTCTTCTCTTCCACGATACTCTCCTCTCGGTCCTCTCGGTTCTCCTCTCGTTCTCCTTCTCTCTCTCTCTTCTCCGCTCCGGTGATAACACACGCCTCTCGTCCTCGCCTTCCGGGATATGACGGCTCCGTCTCTGTGACGTCCTCGTCGGGGGCGGGGTCTGCTGCTAGCTTGTCCCAATTAAAGTAACAGTGTTCGTCAGGCGTCTCGGCGCTGCCAAAGGCTGTAGGTCTGATCCGTGAGACCGGGTGCTGTGGGTACAGAGGGGAGATGGTGGGGGACACAAAGTCAGTGTGAGAGTGGCAGACGAAGGCTCTGTCGGGGTCGGACTCACTGTTACATAGCGACAAAGAACTTTTAAATTATTTGTAATCTTTATGTTTTTTTATCCAGTTGACCACTTGATTAAATGTTGCACCTTGGCGAGAGGAAGTGATGTTACTTCCAGAGCTGCAGACTTTGCAACTGGGGAATCAGGTTGGAGTTTCTTCTTCAGCTCAACATTCTGTGATTGTGGTCAAATCACTTAATCTCCCCATGTCTACAACCAAAATGAATTTGATCTTGTGTGATGTAACCAATGCTCATGTAAAGCATTCCAATACCTGACAAGTCTGCACTATATAAAACTGCAAATACACAAAAAAATAAGTGTTTTGCACACTTCTGTCATTGGGCTACATGTGGGCTACATCTGGGTGATATTTGTGCTGCATTTAGGCTCTTTTGTGTCTGGTGGCCATCTTGGGAGATTTATTTGTTATGAAGTTTCCTAATTTCCTCATTTACTGCATTCTCCTCAGTAGGAAATGCTTTCAGTTTTTTACTTTGATTCCATCAAGAAGGTATTCAGATATGTCACACATTTGCCATAAATTCTGAATGTTAGCACTCTAGTTGCTCATTAGATCACTGTAGTAAAGCTACTGCTCACCACGGAAGTCTGCTGCTGGTATTAAAAGTGCATGTTTAAGTCTGCATATCAGAATTTTTTTATGAAATAGAAGAGGATTTGAGAAGTCACTCAAAATGTGGCCTAATTTTTCTTTCTTCAGCACTAATCCTAATTTCTACGGCAAAATGAACCCCCTCATGGTGTTCCTTTTTCAATTAAATGTTTTAAGTGTTACCAGTTTATTCCAATCAAGATGGCTTCAGGTGTGTCATACGTTTGTCATAAGTAAGACAGTAAGCGCTCTAGTTGTTCTTAAGAGCACTCTGGGACATTCTGTCATTAGGCTATACTTGGGCTACATCTGGGTGATATTTGGGCTACATTTGGGCTCTTTTGTCTCTAGTGGCCATCTTGGGAGATTTATTTGTTATGAAGTTTCCTAATTTCCTCATTTACTACAGTCTCCTCAGTAAGAAATACTTGCAGTTTTTTACTTGGTTCCATCAAGAAGGCATTCAGATGTGTCACACATTTGCCATAAATTCTGAATGTTAGCACTCTAGTTGCTCATTAGATCACTGTAGTAAAGCTACTGCTCACCAGGGAAGTCTGCTGCTGGTATTCAAAGTGCATGTTTCAGTCTAAATGTCAGAATTTTTTTATGACATAGAAGAGGATTTGAGAAGTCAACATGTGCCCTAATTTTTCTTTCTGCAGCACTAATCATAATTTCTATGGCAAAATTAATCCCCTCATTGTGTTCCTTTGTAAATTAAATGTTTTAAGTGTTACCACTTTATTCCATTCAAGATGGCTTCAGGTGTGCCATACTTTTGTCATAAGTAAGACTGTTAGCGCTCTAGTTGTTCGTTAGAACACTCTGGGACATTCTGTCATTGGGCTATACTTGGGCTACATCTGGGTGATATCTGGGCTACATTTGGGCTCTTTTGTCTCTGGTGGCCATTTTGGGAGACTTATTTGTTATAATGTTTCCTAATTTCCTCATTTACTACAGTCTCCTCAGTAGGAAATACTTTCAGTTTTTTGCTTTGATTCCATCAAGAAGGCATTCAGATGTGTCACAAATTTGCCATAAATTCAGAATGTTAGCACTCTAGTTGCTTATTAGATCACTGTAGTAAAGCTACTGCTCACCAGGGAAGTCTGCTGCTGGTATTGAAAGTGCATGTTTCAGTCTGCATGTCAGAATTTTTTAATGAAATAGAAGAGGATTTGAGAAGTCACTCAAAATGTGCCCTAATTTTTCTTTCTGCTGCACTAATCATACTTTCTATGGCAAAATGAACCCCCTCATTTTGTTCCTTTTTAAATTAAATGTTTTAAGAATTACCACTTTATTCCAACCAAGATGGCTTCAGTTGTGCCATACGTTTGTCATAAGTAGGACTGTTAGCGCTCTAGTTGTTCTTTAGAACACTCTGGGAAGCTGCTGTAGAACACAAAGGAATCAACTGACAGTCTCTGCCCTTGTTGGATGTACATGTTTTACTGAGAATGTCAGACTTCATTCTCACATGACTGAGAAAGATAATGTGAATTTACAGAAAATATGCTCTCAGTTAGCTTATAGATCGCCTTCCAAACCTCTGTGGGAAAAGCATGAGAAAGTAGTTTTCTCTCAAACATGATTCATGATATCACAGCAGAAGGCTTTTTCACATGGTAAAATCACCTTAGAACACACCACAATTCCTAAAATGAGTATGGTACCATCAACAAATGATTTATAATGTAACTAAAGTCTTAAAACCTTCTATTAACTGCAATGCTTTTTAATGAGGTGCTATCATGTATATTGGTCCCAAGATGGCTGCCAACACTTCTTGGATAAAGTGCTGACAGCCAATCAGATCTCACGATGAGATGTGTGGTTAGGCTCCGCCCAGATATATGTGATTTTACTTTTGATTTTTTCAGGAACTACTGAACGGATTTACACCATTTAAGCGAAAGGCACATGCCTGACCTGAGGACTACCTCTTTGCCAAATTTCAAGTAATTCTGTTCAGCCGTTCGGGCTGTACCTTCGACTAAAGGTCCTATGGGAAAATGCATGGGGAAAACATGTTTTGGGACCCCCCTTTTTTCTCAGCCCCCGCTTGACGAATCACCCCAAGACTTTCAGGGTAGGAGCTGAGCGGAGCGCCCCATTAGTTTTGAAAATTTCACGAAGATAAGTCAACCGGCGCCAAAGTTATTCAAAATAGAATTTTCAGATTTCCTATGGGAACTCGATCCTAACTATAACTATCTACTGGCGACCGCCAGTAGATAATATATATATATGTATATAGAAAGGGTACAAAAATCACCATCTGACACAATGAAACCGGAAGTTACAGCTATATACACGTAAAGGTCCTTCCTAGTAACAATTGTGAACACCTTTTCTTAAATGGTTTAAACAGCAATAAAAAAGAAAGAGGTGTAATTGTCTTCGTTTCGGTCTAATCTAGGCTTTTGTCCACTAGACCATCTTCAGGACTGAAAAATAAAAATGGTTGACCCTTCCATGAATGTGCAAAAGGACTTTGCAGTCCAGATCAATTAGAGTTTTTGAGGCCAAACAACCTTACGTATCTTGCCCAGTGACTTTTTTCAGAAATACCAAAAAGACCAATCAGAGTATGTCAAAAGTCAACTTCAGTTTGACTCTGTAAGCAGGGAGACCTTGGAATACTTAGTGATTAAGTCACCGCGATATGTGCAAATTTTGAACCATGTAATGCGCAGTCTTTGGAAAAAATTATCTGCTAAGTGCTGACCGGCAAACCAAAGCCTTCTGTATTTTGCCAGAGAAACGCTCGCTCGAAAAGTCGGCGTTTCTAAAATAGTGATAATAAATCTGCGCACACCATTGCATAGCATTTATTATTACTATTCAAAACATACCAAACTTGACCACGCTGCTCCTCTCATTTCAGGAATTACCACTGAACACATCAGGGAATCTCCAATGCATTCCAATGAGAGGGAAGCCTCACAGCAGTGAGAAACCAAAATGGCTGTTTGTCACTACCAGGACATGTCACACACTTAAGGTACATGTGCTACCTTTTACCTACAATGCACCCTGCCCATAGGGCTAGCTAGGGCCTACCTTAGGGGTGACTGACTTGCAGTAAAAGGGGCGTCACAGACGTGGCACACACATTAGGTGTCACGTCACAGCGGCAGTAACACTTCGCACAGGCCCTGCAATGACAGAGACCTGAGACAGGTTGGAAAGGCTACTTTGGTGGGTGATGCAATCAGCGCTGCAAGCCCACCAGTAGCATTTAATTTACTGGCCCTGGGTATCTGAGATAACATTTTCCAAGGGACTGACAGGTAAATTAAATATGCCAAACAGGTGTAGACCAATCTTACCATGTTTACCACAGAGAGCACACACACTTTACACTGGACAGCAGTGCTAAAGTGCCCAGAGTCCTAAAACCACCAACACCATGTCAGAAGAAAAAGCTAGGAGGAGGCAAAAAGTTCAGGGAAGACCCTGCAAAAAGGGCCAAGTCCAACAGTGTGCTAATATGACAAACTTTAATGAGCAGTCCCACATTGCTTAGAAAAACCCACTCATATTTGGCGGTGCTGGACAATAAATATACACAGCAGCAGTTCCTTAGGGTAGCATTTGGGGATTCATGTTTGTCTGGCTAGAATTCTAACAAAATATTGAGGAAATTTGTTAGTTTGAAAGTATCTCCACATTTTTAATTTTGTTTCGAAGCTACAATGAGATATTAGTGCAGGGTTTACGCCAATACACAACCCTGAATGTGCTGTAAAGAAAACCATATATGAGTGCATAACTTTCTAAAAAACTTTCTGGCACAGAGATAAGAAACACTCCGATGAGAAAAGAACATGTTTGTTGGACGATTAAAATGGGAAGCAGGATGAATCCTTCACAGAAAACAGTCAGAACACCGTGGTTTGAACCACGCATGTTCTGACGACGCAAGCTCGACCACGCTTGCCTTAACCACGCATATGCCGTAACCATGCATATGCGTGGTTAAGGCAGTGTGCAGTCTAGCTGCTGGAAGATGGAAGCAGGAAGACGCTGCAGTGAGGTGAGTGGGGCTGGGGGGCTGGGGGGCTGTTTTCAGGGCTGGGAGGGGGTCGGGGTAGTTTTTAGGACTGAGACGGGTCGGGGTAGGTTCTAGGGCAGTGGAAGGTGTTGGGGTAGTTTAAGGGGCAGCGCAGGGGGGTGGGCTAGTGTAACGTACGGGGCAGGGTTTTAGGCCTCTAGGCATGTGGGATGGGAATGGTAGTTGGGTTAGGTTTTAGGGCATGTCAGGGGTCCAGGTAGGTTTTAGAGCAGTGGAAGGGGCTGGGGTAGGTTAAGGGACAGCACAGGGGAGTCAGGGTAGTGTACGTAAAAGGACAGGGTTTAGGCCTTATGACAGTGGGAGGGAATGGGTAGATAGGGTAGTTTTTAGGGCAGGGTCGGGGTAGGTTTTAGAGCAGTGGAAGGGGATGGGGTAGTTTAAGGGACAGTGTGGAGGCGGGGTGTTAGTGTAGTATAAGTAAAGGGGCAGTGTTTTAGGCCTTAGGGTAGTGGGAGGGGAATGGGTAGATGGGGTAGTTTTTTAGTTCTGGTGGGTCAGGATAGACTTTAGTGCAATGGAAAGGGTTGGGGTTGTTTAAGAGACAGCGCAGGGGCATTGAGGTTGGGATAGTGTACTTAAAAGGGCAGGGTTTTAGGCCTTAGGTGAGTGGGAGGCGAATGGGTAGATGGGGATAGATTTTAGGCCTGGGGGGTCGGGGTAAGTTTTAGTACAGTGGTGGGGGTCAGGGTAGTGGCGACCTTAGCATCACATACCCCTTTACCATTCATACCTATCCACGAAATTTCGTGGTAAAGGCATGCGTGGTAAAGGAATGAGTGTTAAGAGGCATTCGGGGTTCGGGCTGCGTGGTAGAGGCATGCTTGGTTTAACCATGCATGCTGCTATCATACAACCATCCTTCACAGGGGTCACTAAGGACACCCTTGCTACATTCACACCTAAAGTAGTTCCCTGGCTCAAAGCCTTGTAACATGTCCAGGGCTGGTTGGCTGTGGGTATTTCACACTGGCCAAGTAGATGGCTCTTAAAATCCATAAAAATCTGTGGGCCTGTAGTACATCAGGAGAGGAAGGTGTTTTTAGTTTCCACTCACCACTGGAGCTGTGCACAGGAGTGCTGGTAAACAAACGTTACTCTTCATGTAATGTAGCACAAAGAAGCAGTTTGCAGAAGGTGCAGCCATAGAAATACAAATCAGCCGTGGCAGCAAATATGTTCAAACCGGCCTGATAATGCAGAAGGGTGTGACTATTATGGGTACAAGGGGGCACAGTTGGGTCATGCTTCTATTCTGATATGAAAGCAAACCCCTAGTCTGCAGGTTACCCTGGAAATGCCAGAGTGGCAGATGGAGTTGTGTTTAGCTCACCTGTGTATTCCCATTTCACACCTGCCTAGTCCTCTGTAGCTGGGACTGGTGCATGGCAATCAAAGGATTGTGCCTTTAAACAACATCAGAGCACTTCAAATATAGATTCCAGATGGGTTGATAGGGGGAACATAAGCTGTGCAAAAATGATCACTCTTTAGGAGAGCTCCATTTGCCATACACTCACTACAGGGTGTAATACTACTTTGTGGGTTGTAACTCTGGCAAGTACTGGCCATGCACAAGCTGACCAGGCTGGTTATGTCCCATCAGTTAATTTCCTTCAGTCATGGAGAACGGACCTGCTTCACTGCTTGGCTGCAAAAGGCATGACCTCACCACTGCCTGTTCGTGGTGTAGGAGATGCTCTTTGTCACTGCAGCCATCATACCTATATAGACACCCTGCTGTCACCTGACGCATCCACTACAATTTGAAACTCACCCTGTCCACTGCACTGCTAACAGCTGTTAAACCTCTCCCCTAGATTGAGTTGAGTGAGGATGTCAGAGAGAGAGAGAACTGATTCAAGAGAGCTGACTGGAATGAGGAGGGGATCTGACTGTATGTCAATGCCTGGTGATGTAATCTGAAACCCAGGATATCCTGGTGAAAGTGGGCCTCATCGGTTCACAGGGCAGCCACTATTCGGATTGGAAAGATCCCCTTTGACATCAGAGGGTTTAATATAGGCAACTGATAGAGTGGAAGATGCTTATCCTCTGTAGGATAGCTGTTAGGAGTTCAATGTAATCATTTGTAGAACGCACTCACATATTTTCTGTTGTTATGAGAGACTTAGATGTTCGGCGAAAATGTGAATTAGTTAACATGGTACTGTGTAAGTTAATGTAACTCAATGCAAGGCTCGATGATTAGTGCTTAGAACTTGTACTTACCATTGTAACCAGTGTAGTTTGTTTTAGGTCTCATTAGCAAATGTGATTCATTGATGTGTTAATGACGATAAATGCTTTCTTAGGTTAATGACTTGAATGCAAAGATGTGTATAAATGAAGTCTGCTGATGTATTTGCTAGCTTACATTGTATGGTTGATTTATTAGCTTAGCTTGATTCATAGACCTCGATATGTAACACACTTGAGGTGTCTTAATTTCTGACAGTAATGTTCAAACTCTCATGTGAAATTTGCATTGCAGGTGGACAATGTTTACTAGAGAATGGAAAGGGTATTGTTTCATTTGGCAAAGTTGCAGAATGAAGGAGTTACGGTTAGTTTGGATGCAGACGATCAGGTGGAGGGAGGTGTTTTCACACAGGAGATAGAGAGAAGACCAAGGACGAGTTATTACGGAGGGGCGTGTGCATGGAGAAGGCCGTGAAGGGAGTCGACATCAAGAAAAAGTTTGTGGCTGAGCCCATTGTGCAGCTATGAGAAGAAAAGCCATCGAGGACATTGGATGAATACAACTTTATGTATAATATGCTTTGTAGAGAGGGACTGGTACCCCATTTCTGCTTGACCTCCTGACAGAAAGCACCTGCACGCTGATGTACTTTCTCTTTTTTGCTTGTGGCTTTATGCCTCAGACTCATCCTATAGCAAAGTGACTTCTTAGGAAGGCTTTGTCCTCTGACACCTTTTTCCCTTGTTAGCTTCCTCTGATTGTGCCTCAATTTAGGGATATCACTTTAGACTTAGTGTAGGGATAGTTAGACTTAAATGCTGCATCAAGAAGAAGTGCCAATGAAAGGAAACGTGAACTTTTGTTTTCTCATCTCATGAATAATCGAAATTGAACTTCTTGTTATTTTAATGCTCCATCAACTGAACCTTCTCAGGAGGTTTGGCGTCCTTTTATTTCTCTTGTATTTTTATACCCTCATGCTAAGATCTGTGTTTGTCATACTATTTTTGGATCTGTAATAAAACTGACTAACCTTTAATTGGTTGTCGATTTGGGTTCTTGTGTAGCCATTTGTGTTGTACTGTATTTCAAGTGACTCATGACATTTTCTTCTCTCTACGCATTCATGCTGCTAAAAAGAACCATTGGAGATCTGACATTGCACTAAATCGAGTACGTCAGCCCAGGCTCTTTCACAGCCTTTATGTTTTTATTTTAGTACAACCCAACAGTAAAACTACTGCTACCCCCTGGCCACTAACTGAAATTGTGCACTTGTAAGAAAGTGAAAAATGTATTGGTTTAAATAGTTCTCCACTACACGTAATAACATTGCTAACTTCTTAGTACAGGCAAAGGTTTCAGTAACTTAAAACTGAGCTCAATCCCTCGGAGCTAGGCTTGACGTAGAGAAAATGGGTGAAGCTTAATATTTAAGGCAAAAAGCACCAAGAAATATTAAAGCGCCAATCGGTAGTCACTTTTCATGATTAATTGGAACCTGTGCCTGATTTCAGACTAACCACAATTGAGTGCGTGTCAGAAAAAACAACAGTTTCGTACTGGTTGAAGAATTTGGCTTGGGACTATGAAACAGAAATCAAAATCTTTCAGAGGGATATGGTCACAAGAGGTAGCTGCCAAAGTCCTCTCAAAGATGGACAGCCACTGGATGAGATCCAGCTGAATCGGTTGCTTTCAGTGGGAAAAGCACAGCGTGGAAGAAATACAAATTTCGCAACTGATAAAGTTCTCACATACTGCTGATACTTTTATACCAGCCAAGATGTCTTCCTTTGAGCTTAGCCTTTATATGGAGTTCAAAATATTCCAGCGGGGCAAGACTTAAACTGTATTCATTCAAGTTGCATCCTTTGCTGAGATGCCCCACTGACACTCCGAAGGTCTTGGAAGTTCAAACACTTTCTTAGTTCCAACCATTCAGAATGTCTGGAACAGCTCTTCTTGGTCACTTCTAAGGCTTCCCAGGAGATCGGAGAAAGCATGAAGGGGCCAAAACCCACCCCAGCAGAGGCCAACAGCTTGGTCCAGTTTAGTTCCAATTGAACTTAAGGGAAATAATTCTCCTGCAACTTGTTGCTTGCCTGTGATGGTATTCTAGGCTTTTTATTTTCTCAAGTTATATTCCCTTTGATCCATAAAAATCAAGTGTGATTTATGCCTCATAATGATATGAGACTAATGCTCCTTCTAATATGGTTTGTCAGGCAAGACAGAAATCAAAAAGTGTCCCTCTCCTTCGATGCTGAAAAGGCATTCGATCAGTTGGACTGGGGTTAATTGTTTTGTACTTTGCAGAGGATTGTACTTGGAGACAACTTTAATTCAATAGAAAGATTCTACAGCTAAAATCATCTGCAATTAATTTATTCCACAGACCATCTTAATCAACAGGGACACCCGACAGAGGAGCTCACTGTCACCACTGCTCTCCCTGTTCGTATTTGAACCTTTGAGGATAAGTATGAGAACAGTAATCATAGGTATTCGTATTCCTGTGGGAGTATTTACCTTGTTGTTGTATGCTGACAATATATCACCATCAATGTTCCACAGACTTCAATAGCAAAATATTATTACTTTGACTATTTAGAAAATATATTACTATGACACTTTAATGGGTTCCGTATACTCCTATATCCTCTGTTCACTGCCAAATATGCATACCAGTGTGTTATGTTGTTTTATACCCCTAACTAGTAATGAGATTCTTGCTGTGAGCATTATATGTTAATGGCAAACTATGAGAGTTATTACTGTTATCTTGAATTTTCCATTTTTAAATTGCCGGCCCTTGTTCTGCTGAACTGTGATATTTCAGCTTAACAATTCTCTGGTTAGGAAGAACAGATAATATAATGTTATATAGCTATGCTGATATATGGTGATGTATCGCGTGCTTAAAAATGTCAATAAATAACGTTCAAGCAAATTTAAAATCCCCTTCGAAAATGACATGAACAATGATATTGCTTAAAGTCTGTCTTTTTCTGGCAGTAAAATGCAAAGGTTCCCAAACGTTTAGCACCACAGATACAGCAATGACGAAATTGAATCATACTGTGGGGCTGACTTAGAGTTCAGAGTATGATTTTACTGTGTCAGGGTGATAGAATAAAATGTTTCATCGCCCAGATGGAGTAACCGTGCTCCGAATTTAAAGATGTCTACTGACTCAGTGAGAATCTCTCAGGCTGTCAGGCACCGCCCTCACAGCGGTTTCTGTTAATGCATTAAAAATGTGCCATGTGGCTTCTTCAACATGACAGTGCCAGACCGCACACTTTCAGTATCTCTGTTTCTTTTAGAAAACCAAAACCACAGAGAGTGATTTACATTTTGGAAGATAAAAATAGCAGTGACCCCCCCTTGCCTTGGGAGTTTTTTCTACGTTTTGGACATCGGAGCGTGAAAGTTAAATCTGCCCAACCCTCTCTAAAAAGGTAGGTGGACAAATGGCCGAACCTCCGAAAGCCTTACTCCACGGGGCCATCGGATGAGTATGTCAGCGGCAGAGGAGGAGTAGAATCACTCACTGATATATCTAAGTTACGCCTGACTCCAAATGAGGCAGGCAGAACTTCAGTTTGGTGGAGAGGGTACCCCGCTGTCGTTGTGACAAACTCCTAACCACCCCCTTAGTCCTACTGATACTCTGTTATTAATTTCATATTGTATATTTGGCAGATGATAATGTGTCCACGGCAATCTATTCGAAACTCGCTGGCCAAGAAGCAATCCTAAATAATATAAGGCCACTTTAAACTTACTTTGAGTCAGTTTTCCCTTTGTATGCAGAATTTTAAATATTCCACACATAAGCTCTCGTACAGAGCGTTGGGTATTTCAATCAACATCAAACGTGTTTACGCTTCTGAATTAGTGCCTAATGAAAAACATACATTGGAGAGATCCATCTTGGTCACACAGACTGGGCCTCACAGCTGTTGTTTACTTCGAATTAAGTTTACTTTACTTTTGTGAAGAATAGTACAAAAGAAATAAACACGGCACTTATTTTATTTTTGGAATTATACAATTTTATCAGCACCCACGAAAATTGGGTTTTCTTACTCCTTCCTGCACAGTAATAAATGTCAATTTGTTCCCTTATTTTGCGATGGAATTTCTTGCCGTTCTTTGTTCATGAAACTGAATCATGATGTTCTTTCAAGGGACTCTTGATTTTCCTCTCTGCAAATACATGTGTCAGGCGAATGGTAGCTAGAGGATATGATTAACTGCAAACAAGAGAACCCCCCCTTGCCTTTTGCATTTAACCTGCAGGAACATGACGCTAAGCTTGCCCACGTTTTTGTTGCCACAGGGGTATGGTCATTGTTCAGGTAATATATTTATGTTGAAATGCCCGTGGTTTATTAAGAAAGTATCAATTCATCATGAATACAATTGCACACGTTTTTCCTCTATTCCCAGTATATTAATCACACGTGATAACAGTGACTGATCACTCGTATTTGTATTATTTATTTATTGGTCCATTACAAAACACTTCGAAAAAATGCTGCATATAGCCATGGTACCAGGCAGTAAAAGGACATTAGCAAGTATGGTAATGTACATGAAGAGGTGATGGGGTTCAAGTGACGATATTTGAATCACATCTCCTAGATTAGGGTTTAAATTATGTTAGAACTTTAGTAGGGGTGTCCCACTGCAATTAGAACGCACTAGGCCCCAAATATATCACTGGGGAGCATTTCGCTCTGGTGTTCTTGAGTCCTGAAGCTTGACCCAAGTACACCTTTACGCAGTCACTCACAGGATAGCTAGGCAGGGCAGTTTAAGGCTGACCTAGGAAGGTGCTTATGTCTAAAAACACAGAACTCGGCAATGCACAATAATAACACTCAATAAATCAATATACAGTCAGTGTTTTTACTTTACAAAGGAAATATAGTTTAATTCACACATAACTAAATACTGCACACAAAATTGCAAATATATATAGGATTGTATTGGGATTAATATTTTGGATAGCCCCCAGCCCTCTTGAGGGCCCAGCAGAATATTCAGGGTGCAAATCATCTGACATAAAATGTATCACAGAGTGCAACTGTTAGAAATGGTGGTCTCTAGTATGCACCCTGTCTGAGTAGGGACCCTTTCTGCTAAGGGTGTTCCACACCCAAGATAATTTGGTAGCTTTGCACAAGCAGTCAGGCTTATCTAGGAGTCCATGTGTGAAGTATTTGTACAGAACACACACAGTAACACAGTGAAAACACTACAAATGAACCCCACACCAGCGTAGAGTAATAACCAATATTGATCTAAACAAAACAAAACCAAATGACAAAAATCCAACACATATACCTCAAAATATCCTTTTTGAAATGTTTAAACAAATTCTGTCCATACCGCTGTATGGATGCGGTGATTTTACACAAAGTACCTTTGATGCGTCAAAATTCACAAGGAAGAAAAGCTGCAGGGAGGGAAGCATCGGAAAACACAGTGATGTGTCAGTTCTTTCATTCATTCAGTTCTTGAGTCCCTGAGGAAGCGAGCCGTCAGTTCTGATGCAAGCAAGAGAAGTGTTGCATGGGTTCCGGACTGTAAGGAGAAGCGATGCTTCAAAATCCGAAGACTGTTCAGGTCTGCGATGATGTGGTGGAAAACTTGGTGCACAGGTGTGATGCGTGGAAATACGGATGTGCTGAAGGTTGAGTCGGTGGCGGCAAACAGCCACTGCATCCATTCTTTCTGCTGCAGACCAGTGATGCATCAATTCTTTCAGCTGCAAAGCAAGGCGTGCGTCAGAGTCAGTGCGGTGGCCTCGGATGTCGTTTAACTCGGTGCGCTGGACTCTGGTTGCGGTGGTTCTTCAGGCCCCAAACAGGTGCTGCGTCAATTTCTTCGTACGCATGGTGAAGATGTGTGGAAACTCCTCCCACACAGCAGTGCTGTGTCATAAAAAATGGCACTCGGAGGGCGATGTGTCGATTTTGCAGTCTTTTGCAGCAGTAACAACTTTAATGGCCCAAAACTGCAATTGGTACCACTTGGCAAGTCAGAACTTCCAGCTGAGATGCTGCAGGTGATATCTTTTATGGCCCTGAGCCTTCCAACAGGAGGCAAGCACACACAAGCCCTTGGAGAACCTTTGTAAAGCAGGATTTAAAAGCAAAGTCTAGTTATTTCACTGCCCACAGACAGGAGCAGCAACTGCATGCCAACCTAGGCAAGAAACACACATCAAAGGGGCAGTACTCCTCCAGGCAACTCTTCAGCTCTTCTTCTTGGCAGAGTCCTAAATCCAGAAGTGTTTTAAATATGTGGAGTTATAGGTCCAATACCTTTGGCCTTTGAAGAAGGCATACATCAAAGAATAGTTTTTGTAGTGCACAAATCCTGCCTTACCCTGTCCTGGCTCTAGACACACTACAGGGGGTGGAGACAGCATTGTGAGAGGACAGGCACATCCTTATTCAGGTGTCAGTGGCAACTCTTCTCACCGCCCTAGCTCAGGAAAGCCCATAAGCCTGGTGATCGGCCATCAGGATATGCAGGGCACACCTCATCTCCTTTTGTATGACTGTCTATAGTGAATGCACAAACAACCCAGCTGTCAATCTAAACGAGACCTACCTCAGGGGTGACTTACATATAGCAGAAGGGAAGGTTTAGGCTTGGCAAGTGGGTACACTTGTCAGGGTGACATGACAGTTTAAAACTGCACTTGCAGACATGGCAATGGTAGCCCTGAGACATGTTGGCAGGGCACAACCAGTGCTGCAGGCCCACTAGTAGCAATTGATTTACAGACTCTGGGCACACACAGTGCACTTTACTAGGGGTGTACCAGTAAATCAAATATGCTAATCATGAATAACCAATCATAATCACAATTTAGTTAGAGAACATATGCACTTTAACACTGATTATCAGTGGTAAAGTGCCCAGAGCCCTAAAGCCAACAAAAAGAGAGTCAGAAAAATAGGAGGCAAAAGGCAAAACATCTTGGGATAGACTTGCGAGTAGCAACAAAACTCATAAAACCTGCATCTTCGTTTATCATTGAGGGACTATGTTGTAATCTGTGTACCTGCAGGCTTAACATTGAAAACCAGCAAATCCCTTCATAAGGTTACTTGGATCACATTTTCTTTTCACAATTAAAAATATGGACCTGCCAGCTTTGCTGAGATGCTACACAATGCACAAGGAAGGCCTACTAATTTAACTAACATTTTTATATTTAATAACACTGGTCTGTTGGCTTAATCATTAACATGGGTTGTTGAATTAAAGAGACCAGCCAATAATAAAGCAGAACTTAAAGAAACTAGCCATGAACAATGAGACTTTAACTGGAAAGATAAAAATGAACTATCGTTAAATCCAAAAATAAAGGATAATTTTAGAATGCATTCTCCCAGTTGAGAGATCACTTAAAACCATTCGGCTGTCATAAAAACATTTTCAGGGAGCTAGGGGCACCAGCCTGCTCTCAGTGTAATTTATTTCCCTAGAAACCATGACACATTGTGGGAATGGATGAACACTGTAGCTCTGTGATATTACTGTGTTCACTTGCCAATAAGGCTTTCCTCATTTGTTATTTTACCATTTTAGTAACAGCTGACTTAGTAGGTGGTTTGATTTAGATTGTGGGTATCCCTGCTATTGCACTCTTTCCTCTGTGTCAGGTGGTTGAGCAGGCTGTTCTCCCTCCCCCCACCAGTTTGATCTTCTTCTCTTTGGTGAGGGAAGGTGGAGAATAGCAGCAAGTGGTATCAATGTGAAGGAAACTGACTATAACCTCTGCAACACAGCGGGACTAGAAAACATAGCTACTCCAATCCAGGGAAACCCCTTAGCTACTCACACACAGCCCTGTCAGTGGGGCTCCCCATTCCCTCCAGGACATCAAAGAAATCACTTGCAGTTTATTCTACTTGTCTAATTTCTCTCTTGCCACCAGAGGCGTAGCTAGAGCTTGTGGCACCCGGGGCTATACCTCAGATTGCCGCCACCCCTGGGGTGCTGCCGAAAAAGGACGGCGAGCACTTAAAAGAGGTCCGAGAGACACGTAGTATCGCCGCTGATAGTTACCTCGATCATGCAAGTTACATGCACATACATGACTTTTGACTTTGTTAGGCCCCTTTATGTAAGTGCATGAACTGTAAGTATCTCAGATGTGTTGGCCGGTCCCAGTATTTACACACAATTTAAATAGCACTATTTTAATTTTTTTTATAACGCTACACATCCCAATGCAGGTTGTCAGAGCGATTTACATTACATACAGATTGAAAATAAATCATGCAAGCGTGTAAATCAGTGTACAAGATGTGTTGCATGAGTCAGTGAAGGTTAAAAGTTGTAGCAGTAACATATCCTACATAGCTCGCTGTGCTATATTAAAAGGCTTACTATTTATGAACTGCAAGTAACAAAAGGATCTGTGTTCAAAGCAGTAACCTTACCTAGCTACATAAAAAAAAATCTGTCATCTGCATATTACATGACGTGCTTTGCAGGCACATTAACCTTCTATACTACTTTTAGTCAGATCTGGGACTACACAAAACAGACATTTCTCCAAGAAATACTTTAACCTCCAGTGTTATCTTACCATTTATTATTCTGATAGTTACTGGGCACCTCTGCAGCAGATGCCTTAACCCTACAAAAATATTAGAAAATGCAGACTTTGTAACCAATTAAGATTAAAAGATCTACTAACATGCTTCTCCTTGTTGCCAATTTCTTTGTGGCAGGGTTTTAAATTTTTTTTTAAATTAGTTGAGGCCCAGATTTTGCATTGGGTTTGCACCACTTTTTTAGCACAACCCCAAAGCAACATCTAATTTGTTAAATCTCATAATGGGCTTAAATGCACTCATGATATTCTTAATAAAAACAAATGTGTGTGATCATAATAGCTGACTGGCGGGCATTAAATTACCAAACAAGCACACAAGGGGCCATGAGAGCCTGCTACAGAAAGGCAACAAATCAAGAAGATGTCAGGAGTTCAGAGCCCTGGCACAGGCGGTCCGTTTTTTGCAGTCCGGAAAAAAGTGCCAGGGCGCCAAACAGCCCGATAGAGACCCATTTCGAGACAGCAATCACATCGATGTGCGCTGCTCACACTGCTCACTTCTCACTAGTGGAGCAGTTACGGCATGACGTCATGCCAGATGAGCGTTGTGGGGGAAGGGAAATCCTTTAAAGAGTAATTTTCTCTCTGGATTTCCCTTCTCCTTTTGAAACGCAAGAGCAGCAAAATTGTGGTATAGTCACCAGGACTTTAAGTGGAAGCTTTTTCAATATTATGGTGCCGATCACGATCCTGTAAAAACCGGGTACAAGCCATCGGACGGAGCATATTCTCCGTCCGACGCATACCCAGTCGTAACAATATACAAACATGGAAGTACGATTTGCACGGAAATACTATTTCCGTACGAATAGTACAAAACCCCGACCGACGAAAATAAACATACAAATGTGATCCGGGAAAGCGCCGACGTGACGTCGGGACGCACGCAGCCTGCCATACACGAACCAGGAAGTACGATTCGCACCAACGTCATCCCGCACGGACAATATTTTCCGACAGCCAAAAACTGCCGGGAAATCAGGACGACGCGAACAACCTGCACGCGACGGACAGACATGGACCCGAACCTACGTGTCATCCCGGCCCTCATAGCAGTCGACCTCCTCTACAGGTTACGACGCAGACGCCGCAGAAGGTCAGAACAACAAAGGGAGGGGGGAAAGGGGGGGGCAGGAGCAGGGGCAGGCCACAAAACCCCCACCAAAGTCACACAGCACACATGCCCTGGACATACCTGACCCCCAGGCCCTGGTCACTACGAGGGGGTGGGGGCGTGTCCAGCAAAGCCAGCGTCCGCCACAACGGAAGTGCTTGACGACGCGAACCGGCAACACAACAATCCAGGTACGTCCCGTACCCACACCTTAAGAGCGTGAGTACGAGTCGTACCATGCCCACACCTACGTCACCCCAACAATGGCGGGACGGCTGTACCCACGTGGCAAAGGCCTGGGTACGGCCCGCACAAGCATTCCATAGCGTGGGTACGGATATTTACGGACCGTACCCCCACCCCCGTATGCATGGAGCGTACCCCCCACCCCAACAAAGTACGACCCGTACCCTCACCCGCGTACGTATGGAGCGTACCCCCCACCCCAACAGTGTAAGTACGACCCGTACCCTCACCCGCGTACGTATGGAGCGTACCCCCACCCCAACAGTGTAAGTACGACCCGTACCCTCACCCGCGTACGTATGGAGCGTACCCCCCACCCCAACAGTGTAAGTACGACCCGTACCCTCACCCGCGTACGTATGGAGCGTACCCCCCACCCCAACAGTGTAAGTATGACCCGTACCCCCACCCGCGTACATATGGAGCGTACCCCCCACCCCAACAGTGTAAGTACGACCCGTACCCCCACCTGCGTACGTATGGAGCGTACCCCCCACCCCAACAGTGTAAGTACGACCCGTACCCCCACCCGCATACGTATGGAGCGTACCCCGCACCCCAACAGTGTAAGTACGACCCGTACCCCCACCCGCGTACGTATGGAGCGTACCCCCCACCCCAACAGTGTAAGTACGACCCGTACCCCCACCCGCGTATGTATGGAGTGTACCCCCCACCCCAACAGTGTAAGTACGACCCGTACCCCCACCCGCGTATGTATGGAGCGTACCCCCCACCCCAACAGTGTAAGTACAACCCGTACCCCCACCCGCATACGTATGGAGCGTACCCCCCACCCCAACAGTGCAAGTACGACCCGTACCCCCACCCACGTACGTATGGAGCGTACCCCCCACCCCAACAGTGTAAGTACGACCCGTACCCTCACCCGCGTATGGATGGAGTGTACCCCCCATGCCAACAGTGTACGTACGGACCATACCCCCATCTCGTATGCATGGAGCGAACCCACACCCGTGTATGTTCTAAGCGTACATATCCCGATATAGGAGGGTTGGGTGCAGAGTCCTCCCAGCAGTGCCCAGTCACAGGAGGGGTGGGTGCAGAGTCCTCCCAGCAGTGCCCAGTCACAGGAGCGGTGTGTGCAGAGTCCTCCCAGCAGTGCCCAGACACAAGAGGGGTGGGTGCCTAACACTCCCAGCAGTGCCCAGTCACAGAAGGGGTGTGTGCAGAGTCCTCCCAGCAGTGCCCAGACACAGGAGGGGTTTGTGCAGACTCCTCCCAGCAGTGCCCAGACACAGGAGGGGTGGGTGCCTATCACTCCCAGCAGTGCCCAGTCATAAGAGGGGTGTGTGCAGAGTCCTCCCAGCAGTGCCCAGACACAGGAGGGGTTTGTGCCTAACACTCCCAGCAGTGCCCAGACACAGGAGGGGTGGGTGCCTATCACTCCCAGCAGTGCCCAGTCATAAGAGGGGTGTGTGCAGAGTCCTCCCAGCAGTGCCCAGACACAGGAGGGGTGGGTGCCTAACACTCCCAGCAGTGCCCAGACACAGGAGGGGTGTTTGCAGAGTCCTCCCAGCAGTGCCCAGACACAGGAGGGGTGGGTGCCTAACACTCCCATCGGTGCCCAGTCACAGAAGGGGTGTGTGCAGAGTCCTCCCAGCAGTGCCCAGACACAGGAGGGGTGGGTGCCTAACACTCCCAGCAGTGCCCAGACACAGGAGGGGTGGGTGCCTAACACTCCCAGCAGTGCCCAGTCACAGGAGGGGCGTGTGCAGAGTCCTCCCAGCAGTGCCCAGACACAGGAGGGGTGGGTGCCTATCACTCCCAGCAGTGCCCAGTCATAAGAGGGGTGTGTGCAGAGTCCTCCCAGCAGTGCCCACACACAGGAGGGGTTTGTGCAGAGTCCTCCCAGCAGTGCCCAGACACAGGAGGGGTGGGTGCCTAACACTCTCAGCAGTGCCCAGACACAGGAGGGGTGTGTGCAGAGTCCTCCCAGCAGTGCCCAGACACAGGAGGGGTGGGTGCCTAACACTCCCAGCAGTGCCCAGTCACAGAAGGGGTGTGTGCAGAGTCCTCCCAGCAGTGCCCAGACACAGGAGGGGTTTGTGCAGAGTCCTCCCAGCAGTGCCCAGACACAGGAGGGGTGGGTGCCTATCACTCCCAGCAATGCCCAGTCATAAGAGGGGTGTGTGCAGAGTCCTCCCAGCAGTGCCCAGACACAGGAGGGGTTTGTGCAGAGTCCTCCCAGCAGTGCCCAGACACAGGAGGGGTGGGTGACTATCACTCCCAGCAGTGCCCAGTCATAAGAGGGGTGTGTGCAGAGTCCTCACAGCAGTGCCCAGACACAGGAGGGGTTTGTGCAGAGTCCTTCCAGCAGTGCCCAGACACAGGAGGGGTTTGTGCAGAGTCCTCCCAGCAGTGCCCAGACACAGGAGGGGTTTGTGCAGAGTCCTCCCAGCAGTGCCCAGACACAGGAGGGCTGGGTGCCTAACACTCACAGCAGTGCCCCTGCAAAGAAAAGGGTGGAGTACCCACAGATCCAATGCCCACAAATGTCAGTCAGGTGCACAAAGATCCTGCAGTACATGTACCACATGTGTGTGAGGCTGGGAGTATACACATGCATAGCGCCAAAAAGAAAACATGTACACATGAAGTCATGACAACAGTCTACATACACAAGTACAGTGACCACCAAGGACGCCACGAATGATGCAGGTGGAGACATCGCTCAGCATGCATGGCCCAAGTCTAACGAGTCCGTCACACACCCAGCCAATGTAGACACAGCTCAGCACCACATATTGGAAAGACCCTGCAGGGAAGATGTCAGGTTACACAGAGGAAGGAACACACCTTGGGACGATGTCACCATGCAGTAACTGCTTACATGAACAAAGTTATGTAGCCAACAGCTTGTGATGGCGATGGCACACAGATACCAGGATCCACCCTATGACCAGCACAAGACTACAATTCCCACACACCCAACACATTATCACCACCCAAAATAATGGGGCAGGTTGACCAACAGCAGTACCAGACAGACAGTAGTGTACTAAGGAAAAATAAATTGCTTTATTCAGCATCCAAAAATCAGTTTGTCCCTTGAAAGTTCAAAATGTACAATGCCCATAGGGCAATCCAAAGTTCAAATCCAGGTGGGGGAACAGTGGGACGCGTGTCCCCTAGCTTGCCTGCACAGTCAGACTCCTTCGTCTTCCAGAGCGGGGAGGGCATCATGTGGGGGGGAAGGACCAAGCACCGCAGGGACATGAGGGCGAAGGGTAGGCGTCGTGGGTGCAGGGATGGAGGACTCCACCACAGGGGGTGGGGCAGGGCCAAAGGCAGAGGCCAGGATGTCGCTGCACACCTTAGCAAGGTCCTCCAGCGACTCCCCTGCACCTGAAGGAACCACAGGCCCCAAGGAGGGGGGGGGGGCGGAGGGATGGGTCGCAGTGCCACTGGGGGAGGGTGTGGACGGGGGGGGACTCAACCACCCTGACCGGGGACTCCCTTGACCGCTTGCGGGGTGGTGTCACAGTGGGGCTCAGGGACAGAGCGGCCATGAAGGAGTCTTTGCCGGATATGTGGCCAGGAGAGCTGAGGGGAGGGGATTTGGAGGGAGTGGATTGGGTGGAATGCGGACTCCCACTCTGGCTGCGTGGCTTACGTTTGCCCCCGACCCAGTGGGTGTGCCTACTTCACCCTGTGTGTGCGTTCCAGGAGGTGTGTGTATGACCTTCCCTGCTGGTGTGGTGCCTGTGTCTGTTGTGGTGGGTGCATGCTGACGTCTGGGTGTACGTGGGACAGGCATGGGAGTGGGAAGTGTGGATGGGTCATGGGTAGGGGGTTGGACGTAGCGCTGCAGGAGACCCACTGCTGCATTCAGTGCCGAGTCAATGGACCTCAGCAAGTTGCGTTGGTCAGCCTGCGATGAGAAAATGCCCTCCAAGTATGCCTCCATGTTGTTCAGCACTTGGCTGTGGCCATGGAGGACATTAAGCATCGCAGCCTGACCAACCTGCAACTGCCGCTGGATGTCCACAGACTCGGCATTGGCGGTAGCAGTGGAGACAGGGGCAGGGGGTGCGGTGCCTGGCAGGAAGGAGACATGTGGTGACCGGGCACGCTGGGAAGGGACACGAGCAAGTGGGAGGCGGCTGATGGCAATGGAGGGGGCGGGGAGAGATGTTGTGCTGCTGTCAGCTGCTGGTGCAGCCTCCACCCACTCGGAGAGATCATCCTCGGACCCGTCAGCTTCATATTCTGTCGTGCCAGTGGACAGGTCTCGGCCTCACTCTCCTCCGCCTCAGTTCCACTCAATGTGCCAGCCACGATGTCAACGCTGGCACTGGTGCTCGGTCCCTCCGCTCCGTCTGTGCTCATGTCTCCCTCCGTGTCCCCCGACGATGCTGTGGGCAAGGTGAAGCGACAGCAATTAATCATACACCTGTATACATATGTCACATGAGTCCAATCTACATAGGTTACAGTGCATAGACTGAAAAGAAAGATCAGTAACATCTACAAAACAAGGTACTGATGTAGGGCATGCAACACACAGTTGGTTGACCCACCATGCCACTGAAAAACCATGGAGAGCATGACACAATAGCAAATGACATGAAATGGAGTTTGACAGAGGAGCCAGGCCCTGGGGACAATCCAGCACTGCATCTGCACCACACAGCGTTGCCGAAAATAGGGATGAGCAGGGACCATATCCATGAACTTGAGGCACATGCTGCATAGGTAATACTGAAAACATGCCCACCATGACTGGCTCACTGCACCATGAGTGTATGTCCAGACAAACATCACACACTGGCCAGACCTAGCAAGGAGACATCAGGTTTTGACATGTAGGCTTTGCCCGCACCAACCACCCCCTACATGAGACAATTTGTTGAGACACAGGAAGCACTTACATCTCTTAGTCTGGGTGAAATACACATGGGCTGCATAAATGCAAGATTGGACACCAAATACCCAAGGTGCGCCTGTCCAAATAATCATGTACAAATGGTCATCATCAGATGATTGTAACAAGACACACAGGCACTGGCCACCGTGAGTATGAACAAGGAAAATCAGGTCAGGCTGTACAGTGGACACTTGTACTACATATTACGTCAATATACATGGTGCCAGGGGACAATGGCACAGAGCACAACCTATGCTGTAGACACTGAGAGTGTCCACATTTTGTGATGACACACATGACACCTAGGAAAATATGCCCCAGGGGACAGTAGTGGCCACACAACTCCATGGTCCTGAATGGGAATGACTGCAACACACGCCACCATCCCTGCACTATGCGTATCGCACACTCATGCACATCATGTCACAGGCCACAACATAGGACATGCATGCTGTAAGGCATGACACTTGCGAGACTAACTCCCATGTCTGGACTCAGCATCAGTGCCAACTGACATGGAACCCACAAGTACTGAACTGGACAGGGCACAGGCAAGGTCCCAAAACCTGTTACACACCACCCCCACACATGATGCTACAGGCATAGTTTACGTGGAGAAAGTGCCAGCCTACATAACCTTGTGAAGGAGTGACTACACACAGACCAGGGAACACATTGCAAGGAGGGGAAGGGAGGCAGGAGAGCACCGCTATACTGTGGGTAACAGGATCTGCACAGCACCTTTAAACCCTGGCAGTGTATCCATGCAACTGTGCACTTACAAATGCTGGTGACACACAACAAACACACATGTACCTACCCCCTTCCTGCTGCTGCTTCTCCTGTAAGCCCCTGTCCAAGTCTGGAAATACCACCGCCAGCACACGCTTGTGGATGTGGGTCAGACAGCGGCGCCCGCGGTTCTTATGGGTCTCAGGTGAGTCCCCCAGCAGGACCCGTTCGATCCTCCGTATCCAGCACCGGATATCCTGCCAGCGTTTCCTCACCTGGGCCAGGCGCCGCTTGCGACCCTCCGTCCTCCTCACGGCACTGACGGCGTTCATCCAGATCTGCTTCTTGGCAGAGGCGCCTACCTGTGAGGATGAACAGGTGACACTACATCAATACACCTGGCACATGTCACAGAGACACATATTAGAACAAATTTGCTGTTTACAACAAGGCATAGTATGCATCCAACACATTGCACCTTTGTCATAGGGACATGATCCTCTGGGGAAGGGCAAAAGCAGTACGTTCCATTGAAAGTACACAGGTGGAATGAGGGCAACGACACAATCAATGATCCAGGCTCACACTGTGCATCACAAGCTACACCAGGATAATGTGCAGCACCTCTAAGCAGTCACATGCCACAGGCCACTGACGCTACCTCAGCAGAGTACACAGACACACACAGGCACAGGACATTCACCTGCCATTGCCAAATGCAGCGACAAACCTCACTCTGCACATGTGCCACTAGACGGGGGGGGCTCACAGGTGTGGGGCTGGCTCTGCACGTCAGACACACAGCACTGCTCCCTGCTCACATCACATGGGCAGGGTATATCCATCCCTCATGCAGCCCGGGTGCCACACTCCACATATGCACCCACCCACATGACAGGGGACTTACACACACACCGATGTCCAGGGTACGAACACATCATGTGGACACTCTCAGCACAGGTACACAGAACTAACACACATCGGTGGGTACAGTCACTTGTCACACTGGGCTGACCACATAATCACATGAGGACTGTAGAGGCCACATTCCCAGGAGGACAAGACAGGCAGAATGTGGCATGCACCATGCAGTGATTGTCACAGTAAACACAATGCAAGTGAGGACGGCAGACATGCACCACAGCATGCTCTGGCTGGGAGACATCAGGCATTCCCCCCCTTGGGACCCCCCCTACAGTACATAGCATGTGTGTCACACCTGGACACAATGCCAGAAGTCACAGTCACAAACAAGGGACACAGTCTGTGCTAGTAGACTCTGCACTCACCTGATACCCTGGTCGCCCATACAGCAGGGGGTACTGTGGGAGGATCACATCCAGCAATGCCAGGTTCTCCTCCAGGGTGAAAGGCTGTGACCTTTTCACAGACCTTGACATGGTTCCAGGGAATCAGTAGCAGCAGCTGGGTCGTAGAATCCAAAGATGTGCAGGCAAGTGCTCCCTCATGGGACCTGGCTGCCTTATATCTACCTTGCTGGCCTGTTTCATGCACAGGAGTACAGAGTGATTGGTCACTCACATTTGCATCCTATGTTTCCTCCAATCCCTTCAAACCTAGCACAGTCAGTGGGTTCTGATTGTGTTTTTTTCTTGAGCATGATGTCAACTCCAGAACCACATTGCAACAAAGTAGATTTCTTCAAACTGACTTCTGCTGTGCTCCTGCTGAAAAAAATTCAAACTTTAAACTTGGTCTCCATGACAACCAGCATGCATGTAGGCCTTTATACTTGTCCCTCATGTGTCCCCTATGTAATTTGGAGTTTCACACACATGTACGGTGCGTACCGGGGCCCTAGGGCACCCCAAAAGCATAGCAACGGCCCGTACAGGCGTGTGCACGGTCCATATCACTATGGGTGTGCTCGCGTATGCGTACCCATAGTGATAGTGAGCGTACAGGCGAGTGTACGGTCCGTATCACTATGGGTGTGCTCGCGTATGCGTACCGATAGTGATAGTGAGCGTACAGGCGTGTGTACGGTCCGTATCACTATGGGTGTGCTCGCGTATGCGTACCCATAGTGATAGTGAGCGTACACTATGGGTACCAGTTCCATGGCTATCACGCATTTGTGCAGCAGAAGGGGGGTTCCAGTGTTGGACCCACATGTTACTCCACATGACCTGTTTATGTGTACTCCAAGTTGCCTCTGCATTCCCGAATACATGAATAATAAAGGTGTCCCTATGCCTCCAAGGTGCCTATTCTCAGTCAATGCTGGTGTGTTGCCACGGTGCATACAGCATGTCTGGCATGGTTTTCCGTGATAGTGGCTATGTGTCTATGTGTCGAGTAGCAAGATGCAAGCAGTTTGTGTGGGATTAGACTGTGTATTGTGCATGATGTCCATGACTGTGTGGGTATTGTGACATGTGCCATCCCCATGCATCCAACGTTGGCCAGGCCACCATTCTCTGCATCCACCTGACTCAAGCTTGCAGGACATGGTTCTGCCACCTGTCCACACGTACCTGGGTGCCCCCCAGGACACTCCACATGATCCCTGACCTCTGCGCATGGCTGTCGCTGTACTCAATATGTCTGTCGGCACGGTTGTGCGGCCACCCCCTCAGCTGGTTGGGCCCATCACGGGTGTGTATGGTGCTCCATGTGTGTCTTGCCTAATACATTGTGACCCATGTGTGTCCTGTGCCAGACTCAGGCCCCAGGGTGTGGATGGTTGGAGTCATATGAGAACTCTGGCATGGTTAGACTTAACAAGACACAAGTAAGGTAATAATGCAAAATGTAGGCATCATCTCTTTATCGTGTAACTTTTATTTTTGTTGGGGTACGTGGGGGGGGGGGGTATGACATGAGGGGCTTTCCGGGTGTGTGGAATCCAAAGTTCACTAGGGGAGTTGGTGTCCTTTCCATTGGAAATCCTCAGAGTCCATGCCACAGTCTTTGTCAACATTGGTCAGACAGTGACCAGCAAGTCCATGTGGCAGAGAATGTCTTTTGCTGATGAGCTGCTGTTGGTCCAGTGGGCCAGGTGCCAGGCCAGGTGTCCTGGGAGATGGTGCTGTTGCGCCGACCCTCACTGTCTTTTCCGTGGACGACCCGCCCTCCTGCGGGAACCCTCAGAAGCAGGCCGTGACGATGTTTGGGATGCTCCGTCGGATGTCTCCTCCTCCTCCTGATCCCTCCCTGTGGGTGGTGATGTTCTACGCCTGGCGGCACAGGGAGGGTTGCCCATGTTGTCGGCTATCCAACGGAGTGTACTGTGAATTCCCCTGAACACCGTCACGAGCTCAGCCTGTCTGTCCTCCATCCGCCCTTGGTGTCGCAGTAGACAGGCATGTTGCTCCGCATGTTGCTGGGCCTGCTGGGTCTTGATCTCCTCGAGGATGGACACAATCTGGGCCATGCCCATGGTGTCCTGCCGGTATGTGTCCAGGATGTTTCTGACATGGGCATATACCGGTTCCGCAGCCAACTGGTCAGGCTCGCGCCTCTGCCGTCCTTCACTCCCACCACCCCTGCCCACTTGCACCTGGCCTGCCCTTGTGGGCACATCGGGTCTCCGGGACCCCTGAGGGGTGGCATTAGCGTTGTCGCCTGCCTCCTCCTGGGTGCCCGGTACACCGTGTCCCTCCTGGTGAGCCTGGCTGCATTGTGGTGGTGGGGCAGGGATCCTGGGTGTCTCCTGGGATGTGGCAGGAGTGGGGGTGGTAGTTGGCCCAGTTGTACCTGACTTAGGTGCTGCAGGTGGTTGGACACCAGAGGGGCCAGGTTGGTCGGGGTCGTCCACAGAGTGGTGAGAGTCGTCGCTGCCGGTGGGATCGGCATCCCGCAGAGCCGGGTCCTGTGAGTCTTCCCCCCCAGTGTTGGGGGGTGATCCACAACATTGACCTGTGTGTGAGAGAGACAATGTTATTTATGTTCCATGCAACATCCATGTTTCATTCGTTTCAAAGTTGGCACATTTCCTCTGGGAATTTGGATATGTCTTGCATTCCATTCACAGTGCACTTGTGCATGGGTATGTCCTTTGGCCACAGCTTTTGAGACTTTACCTATGTGTGGCTCAATCTTACTTGCTTTGTCAATTGTGACTGCAGTCAGCAGTGGAGTGAGCAGGTGTGGCGAGCCATGCATTGGCGCCTTCCGTGTTGCACTGTACGTGGGCACATGGAGTTGTTCCACACACTTATATAATGCAGGTAGCTGGCGTTGTGCTCGTGCACAGGTTGAGACATGGCCCTGTGTTTGGCCATGGAGAAGAGAGAGGGATTGAGGCACTGGCCACCCTTGTCTACATGCACGCAGTCCACCTGCTGACGGGCAGACATTCCCACACCCCACAAGGCTGAATTGGTCTCCCTGTGTGTCCCTTTCTCACTCCCTCTCTGTCCCCCTCTCCCTCCCTCCCTGTGTCAGCCTCCTCCCTCTGTCCGTCTCCCTGTGTCTCCCTCCCTCTCTCTCCCCCTCTCCCTCCCTCTGTGTGTCACCCTCTGTCACCTCAGCCCAGCTTCCTAGGCACACACTTTTAGCAGATCTTTGAATGGCCCTTGGCTTGTTGATGTGAGTTTGTTTCTGTTCTCCAGGCACCCATTGGGTGTAGTGTGTGTGTCTGCGCTGCTGCTGTGGTGGTGTGTGCTGCCACTCTTTCACAGTGTTGGCTGTTCCTTAGCTGCTGTCATGTGCAAAAAGGTGCCTTCACCCCCATGTCTTAATGCAAGGCGTGTGCCATTTGCTGGCAAGTCTTTCCTGTGTGGTGACACACTGTTTGTCTGGCTGTGACCTAGGCCATATGGGCAGAGGGCATTGTTGTCTGCTTCTGAGTTGCACTATGTGATTTTTGGGGCCCACACTCCTGCCATCCGGCTTACCGTGTCTTGTGTTGGTGTTTTCTGTGGCCTGTGACTTGGCATTGTCCAGCTGGGTGCATGGGGCATGGTGGCGCTAGTGGCATGTGCGTGTTCATGGAGTGTGGTTGAGTCATGCGATAGCTTGGGGTGGTTGCGTGACTGATTGTGAGTTTGGTTGTGGATGACGTTCCCTCCATGTGAGGTGAGTTGTTTGTGTACTCACCCAGGTCTCGGAGTTCTTCTAATCCGTCCACTGCCACCACCGGCAGTATGGCCATCACCCTCTCCTCCCAGGGATGGTATTGTACGGGTCTGCGGGGCGGCCCTCCTCCTGTGATATTGGCCTGGTTGTGTTCGTCGGTCATTTTGGCTCGGACCCTCCTCCGCAGATCGTACCACCTGGCTTGGCATTCATGCCTGGTCCTTCTGGTGGACGCAACAGCATTCACAGCATCGACAATCGTCTGCCACATGGCTGTTTTTTCGGAAATGCTGGTCTGTCTGACCAATGTTCCAAAGAGGTGTGGCTCGATTCTGAGGATTTCGTCGAGAAGGACCTCCAACTCTTGGCTAGTGAACTTTGGATTCTTGTTAGTGGGCATGGTGAGGGGTGTGGGTGTGGATGGTTGTGGGGGTGTGGGTGTGGATGGTTGTGGGTGTGTGGGTGTGGTTGTGCAGGTGTGTGTGAATGTGATGAGGGGGTGTTTGTGAAGGTGTGTGTGTGAAGGTGTGCAAGTGTAAGGTGTAGTAAAGGTTCAAGTATGGTGCTGTAGGTTGTCTGTGGGGTCTGGCAGCAGTGAGTCTGTTGCAAAGGCTCATGGTTTGTGTGGGTGGGCCCTTTTTATTGGTCCATTGGTGGGTGTGGCTGTGTTTGAACTTTGGGTGGGTGTGTTATAAGGAGTGGTTGTGTTTTGGGCCTCTGGTTGGGATTTTGGCAGTTGCAGGTCAGTGAATGTGTTGTATTTGTGCTTGTTGGACATGTTTTGTGGCTTTGTGCCATTCGAATAGTGTATTCTTGTGTTGTTGTGCTTTGTCCTGGTTGTGTACGTGCGTTTTTAGCGTGTGTACGGTGTGTACTTCGCCAATTTTGTTGTACAGTGCTGTCCTTGTGTCTGGCTTGGTACGACTCGTACATGCGCGATGTTGGGTGAAGGTGCTGGTGTTGGGGCCTGGGGTGCGCTCCGTACTTAGAATGTTGGGGTGGGGGTACGCTCCATACATACGCAGGTGAGGGTACGGGTCGTACATCCATGGTTGGGGTGGGGGTACGGTCCGTACATACACGGTTGGGGTGGGGGTACGCTCCATACATACGCGGGTGAGGGTTCGGGTTGTACATACATGGTTGGGGTGGGGGTACGCTCCATACATACGCGGGTGAGGGTAGGGGTCGTACATACACGGTTGGGGTGGGGGTACGCTCCATACATATGCGGGTGAGGGTACGGGTCGTACATACACGGTTGGGGTGGGGGTACGGGTTGTACATACACGGTTGGGGTGGGGGTACGCTCCATACATACGCGGGTGAGGGTACGGGTCGTACATACACGGTTGGGGTGGGGGTACGGGTCGTAGTTACACGGTTGGGGTGGGGGTACGCTCCATACATACACGGGTGAGGGTACGGGTCGTACATCCACGGTTGGGGTGGGGGTACGCTCCATACATACGCGGGTGAGGGTACGGGTCGTACATACACGGTTGGGGTGGGGGTACGCTCCATAGATACACGGATGAGGGTACAGGTCGTACATACACGTTGGGGTGGGGGTACGGTCCGTACATACACGGTTGGGGTGGGGGTACACTCCATACATACGCGGGTGTGGGTACGGGTCGTACATCCACGGTTGGGGTGGGGGTACGCTCCATACATGCGCGGGTGAGGGTACGGTCCGTACATACACTGTTGAGGTGGGGGTACGCTCCATACATACACGGGTGGGGGTACAGGGCCGTACATACACGGGTGTATATACATGGGTGGGTGTACGGTCCGTACGTACGGGGGTGTACATGCACGGGTGGGGGTTCGGCACGTACATACGGGGGCTGGGGGGGTGGTTCGGCGCGTACATACGGGGGCTGGGGGGGTGTTCGGCGCGTATGTGGGCACATGTCTCCATGGTTGCTATGGGAGTTCGGTGCGGACGGTGTTTTTTCCATCCGGTTGTAACATCGGACGCACGGGATGGATCGTACTAGTGCGGTCGGACTTCACTTTTCACATTTGTACGGTAAATCGTCCAAGGATGTGTCGGACACATTTTCCAACCCGAGGAGGTGTGGGGAATAATTCCCAATGCGATTCGTATGGTCTTTTTCCCATGCGAATCGTAGTTGGCAGTTTGTACGGCACTTGTACGATTCGTACGGTAAAAAGACCGGATACGAGTCGTACGGGGAATTTTTTTACAGGATCGGAATTGGCACCTATATGTAACAAGCCATAGTTGCAGCTTATTTATCATATGCAACTAATAACCATTGACAAAGCCAATAGTCCTGACTTGTTGTAGGCAGGCCCGGCTATGGGATTTTTTCTTTGAGTAGGCCATAAAGAAGCATGGGTGGGCCATAAAGACGAATGGGTTCCAGTAAGTATTTCAGAGATTCGATATTTTCGGTGTTGGCATCTGTCCTCTTTTGACATTTTTAAGACAATGACTGCCACCCAAAGAGCTACTGACTTCGCTTTCTCTGTTGCCCTTCTAGCTTTGGGAAAGGGGAAGGACTTTGCTTGTCAGAACTTTAAAATGTAGATGTGGAAAATTCAGGCTGAAGCATGGGTCAAATTATGCGGCAGTGTTGACTAAATTGTGCAGCAAGAAAAAGCAAACTATGCAGCATAATGCAGCACATTATGTGATAGTATTAGTTCATTATTTTCATATTTTTACGCTTGCTAACACTGGACATAGATTGCACTTCATTGGGACCAGTTTAACACCTGAATATAGCAATAAGCAATCAGAAGGTGACCAGTCAACCTTAGGAAAGAACCTTCCACTCAGCGCCACCACATGTCAATGCAATTTTATAACTTTTGAACCATTTGAGCTAAAAACAACCTCTTTAAAAACCTGCAGATTATGCAGAAGATAATGGATTATGTGGCAAATGCGGCAAATCCATAGCTATGAGAAAAATGCTGCGCCTGCACAATCACATAATTCCAGTGCCCCTGCCCATAGGTCCCTGCTCAAGGAATCATTCTATCACTTGTAACAATCGACATACAAATTATTGTGGTGTGAATTAATGATGAGTAGAATGTTTTTTCATTTAGCCAATTGAAAGATAAAACATATTTTAGTTTTACTTTTTCCATTAATTAATTTTTTATGTAATACTGCAAGTTAGTAATGGCCTCAGAGTAGGAAGAAATTTTAAAAAAACACCTGAGTAAATCTATATGCTAATTATAAACACATTTTCACAAACGTTTTGGTGAAAAGGAAATCCTTTGCAAAGTGTTTCTGTCATATCACTTTTTGCAACTCCAAGGTAGCTTTGGATGGGAGCCTGCAGCCTCTTTAGTGTGAGTGAGTGAAAGTGTTCAGGATGTCTGTGCGGTTCATTTGCACATCATAGCAGCTACTATCCCTGCTGATTTCACATCTGTCCCCAGGCCTGAAACTAGAGCATGTCAATGGTTAATAATTAAATAAAACAACGCCGCAGGGCACAATGGGGCTTCAAGCCACTGTGAGACATTAGGATGAAAAACGCTCATTTTCCAGTTCACAATGGCCTTGGGTGGGCCACGCTCTAGAACCGGGCCTGGTTGTAGGTATGATGTTAATTGTTGTATCACATATCTGGATGCAATGACAGAAACAGCAAAATACAAGTCTGGCGGCACACTATGCTAAACAGATTTTTAGCGCAAGTGTTTTAAAGCCACGCCCTTAAGTAAATCGGCCACCCCCCTTTGAGAGACCCCCCAGTTTTTTCATCCCACTTAAAGCCCTGTTGGCAGCTATGCTGCCACTCTGCCACTCACTAAATAGCCCCTCTGAAAACTCTCCTCTTACCTCACTTGAGACTCGCTCCAGGGTCTCAATGGCAGGCAGGGGTGGTTGGTTCGAACTTTGTTTCCAGTCTCCAGAGCCAGCAAATCGCCCACAGAGCAGCACTGCCACTGACTGCCCCAGGCCAGAATGAGCGTCAGAGCGCATAGCGGTGAAGCGCGTGACGCGTCACTGCTACGTTGTTCTCAGCGCGAGGGCAGGGCTGGCCAAAATAAATCCTTTTTTTAATGATGCCCAGGGCCGTCATTGGTAGCGCTCGCGTGCTACAAGATTGATTGACAGGAATGACAGCTCTGGAGGTTGGGACGGACCAAGAGGTAATCACTGTGACTGCCGCTGGCGCACTAGCAGCAGTTATAATAGCAGCTGAGCAGGTCAGTGAGCGCAGGGAGCACTTTCAAACTGGGCCGCGCACGCGGCACTGGTGGCCCTTTGCGGCAGCCTTTATAATTTATTTGGGTACACAGTGTCCCCAAATAAATTATAAAGGCCGCCGCGACCGCAACGAGCCACCAGTGCCACACGTCCGCCCCCGAAATTGTGCTGCCTGGGGCGGACCGCCTCCACCGCTTCCCCCTAGCTACGCCACTGCTTGCCACCCTCTTCAGAACACACTCCTCCCTTACACACTGACATAGAATCCCATTTGATCATGCAGTGATTTAAGGTTTAGGTTGTGGAAAATTATGAATGGTTTAGAGGTGGATAGTGTATGTAGAACTGCCTAAACCATCAAAGAAGATGTCATAGTCTGATGAGTGGTAAATGGCTGCAGTGATTGCATTAAATGGCATAATGAAAGTAGTGGAAAAAATCCTCCACTTTAGCTGCCACAGAGGGAGTTTGAATGAGGCTGATAAAACTAGTACTAACTTGGATTCATTGGCCTCTCCTCACTTCATGTTTTCTGCTCAAATCTCATCAATAAAGGTATAAGTGGATACCAGAGCCGGGCTAAATGCCTAAGGCTGCTAAATGAGAAAAGTAAGCTGAAGCAAAAAGAGAAATAGAATGAGGACAACATGAAAAAATAGCAAGTGTTATGTTTGTATTGTGTGTGGGGAAAAGGCGACAAATACAATGTGCATAGCTGCTGGTGTAGCAGTATCTTTTGGGTTTTTTTCATGTCACCAAAAAGGAATGTAAACTGTAGTGGAGTAGAATCAAAATCAAAGTGACAATGTAGGCAGGGCACAGCAGTTGAAAAATGATGGTTTGGAATGCTACCCAAGCGATGGCCACTGGTTAGACTATTTGCAAGCATTCATCCCATGAACTTTTCGGTGTTTGATTGCCAGAAGTATGCTGAGAAAGTTGAGACTGGCATAGCTTTCCAAGTCTACTACTGCCAATTTTTGTGAATTCCAAAATGTAGTAAATTTAAACCCACTCAAGGAATACTTTTGTCTGTGCAGTTTTGCTACTTTTCTGGAAACCCTATGACTATACATATTTAAGATTCCAATCCAAAAAATGAACAATTTAAAACTTCTTAATGAAATGAGAAAAATCAACATAGACAGAGCAGACCTGACTCAGGTCCCCAGGCCCAACTATGAGACCAAGAATGTGTTGGAGGAGCTTCACATCCAAAAATGCTCCTACTGAAGCCATGCTCCTGCCTGTCCTACCTGGGCCTGGTAATTCTCCCTCCACGCTCACGACTGTGGTAACGTACAATGCAACAACCTTGAGTACCTGCCCTCACCTCACTTATTGTCAATGTATTTTCACTGCCACAAGAAGCCTTGATGGTAGAGTTGTCAAATAGGTGCATGTGGCCAAGGCTCCATGTTTCTACCCTTCACCTCTTTCAAATAATTTTATCCACTGACTGACGCCCCATGTACGGAGCCTGAACCGCAAATAGAGGAGGGTTTGCAGTCAAATTAATAGGGTTGGCTGAGCCAAAGCCAAGTCATGGGTCTTACACGGCTCCAAGTGTCCGTATACGAGCCAAACCATGAAAATATTTGGTATGTATATTGTGCAACAAAAACAAAATCATACAATTTCTTCATAATTAAAAAAACGATATTTCTTTAACAGGAAAGTCAGTAGTCATATAACTCTAAGTGCAGCCTAGAGTCTTATTATGGATGGAGCAACATTATAATCTATGTTAGACCTGGGGATCCTTGTTGGCAGAGGTATGCACCTGGTCCAAGCAGGAACCACCAGTCTAGAGAGGGTAAGCTAGATACACACTAAAAGATAACCTGTGCTCACCCTCTGGTAGCTTGCCACTGAGCTGTCAGGCTTATCTAACGAGGCAATGTGTAAAGTATTTGTACAATACACACACATACGCAAACACACACAAAGCAACACAAAGAAAACATCACAAAAATACTCCACCTAGGTTTAGAACAATAGGCTATATTTGTACGAGTAAAACAACACCAAAATGACAAACATCCACTAAGTAGAACCGGAGTTATTATTTTTTATAGAATGCATCAAAGAGTAGTTCTTAGAAGCAAATAGTGCTAGGGGTTTCCTGAGGTCACGCTGGACTAGGTACACAGTTCAGGTTGAACGCGATGGAGGGCATGCCAGCTACAGGACTCACGCAGGTCCCGCTGACAAAGTACTTTTCATGGAGCAAGTGTCTACGTCAAAGACTCGATGTGTCGGTTCTGATCTGCATATGGGATAAAGGCTTCATCAAAGAACCCCTTTATGAATCAGGCGCTGCTTCATTGTTGAGCCTTGCTGTCTGCCGTCATCAAGCTGTGCAGTGTGCCGAAGCAAATATCCTTGATCAGCTGCTGCATCTGCACCGAAGGTCAATGTGTTGGTTCCGATAGGTGCAAAGTTGTCACTGCGTCTATTTTGATGGTTCTGCATAGCAGAAGCTCACTTTCAAGGGCCAAAGAATGGATTGGCACCACTTGGCAGGGTAGGACTCAGGGTAGGACTCACGGTAGGACTCACAGAGTCAAGGTACTGTTGCAGGGTTGAAGGAAGTCTTAGATGGTGCTGAGACTTCAGAACAGGGGCAAGCCAGCAAGCTTTTGGAGTCACTCTGGGTTCGAGTGAGATGGGTCCAGTCCTTGTCCTCAGCAGTGCAGAGATCAGCAGGCAGCAGGACAGCACAGTAAAGCACAATAAAGCAGAATAGCGGATCTTCCAGAGCAGTAGCCAAGCAGAGCGGCAATCCTTGTAGCACATCAGTCTTTACTCCTGGCACAGTTCTTCACAGGTCCAGAAGTGTACTGTCTTGGTAGGGTCAGAGGCCCTGTATGTATACCTATGTCTATATAAGTGATTTATAAAGTGTGACTGTTTCTCCAAGGAGTGTCCTGGTGCCATAGCATAGGCGTCAGCACGCAGAGAGAAAGAGGGAGAGACTAGGTGCAAGAAAAGAGGCAGGTCTTCATGTTTTTTTCTGGAACACAGGTGTCTCCTTGATACACCTGAGAGTCAGTGGCAGCTTATTCCAGAGAGAGGGACCCGGGTGGAGAAAGTTCTGCCCCCTGCCCTCCTTCTAATCCAAGGAACTGTGGCTAGACAGAGATTTTCAGAGCGAAGGTTTCTCTGTGGAGTAAAGAGCTTGATTTTGTCTTGAAGATAAACTGAGCCGGTACCGTAAAGTGCTTTTTGGGTTAGGAGCAATATTTTAAAAGTAATACTCTTCCTGACCAGAAGCCAATGTAGGCTCTGAAGGAAGCCAGGGACGTGGGAGTAGCATGGGAAGCCAAATATGGTGCATGCTTCTGCATTCGGAACTAACTGCAGCCTATATATCAGGTACTCGGGCAGCCCTGGATACAAGCCATCTCCATAATCCAACCGTGAGATTATCAAGGCCGGCATCCCCTGTTGTCTAGCCTGAAAGGATAAGAGATAGAAGAATTTGGGAGCGAAATTACAGTTGCTCATCAAATTGGAAGCCCAGGTTTTTTACCACTTGACTTTTTAATACAGGGGGCATCCTTAGGCCAGAAGGCTTCCATGATGTCTTGGCCTCTATGCCAAATAAAAGGAGCTCAGTCTTTCGAGCATTTCATTTAAGTTGGTTATTGGATAACCATCTGAATGTTGCATTCAGGCACTCACTGATTTTCTCCCCAGGGAAAGCTTCACCCTTCCCCCAGGAAAAGAGTAGTTGGGTGTCATCTGCATATGACACTATTTTTGAGCCCTAGAGTTCTACTAAGGAGGGTAGAGGAGAGAGATAGATATTAAATAGTGTCAGACTCAAAGCTGAGCCCTGTGGCACTCCATCCTATACCTAGTTGTTCCTTTGAAGTAGGGGTGAATTTAAAGCAGGCCCTTGAATTGCACAGGTCAGGTCCCCCTTTCTTCCCAGCCCTGGCTCCAGAGTATCAGTGGGGGGTCTGAACAAGTCCTGCGCACACGTTTCTCAGGATGTTAGTTAATGGTGTAAAACCATCGTTTGGATTCGTTATTTGTACAAAATGTCAAGGTCAACACCAGGAAATGTCTTTCAAATGAAATTTTATAATGTGTTTCTTCAATAGATATAGAAGGAAAAAACCAGCCGACACGTGTTTCGTCATGCGGGAAACATCCCATGACTCTTCAGGGCTGTAGAAGAATAAACCATGGCTGTAAATATGGTGATCAAGGACTGGAGACGTGTGAGTTCAGTCGGTGAGAAGGGTAATAGAGACGGTGTGTGGTAATGCCACAAAAACAGAAGGGAGGACTAATGAGTAGCTAAATCCCAAGGTATGGATCCGTGATAGAGTAGGAGGACGAGTGCGTCTGTCCTACGGGTAGACCGTAGTGTGTGGTAGAAGTGGATGCCTTCGTCTCGTCTTCCGATAGCGGGAGACGAGACGAAGCCATCCACTGAAGAGTCACGGGATGTTTCCCGCATGACGAAACATGTGTCGGCTGGTTTTTTCCTTCTATATCTATTGAAGAAACGCATTATAAAATTTCATTTAAAAGACATTTCCTGGTGTTGACCTTGACATTTTGTACAAATAACTAATCCAAACGATGGTTTTACACCATTAACTAACATCCTGAGAAACGTGTGTGCAGGACTTGTTCAGATTTTCCAGTGGGGGTCTCCTACTCACACTCTCGCAGGGTCTTTCAGCCAGGGTTTGTTTCCCCTGACCTTGCAGCACCGCAATTACTTTCCAATTTTTACTATTTTGTGTGATTTGTTAGAGCGCCATTTCTTTCTGTTCTAACCAAACCCCTCGCCGAACCGATTTATCAGTGGAGGGTAATCAGCCCTTTGTGTGGGAAACAGGACACTGCCTATTCAGGTGTAAGTGTCAGCTCTCCCCCATCTCCACCCCCTTCCTGCCCGTGCAGATGAGTTCTCTGTCACACCCACTCTTCCTGTATTTGTGGCTGTCTAGTGGCAATGCACAAATTGCAGCTATCATCCACCCCAGATGTTTATTGCAGGCAGGCTACAGTTACACAGAGCAGTAACAGCAAAGAAATGCCCACTTCCTGAAAGTGGAATTTCTAAAATAGTAATATTAAATCCAACTTTACCATTAAAGAGTATTTATACTTACCGTTCCAAATATATAAAACGTGATGCAGCTACTCCTTTCTGATCAGGAAATACAGTTTAAAAGTTTTTTAAGAAATTCCCAATGCTAGACTATGAGAGGAGTAGGCCTCACAGTAGTGAAAAACAATTGTAGCTGTGTGTCACTACTAGGAGATGTAAAACCTGAAAATACACGTACCTTTTAGTTACACAGCACCCTGCCCTTAGGCTTCCTAGAAATACATTAGTGGTGGCTTCTGTATAATAAAAAGGGAGTTTAAGGCTCGGCAGATGGTTTATAATGGAAAGTTGAAATGGCAGTACACTTCACACAGACACTGCTATGACAGGCCTGAGACAGGTTTGACAGACTGCTGGTAAAGGAGGCACAGTCAGTGCTACAGGACCACAAGTAACCTTTAATGTACAGGCCCTGGATATATGGTATACCACTGTAGAACGGACTTACATGTAAACAAAATATGCCAATCATGTATACACCAATGTTACCATGTTTAGTGGGGAAGCGCCTGCACATTAGCACTGGTCAGCCAACAAAAAAATACAGCAAAAGGAGGAGGTAAGCAGGCAAAAAGTTTGGGGGAAGACCAACCTGAGGATGACAGTTATAACAGTCTATTACAGCCGTTCTTAACCTTTTGACTTCTGTGGACGCCCACTGAATTGTTACTGGAATCTGGGAACCTCCTGAGTCAATATTTGATGTCAGTGACCCCTTGGTAAAGCAATTTCTACAATTTGAACTTCAAAACAATACATAAAAATGAAAAAGCCAATATACACCCAAAAATGCTCAAATATTTAAATATTTTGTTTAATTCACAATCAAATATAGATTTTTTTCTTTTATTTTTCCTTTAAATTTGTATATACTTACATTTTAATTAATTTATATTAATATTATTTAATTTAGTAAAACAGCTGTGGACACCCCTGAGTAGACCTCGTGGTCCCCGGGAGTCCTCAGACCACAGGTTAAGAACTACTGGCCTATTAAATCATATGTGAGGTGCTTGTACACTAGTACACACAGTGCGCTCATATGTGATAATAAAGAAAAAAGATAAAGAAGGAGGCTCTGTGAAATACAATATTTGGCTAGGATCATAAAATGTAGCCAAGCAGGGAAAACAGTATTGCTTCAGGTTATCTGGTTTTACATTTTAAAATTCAGCCACCAGATGGTTATTTCTATTGTATTTCTATGTCTCCCATTTACATAAAAGGTTAGTGTTTTGTATTTCATTCTTAGCTCAGGATGGGGAAAACTGACACGGAGAAAGCAGACTTGACTCAGGGCACTCAGTCCCAACTACCAAGCCAAGGATGCATTTATTGGGGTTGTATCATACCTCAAACACCCCTGTACCTAAGCCCCTGAATGTAGGTAGTTTAGTTGCAGACTGGTGGAGCATTCCACAGACAGACAGAATGGGGCAAGCTCTGCAGTTGACGATTCTTGAATTCACGAGTCGGCTTTGCATTCAAAGAAAAGTTTAATGGGAGAGGGCAATGCTACTGGTTAGAGTGTACTAGCATGAGACCTTAGGTGGGAGGAAAAGAAGACCTTGGACTCACAAACTCAAAGGTCCAACAAATTGAGTCTGTCATATGACTGAGAAGGACCAACAAAAGTATGGTTATCACATGAGTTATGGATATAACAACATTCTCCACGGTAAGGCAACAGATATAATTAAGGCTAGTTTAAGGAAAGGCTTACGGCCAATGAACCTGAGAGAATTTTAACATATTTCAGCTTATGAAATCATTGCAAAAAAAATATGAACTTAAAAATGATGCTTTATCCTCAAGCTGTGGTAAGCATCTTCATTTTTTTACATTCGGTACTTTAATATCTTTTGCACGTTTCATGGGTCTCCTTAATTGCCCTGTGATAACCAATGGGAAATCCCAAGTGGGATCTTGTGGTCTCCTTTTATCATGCTGTGAAAGGATATTAGCATCAGAGGGATAGAATTATGTGATTGCAGGCATGGCTGCTGGTGACATGATTGCGGGGCGTGAGATAAGCCCAGTTAAAGGTCAGATGTCATATCTTATTCTGCCTTTACCCAGTGATCAACAGTTCAGTGACTAAATATCGAGGGACATAATATAGAATGCCTGTTGGAAACAGCCCTTTTTGCAGGGTTATCCCCAAACTTTTTGCTTCTTCCTCCTTTATTTTTTCTGACCCGTGGTTGTTGGCAATAGGACTCTGGGCACTTTACCACTGCTGATCAGTGCTAAGTGCATATGCTCTCTGTATAAATTGTTATATTGATTGGCATATTTGTTTCACCTGTTAGCCCCTAGTAAAGTGCACTGGGTGTGCCAGGGCTGGTGATTCAAATGCTACTAGTGGGCTGCAGCACTGATTGTGCCACCCACAGGAGTAGTGCTAAAATGATGTCTTAGGCCTGCTTGCAGTGCCTATGTGCAGTCCAGGACTGCCATGTCGACCTGGCCAGTGCACCCACTGACAAGGCCTTATCCTTCCCTTTCTGTACATGTCAGGCATCCCTATGGTGGCCCTAGGTACCCCCCTGGGCTGGGTGCAGTGTATCTGAAAGGTAGGGCATGTACTGAGGTGTGTAACATGCCCTGGTAGTGAATTACAGCCATTTTCGTTTTTCACTGCTGAGAGGCTATCTTGCCCATAGGATAGAATGGGGAAGGCTGTTTACATGCCTATCTTCCCATAAGGGCAAAATAGAAAATCCAAGTTTGGTATCTCTGTGTTCAGAATTTAATTATACATCTTTTTGGCAAGATGGTTTTTAAATTCACTGTGTGAGAATAGCACTTTTTAGAAAGTAGCTATTCTCCTGTTTAACCTTCCTGTGTGCCTGTGTGCTGGTTGGCTGACTGGTGTCATGTGATGGGCCAGGTGGCTCCAGGAGCCTGGATGAGTCAGCAGCAGGGTGAATAGGGAGATCTGCTTTAGATGGGTGGGAGGAGTAGTCCCTGGGTTTGAATAGGGCTGCCCCTGCCAGCACAAAGCTGGCTCCACCCCCTGCTGGCCAGGCTGAGGACTCTGCCTCTGCTGGCACAAAGAAGGCTCCACCTCCTGCTGAGCGTCTAACGAAGAACTAAGAAGAAACCTCTGCCAAGGAGAAAGCTGAAAAGGACTGAAGAGGAGAAGACTGCCTGCTTGCTGTTTTGCTTTGCTGCCAAGGAGAGGGGAAGGACTTTGCTGTGTCCCCTTCTTTTGATTCTGATCTCCAAGGGCCTGAGAAGAGCTGGCTCCCTGTTAAGAAGTCCCAGGAACAAAAGGACTTCACCACCAGCTCCCCTGGAACTCTGCTGAGGGAGTTCTGACCTGCCTTGGAGTGACACCACTTCTGTCCTGGGGGATCTCCGCGCACTGTCAGGTGGACAGGGGCCAGAAGATCTGCGCCAGGCAGACTGTCACGAGACACATGAGTCATGTGTCACCCTCGGGGAGATACTGTGTGAGTCCCCAGAAGTCCTGGCATGCCAAGCAGGTGTGCAACCGCAGGGTTTAGTCCCTGGGTTGGGAGGCCAGGTTCAGGATCTGCCTGACCTGGGGGGAAGGACATCTGTAAGCTGTGTCCTGACCGGTTTGGCTTCCAGGGGTACCACTCCAGTGGGGAGGGTGCAAATCTCTGGAAGGGGGTGCAGAGGGAGAGAGTCCTCGCCTCTGACCCCGTTACAACCTGAGGGTTTAGACCCTAGGTTGGGAGACCAGTTGCTGGAGAGAGGTCCTGAACTGGAGGGAGGGACATCTGTAAGCAGTGTCTCTACCAGTTTGTCTTTGAGGTGTACCGCTCCGAGTAGGAGGGTGCAGAATTCTGGAAGGGGGTGCAGAGGGAGGGAGTCCTCACCTCTGACCCCGGTTCACCTGGAGGGTTTAGACCCTAGGTTGGAGGGCCAGGTCCGGGGTGTCCCCCCTGACCTGGAGTCCCAGTTGCAGGATAGAACCCCTGAACTGGTGGGCGAATGGTGCAGGACACCTGCCACAGGTGCCCTGACTATTCTAGAAGGGGGTACCGCTCCAGGTGGGAGGGTACAGAGCCCCAAGGAAGAGGAGGAATGGGTATGGAACGGCCCATCCCAGCCTCCTGTCCAGCCGCCGGATACAGGCCCGGGGCTGGTGGGTCAGTGCCAGGTTGTCAGACCCGACCTGACAGGAAAGGAAGTGGACAAAGTGTGCCGAGCACCTGGGGCTACTGCCCCCCACCCTCTGACGCCACAGGGGTTTGAGGGCCCTGAGAGGCATAAGGCCTGGGTCTCATCCCTGACCACTGCCACTAGTCACTGCGGCTTGCTGTCTGTCTGTTGGGACACACCTGTGAGCAAGTTAAGGCTAGGTGCTGCACAGGTGATGTCCACAGGTGAAGAGAAGGGTTCCACATGGGTTGGCGTAGTGGACCCTGAGAGTATGGATGGAGAGATCCAACCGGGTTCAGGAAGGCGTAGAACAGGAACAGTGCCCTGCTGTTTGGGCCAGTTTCCGTGTTCTATCGCCCTAAGCAGGGAATCACATCGAGGTATCGCTTGGTCTACCCTGGCTTTAGGCTGGAAGGGAGTTGTGTTGGAAACGGCCCTTTTTGCAGGGTTATCCCCAAACTTTTTGCTTCTTCCTCCTTTATTTTTTCTGACCCGTGGTTGTTGGCAATAGGACTCTGGGCACTTTACCACTGCTGATCAGTGCTAAAGTGCATATGCTCTCTGTATAAATTGTTATATTGATTGGTTATCCATGATTGGCATATTCGTTTCACCTGTTAGCCCCTAGTAAAGTGCACTGGGTGTGCCAGGGCTGGTGATTCAAATGCTACTAGTGGGCTGCAGCACTGATTGTGCCACCCACAGGAGTAGCGCTAAAATGATGTCTTAGGCCTGCTTGCAGTGCCTATGTGCAGTCCAGGACTGCCATGTCGACCTGGCCAGTGCACCCACTGACCAGGCCTTATCCTTCCCTTTCTGTACATGTCAGGCATCCCTATGGTGGCCCTAGGTACCCCCCTGGGCTGGGTGCAGTGTATCTGAAAGGTAGGGCATGTACTGAGGTGTGTAACATGCCCTGGTAGTGAATTACAGCCATTTTCGTTTTTCACTGCTGAGAGGCTACTTGCCCATAGGATAGAATGGGGAAGGCTGTTTACATGCCTATCTTCCCATAAGGGCAAGATAGAAAATCCAAGTTTGGTATCTCTGTGTTCAGAATTTAATTATACATCTTTTTAGCAAGATGGTTTTTAAATTCACTGTGTGAGAATAGCACTTTTTAGAAAGTAGCTATTACCCTGTTTAACCTTCCTGTGTGCCTGTGTGCTGGTTGGCTGACTGGTGTCATGTGATGGGCCAGGTGGCTCCAGGAGCCTGGATGAGTCAGCAGCAGGGTGAATAGGGAGATCTGCATTAGATGGGTGGGAGGAGTAGTCCCTGGGTTTGAATAGAGCTGCCCCTGCCAGCACAAAGTTGGCTCCACCCCCTGCTGGCCAGGCTGAGGACTCTGCCTCTGCTGGCACAAAGAAGGCTCCACCTCCTGCTGAGCGTCTAACGACCCTGCCCCTCACTCTGAAAGGAACCAGGTGCTCCAGGGCAGAGCACACCCAGGAACCGGTTTGAGCAGGGGAATCCCCCCACTGGAACAAAGAGAGACAAAGACTTGGAGGGGTATAAGAAGAGGACCCCAGGCACCTAAACTTTACATCACTTTGGAACTAAGAATAAACCTCTGCCAAGCAGAAAGCTGAAAAGGACTGAAGAGGAGAAGACTGCCTGCTTGCTGTTTTGCTTTGCTACCAAGGAGAGGGGAAGGACTTTGCTGTGTCCCCTTCTTTTGATTCTGATCTCCAAGGTCCTGAGAAGAGCTGGCTCCCTGTTAAGAAGTCCCAGGAACAAAAGGACTTCACCACCAGCTCCCCTGGAACTCTGCTGAGGGAGTTCTGACCTGCCTTGGAGTGCTTGCCCAGTCTTGGGGCCTCAGGAGGTCGTTTTGCTGTGTGTTGGGAGCTGGGAAGCAGAAGCGTGAAAAAGAGTAACTGGTACCCAACGCATCATCCGATTGCGTGTCGCAAGAACGAGAGTGTGAGGAGAATTTCATCGCGGCGTCATCGCAGCACCCGGAGTCCCCGCATCGCCGAGTGCATCGAGCATCGTCCCGGTGCGAGAAGATTCCTGACGCTGCGAGGGTCATCGCAGAACCAGTTTGCGGGCCGCACCACTGCCGGTGCGTGAAAAGTATCCAGTCGCTGCGTGCGTCGACGCAGAGTCCCGTTCCGTGGCGCATCGAGAGTTGCGGCGCCGGAAGTCAACGCTGCGCCGCGCATCGTGCCACATCGAAGAGTGTCGCATCGAACCTGTGCCTGAAGCTTCCCCCTAAGAAACCTACGCAACAAAAGCCAAAGTCATCGCATCCTCCCCCTACAGATCGGAGCCGGCGCATCCACCTCTGCTGCGTGAAGCAGGGCTGCTGCAAAGCCTCCCCAGGATCTCAGGAGTATCGCATCGCCTTTGCCATCTTCCTTGTTATAGCTTTTGGGAACCTTATCGCAACTACAGGTACTGTTGGGCACGAAAGTGTCGCATTTTGTGCATTGAGAGTCGCATTGTGCAAGACACTGACTTTTACATCCTGGAGTACTTTCTGCAAACTCTTGAACTATCTTTAAAGTAACCTTTTTGAATTATATGTTGGTTTGTCTGTAGTATTTGGTCTTGTGAAGTTTTTAGTAAAGATACCTTATTTTTCTAAAACTGGTGTGGAGTAAATCTGTGGTGTTTTCACTGTGTTACTGTGAGTGTTGGTACAAATACTTTACAAATTGCCTTTGATAGCCTAGACTGCTCAGGCCAAGCTACCTAGAGGGTGAGCAGGGGTTATCTTAACAGTGTATCCCCCTTTCCCTGACTAGAAGCAAGGGTCCCTACTTGGACAGTGGTGCCTACCCTGCCAACTAGAGACCCCCAGATCTAACAATGCCCAAAATATCGACGCCAAAATATAGAAGGACAGAATATCGACTCCCTATCTACAAACAGGTAAGTAGTAAAATATCGATTCCAAAATATAGAATGTTAAAATATAGTTAGCTAAAATATCGTATTTTTTAAATGTATTAAAAGTAGTATAAAAGTAATTAAATATTAAAAACAATTAAATAAAACATACATAATATAATATAGAAAAGCTTAAAATGCAAACATAATAAAAGTAATGTAAAAAAAGTAGAGCTTTTATTGGATAGTGAGAGCGTAAAAATTACTATTCCCACTCCAGTGAGTGCAACAGTAGGGAGAACGTTGGATAGCATAGGGGTAAAAATTACTATTCCCACTCCAGGGAGTGCAACAGTAGGGAAGGCGTTGGATAGCGTAGGGGTAAAAATTACTATTCCCACTCCAGAGAGTGCAACAGTAGGGAAAGCGTTGGATAGCGGAAATGGAAAAATTACTATTCCCACTCCAGTGAGTGCAACAGTAGGGAAAGCGTTGGATAGCGTAGAGGTAAAAATTTCTATTCCCACTCCAGTGAGTGCAACAGTAGGGAAAACGTTGGATAGCGTAGGGGTAAAAATTGCTATTCCCACTCCAAAGAGTGCAACAGTAGGGAAAGCATTGGATAGGGGGAGAGTTAAAATGACTATTCCCACTCCAGAGAGTGCAGCAGTAGGGAAATCGTTGGATAGCGGGAAGGGAAAAATTACTATTTCCACTCCTGTGACTCCAACAGTAGGGAAAGCATTAGATAGCGTAGGGGTAAAAATTACTATTCCCACTCCAGAGAGTGCAACAGTACAGAAAGCATTGGATAGCAGGAAGAGAAAAATTACTATTCCCACTCCAATGAGTGCAACAGTAGGGAAAGCGTTGGATAGCGTAGAGGTAAAAATTACTATTCCCACTCCAGTGAGTGCAACAGTAGGGAAAACGTTGGATAGCGTAGGGGTAAAAATTGCTATTCCCACTCCAAAGAGTGCAACAGTAGGGAAAGCATTGGATAGCGGGAGAGTTAAAATGACTATTCCCACTCCAGAGAGTGCAGCAGTAGGGAAATCGTTGGATAGTGGGAAGGGAAAAATTACTATTCCCACTCCAGTGACTCCAACAGTAGGGAAAGCATTGGATAGCGTAGGGGTAAAAATTACTATTCCCACTCCAGAGAGTGCAACAGTACAGAAAGCATTGGATAGCAAGAAGAGAAAAATTACTATTCCCACTCCAATGAGTGCAACAGTAGGGAAAGCGTTGGATAGCGTAGGGGTAAAAATTACTATTTCCACTCCAGTGAGTGCAACAGTAGGGAAAACGTTGGATAGCGTAGGGGTAAAAATCACTATTCCCACTCCAAAGAGTGCAACAGTAGGGAAAGCGTTGGATAGCGGGAGGATACAATTTACTATTCCCACTCCAGAGAGTGCAGCAGTAGGGAAAGCGTTGGATAGCGGGAAGGGAAAAATTACTATTCCCACTCCAGTGAGTGCAACAGTAGGGAAAGCGTTGGATAGCGTAGGGGTCCAAATTACTATTCCCACTCCAGTGAATGCAACAGTAGGGAAAATGCTGGATAGTGTAGGGGTAAAAATTACTATTCCCGCTCCAAAGAGTGTAACAGTAGGGAAAGCGTTGGATAGCAGGAGGGTAAAAATTACTATTCCCACTCCAGTGAGTGCAACAGTAGGGAAAGAGTTGGATAGCGGAGGGTAAAAAATACTATTCCCACTCCTGAGAGTGCAAAAGTAGGGAAAGTAATGATTTACATTTAAAATAAGATTACATTAATTATCAATACCAATAAAAAGTTAATTAAAAATAAGTACCAATTAATAACAATTAATTACCATTGAAAAATATTAATTAGCAATTAATAAAAATTAATTACCAATTAATACAAATTAATTACCAATTAATAATTAATTATCAATTATCAATACACATAAATACAAAAATGAATATTTACTTTATTGCAATTAATTTACTTCCCACCCAATTCCCCTATAAACCCACAACCCACTCCCAATAATAAAAAATACAATTAACATTATTATCAATTAATCAATTAATAAAAATAATTTTGCAATTAATGAAAATTAACTAGCAAATCATACAAATTATTTACCCATTAATACAAATTAATTACCAATTAATAATTAATTATCAATTAATTATCAATACACATAAATACAAAAATAATTATTTACTTTATTACAATTAAATTACTTCCCACCCAATTCCCCTACAAACCCACAACCCGCTCCTAATAATAAAAAATACAATTAACATAACTATCAATGAACCAATTAATATAAATTAATTACCAATTAATACAAATTAATTACCAACTAATAATTAATTATCAATCAATTAATTATCAAAACATATCAATATAATTAATATTTAATTAACCATAATTAAATTACTTCCCACCCTATTCCCCTATAAACCCACAACCCGCTGCGGAATTAAATTACGCAAAAATTAAATTACATAACATTCATTAGTTTAAATAAATTAAACATACATTACAAAAATAATACATAATTTTAACACATATACTACCATACATAATACTAAAAAAAAATCCAAATTATAGATATCTATATTTTTAAATTCGATATTATGGTAATCTATATTTTAAAATTCGATATTATGGAATTCTACATTTTTAAATTCTATATTATGGAAATCGATATTTCGTACCCCAGTTATGATATCCTGACCTATCTATATTTTGATAATTCGATATTCTGTCCTCTCTATATTTTAACTTCGATATTCTGGGTAGTCGATATTTTGGAATCGATATTTAGGGTGTTCACCGTGATCAACGTAGCACAGTGAGCCAGCTGGTGTTTTCTTCTCCACTTCCTAATGCTAGCTTATTCTCACTTCTAAACATCAAGGGGGTAAATTCACAAGAATGTGTGCTAAACATCAATCAAAAATGCTAATGCAACTTTACACATCGCAGCCCATCGCGGGAAAATAACCCAGTGATTGCGTGGAATTCACAACACAGCGGTAGCATGCGATAGTCCTCAAAAACCGCGGCCAATGTCCGCGATGTAACCACCCCGACGCAGATATAAACACAAATCACAACACCAGAAAACTTGCGAGGATGCCCATCCACGATGAGGAAAGCAGGGATAAGCACCGCCAGGACCGGGAAACACACAGCAGGCGGGAATAAGCACAACAAAAGCCTGAAAAAGTAAGACAGACCAAATAGTAAACAACAGCCAACCACAATGGAGGCAACCCGAGCCAGCAGACAACACCACCAAACCCATTGGCAACAAAACATTGTACATGGCAGGCCAACTTGGACAAGATGAATGCAGCCTGTAAGCGGAGGAGCACAATGGCAGAAAACCAGAACTCCAGCAATGATGCGAAAGGCACAAACAAGCAGAAACACGCCAACAACAAAAGGCAGCAATGCACACCGGAGGTGGGAGTCCAGCGCCACACCAGGAGCTAGATGACATGGAGGAAATGGTCTCCACCACATCAGTCTGGAGAAGGTGACAAGACTCGGGGACCGGAAACTGCACCAAACAACAGACAAAACAGCAACAGGGAGAGGAACCAGCAGGGACTGGGGGACGGGGGGTGATGGGCACAATGGCACACATGCAAAACTAAGCACAGCACAACTGCAGACAAACCATGCTCAAGAGTAACAACACCAACCAGGAGCACAAGTCACACAACCCAGCAATGTCACACCACTGAAAAAGCACAGAAGTGAAGACAACATCGCCTGAAAGGGAGAAGGGTGAGCCAAATCAGAGCTAAAGGGACATCTCACACACAATGCAGCACACACACATAGGAAGCAGAGCACCTCAACATCAAACACAATGTGATACAAACACCAACTTGTGCACAACCAAACACAGGACACAAGTACACCCACCTGTGGCCGGTAAACAGCCATACGCATCTAGCAAAGCACAAAACAGGGACATGATAATGCGCAAGTACAAACACACAGTCCTGATGGGGTAGCAATGCATGGATGGCAGGGAGCCAGAGAGTCCGTGACACACACATTGACATACAAATCAAGACACAACACAGTTGGAGACAAGTGAAAGTGTGGAAACTTTATCAACAAGTGTGAGTCAGTACGGACAAGAGAAGTGCCATGATATGCAGACAAATGCAGCAGTATGTCTCAATGAGGAACGTAGGAAAGTGACCATGTCCACCTCGGGGGAGTCCCTCACCAACAAAAGTCAGTACCAACCCGCGTTGGTTGTACATGCCTTGAACAGGAGTCCTGGCCAATGAAGCTATGTCCACTGACGTCTCGGGACCTGTGACCATATCCACAAGATGCAACCATGGCTCACATCCAGTTGTGGCTGCAGGTACCTTGTCACTCTTCCTTGAACGCGAGTGCAGCTGTGTAGGCCAACATCTCCAATGAGTGATCGTCGTCCACCACATCTGACATGTCGTCGACGTAATCTATCAGCTGACCCGGGCAGATGTGCTGACTCCAACCACTGGACCCAATGTGCACCAAAGCCCAATTGAGTAGTGGCTCAATGTGCTCACTGCACACGATGACTCGTGCAATCTCCCAGGTCCAGTTTCCAGCCTGCATGCCAAACATCCATGCATGCCATAAGCGGTCATCCTGGTGACATTCCTGGTCATGAACCAACAGGAGGCGCACACACAAGTCGAAATCCAGGTCAGCTACCATTACATTGGAGTGGCAGACATCCATGGACCAATCGAATATTCAAGAGTGACAATGCAACACAGGCTGCATGCAGGTGACGTGCACAAGGCGGAAGCTCAGCCGGTAACTGATCCACAGCACTGCCAACGGAAGTGCACCCAGTACATGCAGCAGACGTGCTCGGTACAGCTCCACATGACTGGAGTAGACCATGTGTCCGGGATGGTCTGCCATTGCGCCAGTGGCTCTGCTTGAAGTGGCACTGGCTTGCCCTGAGACAGTCCTGTGGATGAAATGGCACAGCTCGGTGCAATGAGCAGTGTCTGTGTGCAACAGGTGCAGGCCTTGGGTGGGGCAGGAGGACGTGTGAAGGCCATATCACGCACGCCAACTACGACCAAGGACTACTGCATGAAGAATGTGTACAAGTTGGTCTCACACCGGGCAGTGCGTAGTGTGGGAGTCGCAAGCAAATGCTATTGTATCTGTCAGGGGGTGCTGGACACATGCAAGTTCCTGCTTGGAGCTGCAGATGTGCTACTGCCTGATAGTACAGACAAAGGACCTTTCATCCCTACAGTAACTTCAGCAGCTGCATGCGTACAGGAGACATACAGAGGCTGGTCGTGGGTGTTGTGGGACGTCTGTGACCCTGGGAATCATGGATGATATGCCCAGCATGATGCACATGAGCAGACTCACAGTGTGTCACATTGCCACACAGCTGCTCCTCCCTGCCACGGGCACCCACACTTGCGTGCACTGCACGGTTGCAGCACGTGCACTCCTACGGGACACCATTCTAATGCCTGTCCGCGCATGTCCAACGCCATGTAAACAACACCACGACACTGGCCTTCGAAGGTGTGTGCCCACTTGGGTGTAGGCCAATGGTCCGGACAGGGCAGACACAGGTGTCCTGCCCATGGCTGGCTGGAATCGCTCTGCGAATGAGGCCAGGCAACAGACTAATGCATCTGCAAGACTGATGCACATCACACCTGGCAATAATGTGCCAAGACCCTGAGCGTCCTAGCGCTTCTGCATGTCCCTGTACCTGCGGGCCCGCCCTCCTGGTACATGCCACATTGCAACATTGTGTACTGTGGCCCTGGTGGCGACAACACCCCAAAACAGTGACACACCTATGCACTTCCTGCACCGGGCACGTCCGGACTACGCCCTGCTCCCCCTGCCGAACCAGCAGACGCAGCCTGTGCATGCAGGGGCGCAGGTGTGGGGCTACATGTCCAGGGTCACTGCCAACGCTGAAGTGACATGGCAACGTCCGCAGAAGACAGCACACTGTGATATTGCAGGGTCTGTGCCCATCAAGCTGACACAATGAACACACGGACACACTTGCTCAGATGGTGTGAATGGCTATGGGCACGTGCGCACAGCCACATTTATTATCAGTCACACTTAGCTAGTGACACCTGTGTTGGATGTGTGTGGGGTGTGTGCACATCAGCCGGCAAGGGCTGCCTGGTGCAGTGAGAAATCGACAACAGTGTACATCATAAAGGATACAACCATACAACCATAGAGGCCCCATGATTTGTGCTGCACAGAGTCAGTAGCCCCGGATGCTCAGCGTCCTGCACGGGCCTGCTGCCATGGGCCGCTGACTTGATGTGCACTGGGGCAGGGTCATGGGTGCCGAGCAGGTTCATGGGATGACAAGTGGCCTTGTCACGGAGTGTCTCGATGGACAGTGGAAGGTGTACCCCCAGGGCACGATGCAGAGGGCAGGCCCATGCTGATACAGTCACTATGGTGGAGATGAATGGAACAGACACATGTCGGACACCCAGTCCGGTCCAGCCAGAAGATGCAGAAAACCACCAGGCCATGGGTTCTGATACCACCAAGGTCCAACCAGATGGTGCCCATGACTCATTGCGCACAGTTAGTGGCACAAGTGCAGTTAGGGGATGCCGCCTGCGATGAGGCGTGTCCAATGGTGTGGATTCCTCCACATCTTACCCAAAACACAGTTCCACATGTGTGACCTACAGGACCGCAGTGTAGGTCTGAGGCAGCGGTCAGCACGGGCCATTCACCGAGTGTCACCGGCATAGGTTGGATGGCCCCACCGGCCTGCGTAGTTCAGGTTCAGTGGCACCATGGTACGTGGATGTGGGACCTACTGGTCCGCAGGGTAGTCCTGGTCCCTCATCCACATGCCGCCGGCTGGCGCTGAACAGGGTTAGTGGCACCACGTGTCGCCGAATGGCGTTGAACAGGGTTAGTGGCACCACGTGTTGCCGGCTGGAATTGAACAGGGTTAGTGGCACCAAGTGTCGCAAGATGCCCATATGGAACTATGCCTCACTGATCGGGGGGGGTATGGTGCTGTGTCCACTGCCCCGGCTTTGGGGTCACTGCCATTCAGGACTCAGGACACAATTTCACATTTGGGACCTACTGGGCCGAAGAGGACGACGGTGTAGTATGTGAATGAGGAAGGAGTAATGTGGGCCAGCGATGGTCTGCGGAGGCTGCAGAGGTCAGGGAACTGGTGCTTGGGGCTTGCACCGGAACGTGGTGCACCCTTCTTGACACACGCCGGTGTCGGAAGGTGATCAGTGTGGCCTGGCTGTGTAGGGGCAGGCCTGATGGGTTCAGGGTCCGGCGGGCCAGGGTACGGCAGACGCCCAGGATCGCAGGTAACTCCGCTCACGAGGACGGCGTCGGCATCATGGCGTGGTGAGAGGTGCCACCCTGGTAGTGACGTTGGGCTTTCCGCAGGAGGAACACACCCAGGGCTAAGTGCTTTTAATTCACACCCCTATGCTGGCCTGACGTACGCCGGGCCATCCCACTCCGCTCACACTTAGGGGGGGATGTAACAGGCAGCATTTCTGCGTACTCCCCCAATGGCCGGGGTGACATGGTTGCGTCCACTGCCCACTACACTACATACACCAGAGGTGTATGTCACCATGGATATGGGTGTGTTCTGCATACTGCAGCCTCTCCAGCACATCTCCGCCACTCTTGGCATTGTGTGCTTTCCCAGTCATGGTTCTCCTGCCTCCTTCACACATGCCTGGTTGTCACCTCTCCCCACATTGGGCTAGTGTGTAGCTGAGGTGCCATGCCGTTGATGGCTCATGTTCACGGCTTGCCCAAGTTACCATTGTGAGTTGTTCTGTCGTGTCTGGTGGGTGGGCATGTTGTTTAGCATGTTGGTTTGATTTTGTGACAGGTGCATTGCCAGAGTTGTGAGTTGCATGGTTGTGAAGTTGAGGTGAGTGGGGTGTTCATTTGGAACTTGCCAAGGGGCTGTGCATTTCGCTTGATGCCATCCTGGGGACGCTGGTTGCTGATAGACTGTCAGAGGATGGAGGAATCGTGCACAGCGGCTGGGTATTTGGAGGCCAGATTGGTGGAGGTTCCACGGTGTTCGGTTGTTGCCTGCACATTGATGTGAGACATGTGCTTTCTGTTGCGGTGATTGTGTGCTGTGTCGGCAGGGGGCACAGGTATGACATGTGAGCTGTGGAATGCCCCCGACACGTGCATGCATCCAGCTATGGCGTATGGGCCTTGCTGGGGGTCAAGCGGATCCTGCGCATTGTGTTGGACGTATACAGACTGGGGTAACAGGTGATAGTGATGCCCAGGTCAGGTGTGAGGGACTTGGATGTGGGTAGATGTGTGACTCCTCCGACTGTGGCAGGTGTTGGTTGGGGGTACCAGAGGCCAACAGGTGCAGCACAGCCAGCAGCTTTGTCTGGGGTGGGATGTTGGTTGTCCGCTGTGTTGGTGCCGTCGGCCTGTTGGGCGTTCTTGGTCAAGATGCGTACGATGGTTGTACTTTTGAGTCTGTAGTGGGCAATGACATTGTCAGGTGTTGGGTCTGTGTGGTCCAGAGGGGGTGTTCCAGGTGGGGGTTAGGGTCCTGGGGCGATGGTGGTGGGTATTGTGGGCCTCTTGGGTGTACGGGCGCATGACCAGTGGCTCCATGGCATCTGTTGCCCTTCCAATGTGGCTGTGGGCTGTGCTCCCTTTTGTGGTGCAGGATGTGGTCCGACTTTGCACCAGGTCAGAGAAGGTGTTATTTTCCTGCTGCTAACATGCCTTATCGCCTGTTTTGTGGTCTTATCGCAGTTTTGGCTGGTCGTTGGGAATGTTGTGGAGAGGTGTTGTCGCAGCTTTGGGCACGGGAACGCCTACTCTGCATCTCATTAGCAAAGTTGCAGGGGTTTTCTGTGGCGATGTTTTTTGCGGCTGCTATCGCGGGTAAACTGGTACTGTGGGCTGTTAACACCAGCTTGTGAATGGGGCGATCGATTTATCGCAACTTTGGCTGCGATAAAGTGCCGTTAACTCGGCGATGGCTCCTTGTGAATATCCCCCAAGGTGTTTATGGGCCAGGACCCAACCTTATGGTGCGGGAGGGGACAAGGCAAGGTGTATTGCTGAATATCGGTTGTTAGTTTGTGGTATTGTACATTGTGGTACTTTATATTGGGTTTTACATCAAATTTCTAACTTAGTAATTCTTACAGAGCAGTTTTATACACATTAAAACCTTACAAAAGGCTTTTCTGTTCACTAATATAAAACATTTAATAAATGTGTGCAATCAAAGTAATTTCATTTAAAAAAAACGTGCAGGCACAAAATATGTGAAGTCCTTAACCAAAATGGCGGAACTAACATATAATAATTTATAGGGCAGATATTTATTTAGAATATTAGACAGATGTTGGAAAACTTCTTTGATTAAAAACAAAGCAGAAAATAAAAAACCTATATAAATCTGCAGGCATCATTTTGCAGTTAATTTTCAAGAGACCTCTTTGGAGAGGAGATTGATTTTGCGATGAATCACTATCATGTAAAAGGGCCACCTATTATCCTCATAAGGTAATAATGTAAAATAAAATGACTATTAAAAACTCAACACATTTTTATGAACATACCCATTTTTTAAAATGAGAAAATATGATGACAAGTTACCTTGAAAAAAGAAAACCAAATTACACATACCATTACAAATCATATCACCAACAAACCTACTCACGGAGGTGTATAATAATCTATAACCATGTGCATTTTTGTTCCTATTGGAAACTAAACACCTCACAAGCCACTTGCCAGATTTGTTTAAACAGGTTGCAAGAAATAGAGGAACATCAATAAATCTCATTTTCTAAAAAAACAGTAAAAGCCAACAGGAGCGGCTCCTTTTTTAGAGTGGAAGAGCATCGCCCAAACATCTAAAATGCCCCCAAATGCCCCAAAGATGAAAAGTAAAATGGTAGAAAAGGTATTTTATTATTATTTAATTTTGCATCCACTGGTGCCAAACTGAGTCTCAGGACAGGGTGGGGCTTGATGAGTGGCAGCAGGGAGGATGGTGGGGTGCCTGAGCAGTACAGAGTGCCCATGTCCCTTTGGTCGGCTGCCTTGCGACGGCCAGCCAGACATGCACACTTTGATACCTCTCTAAACCAGCTGTCTTAAGTCAGCTGGGTTACATCAAGCACAGGCCTCCAGCGCCCTTGGCAGTGCCGAATGAAGCCTCTCCCTCCAACCCTAGCACTTCTCTAATGCTGGTGAACAGCATGAGAGCAGTGCCAGGATTGGTTAAGGGAGTTGGCTGGGGCCTGCACGGAACACCGGACTGCAGTGGGGAGGAGGACGTGCAGCAAGGAGGAGGATTTTTATTATTTTACTTGCAGCACACGGTGTGATAGTGAATGCAACTACCCACCTTCCATTTGCTGTCCCCACTACTCTGATCAAAGAGAAATAGATAAAGTAGTATTATCAACATGGCCATATTTCCACAGAAATACAGACAATAATCGTCGAGTAGGTGGTACATGTATATGCACTCATTTTAAAGCATTCAAAGAGAGAACATTCAAAGTAGTACAGCAGGTGTGGTACCAAGGAATTCGTTTGCCATGATCATTGTGAAAAGCCAATAGGGGATATAGCTTGAAACATGTTTTGATTTTTTTGAAAAGTAGTCACACATGCTTCTTTTCCATCTCCCCTCTGATTTTAATCGTACCGACTGGAGGCCAGAATAAAAAGGTAGCACCTACTAGTCAGGTAATTTTACGTTTAACTTTAGTGCAGAACCCACCACTCCTATTTTATGTCTCCACCTCCTTTATTATTGGATTCTCTAACGTGGTCCCGTGTAGTTTGTAGGTCACAGCACGCCCCGTTCCTTTGCAGAACAGGATGGACCCAATGATGAAGCATGCACCAAAGAGGTAACCTTGGTGGGTGAGGGTTTTACAAGAAATGTTCTCCATTGGGGGTTAGTCTACGCAATACAGCTGGGTTTCCATTTCGAGTTGATACTTTGTGTGGGGGACAAACCTAGTGATTCCTCTCACTCCCCGTTATAAATATGCCTATAAGAAAACACTTTTTCTGGCCCTTATTACACATAGATTACACCACTAATCATGTGCTACATAGCTAATGTTTCCCACCTCTTAAACATGAGGTATTTTATCACGTAGAAGGCAGAGGCATCAGCTACACTTTGACTTAAAATCCCTCCAAAAATCATTTCAAGCAATATTTTATCTGATATTGATTGGATGCTTCATAAATAAAAGCATATGAGGAAAGCAACAAAGAACGTGCATGTTGTGATTTAAGTGAGAGGACCGCAGTCGGGGTAACTTTATTATTCTTTTCGAGATGAATATCTGTTTTGCCAGCAGAGGCATTGAATATGCTGCAGGAGTTATCAAAAATAGCAGGAGCATTCATCTTACAAACATTATGGTGCCGATTCTGATCCTGTAAAACCCGGGTACGAATGGTCGTACAGAGCAAATTCTCCGTCCGACTCGTACCCGGGAAAACCACCTTACAAACCCGCAAGTACGATTCGTACAGAAATACCATTTCCGTACGAGTCGTACAAAACACCGACCGGCTAAAAAATACCCACAATTCCGATCCGGGACATCGCGTACGTGACGTCCAGATGGAGTCAGGCAGCGTTTTACGGACCAGCAAGTACGATTCGTGCCTACGTCACTCCGCACGGACCATTTGTTACGGCAACCAAAAACTGCCGGGAAATTGAGGACAAAGCGAAGAAGGAGCACCAGTACGCGACGGACAGCCATGGACCCAATCCTACGTGTCATCCCGGCCCTCCTAGCCTACGACCTGGTGCACAGAAACCGACGCAGACGCCGCAGAAGGTCAGAACAACACCCAGGGGCAAAGGGGTGGGGGGGCGAGGGGCAGGAAATTAAACGCCCTCCCAAGTTAAAACATATATATCCTGCACATAACTTACCCCCATGGTATGGTCACTTCGGGGGGCGTGTCCAGCGTACCCCTCTATCACCAGAACAATGGTGGTACGGCCCGTACCCATGCCCCCACAGCATGGGTACGGCGCGTACACCTCCATCACCGCTACAATGGTGGTACGGCCCGTACCCACGCCCCCACAGCGTGGGTACGACGCGTACGCCTCCATCACCACTACAATGGTGGTACGGGCCGTACCCATGCCCCCACAGTGTGGGTACGGGACGTACCACCATTGGGGTGGTGATGGAGGTGTACGCGCCGTACCCACACCCTCACAGCGTGGGTACGGCACGTACACCTCCATCACCACTCCAATGGTGGTACGGCCCGTACCCACGCCCTCACAGCGTGGGTACGGCCCGTACACCCTATGAATGCGGGGTTAGGGTCCGTCCCACCTGTACCCCTACGGCACCAGTACAGAATGGATACAAGGTGTACACATGCCACGAATGTTGGCATAGGGCCTGTTGCAGCATATAAGCAGTATATTGTTGTGTGTGTGTATGCACATGACAGCAGTGTATTTCACCAAGGGGGCGGGTGGGTGGGTGGGTGGCTGCAGAGGACTCCCAGCAGTGGACAGAGACATGGGAGAGGGTGCATATCACTCCCAGCAGTGCCCAGACATATGAGGGGTGGGTGCATATCACTCCCAGTAGTGCCCAGACATATGAGGGGTGGGTGCATATCACTCCCAGCAGTGCCCAGACATATGAGGGGTGGGTGCAGAGGACTCCCAGCAGTGCCCAGACATACGAGGGGTGGGTGCATGTCACCCCCAGCAGTGCCCAGACATATGAGGGGTGGGTGCAGAGGCCTCCCAGCAGTGCCCAGACATATGAGGGGTGGGTGCAGAGGACTCCCACCAATGCCCAGACATATGAGGGGTGGGTGCAGAGGCCTCCCAGCAGTGCCCAGACATATGAGGGGTAAGTGCAGAGGACTCCCAGCAGTGCCCAGACATATGAGGGGTGGGTGCATGTCACCCCCAGCAGTGCCCAGACATATGAGGGGTGGGTGCAGAGGCCTCCCAGCAGTGCCCAGACATATGAGGGGTGGGTGCAGAGGACTCCCAGCAGTGCCCAGACATATGAGGGGTGGGTGCAGAGGCCTCCCAGCAGTGCCAAGACATATGAGGGGTGGGTGCAGAGGCCTCCCAGCAGTGCCCAGACAAATGAGGGGTGGGTGCATGTCACTCCCAGCAGTGCCCAGACATATGAGGGGTGGGTGCGTATCACTCCCAGCAGTGCCCAGACATATGAGGGGTGGGTGCAGAGGCCTCCCAGCAGTGCCCAGACATATGAGGGGTGGGTGCATATCACTCCCAGCAGTGCCCAGACATATGAGGGGTGGGTGCATATCACTCCCAGCACTTCCCAGACATATGAGGGGTGGGTGCAGAGGCCTCCCAGCAGTGCCCAGACATATGAGGAGTGGGTGCAGAGGTCTCCCAGCAGTGCCCAGACATATGAGGGGTGGGTGCATCATCCTCAGATGACCACAACTCCATGGGTCCATGAACGCATCCCCAATGTGCGACTATATTGAGAGTGCCATATCAACACATCACTGACAGCAGTGTCCCACTCCCATGAGGATGGATGTCATTCCTCCACTGCATGACACACCACATGTGTGTGCGATGACAAATGACACATGCATACCCACCCCTTGCAGAGGCTGCACAATACACACACTGAGATCATGTCACAAGACTGTTTAGTCATGTGTAACCCACTAAACTAAGAGAGCCAAAGGGAACACACACTGTCACGCACATTCCAGGACTGATAGGAATGTACAGGTGCTGGCACAGCCACCAAGTTGTTGTCTCCCATGGAAGGAATAGGGTGGACTTCCCACAGATACAATGCCCACAATTGTCAGACAGGTGACCAAATACCCTGCAGAACAAGTACCATATGTGTGCTAGGCTGGGAGTACACACATGCATAGTGCGGAAAAGGGACCATTTCCCCATGGAGGCATGGCAACATACTCCATACACAAGTACAGTGACTACCAAGGATGGCACAGACAATGCAGCCGGACACATTGCTGAGCAGGCATGGACATAGTTGAAGGGATCCATCAGCCACCAAGGGAATGTAGACACAGGTCAGCACAACAATGGTGCAACTCCCTGCAGGGAAGATGTCAGGTGCCACAGAGAAAGGAACACTCCTTGGGACAATGTCTCAAAACACAAAGAGCATACACGACCAAAGAATCATTGCAGAGACCTTGTGATGCCACGCAGATACCAGGGTCCACCCCATGAGCAGCAGACTACCACATTTCCCAGATACCCAACACATGATCACCACCCCAACTCATGGAGCATCAGCACCAACATCAATACCTGAAAAGCCATTGTGTGCAAAGGAAAAACAAAATGCTTTATTCAGCATGAAAACAAAAAGTAGAAAAGGACACTATTTACAAAGGCCATAGGCCAGTCCAGACACAAAGTCCTGGGGGGGACACATGGCCATGCGTCTCCCCTAGCTTGCCTGCACATTAGATACCTCTGGTTGATCGACTGGTGTGGGGGCATCATGTGGGGAAGGACCAGGCACCGCAGGGACAGGAGGGGGTAGGGCAGGTGTTGGGGGTGCAGGGACGGACGACTCCACCACAGGGGGTGGGGCAGCACCAAAGGTGGAGGTCAGTACTGCGCTGCACACGTCCGCAAGATCTTGCAGCGTCTCCCCTGCACCCGAAGGAACCACAGGCCCCAAGGAGGGGGGGGTCGGAGGGATGGGTCTCAGCGCTACTGGGGGAAGTGGTGGACAGGGGGGGGACTCTACTCCCCTACCCGTGGAGTGCCTTGCTCGTTTGCGCGCAGGTGAAACAGTGGGGCTGAGGCCCAGCACAGCCAAGTAGGTCTCCTTCTCAGACTGTGGGGCAGGGGAGCCGAGGGGAGTGACATCGGAGGGACTGGGGAGTGAGGCATGCGGATTCCTACTGTGTCTGCGTGTCTGCCTGTGTGCCCTAGACCCAGTGGGTGTGCCTTCTTCCCCCTGAGTGTGCGTGACAGGAGGTGTGTGCTTGCCCTTCCCTGTTGGTGTGCTGCCTGTGGCTGGTGTGGTGCCTGCCTGGGAAGGTGTGTGTGTGCTTGGGACAGGAATGGGAGTGGGAAGTGTGGATGGCGCTGGGGTAGGTGGGGGGACGAAGCGCTGCAGGAGACTCACTGCTGCCGTCAGTGACGAGTCCATGGACCTCAGCAACATCCGTTGGTCAGACATCGCTGATGACATGCCCTCCATGTATGACACCATCTGTGTCAGCAGTCTGGTGTGGCCATGGATGACAGTCAGGATCGATGTCTGCTCAACCTGCAATGGCCGCTTAATGTCCACAGACTCGGCAGTGAGGGCAGCAGGGGAGACAGGGGCAGGGGGTGCGGTGCCTGGCACGGAGGAGACATGTTGTTGCCCTGCGCGGACAGAAGGGACCCGCGCAAGTGGGAGGGCGGTGATGGGAATGGAGGGGGTGGTGACAGTTGTAGTGCTGCTGCCAGCTGTTGGAGCCGCCTCCGCCCCCTCAGGGAGTTCAGCCTCGGACCCGTCTGCATCGTAGTCGGTGGTGGTACTACCCAGGTCCTCCACCGCACTCCCCTCGCCCTCCGTGCCACTTGATGCTGCTGACTCGCCAGGAGTGGTGGCACTGGTGCTGGATCCCTCCTCCACGTCCATGCAGGTGTCTCCCTCGGTGTCCCCCGATGATGCTGTGGGCAAGGTGAAGAGACAGGAAATAATCAGTCACCTGTGTACATCTGACACATGAGTCAAAACTAAATAGGTCACAGTGCATATCATGAAAAGCATCATGAGGAACATCTAGAATACCCAGCACATATGTAAGCCCTGCACTCCCCAGTTGGTTCACCCAACATGCCCCCTGAAATAATGAAAATCAGGACACCACAGCAAATAACTGGATATCCAATTATACAGAGAAGCTAGTGTCTGTGAACAGTGGAGCACAGGCAGACCATGACGGCATGCCACCTCCTGGTCACTGTGAACGAAATAGTATTGGTGCACCCAATGCCAAATAACAGATGCCAATGCTGAAGGGGTCCCCACACTCATAGACCTGTGAGTACTGTAGAAAAGCAAATGTAATACTATATGAGCCATTGGGAAGCACAAAAATTTACACAATTGACATATTTGGAATGTGTGAATGTCCCACCTGTGGAACAGAACACACATGTGCATGAATATCAGAAGTCACACAAGGAGGTGCACACAAAACTACATTTACACAGTCATAGTATGAGCTGCCCGCCTAATGCCAAGAAGCCAATGTTAAGAAGAAATGTGGTATCAGGAAGTACACATACATGCAACCACGGTGGTCGGGATGACTTGACACCGGTAAGTTGCCTTCAGCAACAACCAAGGACTAACCCAAATGCTAACACACTGTGGGAACATGGATATGTAGAAATCCTAAACAACTTTTGGCCTGCAATGTGACCATGTTCTAATTGTGCCAGCGTGTTCCACAAAAGTGTAAAAGTGGTACTTGTGCACTCCCTTGGGAGACATCTGTCATGCATGCACATCATTGTCCTTCACAAAAATCAAAGTGAAGCATATAAACTATTGGGACATGTTGACAAGTGTAGTGAGTGCCAGGGCACATGCCTTCTTGAATAACAACTTAAAACATGCCACCTGTCACATGGCCATCCGTACCATGATGACACAGTTGGCAACACATCTGACACACTACCTGTCATGTGGAGTGGCACACATGTCCAGACACAGGACAAAGCATTAGCAAATGGCCCTGAAAGTGTGTTGGAATAAGGAGCACCTGCACTGAGGAGACACCCTGATGTGAACAGAGAATGTCCACACAGATGTCAGCACACACAGACCAAACCACATAGCATCTGGAGCACACACCCGTGCCAATAATGGATGAGCAGGAAACATGTTTTTTAACTTGTGACACATGCTGCAAAGCACAAACATGACACCCTGCACAACATGCCTGGGTCACTGCACGTTGAGTGCCTGTCCAGACAATCATCACACACTGGTCAGACCTGGCAAGGAGACATAAGGTATGGACATGTAGTCCTTGCCTGTAAAAACAACCCATACCTGAGACAATGTGATTGAGACAGCTCAAAAAGTGACACCTCTCAATCTGGGTTTACTAAAAAGTGCATCAGGAAATCCTAAATGTACTCCACATCACCTCGTGAGGCTGTTAACACATATTTGTGACACAAAACCTCAACAGATTGTTGTACATAGACACACAGGCACTGGCCAGTGTGAGGATGCAGAAGCAAAATGGGGTCAGCCTGTACAATGGGCACATGTAGCACACTTTAGATAAATACAAATTAGGCCAGGGAACAATGCCACAGAGGGAAAATTATGCTGAACACATTGAGAATGGGCACAGTGTTGGATGACACACATGATACCGAGGCAAGGGTGTCTTAGGGAACTGAAGTGGGCACACTGCTCCATGGGCCTGGAATTATCTGACTGTAACATGAGCTACCGTCCCGGCACTATGCATATCTCCCACTCATGCACATCATGTCTGAGGCCACAACATCGGTCATGCATGCTGCAAGTCTGTTCATTTGAACACTCACACTCCTATGTTGAGACTCAGCATCAGCGCCAACTGATATGGACCCCCAAATGACTGAACAGGACAGGGCACAGGCAAGGTAACAACACATGTCTCCGACCCCACCCCCACATGATGCAGACAGCAATGTGCACTTGGATTAACCGCCAGCCTAGATGACCATGTGCAATAGTGATTACACACAGACCAGGGAACACATGTCAAGGAGGGGAAAGGAGGAAGAACAGCAGCGGATGACTTTGGGGAACAGAAAATGCAATGCACATATTAACCCTGCTAGTGTATCCATGCGACTGGGCACTTCCCAAAGCTAGTGACACACAACAAACACACATGTACCTACCCCCTTGCTGCTGCTGCATCGCCTGTAACCACCTATCCATGTCAGGGAAGACACGCTTAATTTAGTGGGTCAGGCGCCGGCGCCCGCCGTGGGGGCGTGGTGGTGAGTCCCCCAGCAGGACCCGGGCGATCCTCCTGGTCCAGCGCCGGATGTCCTTCCAGCGTTTCCTCACCTGTGCTAGGCGCCGACTACGACCCTCCACAGATCTCGCCGCCCTGACGGCCCGCTTCCATATCTCCCCCTTGGCGTAGGCAGTTACCTGTGAGGATGACAAAGTGAGACAACATCACTACACCTGCTCCATGTCACAGAGACACACATTTGAACATCTTTGATATGTTGAACAGGGCATAGAATGCTGCCAAAGAATAGCACCTTTGTCATAGGGACATTAGGCTCTGTGGAAGCCCCAATGCACTACATGGCATTGAAAGTACACAGGTGGCATGAGGGGTGCGACACACTCCCTGATCATGGCACACACTGGACATCACAAGCAACACAAAGCTGATGGCCAGCACCTCCAAGCAGTCACATGCCCCAGGCCACTGACCCAACAACAGCAGACTACACAGACACACACAGGAACAGATCATTCACCTGCCAGTGGCAACAGCCGATACAAACCTCACTCTGCACATGTGCCACTTGCCTGGGGGGTGTCACAGGCGTGGGGCTAGCCCAGCAAGTCAGACACACAGCACGGATCACTTCTCACATCAGATGGGTCAAGCTGTTGCCTCCTCCATGCAGCTGTGGTGCAACACTCCACATAGACACTCACCCACATGACAAGGAACATTCACACACATCAATGTCCAGATCATTTGGACACTCTCACCACAGCTCCACTCAACTCACACACATCTTTGGGTACAGTCACCTGTCACACGGGGGGAACACTGAATCACCTCAGGACTATAGAACAAGAAGGGCCAAGAGGATTAGCTATGCTGAATGTGCCATGCAGCATGCAGTGAATGTCACAGTAAGCACAATGCAAGTGAGGAGTGCACACATGAACCACATCATGCTCTGCATGACAGACATGAGCCATTCCCCCCCCCTGGGACCCACTCTAAACAACATTTCATGTCTGTCACACCTGGACACAATGCCAGAAGTGCCAGTCACAAAACAGAAGGGGCTCAGTCAAAGGTAGCGGAGTCAGCACTCACCTGCTCCCCTGGTCTACCATACAGGCTGGGGTACTGTGGGAGGATGACGTCCAGCAACACCTCATTCTCTTTCTGTGTGAATGGCTGGGCCCTCTCCACAGACCGCGACATGGTGCCAGAGGAATCACAAGCAGCAGCAGTGGTGTTGAATCAAAGGTTGTGCAGGCAAGTGCCCTCTCATGGGTTCTGCCTGACTTATATCTGCCTTGCTGGCCTATTTCAGTAACAGGAGTGCAGAGTGATTGGTCAGACTCCTTTGCATCCTACGTTTCCTCCAATCCCTTTAAACATACACCAGTGACAGCATTAGCATTTTTTCAAATTTGCAGCATCATGTCAAGTCAACAACCACTTTGCAACAATTTATAATGTGGCCAACTGCTTTTTCCAGGCCACGTGATGGAAAAATTTGATCTTCAAACTGGGTATCCATGACAACCAGCATGCATGTAGGCCCTAATACTTGTCCCTTATGTTTCCCCATTGCAAATTTCAAATCCCCACACAGGTATGGTGCGTTTCACACGTACCCCTAGGGCATCACTACTCTAGTGCTATGGGCCGTACACGCGTGTGTACGGCCCGTAGCACTATGGTAGTGTTGCCGTAGGCGTTCGCCATAGTGCTACAGGCCGTACACGTGTGTGTACAGCCCGTAGCACTATGGTAGTGTTGCCGTAGGCGTAGGCCATAGTGCTACGGGCCGTACACGCGTGTGTAGGGCCCATAGCACTATGGTAGTGTTGCCGTAGGTGTACGCCATAGTGCTACGGGCCGTACACGCCTGTGTACGGCCCGTAGCACTATGATAGTGTTGCCGTAGGCGTAGGCCATAGTGCTACGGGCCGTACACACGCGGGTACAGCCCGTATCTCCATGGCGTACGCCTACGGCAACACTACCATAGGGATACAACCCCTACACACGCGTGTACGGCCCGTATCTCTATGGCGTACGCCTACGCCAACACTACCATAGTGCTACGGGCCATACACACGCGGGTACGGCCCGTAGCACTATGGCATACGCCTACGCCAACACTACCATAGTGCTACATGCCCTACTCACGTGTGTACGGGCCGTAACTCCATGGCGTACGCCTACGGCGACACTCCCATAGGGATAGGACCAGTTTGTACACGTACGTGTGTACGGTCCATACACACACGCGTACTCCTACCCAAACCCCATATAGTGATACGACCGTAACCACACCCTCAGAGCGTGTGTATGGTGCGTTTCACAGCTTACACTGGTGATAGGAGGCGCACAGGAAAGGAATGGAGGTGTCTGACTCGCACAAGGATGGACATCAAGTCATTTTCAGTACAGTGCTTCATGTGTAGGGCCTAGGTGTGTCAGGCAGTGAGCTGGCACATGTCTCCTCATATTTTAACCCAATAGTTGTGTGATGACCTGTGTACACATGTCATGTGTGATGGGGCACTATGTGGCGCACTTCCCCTTCACACCTTTTACATGTGTGCATGTAGTTAAAACTTGTCAAGCACTGCATCACTGGCATGGCACAGTCACCAACACCCGCAACTGTCCCCTGATGCCAGGTACACGGATGATGACACCTGACATCTCACTACCAGCGTGCCCCGATGTGACTATGTCATGTGTGTGTCATGTGTTCCCATGATCTTGCTGTTGGTGTTCCCTCAACGGCATCTGCTGTAGCTGCATCCAACATGTGTCTGTGTGTAGACTATTACGCACACCAGGACACATGTGGAATAACACGTAACGTGTGTCTGTATGCATCAAACAGGGACTTGCGAGCTTAGGACATATCTGCGTAGTCTCAATGTCTGTGTGATCATTTTTGACATGTACCCCTTCATGGCAAGGTGTGTGGTCTGTCCTTTTTCCATGACATGTGACCTGTGCGTCTAGCTTGCCGGCAGCTGTCTGTATGAGATAACATCCTTCAAATGCACATATGTGGATGTATGTCACTCCTGTAATGTGTCTGGCTGTTCACTCACACTGGCCCACAGCTACTTTCATGGCATGTCATGTAGACATTGACAATCCACGTTTGTAGCTGGCTCTTGGTAGGAGTATCATCTGGCTGGCATACGTGTGCAGGATGTATTGCACAGACAAGACTCTGTATGTAGCATATGTGTATTAGCTGTTGAACATGTGCTCAGTTAATTGACATTGGTGTAGTAATGTACTCAATCTTCGTTATTCCTTCCAAATTTCTGCAGGTCACCGCCTCTCCCCCGACCAATGCCAGACTTGGCTGCCATGAGGGAACGTGACTGCATATGCCGCTACAGATTCCCCCAACAGTTAATTGTGGACCCGACAAACAGGCTGGCCCCACACCTCCAACCGCGACACAGTTATCCGACTGCGCTGACCCCCAAGATGAAGGTGATGTCAGCCCTACATTTCTTTGCCACCGGTACGTTTCAATTGACCATAGCTGAAGTGGGTGGCATGTCCCAGACCATGTTCAGCCGTGTCCTACATGATGTTTTAGAAGCCATGTTGGAGCACCTGGATGAATTTATCCATTTTCCAACTCCTGAGCAGTTGACAGGTATCAAGGGTGAGTTCTATGCCCTGGGAGGGATGCCCCATGTAATTGGGTCCATTGATGGGACACATGTGGCTTTGGTACCACCACAGGCACAGGAGGTAGCCTTTCATAACCGTAAACATTACCACTCCATTAATGCCCTTGTGGTGTGTCTTGCTAACATGGTGATTTCCCATGTCTGTGCACGTTTTCCAGGGTCAGCATACGATGCCTACATCATGAGGCGTAGCAGGGTGCCAGAAATGATGCTGCAGCTGCACAATGAATGAGCATGTCTTGTTGATGGGTTGACTCTGTTTGTCCAGTATTCAGCGGTATCTTAGTATGTGACGGCATCTCCTGACCCACTTCTTTACATGATGTTTCCATGTAGGGGACTCTGGCTATCCCAACATGCCATGGCTGGTGATGCCTCTCCGCAACCCGAGAACAGCTGCAGATCACCGTTACAACAACGCCCATGGGCAGACCAGGCGAGTGATTGAGAGGCGTTTGGCCTCCTGAAGAGCTGATTCTGTTGCCTCCACAAGACTGGCGGGTCCCTCCCATATGCACCGGTGAAGGTCTGCAAAATCTTCCTCGTGTACTGCATGCTGCACAACATGGCAGTGGAGAAAGCTGTGCCACTCATCCTGAATCCCGATGAGCAGGAACATCCACCCGTGGAGGATGACGGCCTTGGTCACGAGGCAAGTGAGGAGGAGGAGGAGGAGGAGGAGGACATCCGGAGTCAGCTCATACACAACTTCTTCTCATAATGGTGAGTCCCTGGGTCTGAGTGTGCACGCTCGGAGCCTTGTGTGGCATGTGTTGCAATGTGTGTGTCCAGCTGATTGTATGCTAAGTGACTTTGAGGTGTGTGCTGATGTGTCACTCGAGTGCTGATGTCATTCCACACATTTTAGCTGACACACTCAATTGACAACTAGCATGGTGTCAACCTTATTCATGTAGAGTACATGACCATGCATGTGGATGACTATGTTTTTCCTGACTTCTTGTGTGTCTCTCATCCCCAGGTATTTGCACATGCTGTCTGCTCGTGGCATCGTTGTGCTCCTGCTATTCCTCATGAGTAATGCAACGTGTGCTGAATCAGCGTTACATGCACGGACATGGTGAAAAGTCTCCTTTGGGTAAGGATTGTAGCAAGGCTTTTTGGGTGTGGTAGTTGTTTGTAATGTGTGGGCACTGCTCCTGTGCAGGTTTTGTTACTATGCATACATGTCAACCCACCATGGGGCACATGACATGTAGCATGACTCACATGAATTGATAGTCACACTTCGTGACAGTCATCTGTTATGGGATTGTGGATTTTGATGAAGGCATCAATGTGTGTACAACTTCCCTCGGAAACATACGGGAGGCTACGGGTGGACATATTGCGGGACATCCCCATAAGAGGCTCAATGGGGAATTGCAGCCTCTCCGTGTGCAGCAGGGGATGTTTGGCTCACCCCCTTCACTTGTGTGCCACACCCATGGAGTAACAGCATCTGTGGTGCGAAGGGGGTGTCCAGTGTAGGTCCCACATGTTAATCCAAAAGGCCTGTGAGCCTGTTAATATTGATGCATTTCCATAGGTGTGAGCCTGAGTAATAAAGGTGTTCCTCAGCCTCCAAGGTGCCTCATCTCTGTCAATGCAGGTCTCTTGCCACTGTGCATGCGCCATCTCTGGCATGGTTGTCAAGGATTGTGCATATGAGTCTATGTGTAGATTAGCAACCTGCATGCTGGTTTACATGTATTTGATTCTCTATTGTGCATGAAGTCCATGGCTTTGTATGTGTTTTGGTATGTTGGTCCCCACAACGGGCCGTCAACACCTTCTGGGGTGTGTTTCCTGTGCGCAGCTTGGCCTTCATTTTCATGATCCGGTGTCAGTCATCTTTGGGGATTGTGCATCCTTTGTCTCTGGGTGTGCCATTGAAAACCGGTCACTCCTTCCTTGACATACACCTGTTGCAGTAGTCCTTTCTGACATCCTAGTCTTTGTGTGGAAATTGTGGGATAGTTCTCAGGACATGCCGCCTGCTGTTGCAGCCACTGCAGCAAGGGCACATGAAGTTTCCTGATTTGGCAACACACACACATCAAAGGTGCTCCTCCCTTCCTCCATCAACCCATTCATTTGGCTGTCATCAGCTTGTCTGTGCCACAGTTGCGGCCACGCGGTGCCAAAGGCTGGACCGTCTGCACATGCAACGTTCACATTGCATGAGCCGTATGTCCTTGCATGACCCACATCACACTACAGTCTGATGTTGCAGCCACCCTCCAAGCAATGTCCATCCACACATCTGCCACCAGCTCTCAGGCATACACTAAGCGCACACACAACACCTTTGCATGATGAGTGTGCAACTCCGACTGCCTACACAGCGCTGCCACGCCTTCCAGGCCCTGTCACAACCACCAGGTCATGTCCCTCCTACTCCCTATCGGCTCTGTACCCCGGCAAGGCCATGGGAGTGGGCTCAAGGCTTCTGCATGTAGTATGCTGTTGTTGTGAGGCACATGGCACAGGTATCATCTCTCAGCGTGTCAATCTACAATGTGTCCAGGACCCCCCTCTCCACCATCACATGCGCACACAACCTCATCATCAACTCGTATGCCATTGACTGCCAGGTGCTCCTCACCCTCACCAAGGACGCAGACATTGCCAGTTCCAATATTCTAGATTGCATGAGATCCATTGATAAATGGCAGAACAGCAGCCACCTGAGGCTGGACTTCTACAGGACTGAGGTCAACATCTGAGGATTGTCCCCTTACAGCTGGGTCAACTGCTTGTGTCCCACCCGCAGAAGCCCTGCACAAGCACCCAGTGTCCATGCACACAAGATGGTGTGCATCATGGATTGCTTGCTCACATTTGCCATGGTAATCACCAGCATCTGTGCCTCAGACTGCAACACCCTCTGCATTATGCACATGATCTCCAGATAGATCCACTCCAAGGAAAGACGGACCATCCCCCTGGTCCACGACAACATCCGTGTCAAATACTGCCCTGCCCTCTACGGGGCAGCCACATCCAAACTCCCAGGACACTGGTCCACATCCAGGCTGCATCTGCACACCTCAGCTGCAACATCCCGCGCCCCAGCCACATCACTGTCCAGCAGAGATAGCTGCAATGGATCACTGTGTGCTGCAGGATGACCTTCAGACACCCCACCCACACTCAGGAGGCAGGCCACAACCCCGACCCAACACCAACCTGTACCACTGTCATCCGAGAACCCGTAGTGCCATCTCCATGCATCCAACCTTGACCTGGCCACCATTCTTCAGATCCACCGTACTCCAGCATGCAGGACATAATTCTCCCACCTGGGAACACATACCTGGGACTCCCTCCCCGGGAACCTCCGAATGAGGCAGGACCTCTACGCCTTAATGATACTCTTCCAAATAGGTCTGTCGGCACAGTATTGCATGCACCCCCTCAGCAGCTTGAGGCCATCACAGGTGAGTATTGTGCTCCATGTCTGCATTGAAAGATACATTGTGACCCATGTGTGTCCTGTACCAGACTCCGATCCCAGGGTATGGATGTGTGGAGTTAGTTCAACACTCAGGCATAGTTTGACATTTACACACACATATGTTGGGGAATAATGCCAAATGACAGCAACATCTCATGACAAAATAAAGTATTTATTTTTGGTGGGGTAAGTCTTTTGGTAGATGAAGTAAGGTTCTCTACCGGGTGCATAGAATCCAAAGTTCACAGGGGGAGATGGCATCCTTGTCAGTTGGAGTCATCAGAGTCCAGACCACAGTGTTGGTCATCATTGGTCAGACTGTGACCAGCAAGTCCATGTGGCAGAGAATGTCATTGGGTGAGGTGGTGCTGTTGCGCCAGAGGGCCAGGTGCCAGGCCAGGTGACCTCGGAGATGTGGATGGTCCGCTGACTCTCACGGTCTTTTCCGTAGACGACCCACCTTCCACCGGGGACCCTCAGATGCAGGCCTTGACGATGTCTGTGATGCTCCGTCGGACGAATCCTCCTCCTCCTCCCTCCCTGTGGCTGGTGCTGGTCTTCGCCTGGTGTCACAGGTAGGGTTGCCCATGTTGTCGGCGATCCGATGGAGTGAACGGCTCATGTCCGTTTGCACCGCCAGGAGCTCAGCAAGTCTTGCCTCCATCCGTCCTTGGTGTTGTTGTTGACTGGCATGTTGCTCGGCCTGCAGGTTCTTCATCTCGTCGAGGGTCCCCTTCATCTCTGTGAGGCTCAACACTACCTGGCTGATGCCCCTGGTGTCACGCCAGTATGTGTCTAGGATGTGGCGTATGTGTGACATACCGGTTCCCTCAGCTGCCTGGTCAGGTTCTCGCCTCTGCCTGCCTCCACTCTCACCACCCCTGCCCACACGAGCCTGCCGTTGTGGGAACATCAGGTCTTTGGGACCCCTGAGGGATGGCATTAGCTGGGTTGTCTGCCTCCTCCTGGGTGCCCGGAGAACCTTGTCCCTCCTGGTCAGACTGGCTGTGTTGTTCAGTGCGAGCAGGGCTCCTGGATGTGGCAGGAATGGGGGTGGGGGTTGGCACAGATGTACCTGACGCAGGTGCTGCAGGGGCTTGGGCACCAGAGGGGCCAGGTTGGTCGGGGTCATCCACAGAGTCGTGAGAGTCGTCGCTGCCGGTGGGATCATCTTCACGCTGAGCCTGGGACTGTGATTGTTCCCCCCCATTGTTGGGGGGAGGTCGATGACGTTGCCCTGTGTGTGAGAGAGAGACAATGTTAATGCTGTTTCATGCCACATCCATGTTTCATACATATTCAAGTTGTCACAGTTCCCCCAGGTAGTTGGATGTGCCTAGCATTCGTCTCAATGTCCACTTGGGGATGGGTATGTTGCGGGGGACAGATTGATATGTTCTCCTAAGTGTTTGCCCAGTAGATTTTGGGCTAGGATGCTTATTTGGCTATGGATTGGTCTTGTAGTGTCACATGTCCATTGTGGGAGTGGGTAGATCCGTTGCCTGCCCCGGGGGTGTGTGCTTGTGTGAGGGGGTTGTGTGACCGGGCCTGCTGTTGGGTGTAGTGTGAATTGTCATTGGGTCTCCCAGGTGATGTGTCTGTCCCATTATGTTGCATGCTGGCATGAGAGTGAGTGTGAGTTCCTGTGCTAGATATCTGAGCTTGTGGAGCTGGTGTTTGAGTGTACAACGGTCACAGGAGGGCCTTGTGCTGCATACAGCAGGGCCAAGTGTCAGCTACCTTGTCAGTACTTTGCCAGTCCCTGTGCATTGGGCATGGTGCATGGGTATGTACCTAGGCCATATGGGCCGAGGGCATTGGTGTCTGCTTCTGAGTTGCACAATGTGTTGTGTGAGCCCCACCCTCCCAGCATCCCGGACATCCAGTCTTGGGTTTGTGGTCGGTGTGGCCTGGGACATGGCATTGCCTTTATTTGTGAATGGGGCATGGAGACGTTAGTGGCATGAGCGTGGTTTTTGAGTGTGGTTGTGTGCGGTGAGGGCTTGGGGGAAGTTGCGTGCATTTGGTGTGTTTGTGGTGTGGATGGCATTCCCCCCATGTTACGTGAGTTGTTTGTGTACTCCCCAGGCTCTGCGACTCCTTCGACTCCGTGTACTCCCACCGGCGGAAGCATGGCCATCACCTTCTCCTCCCAGGGATGGTAATGTACGGGTCTGCGGGGCAGCCCGCCTCCAGTGATGTTACTCTGGGTGTATTCCTCGTTCATTTTCCTCTTGACTGCCCTGCGCAGATCGTACCACCTGGCTTGGCATTCATGCCTGGTCCTTCGGATGGGTGTAACAGCATTCACCTTATCGACAATCCTCTGCCACAGGCTTGTTTTTAGAGCTATGCTGGTCTGTCTGACCAATGTTCCAAACAGCTGTGGCTCGACTCTGATGACTTCATTGACGAGGAGGTCCAGCTCCGCCCTTGTGAACTTTGGATTCTTGTATGTGGGCATGGTGTGGGGTGTGGGTGTGGATGGTTGTGGGTGTGTGGGTGTGAATGTGACGGTGTGTGTGTGTGAATGTGAAGAGGGGGTGTTTGTGAAGGAGGTTGTGTGAAGGTGTGTAAGTTAAGGTGTAGTTAAGGTGTAAGTAAGGTGCAGTTGTTTGTCTGTGGGGTCTGTCAGCAGTGGGTCTGTTGCAAAGGCTCATGGGTTGTGTGTGTGGGCCCTTTTTATTGGTCCATTTGTGGGTGTGGCTGGGTTTGAATTTGTGGTGGGTGTGTTATATGAGATGGTTGTGATTTAGGGCCTCTGTTTGCCTGTTTGGATGTGCCAGGTCAGTCATAGAGATGTATTTTGTCATGTTGACGTATTTTGTGGTGTTGTGCGAGTCAAATTGACCCTCCTTGTGCTGTTTTACAGTGTCCTGGTTCTGTACGAGTATTTTTCGCGTAGGTAAGGTCCGTACATACGCGATGCTGGGTGAGGGTGCTGGGGTACGGTGTTGGGGTACGGTGCGTACAGGTGCGGGGCTGTGCTAGGGTGTTGGGGTACGGTGCGTACTGGTGCGGGGATGTGCTACGGTGTTGGGGTATGGTGCGTACAGGTGCGGGGATGTGCTAGGGTGTTGAGGTACGGTGCGTACAGGTGCGGGGCTGTGCTACGGAGTTGGGGTACGGTGTGTACAGGTGCGGGGATGTGCTAGAGTATTGGGGTATGGTGCGTACAGGTGCGGGGCTGTGCTAGGGTGTTGGGGTACGGTGCGTACAGGTACGGGGCTGTGCTAGGGTGTTGGGGTACGGTGCGTACAGGTACGGGGCTGGGCTATGGTGTTGGGGAACGGTGCGTACAGGTACGGGGCTGGGCTACAGTGTTGGGGTACAGTGCGTACAGGTACGGGGCTGGGAGACAGGCCTGGGGTGCGGCGCGTACAGGTGGGGGGCTGGGGTACAGTCCTGGGGTATGGGGCGTACAGGTGCGGGGCTGGGAGGCGGGCCTGGGGTGCGGCGCGTACAGGTGCGGGGCTGTGCTACGGTGTTGGGGTACGGTGCGGAGGGGGTACGGTGCTGACATACGGGGGTACAGTTCTGACATGTGCGGGGTGAGGGGGGGCTGTGCGACTCGTATCCAGGCACAAGTTTACCCGTGTACATGTGTGCTACAGCGTTCGCTCCGTACGGGGCCTTTCACATGCGGTTGTGTATTCGGACGGGCGGTACGGATCGTACTTGCGCGCTCGGACTTCTGTTTTACGATTTGCACGTAAAAATGTCCGGCTCCCTATCGGACACTTTTCCCGACGCTATTCGGACGTAAAAATTTACGGCTCCCTCTCGGACCATTTTCCCGACGCAATTTGTATGTATTTTTACGTACGAATCGTACTTCGCAGTTTGTACGGTACTTGTTCGATTCGTACGTGAAAATATACGGATACGAGTCGTACGCAAATTTTTTTACCCGGATCAGAATCGGCACCTATGTGTCTTGTGAGAAGAATAACCTTGGAAATGTTTAGCATGTAGAGTACTAAAATGCATACAGGAAAGGGTGTTAGTACAACTGCAATGCACTGCAAAAAGAAATAGAAAAAAAAACATAGCATGCAGATGAACAATAGCTGAAAAATATGAATAGGGTTTATGTCCAGCGGCTCAAGGTTTACTGATTATGTCAAGATTTATTTAATATCCACACAAATATTGTGGTCGTGCAGCCACATGGTGGAAAATGTAACGGATGAGAAGACGTTAATGGACCTGACATAATGCATGGTTTATAGTTGTTTATCAGATTTGTAGTTATGGATTTCATTGCTTGCAGCAGTTAGGCAGGTTGCCTGATCCAATATAAATCGCCCAGCCATACTCCAACCACTGATCAGATAGCATTATTTTCAGATGATTTATGAAGAATTCAAAGATGAAGGCAACAAAGGGAGGGGACATGCTGGGGTGAATTTTTGTCAAGATGCTCTCGCCTTTACTGACATATATGAGCTATATCAGGGAATACAATTCCAAGGAAGAAATAGAGATAATGGTTTTAATATGTATTTAGTGATTCATTACTTATGGGTGGTAATCTATGTTAAACCCCAATGGTACTATAAAATCATCACAGAATTACAATCAGTGACGGAAGGTGTGTCCTACCTCAAGTATACCTTGGCTGGACTAGCTCGCCAATCACCACCATCCACACAACTGGAAGGTCACAGACGCTTCTTTACCCTGAAGAGCACCTCATGGAAATGAGTCACATTTTTCTAGACTATTCCATTACAATTCGGTACTAGAGTGTCAACAGGATAACACCTTGTATTTCCTTATTGTAGTCTAGATATTTTCTCATGAGAGTGCTCTCACGTTATAATGAGGCCCGGTAGATCATGCAAACTCATGGAAGAGACACCACACTTCCCCCCTCTGCCCATTGATTATATCTACACTGCTGCTGTACTAGAATACTGGGTAAAAATGAAACTATAGCACTGGCAAAGCCACAACTGGCACATAAGGCCAGATGTACTGTACACTGATCACAAAATACTGGTTGCACTTTGCAACCAGTGTGGAATTTTGTAAACCGACCAATGAACTAATAGGTTGGCATGCAAAATTCTGCACGTTCGTGGACCGGGTTGAGATGCTGGAAGCAAAGAGGAGATGCATCATCTTCGAACTGCTGGGTTGAAGGCGATGGGTTGTCGTCGAGCCACACAAAGTTTAAGATCCGTCAGAAACTGGAAACGAGGGGGGGCGTGGCTAACAGCCGATGCGAATGGCAGCTCCTTAGTGCGGCTCCTCAGCCCTTGCCGCAAAATCCATCAAACATCCTGCAAAAACTGAGTGATCGACCCGGAGTCTAGGTTGGGAGTGAGCCTGCACCCCTGAGGCTTAATTGGCAGCATAACGGAGAACCGAGGGGCTCGCAAATTGATGGAACACCCAGATGTGAGGCAGACAGAGAAAGGAGGATGGCGGCGGCGCTGTGCTCAATTGGCTGAGCCCCGGAGCCGCGTCGCGGACCGCAGTGCCCGAGAGACCCAGAGCGTCACCATGGAGTGACCACCAATATTCACTCCAAAGGGTAGACTGCAACAGCGGAGAGTGAATTAGTCCCAGCAGAGAACGCAGCGGGAGAGGCGGTGAGTTCGGGGCGGGAGTGCGGCGAGAGGAGACCCGGCCAGTGTAAAATCGAGGCCCCGGCAGGAGCCTGGAGTGAGGCCTCACTGAGGAATTTGCACCCCTCCACCCCCTCTCTCCATGCCCATGACGGCACAACAGGGCTCAAAACAGGCAGTAAGGGCACAATAAAGCAGACACAGGAGAGAAATCGGCAGGTGGCCCCTGTGTGAAAGGAGCAGTTCCACCCTTACAGTGACGCTAAACACACAACTGCAACGTGGCGTGGGAGGCCCTTGTGAGAGCGCAGAGGCCAGTGGAGTGGAGGAGAAAGAGGGAGACACTCTGGGAACCCCGGTAAAGGAGGGGGCCAAATAGATACCCTGCGATAGAAACGGGGACCCCAGTGGAAGTTACGGCCCAGACCTGCGCAAAGGGGGGCAACAGAGCCAAATCTGCCAGAGTTACACCAGTAGACTCTATACACTGTCAAAAACTCGTAAGGGGCCACCCCCTGGGAAACCCAACATGCCGCCGAAGGAACGATTTCCACCGGGCAGATGGCGGAGACTACCAGGGCCCGCCACAGGCAGTGGACAAGATCCCCAGCGAAAATGGCGAGTGGAAGGGGACCCAAAGCCTCGGCCCAAAATAAGCTTGCTAAATATGCTTGGAGCAAGGCGGGAGAGGAGCGGGAGACAGTGCAGCCGGAATCAATGGACGGGAAAAGTGGCCCTTCCCCACAGGCAGACCTCACACTCCACGACATCATGGATGCCATCTCGGGAGTGCGCACATCCTTGGACTCAGTGAATGTGGAAGTATCCTTACTCGGGCAGACTTTCGCAAAATGGACGATATAGTTAAAAGTCTGGGGGACATGACGGCCGCGCTGCAGGCGGACACATCTCAGCTTCAACAGCAAGTTAGTGCACTGCAAACTCAACAAGCCTTGATGGCTAAACAGCTGGATGACTATGAAGGGAGGGCTCGAAGAAATAATATTCGAATTTTGGGGGTTCTAGAACGCGCAGACAGGGCCTGTAGCGGACCTTTATGTGGAAGAGCTAATCACCAAACATCTCCAACCAAAGAGATTGTCTGGCTACTTCTCTATTAAAAGGGCCCAACGGGTGCCGGGGGGTCGTCCCAAGCTGGGGGCCCCTCCGCGCCCACTTATTGAGCGGCTCTTCAACTTCAGAGATAGGGACACAAGCCTGCAAACAGCCAGAACAAATCCCCCGCTGAAGGTAGACAACAGTGTGGTCACCTTCTTCCCAGATTATACAGCGAAGGTCCAGGCTCAAAGGCGTAGTTTTATGGAGATAAAAAAGAGCTAAGGTAGCGAGAAGTGAAATACGCAGTGCTATTTCCTTCAATCATACGGGTTGAATCGGAGGGGAAGCCTTGGTTCTTCTCCACACCAGAGGACGCCTGGGATTGGATGGAAGGGTGGAGAAGAGTTGAGGGCCCACAAAGGGGCTGTAATGGAGGACCCCGTCCACCCAGCCACGCACAAGGACAAGACCGGAAAGTAGACACATCCTCGGCCGAGAAGGGAGAGAAGACACGCAGTAGAATAGAATGATCCTCGGCGAGGGAAGAACTGGTACCGATCACTGACTAATGGTGGAAAGAGACAGTGACAATGAGCTGAGACAGGGCAGGGGTAGAAAGCAGGTATTGAATGTTATATTGTACAACACGATCACGATGCAAGACAAGGGAGACAGGCTGGCCAGCCAACACCCACAAGCGTATTGGGGGGGCAAGAGGCACTGTGCCTAGTTTGGGAGTGGGTAGTTTTAAATCCACTGGCAGGGGGGCAGGGAGGGGGGAGGAGGGGCAGTTATGGGGAGGTGGCGAGGATGTTTGTCTTGTTGTTATTTGAGTTCACGAGCCAAAGGTAAATTGGGAGCATATTTTGCGTTTAACCGAGACAGTCGCAATACAGTGCAGAAGGTCGCCACAGGGATTGAACATCATGGGCACATTTGGGTAGACAAAGAGGAACGTGGGGAGATTTTGCCCCAAACGATTGCAATTCCACATCGGGAGACAATGATAAATGTGGGGTCGCACCCAGGGACAGTTGATGGCAGGGGCTAAAATGGTCATGTCTCTGTCAGTGATGACGTGGAATGTGAATGGCATGCGGGACAAAATCAAGAGGGGGATAGTGCAGCAATACCTTAAAACACAAACCCCAGACCTGGTATTACTCCAGGAGACACATATGGTGGGCAGTAAATGCAAAGCCCTCACGAGATGGGGATATAAACTGTTGGTGCATGCGGACTTCACGTCGGGTTCTAGGGGAACAGGTATCCTGGTCAAAAAGAGTGTGGCTCTCATAGTGAGGCGAACTTGGGCAGATCAGCGGGGCAGGTTTGCAGTAGCAGAGGTGCAGTGGGAGGGGAAGATACTAAATGTGGTTTCAGTGTACCTCCCTCCAGCAATGGGAAAGGAAGTGCTTGCGGATCTGGGGAGGATACTAACAGACCTTCCTATAGGCACGGTAATAATGGGGGGAGACTTTAACATGATGATGGATGACAGCAGGGATAGACTTCCACCCAGACACTTGACACGACTGCACACACACATGGAAAAGTTCGCCGGGGCCTTAGGCCTAGTTGACATTTGGTGTGCACTCCAGCCAGACGGTGTCCAGTATACCTACTACTCTAACGCCCACAGAAGCTCTTCCCAAATTGATATTTCCTTACACAATCAGGGTCCCTCGGCCAGTTTCAAAACCCCCGGACACACCCAAGGGGCATTTCAGATCACTCCCCAGTGATAGTGGAATTTACACTTTTTGAGCGTCAACCACGCACTACACTGCCTATTAGTCCCTGGATGCTGAAGATCCCAGACATTAAAGAAGATCTAGTCTAACACACCCAGAATTACTTTAAAGAAAATGTCGACTCCGTAGACTCAGTGCAAACGAGGTGAGAGGCATTCAAAGTAGTGATAAAAGGGCAAGCCCAGGCTCTCAGAGTAGGGTATACTAAACAATGGCAACACCATATTGTTCAGGTTGAAAGTGACCTCCAGAGACTGGAAGACGAACACAATATGGCCCTCTCAGAAGACACTAGACACCGCCTGAGGCTCAAGCAGGAGGAATATAGGATCCTAGCTAGGGAAAAAATACAGGCCAAACTCCTCCAGACCACACATCGACTGTATGAACTAGTGGACAGAGCTGGGAAATTATTGGCGTGGCTGGAGAAGAGGGAGCAGGGGGAGCGATGGGTAGCCCAGCTGACGCTTGGGGATGGGTCACACGTCACGCACCCACGGGATATTGCCAACACCTTCTTGAATCACCTAGAACACGTTTACACCCCATCCACTTCATACACTTTGGAGGACTCCTGGCAACTCCTTGAGGACAGTGATGTACAGGTACTGTCGGACAAAGACGGAGAGGCATTGGAGGGAGATTTGACTGATGTGGAGATTCAACAGGTAATGAGATGGATACAATCAGGCAAAGCGATGGGCCCCAACGGGATCCCCCTAGAATTTTTTAAAGTAGTGGCCACGCAGGTGACACCTCATTTGCGGGCAATGTTTGAAGAAAGTTATGAGAAGGGTCTCCTGCCGTAAGACCAATGACTAGCATCCATTGTAGTACTTAGGAACCCGGGTAAGCCTGCTGATGCATGTGGCTCCTACCGCCCAATCTCCACAATCAATGAGGAAGCAAAGATCTTAACTAAAGTCCTAGCCCTACGCCTAATAGCGGTCATTTCTTCGCTAGTCCACCCAGATCAGTCGGGCTTCATGCCCGGGAGGAACACAACATTAAACATTAGACGCCTCCATAGCGTAATAGCTCGTCATGAGTTTCTTGAAGAAGACACAGTGATCCTCTCCCTGGATGCCTCAATGGCGTTTGATTCCATTGAATGGCCCTAATTATTTGAAGTCTTGAGGCATATGGGCTTCGGTCCTAAATTCATGGGTTGGGTGAGATTACGGTATACAGATATTCAGGGACAGGTCAGAGTCAATAACTATACATCCAGACTCTTCCCACTAAAAAGGGTCACCAGGCAAGGTTGCCCTCTCTCCCCCATGCTATTCGCCCTGATGCTGGAGCCGCTTGCGGCCTGGGTTAGGCGAGATGTCATGGTGAAGGGTTTGAAATGGGCGGAGGGGCATGACGATAGAATATGATTATATGCAGATGATATATTGCTCTACCTGGCATCCCCCTATAAATCCTTTCATGGGGTTTTGAATATATTCACGAACTTTGGGAAATACTCAGGATATGCTATCAATTGGAGCAAATCAGTGTTGTTCATCCTGAATGGTCAGGCTCCCCGATTGCCGTCGGGCTGCACGGTAGAGATCACCACAGAAGGCTTCCGATATTTGGGGATCTTTGTATCTCCGGACCCCGACTTTTCTACGAAAGGAATCTCGCGGCCCCTTTAACCCAGCTATGGGCAGACGTTTACCACTGGCGCTCCCTACCTCTATCCCTGGTGGGGCGGGCAGCCCATTTTAAGATGCTGGCCCTTCCCCGGTTCTTGTACATCATTCAAAACTGCCCCCACAGGGTCCCAGATGCATATTTTGCCGTGGTGGAGAGCAAAATATGAACACTATTATGGGATGGTGGTTCTCCTCGAATAGCAATGCACAAGCTGACTAAAGGATGGTACAATGGGGGCATTGCCCTCCCAGATCACCATCTTTACTACTGGGCAACGCAGCTGGTGGTGGTGAATCACTGGATCTACAGATCCCCGATTGATCTGGCGTACATGCTTGATAGATATCAGATGGGAAGGGCGGGATATCTGGAAGAACTATACTCTAAGGTTCGAAGGGGCTGTTACATTGGCCCCACAGCCCACACGGTGATAATATGGCATCTGGCGAACACCCACCCACGATGGGCAAAGACCCTCACCAAGGCCACACCCTTGTGGTGTACCCAGAGACTTGGGCTTCTTGGCAGTCACCCCGGGTTCGATAAGTGGGACATGATAGGAATCTCAACAATAGGAGACATGGTACAAAAGGGGTCACTACTCAATTTCGAGGACCTACAGAGGATGTATGATATGGCCCAAGGGGAGGTGTTCAGATATCTGCAAATTAGACACGCCCTCACCACAGCTATCCCTGACATGGCGGAAGTCCCAGACTCGTCCCCTTTGGAAGACAGACTTCTTGACGGTCCACTGCTTACAAAGGCCATATCACTCACATATAAAAAACTCTGTAATAACCTACCTGATACTTTTCACAAACTTCGGGAGAAATGGCAGCTGGACTTAGGGCCAATAGATGAAGATGACTGGCAGGCGGCATTAATGTCCCCTCGCGAGGCAGCCATAACATTGCGGCATAGACTTATCCAACTAAATATCTTACATAGATCTTACCTCACGGGTACAACCCTTGCAAAGATAGGCTCCAGGCCTAATCAATATGCATTAGAGGGTGCCAACAAGAAGCATCTTTTTACCATATGATATGGGAATACCCAGGGGGAGACCTCTTTGGGAGGGGGCCACGGAAAGCATCCTAGAAGCCTTAGGGAAAGACCACACCCTTACACCTCGGCTGGGTCTCCTAAACATATGGGAGTCAGCTGACCTTACGTAAACTAAACAACAATTTATGACACTTGGTTACGCATTGGTCAAGAGGGAGATAACGAGGAAATGGGGAGTGGCAGAGAGACTCTTGTTCCGGACGTGGACCAGGGAATATGACAAGTGTATGATCGCGGAAAAAGAGGTGTTCAAGGTAAGAGGGTGCCCCAAAAAATGGGACAAAAAGTGGGGCAAATGGAATGCCTATCAAGGTGATTTGTGTGTGTCCCCAACAACAGAACTGGAATTGCAACGCACAAAACGAATAAGGCAAGTTACACCCTGATCGCGCTGTATGTATTAAATGGAGGACTGATATGTATGATGAAATATGCCACTTTTCTCTTTCTTGATCATGCACGTGATTTGTTATTGTTCAAACTCAATAAAAAGATTTTTAGAAAAAAGAAACTGGAAACGATGCGCTGTGGAGTCCTAGATGCAATAATCGTGGTCCGTGCAGCAGTGGTGATGTGTCAGGGTCAAGGGATATGCACCGGTTTCTATGCAACATTTTGATGCATTGATTCTGGCAGTTGCAACACTTTATACCCACTTCTAAGGGCACAGGACTGGATTGGCACCACTGTTGCAGGTTGATGAGAAGTTTTTAATGTCCCTGAGATTAAGAATAGAGGGCAACCCAGCATGTCCTTGGAGTCCCTCTGGGTTCTAGTAAGATGTGTCCAGTTCTTCCTCAGCAGGTCAGAGGGTAGCAGGCAGCAGGGAAGCACAGCAGAAAAACAATTCTTCCAGACAGCAGTCCATCAGGCTGGGAGTCCTTGTAGCAGCACAGCTGTCCTTTCTCCTGGCAGAGTTCTTCACAGGTTCAGTAGTGTACTGAAGTGCTAGGGTCAGAAGTCCAGTCCTTATAACTAGTGGTCCAGTTGAAGTGGGGGTGACTTAAAACAAGGGCTTTGAAGTGCACAGAGGTCCTCCCTCCCACCTCTGGCTCCAGACTCACTCCGGGGGGAGGGTTATACAGCCCTTCGTGTGGGGACAGAACACAGCCTATTCAGGTGTAAATGTCAGCTCGTACCTCCCATCCTGCCCAGGATGACCCATCAGGATATGGATGGCCACTCAGTCACACCTAAGCTCCCTTTGTGTGTGACTGTCTAGCGGGAATGCACAAAGTCCAGCTGCCACCCAACCCAGATGTGTATTGGAGACAAGCTGTAGGCACACAGGGCTAAGAGTAGAAAACAGTTCATCTTTCTAAAAGTGGCATTTTCAAAACGATAATGATAAATGCAAATTTACCAGGACAGAGGATTTATCATTAATAGTCAAATGATATGAAACAACAGATCTACTAGAACATGCAAAACTTAAAAGTATATGTCCTACCTTTTGATTACACAGCTCCTTACCCTATGAGCTACCTAGGACTTAGCTTAGGGGTGACTTATATGTAATACAAGGGGGATTTAAGGCTTCAAAATGGGTTGTAAATGCCAAGTCGACATGGCATTGTAAACTGCACACACAGGCTCTGCAGTCGCAGACCTGAGACACGTTCAATGTGCTACTTGTGTGGGTGGTACAATCAGTGCTGCAGGCCCACTAGTAGCACTTAATGTACAGACCCTGTGCACATGCAGTGCACTCTCCTAGGGACGTATAGGTAAATTCAATTTGCCAACTTTGGATAAGTCAATCACAACATATTTAGGGGCAAGAGTATATACACTATACACTTTAGCACTGGTTGGCAGTGGTAAGGTGCTCAGAGTCCTCTGGTCAGCAAAAAGAATTTAGCAACACTGGAGGCAAGAAGGCAAAATGTTTGGGGGAAAACCACCCCAAGGATGACAGGTCTAAAAGTAAGCATATCAACTGAACCCTCACCTCACTATACTGGCTTGCAGTAAAGCAATTTATTTAATTTAAGGTTTGATAACGTGTTTAGTGACCAGATTATCATGCATGTAATGCATTCCTAAGAAATACATGCATTGTATATTAGCCCCTACTATTTTCACTCAAATGTATTCAAGAAGTCATACATTATCCAAATGCAAACAAATCAAAAGCAGCAGGCGCACTTCTCTCTCTTCAGGCAGAAATCAATTTGAAGTTTTTGACAGTCAAGCTGAGAACTTTTGTACAGCCATTTAACTTTCCATTGAATGCTGAAAACATTTTTTTTACAGAGGCAATACCAACCAGCCTATAATCTTTAACTTGTTTGTGGTGTAGGCCAGGCTTGTTAATCAGTGCCAATATGTGCTTGCCTCTTATCCTCACTGTCAGACAGCACCCCCACCATAAAAAACAACTTTGCAACATGTATTACCGTTATAGCCACATGGATGAAAACCTGTTGCCTCAACCGGAACAGGCCATTATAAACTAATGGGGTATCCCAAAAAGCCATATGACCTGGGTAGCATACAGTATAGACAGCAATGTGTTCATACTGGCAATGACTTAAAAGGAAATTCAATATTCATTTGCAACACTTAAAGCTGTTTAAAATGGTAAAACAAATGTATATTTTCAAAATCATTAGTAATATTTTCATTTTTCAAGGCATTCCTCTTATCATGGTTGCTCCAAAAAGAGTGCAAAGAGAAGTCTTTATAGAAGTGCTCATGTGCATAGTGATCAGAAAAGAAAAAGAAATAATAATAATTCCCACAATATTTCTTAATTTTCACCAATGGTTATGAAAAACTCTAATTAGCCAAAGTCAAGTAGCCTATCTGAAAAGTTTACTCCATTTGTGAAGTGTCGACAATCCTTATTTTCAGGGGCGGCTGGTGGATTTTGAAAGTGGTGGGCGAAAAATTGTATTGTAGTACAGCGAGCAAGCGAAGCGGGGCGCACTTGAACTGAAAAAGGAGGGTGCGGGGGGTTTTCCCCCCGCAAGCAAATTTTGCACAAAATGGATTCAAATGGTGGCTTTTTACGCCACATATTTACTGCAAATTGTTGCAAAAACAGGATCCAAATATAGCATTTTAAAGCACAAGTGTGAAGAAAACATTAGATACATCAAAAATGTGCCCAATCCTCTAACTGGTCTGCTTGCAAAATGACACCCAAGCCAAGCACACACAACCAATAGAAACAAGCCCTTTAAGTGTTTTCTACCTGTAACACATCTCTGCCTCTTTACTGTATTGGTTGAGGAAGTCTTCAAGGCTCACACCGTTGGTAACAGTGTATATTGCTAATACTTTAAAAATTAGATGGCGATTGGCAAAAGAGATCCATACCAGGATTGCAGTTCATCTTTGATTCTTTTAAGATTAGCCGGACAAACAAATTATATTTCAGAAAACTGTGTTTAGTTTGTAAAATATAGCATATATATAATATAAATGTACACAGACAGAAGGTCCACATAACAGAAACTGAGGTGCAAAACATACAAACCTGACGACAAGATTTTGGATGGAAAGCAGGAATATACTGAAAGTGACAGATATGGTTTATAAAGTGTTTCAAAAATTACAATAGAGAAAAAGGAGTTAACAAAATAAGTTTCATTTTTAAATTGGAACATAAATAATAAAACCTATATAAATGTAGAGCATAACAAGGAAAAAAATCAAAATCAGAACAAAGTAGTTTGCATTTAGGGCCTCGTATTTGAGATTTTAGCTGTAGGGCAGCACAATAGTCCTTCCTGCTGCGCTGCCCTGCGGCAAAAGAAATGGGCATGAATGCACTGTATCTATCAGATACGGCTCATTCCTGTCGCTGCACCCGCACACAATGAGCTGCAGTGCGCCAATGCAGGCACCGTTGCACATTGGTGCAAGGGTGTCTGCGTTGTGGGCAATCACAAGAGGCTTTTTCCTCTTTCTCTGTGTGCTGCAAAAGGCAACACACAGAGAAAAAGGAAAATGAGGAGAAATAAAGATATTTCCCATAAAAAAGGCAGAAACCTAAACTTTTTTGTATACTTTAGTGTGTCGTTTTAAGTGGGATGGGAATGCCCATATGTGGGTCCAATGCTCACTGTCCACTGGAACCAACCTGTACCTGGCTGAAGAGCCCTAATCAGGGCAACACCGGTCCTACATTGTTTGTGTTCCGGTTCAGGGAGGACCTGACCTGGTACTTCTGGCTGGACTATTCGCATTGGAACAGGGTCAAGACTGATTTGCAAATGACTGGGTTCAGACTGAGGTGGTATAATGGGCAAAAACCGGAGGACTGAAGTGCGGCCCAGAGTGATTGCCTGTGGCTGAGATTAATTCAAGCATTCAATACATCAACTTGTTGTTGCATACTACTGATGTGGACACTGGGGCAAACAAGCGGGAAGTGTAGAGATTGAGCGACACAAATGAGGTCGGTGCATTGTCAGTGCACACTATGACGGAATGCCTTTCAAAGGAAAAATAAGGGAGCCAGACATCTGATCTATCCTGAATGTGGGCCCTGCACAGATTGCTCTTGCCCCCTCATGAAAATGTGGCCAGGTCCACTAGCAGTATAAAATTTAGCTCACATTTCAATGGCTTTGTCTTTAACTGATGTGCTTTTCCGTAACGCAAGGATGACCTGTCAGAGTTTACTACTGTGCAAAGGAGAGCACATCTTTTTTCCACAGCTGAGCATACTACTATCTCGGTCTTCAACAAGCGTTCACAATTGATGGTGTGCCTGGGTGTTGCCCGAGACAATGCTCCTGAAATATGAATCTATTGTGGCCCCAGATGGGTCCAACAAAGGTACATGAGGACTGGACCATTCATGTTTTCAAGATAACCTATCTAAATAATCCCCATCTAATATATATACATTTATCCCAAGTGAATAACCTGAAGATATAGCATGGATTTGCCCTTGTGAGCCCAAGATGAACACCACTGCTACAGGCCGAGGCAATGGGGATGTGCTGGTCTGGGGTACTAACAGTTGGAACTACAGAGTGTTTTATCATGCAGACCAAACTTACTTTATCTAGGGCGGCAAAGTCCCTGCACCAGCCCTTCAGTTTCTCATTACAACAATCCTCCACAAAACGATTAATGCGGCCTTATGCCCGTGTACCGAAAGTCAGTCACCCCCGCCACTCAGTGCTGCTGGATCCGCTGCTGCCTGGCTTCTGTTCTGATAGAGGGCCCCCAGCAACTACCGCCAAGGCCCACTGCACGGAAACAAAGTCACTCACCCCCTAGCCTGGTGTGACGTCAGTCAGTATTTGTAATTATCGAACCAAAGCTGCCTAACCAGGCAGCAGACGCACTGTGACACAGTGATAAAAACACTAAAATAAAGTTACAACAAGTTAACAGTGCCCCATTTTCGCTGGAAACCAGCCCAAGCAGGCAGCAGAGTGAGCAGACGCACTGACGCAGTGACAAAAAAACACTAAAATAAAGTTACAAGCTAACACACAACAGTGCCCCTATTGCATGCTTACACTACAAATCCCATTTGGCTTCATATATTATGGATTAAAATATAATACATCAGGCAATTGGAAACTGCTGGTTTATTTTCCATTTCTTGCTACGAGGATTTATTTCTCGCAGTTAATGGCATGGAGGAGAAGGGCTTCATTAACGAAGGCCTCGACCTCGAGGAGATGAGAGCAGACATTTTCAGAAAATCAAGTTGAAGGGTACTGTGGGGGGCTCAACGGACCTGTATAGAGATTTCACAGAGTCACACAGAGGGCTCTGTTGAGTTGACTGCTGTTAGGCCCCTTTGTGAAATGCTGCAGCGCCGAGCGAGATATGTGGCCTTGCCCTTGCCACACATGGTGCCGCACTGTATGTTCCTGCACATTCATGACCCCCCCCCTCCCTCTATAATTATTTAATTAGGACTAGGAGGATGTTTTGGGGGTGGGTCGTGACTCCAGGACCGTAAATATTACTATAACAAGGACAGCAGTTGAAATGCGTCTGTAGTCCTTCATTTCACTCGTTCACTCATTCATTCCTAAAACCCGTGACCCACCCTGCTCCAGAGGCGCGCGCGGGGTGGATGTGTATGAAACCTGCTTCCGAGGAACCGGCCTTGTTAATATTCATTCCTTTGATTTCTCAGAAAAAAAAGAAACCCTGGAAGCGGTTTATTGCCTGCTGGAAAGACTTAGAAATGCAGTATTTCAACCTCTTTTGTGCTTTCTGTCCAATGTGTTCAGCTATATGTTTGTCACTGTCTCTCATTTTAATACTGCGAAGTGCTCAGGCATAAAAAGACGGCATGGGGACGGGATTACTGCATACAATGAATTAACTGTGCACTTAAAAAGCTCACCATGTACAGTTACGTATATTATATGGAAAACTCTCGGAGACCTGTGATCCTCGCTGTTATGTGGCACTGTTACGTTGTATGCTGCCAACAATCAAAATGACACCTCAATAATATGATCAACGAACGCATCCTCTCACTGTATACTATTTTTATGCAACCTAGTGAACGCATGTGAAGCATGTGGTTGGAGGGTCGATTTAATATTCCTTTGACGACTCAACCTGTGCCCGAGGAACCCCTCCCTTGGCACTGCTTCATCTCAGAGGCCATCGCGTTGGACACAATTATTAAAGTTGTAATGATGACAAAACCCGCTCCGCATTTTATAAATTGAATTAAGGTCCTGTGAGAGACTGCGCAAATCTGAGCAGTTAGGTGTGGCAGCGGGGGAGGGGGGGCTTCTTCTCTCAAACAGGCTCTGCGATCCGTTCACGCGCACAGCCCTTATCATACACTAGCGTTTTACACACTCTTTATTTCCAAACCAAAAGAGGCACACTTACTCATGAGACTCGCTTACACTTACCTTGTCCAGTGGCAGATAGCTTTGTCACTGTTCTTCAATCTCGAGTCGGGCTCTTCGTCGTGACTCGTGACCAGGACTGCAGGCTGTAGTAATGTAGTCTAGAAGTGTGCAGACACAGACTGCAGACAGCGTGACAAACGGCCAGTATAGCACGCACGCAGCACACAAGCCAAGCCATCCACGACGATGAAGCCAAGGCCCAAAACTGGAAAATACCGCTCTTTGGACTCCTCCCCCAGACCCCAGCAAACCAATCACTTGCAAAACAACAAGCAAGTGTTGCTGGGTCTCCTGGAAGAGGCAAAGGCCACTGCCACACCCCTATACATGACACACCTCTAAGATTGCCGGACAGCCTCGCCCCCAGCCATTGGAATGAATGGAGGGCCTCCAACTCCTCCCTGGGCCAAGCTAATAATGCCCAAAATCCAAATTCCATTCTGGCAGTGAGACACAGATCCTGCCCACCTGTGTTACGTCACAGCCCTGCTTTCTGGCTTCAGGTCGAAGAAATCTTCGCCCAGCCGAAAGCTTGCACAGAGCAAGGGCTATCCTCCCCCACCCCCTTAAAGAAACCACATATTTGCCCATGTTTGTCACGAGCACGAGCAGCCACTCCAGTACAATTTATGTGCTAGCTGCTCAGTGTTGCAGGCATTTTCTTTGTGTCCCCCAGGTTGGCAGGGCGACGCCCATCTCGCCCGTATGCACCAGCCGCCCCAGCTTATTTTAAAGGGGTGGTGGCTGAATCCTAACACACTACTCATGGGAATGTATATAATCAATCCAGGCTTAAAAAATCATTGTCGACGTTTAGACCCGACTGCTGCATGGCGTGAAATAAGCCCTTGCACGCGGGTCTTCATCAGGATGGTAAAGAAGGGTTGAATGGGCAACCTACAAAAGACCTAATAATCAGTAATGTGTAGGTCCAGCTTGAAAAAGAGCTTACTCGCATTGCCAAATGTACAGGAAAACCACTAACGTAAATCAGTGCAGCCACACTATTGGTGGGTGAAGGTGTTCAACCTAGATACACCTTCTTCTCTCAGCCGAAGGCTTGTGATCCAAAAAATACACCAATTCAATCTAGGATCACTGAATTTATGGAATTAGTCATTGTTAACATTATCTGGGTTCAAAGACGTATCTAAAATTTATGCGAGGAAACCTACCTCACCATGAGCAGCTGATCAAAGAGATTCATCTAAGTCAGTTTCAGATTTCCAAACTAATGTATTCATTGATGAAAAGACTCGTATGATTTTTAGATACGTCTTTGAACAATGTCCTTTGTAGGATGCATAGAGCAGTGCAAGTGAAGCACAGTATATGAATGTGGAACATTGTCACATAACGATTGCAGTTCTTTATTAAGATAATTTATGAACCAGGTAAAAAATCTGGGACGAAAACGGTCCATGAAAAAACTACACCCCTAACCAGAAAACTCTCTGCGACCTTGCCATTTTGGCAATAATAGTTGGTTGTCAACCCCACTTCATTGAAAAGGGACACTTCAGACAGATGGTTCTGTGTAGTGTTCAGTGAATTTAAGTGAATGACTGGTCCTTTGAGCCAGATAATAGGCTCTTGCGCTGAGGGCTACGGAGCCTTTTTAGAGCTTTGAAAAGAGCTTTTCACCTCTTACATAGAGATGGATTTTCCAGTAAAAATCACTGGTAGATTTTGTTTGTCTTCCCAGAACTTATGAGGTAATGGCATATATAATTGATGAAATTCCTTTAGACAACAAAGAAAGAAAGAAAGAAGCAAACAAACAAACAAACAAGGACATTGAATTATACAGAAGGGTTCCTAATTTGTAACTGTTAAGACTTTAAAGTCCCTTGCATGGAGATGGATGTGAACCCCTGCCCTGAGTGCCCTAGCTGTAATGATATCTGGATCCCTAGAGCCAATTTTTGCTGTCATAGGCGGGTACAAAGCATGCACGCACACATGACATAGGCCTGTCTTACAAATAGCAGTCTTTTTGGACCAGAAGGGGCATCTAAAGCATTACCTTTGATGGAGTGGAAATCCTATTTAACTTGTAGGGGTGCATTGTAATCATGTGTAGAGTGATGGAGAAGGTATGACAAAATTTTGTATACCTCCTCTATTTTGCATGAAAATACTAATTATATAACATACTTATTATAATTGACTAACGGTTTGCTGTGTTAAACTAAACCAACCATTTGCATACAGAAATTACACCTGGGACTTATTGCTATTTGCATGGCAGAATAACTCTAATAACTAAATTATATATGCATATTAATAGTAGTACATGTGGTAATAGGATATCGCATGATATATGTGATGTTTACGTTCCTGTTTTGGACCGTAAAGGCGAGTATTATTGCTTTAAATGTCGCTATAAGCTAGGAAAATACTAATACATAAAGGGATTAGTGAGGGTTTAACATTAGAATCTTCATTTCTTTGTATTAATTATTCTTTTGTGTTTGTTTCGCTTAAGTTGGCATTTGGGCCTACCAAAATATGGCGTACAAAATGGAGTTCGGAAGTGGCCACCGTCTTGTGAGCGCGATGCCTACTGCACAGACTCGGATGGCTCCGTAGACCTCCAGGCGACCCCAAGTCACAGTGTTCCTGGTCAAGGATAGGAACATGGAGGACTGCCAAACTTCCGTCAGTAAACTCTGGTCTAAATGAACAATTGGGACATACAAGCAAACTTTCTACATTGTTGCATAAGGGCAACATGGATAGAGGAAATGAACCTGCAAAATCCTTGAGAACATCCACTGATGTAAATTCGGACGTTTCCAATCAGCCAATCGTTTTCGTTCTTTGCCTAAAAATGTTTCATGTTATCCCGAATTTCATTTTAAAAAGGGTAGTAGAATAGGGAGGGCCATTCCATTCCCCATTTTTCCGACATAGATGCTGCCTTCTTACTCGATGACCGCAAACCCCTATCGACCCCACAGACGATGACAGATGCTTGCACGATTTCTGGTCCTTTGGAGATCTTTGGGACTGTAACATGCTGAGCAAAGAACTTTCAGACTTTGAGCTTTGGCCTGCTTATTTGGATAATTTAACGGCTAAATTTGGTTATGCAGAGCCAAATGAATTAGGAAAAATCCAGACAGCAAGAATAGGTAAATATAAATGTCATGCGATTTATGCTGATTGAACAAAACTTCAAAATTTGATCGACAAAAAAAGGCTAGCATTAATTGCAAACAATATTTAGATGATCACATATTTGATTACCAGAAATTACGAGTTTGTGGTTTTTCAATGAAAAGAGTAGAGAATTCCAAGTCTTAAATGTGTTTTAGCTGGTTCTAAATCACCATCAACCAGTCCAACTAATTGGTCCGTCGACCAAGTGGTGGGGTGCTTTGATGTTTAAGGTTAGGATTCTATAGGTGGTGATGCTAATGTATATTTTGTAAAATAACTTTTCTTCCCTATAGGTAATAAGGTACTCCCCCACATGTCCAGCGCTTGATCTTATCATCCCTCCTGTGTGCAGACTCGTGAGTAGGAGACGTGCGAGTGTTGGTGTTATGGGCCCCACCAATGAATGCGGGTGTGAATGAGCTAGTGTGACGTCGGGTCTGCGATGCAGGAAGGGATAGTTGTAAATTTGCCTCCTCTCCTCTTCTCTCTTTTTCCCCGGTCTTGCGCTGGATCAAGAGCACACCCACATATAATTATCCACTATATTAACATGAAGTGCTAGAATTGTGAAATGTATTAACATGAATATGTGACGTATTTTGGGATATTGACAAATGTTGTGGAGAATTCATGCAGAAAATGAATGTAACTAGCAGAAACATTAAAATGCTGACAATTACTCTTCCTAAATGTGTTTATTAATTATGACATTTCGACTTGGGTAAATGTTTTAGTTGAAATTGCATTCATGTTTATGTGAATTTGTCAAGCTTACATGATGCATTCTTATGTTAGTTGAAGTCGTAGTCCATGCTGTGGAATCTGTTCTTTCTCATGTTTTTGTATTGCAGGAGAAGTAGCGCTCTTTAGGCAGAATAATGCCTTTGTTTTACTAGCTAGGCAAGGAGAGAAGAAGTTACAATTGTGCTACTTGGGGCGATAAAGGAAGGACGTTATGATTCACACAAGAGAAGGTCTAGGAACCAAGTACAAATTGATGCAAGAAAGGTATAGGGATGACATTGTGGAAAAGTACATTTAGGACTGTACCCAGAGTGGATGGCATGATGCGAGGTGCATTGTGGGAGTACTATCTGTGCATAACTGATTGTTGGAACTAGGGAAAGAGCCCCCTTTCTTTTCTGCCTTTAGAGAGAGAGTATCTCTGATGAGCTCTTTCTTTGTTTTGGTTGCTTTATGCTACTTGAACTATTGATGGTGGAGAAGCTTCTTAGGAAGATTCCATATATTGGCACCTTTTTCTTTCCCATCTGAAAATGTGTTGATAAGGGATGTCACCTTAGTGTTAGAGTAAGGACAGAAGTAATGCTTTTAACTTTCAACCCTTGATTCAGGGAAATTTGAACTCATGCTTGCTGATCTTCTGTATTCTACTTCTTGAATTAATAGTTTTGTTTATGTTGTACCGTCTAAATTGGATGCTCAGATTTGGCTTCATGCTAAATACTTTGTATTTTTATACGCGTAAAAGAGTCAGAGAGGAATCCCCCACAATTAACCTTGGCTGTTGGACAGCCATACAGCAGCCGTACCTTAGCAATAAATCGGTCGCCCAGGCCAAAGTGTTCCATTGAAGCAAAGTGGTAGTCCCGTTTCAAGACGCTGAACGCCTTTTTCAGGATCCAGGGATAGGGCCATTACATCAATCAGAAGATCCTTGGCTGTTCAGAGGGTGTGGACCAGGGTGCGAAGGTGGTTCCTGGTTGAGCAGCCCTGCGCGAAGCCTACCTGTGTGTGGTGAATCAGGGAGAGGATGACCTTTCCAAGGCGCATTGCCAAAGTGCTGGCCAAAGTGCTGGCCAAGATTTTATTGTCACAGTTTAGCAAAGGGATGGGCCTGTAACTGCCACACAATAGAGGGTCTCTCCCAGGTTTATGTAGAACTGCGATCGCTGCCATGTTAGGGCTGGATCCCAGGGAAGCCATCTGGTCTGCCCCCTGAAAGGTAGCGTGCAGGGTGTCAACCACCTCTTCTCCCGACCATCTGTAGAATTCCGCCGTAAAGTCATCTTCACCCAGGGCTTTATGGTTGGGCAGTTTGGAGATGGCAAGCACTGTCTCTTCTTTACTTATTTCCCCCTCTAAGAGCTCTCTGCCCTTGGCCAAGAGGCAGGGCAGGCCCATTTCATCAAGAAAGGTGGCGACACAGTCTATTCCAACTAGCTACCCTGGAGTGTACAGTTTCTTGTAGAATCAGGCAAACCCATTCATAATGTCCTGGGTGTGGGTGAGAGCCTCCCCCTCACTGAGTTTTTGGCCAGAATGACCATGGAGGCCTCTTGTTGCCGCAATTGGGCCGCCAAAGGTCAGCCAGCCTTTTCCCCCTGCTTCTACTGTTGTTCCTTCAGAAGTTGCAGTGTGTACGTGGCCTTAGAGGTGAAAAGGCTGTTGAGGGTCATACAAGCCTGCTCTGGAAGTCGGCGATGGGGCAACATGGGATGGGTGGAGTAGAGGCAAGTGAAGCATTTTCCCTCTCCAGCTCCTTCTGGTGAGTAACCTTCTGTTTTTTAGGCCACTGTAGCGTCTCTCATTAGTTGTCCTCTGATAGTGGCCTTCGCGGCAGCCTAGAGTACTATGCTAGAGTCCACCTGTTAGACCTGGTACCATTGGCATGGGTCTCCCTTCCATTGTTTGCTGCTGCCTTCTGTGTTTTTGCTATATGTTTTGCTGGTCAAGATGCTTTGTTCACTGTGCCACTGCTATTCAGTGCCACAGTGCAAGTGATCCCTACTGTAAAGTGTTGTATTAGATTAGTGACTCCATGATTGGTTTATTTGATTTACTTGTCAGACCCTAGTACAGTGCACCATGTGTGCCAGGGCATATAAATCGAATGCTGTTGGTGGGATTGCAGCACTGGAGCTAGACCCCTGACCGCCGTCAGAGATCAGCTCTTCCCCTCAGCTCCGCCTGACTGACCCACAACTTCAGTCCCACACAGGGAGGGCTCGAGACCTCTACCTGCTGGGTGCCGTGCTCCATTTTTCTTTTCTTTTCTGTACTTTTTAAACTTTATTGAGTCTTGTATTGCCTTCTGCCCACTGCTTGGTATTCAGTGGCTTGTCCCCCTTCTTCCCACTTAGCTCATAACGCTGCCTCAGCGTTCACCTTCCCGCCACCACCCGCTCGCTCCCACCTCCCAGCTGCTCGCCCCTCCCCACCCCCCTACTTAAATGGCGACTGGTGTGCGGTTGCGCCTCTAGTGCGCCGAAGGCACGCCTAAGGCAAGCCCGTCTGCAACTGTCCGCGCCTGGACCGTGCCCAGCGCCAGACCCCCTGGCCCCCGCGAGCACCACGACACGAGACGCCGCTATGACACCACCTTCCTCCATGCACTCAACGCCGGCCGAGCTACCGCCTGCTTCCAGGCTACCCCAAAGCACACCTAAGGACCAGTCACCTGCCGAAACTGCAGCTTCACCAGCCAGCGTACATCAGCACGACCTGCCCCCCCACCAAGGCAGGCAACAACCACCTCAGATGCATACTACTCAACACCCGCTCCGTCCACAGGCACACCATCGAATTCTGGGACCTGCTCGACTCATCCTCCCCGGACATCGGTTTCCTGACAGAGACCTGGATGAACTCCTCATCGGCACCCGACGTTGCCATAGCCATCCCGGATGACTATAAGATCACCCGCAGGGATCGTATCAACAAAGATGGAGGAGCAATCGCCATCGTCCACAGAAATATCCCCAGAATCTCGACCAACACCGAAGAAACCCTCAGCACCGCCGAACACCTGCACTTCCAGATCCACATCGATCCCAACACCACCCTCAGAGGAACCCTCGTGTACAGCCCCCCGGATCCTGGCCACAGTTCATCGACTCCTTCACAGACGCCGTCAGCGTGCATGCCCTTGCCTCCACAGACTACATCCTCCTCGGAGACCTCAACTTCCACCTCGAGAACTCCAACGACAGCAACTCCACCACACTACTGGACAACCTCACCAACCTCGGCCTCAAACAGCTTGTCACGACACCCACCCACTCCGCCAGATACACCCTCGACCCCATTTTCTCCACCAGCAGCCACTTCGCCATCAGCTACACAACCGAACTCCACTGGACCAACCACCGCTGCATCCACTTCTCCTTCAAGAAAATCACCACACAAAACTACCAGCAAAGAATGCCCCACCGCAGCTGGAACAAGGTCACCAAAGACCAGCTAATCACCACTCTTGCCCGAGACTCACCGACCGGCCACACCGACACCGACACCGACACAGCCGCCTGCAACCTCAAGCAATGGATCAACGAGTGTGCCAACACTCTCGCCCCAATCACAAATCCCACAAACAGACGCATCAACAGAAAAGCCATCTGGTTCACCGCCGACCTCTAGACATCCAAGCAGACCTGCCGGAGACTAGAGAAGAAATGGTGCAGCGAGCAAACACCGGACAAATATGCAGCCCTCAAGAACGCCAGCCGCACACACCACCAATTAATCTGAATGGCCAAAAGGACCTCCTTCAAGGAACGCATCGCTCACAATAGCAAATAACTCTTCAACATTATAAAGGAACTCGCCAACCCCAGCTCCAGCTTCGACGACATCCCACCATCACAAGACCTCTGCAACTCTCTAGCCTCCTTCTTTCACCACAAGATCACAGACATCAACAACAGCTTCAACACCCAGACCTCTCCGTCAGCTGCCGACACCCCAGACTCACCACCCCCCAGTCACACCGGCCACCTGAGGTCCTGGAACCACGTCAACGACGAAGACACCATCAAGACCATCAACATCATCCACTCCGGCTCACCATCAGACCCCTGCCCCCACCACATCTTCAACAAAGCGAGATCCGTCATCGCACCCCAACTCGGTAAGATCTTCAACAGCTCATTCGAGACCGCCACCTTCCTGGAAAGATGGAAACACGCAGTGATCAACACCCTACTCAAGAAACCCAAAGCAGACCCAAAGGACCTCAAGAACTTCCGGCTCACTGCCCTGCTCCCGTTCCCGGCAAAAGTTAATCGAGAAGATCATCAACAGACAACTGACCCCATTCCTCGAAGAGAACAACACCCTGGACTTGTCTCAATCCGGATTCCGCAGCAACCACAGCACCGAAACTACCCTCATCGGCGCCACCGATGACATCAGGGCCCTGCTGGACAATGGCAAATTCTCAGCCCTCATCCTCCTGGAACTCTCGGCCGCCTTCGACACCGTCTGCCACCACCCCCTACACACACGCCTCTACAACGTGGGATCCGCGACAAAGCCCTGGACTGGATCACCTCCTTCAACAGCAGAACCCAGAGGGTCCGCCGCCCTCCATTTCTATCCGAAGCCACCAAGATCACCTGCGGCGTATCCTAAGGATCATCCCTCAGCCCGACCCTCTTCAATGTCTACATGACACCACTTTTCAACATCATCTGATCACACGACCTCAACATAGTCTCATATGCCGACGACACCCAGCTGATCCTCTCCCTCACCAAGACCCCACCACCACCAAAACCAACTTCCATGCAGGGATGAAGGCCGGCGCCGAATGGATGAAGAGCAGTCACCTGAAACTGAACTCGGACAAGACGGAGGTCCTCATCCTCGGCTCCACCCCTTCCGCCTGGGACAACTCCTGGTGGCTAGCCTCGCCGGGAACTGCACCTACACCCACCGACCACGCATGCAACCTGGGGTTCATCCTGGACTCTTCTCTGTCAATGACTCAACAAGTCAACGCCGTCTCCTCCTCCTGCTTCAACACCCTCCGCATGCTTCGCAAGAGATACAGTTGGATCCCCTCCGAAATCAGAAGGACGGTCACCCAGACCCTCGTCACCAGCAGGATGGACTACGGCAACGCCCTCTATGCGGGAACCACGGCCAAACTCCAGAAGAGACTCCAACGCATACAAAATGCCTCCGCACGCCTCATCCTCGACATACCCCGCAACAGCCACATCACACCCACCTGAAGGACCTGCACTGGCTTCCCATAAACAAGAGTATCACCTTCAAGCTTCTCACCTACGCTCACAAAGCACTCCACGACACCGGACCAGCATAGCTCAACAAGTGACTCACCTTCTACATCCCCAACCGCCAGGTCTGCTCCGCTGACCTTGCCACCGTCCCATGCATCCACTGAGAAACCACCGGCAGCAGATCCTTCTCCCACCTTGCCGCCAAGACATGGAACACCCTCCCCATCCATCTTCGACAGACCCAGGACCTGCTGACCTTCAGGAGACTCCTCAAGACCTGGCTGTTTGATCAGCAGCTGCTCCCCCCCAGCGCCTTGAGACCCTGGCGGGTGAGTAGCGCGCTTTATAAATGTCTAATTGATTGATTGATTTGATTTACTTGTCAGACCCTAGTACAGTGCACCATGTGTGCCCAGGCCATGTAAATCAAATGCTGCTGGTGGGATTGCAGCACTGGTTGTGCCACCCACAGAAGCAGCTTGTAAAGTGTGTCTCAGGCCTGCCATTGCAGGGCATGTGTGCAGTCTGTCACTGCCATGTCGACTTGGCAAAGTGCACCCACTTTCCAGTCCCTAAACCTTCCCTTTTCTACATATTAGTCACCCCTAAGGTAGGCCCAAGGGCAGGGTGCATTGTATGTAAAAGGTAGGATATGCCCTGATGTGTGTGACATGTCCTAATAGTGAATTGCAGCCAATTTCGTTTTTCACTATTGCAAGGCTACCTGTTCCCATAGGCCAGAATGGGCAGTTTGATTATAACCCCTTATAATCCTAACTGACCCAGGGAACAGGGGAGAAATTCGAGTTTAGTATGCCTGAACTCAGAATGATAAAATGCATCTTTTAGTGAAGTTGGTTTTAACATTCTGTGTTTGAAAATACCAATTTTAGAAGGTAGGTATTGTCTTGCCTAACTGCCCAAGCCTGCCTCTGCTAGGTTGTGTATTCCATGTCCGGTTGGTGAAACACTGGGGCTGGGGGATTCCAGGAGACAGGGTGAGTCAGCACAGGGCTGAATAGACCTATCTGCATGTAGAGTGGTGGGAGGAGTTGCACCTGGGTCTGAATAGGGTTGTGCCTGCCTTCCACAATGCTGGCTCCACCTCCTGTGGTGCGTTTGATGTACCTGGCCCACACTGTCAAAGGAAAGAAGGAGTCCTGTAAACAAAGTGCTCCAGGACTGCACAGAACTGGTTTGGACTAGGTACAGACACTCTCTGCCTTCAGAGACAAAGGATTTTGGTGTGTAAATACTAGGGCCCAGACCCCAAAACTTTAGATCACTTCTTGGAATCAAGACAACCCTTTGCCAAGGAGAAGAACCAAGGAAGCTGAAGGAGGAGACTGCCCCTGTGCTGTGCTGTTAGAGTTGGCCTGCAGTGGTTATTTTATTTGCCAAGGAAAGGAGAAAAGGAACTTTGTGTGTACTTTTGCAATCTTGAAGAAGAATCTCCAAAGACTTGAACTGAGTTTGCCTCCTGCCTGAAGTCTCAGGGATACACAACTTCACCACCAGCTCCCCTGAAATCCCTTGCTGTGGAATTCTGCCTGCAGAGAGGTGCCTACTGTTATTTGGGCCCTCTGAGAAGACTGCGAGTCGCTGGGAGCTGGAAGTGCGATGCAATGAGGAGAAGCGTGTCACCGCCGCAGCCGTTGCCGTCGCATCACCGAAGAAGCTTGTCGCCGCTGCAGCTGTTCGCCGTCGCATCATCGACAAAGCGCGTTGCATCACCGGAGAAGCGTGTCGCCGCCGCAGAGGTCGCCGTTGCATCAACCGAGAAGCGCGTTGCAGGGTCTGTCGCGGCTCAGAAGTTACAAAGTTTGCCGTACGGCCGTCGGGCGTGCACGCATCACATCCAACGCTGTTGCATCGCAACAAGACGCCATTTTGTCGAATTGCACCGCATCATCACATCGCATCGAGGCGCCATCTTGTCGTATCACACCGGATCACAGTAAGAAACTGACGCATCACCTCCTCTCCAGTAAGGAACTGACGCATCACCTCCACGGAAGCAAGGAACCGACGCATCACCTTCCCTGCGACCCTTTTGTTTGTATTGTGTGACGCATCCAAGGTACTTTGAGAGTAAAGTGTCACAGTTACCATCTACATTGAACTAAGCTATTTCTACCATTTTAAAGTCTATTTTTGAGTACAGCATTGTGGATTTTTGTCGTTTGCTCTTGTGTTAAGTCTAGTAAAGATTATTTATTTTTCTAAACTGGTGTGGTGTCCATTTGTAGTGTTTTGTGTCAGAACTGTGCTTCCACAATGCACAGGAGCAGAATGTCGCAAGTTCCCAAAACCCCACTATGATTTCTCAGCAACAAGCAATTCTAAAAAGCATGAAAGCCAACGAAACCCCAGGGGGAAAGGGGATGGGACAGAGAAGAGACAGTCACACTACGTCTGATTCTTCCTTCAGCTTCAGACGTCTGCTGCTCGTCTTTTTCTGGTAATCACTGGAATGTTACTGTAGGGAAAAAGCATACATTATGATATCCTGCAATTTCTATTTTCCCACTAGCCTCTCTCTGACTGTAACCTAACCAGAATTGGTGTGACCTATGCTTCTCTTCTTTGGAGTGATTACTTGACTGCTGTGTTCTGTAACCTAAATATTCACGATTGTTAGTGCCTTTTATTCGCATTAATTATCTAATCTTTCTTTTGCTTTCTTTAATTACAGATCCCTCACCTCAAGTAATCTCAGCAGCTGTAATATGTGGGTTCCTTTTTATTGGTAAGTATTTCTTCTGTAATTCTGTATTTCTTCTTAAATACTATTTTCTTAACTCTCTCTACGAGTATAACTCAGGAACTTAAGTACCAGGGCTTCTTGTGAAGTTCTAATCACTTCGCGCTATAATAAGGCTAAATATTGCTGAACTATTCCTCATAAACTCCCTCCTCAAAGTAACTAAAAATAACTAGCCAAAAGACTTGTACTGTCTCTATCTGAGCCAACAATGCTGTAAACTCTGGTTATTGCGCACACTCCAAATTCTAACACTTCCTCAGAGTGACTGCGCACGCCTTCAAAAATACAAATAAACGGAACAGTCTTACTGTTATCTTCCTCAGTAAGGACTTCAAGAAGCTATTCTCGCCAAAGTTCAAGGGATGAAACGCAACGAAAGTTTCTCTCACTAAACTTTTGCGGCGCTTTCTTCACAGATGTCTATTCTCCTCCCGAGTCAGGTGAAGTGCGCAATAGAGCGGGCACAGCACCTGGACATTCCTGATTGCAGTCAAGAACTAGAGCGCAAACGTGCGGCTCTAGAATTCATCTCCTGGCGGCCATTTTGGGGGTGGCACTCGCTCGCGCCTTAACCCGCATTCAACCTTTTCTTCTTTTTACTTTGGCCCTGATAGTAATGACACTCACTGAAAGTCTTTTTCTCTGAGGAGGGCTTGTAGTCCTGACATTTGACTGTATTACTGTATGTGTTCACAAATGCTTTACACACTGCCTCTGAGATAAGCCTGTCTGCTCGTACCAAGCTACCCAGGGGGTGAGCAGGGGTTATTTTAGAAGTGTACCCTCTTACCCTGACTAGAAGCAAGGGTCCCTATTCCCTATTTGGTCAAAGGTACCTACCTCTGCCAACTAGAGACCCCCAGTTCTAACACCACCTAGTTGTTTTTTTCTGACAGGTACGTGGAGACATGAGATTTCAGTTGGGATTTGCCCTGAGAAGTGCAGTATCTCTGTATATTCATGCGCCCTGGTTTGTGTCCTGGTGAGACCAAGCCCGCATCAAGAGACAGGAGGACCGAGGAATGATTGGATAATGCTGCCTCCAAGATCCGAGGCCCTCAGACGAATGCTATAGTTCTCAGGGAGATGAGAAAGTCATCCAACTGGAGAGCATGCCAGGGACCCATGGAGCAGGGAGAAAAAGTATACTCCATGTCTGCTGGGTGGCTGAGGCACCAATGGTCCACCAAATCATTATCCAAAGCCACATTGTCCATCACGTCTCTGTCCATGTGGTTGCCTTTATCCAGGGGACCTGTTCTGTCCAGAACCGCATCTTGTGCAAGATTCCAGTCTCCACCAATAATGTACTGCGAAGCCACGATCTCTACAAGCAACCGGTTCACATGGAGGAAGAAGGATCCTTTCCCCCAGTTAGTGCATAGATGGAGCCCATGCAGACGAAACTGACGCCTAGGCGCAGTTTGGCAAATGTATATCTGCCTCAGGGTCGGGCCATGTCTTCATAAGAGTGGCAGGCAGGTATTTGCAAATAAGGATCGCAACTCTGTGTTTGCAGGAGGACCCACCGTCAGTGGACGGCACCGTTGCTACACTGCTGTGTACCACCCTGCCTACCCAGTCTCAGTGCAATTTGTTAGAATCCAAGGCATCCAGGTGGGTGTCTTGTAACAGAGCCACATCTGCCCTTATCATCTGGAAAGAAGAGAGTACTTTTTTCCTTTCGATGTAGTGTGTGGGGCTGTTGACATTTCAAGAGAGGACGCACAGTGGGTGGGAAATGCACATAACTGGGGCAGGCATGGTGAGCCCGGAGTCCTGTATCCATGTGGGGTCACCAAGAGGGGGCTGGTTAGCCAAATGTGGGAAGGGAGGGAGAGAAAGGAAGGGGTGATACTATGGTGCGATCAGGATGTGGAAAGTAAGGTATGCTGTAATGCAGCACTAACAACAGCAGGGAGAAGATGGTGGGGCAAGAACAGGGATGTGGCTGAGTCAGAATTGGAGAAGGGTGAAAGGACTAAGGCAGTTGGGAACAGCAAATATTGATGAAGGGATGTATGGGGGAGGGTGGGGCACCACACAGGTAGGTAGAGAGGAAGGAAAGGAAAAAGGGGAGGAGGTGAGTAGGGAAGGGAGAAAATGAGGGAGGGAGTGAACCCAGACATGCAGGGAAGAACAGACTGTAACACCAGTCAGTGTGGGAGGGAGGGTAACAGCCGGTGCCTCATATGCAGATAGTAGGAGAGTGTAAGGGGAAAGCAGGGAAGAAGGGGATCAGTGAGAACTGCTGCTGAAAGGTGCAGCACAGGGAACACTGCTCTGTGATACAGTGGGTCTGATCTTGCGGAGACAGTGCACTGAGAGGGCCATACCGGGATTGCAGGGCAGTGGAGATGGTGATCAAGTGGAGGTAAGTAAGGATTGCTGGGGGTATAAGTGTGAGAAGTTGGCCTGATATATGCTGTACACTACTTATAGTGGGCACCTTGTATCAGTCCAAGCAACCCTTTATGGTGAATTGGTTAAAGACAACCTTTATTGAAAGCTATCCTAGTGGTAGCTAGGTAGAGCAGCCTTCAGGCTAAGTCTTGAAGGAATGTAAAGCAGCTTGTTTTACCAGTCTATAACCTCTTGAATGACCAAATGAAAGGACACCCACACCAGGTATATATTTAAAATATATGTATTTAAGATAAAACACACCCCTCTAGTCTCTTTATGAGACTGGAGCTTGACGTACTTAATTTACAAGTTAGCAATCAACAGTAATAGCACAAATACACATTTGGGCCCTAGGGGCATACCAAACCAAATACCAATAAAGTGGAATAAGAACCACGACTGAACTAGACACAAGGCCTAGAGCCTGTAGAATCGCTGGGACCCCAAGGAACCACCCAAGGTAGTGACACAGGGGACCCACGGGGACTGTGTGCAGTGTGTAAACACAACCACGGGTTTCCCGTTAGCTTCTATGGGCAATGTCGCGGTTGGAACTTTAAACATTAGGGACACTTAGAATCGAGTCAGGGCCAAACCATTTTGGACTTAATAAGTTCTAGGGCTAGCACCCACGGGAGCACTGGTGTACTCGAGTTACCTCACCCAGGGAAGCCGGGTGCATAGGTGTCTTTTGGTGTCGGGTCGCGTCGTCGATTACAATGGAAGCTGGCAAAGAACTGCTGCTGCCGTGAAGAGGAGAAGTGTCTGAAGAGATCCAAGCCTGGATCTAGGATGGAAGGAACCTGAAAGCAGAGGGGACAGAGTCTGGGTCACTTGCCAGTGACGGAGGGCAGGATGGACCAATGCCCACAGATGTCGGGTGCTTCAGGTGAGTTGATGGGTGTCTTGACTCTTCAGCCATGAGGTCCAGGAGGCGTCAACGAAGTCCATGAGCTGGATTCAAGCTGTCCCACAAAGCCTGTCGAGGGCTGCAGTGTCGGCGGCCAGATTGGACCCCGCAAGCCTTGGCAACGGCAAGTCTTGTGGAAAGAGAAGAAGGACGTCGGTGCAGACCAGCAAGGTCTGAGGGACTCACCCAGCGAGGGTAAGTCAGGGCACGTCTGGAGCAACCAGGAAAGCCCAAGCAGAAGAGGAGTTGCCTTCGTGGGGACCCACTAGGCAATGGGCTAGCGATCGCAAAGGAGCATCAAGCGGTCACACCGGAACCCGGCCCACGGGTCACTCGTGGAGTGGAGACCAGAGATCTTCGGTGAAGTCAGTGCTCAAGGCTGGGGCTACTCGGAGCCCAAAGCAGAACTTCAAGGATAAACAGGAGGTCGATGTACCAGCAATAGTACGCGGTGCCCAGGGGTCATGGTTCCTCATCACCCACAATAGCCACGGGCCTCAGGGTATTCTCGGGGAAGTCAGGAAATCTACCTCTGGTGATGCAGAGACTTCAGCGTCCAACGGGAGCTTTGGAATTGCAGACCGGATGGTTGCTTCTTTGGTGCCTGCCAAGCAGGGCAGTCACTCCTTGACTCCAAGGGAGATTTCTTCAGTCTTCTAGTCAGGATAGAACGTCGAAGGTCCGGGATATATGTTGCAGAGTTTCGTCCAGGGTAATCTAAAGTCGCAAGGACTGGGTTCCCATACTTATACTTAGTTTGGAGGTTGGACATACTCTAGGGACCCACCTATGGGAGGGTTTGGAAAGAGGGGTGGTTACACCCATTTCCTTTGTCCAGTTTCGTGCCAGAGCTGGGGCAGGTAGCCCCTGCAACCGGTCTGAACTGGACTATGCACAGGGACACCAAATGTGCCCCAGTGCAGGACTTCAAAGCACCAGAGAGTGCACCCCCACAGCCCCAATACACATCTGCCTGACTGGGGAGGTGGTTACACCTCCCTTCGACAGGAAACCTATTGTCCAGGCCTCCCCTGCCAGAGTTTCGGTCAGCAGCAGGAGACCAGACCCGTGTCTGTGGCAGAGGCATCCATTTTGTGATGCCAGGGCAGTAGAAAGTCCTAACGGGTTAGACCAGTGTGAACATGTCTCTCCCTCTAGAAGGGTGGAATTCTACCCCTGCCACCAGAACTGGCAGGGGGTAGTATTCCAAAGCGTTTGACACCAAACACAACATGTTTCCGTGCAGCCATCCTAAAGTTAGCATTTACCGCAAGGTTATAATGCACTTAAGAGTATATGGTCATGCTGCACCACAAACAGCATCAGAGGAGGTACTCCGAATGCTGCAGAGGGGCTCTTCTCATGCACGGGCACCCTCTCACATAAAAACCAAGCACTCTGCTTTCAGGATTGTTAAGGTCTGCCATAGGAGTGACTTATAGGTTTTATATGTGTTTGCAATGGTAGTGATATAGGTAGCCTATACCACTGTAAGGGGTGCAAGCACACCCTTACCCAGGCTGCAGTAGCAGACCTGTGGTGCCATTTTGGAGTGCTTACCAGGGGTGGCATAATACATGCTTCAGCCCCTGGTAGGCCTCTGAGGTACCTATGCCCTAGGTACATAGTATACCATGTACTAGGAGCTTATAAGGCACTCCAGAATCCAATTAGATATGTACCTAATGTACATGGAAACCATTTTAGAGAGGAAGCAGCTAAGCTGGGGTCCTGTTTAGCAGGGCCACAGCCAGATTAAGGTCGAAAAACAGTGAAACACCAGCAAAAAGTGGGGGTACCCATGTGAAGCAGATCCTACTCTCCTACAATAAGATGTCTGCGGAGGTAGTAGAGGGGGGACAACAGGGAAAAGGGGGTCCTGGGCAACATCTAAATAGGTTAACAGGCTGCTAGGGGGATGGAGAAGCAAGCGATTCCCCAGCCTGCCATATTCGCAGGGGCCCAGAAGCATAGGGTCAAGTGTGGTGGTCCAGTCTGCAGTAAGCATCAGCGAGAAGTCAAGGACCAGAATACAGTCAGGTGGAAGTGGTCTGAACCTGTGGACACATCGGGAGGACTGGGGGAGGTGGTGGGAGTGAACTGTTGGTGCCCCTCGCCATCCACCCCTGGCGTAACAAACAGAGGAGGTCAGCAGCGCATCATCGTGAGGGGAAGGGAAATTGAGAGCAGGTCGCGAAGCACATAGCGTGTATCAAACAAACTTAGCAAGCATAATAACAGTCACAACAATAAAATATATGAATGTTCAATACAGGCTTTGTGATATTCAGCCGTCCAGTGGACATCGATCCCTTTTACCCTGCAACGACAGCTCCAGCTATGCCAGGTACAAAACAGTATCTCACACCCCAGGGCGATCACTCCATGTCAGCAGTGGGCTTCTGGCGGGACCGTGATTTATCTCTATCCTGTTCTTGGGTGAGAAATGCTACTGCTTGGAGAGCCTGTACCCTGTCGCCATGAGAGCACACCACATCCTGCGTTCACTAGAAGTGATGAGTGAGGGTGCTGGGGATGGGTCATCTCAGCCGAGGAAGAGAAAGTGTCCATGTCCTACATGTAAAGACTATCCAGGAAAAGGCACAGATATACCGGGTAATAAAATTCCTTTGAAGTGCCATCCTTGGTGATCCGGAATCAAGCAGGTTCGAAGGGGCCATACTTAATGCTGAAACAGGGCTCGAGGGAGAGAAAAGCCTTACAGCGATCATTGGTTTCCCTGGAAAAATCCGCTGCTCCTCATGTGTGAATGGACCATGTGAGAGCCGCAGAGAGTAGTTGTCGGGCTTGCTCATGTCGCAAAAAGCAGGTGTTGAGGGACCGGGGAAGTGTCGAGGAGTCTTGGCGTGGAGGGCCGATGTGATGGGCATGAGCATCTCCAGGACAGTAGCAGCTCACAGAGGGAGTGCTGCAGGGTGGTGGGGCAGTGGAAGGGAGAGGCAGGGTGGGGGTAGTGGACTCAGACATATGATGGACAGGAGTAAAGTAAGTAATTAAATAAATAAAACTATTTACCTTGAGCTCGTAGCATCGCCAACTCGGCGATGCAGCGAGTGCGAGGTAAATAGTTATATTTATTTAATTACTTACTTTACTCCTGTCCGTCGTATGTCCGAGTCCACTACCCCCCACCCTGTGCCTCCCCAGCCCCGCCTCACCACCCCGCCTCACCACCCCGCAGCACTCCCTCTGTGAGCTGCAACTGCTCCAGGAGGTTCAAAAACGAGTCCCGTGATCTTGGGAAGAGTGTCTCTAGGAAAGGATTTGGCACCAGGGCCCTCTGCTGATTCTGGAAAGCTCAAAAAACAGACACTGTCCCTTCTGCTGCGATCTTCCAGGTCAATCTGCTTGCTGCTTAGAAATAAGAGTTCCTGGTCCTTGTCCGGCAGAGTATTTAGACTGCTCTATATTACCGTGATGCTCTGATCAAGTCTGTCCACATGGGCCTGGAATCCCGTAATATCTAGCCTGATCAATTGGGTCTCCGTTGTGAGGACAGATATGTTTACATCCATGCCTTCTAGTCAGCGACCCGCTGCTGATTTTTCCTGCAGGAAATGCTCCATGGTACTGTCCTTGGCAGTGGTCGCTGAAGGATGGGGCAAGGCAGTCTCAGGAGGTGTGGCCCCCTTGGGGTGGCCATGGTGCGGGACTGGATAAGACCTTCAGTGAATAGGAGTTACCGTGCAGGTTTCACAGGTTCACAGCCACTGCAGATCACCCGGTACTCCCGTAGTTCAGATCTAGCTGAGACTGGGGATAAAAGTCAGAGTCATAGCTGCTGTTCCACCCCACCCGTCTCTGGGCGGTAGGATGTCCGTATTTGTAGGTCCACCAGTGGCACTCGCGCATACGGGAGGAATGGTGAGCACCGCAGGATGGCCCTCTAACTGAGGTGGGTCAGGTACTTGCAGGTCTCATGCCACTGGTAAGTCTTGACTACCCCAGGGGGATTCCAGAGAGGGTGCTGTGGCTCCAGAGGTGATGGTGTGGTCCAGTGGAAAACAATTGATGGGCCTCTGCTCCAGGAAAGGCAAAGTCGAGGTGGGTCACCCAGGTCCCACCGTGGTGCAGTAGACCCAAGAGCAGCCAGGGGGCCCAGATCAGTGCCCACTGCCATGCATGTAAGTGGTATGGCTGAAATAGTGGAGGCTAGAGGCAATGCCAGGGCTCCGGAGAAAGAAGGCAGGATCCATGTCAACAGATTTATAAACAGGAATATCAGCAGGGGAAGGATTGACATTTTGACTAAAGAGACTCGGCCTACTATTCTCAGAGGTAAAAGTGACCATTTATGTAAAAGATTTTTAATTTTAATGAGCATTCTTATGTAGTTTAAATGAAACATTTGAGAGAAGTGACAAATAAGCCCAGATAGCTATTCGGTGTTAATGGCCGAACTGTTAGCCCTTCAGGAAGATCGGCCTCTAGTGAATTGAATCGGAGAAGCTCCATTTTTGTACTCGTTGACCTTATATCCCTCTAATTCTGTAAATGCTTGATTTTCTCAGAGCACCAACTGGATATTTGCCCTCTCTGGGTTCAGATATAAAATCAGATCATCTGCAAAGAGCCTAATTTTTGTCATCCCTGGTAAAGGAGCTAAGATTGACATGTTAGCTCGGATCTTTATTGCCAATGGTTCAATAAAAAGCAAAAATAAAAGGGACAGCCCTGCCTGGTCCCCCCACTTCTGATTACTTCCCCTGCCTGCTCTGCGTTTATTATTATTTTTGCAGTTGCCCCCGTATAGATTCTCCTGAGCATCTCTATCAGGCGGGATGGAAAGCCAAACTTCTGTAGGATAAAAAAAGGGCCTGCTAATCAACCAGATCGAATGACTTTTCTGCATCCATCGTCCAAATAGCTGCCCTCTCTTTCCTGGCTGAGAAATAGTCAATAGCTTGAATCAGATAAAAAGTATTTGCCGCCCTTTATCTGCCAGGTAAGAACCATGTTTGGTCCGCATGTATCATGTGTTGCACACACACTGAAATCCTCTTCGCCCACATTTTCATTAAGAGCTTATAGTCCACGTTTAGTAGACTGATTGGGCGATAGGAACTTGGAACCTTCGGATCCTTATCCTTCTTCAGGATAGTGATCACGACTGCTTCCTTAAATCTATCAGGAACAGGCAAGCCATCCATAATCTGATTATAGAAAGACACTAGCATGGAGGAAAGTTCCTCTATGAACACCTCATAAACGTCAATTGGTAACCCGTCATTCCCATTTGCCTTCGCACTAGCCATTTCTTTAATAGTATCGCTGAGTTCTATGGATGTAATCAGTTCAGCCAGAACCTTACACTCACCCATATTTGGGAAATTAGTTGCGTACTCTGTTGCGGTTTTGTTGATCAGGCTAAGAATTTGCCTATATGTTGGCTTTCTTCGTACACCTCCTGGTTGAATGCATGACTTCCCGAGATCTCTTCCAGAGTAAAAAAAATAAAATAAAAGTGTTCCTTTGCATTTGTCAAATCCGGTGCGAAATGTTTTTTATGAGGGCCTAGACATAAATTCTGACCTTGCTTCATCCACAGCATTCTGAAGTCCTTGGGTCTTCCGCTGTCTAGCTCTATAGAAATTTGCCCTGTATGCAATCACCCTACCCCGAAATGTGGTCTTAAAAGCTTCCCATACCATAAAACCTGATGCTGTATTAATATTTTCCTCATAAAGCCATTGTATGAATTGACAAGTTTCAGTAATCCAGTTTTGATCCGAGAGGAGTGCTTTTTCAAAATACCATCTAGTGTTATGTTTTTTTAGAGTGGGTAAATATATAACCAAAGAGACTAATGAATGATCTGAACATGAATTAGAAAAAGTGGTGAACTCGTCTCTCTCCAATTGTTTACTTACCAAAAAAAAGTTTTATATCTAGCTGAGAAGCAGGTAAGCTGAGCAAGGCCTAGGTGATCGAGGCGCCATGGATCAACTAAGGCGAAATCTTCTTTAATAGTTCTTAACAGCTTAATAGTCAAGCTGTCATTGGTTTTAGTTGTTTGTTATTCCTTATTTCGATGTATCCAGACCTAGGTTTTGGATGAAAAATCGCCTCCCGTTAATATAATACTCTGGGCATTGATCAACAAATCATATATCTTATTCAGGGGCCCAGTATCGTCAAAAATCGGTCCATAGTAATTCAACAATAACAAGTTTACACCATTAACTGAAACCTCAATACAGATCCACCTTGCACCTACATCTCAAATCACTTTTCTGAGTTCCCAATCTAGGTTGGAAGAGAGTAGAATGGCCACCCCCCGAACCGCAGAATGAGATGAGGCAAAGTATGAATGAGCATATTTCTTGGTGAGTGTAAAATTAGGGGAATTAGATTTCAGGTGGGTTTCTTGAAGAAATATCACCTGCGGTGAAAAAGAGGCTATCCAATTCAACATTGCTCCTCTTTTCTGTGTATTCGAAAAAACATTTAAATTACATGTAATTACTTTTATTGGTTGAGGCATCCCTCAGGCTAGCGCATAGCCCCTTGACGCAGCCCCCATAAACACATTCTGCTCTCTCTTTTGCCATACTTCCTTTTGCAACAACGCTCCAGTTGAAATTACCTGACATCGCCTAATGGCATAGCATCTCCCACATCTCCCTTGCACACCAATCTTGATTACATTCCTGTCTTGATTCTGATTCTTATTCTTACTTTTTTACTTGCCTACTACAGCGCCCATTTTTAATATGCTTTAACCCCCAACCGCACCACCCTTGCCCTCCTCAAACTACCTGAGGAAGAAGGTTGACCTTACCTTGCCTCCTCATACCCCCTATCCTACAAGGGCGCCTTGACTTGGCGCCTGGTTGCGCGTCTATCCTCCCTCCCCTCCTCCCTGACATATAACTTATACATTTCTTTATAGCACTCGGGGTACCTCCTAAAGAGTATCTCCTGCTTAAAGTGCAAAAAGTGTTATCCTTCTCAAGAAACGGGAAGCACTTACACTTTTAAATATATGTATAGGCCAACTTGCACTGGTTCTGCTGGCCATGATCTATAAAAATTCATGAAACTCCCCGTCTTAGTCAGGAAAGAAAATGTAAGGATCAGCTTTGTGGTGTTCCATAGCTAGTCGAAAATTGATTCCTACAAGCTTGTCCCATCTGCGGCTACAAACTACCATACCTCCTCATAATAGATAGCAATGCGAACCTGACATATTTCTCATAGGCTGGGGCCTTTGTTCTTCCAGTACTTTAGGCACTTTATGCACTTTTTGCACTTTGTTCACTTTACCTTTGTGCACTTTACGATTGTCTTTTGCTCTCTTCTTCTATTGGGGATATGTATATGCTGCTACTACTACCGCTCTGTGTTTTAAGGATCCCCTTTTTTCTATAGGGTAACCTTATTGTATTTGCACTTTATGCGCGGTGTTCACTTTTACTATGGCACTTTAGTCTCATATACTGAATTCGTTTTTGTTGGCCTTAGGAGTCTGTGTACTTTAACCCTGCTAAGCAATGCCAATGTGCTTCAGCTCTCAACTACAAATATGGTAAAACTGCCTTATACCCAACTGTGTTTACAGTTTTTAATACGTATAAGTCAACCCTAGGGTAGGCCCTGGTCAGCCCAGATGGCAGATTCCAGTGCACTTAAAAAGTGTGATATGTAATTTTAAGTTCTATCTGTCCTGGTAGTAGAACAATCTTGATTTCTTTTTCACTCCTGCAAGGCTTACTTCTATCATAGACTAACATTGAGGCTACCTTCTTACATTTAATAGGCTGTATATTCCATATGGGAGCAGGAAACAAGCTCTTGTTTGGTGTCTGTGGAATTATAATGTAATGAAATATCCTAACTTTTAGAAATTTGGCATTTTCCTGCCTTAGCCATTTAATGCCTGTAGCCTACACCTGGGTCACATGACTGGTGTAGCTGACAGTTGAGCTTTATGTATTACTCCTAAACATCCAAACACAGTAGGGATGTTAGTTGTGCCTGGATGATCCATCACTGTCAGGATGTGAGGGAGGAACTGGGCACAACCCCATTGACACTTGAATAGGATGTGCTTTCTCCTCTAGAAGCTCACCCTCTGCTTCAAAGTCACAACTGGGTATAAATAATGGACCTTAGACATCAACTCCTAAGTGCACTTCTGGACCTGTGGATACTCTGGCAGGAAGTAGGACTTCTGTGAGGTTGAAGGACTGACACTCTGATGGACTGCTGCCATGCTGGACTACTACCTTGCTAGACTGCTGCCTTGCTGTGCTGACCTCCTACCTGTAGCCCTCTTGCCTGGGTGAGAAGGACTGGACCTGCATCTCTTGAACCCAAAGGAATTGCAAGGGCTAGTTGGCTGGACTCCTGATCTGAGGCCTCTGGCACACAAAGGCTCCCAACAACCTTGCACATGCACCTGAACTTTGCGATCTGCGAGTCTACCCTGCCAAATAGTGCCACCCCAGTCCTGGACCGTTGGAAGTGGGCCTAATGTGCTCTGCCAGCCTCTGTGGATGCAGTGGAACTGACACATCTCCTTCTGTGCTCAGCACGACCATGAGAAAAATTTACGTTTTGCCAATGCTGCAGGGATTGGACCCGTTGCAAAAACCCACATTGCATCACAGCCCGTTGCCCCATCGGAATGTCCACTGCGTGACACATCCTCGGTGCCGGCCCTCTTATCTCTCGTCAGCCGTAGCCTCAACGATGACGATGGACTCCACATTGCAGCCCTGCAGTTCCTCAAAATTGACACATCGCCCGACTTCAAGATGCATCTCCAACGTCGGACTTCACATTGCAATCCTGCGTTTCAGTGATCCTTAATAACACAGTACCTTGCACCGCAGCCTTGTAGCATCTCGGATTCGGTCAATTGCTTCAGCTGCACAACGCATCTTCCACACGGATCTTCGAAATGCCCTGCAAACCAGGATTTAAGGTACCCTGTTCAGTGGGCCTAACTGGGCCCCTGTAGCCAGCTTGTGCTTCTTTGCAGTTGCCCTGAACTTGTGAATTTTCCCCAGTCGAGTGCAACAGGATATCTACGGTTGGCTCTTTATGCCTTTTAGTGCTATTTTTACTTTAATCTTTTAAATTGATTATCTCTGGTTCTACTGATTGGATTTTTGTCATTTAGGTCTTGTTTAATCAATTTTTCTAAATTTGTTGTGGACTCCTTTTGTTGTGTTTTTTCGCTGAGTTACTGTTTGAACTGTTGCACAAACACTTTACACATTGGAACGGAGTTAAGCCAGACTGTGATGTGCCAAGCTGTCCGAGGGTTCAGCAAAGGTTAATTTAGGGTTTGCTTGTGACATCACCCTGAGAAGAATTGAGGTTGGTTCTTGAGAAGGGATTTGCCCCCCTAAACCAACAACCCAATTTCTTACACTAGGGCTGACTAGAGCAATATTAGGAGGTAGTGGCTACCTCCTGAATTGTGGATTGCTACATTCCGGTGAACTGGCTGGGCCACACACTGGAGGAAGGAGAACCAGTGCACTTCAAATGATGCCCTTTGATTCAGAAAAATTAATCACTGGAAAGGAGCCTGGGTACATATCAGCAGAAGAATCATAGAGTCCTGTAATGGGGCCCTGGGGTAAACTTTTGATAAACATATCACTGTGGCTGACATCCAGGTATTGAACTTTAGTCACTCCCATGGCCTGTTTTGTGGCGCAATCAGATTTGAATTTGCTCCTGGTTTAACAGAATACTTTTTGAAGAAAGGGAATGGCAATGGAGAGGATTCTTCAAAACGAAGCGTACCCACATCACAAACTTCAAAGGTTTGGTGTCTGAAAATGGAAATAAGGAAGGTAGCTCAAGCAGCCAGACTTCTGTAAGTGAAGGGTAAGCTCGGCAAGACTTTTCCTGTGACCAGGGCTGGAGGCTAAGGCCTGCCAGTCTCTCAGCTGGGTAAGGGAACATCACCCAGGGACATCCAAGTACACCTGCCCGTGAAGCCTGAAGCACCAGTTTCTGGCTGCTAGACAAAAACTGTGAGCCTTATGAGAAAGAGGAGAGCTAGAGGGAGTGAGGTCCAGTAGGGGATCCTGGTGAGTGGATCCCTGTAGCTAGGTCTGAGGAAACAGCTGCTGCATCAAACGGGTTGTTGCGGGTGTGCAGGTCTAAGACGGCAACCTATATATGCCAGTTGTCAGACTAACCATGCGTTCTTATCTTGAATCTGCAAGGTTGAGTTTTGCAGAGATGTTATGGACCAACTTCCAAGTACCCTACCTTATAACCTGTGTAAGTGGTAAATAACTAGGAATATGTAGTAGGGTCCAGGGAGGAGGGCCGGATTCTAGACGCTTGATGGTTCTTTGTTGTCAACCTGAGAGGCAACAAGAACTAGCTTTTAGTATGTTTTTGTTTGAACCCTTTTTTGCATTAAACCTTCCCTTGAGATTTATGCATTCCCTTTGTATGATTAAAAATGTACATACCTGCGAACTAAAGATGTTTTGCGCAGTGCCCAGGTTTTCTCTATTGTAAAGGATGGAGTTCAGTCACGATTTTTGTGTAGCGTAGTTTACTTCTCAAAGCTCTTCAATGACGGTTTGTACTATAACAATAAAACATCACACTGTTTGTACACATCAATACTTCAATATGTGGACGATTAGCATATTTCACTTTTTTCTCTTTTATTTACTAACTAGGCTGTGTTCAGACTCCTGTATCTTTCACTCAGTCTTAAAGTTCACATAAATAAATAAAATATAAACTCTAAAAATTCACAGCACAAAGCATGAAAACATAAACATCACGATTTGTTGTAAATGTTCTTAATTTCCATGTAGAATAGTCTTTGATAGTCTTTGGTATTAAAGAGTATTTCCAAAAATTAGTTCTAGTTTCATAAAAATAAAACTATGCCTGTAACATGCTAATTCTTTCTTGCGTAGGGCACCTTAAAAAAATGAGCATTGCACTTAGCTTTTTTTTGTTGTCTTTCCCTAGGTCCGAATCCTCATAAAAATTGGAATTCAATAATGGAAGATGAAGATCGCCGCATCAGCTGTTCAGGTAGGAATGAGAAATTTCCTAGTTAGCACGAAGGAAAGTTTAAATTCTAATAAGGAGGCGGAAGCGAGGATTATGCATTACTTTCCTCACTTTTTATTAACCCGCATGTTCAAAGACACAAGAAAAAAACATGACAAAGACCACAACTCCCATGAAGTTCGGGAGTAACCATGGCCAACAACAGTCCAATCATAGGAGATAATGAAGTCCATAAACAGTTGCAGCCACCGTAGTCCTTCCTCTTTCTCTGCTGCAGGAAGTTAAGCTCTGTGGGTCCTATTCCGTCTTGGAGTCGGAACCTAGGAGGATATATATAAGACATTGAAGACTGACTATGAAACCGCAACACATACCAACACCAATCATAATGTGCATGGTATCAATACAATTGTAAAATCCTGTCAAAGCAATAAACAGTAAGCATACCGTTGTATGAGAATGCAATAGCATAGAAAAAATATATACACTACAAAGTATTGAACATCACTGAGATCCCATGACAAGAGAAAACTAAAAAAGTTACTTCCCTGGTACGAAAAACTCTGAACCCACTCTGTTCTTAGAGCTACTAGGAAAGTTTACCATGGGTGGGAGGCATAAGAGAAACTTGCCCGGGGGGGATAATCCTCGCCTCCGCCTCCTTATTAGAATTGAAACTTTCCTTCGTGCTAACTAGGAAATTTCTCATTCTACAGCAGGAGCAGAGGCGTGGATTATGCATTTTCAAAGCCTACTTACCATCAATGCGGCCGCCTCATGGATTGGTTTAAAGTAGAACTTTTTAGAAGTTGAATCTGAGGACCAATCCGCCGCATTCATAATGTCCTCCAATCTACCCCCTACATGAATGGCCTTGGAAGCCATTGCTCCCCTGGTAGAGTGTGCACCAAATTCACTAGTGTCAATACCAGCCTCAGTCATAATCCACCTGACCCATCTTGCAATGGTCGGTGAAGACACCGCCTTGAACGGTTTCTTAATGGCAATCAGGAGCTGCCGCTAACCCGGAGACCGTACCTCCAATGTCATTTCCTCATAGGCCTTCAGGTGCTAAAGCGTGGAATTTCCTATCCTCCATTCGTCACAAACCAGATACCATACTAACGCTTTCACTCAATTCATTCATTGGTGGGGTCCATAACACCAAGACTCACACATTCTCATTTGTTCTGCTCTTACAGGGAGATAGATGTTCCAAACGCTGGAGTGAAAAGAATATCTTATAATCTAATGAAATTCTATTTACATAAATATACACTAAATATCCTTAATCCAGCACATCTTGATCCTGAATCTCAAGATATTCCTTCCACTTAGTCGATGGATCAATTTAGTTGAATTTGGAAAAGTGATTCTAATCCTTTTCATTTAGATTCAGATAATAATTATAAACCCAACACATTTGCTTGTTAATCAATAATATTTTTATCTAATAAATGCAAATTTTTAGTAAAAATTTTAATCAATCCACAGAACATCATAGTTACCTAATCTGGGTATTAGTCGTCCTCTTAAGTCAATAAATTTGTCAGGCAGCACGCTACAGTCCCAAAGATTGTGTCTGGACCATAAACGTGCCCGCATCAATCAATGCCCATCAGTCTAAGAGTCCTCAGTTCATCAGGAAAATAGGCAGCAATCTAGTCTGTCAAAGATTCAGGGAAACAGCGGTCCTGCAGTGTCCCCGTCCTCTCCGTCAGCATAACGTCAGGAAACAGGAAAAAGAGCGACACAACTCACTAGTCTACCGTCTTTTTATAATGAAATTAATGATAAAATGTAGCAAAAGTCAGTTTTAGGCACTTCTGATTGGTTGGTTAAGATCGTCCGTTTCGGTTTCCCAAAGTCTATGATGTCACACTGTCAGACATGATCCATCCGGTTTTGCTAAGATTGTCCATTGTTAAAGCTCTTGGCAGTATTCCAGTCATGACCTTGTCAGTGGTACAGGCTGTGTGGGTCATCTTGAGGCCACTTGTTCAGGAGCCTGGAGCATGCGCACTTAGTCGGAAACCTCGTGGAATGGTAGCTGTTTCGTCGTGTCCATGGGTCGGCCATTTCGTCATAGGCCAAATTGGTCAACTTAAGCAAAACAAACACAAAAAGTAATTAAAATAGGGAAATAACGAATAAAATGTTTAACCCTCACTAATTTCCATATGTGTGTGTAATTATCTAGCATATTGGCGACATTTAAAGCGTTTATACTCACCCAATGATGTAATCTGGTGCAACATACAATTACATCACAAAGTCAACATATACGATATAAAATTCAATTTTTCTAGTGTTAGTATGCATACGTAAATTAGTTTGCAAATTATTTTAGCCATGCAAATGCAAATCCCACGTGTAGTTCATAGATTAGTAGGGTTGATTAGATAGCAAACAAACACATTAATACTTATTATAATTAATAGATTATTCTAATTAGTATGAACATGCAGAATGGGGGGGCATACAACATTTTCTTTTACCCGCTCCATCAATCCCCCCTTTGGTGATTTTATCACCACACCATTCAAATTTTGTATTCCCCTTTTACAAGGAGTAAAAGTGAATTCTTGCTTTTATTGTTACATTTCAGCCTCCCCAATTTCTTCAATTTTAGCTGTCCTATACATATCTTCTTTTATCTCCTCCAATTCTATTTCTTCAAATTCCCTCTTTTGTCTCTTATTTTGTCTCCTTAAATTTTCTCTTTTTAACTTTTTCTGAACTTTCTTCCTTTTATAACAAAGACATCCTAATCTTAATATTAATATTAAGAAAATCACACATTAGAATGGAAATAAGATTTTACCTATCAAGGTACTACCTAAATTTACTAAGAAATCTTTAATAGAAGATATTTTCTTAACAATCTTTTCCGAAACACCTTCAACCTCCAGTGGTGCAATTTCGTATTGCAAATCAGTTATATTTTTAATATAAATTTTCCAATCTTTACTTTCGTCTGGTATGTAAGTACAACAATATTGGACTTTCAACATTCCACAGACTCCACACTCTTTTGCAAATAAAATATCAAGGACAAGTCGATTTTGCATTACCATGGCACGCATGGCAACCATTTCAGTATTTACAAATAAAAATCCTCCAGCGGTGCTTGTTGACAAGCGATCCACTACTGTTGACAGTTTTCTAATTTTATTTGAATTCAGTGATATTCCCACTGCTGGTATCAATGCTCCAAAGATATCACCTACAATTTCTGACCAAGATTCTCTCTTTCTACGTGCTAAATAACTACCTAAAGTATGTACACCATCTTCTCCTCTTTCCATGTGAAAGATCTTTGGGAAAACCAGGCCTACATAACATGTACCATACCAATGGTCTGGCAAACAATAATACGCCCTGTTCCCACAGATAAAATATAATCCTGGAAAAACTGGATCATTTCCTCCTTTAAATCCCAATCCACCCATGATTCGGTATGTATCATGGCACTCACTGTTACCTACAAAGTAATTGTCATATACAGTCTTATTCCTCCTAATACACAAATTTCCTTTCTGAGGCCAATCTAAAGCCATAGTTGGACTAGAATTTTCCTTCAAGTGTTTTTCCATATCTACATCCCATATTGTCTTTTCTGTCTTTCCTTCAGAGACCTTCCTTTGCATTTTCAGTCTTCTTTCTCCAACCATATCTAAAAAAGTCCTTTCTTCTTTCTTTAAACTGCAAGTCAAATTATTTCTATATATATATTCTAATGTTAATTCTTTAGTTTCTAAGAAAAATTAACCTAATACCTTTGCAGGTCTTACCCTATTTCGTTTGTTAATTGACGGTAATTGTGAAAATATGTTATCTATATCTGAAAAATAATATTCTAACTTCCCTGTTCGATAAAATAAACTAGCTATTACACTACATGTTATTCCATAAGTTACAGGAAGGTGGTGATAAGTCACTCCCTCCGAAACAGATGCAGGTAACTGCATACAGACGTAGCAGTCCCTCACGTCCATTGTCTTTACATATTCATACAGTAATTTCAAAAATACATTGTTAGAAAAATCAGTTATTGACCTGTCTTTATGCATATAAATTTGATCTATTCTAGTGTGATCTATCTCTTGAATCTGCTCTATATTAGTCTTGTTTTCACTATGTTCTCTTATTGTGTGAAATCTAACCTTAAATGTAATCAACAATGCTAATATACTCCATAGAAGCATTAGTAATCCTGTACAACAACACATTTTACACCATTGTTTCAAAAATATACATCTACTTTTTCTACCATCTGTGTTAGCCATTTTTATGAAATGAACAGTGACTTTTGACTTAGCCTCTTCTACTTCACAACTAGTTTATCTAACCCAAGGCTCTAAGCACCTACTTGGTTCTACCAGTTTTTATCTTTTTCCTTATTTATTGTCTTTTTATCAGTAGCATTCTTGTCTTATTCAGTTTGGCATCTCATCATTCTTCACCTTTCCTTTGTTGTCTAGATATAGGATTTCCTGAACATCCGTCTCTACTCCAATATCGGATAAGATAACTCTCAGGATTTCCGATTCTTCGTCTTCCTCAACCACTTCTGGTATAGTCACCTCTGGATTTTCTTGGCTATCTGCCTCTTCTTTCATTTCAGGCAGGGCTACATATGTCCATTCTGGCAACTTATACTTCTGGTTAGGCTTACTCGTTCTTTTGCTTTCCTCAGTTACAACTGTTTCTTCATCTTTTGATTTTTCTTGACTCGTTATTTCATTCACCTGTTCAGCTCTTGGTGATTTTACTTTTGTTAGTCGGTATCTCAACTTCTTTATCTTATTCGGCCAAACTTCATCTTTTGCTGATCTTTTCAGTTTATTTCCTTTATCATTCTTTTCAGTCTTCCAAGCTCTCTTTCTTAAGACTCTACCTTCTGGTATTTCGTCTTCACTTTCTTCCGACTCTGTTTCAACTTGCTTTTTCCTTCCAACCTCTTTTCTCTCTTATGCTTCTTTCGTTTTCTCTACTTCTGTCCCTCCTCGGGTTTCTTGCGCACAATCTTCCTGCTGGCTATTTGTCCCTTTCTCTAACTAGATGTTGGAATTCCCTACACCTCCTCGGGGGTCTTCCACAAGAATCTTTCCCTCTCTCTCTGTATCTAGTACCTGTCCATCTAATTTTGTTACTTCAGGTAGAATTTCTCTCAATTTTTCATCTGGAATTTCTCTATCCACAGTTTCTTTAATTGTCTTTTCGCTGTCTTTTTCTTTTCTCGAATGTAAAGTTGCCTGTTCAGTTTCTGAGTCTGAGCTGGTATCAGAAATTTGCAATCTTCTTTTCAAAGAAACACTTCTCGGGACAACTGTTTGATCTACCTCCAATTACCCCCTTTCAGGGTTTTCTTTTGTTCTTGTCTCTTCTTCGTCTGATTCAGTACTTGATTCTGTCTCGTCAAAATATTCCTTTTCTGTGCTATCCACTGGATTAGGGATTCTCAACGTGTGACTTGCATGAATCCAGTTTTTGATTCCAGCACACTTTACAGCTGTAGTTGTAGTCAAAATCACTTGTCGTGGTTTTCCCCACCTTGGAACCAAACAGTTTCTTCTTCTGTGTACTTTGATTCTTACCCAGTCCCCTGGACTCAGGTCATGAGCTTGCTTCTTTTCAAGGGTGGTGGCATCTGCTCCAACCTGATGAAACACAGAATGAACTGCGTCAGCCAGGCTTTTACAGTAATCCAACACCATGTCATCAGTTATAGGCAAGAGCTTGTTGACTGGTATGAACACATGGCGCATGGCTCTTCCCATGATAATTTCATGGGGGCTCAGCCTTGTGGTTCTGTCTGGAATTGATCTAATTTTCATGAGTACTAGAGGCAAGACATCAGGGCATTTCATACCCGTGGCTAAACACATTTTCCCTATCCTGTTTTTGATAGTACCATTCATTTGTTCCACCACACCAGAAGCTTCCGGGCGATAGGCACAATGTAGTTTTTGCTGTACACCTAATGCTTCACAAATCAGTTTTATGATCTCATTCTGAAAATGTCCTCCTCGATCTGATTCAATTGTTACTGGGAACCCGAATCTGGGAATAAATTCCCTCAAAAGCAATTTTGCCACTGTGATTCCATCATTTCTTCTCGTTGGGTAAGCTTCTACCCATCTTGAAAACAAACTGACCATAACTAGAACATACCTCAACCTGTTACAAGGAGGCATTTCAATGAAGTCTACTTGCATTCTGATAAAAGGTCCTCCTTCTTGACCTATTGTTCCTAGACTCACCACTGTCTTTCTTCCTGGGTTATATTGCTGACATATGAGACATCTCTGACATAGACTTTCTGCTACAAGTCTAAATTTTGCATTGTACCAGGTCTGTTTAAACGACCTTATCATGGCATCTCTCCCTATGTGTCCCTGTCCATGATATATCCGTGCCATGGCAGACATCATGCTATCAGGCATAACTGGTCTTCCATCCCGATAGACTCATACATGATCCTTCTCTCTTGGTGCACATCCTGCTTTTACCCACTGTTTCATTTCCTCATCTCCTGCTTCTTCCTGTAATTGTCTCACTCCTCCCAGGTACCCACAATGTTAGTAAACAGTAAGGAGCAAGAAGTCACTTCCTTTTCCTTTCCCCTATTGATTGAATTCTGATTTCGTGCACAGTATTGAGCCATATCATTGGCGTATTTATTGCCTACAGCGATGTAATCGCCAGACTGATTGTCATGCTCACGCCGGAGGTAGGAAATACCGCGGAACTACAACCCCCAAGAGGCACCGCGGCCAGGCGCTCCACCTGATCGCAAGCACGGCCGCCCATAAAGCCGACTCGATGCAAGGGGGCGGTGCCAATGATTCCCGCTCGACCTGAACACTTTCAACGGCCCGCAATCCAGCATCGTCCGCTCCGGCTGAAGCGAAGGACGCCGTCAGTGTGCGGTTCGCTCCAGAAACTCTTGCATCCTGAAGCCTTCTGTCTGCCTACGCTACAAGCTACCGAGAGAGAGGTGAGTGTCTCCCCCACCTGCTAATGACCCCGTGACGCCCCTGGATTGTCCGTGACAACGCCTCCAGGGTGTGCGCTCTTCTCAGCTGCGAGCAAGAAATCCTCGCACTCCCTCCAGCTTGGCTGTGCACTTCTCCGCTCTTCCTCCGGGTTTCGGCAGACTCGCCGCGGGAACCACAAGCAAATTTCCTACCGGGTCCTCTAAACATTGGCAGGCTCCGCGGGAAGGTTCCCAAGTACCTCCCGTTCTTTCCGCTTGTTGTGTTCCCTTAATCGTCTCTACGGAACCTACGGTCACGGCGCTCCTCAGCCCCACGGATACCTGGGCTTAAGAGTAGAAGCGCCCGTGACGGTGTAGGTGATACATCACCCCTCATACTTCCTAGCGGAACCATCAAGCACAGCGCTCCTCGGCCCCACGGATACCTGGGCTGGAAGTAGCAGCGCCCTCGCCGGTGCAAGTGATTCCCCAAACACCCATACTTCCTTGAGGAACCATCTTACACAGCGCTCCTCGGCCCCAAGGATACCTGGGCTGGAAGTAGTAGCGCAACAGGTGGTTCCTGCGAAGCTCAAAAGCCGTGAGCTAATCCAGTTGCAGAACCCCGCTTCCAACGTGAGGCTGGGGCCAGTGCAGTTAACTGGACCTGACTCTCCTTCCGATTACCGACCTCTGATCAACCCATCCCGGGACAACGCAAGAGACAGGTACAGCAGGGTGCATCCGGAGAAGGCTCTCATCACAGAGAAGGAAAGACTAACGTCGCCCCTAACCCCTCTCTCCTTGTCTCGTTTCAGGTATCCCTCCCGGCTGTCTCCGTCCCTTCCTTCCCTCGCCCACCTGTCTCCTGCGCCCGAGGGTCTTTATACGAATCCGGGCAGGGGACGGATGGGAGGGGGACCCCTCTATAGCATCAGCGTCATCCCGAGGAGAAGACACAGGGTCTTACCTGACACTGATTATGTGCAGCACACTTCACAACAGCCAATTGCTTAGGCAGCTGTATCGCCTCAAGCAATTTTCCAACCACTTCAGCATTCTTAGTGGGCGTTCCACTTGATGTTAGAAATGCTCTCTGTAGCCACATTTGGCCAAAGTCGTGCACAACACCAAAACCATACTGGCTGTCAGTGATCACAGTCACTCTCACACCTTTCCCAATCTTACATGCTCTAGTCAAAGCAACAAGTTCAGCTACTTGGGCTGACTTCACTCCTTTCAAATAGGATGCTTCCATTACTGCTGCAACCGTGCATACTGCATATGCTGCACTCACCATTCCATCATCTGTTCTCAAGCAAGAACCATCTACAAACATCACAAAATCACTTTCTGACAATGGTACATCTTTTATATTTGGACGTGGCTTGGTACAGAAATCGAGTACATCCAGACAATCATGATCTGCTTCATCTCTGACTTCCTCTTTCTCAGCATCAGGCAATAATGTTGAAGGATTCACATTCAAGCACCTCTCAAGGCTCACATTTGTTGCACCTAATATGAATTTCTCATATTTAGTCAGCCGACTATGTGTCATGTATTGAGTGTGACTCCTTGTTAAAAGGATTGCCACATCATGAGGTACAAACACTTTCACAGGATATCCCATCACAATCCCTTCACTTTGTTCCAGGCTTCAACAGGTAGCAGCTACTGCTTTCAAGCACCCAGGTAAAGCTACAGCTACTGGGTCTAATATTGATGAAAAGTATGCAATTGGCCTTCTTAGTTTTCCATGTTTCTGAATTAATACAGAAAGTGCACATCCATTCCTCTCACTGCAATACAACTCAAACTCCTACTCATAGTCCGGCATTCCCAATGCTGGCGCTTCACACAGACTATTTCTCAATTGTTTAAAAGCTGCCAATTCTTCTTTGCTCAAATCAATGGGATCTCTCACATCATTTTTTGTCAAACGTAGCAATGGCTTTGCGATTAGGGAAAAATTACTTATCCATTGACGACAATATCCAACCATTCCAAGAAACATCCTTACCTCTCTCTGTGTCATAGGGGCTCTCATTCCTTTTATTATCCTGATTCTGTCTATTGTTATTTTCCTCTGACCCTTTTCGAGGTTATGGCCTAAGTAATGTACTTCTTTCTTACAAAATTGTAATTTTGATGGTGACACCTTCAGTCCTTCATCAGCCAGATGATTCAACAATGTTATAGTGTCCGTTACACAGGTATCTTCGACGCCACAAGTAGGTCATCGATATATTGTACTAACACTGAATTCTCAGGCATCTCTAAACTTTCTAAAGATTTCTTCAGTATCTGATTAAAGATTGAGGGGCTTTCTGTATACCCCTGTGGAATTCGGCACCATGCCAAAATACGCTCGCCAAAACGAAACGCAAAAATCTGCTGGCTGTCAATGGAATGGAAAAGAAAGCATGGCATACATTAATTACTGTATACCATTCTGCTTCATGGGGAATCTGATACAGAATCACAGATGGATTCGGTACAATGGGACAACATGGCACAACAATTTTGTTTATTTTTCTCAAATCCTGTACTATCCTGAACTTTCCATTTGGTTTTTTCAGTCCCATAATTGGGGAATTACATTGACTACTCATTATTTCCCTTAAAATACCTTGTTTTATCATTTTCTCAATTATAGGGGTAACTCCTTCAATTATCTCATGTGTCAATTTATATTGTGGTATATTCGGATAATTTATTTCCTCTTTTACTGTTATTCTTACTGGGTCTATGTTTCTCATTAGTCCCATATCTTCACCCGTGAAGTCCCAGACTTCTGCCTTTACTGTTTGTTTCAATTCCTTTGGTAGGTCATCAGGGTTAAATACAGCATAGGCTTCAGTAAACTCAGTTTCTCTGTTTGCCATGGTCATCTTATACAACACATTTTCATTAGGGGTCTCAAATGCTATACCATCAGGAGTACAGAATATAGTGCAATTCATTTTGCACAATAAATCCCTTCCTAAAAAATTCACAGGACTGGTGTCGCACACAACAAAGCGGTGCATTTCAGAAAATTTCCCTATGCTAACCTTTACAGGTTCTGTCAGATAAGTTATAATCTGTCTGTTGGATACACCAACTACTTGGATCGTTTCATCCGAGAGAGGAAGATTTTTAACATCAGCTGACCTAACAGTTGATCTAGTAGCACCAGTATCTACCAGGAAAGTAAAATTTTCATTATTTATCTTTCCATCCACAAATGGGCCTGTCTGGTCTACTTCTAGAGTTGCGCCAAGTACGCACTCTTCTCACTCCCTTCGGCACCGTCAATAACCTTCTTCAGAATCGCTTGCATCGCGTTGTAGCCAATACTGCGAAACAGCATTAGCATGCGGCAGCTTAGTTACCTGTTCTTCGTTGTAGAATCCTGTTTCATTACTATATTTCTGAGAGTATTTGCTCTGTGGAAAAGGTTGTTTGGGCACCTGATTATGTTGGGTTACAACCTGCTGCTGTCGCTGCGGTTGACCACTCACCTCATTCTGCACCTGTGGATTCAATGATGTATTTTCATTGTTAGTACAAGGGGGAAATTTACACTCAGATTTCCAATGCCCTATCCTACCGCAATTGTGACATGGGAATTTCTTTTTGGCTTCTTCTATGTTAAAATTTCCCTTACCTTTCCCAGGAATGAACTTTTTGGGACCTATATTATTCGCTTGTTCCACTAACTGGGCTTCCTGTCTCTCTGCCACTTTTACTTGTGCCCACATTGCTTTTTCTTTTAACTTTCGTTGTTTGGCCTCAATCTCATCACTGAAATATTTTGCATGTCTCAATACTTCATCTATTTTCTTGTTTTGCCAATCTACGGTATGTTGTTTGATCATCTCACTAATTTCTGGACGTAGACCATATACAAATCTATATACAAAATGACTCAAGTCCTTTTCGATAAAATGTTCATCACCACTAAATTGTTTAAAGGCCAAAATCAACCTCTCATAGTAGGCATGTACCGACTCCTTACTTTCCTGATGAGTTCTGTCAATCTTTACCCAATCTGTTTCTTTAGGAGGTACTTTGTTTTTCAAAAAGACAATGACCTGCTCGTATTTCTTCATTACCTCAGGGTCTGGGGCTCCTGTCTTTGGATCCCTAGGATAGTCTTGTGTGGGCCAATTTATCATAAGTTTGCATTCCGTCCATAAATCTGCTGGTACTATTATGTCAAACAGGCTGTTTAGATCAATCCATAATACTTTGGACAATTTTACAAATCTGTCTACCTGCCTATACCACTCGACGGGTTTTTCACGTAGTCGAGGGAAATCATTTGTGAATGACAAAATATCTTGTCTAGTCCATGGGACATGTACATATCCTCCTCCTGGAATTTCTCTCATAGGGCAGTCTGTTACTACCTTCTCCTTTTCTATAACAGGGAAAGCTGCAAAAGTTTTGTCTAAAGCATCATCTCGTTTTCGATGGATCACTGACATAATATCGATTACCAAAATATCGAGTACTTAAAATATCGTTGCCAAATTATCGACTACAATATTATCGACTCACCATACTTATTTAAGAAAATACTAAAATATCGAGTACACAATATCGTCTTTACAAATTATCGTATATGATTATATCGAAGTTAAAAATATAGTTAACAACATTATCGTCTACTCTTAAATTACTATGTAAATGTTAAAATTATCGAAAACAAAAATATAGACAACCAAAATATAGTTAATTTCGCTATATCGACTATCTAAAAAAATATTTAGATAATATACTTTAAGCCCAACACATACATTAACATTGTAATACATAATAAAACACCTAAATAACATTAAAATTTTCCTTCTAACATATACATTTAAAAATAAACATTCCATAAACTATATGAATACATTTCATAACATAAATAATGTTATAATTATTATACATCCATTAAACCAAATTTAAAAATATATTTAAAGCATGTAATAATACAAATAAACAATTACTTACTACTAATAAGTTGCTAATTAGCGTTTTCCTTACAAGGAAACAAACAGCCAGTAGATAAAAAAAAAATTCATGTGGACCAATGAGATGCTCACATTTCAAATTAAACCAATGAAATGAAGCAACTAATTAATTGCACACTATAAAACCACTACATTTCAACATCTCTTTCACACTACAAACTGAAAAGAAGAAAGAAGACGAAACTCTACTCAACTATTTCCTGAAAGAAGAATTACAATCCTAAAGAAAATTTAACAACTACAGAAAGTAAGTTTTACTCTATTTATAAAGCAACGAATCTACAATTCTACAGCTGAAACTATTTCTATAAATGAATGTACTACACTTGATTTAATTACATTCATTTCTCCTCTATAGATACCTCCTAAAATTACCGAAATATTTTGGACACCCCCACAACTCTAATATTAATCAATGTAAGTATTGTTTTACTTTTTCCTACCGACCTACAACTATTAATTACAAAAAATTATTCTAAAAAATATTTTTTCCTTATTTCTCGCCTCTACAGAAAACCACTGAACCATCGAAAACTACCTTCTACGCAATCACCTACTGGACCAAACACATAAGTAAGTATATAAACCTCAATCATTAAACAGCCTAAAATACGCATCCAGAATGTTACTTTCCCCCTTAAAACAGTAGCACATTCAAAATAATGTATCCAACTATTAACAATATTTTTTTTTCTTATCAACAGATAATCTATCTCCAAGATTAAACTGAAAGCTTGAAGTCAGCTAATTAACATCTTTCAACACATCAAATTAAACATTGTAAGTATATTCACTAAAATGTAAATATATTTAAAATATCTATAACATTGTTTATATTTACAAAATATTTTTTCATCTCCCCTAGCATAATACAGAACAACATGACTGAAGGTGCAGAATTTATAACATCTCAAAAAAATAAAATGTTGTTATGTTATATGGGTTATGTATATACACAAGAAAAACAAAGTGGTCTGAAAATGTTTTGGAAATGTAGCAAATACTACTCAAACAAATGCTATGGTAGAGCTATTACAAAAGAAATCACTGTTCTTTCTGTAAAAGAACATAATCACCCCCCCAATATTACAGAGATAGAAGTTAGAAATGCTCTTGAAAACATTAAAGAAGCAAGTACTAGCACTGATAAACCCACCACCCAAATACTCAAAGAACAATTAATTAAAATACCACACCATGCATCAGCACAATTACCCCCAATTGATTGTTTAAAAAGAACTATAGCTAGACAAAAAAAACTAACTACCAAAACTTTACCTACCCCTAAAACATTTGAGACAGTAATTATTCCCCCAGAATTAAGCATAACTCACAGTAATGAACCATTTATTTTTTTTGACAACAAATCTCCTGATAAAAGAATAATTATGTTTGCTACTGCAAACAATTTAGTGAAATTACAACAATGTGACACTTGGATGATGGATGGAACTTTTAAAGTTTGTCCAAAACCATTTTACCAGCTGTACACAGTGCATGGATTGTACCACCATTCTAACATTCCATTCATCTATGCCCTCTTACCAAATAAACAGCAAACAACATACATAGAAATATTAACCAAAATTCAAGAAGAAACCAATAATTTTTTCCCACAAAAAATAATTATTGATTTCGAATTAGCCATGATCAATTCAATACTAAAAAATTATCCACACACAGCAATCCAAGGTTGCTATTATCATTTTAACCAGAGTCTATGGAGACATCTGCAAAAGTCCACCCTAAGTGTACAATATGCTACAGATAGTACTTTTGCCTACCAGGTTAAAAAACTAATAGCACTAGCATACGTACCTGTAACAGATGTAGCAGAACACTATAATATTCTCATTGAAAGTCCCTATTACAAAAAGAACGAAGACAAATTAAGCCAACTTCTAGACTACTTTGAGGACACCTGGGTGGGAAGATTACATAGATCAGGACAGAGAAGACAACCAAAGTTCCACATTCCTTGGTGGAATGTATACCTGAGTACCTTAAATAAACAATCCAAAACAAACAATAGTGTTGAAGGATGGCATAATGCCTTCCAAGCAACTACAAGCAGAGGGAAACCTACCCTACAAAAACTGGTGGAATCTCTACAAAAAGAACAAAGCTACCAAGAATTACGGATGCAACAATCTGTGACTCAAATAGGTCCTAAATTAACAAAACAAACCAAACAAATGTTTGATCTACTACAAAGTCAAGTAAACCTATACCCATCAACAAGTGGACTAGACTACCTATCACTAATAGCCAAAAGCATTTTATAATTAACATACACACAGCTAATAAATGAAATAGGTCAATACAATAAACTATTGCAATCATAAATTAATACTATATTTTCAGAAATAATATATAATTGTCAGAAACATTTCATTTTCTTAGAAGAAATATATATGTACAATTAAATATTAATTCTGTAAATGTAATATATATAACAATAAACTATAATAACATTTCCCACCCAAATGTTCACAAAATATAACTTACCATTGATGTACCCATACAAGATGAATTCCACCAAGTAAAAAGAAAAAATAAACACATCCAATGTAAATCCATCCTCGGCCAATCCAAAAACGTGAAACATTCAAAAATCCGAAAAAAAGGTCAAAATTGTAACAAACGCTCCAGGAAATCCGGGTTAAAAAAAACAGTGTGATAACTTTATTTGTTCCATTAACTAAAACACACTTTAAAAAAAAAAAAAAAAACGTCTCTCTTTTCATCATAATATCCAAACCCTCAAAAACCCGAAAACAATTTAAAAATCTAAATAAACGCTCCATGAAATCCCGTAAAAACTTAAAAAGTGTGTTAACAATATTAATTAAATCAAGTAACACACGCTTTAAAAAAAAAAAAACGCGTGTTGGTCTTCGAAAAACACATCGATCAACATTTACCTGAAAAACAGAAGAAAACATACCCACCCACACAATCACACCCAAATACATTTAATAAATACAATTACATCATTTAAAAACAACACATATTTAATCACAATATTTACTTCGAAAACTACGTCACTACCAGTAAACAAACAGACGTAACTAAATCATTAGTAACACGTCAAAAACACCCAAAACATTTTAAATTATCTATCAATACACTATAAACATCCTAACTACCCTAAACATAAGTATTTAATAACACTTAATACTTAAAACACCCCTTACCTTGCTCAACGCGAAGCAGCTTCCAACCGCGAACTTCCTCATTCCAACATGACCCAAAATAACATGAACAGGTTACAAAATAATCCCATTCAAATGAAAATCCCTGCTTAAATCAGTGTAAATAAATTGAACACATTATAATCATATAAAAATATCACATAAATGTATCAAAATTAGTAGAAAATTATTTTCTAAAAAATAATACCTTTAAAAATTATATTCATAATAATTATAAAAACATTATTATTATGATTATAATACAGTAATTTATTTTCACAACTGTACAAACACTAAGAAAATGTTTATATTATTTAACATTTATTAACAAAATGTACATGTTACAAAAATTAGTTTTCATATAATTATAAAATATAAAAATTAATAATATTAACATTTCCTACAATAATATTATTAATAATCATTAAAAATACATTGCATAAAAACATAATTTGTATCATGTACTAATTATGTACAACAACAAAATCAAAATGAAAAAATATTCTTCAGAAATTAAATATGCAATGATATTTTTTATGTATATAGCCAACAAAAACATTATTATATGAATACTGTAAGAATGTTTTTTTGCTAACAATGTTAAAAAGTAATAAATGTTATGTATGTTTTTTTGTTATTATCAATACTTCTGTTATGAAATGTAATAATATGAATACATTTTATTTTAATTTAAACATTTGAAAAAGACACAAATGAAAGCATATTTCCTGTATCTCTACTAATGTATACTCCATTCTGTAAATAAAAAAAAAAATCATCTGACTAGTTTCTTTAAAAAAAATAAAGATTATATAAAAAGATAAAATGTGTCATTGGATTTCCTAATTTATAACTCTCACATATATAATGTAGCTAATTTTTTTTTTTTTAAATGTAAAAATCACATTTTTTATCCTCAATTACATCCAAAAGCATACTTCATTAACACAATACATATACATTCAGCACACTAACCCTATAGAAATTACTATTCCCATTTCACTTACATTAAAGTCAGGAAAACTGCTGGACACTAACCCTATATAATTTACTATTCCCACTCCAGTTAACATAAAATCAATAAAAGTGCTGGACAGTAACCCTATATAATTTACTATTCCCACTCCAGTTAACATAAAGTCAGGAAAGGTGCTGGACACTATCCCTAAATAATTTAATATTCCCACTCCAGATATCATAAACTCAGAGAAGATGCTGGACACAGAGGTGCCGATCACGATCCGGTAAAAAATTCCCCCGTGCGACTCGTATCGGGTCTTTTTACCGTACGAATCGTACAAGTGCCGTACGAACTGGCAATCACGATTCGCATGGTAAAAAGTCCATACGACCCGCACCGGGAATCATTCCCCACACGTCCTCGGGTCAGAAAATGTGTCCGACACGTCCTCGGACGATTTACCTTACAAACGTAAAAATCCAAGTCCGACCGAGGAATCACGATCCATCCCGTGCGTCCGAGCCTACAACCGTATGGAAAAAACACCGTCCGCACCGAACACCAATAGCAACCATGGAGACATGTGCCCGCATACGCGCCCAACACTCCCCCCAGCCCCCGTACGTCCGACACGTACCCCTCGTATATGTATACCCCCACCCGTCTATGTACACCCCAGTACGTTCCAGTCGTACCCCCACCCCAGTACGTGTCGTACCACCGTCAATGTAAACCCCCCCACCCCTGTACGTGTCGTACCACCGTCAATGTACACCCCCCCACCCCTGTACGTGTCGTACCACCGTCTATGTACACCCCAGTACGTTCCAGTCGTACCCCCACCCCAGTACGTGTCGTACCACCGTCAATGTAAACCCCCCCACCCCTGTACGTGTCGTACCACCGTCTATGTACACCCCAGTACGTTCCAGTCGCACCCCCACCCCAGTACGTGTCGTACCCCCGTGTACCTACACCCCAGTACGTTTGAGCCACACCCCCACCCCAGTACGTGTCACAGCCCCGTCTACCTACACCCCAGTACGTTCCAGTCGTACCCCCACCCCAGTACGTGTCGTACCACCGTCAATGTACACCCCCCCACCCCTGTACGTGTCGTACCACCGTCAATGTACACCCCCCACCCCTGTACGTGTCGTACCACCGTCTATGTACACCCCCCCACCCCTGTACGTGTCGTACCACCGTCCATGTACACCCCAGTACGTTCCAGTCGTACCCCCACCCCAGTACGTGTCGTACCACCGTCAATGTAAACCCCCCCACCCCTGTACGTGTCGTACCACCGTCAATGTACACCCCCCCACCCCTGTACGTGTCGTACCACCGTCTATGTACACCCCAGTACGTTCCAGTCGTACCCCCACCCCAGTACGTGTCGTACCACCGTCAATGTAAACCCCCCCACCCCTGTACGTGTCGTACCACCGTCTATGTACACCCCAGTACGTTCCAGTCGCACCCCCACCCCAGTACGTGTCGTACCCCCCGTGTACCCACACCCCAGTACGTTCGAGCCACACCCCCACCCCAGTACGTGTCACAGCCCCGTCTACCTACACCCCAGTACGTTCCAGTCGTACCCCCACCCCAGTACGTGTCGTACCACCGTCAATGTAAACCCCCCCACCCCTGTACGTGTCGTACCACCGTCTATGTACACCCCAGTACGTTCCAGTCGCACCCCCACCCCAGTACGTGTCGTACCCCCCGTGTACCCACACCCCAGTACGTTCGAGCCACACCCCCACCCCAGTACGTGTCACAGCCCCGTCTACCTACACCCCAGTACGTTCCAGTCGTACCCCCACCCCAGTACGTGTCGTACCACCGTCAATGTACACCCCCCCACCCCTGTACGTGTCGTACCACCGTCAATGTACACCCCCCACCCCTGTACGTGTCGTACCACCGTCTATGTACACCCCCCCACCCCTGTACGTGTCGTACCACCGTCCATGTACACCCCAGTACGTTCCAGTCGTACCCCCACCCCAGTACGTGTCGTACCACCGTCAATGTACACCCCCCCACCCCTGTACGTGTCGTACCACCGTCAATGTACACCCCCCACCCCTGTACGTGTCGTACCACCGTCTATGTACACCCCCCCACCCCTGTACGTGTCGTACCACCGTCCATGTACACCCCAGTACGTTCCAGTCGTACCCCCACCCCAGTACGTGTCGTACCACCGTCAATGTAAACCCCCCCACCCCTGTACGTGTCGTACCACCGTCAATGTACACCCCCCCACCCCTGTACGTGTCGTACCACCGTCTATGTACACCCCAGTACGTTCCAGTCGTACCCCCACCCCAGTACGTGTCGTACCACCGTCAATGTAAACCCCCCCACCCCTGTACGTGTCGTACCACCGTCTATGTACACCCCAGTACGTTCCAGTCGCACCCCCACCCCAGTACGTGTCGTACCCCCCGTGTACCCACACCCCAGTACGTTCGAGCCACACCCCCACCCCAGTACGTGTCACAGCCCCGTCTACCTACACCCCAGTACGTTCCAGTCGTACCCCCACCCCAGTACGTGTCGTACCACCGTCAATGTACACCCCCCCACCCCTGTACGTGTCGTACCACCGTCAATGTACACCCCCCACCCCTGTACGTGTCGTACCACCGTCTATGTACACCCCCCCACCCCTGTACGTGTCGTACCACCGTCCATGTACACCCCAGTACGTTCCAGTCGTACCCCCACCCCAGTACGTGTCGTACCACCGTCAATGTACACCCCCCCACCCCTGTACGTGTCGTACCACCGTCAATGTACACCCCCCACCCCTGTACGTGTCGTACCACCGTCTATGTACACCCCCCCACCCCTGTACGTGTCGTACCACCGTCCATGTACACCCCAGTACGTTCCAGTCGTACCCCCACCCCAGTACGTGTCGTACCACCGTCAATGTACACCCCCCCACCCCTGTACGTGTCGTACCACGTCAATGTACACCCCCCACCCCTGTACGTGTCGTACCAGCGTCTATGTACACCCCCCCACCCCTGTACGTGTCGTACCACCGTCCATGTACACCCCAGTACGTTCCAGTCGTACCCCCACCCCAGTACGTGTCGTACCACCGTCAATGTACACCCCCCCACCCCTGTACGTGTCGTACCACCGTCAATGTACACCCCCCCACCCCTGTACGTGTCGTACCACCGTCTATGTACACCCCAGTACGTTCCAGTCGTACCCCCACCCCAGTACGTGTCGTACCACCGTCCATGTACACCCCCCCACCCCTGTACGTGTCGTACCACCGTCTATGTACACCCCCCCACCCCTGTACGTGTCGTACCACCGTCTATGTACACCCCCCCACCCCTGTACGTGTCGTACCACCGTCAATGTACACCCCCCCACCCCTGTACGTGTCGTACCACCGTCAATGTACACCCCCCCACCCCTGTACGTGTCGTACCACCGTCTATGTACACCCCAGTACGTTCCAGTCGTACCCCCACCCCAGTACGTTCCAGTCGCACCCCCACCCCAGTACGTGTCGTACCCCCGTGTACCTACACCCCAGTACGTTCGAGCCACACCCCCACCCCTGTACGTGTCGTACCACCGTCTATGTACACCCCCCCACCCCTGTACGTGTCGTACCACCGTCTATGTACACCCCCCCACCCCTGTACGTGTCGTACCACCGTCAATGTACACCCCCCCACCCCTGTACGTGTCGTACCACCGTCTATGTACACCCCAGTACGTTCCAGTCGTACCCCCACCCCAGTACGTTCCTGGCGCACCCCCAACACAACCTCCTAAGTACGGAGCGCACCCCATGCCCCAACATCACAACCGCATGTACGAGTCGTACAAAGCCACACACAAGGACCAAATCGTACAACCAAATGGCCCATGTACACACCGTACACACGCTCAAAACGCACGTACACAACAAGGACAAAACAAAACAACTCAACAATACACCATTCGAAAGGCACACAGCCACTAAACATGGCCAACAACCACTAAAATAACACAATCACTGACCTGCAACTGTCAAAAACAAACAGAGGCCCAATACACCACCACTCCTCATAACACACCCACCCAAAATTCAAACACTGCCACACCCACCCATGGACCAATAAAAAGGGCCCACACACACAAACCATGAGCCTTTGCAACAGACCCACTGCTGCCAGACACCACAGAACCAGACTACAAGCGACACCACATCTTACACTTGCACACCTTCACACGACCACCCTCACAAACACCCTCTCATCACATTCACACACACACACAACCATCCACACCCCCCCCCAACATCCACACACCCACACCATCCCCACCCACACCCCTCACCATGCCCACTACCAAGAATCCAAAGTTCAGTCACCGAGAGTTGGAGGTCCTTGTTGATCAAATCCTCAGAGTCGAGCCACAGATCTTTGGAACATTGGTCAGAAGCACCAGCCAGGCAGCCAAAACAGCCATGTGGCAGACCATCGTCGATGCTGTGAATGCTGTTGCGGACACCAGGAGGACCAAGCAGGATTGCCAGAACAGGTGGTACGATCTGCGGAGGAGGGTCAGAGCCAAGAGACAGGAGGAACACGACCAGGCCAACGCCACCGGAGGAGGGCCCTCCCGCAGACCCGTACAGTACCATCCCTGGGAGGAGAGGGTGATGGCCATACTGCCGGTGGAGGCAGTTGAAGGAGTAGAAGGACTCCGAGACCCGGGTGAGTACACAAACAACGCACCTCACATGGGGGGAACTGCAACCACAACCAAAATTAATAACAGGCACGCAAACACCACAAGCCATCGCATTACTCAACCACACTCCATGAGCAGGCACATGCCACTGCTGCCACCATGCCCCATGCACCCAGCTGGACAATGTCAAGTCACAGGCCACAGAAGACAACAACACATGACACGGTAACCCGGATGGCGGGAGTGTGGGCACCAAGAATCACATAGTGCGACTCCAAAGCAGACAACAATGCCCTCTGCCCATATGGCCTAGGTCACAGCCAGACAAACACTGTGTCCCAACACAGGAATGACTTGCCAGCAAATGGCGGATGCCTTGCATCAACACATGGGGGTGAAGGCACTGTTTTGCACATGCCAGCAGCTAATGAACAGCCAACAGTGTGAAAGAGTGGCAGCACACACCACCACAGCAGCAGCGCACAGACACACAGCAGACAAAATGGGTGCCTGGAGATCAGAAACAAACTCACATCAACAGGCCAAGGGCCACTCAAAGATCTGCTAACAGTGTGTGCCCAGGAAGCTGGGCCAAGGTGACAGAGGGTGACACACGGAGGGAGGGAGAGGGGGACACAGAGGGAGGGAGAGGGGGACTGAGAGGGAGGGAGACACAGGAAGATGGACAGAGGGAGGAGGCTGACACACAGAGGGAGGGAGAGGGGGACAGAGAGGGAGGGAGAGGGGGACAGAGAGGGAGGGGGACACAGGAAGATGGACAGAGGGAGGAGGCTGACACACAGAGGGAGGGAGAGGGGGACAGAGAGGGAGGGAGAGGGGGACAGAGAGGGAGGGGGACACAGGAAGATGGACAGAGGGAGGAGGCTGACACACAGAGGGAGGGAGAGGGGGACAGAGAGGGAGGGAGAGGGGGACAGAGAGGGAGGGAGAGGGGGACAGAGAGGGAGGGGGACACAGGAAGATGGACAGAGGGAGGAGGCTGACACACAGAGGGAGGGAGAGGGGGACAGAGAGGGAGGGAGAGGGGGACAGAGAGGGAGGGAGACACAGGAAGATGGACAGAGGGAGGAGGCTGACACACAGAGGGAGGGAGAGGGGGACACAGAGGGAGGGAGAGGGGGACACAGAGGGAGGGAGAGGGGGACACAGAGGGAGGGAGAGGGGGACAGAGAGGGAGGGAGACACAGGAAGATGGACAGAGGGAGGAGGCTGACACACAGAGGGAGGGAGAGGGGGACACAGAGGGAGGGAGAGGGGGACACAGAGGGAGGGAGAGGGGGACACAGAGGGAGGGAGAGGGGGACAGAGAGGGAGGGAGAGGGGGACAGAGAAGGAGGGAGACACAGGGAGAGCAAATCAGTCCTTTGGTGTGTGGGAATGTCTGCTCGTCAGCAGGTGGACTGCGTGCATGTAGACAAGGGTGCCCAGTGCCAGAACCCCCCCTCTTCATCATGGCAAAACGCAGGGCCATGTTACAACCTGTACACGAGCACAAGGACAGCCACCTGCATCATATGAGTGTGTGGATCCACTCCATGTGCACATGTACAGTGCTACAAGGAAGGCGCAAACGCATAGCTCGGCACACATGCACACTCCACTGCTGACTGCAGTCACACTTGACGCAGCAAGTAAGACTGTGCCACACATAGTTAAAGGGGCCAAATTGGTGCCCAAGGGACACACACATGCACAAGTGCACTGTGAGTGGAATGCAAGACAGATCCTAATTCCAAGAGGAAATGTGCCAACTTTGTAACGGATGCAACATGGATGTTGCATGGATCAAAAGTAACATTGTCTCTCTCACACACAGGTCAACGTCGTGCTGCACCCCCCAACACTGGGGGGGAACACTCACAGGACCCGGATCTGCAGGAGACCGATCCCACCGGCAGCGACCACTCTCACCACTCTGCGGACGACCCCGACCGACCTGGCCCCTCTGGTGTCCAACCACCTGCAGCACCTGCGTCAGGTACAACCGTGCCAACCACCACCCCCACTCCTGCCACATCCCAGGAGACACCCAGGATCCCTGCCCCAACACCACAATGCAGCCAGGCTCGCCAGGAGGGACACGGTGTCCCGGGCACCCAGGAGGAGGCAGGCGACAACGCCAATGCCACCCCTCAGGGGTCCCGGAGACCCCATGTGCCCACAAGTGCAGGCCAGACGCAAGTGGGCAGGGGTGGTGGGAGTGGAGAGCGGCGGAGGCGCGAGCCTGACCAGTTGGCTGGGGATCCGGTATTTTCCCATGTCCGTAACATCCTGGACTCATACCGGCAGGACACCACGGGCATGGCCCAGGTTGTGTCCGTCCTCGAGGGGATCAAGGTCCAGCAGGCCCAGCAACATGCGGAGCTAATAGCCTGTCTACAGCTACACCAACGGAGGATGGAGGACAGACAGGCTGAGCAAGTGACGGCGTCCCAGGGGATTCACGCTGAACTCCGTCGGATGGCCGACACCATGGCCGACCCTCCCTGTGCCAGAAGGCGGAGAACATCACCACCCACAGGGAGGGATCATGAGGAGGAGGAGGAAACATCCGACGGAGCATCCCAGACGTCGTCACGGCCTGCTGCTGAGGTTCCCCGCAGGAAGCCGGGTCGTCCACGGAAAGGACCGTGAGGGTGGCTGCTACATCACCATCTCCCAGGACACCTGGCCTGGCACCTGGCCCACTGGAGCAACAGCATCACAGCATCAAGAGACATTCTCTGCCACATGGCCCTGCTGGTCACTGGCTGACCAATGTTGACAAAGACTGTGGCATGGACTCTGAGGATTTCCAATGGCAAGGACACCAACTCCCCTACTGAACTTTGGATTCCCTAATCCCGGAAAGGCCCTCACTTGCCCCCCCCCCCCCAATAATAAATCACACTATTAAGAGTAGATGCCTGCTGGTAGCATTATTACCTAACATGTGTCTTGTACAGTCTAAACATGCCTGAGTCATCTGTTCACTTCAACCATCCACACCCTGGGGCCTGAGTCTGGCACAGGACACATGGGTCACAGTTTTCTAGGCAAGACAGACATGGAGCACCATACACACCCGTGATGGTCAGAACCAGCTGAGGGGGTGGCCGAACAACCGTGCTGACAGACACATTGAGTACAGCAACAGTCATGCGCAGAGGTCAGGGATCCTGGCCCGTGTCCTGGGGGGCACCCAGGTACGTGTAGACAGGTGGCAGAACCATGTCCTGCAAGCTTGAGTCCGGTGGATGCAGAGAATGGGGTCATGGACAACGTTGGATGCATGGGGATGGCACATGTCACAATACCCACACAGTCATGGACATCATGCCCATTACACAGTCTCAGCACACACACACAGCTTGCATCTTGCCACTCGACACATTGACACATAGCCACAATCAGGGAATACCATGCCAGACATGCAGGATGCACCGTGCCAACACACCAGCATTGACTGAGAAGAGGCACCTTGGAGGCATAGGGACACCTTTAATAGTCATGTGTTTGGGATTGCAGAGGCAACTTGAAGTACACATGAACACATCATGTGGAGTAACATGTGGCTCCAACACTGGCACCCCCCTTCTGCAGCACAAATGCGTGATAGCCATGGAACTGGCACACAAGTGTCGGATAATAGTTAAATACCCACAGCTGCTCACGGAGAGCCTGCCATACACCATACATCCGCTGATGTGGAAGTCCCACGCCATGTCAAGACAATGTTAACCGTATGTGTCCGAGGGCAGTGTCACACACATTGATGCCTTCATCACAATCCACCATCCCATCACTGATGACTGACAACCAGGCAGCCCATCTATTCAGGTGTACCCAGCTGCATGTCGTGTCCCATGGGGATGCCACATGTCTGCAGAGGACCCAAACCCCGACCGGGGCAGTGTGCACACATCGTGAACAACTGCCACACCCAATACACCCCAGATGCATCCCTTACCCCATGGAGACTTCCAAACGTGTCCGTGCCTGTAACGCTGAGTCAGCCCACGATGCCATGTCCATGAGGAATAGCAGTGCCACAACAATGCAACCAGCAAACGGCATGCGCAGGTACCTGGGGAAGAGAGACACACAAGAAGTCAGCCACAAGAAGCACAGCCACTTGCATGTGCATGTACTCGACACATGTATGTATGACAACATGCTAGGTCACAATTATGTCTGGGGAAATACTACCATCACTGCCACCATCACTCCAGTGACACACCCACACACACCTCTGACCCACGTGCCATACATGCAGGTGGAGACACACATCACAACGCATGCCACACGGGGACCAATGCGTGCACACTCAGACCCTGGTACTCACCACTAAGCAAAGAAGTCGCGTATGAGCCGAGTCCGGATGTCCTCTTGCGGCTCCACATCCTCCACATCACTAGCCCCATTGCCAAGCCCTTCGTCCTCCACGGGTGGATGGTCCTCGTCATCTTGATCCAGGATGAGGGGCACAGCTCTTTCAACTGCCATGTTGTGCAGCATGCAGCAGACCATGAAGATCTTGCAGACCTTCGCCGGGGCATATGGGAGTGCGCCGCCGGTCTTGTGGAGGCACCGGAATCGGCTCTTCAGCATGCCAAACGTCCTCTCTATCACTCGCCTTGTCCGGCCATGGGCGGTGTTGTAGCGGAGCTGGGCCGGCGTGATGGGGTTGCGGAGAGGTGTCAGCAGCCAAGGCATGTTGGGATAGCCAGCGTCCCCTAAATGGAAAGCACATGGATATCGTTAGAACAGGCGAAGCGGTAGTGCTGCTCGGCCAAACAGAATACAGGACAGACAGACTGTACCCACCAACAACACATGCACGTTCGTTGCGCAGCTGCATCATCATATCAGGCATCCCGCTACGCCTCATGATGTAGGCATCGTGTGCTGATCCTGGAAAACGAGCACAGACATGTGAAATCACCATGTTGGACAGACACACCACAAGGGCATTGATGGAGTGGTAGTGCTTCCGATTGCGGTACGCCACCTCCCGTGCGTGTGGTGGTACCAAACCTACATGTGTCCCATCTATGGACCCAATGACATGGGGCATCCCTCCCAGGGCATAGAAACCACGTTTGACCTCAGTCATCTGTTCAGGGGTTGGGAACTTGATGAAGTCATCCAGGTGAATCAACATGGCCTCCAAGAAATCATGCAGCACACCGCTGAACATGCTCTGGGACATGCCACCAACATGAGCTATGGTATATTGGAAGGTACCCGTGGCAAGGAAATGTAGGGCAGCCATTACCTTCAGCTGGGGTGTCAGTGCCGTAGGATACCTGTGCTGCGGTTGCAGGTGTGGTGCCAGTCTCGCCGTCAGCTCCAGAATCAACGGTTGGGTGAAGCGGTAGAGCCGGATCCTGTCATTCTCCTGCATGGTGGCCAAGTCTGGAATTCTTCGGGCAACAGGAGGCGCTCTGCAGTAATTTGGAAGTGACAAGGAAGAGTGAGTGCACTACGAGAACAACTCATGTCTACTGAGCACATGTAAATCTGCCAATACACACATGCCACATAGGGAGTCAGGCATGTGCTACATGCCCAGGACACGTATGGATGCAAGGTGACACTCCTTCCAAGACCCAGCTACACACGGTGATTGAGAACCTCCCCATGCCACGCCATGGGAATAGCTGTGTCCCAGTGCAAGTGAACAGCCCGACGCAAGACAGAAGTGACATACACCCACACATCAGCAGAAGTAGGATGCCGATTGTAGAGACTGGTAGCGGAACACCGGAGCCACAGGTCACATGACATTACACTAGGCCTGCCCACACACCTTGCCATGAAGGTGCACATGTCATGACTCACCACACATTCCTTGTGAGGATGCTGACATGGCCTTGTCACGCTACTCCGTGTCCCATGCATACATGTGCACCTCACATCAGATACCACATGTGGCATGGTGTGCGGAACAGTGTGCAATGACAATCTACACACAGACACATGTTGGTTGCTGCAACGGCTGCAGCTTTTGAGGGTGCTACAACATCAACCTGATGTAAATCCCGGACACATAAATGACATAGTCACATTGTGCACTGTGGGTAGTGACAAGTCAGGTGTCATGACCCCTGTACCGGGCATCATGGGACACTTCCGTGTGTTGGTGTCCGTGCCATGCCAGTGACGCTCACCCCAAGTGCGCAGTACGACATGCACACATGTCAAAGGAGTCAAGGGCATGCCTGGCACACATTGCACCCTCACACAGTACACCTGTACACATCTCATCATACATCTGGTGCCTCCTCCACTCAGGAGGCATGTTCCACATCACAGCCTGTCACACCTGTGCCCCACACATGTAGTAATGCACAGACGATGCCTTGATGTCCATTCCTGGACAAGTATGTCCATCCATGGACAAGTATGTCCGCCCTATTCCTACCTGTGTGTCGACTATCACCACAGTGATGTGTACAAACCGGCGTACTGCTGCTAAGAGGGCCTGTGTATGTTCCCCAATCACTGTGGGAGTGCTGCCGTATGTGTACCCATCGTGATGGCGAGCGTACAGGCATTTGTACGGTCCGTACCACAACGAGTACGCATACGCGTGCAGACCCATAGTGATAGTGAGCGTACATGCGAGTGTACGGCCCTCTCACTATGGGTCTGCACGCGTATGCGTACTCGTTGTGGTACGGACCGTACAAATGCCTGTACGCTCACTATCACTATGGTTCTGCACGCGTATGCGTACACATAGTGGTACGGACCGTACACTCGCATCTACGCTCACTATCACTATGGTTCTGCACGCGTATGCGTACACGTAGTGGTACGGACCGTACACTTGCATGTACGCTCACTATCACTACGGGTACACAGACCCATAGTGATAGTGAGCGTACAGGCATTTGTACGGTCCGTACCACAACGAGTACGCATACGCGTGCAGAACCATAGTGATAGTGAGCGTACAGGCATTTGTACGGTCCGTACCACAACGAGTACGCATACGCGTGCAGACCCATAGTGATAGTGAGCGTACATGCGAGTGTACGGCCCTCTCACTATGGGTCTGCACGCGTATGCGTACTCGTTGTGGTACGGACCGTACAAATGCCTGTACGCTCACTATCACTATGGTTCTGCACGCGTATGCGTACACGTAGTGGTACGGACCGTACACTCGCATCTACGCTCACTATCACTATGGTTCTGCACGCGTATGCGTACACGTAGTGGTACGGACCGTACACTCGCATGTACGCTCACTATCACTACGGGTACACAGACCCATAGTGATAGTGAGCGTACATGCGTGTGTACGGTCCGTACCACTACGTGTACGCATACGCGTGCAGACCCATAGTGATTTTGAACGTAGGCATGCATGTACGGGCCGTTGCCATGCATTTGGGGTGCCCTAGGGCCCGGAAACGCACCGTACCTGTGTGTGATTCTCCTAATTACATAGGGGACAAGTATTAAGGCCTACATGCATGCTGGTTGTCATGGCGACCAGGTTCAAATTTCGATTTTGTTCTGGAAGGTGCACAGCAGAAGTCAGTTGGAATTCTTCTACTTTGTTGCAATGTGTTTGTGGGGCTGACATCATGCAGGAGAATGAAACCGATAGAGAACCCACAGACTGCTAGGTTTGAAGGGATTGGTGGAAACATAGGATGCAAATGTGAGTGACCAATCACTCTGTACTCCTGTGCATGAGACTGGGCAGAAGGCCACATATAAGGCAGCCAGGTCCCATGAGGGATTACTTGCCTGCACATCTTTGCATTTGTCGACCAAGCTGCTGCTACTGATTCCCTGGAACCATGTCAAGGGCTGTGGAGAGGACACAGCCATTCACCCTGGAGGAGAACATGGCTCTGCTGGATGTGATCCTCCCACAGTACCCCATGCTGTATGGGCGACCAGGGTATCAGGTGAGTGCATAGGCCACTGCCACAGACTGTCCCTATGTTGTGACTGTGTATTCAGGCATTGTGACCCGGTGTGACACACATGCCATGTACTGTCGGGGGGGTACCAGGGGGGGGGTGCCTGATGTCTCCCAGCAGTGCCCTGAGACAGGAGGGGTGTGTGCAGAGTCCTCCCAGCAGTGCCCTGAGACAGGAGGTGTGTGTGCAGAGTCCTCCCAGCAGTGCCCTGAGACAGGAGGTGTGGGTGTGATGCACAGTGTGAGCCTTGATCATTGATTGTGACATTGCCATCATTCCACCTGAGTACCCACTATGGCACGTACTGCCTTTTCCCTCACCAGAGGATGATGTCCCTATGACAGAGGTGCAATGCGTTGGCTGCATTACATGCCATGTAGTAACCAGCTATTATGTTCACATATGTCTCTCTGTGACATGTGGCTGGTGTATTGATGTGGTGTCACTTGTACTTCCTCACAGGTAGGCGCCTCTGCCAAGGAGCAGATCTGGCTGACCGCCGTCAGTGCCGTGAGGCGTGTGGATGGTCGGAGGCGGAGCCTGTCCCAGGTGAGGAAACGCTGGCAGGATATCCGGTGCTGGACGCGGAGGATTGCACGGCTCCTGCTGGGGGACTCACCTGAGAGCCACAAGAACCGCGGCCGCCGCCGTCTGACCCACCTCCACAGGCGTGTGCTGCCGGTGGTCTTTCCAGACCTGGAGAGGCGCTTACAGGCGATGCAGCAGGCGGAAGGGGGTAGGTACATGTGCGTTTGTTGTGTGTCACCGGCATTTGTAAGGGCACAGTGGCATTAATTCACTGGCAGGGTTTAAGGGTGCTGTGCCCATCCAGTTTGCCCAAGTGTAGCGCTGCGCCCCTGCCACCCTTCCCCTCCTTGCAATGTGTTCCCTGGTCTGTGTGTAGTCACTCCTTCACAAGGTAATGTAGGCTGGCGCTTTGTCCACGAGAACAATGACTGTAGCATCATGGGTGGTGGTGGTGGGTAACAGGTTGTGGGACCTTGCCTGTGAACTGTCAAGTTCACTGCATGTGGGTTCCATGTCAGTTGGCACTGATGCTGGCTCCAGACATGGGAGTTGGTCTCTCATGTGTCATGCCTTACAGCGCGCATGTCCTATGTAGTGGCCTGTGACATGATGTGCATGAGTGTGCGCTACGCATAGTGCAGGGATGGTGACGTGTGTAGCAGTCATTCCCATTCAGTAGCATGTAGTTGCGTGCCCAATACTGTCCCCTGGGGCACCTTATCCTCAGTGTTGTTTGTGTCATCATCAACGTGGACACTCTCACTGTCTACAGCGTAGGTTGTGCTCTGTGCCATTGTCCCCTGTCACCATGTATATAGACGTGCTATTATGTACAGGTGTCCACTGTGCAGCCTGACCTGATTGTCCCTCTTCATACTCACAGTTGCCAGTGCCTGTGTGTCTTGTTATACTCATCTGAGGATGGGCACTGGTACCTCATTATTTGTACAGGCGCACCTTTGCTGTTTTGCGTCCAATCTTGCCTTTTGCCTGCCACTGTGTTTATCACCCAGACTATGAGATGTTGGTGCCACCTGTGTCTCAGCAATTAGCATCGTGTGGGGGTTGCTTGGGGCGGGCAATGCCTATGTGTCAAATCCTGATTCCTAATTGCTGGGTCTGGACAGTGTGTGATGTTACTGGACACACACGCAAGGTGCAGTGACCGAGTTATGTTGGGCATGTTTGCAGCATTACCTATGCAGCATGTGTCTCAAGTTCATGGATATTGTCCCTGGTCATAGGTATTTTCACATACGCTGTGTGGTGCAGAGGCAGTGCAGGATTGTCCCCAGGGCCTGGGTGCTATGTCAGACTCCGTTTCCTGTCATCAGCTATTGTCTCATGCTCTCCATGGTATTTCAGTGGCATGGTGGCTCAACCAACTGTGTTTCATGCCCTACATCGGTACCTTGTTTTGCAGATGTTAGGGATCTGCCTCTTCAGGCTATGCAATGTTGACTATGTAGATTGGACTCATGTGACAGATGTGTACAGGTGTCTGATTAATTTCTGTCTCTCCACCCTGCCCACAGCATCGTCGGGGGACACAGAGGGAGACATGGACACGGACCAGGCGGAGGGACCGAGCACCAGTGGCAGCCGTGACATCGGGGCTGGCACATCGAGTGGGACAGAGGCGGAGGATAGTGTGGCCGAGGACCTGTCGACTGGCACATCAGACTACGAAGCTGACAGGTCCGAGGAGGATGTCTCAGGGTTGGCGGAGGCTGCACCAGCAGCTGACAGTGGAACAACACCTGCCACCGCCCCCTCAGTTCCCACCAACCGCCTCCCACTTGCTCGTGTCCCTTCCCAGCGTGCCCGGTCACCGCATGTCTCCTTCCTGCCAGGCACCGCACCCCCTGCCCCTGTCTCCACTGCTGCCGCCAATGCTGAGTCTATGGACATCCAGCGGCAAATGCAGGTTGGTCAGGCTGCGATCCTGAATGTCCTCCATTCCCACGGGAAAACCCTCACCAACATCGAGGCATTCTTGGAGGGCATTCATTCTTTGCAGGCTGACCAACGCAACTTGCTGAGGTCCCTAGACTCCACACTGACTGCAGCAGTGGGTCTCCTGCAGCGCGACCTCCCCCCACCTACCCCTGCCCCATCCACACTTCCCACTTCCATGCCTGTCCCACGTACACCCAGACGTCGGCATGCACCCACCACAACAGACACAGGCACCACACCAGCAGGGAAGGTCCACCGCACTCCTCCTGACACGCACACACAGGGTGAGATAGGCACACCCACTGGGTCGGGGGGCAAACGTGTGACACGCAGCCAGAGTGGGAGTCCGCATTCCACACAATCCACTCCCTCCAAATCCCCTCCCCTCAGCTCTCCTGGCCACATCTCCCCCAAGGACTCCTTCATGGCCGCTCTGTCCCTGAGCCCCACAGTTACGCCACCACGCAAGCGGTCAAGGAAGTCCTCGGTCAGGGTGGTTGAGTCTCCCCCCCTGTCTCCACCCTCCCCCGGTGGCGCTGCAACCCATCCCTCTGAACCCCCCCCCTCCTTGGGGCCTGAGGTCACTTCGGGTGCAGGGGACTCCCTGGAGGACCTTGCTAAGGTGTGTAGTGCCATCCTGGCCTCCGCCTTTGGCCATGACACACCCCCTGTGGTTGAGTCCTCCATCCCTGCACCCACAACGCCGCCCCTTTGCCCTGATGTCCCTGCGGTGCCTGTTGCTTCCCCCCCCCCTGATGCCCTCACCAGTATGGAAGACGATGGCATTTGACTGTGCAGGCAAGGTAGGGGACACACATCCCACTGTGTCCCCCATGCAGCTGGGAATAATTGACTTCCCTATGGCCTTTGTTGACTTTGAACTGCCGTTGATCCACGGACATTGTGCTCATGCTGATTAAAGCTTATTTTTTTTTTCATTATCACACTCCTGCTATGGTGGTATTGGTGTTGGTGGGGCTGCTACATTGTTTTGGGTGGTGTTTAAGGCTTTGGGTGTGTGGGATTTGTAGTAGTGTTCTGCTCTTTGGGGCCACCCTAGGATCTGTGTGCCATCACAAGGTGTTGGCTAACTTCCTTAGGTCATGTCAGCAGTTACTGCATGGTTCAATTGTCCCAGGGTGTATTCCTTCCTCTGTGTACCCAGTTTCTTCCCTGCAGGGTGTTCCCAATGTTTAGCGCAGAGCTGTGTGTACATGAGCTGTGTGTGTGACGGAGCCCTTCTACTTTGGCCATGCATGCATGGCCATGTCTCCACCTGCAACAATCGTGGCATCCTTGGTGATCACTGTACTTGTGTGTGGAGTCAGTTGACATGAGTTCATGGGGACATGTTCCCTTGTAGGCAGTATGGATGTGGGTAATTGTGGCATCACACACATGTGTTACACCCCTCCTGGGTGTGGACACTGCTGGGAGGACTCTGCACACACCCCTCCTGTCTCTGGGCACTGCTGGGAGGACTCTGCACCCACCCCTCCTGGGTCTGGACACTGCTGGGAGGACTCTGCACACACCCCTCCTGTCTCTGGGCACTGCTGGGCGGACTCACCACCCACCCCTCCTGGGTCTGGACACTGCTGGGAGGACTCTGCACCCACCCCTCCTGTCTCTGGGCACTGCTGGGAGTGATGGGCACCCACCCCTCCTGTCTCAGGGCACTGCTGGGAGGACTCCACACCCACCACTCCTGTCTCAGGGCACTGCTGGGTGGACTCTGCACACACACCTCCGATTTCTGGATATGTGCGCTTGGCACATACACGGTGGGGTTACGCACACTGCATTAGAGGTGAGGGTACGTGTCTACTGACACTGGTGTGGTGGGGGTACGCTCCGTACGTCCGCGGGTGTGGGTACGGGTCGTACTTACACTGTTGGGCAGGGGGGTACGCTCCTTGCATTCGTGGGTGGGGGTTCGAGTCGTACTTACACTGTTGGCATGGGGGGTACGCTCCATGCATACGCGGGTGGGGGTACGGGTCGTACTTACACTGTTGGGCAGGGGGGTACGCTCCTTGCATTCGCGGGTGGGGGTACGGGTCGTACTTACACTGTTGGGCTGGGGGTACGCTCCGTACGTCCGCGGGTGGGGGTACGGGTCGTACTTACACTGTTGGGCTGGGGGTACGCTCCGTGCGTCCGCGGGTGGGGGTACGGGTCGTACTTACACTGTTGGGCTGGGGGTACGCTCCGTACGTCCGCGGGTGGGGGTACGGGTCGTACTTACACTGTTGGGCTGGGGGTACGCTCCGTGCGTCCGCGGGTGGGGGTACGGGTCGTACTTACACTGTTGGGCTGGGGGTACGCTCCGTACGTCCGCGGGTGGGGGTACGGGTCGTACTTACACTGTTGGGCTGGGGGTACGCTCCGTACGTCCGCGGGTGGGGGTACGGGTCGTACTTACACTGTTGGGCTGGGGGTACGCTCCGTACGTCCGCGGGTGTGGGTACGGGTCGTACTTACACTGTTGGGCAGGGGGGTACGCTCCTTGCATTCGTGGGTGGGGGTTCGAGTCGTACTTACACTGTTGGCATGGGGGGTACGCTCCATGCATACGCGGGTGGGGGTACGGGTCGTACTTACACTGTTGGGCAGGGGGGTACGCTCCTTGCATTCGCGGGTGGGGGTACGGGTCGTACTTACACTGTTGGGCTGGGGGTACGCTCCGTACGTCCGCGGGTGGGGGTACGGGTCGTACTTACACTGTTGGGCTGGGGGTACGCTCCGTGCGTCCGCGGGTGGGGGTACGGGTCGTACTTACACTGTTGGGCTGGGGGTACGCTCCGTACGTCCGCGGGTGGGGGTACGGGTCGTACTTACACTGTTGGGCTGGGGGTACGCTCCGTGCGTCCGCGGGTGGGGGTACGGGTCGTACTTACACTGTTGGGCTGGGGGTACGCTCCGTACGTCCGCGGGTGGGGGTACGGGTCGTACTTACACTGTTGGGCTGGGGGTACGCTCCGTACGTCCGCGGGTGGGGGTACGGGTCGTACTTACACTGTTGGGCTGGGGGTACGCTCCGTACGTCCGCGGGTGGGGGTACGGGTCGTACTTACACTGTTGGGCTGGGGGTACGCTCCGTACGTCCGCGGGTGGGGGTACGGGTCGTACTTGCACTGTTGGGCTGGGGGGTACGCTCCTTGCATACGGGGTGGGGGTAGGGTCCGTACATATCCGTCCCCACGCTATGTGATGTTTGTGCGGCCCGTACCCAGGCCTTTGCCACGTGGGTGCGATCCGTCCCGCCATTGTTGGGGTGACGTGTGTGGGCGTGGTCCGACTCGTACCCACGCTCTTCAGGCGTGGGTACGGGACGTACCTGTCTGGTTGTGTTGCCGGTTCGCGTGGTGACGGACTTCCGTTGTGGCGGTCGCTGGATTATCAGGACACGCCCCCACCCCCTCGTGGTGACCAGGGCATGGGTGTCAGGTATGTCCAGGCCATGTGTAGTGTGTCACTCATGTGGTTGTTTTGTGGCCTGCCCTGGTCGTGCCACCCCCACCCCACCCCACTTTCCCCCCTCCCTTAGTTATTCTGACCTTCTGCGGCGTCTGCGTCGTAACCTGTAGAGGAGGTGTACTGCTATGAGGGCAGGGATGACTCGTAGGTTCGGGTCCATGTCTGTCCGTCGCGTACTGGTACTCCTTGCTCGCGTCGTCCTGTCGCGTACGGGTCCTCCTTGATCGCGTCGTCCTGTCGCGTACGGGTCCTCCTTGGTGGCGTCGTCCTGTGTGTCCGTCACGTACTGGTCCTCCTTGTTCGCGTCGCCGTCTGTCCGTCGCGTACTGGTGGTCCTTGTTCGCGTCGTCCTGATTTCCCGGCAGTTTTTGGCTGCCGCAAAATATTCACCGTGCGGGGTGACGTCGGTGCGAATCGTGATTCCTGGGTCGTGAATGGCTGGCTGCGTGCGTCCCGACGTCAGGTCGGCGCTTTCCCGGATCGCATTGGTAGGTGTTTTTTGTTCGGTCGGTCTTTTTTACGATTCGTACGGTAATGGTGTACCCGTGCGAATCGTAATTCCATGTTTGTATATTTTGACGACCGGGTACGCGTCGGACGGAGAATATGCTCCGTCCGACGGTTCGTACCCGGTTTTTGCCGGATCGTGATCGGCACCTAACTGTATATAATTTACTATTCCCACTCCAGTTAACATTAAGTCAGGAAAGGTGCTGGACAGTAACCCTATATAATTTACTATTCCCACTGCAGTTAACATAAACTCATGAAAGGTGTTGGACAGTAGCCCTATATAATTTACTAATCCCACTCCAGTTAACATAAACTCAAGAAAGGTGCTGGACAATAACCCTATATAATTTACTATTCCCACTCCAGTTAACATAAATTCAGGAAATGTGCTGGACAGTGACCCTATATAATTTACTATTCCCACTCCAGTTAACATAAATTCAAGAAAGGTGCTGGACAGTAACCGTATATAATTTAATATTCCCACTCCAGTTAACATAAAGTCAGGAAAGGTGCTGGACAGTAACCCTATATAATTTACTATTCCCACTCCAGTTAACATAAACTGAAGAAAGGTGCTGGACAGTAGCCCTATATAATTTACTATTCCCACTCCAGTTAACATAAACTCAAGAAAGGTGCTGGACAGTAACCCTATATAATTTACTATTCCCACTCCAGTTAACATAAAGTCCGGAAAGGTGCTAGACACTAACCCTAAAAAATTTAATATTCCCACTCCAGATATCATAAACTCAGGGAAGATGCTGGACACTAACTGTATATAATTTACTATTCCCACTCCAGTTAACATTAAGTCAGGACAGGTACTGGACATTAACCCTATATAATTTACTATTCCCACTCCAATTAACATAAACTCAAGAAAGGTGCTGGACAGTAACCCTATATAATTTACTATTCCCACTCCAGTTAACATAAACTCAAGAAAGGTGCTGGACAGTAACCCTATATAATTTACTATTCCCACTCCAGTTAACATAAAGTCAGGAAAGGTGCTGGACACTAACCCTAAATAATTTAATATTCCCACTCCAGATATCATAAACTCAGGGAAGATGCTGGACACTAACTGTATATAATTTACTATTCCCACTCCAGTTAACATTAAGTCAGGACAGGTGCTGGACATTAACCCTATATAATTTACTATTCCCACTCCAGTTAACATAAACTCAAGAAAGGTGCTGGACAGTAACCCTATATAATTTACTATTCCCACTCCAGTTAACATAAACTCAAGAAAGGTGCTGGACAGTAACCCTATATAATTTACTATTCCCACTCCAGTTAACATTAAGTCAGGAAAGGTGCTGGACATTAACCCTATATGATTTACTATTCCCACTCCAGTTAACATAAACTCAAGAAAGGTGCTGGACAGTAACCCTATATAATTTACTATTCCCACTCCAGTTAACATAAACTCAAGGAAGATGCTGGACACTAACTGTATATAATTTACTATTCCCACTCCAGCTAACATTAAGTCAGGACAGGTGCTGGACATTAACCCTATATAATTTAATATTCCCACTCCAGAAAGATCAAACTGAGAGAAGGTGCTGGTTATAAGATCACTTAAAATATTAATGAGCTACATGTATTAACTATGAGATATAATTTATAAACTATTAAAAATTAAAAAACTATAGTTGCAATACCCACCCCTATCCCATAATCACCATAATTTAAAAAAAAATATGTACAATATCTTTTCCATCAACCATACAATTATTTTATTATATTTATATTTGTAAATTTTTGATTTCACAATATTTACAAATAATGTGATTTTTTGTATAATCTATATTTACACTATTATTTTTAAAAATTACTCCCCACCCTTCTCCCCTAATATACCCAAATCCCACCCATAAACACTACATAAATATTGAAATTAGATTTTCCTATTAAAATTACATAATTCAATTTCGACATAAGGGGCCTCATGTAGGTAGCCAAATACAGGTGGGTAACGGCGGATTTTAGGTAAATATGCGGTTACCGACGGATATTCAAACAAGTGAGATGTAGGAGTCCAAAAACCACTTTTAGGTAAATATGAGGGGGTAAATACCGATTCATATTCACAGAATTCCTAAATACGGATTAAGAGTTACCGAATACATAATTAACGAATAGGTAAATATGAAGTGGTAAATATGAAGTGGTAAAAATGAAAATGACATGTAGGAGCACTAGGTAATTAAGAAATCCAAGACAATGGGTAAATAAGAGTAGGTAATTAACACGGATTGAAAGCAGGTGGTAACAATCAACAGTGCAGATAAGCAATCCCAAAATGCAACAGCGTGGACAACATGTCCGCTATGTACGTCATTGCAAGGCGCCTACATGTACAGGCAGCAGGACTGAGGGTTTGGCGACGGGAGGAACGCATCTACAGACAGCGCATCACACTATTCCAGCTGACTGATGCAGAGATACATGAGAGGTCCAAGCTACACCCCGAAACCATCATTGACTTAATCAGGGACCTGCACCCACTCCTGGACCAGCCAATAAGAAGGGCGCACGCCAAACCCCACATGTGCAGGTACTCTGCAGCCCACATGTGTTGGCATCCGGCGGTTATCAGGTGGTGACAGCTGCGGTGGGTGGTGTATCCCAGAGTTGGCTGTCCCGTTCCTTCTTGAATTTCCTGGATGCCATGATGCAGAGAATGCACCACTACATCTGCTTCCACAACACACAGGCTGCACTGCAGTAAACAAAAACAGACATTTCTCACATGGCACAGTTCCCCCATTTCATTGGCTGCATTTATGGTACACACATCCCAATCTGTCCACCAGCTGACACAGAGCACATCTACAGGATCAGGAAGTCCACCCACTCCATCAAGGTGCATACCGAATTGAGTGATTTTGTGAATGGTCCTTTGGGTGGCATAACCAAAAGGTGGGCGTATGCTATTTACAACGAAGTCTGCAAGTTGTCGCACAGTGAGGCGGCTTCCAGATTGAGAGCTATTGACCAAGCAAACATGGAGAAGGCCTTAGCCGTTATAGATAAAAGCTTTAGCACACTCTCTTCTATGATCCATACATCAGACAATAGGCACATGCAAGTACACGGCGCATGCTATGTACAAGCCCAGATTCTGGCGTGCGTCCTACGAGGTATCCCAGTGCCTGTGATTACACCTTCTTTCACTCTGCTTGCAAACGCTATTCATTTAATGTTGAATAATGAAGCTTGCTGCTGGATGTGAGTGGGAATCCAGTACATAACTGTCTCGCATTAAGTTGTCTGCTGCAATACTGTTCTTTTTCCACCCCCGCATGTGCGGCGGGATGTTTCCATCTGGCCTTCGATTCCAACCTTGAAAGCAGAGTTCAACAAGTTGAGCCGAATAGAGAGCCATTGTCCCACAAAGAGGTTCCTTTGACTTCCTCTACTAAAACATTTCTCCTTCACGTTGCTCATACGCGCAATGAGATACAGGCGCCTCTGAATACTGACCTCCCCCTGCATTTGGGCTCTTTGATCCAAACTATTATCAATGCCTTGTCCACCACCGGCCTGGCTCATTTTTTTAAACATGTGGGCTCGGGTCTCGTGACCTCTTCCCAAACTATTTTTGGTGTAATACCGGCATTTGTTCATTCACTGTTCTCGATCATCTTTGGAGGTGTCCCGCTGCTCCTGGCGCTAGTGGCAGGTGTGCTGCTTTTCCTTTCCATATTCCGGAATGGCTACTCCTTCTATGCCACACGAGCACCTGTCCCGTCTGCATCTTCTTCGTGATCGGATGCTTGACTTCTATGGTACTTTGCCATTGGCGACTTTGAGTCTGGCTTATGGATTATCCTTCAGGTATTCCAACTTCACCTGCGTACAACCTGTATTACACTGCCTGGATTGTCCCTTTGAATGGCCTCTGGATTTGTGCTTGACCAACATAGTGTCTCCGGTGCCGGATTTCGATCGACTAATGAGGCCCTTAGTGTCTCACGAGTTGGCCTGTTCTGGTGTCTGGATCATGGCGTGTGGGGCGGCGCATGGTATCCTGGGTAATTGGGACATCTCAGCGGCAGCCTCCGACTTCTTGTCCATGAGCTATTTGGAGGAACATTCCGGGTGCCCTCTGATTGTGCTAGAGGCTCCGTTGGTTGGAGAACACGTATGTTCCTTTTCTTTACTTAATTGGATGGCTGAGACTTTTAGTGGCCCTGCAAACGAATTTTTGTTGGAAGCCGTGGCCACATATGCTGCCTATACATTCATGGATTAACTGGATTGTCGTCCATTGCGCCTGTACTACTGGACAGCACCCTGGCGCAACATTTATTTCTTTTATTTCTCTTTTTTCTCTTCCTGATGGTCGGCTTGAGTTTTTTACTATACTTGCATTGTGTTTTTTTGAATTTTATGCTGCAATTAATTGGACTTTAGGACTTTGGCGCTGCATTGGTTACGCCTTGTTCTGCTCTGACGAAACTGAACTCTGCGTTCTCTCTTTTCTTGCCTATTACATATTGCTTCGCTCAAGGGGGCGTGTAGTGAGTTCTCCCTGAATACGTGCATACATTGTTCAGTTGGCATAACCACGTTGAATGTTATGTAGCCATATTTTTGTCTTTGCACACGACACTGGGTTTACATGTTCTGTCTTGAATAAACTGCTTACTCGAGACTTCCTTCAGACGAGTGCATTCTGTTGTTTCCATCCCAAGCTCTGCGCAGAGACCTTGGTCTGTACATGCTGTGACACACAGTCTGGAATTTTACACAATGCATGTGTTCCACTCTAGGTTGTTCGACCCACTCTTTAGCCATGACACACGCGCAGCTGCAAATACCTGAAAGTTGTTGCTTTTCATGTCACAGACATCAGGTTTATTATTCAGACTGAAGACGAGCCTTCCTGCGAGACGGCTCCTGATGCTCCTGAGATGTGATTTCACTGAGCTTATTTTTGAGGTATGGGGTCCCCTATTCAAGCCTAAGAGACCTTCTATTATAACATCATTATGATATTAGCTACTTAGTTAAGGGAAGGTGGTATTTTCCTTTGTATTTTAGGAATCGCTAAATACCACCTTGGTATTTTCCGAATAGCTAAATACCACCTCGGTATTTACCGATTGGGTAAATACCACCTGGGTATTTACCGATTGAGTAAATACCACCTGGGTATTTACGGATTAGGTGAATTCCGAATCGTGATTACCTAATGTTACCGAATAGGTAACTGTTACCGAATTGTTACCTACATATAACTTACAGATTCTAATGTACCGATTAGGTATGGCTGGGTATTTAAGAACAGGTTAAATTTATTTACCTACATTAGTCCCAAAATGTTCACATATTACAATTATTCCCAATTAAATATTTATTTATTACTCTATAATTTTGTAACAATCATTAAAATACAATCCACACCCTTACACCCTTAAAACCCAAATTCCCTACCATGAAACAAAAAAATAAGGTCGAAATTATTTTGAAAATATTTTTTAAACATTGTCAAAATGAAATTAAAATTTTAACATGTCTAATTCTTTAGTAATAATATTTATAACTTATTATCCAATTTTAGAGTAATCTTTTTAATACACTCCCCACCCTTATACACTAATAACCCTACATCCCACTCCTAAAACAAAATTAATATTTCATTAGAATTTGAAAATATTCAATTTCGTAATTTTATATAAATTTTTAAATTGCGAAATCTAAAAATTTACAAATTTTTACATTATTATCTGATTTTACTATAACATTTTTAAAACACTCCCCACCCTTATCCCCTAATAACCCCACATCCCGCTCCTAAAAAATATATATAATATAATTTTAAATTTCAAAATTATAAATATTTAATTTATAATTTTCTTTACAATTTCCTATTCATAATTATTTATTATGTAATATTTTAAATTTTTATCTGATTTTACACTAATCTTTGTAATACACTCCCCACCCTTATACACTAATAACCATACATCCCACTCATAAATTTAAAAAAATATTTCATTAGATTTTTACAAAATCTACTTTATAATTTTTATAGAAATGTTTAAATTTCGAAATCTTAAATATTACAAAATTTTACATTTTTATCTGTTTTTACTATAACATTTTTAAAACACTCCTCACCCTTATCCCCTAATAACCCAACATCCCGCTCCTAAAAAATATATATAATTTTTTTTTGAATTTCTAAATTATAAATATTTAATTTGGAATTTTCTTTACAATTTACTATTCATAATTATTTTTTATGTAATATTTATAAATTATTATCTGATTTTACACTAATCTTTTTAATACACACCCCACCCTTATACACTAATAACCATACATCCCACTCATAAAAAAAAAATTATATTTCATTTTAATTTTAAAATATTTTATTTCGAATTTATATAGAAATTGTTAAATTTCGAAATCTAAAATATTCCTAATTTTTACATTATTATCTGATTTTACTATAACATTTTTAAAACACTCCCCACCCTTATCCCCTAATAACCCAACATCCCGCTCCTAAAAAATTTATATAATTTCTTGATTTTTTCTAAATTACTAATATTTAATTTAGAAATTTCATTACAATTTACTATTCATAATTATTTATTATTTAATAATTTTAAATTATTATCTGATTTTACACTAAAATTTTTAAAACACTCCCCACCATTATCCCCTAATAACCATACATCCCACTCATAAAAAAAAAATAATATTCCATTTTAATTTTAAAATATTTTATTTCGAATTTGTATAGAAATTGTTAAATTTCGAAATCTAAAATATTCCTAATTTTTACATTATTATCTGATTTTACTATAACATTTTTAAAACACTCCCCACCCTTATCCCCTAATAACCCAACATCCCGCTCCTAAAAAATTTATATAATTTCTTTATTTTTTCTAAATTACTAATATTTAATTTAGAAATTTCATTACAATTTACTATTCATAATTATTTATTATTTAATAATTTTAAATTATTATCTGATTTTACACTAATATTTTTAAAACACTCCCCACCCTTATCCCCTAATAACCCAACATCCCGCTCCTAAAACATATCATACAATAAATTACTTAACACTATTAATTATATTTTAAACAATAATAAAGTATTTATACAAATATGATTAAACAATTTACTTATTCAATATACATGAAATACACATTTTAAACAATATATATATTATATTTCGATATTTCTCACAAAACTATTCAATCGATATTATCTTCAAACGATATTACTACTTCGATATTTCATACTTCGATATTTTACTAAACACTTAAAACACGATATTACTTACCTCGATATTCTACACTTCGATATTAATGTTATCTCGATATTTTACCTTCGATATTCTTGTTGTTCGATATTATTTTTTCGATATTATGTCCATTTACCGTTTTCGATACCATCTGCTTCTCCATTTGTCCACATCTCCCCATTTCCTCAGCAGGATAATTATTTCCTTAATCTGACTCATTTGTCCTGTGGTATTCAAATTTTCAATTTCCTTTTCAGTGAAATCTATTCAATATGGTTTCTGTAGGGCCTTTACCTTTTCAATGTCTATACCCATTTCATTTGCTACTTCTTCTAATCTTACATGGAGACTTTTTGCTCTCCAAGTTATGCTTTTACATAGAAACAGCAACTCCTCGTCCTGGTAAGTTTTTAACTTCTCTGTGGGAATAGTTCCTACTATTAACTCTTCCAATATCATTCGTAGTTTGGCTACATCTATTGATTGTGTCTTTTCTCTGCAGACTTCTCAACCGTTAAGCTCAGTTCTTATGAAGATGGGCCTACTGGTTTCTCTACATTAGTTGGTTCTAAGTCACTTTGGGTTTCAAATACTGATTACATCTTCACAGTAGGGCTTTCTGCTACTTTTGGGCCTAGAAAAGGGTTATTTGAGGCATTTGGCATCATACCCATTGTCTGTCTCCATTGATTCTCATTTGAGCCCTGCCTTGATTTTTCAATTTGTTTATTACTGTTTAAGGAACCATTAAACAATGTTCACTATCCTTCTGTTTGTCAAAAATAGGCATTACAGGGCTATAGTCACTGGAACAGTTACAGCGTCTAAATTTTTTGTTAATTTTCTTATCTTTTCAGTTAATTCTAAGGTTGTTTTTGCTAACTCTGCTGAATTTTCACTACTCATTTTATCATCTGATTTTCTCTCTCTTTCTCCCATTGTTTTACTTTCCCCTAACTTTCGAGGTGCTTGTTCTGTCTTAATAACTCGCAAAGTTTCTCTCATTGGGGCACTTGGTGTCAACATTTCAGATTCTGGTTGATACAGAGGTGGATTTTTATAAAACATATCATCAAGAACATCATCCTCTAGTTCGTTCTCTCCATACCCCTTTGGTTCTAAATTATGTCTTTTTTCTGTACATTTTTTCCCTCCAACTCCTTCAACCATTCTTACAGGAAACAACCCATCGGTCATACTCGCATTCCGCCACCTTCTCATTTTCTCATCATGAGTATTATGCCCATATCTGCCAAACATGTATTTATACCTTCCGCCACTCCTCTGTCTTTCTCTGTCATGCATCTCATTTTCCCATTCTGTCAGTGCTTCAAACTGTGTTGGTCTAGGTCTCGGTTCTAGATTCATCATTCTTTCTCTCAAATTTCTCAAAACCGCTAAATTAAATGAACCATGCTCTGGAAATGCTAAAACTCCGTCACTCCTGGTATATTTTACCCAATTGTCTAACCAAATACAAGTGCGATATCCGTTTTTCGCAACCATAAAGGATGCAGGGTTTTTCGGTGGGGGAAGCAACTGTCCTACCCTAGTCACAATCGGTTTGTCCTTTTTGAACCCCTTCTTGATTTTTCCAAGCCAGGACTTTTTCTTTTTTTCAGGTGGATCGTAATACATCATTTTGTCTTTTTGTGTATCACTAGTCTCTCCTTTACGACTATTCTGTTATTTTAGCCAATCGTAGCGCGACTCAAACTAACGCATCAATCCGGAGCGTCTACGTCACTCTGCAATTCTCCACTCCTAGCGCGACTCACACTAACGCACCAATCAGGAGCGTTTACGTTTCTTGCTGACTGGCCAATCCCAGCGCGTTCTTTCTGATGTCAGCAGCCGCTGCTCTTACTCCGGCTTCTATTGACCCCTCCTTTACAAAATTTTCTCTGTAAGCTCTTTTCGCTTTTTCTATCTTACAAATCTGTTAGTAATGACATAAAACGCCACCATTGTCCGCTTCGCTAACCAAGGATATTTAATGACCTTTCTCACAAGAATTCTGTCTTTCCCGAGAGCAGCGCTTACCTCTGCCCTACTACGGAATCGTTACTTCCGTTGATAAAGTAGCACATCCCTCTACCTTACCCTTCTAACAAGCATTAGCTAACCATTTCTCCAGAATTAAGACACCTAGTTGGAGACCCAATGCTGCTGAGAAATAAAACCAGAGTTTCACGATCAACCAGAATGCTATTTCATTCACGCACTTTCATACAGAAAATGCAGTTCATTCACACAGAATTCTGTCTTTCCCGAGAACAGAATTATGATACTCGTTAATAAAGTAGCACTTCCCTCTACTTTATCCTTCTATCAAGCTTAGGGAGCACCTATTACCTTTCTAGTGATAAGCGTTATCGGAGTGCCATCTGGACCTCTGGTACCTAAGACCAAAATTTCACAGGTGACCTTCGCTACCATATACTTCTTTCATACAGGAGATATCTCTAATGGCAACACATGACGATGTTACCGAATCGAACCCAGACAATGCGTCGTGCAACTTCAATCGTCACATGTTTTCCCCGTGTACCTACAGGGCAACAACAATTCCATCTTTCCCGAGAGCAGCGTTTACCTCTGCTCTACTACGGAACCATTACAAACTTCCGATTTCCTACATCCCAGAAGTCGTGCAAACAACATAGAACTTGACGCAACTCAACATAGAGTGTTAATACATAAACCAATACCTATCCACAATCAATAATAAATAAGGTATTTACAAGCAATAATCACCAAACCAAAACAATAAAAACCATGACTCTGCTACCAAGAAAAACTGCTCCAGCGTGGAATTTCCTATCCTCCCTTCGTCACAAACCAGATACCATACTAACGCTTTCACTCAATTCATTCATTGGTGGGGCCCATAACACCACCACTCACACGTTCTCATTTGTTCTGCTCTTACAGGGAGATAGATGTTCCAAACACTGGCGTGAAAAGAATATCTTATAATCTAATGAAATTCTATTTACATGAATATACACTGAATATCCTTAATCCAGCACATCTTGATCCTGAATCTCAAGTTATTCCTTCCACTTAGTCGATGGATCAATTTAGTTGAATTTGGAAAAGTGATTCTAATCCTTTTCATTTAGATTCAGATAATAATAATAAACCCAACACATTTGCTTGTTTATCAATAATATTTTATTTAATAAATGCACATTTTTAGTAAGAATTTTAATCAATCCACAGAACATCATAGTTACCTAATCTGGGTATTAGTCGTCCTCTTAAGTCAATTAATTCATCATGCAGCACGCTACAATCCCAAAGATTGGGTCTGGACCATAAACCTGCCCGCATTAATCAATGCCCATCAGTCTAAGAGTCCTCAGCTCATATGGAAAATGGGCAGCAATCTAGTCTGTCAAAGATTCAGGGAAACAGCTGTCCTGCAGTGTCACCGTCCTCTCCGTCAGCATAACATCAGGAAACAGGAAAAAGAGAGACACAACTCACTATTCTACCGTCTTTTTATAATGAAATTAATGATAAAATGTAGCAAAAGTCAGTTTTAGGCACTTCTGATTGGTTGGTTAAGATCGTCCGTTTCGGTTTCCCAAAGTCTATGATGTCACACTGTCAGACATGATCCGTCCGGTTTTGCTAAGATTGTCCATTGTTAAAGCTCTTGGCAGTAGTCCAGTCACAACCTTGTCAGTGGTACAGGCTGTGTGGGTCATCTTGAGGCCACTTGTTCAGGAGCCTGGAGCATGCGCACTTAGTCGGAAAACTCGTGGAATGGTAGCTGTTTCGTCGTGTCCATGGGTCGGCCATTTTGTCATAGGCCAAATTGGTCAACTTAAGCAAAACAAACACAAAAAGTAATTAAAATATGGAAATAATGAATAAAATGTTTAACCCTCACTAATTCCTGTATGTGTGTGTAATTATCTAGCATATTGGCGACATTTAAAGCGTTTATACTCACCCAGTGATGTCATCTGGTGCAACTTACAATTACATCACAAAGGCAACATATACAATGTAATATTCTATTTTTCCAGTGTTAGTATTCATACGTATATTAGTTTACAAATTATTTTAGCCATGCAAATGCAAATCCCACGTGTAATTCATAGATTAGTAGGGTTGATTAGATAGCAAACAAACACATTAATACTTATTATAATTAATAGATTATTCTAATTAGTATGAACATGCAGAATGGGGGGGTATACAAAATTTTGTTTTACCCGCTCCATCACAGGCACCTAACGACGCACAACTTCGGGGAATCTGGAAAAGCAGGATAAGTTACTGACCTTGTACTCGTTTTGGTTCTCCTCGAGATGTTGACGTTAACCCCTTCCGGGGTAAAAATCCGTGTGGTAAGATCCAGAGCTCTTACATCTGACGCCCTCTTACACTAAATAAGCATAGCAACATTGCCAGTTTCGCCGAGATTTCCTTTCTAGATAGATACTGATTGTCTTGCCAGGATATCAGCAAACGTAGGACCAGATTGACATCCCAGAGGCCCGCATAACGAGGGACAGGGGGCTGAGAAATCCTAATGCCCTTCTGGAGCTTACACACCCAGGGGTGTTCCCCTACCGGAGTGTTGTCGATCGGAACATGACCTGCCGAAATGGCTGATCTGAAGCAGTTAATGGTGCAATAAGCCAGTCCTTCTCGAAAAAGCTCAGTTAGGAAGTTGATGACACCCGAAACATTGGGGCCCACGGGATCCAAGTGCTTCTCCATACACCAACGTACCCATCGCCTCCAGGCTGATCTGTGCCTCTTGATGGTCCCCGGGGCCCATGCCTGCTGGATAAGGAATTCAGCATCTTGCGAAAGAGATCCGTCCGACCAACGTCGCCTGAAATCCTCCACGCCATAAGATGAAGATGGCCCTGGAGCACCAGGGGATGAGGATTACCCAGGGGGTCCAATAAGACTCCGTCGAAGAACGGTAGACGTATTGGAAGGTCCCAACTCAGCTCTAGGAGAGAAGGGAACCACGCTTGAGAGCGCCAAATCAGGGTTATCAGGATTAAGGAGGCCTTCTGTCGACGAACTTGTGCCGCCACCCTCTGAATGAACAAGAATGGTGGGAAGGCGTAAGCCCGCATTGACTACCAGTCTTGGAGAAAAGCATCCACCGCCTCCACCCCAGGATCCGGTCTCCAGCTGAAGTATCTGGGAAGCTGGGCGTTCCATCTGGAAGCGAAGAGATCCACTTGGCAGGGGCCCCAAGAGGCCATCAACGAATGGAAGACTGCTGCATCCAGCCTCCAATCACTGGCATCCCGGAAGTGCCTGGAGTTCCAGTCCGCAACCGAGTTCTGAGTTCCCGGGAGGTATTCGGCCGTCACCAAAATCTGGCGTTGAAGGCAGTAATGCCAGAAGTCCTTGGCTAGTTCCACCAGAGCGCTGGATCGCGTACCACCCAAGCGGTTGATGTATTGCACCGCCGTCGTGTTGTCCATCCGGAGGAGCACACAGCAAGACACTTTGTCCTTCGTGAAGGACCAAATAGCAAAGGAGCCCGCCAGGAGCTCCAGACAGTTGATATGAAGGGAAAGTTCCTCCTCCGTTCACCTTCCCCCCACGGAGGTCGAGCCGCAACAGGTCCCCCAACCGAGGCACCTGGCATCCGACTCTATCACCAGATCTGGCTGCGACCCAAAGATCGATCTGCCATTCCACCCTCCATGTGGTCGATCCACCACTGGAGCTCCACCCTGGATTCCTGAGTCAGATAGATCAACTGTGAATAGGTAAGGCCCCTCCGCAGATGGGACGCTTTCAGCCTCTGTAGTGCACGGTAGTGCAGGGGGCCTGGAAAGATAGCCTGAATCGAGGATGATAACAAGCCAACAATCCTGGCCAGCTGCCGCAAGGAGATCCTGTCCCTCCTGAGGACCTTCCTCAACTCTTTCTTGATTTTGCAAATCTTCTGCTCCGGGAGATGCAGGGTCGCCGTCCTGGAATCTATTCTGAAGCCCAGAATGGTCATGCTCTGCTGCGGGACTAAGTCCGACTTTTCCCGGTTGATGGTAAAACCCAAGTTCTGAAGGAGGGAAATTGTGATCTCTAAGTGGGAGAGCAGATGTGTTCTGGACTGATCCATTATCAGAATGTCGTCCAAATAAATGATCAACCGAATGCCCATATTTCGGAGGTGCTCCACCACCGGCTTGAGGAGCTTCGTAAAGCACCACGGGGCCGAGGACAGGCCAAATGGCAGATTCCAGAACTCGAAAACCTGTGCTCGCCACTGAAACTTCCCTAACTCCTTGACGAACGGATCACCAAAGAGGGAGCCTTGAGCTATCGGACCCGCTTCCGAGGAAGAGAGCTCCCCCAGCTTGGGATCAATCTTCAACAACAGGGAACGGCCGCGCTCAGCCGAGAGAGCGCAATTCATGTTGCCCAGAAGGCACATAGCGCCCTGCGCCCATCCCGCCACCTTGTCCGCAGGAAGGGGCTCACCAGAATCTCGGGACCTCTCAGCTAACTCTATAACCTTGGTCAACGGTCCTACCACATCAAAGAGCTTGTCCTGGCAAGCCCGCCACGATCTATCTATCCCCTTCTTGGGATCCTTCATATATTTTGAGAAGAAAGTACACAATCTGGGGTCAATCTCGGGGGTCAGAGTGAGTCCATTGGGAAGGGACGGTCTGGGGCATTCGGACCAAAGTCGGACCCTAACCTCCTTATTAAGTGGTTGCCTAATTTTGTCAGCTACATAATCGGCTACCTTCTTGTCCGGGACCCATTCCGTGGACCGGGGCCTGTAGATGCATAGGGGATTAAACATATCGGCTGAGGGACCTTCCCGTTCCCCCACAGAGGAGGTAGAAGACTTAGGGCGCCAAGTCCTGTCGTGCTCCTGGTACCCATCCGAGGAATCCCCATCATCCTCACATTCCACCTCCCCCATCTCCGGAAACCCCTCCTCAGGTTCGAAATCAGTGGCGCCATCGTCGCCGGTTTCACCGGGTAAGACCTCCTCCCGGTAGGGTGCATCACAAAGCGTGCGCGCACTCTTGTGAAAGACTTTCGCCAGACGACTGAAGCCCTCAAGGTGCCCCGCGTCATGCGTATGAGCCTTGCGTGGGTGATTAGCAGGCACACCGCTAGGCCCGGCTCCCCCGTCCCCCAGTATTTCCAGTGCCCTTTAATACATGGGCGGAAAGACAGTCAACGCTTTCCTGCAAAGGGGCAAGCGCCTGGGCGATGGCCGAAGAGAGGAGTCTGTCCATCTCTGCAGGTCTGCGCGCCTGGGGAAGCCGGTTGTCCTCAGAGGACAAAGATGGGGTGTAGTCATGCTCTCTCTGAGCCTGCATAGTAATAGGAGGTGAGGACACCAGAAAAAAACGCCCCAATTTAGTTAAGGGGGGCCCACCCCCTCACCCGTGTCCAGGAGCTTCCACACACAGGCGAAAAAACCAACGCGCGGAGAAACCGGCAAATATGCACATTTTTAATAAGGGCTAAGCCCGTCACTCTTACCGCTAAAGCAGTGTCAGGCGAGGGGGGGGAGGATCTAGGCACGAGCGGGAGACCGCTCTGATCCCTCAGCGGCAGTTGCCTCACAGGCGGCGCTTCACCGGCGCCGAAAACGAACAGCTGCTCTGAAGGCGCGAAACATCGCCACCTAGTGCACCCGCTACGTATAAAAAACTAGCGCGCTCGGGCCGAAGCCTACCGCGCTACACCATCGGAAGATAAACCCTCTAAATATACACTGCAAACAAAGCGGAACAAAGCAATACTGTCACAATAACATCGAAACACAGCCCATCAAGCCAAGACCCAAAGCCACAGTAAGGAGAGAAGGGACTTAATTGATGGGCCAGCAGTGAAGAAAGAGGAAGGACTACGGTGGCTGCAACTGTTTATGGACTTCATTATCTCCTATGATTGGACTGTTGGTGGCCATGGTTACTCCCGAGCTTCATGGGAGTTGTGGTCTTTGTCATGTTTTTTTCTTGTGTCTTTGAACATGCTGGTTAATAAAAAGTGAGGAAAGAAATGCATAATCCTCGCCTCCGCTCCTGCTGTAGAATTCAGGAATTTAGCATCCCTGGATACCAGCTTGGGAGAGAACCGGAAGGCTAAGCACCTGCCAGAAACTGGGTGTGGCTTTTTATAGTTTTGCCACACCCAAGATGGCGGCCAAGTCAACGAGAGTACGATGTAGTGCGGCATTTCTAAGGGTCATTTCTCACCTGTAGTGCTCCGGAGCAGACGTGTCCGACTCGATCGCTCAGTAAGCGTTTGTTCATGATGTTTCCATCTGGAATTTCAAAGTATGCGCCACTGGCAAAGCGTACCTCAATGCTTTAACTATAACATTCTAATCAGTTCCAACTGAATGTGTTCCTGACAAAAAGCGTCTAAGTATTTCTAACAGTATTATACCCACCAAAACCTTGCTAACAAAATCATCACTCGTAATCTATAATATATATAACATCGCCATTCACAGTAAAAACACCTTACACTAAAACAGTTGTGCTAGTTGTATGGGACAGGGGTGGGTTTTTAGATGGGATGAACCGATCATAGGGGTATTATGAATCCCTTTGATTAAGTTTTTCTGGCACTGTTTTGTACACTTCATGTGGGCAATCATGACACCAGTGGGGGGACATTATGAAGTGAGCTGTGAACTTTGCTCCACAGGTCAGGTCTTTGCCCATATGCAGGGTTAAGTTGACAACCCATTCATCCCAGGGGAGGACAACTGTGAAGTGAGCCGTAAACTTTGCTGTACTGATAGGGTTGTTGTCGTGTGCAGGGTTAAGGTGAGAAATCTGTATGTAGAGGGGGCAATTGTGAAGATTGATGCACTGCCAAGGCCATTGACCGTATGCGGTTTCGCCCGTTGCCCTGTATGCCAAAGGAGGCCACCATTAAGAGAAACTTGCTGCTCTGCCTGTTGGGGTTGCCCAAGTAAAGGGCTGGTATTGTGAGGAGAGGCTGGCATGGTGACCCTTGAATGATTGATTAAACCCAGATCAGTTGACTGGGGGTGAGTGCTTGCAATGTTCAACACTCCGTCCATCATCCCCTTTGGTCTTGCTTTGTTCGCCCTAAGTTGGCAGGGTATGCCCAGACGTGGGTCCCTTGCTCACTTTGCCACTGGATTCAAGATAGCATGGCTGATGAGGGCTATGAACCCGAAACCGGTCCCAGGATGCTTGTTTCCGGTCCAGGGAAGATATGGCCTGGCAGATCGGGTTGGACTGTTCCCATGAGGCACAGGGTCAGACTGCTTTGCATATGGCCATGTCTGAACTGGGGTGGCGGAGTGAGTTAAAGAATGATGATGGATTAAACCCAGATCAGTTGACTGGAGTGAGTGCTTGCAATGGTCAACACTCCGTCCATCATCCCCTTTGGTTTTGCCTAATTTGCCCTAAGTTGGCATGGTATGCCCAGACGTGGGTCCCTTGATCACTTTGCCACTTGATTCAAGATAGCCTGGCTGATGAGGGTTATGAACCCGAAACCGGTCCCAGGATGCTTGTTTCCGGTCCAGGGAAGACATGGCTTGGCAGTTCGGGCTGGACTGTTCCCATGAGGCACAGGGTCAGACTGATTTGCATATGGCCATGTCTGAACTGGGGTGGTGGAGTGAGTTAAAGAATGATTATGGATTTAACCCAGATCAGTAGACTGGGGGTGAGTGCTTGCAATGATCAACACTCCGTCCATCATCCCCTTTGTTTTGTTTTTTCCCTTTTTTATGCTGACCCTTGAAGGCATGAGCCCTGACTAAGGATCGAAACCATTAACTGCCAACAACCCTCTCCCCTTGAGGAGACATACAGGTACATACATCAGCCATTTTTGCAAACGGTGCGATTCGCAAAAATCGGCCGTTTGCGCCCGCAAAAAGGGCTTCAGCGATGCATCAACCTGTCAGCCTCTCACAATTTGAGAAATCGCAAATTATTGAGATTTCTTAAATTGCAATTGCATTTAAGGAATTGCAAATTGCGATTTCTTAAATGCAATGCATGATGGAATCGCAAACTGGGATTTTGCTAATAGGGGTTGCAAATTACCATCAATTTGTACTTGATTGTAATTTGCAAAAACTTTGAAAAGGGCACTAAAGTGCAGTTTTCAAAGTTGTAGGTTACACACACACATGTCCTTGGGGCATGTGTGTGCGCAACATGTGTGAACAGATCAATTTCAGGGGTGCAACAGGGTGTCCTTTTGACACCCTTGCACCCTTGAAATTGCATGCACAATTTGCGAGTACCTATTGGTACTAGCAAATTGCGCACGCAATCTCCCATTCATTGCTAAGGGCCTGTAGGCCCATATGAATGAATGGGAAGGCATTCCTTAATTGCGACCCGCAATTTGCACGTCGCAATTAAGGAATGTTTGGGAATCGCTAATTTTATAGCGATTCCTACGTGCATAGGCTTATGTAATTCCTTAACCCCTTCGCTGCTAGGCTTTCCACCCCCTGTGCTAAGCCTTTTTTGGGCTATTTGGGGTAGTGCGTGCTTAGGCCCCTGTAACTTTATCACCACATAAGGTATCCATGCCAAATTTGTGTCCTTTTCTTCCAACATCATGTGGATTGTAAAGGTACCCAGGGTTTGTGGATTCCCCTGGAGGGGTCCCAGAAATTAGCCAAAATACAGCTGCATTTTCGTTCTTTTGGGAAAGATTGGAAAATAGGGCTGCAAATGAAAGTGTCTGGATTTTTCCCTGCAAATGGTATCAAAAAAGGGTTTGTGGGGCTGAAATCACCATTTTCCCAGCTTATAGGGAAAGACACACTTTTGTCAGAAAACCAACATTTTTTACAGTTTTGGCATTTTTCGGGGACAGAGCCTATTTTTTCTATTTTTTTGTGCTTTCAACCTCCTTTCAGTTAATGGTAGAAATGGGTATGAAAGCAATAATGGATCCTGGAAAGCTATACATATTAAAAAGTAGACAAAATTTTGAATTCAGCAAGGGGTCATTTGTGTAGATCCATCAAGGTTTCTTTATAGAAACTGACAGTTAAATATATGGAAACATTGAAAATTAGTTGAAAAAAGCAGCCTATTGTGTCAACGTTTTCACCTTTAACTTCTTCTAATTATGACAGCTCTTTGAAACCAATATATCGTTACATCCACTGGACGTTACTGGTTGTGGGGATATATAGGACTTGTAGGTTTACCAAGAACCCGACGAACCCAGAGTCAAAAACTGAGCAGCAATTTGCAATGCCTTTTTATGTAGCGGGTATATAGCAATTATTGTGGGAAAATGTATACATGGAAAATTCGTTATGAAAGACACCTATGTATTTCTGAAATGGGAACAAAATAGAGAGTTTAGAAACAGTAGATATTTGCACATTTCCAAAATTGGGAATACTCATACTAGCATGAGAATTATCGGTCATTTTTCAAATTGACATCTTTTTTACACAATGTCTTTCATTTGGAAGGCAGAAATGTATCGAAAGTCAATAGGTAATAACAGTTGCTTTACAAATCTGAATTACCCAAAGTCTTCCAAGAAAAATGATACCTCACTTGTGTGGCTCGGCCTAGTGCCCACGATCCACACAGATTCCAGAACTTTCCACAACAGAAATGTGAGGAAAAAGTAAATTTTTCGGCGAAATTTGAGGTTGGCAGGGAGATCTGGGTAGGAGAATGATGGGAAACCCACGCAAGCCATACCTCGCTGGACTCCCCTGGGTGTCTAGTTTCCAGAATTGTGTGGGTTAGGTAGGTTTCCCTAGATGGCCGCTGAGCCCCGGACCAAAGACTCATGGTCCCCCCTTGGAAAACCAGGTTGGTTTGTGATAGGTAATTTTGATGTCGCCTCAATAGGTTTTGGGCCCTTCCCTGCCACGGGTACTTGGCCCACCCATACAAGTGAGGTACTATTTCTATTGGTATACTTGGAAAAATGCTGGAGGGTTGGAAATTTGTGGTTACTTTCTGCAGTGTGAAAATGTGGGCAAAATAATGCAAGGAAAATGTCACAGTCACATTTTGAGGTTTGCAGGACATTGTGGGTAAGAAAACTTGTTGGAATCCACAAGAGAGCCATCACCATCCACTCCCATGTGTGTTTAGATTACGACAAAAACTACAGTTGTTAGGTTATTCTTACATGAAATGTACAGCTTGGCAGAGAGACAAAACAGACAAACATTACTGCACAGCCATCTATTCCTCAAGCACACACACATACTGGTTGGATTTGGCACAAGGGCGAGTGATGGTTCAGTATATAAAATTGTATTAACAAGAGATTTCACAAAAATGAAATACACCGTCAATAATTGAATGGACAAACAAAAAAACTGAACCAGTGACTCGCAGCTAATGAGCTGTAAAGCCACTTCAAGGCACCAACTGCTTTATAGGCCATTCACACACCTTTGATACATGATACACACAAGACCATTCACACCACCAGGCACAAAACCAAAACATTACAACATTCACAAAAAAGGACAAGGTACAACCTGCTTGACAAAAACAGAAAAGACACATTTTTAAACACAACCACCTATTCCTCATGCACACACACACATACTGTTGGATTTTCGTACGAGGGTGAGTGACGGTTCAGTATATACAATTTTATTAACAAGAGATTTCACAAAAATGAAATGCACTGTTATTTGAAAGGACAAGAAACTTTACCATTGACTCACAGCTCGTGAGCTATAAAGCCACGACAAGGCACCAACCTCTTTACAAGCCATTCATACACCTTTCATACGTGTGACACATACAAAACCATTCACAACGCCAGCCGCAGGCCCAGCACATTACAACACTCACACCAGCAGACAGCGGCATTCAAAGGTCCATCATGTTCACACGCCGACATTCCTGAAACAGCAACCACACCAGCTCACGGAATGCGTTGAGTGGCGTTTGGCTAGCAGTGTGTGTAGTGACCAGCAGCTAGTCACTACTCACACACTGCCAGTCAAGTACCAGTCCACACACACCGCCAGAGAAGCACCAGTCCAAACACACCGCCAGCCAAGCGCCAGTACAAACACACCGCCAGCCAAGCGGCAATCAAAACACACCAGTCCACGCACACTGCCAGCCAAGCGTCAGTCCACGCACACCGCCAGCCAAGCCCTAGTCCAAACACACCACCAGCCAAGCGCCAGTACAAACACACCGCCAGCCAAGCGCCAGTACATACACACCACCAGCCAAGCGCCAATCAAAACACATGCTAGTCCACGCACACTGCCAGCCAAGCGTCAGTCCACGCACACTGCCAGCCAAGCGCCAGTCCACGCACACTGCCAGCCAAACCCCAGTCCAAACACACCGCCAGCCAAGCGCCAGTACAAACACACCACCAGCCAAGCGCCAATCAAAACACACCGCCAGTCCACGCACACCGCCAGCCAAGCACCAGTCCACGCACACCACCAGCCAAGTGCCAGTCCAAACACACCGCCAGCCAAGAGCCAGTAAAAACACACCGCCAGCCAAACACCAGTACAAACACACCGCCAGCCAAGCCCCAGTCCATGCATACTGCCAGCCAAGCGCCAATCCAAACACACCGCCAGCCAAACGCCAGATAACGCACACCGCCAGACAAGCGCCACTCCACGCACACCACCATCACATTTAGGATTTCTTTTTATATAAATGAGAAAACACAAACAAATTGCACATAGATACAAATCTACTAACACAAAATCTGAAACTCAATACACTACACAAATGCCAACCTTGAAACAGAACCAAAAATATTAAACAATAGAGGCCAGGCAGTTCACTTTACCACTCATGGATGCTCCCAAAAATTATTTTGCGTGTGGTACATTCTGAAACAAGCAGGCACACACAGCCCAGGGTTAGAAGGACACTCGGGCAGTACATACGAGTCTCCTTCCGGATACCTCTTCGCCAACAGACTCCACATCTCCTACTGGGAAAGTCTTTTAAGGGTGTGGGAGGAATGTGATCAGGAAAGTGGCGATCTTTCACTCTAGCAACATCCTCCACCACTCTAACTCTAGGAACACTTGCCTGTTCCACTAAAACAAGACTGCCTATTACAGACTCTTGAAACTTAGCAAAAGTCATCTATGACTCAGGACAAGAATCCTGGAACACAACAAAAGCATTAAAGTTTGCCAAGTGGAAAAGATGGATAGCCAAATTCTTGTACCAAATGTAAGCCTTACAAAGAGCAGCGTAAGGTTCCAACCTCTGATCTACTCTGTCAACAGCACCCATGTGCTTATTATAGTCTAAAATGCACACAGGTGTGCGCGCTTCAGTAACCTGACCCCAAACAGTCACAGGTGCAGTGCTTTCATCATGGATGGTGGTCAGCATGTAGACATCTCTCCTGTCTGAAAACTTCACAGCTAGAAGCTCCTCGCAACGCAACGCACTGCACTGTCCCCGCACAAGCTCTTGACAAACAAGTTCTTTTGCGAAACCTTTATGGTTAGAGAGGATTGTGCCACAAGCAACAGTGTTCACTTTGGCCAATTCCCTTAACAACCACACACCAGTATAGAAGTTATCTACATATAAATGGTGGCCTTTGTTAAAAAATCCTCTACCAAGTTCCCACACAATTTTCTCAGTCACTCCAAAAGTGGACGGACAACCAGAGGTTTTAATCCTGGATTCCTTACCGGTGTACACCCTGAAATTAGAGACATATCCAGTCCTCCTGTCACACAGCATATACAGCTTAATTCCATAGCGTGCCCTCTTACTAGGAAGGTATTGCCTAAAAACCAAGCGGCCATTGAACAACACCAAAGACTCATCCACTGCAATTTCTTTCCCTGGAACATAGATCTCAGAAAAACGATCAACAAAGTGATCAATGACAGGCCGAATCTTAAAAACACGGTCACAATCAGGGTGATCTCGTTGCAACGCTAAACCATTATCGACAAAATAGGCAGAAGCAAATACCTATCACGGCTCATTACTGCCGGAAAAATAGCAGTTGCCATCAAGGGACTAGTAGACCAATATGAAGACATTGATGGCTTCCTTAGCAAGCCCATCAAAAAAGTTAAACCCAAGAACTTCTTCAACTCTTCCAGATTTGTGGGAGTTCACCGGATAGCTCTAGAGTGGGGCTTAAGACTGGCACTGTTGTCCCTCAAAAACTGTTTGGCTTACAAATTAGTCTGCTCAACAATCTCTGCCAAAAACACATCGTCCATAAACAACTGTAAAAAATGTATTGGCAAAAAGTTCTCAGTATGCACTCTACACCCTGGAACACCAGTAAAGTCTGGCAGTGCCGGCTGCACCATGCCTGGGGCAGCCCAGAGGTCAGCACTTTCAACGGGAAGCCTTGCAGCCCGAGGCTGCAGCCCAGATGTCTCTTGCTGCACTATATCAACGGGAAGCCTTGTAGCCCCAGATGCCTCTTTCCACACTACACCAACGGGAAGCCTTGCAGCCCCAGGCTGCAGCCCAGATGCCTCTTGCCACACTATCGGCACATCAATCTCCTCCTCTAACACAGGCACTTCATCTGCACTAAGAGTATCTTCATCATCCGATGATTCCATGTGGAGAGAAAACTCACTGCCAGAATCGTCCCCTGCCTCCTCTGCCTCAGATGCAGAGTCACTCTCTGAACCATGGTCAGAGGAAGACACAAAAAGCATACCAACAACCTGCTGAGCAGTAATCCTGCGGCTAGCCATTATCCTTACTAAGAAAGAAGACTGCACAAACAAGTCAACAACAACCAACACTGTGCAAAACAAGTAAGTAAAAAAATGTGTGCCTTTATCACAAAGATCTATATACTCAAAAACTATACAATTCACTTACAAGAGACAGCTACACTCACCAGCACCAACTCTGCAGAGACACAGCAAAAACCAACGATATCCCACTAGAAAGAAAAAACACAAAACCAATTACTCACAAGACAACAAAATACACATCGAGCACAAATGCAAAAAGTTTTTGACACTCAAAAAACAGAAGCCAAACATACTGCTATTACTACACCATTTGCAAAAAACAAATTCATGCAGATAAATGAAATTCATTTACATTGTACAAAAAAGTCTCTTACCAAACACATGCAACTACACAAACAGCAGAACTACTAGTAACAAAACCGCAACCTGGAACAGTCTAAAGAGCAAAAGCCTTCACCTAGAACAAAAAAGGAAAAATAAAGCATTACAATTGCAATTCACAAAGAATAAAAAAATTAACATTATAACACACTATGTTACTACCCAAATGGTCAATCGGCCAGATGGGCCTTCAAATAGGGCTGAGAAAAATAGGGGGTGACCTTGCCCAATGGATCGGGTGAGGTTGTCTGCCAGGCCAATCTGCCCCCCAGGTGGGGCAGAAAACAGCAGACAGAAATTTGCCCCCTTGCAAAAGTAATAAATCCCTAGTGCCTAGTAGGGTTTTCTGCCTCCCCCATCCCGCCTAGGGCAAAAATGCCAAAAATGGGGCAGATCTGTCCCCAGGAAGCAACCATGTCACTTCCATTACTCACAAAACAAAATCCCTGGTGCCTAATGGGGATTTCTGCCCCTCCTGGGGACAGAAAGGGCAAAAAAATAGGCTGATCTGCCCCCTGGAAGTGACCCTTTGCCAAGGGGTTGCTTCCATTTTAATTTAAAAGAAGTCCCTGGTGTCTAGTGGGGTTTTCTGCCCCCCCCCGGGCAGAAAGGCAAAAAAAACAGGCTAATCTGTCCCCGGGGGGGCAGAATACACACACAAAACCAATATGCCCCCTAGCAGCAACCCTTGCCCAAGGTCCCTGGTGTCTAGTGGGGTTTTCTGCCCCCCCCTGGGTGCAGAAAGTCCCAATAAAAATGCCGATCTGCCCCTGGGGGGCCAGAATACACATTAAAAAAAATTGCCCCCTGGAAGTGACCCTTGCCCAAGGGGTCACTTCCATCACATTTTAAATAAATGCCCTGGTGTCTAGTGGGGGTTTCTGCCCCCTCCCCCCTGGGGGCAGAAAGGGGGCAGAAAGGCCAAAAAAAATGGGGCAATCTGCCCTCAGGGTAGTCAGAATATCCAAACAAAGAAAATTGCCCCCCTGGAAGCGACCCTTGCCCAAGGGGTCGCTTCCATTTAAATTAAAAAGCTAATCCCTGGGTCTAATGGGCTTTTCTGCCCCCCCCCCCCCCGGGTCCAGAAACGGCCTAAAAAATGTCCGATCTGTCCCCAGGGGGGGCAGAAAGTCTTAATTTAAAATGGCTCCCATAGGAAGCGACCCTTGCCCAAGGGGTCACTTCCTTTTCCAAAAAAAGAACACCCCTGGTGTCTAGTGGGGCATTCCTGCTCCACGGTCACGCGCTGTACGCGATCGTGACGCAGGAATGCCCTGCATTGAGACATCAGGGGAGAGGAAATACTCTCTCCTCTCCCCTGATGCCTCAAGGCATCCTGATTTGGCCCCCCCCGCCCCACCGGAGACAAAATACCTACCTCCTCCTCTGGACGCGCTGGAAAGAAATGATTTCCAGTGCGTCCAGCGCTTCCCGATGATGTTGGCTTGCGCTGTGCACGCTGACGTCATGGGGAAGCGTGGGGGAGTCGGGGTGGCAGCAGAAACTCTTCCGCTGTCATCCCCCTCTGTGGGGGCAAGATTGATGCCCCGGGGGGGAGCGCCAGCGCTTCCCCCAGGGGCTGTGCTCATGGCGGAGCAGTTCCGTCATAAGCACAGCCCACTCCGTCATGAGCATCGAAAGGGTTAATTGCGATTCCTTAATAATCGCAATTAAGGAATCGCAAAAGCCTACATTGATGCATGTACCTGATAGTGGTGCATTGGAGGAGCACTGAAGACACACCAGCAGTGACCTCTGACAAGCTGCGTTTGTGATACCCGAGGCAGCAGCAGCACCGACAGCACCAGCAAGAGAGACACTCTAGGAGAGTCCATTGGACAATCCATGCTGGTGTGGATAAGACTGAGCTACAGGCCTGAAGACTCTGGGGGAACTTGTCTGAAAGATAATGCTTTGCCACTGGAACACTTCAGAAAACGTTGGAGTGTGATTCCTGAGTCTCAGGCTACTAGTGGGACCTAACCTAATTGTCACCTATAGTGAACAGGGAATAATCACTACCGCTAGTAAGAGGAAAGTGAGACTAAGGGGATGGTCCTTAAACACTTGAGCCCTGACCTTGAGGGGCTGTATGTATTGTTTCTGTATGCCGTATTTCAATTTGTGTTTGTATATAAATTATACTTTTGTCATAAAATAAAGTATTTCAGTGAACTTTCATTTATTGCTGCTATCAAACATATTTTGAGTTGTGAGCCTGTGCTCTCTTCCCCCTTTATCTACCTCCACCCCAAGAAGCCTTGGACTGCTCTACCCACTCTGCCACTGAGAGTCATTTGCTGAAGGGGCACTTGCCCCATTTGCTCAGAATCCATAGTTGATTGGGCTCCAGAACATCAGAAGTAAAAGACCTCAAACACCATGATTGGGCCCAGTGGCTACTGCTCCATGGCCCTCTAATGTGGTCTCTGACTGTAACTCCCAGATAAGTCTTTTCAACGTGACATGTAAAATATATATAAAAGAGGTGATTGAAATAAAAACCCAAAGTATCTTGTTTTGTCGCAGCTTTCCAACAAATGGAATAGGACAGGGCAAAGGAGGAGAATGAGCATAGGGTAGCTGCAGGGGTGTGCAAGAAACCAAGGCTTTTTTACCCCATATTGACTACTAAATGCTGGTTTTCTGACTCTGATTGTGCCGCAGGCTCTGCTAACCAGACCCAGGACCTGTGCTCTGATTAAAAGTACATGGTAATTAGGTATAAATACAATTGGTACTGACAACCTACCTGCAAGTCCCTAGTATATTGTAGGGCTTGTAGGTTTAGAGGCCCAGTAGATTTAATGTGCTTAAGTGTGCACTGCTGTGTCGCCTGCTGTCATTTTAAAGGTTGCCTTGCAAGCTGCACAAAATTATATGCAAATTTGTTGTTGAAATTAAGTCTTAAACTACCTTATTCTTACATTTGAGTCAGCCCTAAGGTCTCCCCTGTGTGCCCCTGAGGTAGGGTGCCTTGTAACTATGAGCAGGAGCATTATTAAAGATGGGTTATATGCCCTGGTGAGGGAAAAACTGCCAATTTAGATTTTCCATTGTAGCACATTGGCTCCATAGGCTAGCATGGGAATACTTTAATAAAGTATAACTATTGATATAAGAGAGCTAAAAATATACTCCAAAGTATGTAAATGAGAGTTAAAATAACTCCAGCAACTTGTCAAGGTTTGATGTATCAAAACTATCACAGAAAATAAGTCACAGAACTTGCTTTCCTGAAGTGCTAAAATTCAGACTTCCATAAGCCTCTCGTGATTGCCCAGCCTTTGACAGGATGAGCCAAACTTCTCTGATGACGTGTTAATTGGCCTGCACAGAGACAAAGGGCGTCTGGTGGGAGGAGATCTGCAAGCTGCAGAGCAAAAGACAGGAAAGGGGCTGGATAGACAAACTGGTCTTCAAAGAGAGAATGACACTTAGGACAGGACACAGACTCACTCCCAGTCAGAAAACCAGCAAATATTTAGTGACTGAGCATGAGCTGATTGAATGTTTGGTTTATAGCGTACACACAGCAACACAAGAGATAGTTTCACACCATTGGCCAAACACTAATAAACTGTTCTATGCAAATTTTAATAACTTGACATGCATAGTCTTGTTGTTGAAACACAATGTTGTGCTAGAATCAGTGAGTGATTACTATTAGGCGTGGGAGTGAGTCGCGGAAATCTGTGTGTAATAATGATGGTAATTACCGAAGAATTCAGAGAGAGAAAAATAATTCCATGTGTAGAGCTAATTCTTATTGCAAAAATGTCCCGTCATGTCCAAAATAGGTGCCAGGGTGCATTTTATGCTAAGGGATAGTGATAAATGCAACAAAACACAAATAGTGATCGCAAGCAGCTGCTCTCACTCACTAAATGTTCTCTTGGGGTTGGGTTTTACCCCATTTACCCTCTGCATTTAACACTATTTTCTCCATGCAAAATGCACCTTCGTGTCCAAAATGGATGCGAGGGTGCATTTTGCACTAAGAAATAGTGCTTAATACAGCAGAGTTTGAAAAGTGAGTACAGACAGCTCTTGTGGTACGATTCCTCCCTCCAATAGTTCTTAATTACACAAGCAGGAGTAACTGAGCTATTATCAGTAATCCCGCATTAAACAGAAATGCAAAAATGCCAAAATAGCTCTGACTTCTCAGGCGTAATTGATATTCTGCCCAGGCCTAATTACTATGAATCTCTAGATTCACATAGGTCATGTAGAAAAGCACAATTGTCACTAACAACATACCTGCATTTATTTATGAATGGTGAGAAACTGTTTAAGGTGTCTAACAGAACAAGGAGAGTAAGTCATATTAAAAAAATAGGAAAGACTATGGGGCTCAGTACGACGGCGGGCGGACATGAGTCTGCACGCCATTGTTGCAGTGTGTGGGACCGCCCGCCAGTCATGTAGCGGTCCCACCACTGCAATTATAATGCGCCCGCCAGTATGGCGGGCCCATTCCGGGCATTTAACATTGCAGAAGGTGCTGCTGGCTGCAGCACCGTACGCGATGGTGAAATGTGATGCTGTGCATTTCCCTGCACTACGTGGCAGGCACCACACGGTGCCTGCCACGCTGTGCAGGGAAATGCAGGGGGTACCATGGGTACCTTCCCAGTGCAGCAACATCTCCCCCTGACAAAGGGAGGCCCGCTACGGACCCCCAAATCCAATCCCTGCCAGCCTTTCCATGGCGGCATCGCAGCCATAGAAAGGTTGTTTTTTACTAACATCCTAATTTGATGGACGGTGCCTGCTAGACACCGCTACCATTTTAGGCATCCTGCACCGTCCACCAGGCAATCTGAACGATTGCCTTTGGCGGGGAAGTGTCGGACGGACTTTGCGTCCGCCGCGGTACCCACTGCCATCCTAATTGGGCAGTAGGTGAATCGCTGTGTGATGGCAGAAGTCCGCCACCGCAGGGCCAACTTTGGTGGTTCTTCCGCCATCCTAATTGGCCCCTATGTTAGGAAATCATTATGGTCAGTTTTGCATAGACAAGTATATTAATTATCGCATTTATTTGCACAGGATTTGCTCTTTTTCTAATAGTGGGTGCAATCACATTGTTTAATTCTATGATAAAGAAATGAATAGACTCAGTTGACCGAAGAAGGTATTTCAAGTGTGAATGAGGTGAAACTGAAAAAAATGGGTTAGTGTACAAGCAGCAGCAAAACTGCACGAAACAAATGAAGGATTTGAGCGCTTCTCATCTGATAGCTTTCTCAGGAGATGTGAAGAATGAAACTCAGTGCTGTCCTTGCTACTGAATATTAACGCCATGAAGAACAATAGGATGAAGCAATGAACATTAATATAAACTCACTGAGCTCTTCTTGTGCTCAGGGATCCTTTTGATTGCACTAAAGAGAAATAATCTATTCAAAACAGGGCTAAAAAATTACTTTCATGCCAATCGGTGTATGTGACTTGGCGCACATGATAATGCATACATGTTGCATATAAATCAGGCCTATTTGTATGACAAACATGAGATGCACTATATATTTAAAGTGAGTATATGCAAGGCTTAGCACCCAAAGAACTAGCACTTTGAATGATGATGATGATATTTAACAGGGTATAAATAGCATAAACACAGCGAAAAGGAATATTACAATCTGCTATCCAGAGACATCCATTAATTGACTTGCATTGCAGGCCATCAAGCTTCATGCAGAACAAATCTTGAAGGTAGAAGTAAACAAAGTTGTATACATTCACTTGCCTTTCAAATTCATCTCTCTGTATGGAATTTTGTGTTCTTTACAGTACAGATGGGTGGGGCAGAAACATGAAGACTGATCGCTTGAGTGGAGATGATGAATAATTTAATTAGTCCCTTAAAACATGTCTCCAGTCTGCCATTGAAGCCTGAATGCAGTTTTAAACTGCCGATTTGACTTGCCAATATAAACCCCTTGCCAAGTCGTAAACTACTCCTTCATTGCATATGTCTCCCTTAAGGTAGGCCCTAGGTAGCCTATAGGACATGGGGCATTATAATTAAAAGGTTGGACATGTTCATTTCTATTTTACATGTCCAGGTTGTGAAAAACTCCTACATTTGTTTTTCACTACTGAGAGGGCTACTTCTCCCATACGATAACATTGGGTTAGCTTATTACATTTAATAAGTGCTAACGTTTGATTAGGAACATGTAAAGACTTCATAATTGGTGTCTAAGAAATTGCAATTTAAAACCCTTTTTAATGGTAACGTTGGATTTTAAGTTACAATTTTGAAAATGCCATTTTTAGAAAGTTGGATTTTTCCTGCTCTATTTGGTGCCTGCAGCTTGTTACTAGATTATATGACTGGTTGTCGTTGGCAGTTGTAATTTGTTTATTCTTCCCAGACAGCCACACAATAGAGGGATTAGGTGTGCCCGGATGGGCCATCAACTGGAACGATGGGGGGAGGAGTTGGGCACAGCCCCAGTTGAAACTAAACAGGATGTGCCCTCCCTTCACACAAAGGATTTGTCACCACTGCATTGCTCATGCAGCCAGCCTTGAGCAAGTGCAGGGAAGACAGGAAACTTCAAAGACTTCAAAGTGAATCCTCTAGAAACTTCCCCTACTTGAATGAAGACACCAGGTGGAAAAATAGAATCCTCAGATCCACTCTTCATTTCACTTTCTGAACCTGTGGAAGGACTCTCAGGGGACTGGCTGCTACTGTAGTTTGCTTTGTACTTCTGAAGACTGCTTTGCTGCACCTCAAAGGATTGCTTTGATGCCTGAAGCCTGTCTTGAACCCTCGGGCATGCCCTGTTGCTTGAGTCTGTTTCACTGCTGAATCCAGGGCTACCAGAGTGACTCCAAAGGCTAATTGGATGGCCTTCTGATCAGAGCTTCAGGGACATAAAAGGCTCTAAACATCTTGAGCCCACACTTGGACCTGCCTGAGTGAGTTTTAACCCCTCTGAGTGAGTGGTACCCCTCCAGTCCTGGACCCTTAGTGGTGGTGCTAAAGGTGCTCAGATTGCCCAAATCCCAAACTTGGCACATAGACTTTTTTGGAAGCTAAAAACTGCTCTGACAATAGAGAGGAAACAAGACCAATTTGCTTGTATATCTGCCCAATGTGCTTCACTGGTTGGCCTGATTTCACAGCAGCTACCTCTACTCTCTTCATTGCAGCAGCAACTCCTTCTAAGCGGTCTTTCGCCAAAGGAGTATCGGGCCTCATGAAACTCTTGTCAGCTACATCCTTCAGCTTCATCCCACTTGAGATTTTCGACTTCCAAAAACGAGACCAAGGGCCTCATTTGCAAGGAATTTACACAGTGCAGTGCTGCAATCCATTTGGCTGAGCTGCGCTGCATATTTCTGAAGCACAGGGATGCCTCATATCTAAAACAATATGATGGATCCCTTTGCTCTCCCCTGCGCTGGTGCAGAATTTGCTGCCATGTGCCCACGCAGGCACCCTAGCACCAAAGTGCAAGGGTGCCTACTTTGAGGGGAATTATTGTTTATGCTCAGGAAGGTGTCCTTTCCTGCACATAAACAATCTGAAATGGTGTTTTTAAACTTCTATGTGTGCTGCTTAATGCAGCAGACATAGAAGTTGAAAAACTGCTTTTTTTCAATGATTGTTGTATTGATGGTTGTATATGTGCAGGAAGGGACACCTTCCTGCACATATACAACCACAAGAGGTGATTTCCTCATTCTATGTGTGCTGCAGAATGCAGCACGCATAGAAAGAGGAAAAAGAGGCGAACATAAAACATTTCTTCTCATTACACCTCCCTATACCTTCCCGGGAGGCATAGCATTCTACGCATTTCCAAGTTTATGATTTCACATAAATCTGGGAATGTGGCAGAGCCATGGGTGTTGTGTGGGAACACCCACAGCAACACCCATGGCACGCCCCTTTCATGAAAAGTGTTGCGTGTAAAAGGGCCATATTTATCAGGCACAAAAAACCACGCAGGGTGGCTTTACGTGTCCTTGTAAATATGGGGCAGCAGGTTGCACCACTGGTGCATCACTTTGGTGCAAGGGGCTCCTAAGTCCGAACGTAGAAATCGTCACTGCAGCTCTGTGCAGTAGCTCCTTGCTACCGACACCTCCTCCTCGGACAGTGCCAGCAGCCTTGCCCCACAGTATTCTACCTTCTCAGAGATTTTTTTTTTTATTTCTTCTAAGTCTAAACGCAACTGTTGTGCAGACCCTATTCACTTTTTGTACCTAACTTGCATTCCTGCGGAATAAGCCACTTTACTTTGACTCAGTCTCATAGATGTATGCAGTTGGTGCTTTGATCTTTTAGGTGCTAGTTGTTACCTTAAAATGTGAAAATTCTTAACTCCTATTCTACTGTTTGGGTTTTTGTAATTTTGGTGTCGAGCATTCGAGACCTCTTGTATATCTTTTTCTATGTACTTATATGTGTATGTACTTCCATACCATACCAATCTGCCCGCACACTGAGATCGAATTCCCAGCTGTTACTCTGCGTCCCCTGTTTTGCTAAAGCCAGAAAGGGAGGAAGGTCCTTCTCTGTCAGGACAGCCATGCTATGGAATGCACTGCCACTGAAGCTACACATGGCAGACTCTGAAACCGAGTTCCGAAAGAACTTGAAGACGTGGCTCTTCTGTTAAGGTTAATCTCTGCCCCAATCTACTTACCTGACTGCCGCTAAGCGCCAGGACACCTCTGTTTGAGGTAGCTGTTGCGCTATATAAATAGCGCCATTATTATTATTATTATTATTATACCTGGCGGGTCAGGCAGTTTGGTGCTTACTTTCCCTCCATGTTAAAGCGGAGTAGATGTTCCAGCACCCAGGCTAATGTGCTGCATAGCTAAATACATATAAGGTCCCAAAAGAGAGACCCACTGCATCGCAAATGCTTGTTCTAAATAGTTGTGGGATTTTTCTTGTGTTGTGTCTTCTCTTTATGACTGTTTTGCGCTGCATAAATTATTCCTGACTTCTTTGTTGCCAAGCTATCAGAGGGTTAAGCAAAAGTTAACTAGGGGACTTTTGTGGTTCACCCTGGCAGGCATTGTGGTTGTTGCTTGAGCAGGGTTAACACCAGACTCAACCAACATTCCAATTTTTGACAGCGGAGCACCATTATTTGACAGCAGGTCCAACAGCTTTCAAAGATATACAGGAATAAGTACATGGCTTTGCATAATTTTGTTAGGAAGTACACTAATCATGAATCATCCAGCCAATAGATTAATCAGGAGGTTGATGAAACCACAAAAATGTTTCTGTTTTATTTATCTCAAGTAACTGTAGCTTGTAATTATAACTTGTGCCCTGCCATGCACAGTTTTGTTATCAGTGATGTTATCAATAATGGAATAGAACATGTTATGAATGATGTCATATGTGAAGTAATGAGCAGTGCATGGCAAGGGCACGAGCTATAGCTACTTTAGTGCACGTATTACAGATATTTCAAATAGCTATAGCTGGTCAATTTCATTACAAGATCGGAGGCTACCATTATGCACATAACTTTTAATGCGTCTCCAAGCAGCCGCATACATAATAAAGATAAGTGTTCCAGAATAGAATATTCAAAACAAGTAAAAGGCATGAGCTCCTAAGAAACAGCCTCTTTTGAATGCTGCTCCAAGCAGATTAGTTCATTGCCTTTCTTCTCATTTGATAGTACCATGTTTTGTTCTTTAGAAGTTTTTATTAATTAGATTGCATATTCTACAGTTTAATTATTCACTGATTATCCTTTGATGTTGTCCTATATTTACCGATTTGCTAATGTGTTTTCAGCATACGCTTTTCTTTTAATTTCGTACCTTTGCCTGACCGGACCCTCTCCGTCACTCGCGTTGCCCCGCATTCCGCGTCTTGTTTTGACTTTGTCTACCGATCTCCAATTTACGGAGACCGGCGCTGACTCCCTCTCCCCCGAACCACATTCTCGCGCATGGAGCCTCACTGAGCGTTCAGCCATATTAGAGGAAGATACCCTGGCAACGCGCGCGTCACGTAGACGTGTTGCCAGGGACCTTTCCTCAAACTCAATTAATCTCTCCGTTTAACCAGCTGATCCGACGCTCGAGCCCTCTGTCGGTTGCTCGCATCTCAGGATTAGCTGGTAACTCTCCTAATTACCGGCCCTTTTACCAAATACATTTCCTATTCATTTTAACTCTCCCAATTACCAGCCCTTTTACCAAATACATCATTTTAAACCTTACTGGCATTTTCATTTAATCTCTCTCCATAAATTAAAAAAAAAAAAAAAGGGGGAATTGCACCATCTTAAATAATTATAAAAAATTTTAAAAAAATTCTTTCTAAAAGGAATTATTGATTCATCACCAAATATATATATAATTAAAAAAAAGGGAAACAAAAAGAGTTAACATTGAGGTGCCGATTCCGATCCGTTAAAAAAATTTACCGTCCGACTCGTATCCGTATTTTTTTACGTACGAATCGTACAAGTCCCGTACAAACGGTGAAGTACGATTCGTACGTGAAAAATACATACAAATGACCTCGGTAAAAGACTACGAGACGTCCCCGGACAGTTTTACGTACGAGTCGTAAAACTGAAGTCCGAGCGCACAAGTCCGATCCGTACCGGCGTCCCGAATACACAAGCGTATGGAAAACGTCCCGTACGGAGCGAACTTTGCACGACCCCTACCCCGGGTACACTTGTGCCTGGGGTATGAGTTGTACGGCCCCCCCAGCCTCCCACCCCTCCCGCGTACGTCCACACCGTACCCCCCACCCCCATTTGTACGGTGCATACCCCCCCGTATGTACGGCGCGTACCCCCCACCCCCCGTATGTACGGTGCGTACCCCCCAACCCCCGTATGTACGGCGCATACCCCCCACCCCCATATGTATGGCGCGTACCCCCCACCCCCCGTATGTACGGCACGAACCCCCAGCCCCCCCGTATGTACACCCCTAGACACCGAAGCAATTAGAGGTTGGTCCCAGAGAGCATTGATCCTATTGGGCAACGCCAATGCAAGCTTGAACTCTGAGAGAAGAAGAGTCGTCCTCACTAAAATCAGTCCTAAATTGGGCGACATCGCTAACAAAGAACCCTCCGTCAATCCTAAAGGCTTGCTTTTCAGAGAGGATCTCATCAAGAACGCTCGGAAAGTACGTCATGACATTTACAGCCTTGGACAAGGCACACCAAAATATGAGAAGGGTCTTCAACAACAACCTTTTTGTCAGGGCTGGAAGAAGGGGCCTCTCTTCCGGCCGCTTCAACCGCAGGCCCTATCCAAGGTCTAGAGGATTTGGCAGAGGCTATCAACCCTCCAATACTCCCCAATTCTACCCTCAAAGAGGAAGAAGCACACACTCAAGAGGATTCAGAGCAAGAGGAATCTCCAACGACAATAACTCCCAGAGTGAGTACAACTTTATCTTTTTTACCCCCCTCTCTTTCCCACAAGGTCGGGGGCAGACTAAACATTTTCAATCAGAACTGGGAACTGATTACTCGAGACCCTTGGGTCCTAAATACTGTGAAAGGGTTTACAATAGATTTTATTCAGACCCGTTTCAATCTTCTTTCCCCAGAGATATTCCCCTCTCCCTAGAGCAGGAGAAAATAATAGAAGAAGAGATTCACTCTATGCTCCAGAAGGGTGCAATTCTAGAAGTTCCCAAGGAAACGCTAACCTTTTTAAGCACTCTCTTCCTCGTCAAGAAAAAGGACAAGGGTTGGAGACCTGTTATAAATTTAAGGGAACTCAACAAGTTCCTTGTCTACAGACATTTCAAGATGGAAGGTATCCATCTTCTCAGAGACCTCCTTCTGACGACTGGCTAGTCAAGTTAGACCTAAAAGATGCTTACTTCACCATTCCTATGGCCAAAGATCACCAACCCTTTCTCCAATTTATGTGGAAGAACCACCTTTTCCAGTTCCAAGCACTCCCTTTTGGTCTCTCCTCAGCCCCATGGTGCTTCACCAAAGTAATGAGATCAATCGCTTCCTCAATAAGAGAAAAGGGCATTCGTTTAATCTTATATCTGGACGACATTCTCATCCTTTCCCAGGACCAGTCTCAACTAGGCCTGGGCCAAAATTCCGTTCTGCTCGCGGAAATTGCTATAATTTGGCATTTTCGAGTTCTGCGGAAAGCGCGAAAATGTCAAAATTTACGCAATCCGCATCTTAGCGGTAATTTGTTTCTTGCTCGCGGTGTAAAAAAATACATTCTTGCGTGCGCGCGATCGCCATACCTGAATCCCAGCGTTCGTCGACAAGTTTTCCCGACCCGGTCGCGTTCTCCACAAGATATTGGATTGTTGGTAGCCATTTTGCGCTGTCCCGCATTAACGTCATTTATCGCGCGATCACGTCATTTGTCACGCGATCACGTCATTCTTCTCGCGATCGAGCAAGTATGAGAAGATTGAGATCTCGAACACGTCATTCTCCACCACGAGCGAGAGCGTGAGGATGCGGGCACGTCTAATCGAACGCAAAAAGGAGAAAGAGACCCCGAACACGTCATATCCAACGTGACAGGGAGCGAGAGAACGCGATCAAGTCATTTCTGATGTTGTTGGGCCTGGCCATGTGGCTGGTGGCCATTTTGAAGCCTAGGCCTGCAAGCTTGCCTGGCCTTGTCTGCCAACAGGCCTGCTTTCATCCACTAGGATCAGAGCAGGTAGCCACAGCTTTATTAATCAAGTGTTTGTTGTGTGGTCTGTTGAATTTAGACATCATTTAGGGCATGGATGGCATTGGATTGAGTTGGGGAAGTGTGTTTTTTTGGGGTGGGCTTTCTGATGTTGTTGGGTCTGGCCATGTGGCTGGTGGCCATTTTGAAGCCTTGGCCTGCAAGCTTGCCTGGCCTTGTCTGCCAACAGGCCTGCTTTCATCCACTAGGATCAGAGCAGGTAGCCACAGCTTTATTAATCAAGTGTTTTCTGTGTGGTCTGTTGAATTTAGACATCATTTAGGGCATGGATGGCATTGGATTGAGTTGGGGAAGTGTGTTTTTTTGGGGTGGGCTTTCTGATGTTGTTGGGCCTGGCCATGTGGCTGGTGGCCATTTTGAAGCCTAGGCCTGCAAGCTTGCCTGGCCCTGTCTGCCAACAGGCCTGCTTTCATCCACTAGGATCAGAGCAGGTAGCCACAGCTTTATTAATCAAGTGTTTTCTGTGTGGTCTGTTGAATTTAGACATCATTTAGGGCATGGATGGCATTGGATTGAGTTGGAGAAGTGTGTTTTTTTGGGGTGGGCTTTCTGATGTTGTTGGGCCTGGCCATGTGGCTGGTGGGCATTTTGAAGCCTAGGCCTGCAAGCTTGCCTGGCCTTGTCTGCCAACAGGCCTGCTTTCATCCACTAGGATCAGAGCAGGTAGCCACAGCTTTATTAATCAAGTGTTTTCTGTGTGGTCTGTTGAATTTAGACATCATTTAGGGCATGGATGGCATTGGATTGAGTTGGGGAAGTGTGCTTTTTGGGGGTGGGCTTTCTGATGTTGTTGGGCCTGGCCATGTGGCTGGTGGCCATTTTGAAGCCTGGGCCTGCAAGCTTGCCTGGCCTTGTCTGCCAACAGGCCTGCTTTCATCCACTAGGATCAGAGCAGGTAGCCACAGCTTTATTAATCAAGTGTTTTCTGTGTGGTCTGTTGAATTTAGACATCATTTAGGGCATGGATGGCATTGGATTGAGTTGGGGAAGTGTGTTTTTTTGGGGTGGGCTTTCTGATGTTGTTGGGCCTGGCCATGTGGCTGGTGGCCATTTTGAAGCCTAGGCCTGCAAGCTTGCCTGGCCTTGTCTGCCAACAGGCCTGCTTTCATCCACTAGGATCAGAGAAGGTAGCCACAGCTTTATTAATCAAGTGTTTTCTGTGTGGTCTGTTGAATTTAGACATCATTTAGGGCATGGATGGCATTGGATTGAGTTGGGGAAGTGTGTTTTTTTGGGGTGGGCTTTCTGATGTTGTTGGGCCTGGCCATGTGGCTGGTGGCCATTTTGAAGCCTAGGCCTGCAAGCTTGCCTGGCCTTGTCTGCCAACAGGCCTGCTTTCATCCACTAGGATCAGAGCAGGTAGCCACAGCTTTATTAATCAAGTGTTTTCTGTGTGGTCTGTTGAATTTAGACATCATTTAGGCCATGGATGGCATTGGATTGAGTTGGGGAAGTGTGTTTTTTTGGGGTGGGCTTTCTGATGTTGGTTGTCTTAAAGACATGCTTTTGTTGTGTGTGTCTGGTATGTTGGTGTGCAATGCATGCACCCTGCAGACCTTTTTGGGGCCTGTGAATGTTCGTATTTGCATTTTGTTGCATTAAAAAGGCAGAGCAGTGTGCTTTAGCATGCATCCTTTACCCGGCTTTTATAGGCCTTTTGTCAGCTCCTGGTGTTTCCCAGGCCCCCTGCTTGTTTGTGATTTGTGAGTGTCCATGTGGCTGGTGGCCTTTTTTTGTGTTGGGAGTTATTAGTGTCCTGCTTTTGCCATCTAGGCCTGTATGGTTTTCCTATTGGCTTACTGCTTCCATCCATCCACCCCCTTTGCCAGCAGCAGCTTCATGGATGCTGAGATGCTCAAATAATTTAATGGCAAATAGGGTCCACCCCACTTCCATTATATTTTTATTTTGGTGGTTCTTATTAACTTTCCTATCCTTCCTGAGTGTGTAGTGTGTGACTGTACACACATTGTACACCAGCCACCTGGCCGTCATCGCACCCCAACTCCGGGACATCATCAACTGCTCCTTCAACACCGCCACCTTCCCGGAGAGCTGGAAGCACGCCGAACTCAGCGCCCTCCTGAAGAAGCCATCAGCAGACCCCTCCGACCTCAAGAACTACCGCCCCATCTCGCTCCTGCCTTTTCCTGCCAAAGTCATCGAGAAGACCGTCAACAGACAGCTTGCCGCCTTCCTCGAGACAAACGGATCCCTCGACCACTCGCAGTCCGGCTTCCGAGCCAACCACAGCACCGAGACGCCCTCATCGCAGCCACTGACGACATCGGAGCCCTGCTCGACAACGGGGAAACAGCGGCCCTCATCCTCCTGGACCTCTCCGCAGCGTTCGACACTGTCTGCCACCGCACCCTAGTACAGCGCCTCAGTAACATCGGAATCCAAGAGAGGGCTCAAGATTGGATCATCTCGTTCCTCGCCGGAAGAACCCAGAGAGTCCGCCTCCCCCCGTTCAGATCCGAGGCCACCGAAGTCATCTGCGGCGTCCCGCAAGGATCATCACTCAGCCCCACACTCTTCAACGTCTACATGAGCCCCCTCACAGCCATCGCACGCCAACACAACCTCAACATCATCTCCTACGCCGACGACACTCAGCTGATCCTCTCCCTCACCAACGACCCAGCCACCGCCAGAACCAACCTACATGAAGGTATGAAAGACGTAGCCGAGTGGATGATGAACAGCCGCCTGAAACTGAACTCAGACAAGACGGAAGTCCTCATCCTGGGATCATCACCCTCCGCCTGGGATGACTCCTGGTGGCCCCCCGCCCTGGGCAGGGCACCCAAACCTACGGACCACGCACGCAACCTGGGCTTCATCCTGGACTCCTCCCTCTCGATGACCAGACAAGTCAACGCCGTCTCATCATCATGTTTCAACATCCTACGCATGCTCCGAAAGATCTTCCGATGGATCCCCACCGAAACCAGAAAGACGGTCACCCAGGCTCTCGTCACCAGCCGACGGACTACGGAAACACCCTCTACACCGGAACCACAGCCAAACTACAGAAAAGACTCCAACGCATCCAGAACGCCTCCGCACGACTCATCCTTGACATCCCCTGACACAGCCACATCTCCGGTCACCTGAGAGACCTGCACTGGCTCCCCGTCAGCAAGAGAATCACGTTCCGACTCCTCACCCACGCACACAAGGCCCTCCACGACCTGGGCCCCAGATACCTCAACAACCGCCTGACCTTCTACACTCCCACACGCCAGCTACGATTGACCAGCCACGCCCCCGCCACCGTTACACGCATCTGAAGAGCCACCATGTGAGGAAGATCCTTCTCCTACCTGGCAGCCAAGACTTGGAACTCCCTCCCCATCCACCTCCGCCTGACCCAAGACCACCTCTCCTTCAGGAAACAACTCAAGACCTGGCTGTTCGAGCAGTAGCGGACCCCCCTCCCCCTAGCGCCTTGAGACCCTCCGTGTGAGTAGCGCGCTTTACAAATGTCTTGATTGATTGATTGATTGAGTAGTATAACATAGCCCTTGTTCAAAAAAAGTCATAAATGGCTAGACTATATCTTTTGTTTGCACTAGTACAGTACTAAGTAACTGAACCACAACAACAAATGCAACATTTCACTGATGTTCTTCTCCTGGCTTATTTTCTTTTAGGTGCACAAAAAGCCAGAGGAGGAGGTGTCATCAGCATCACCCGGCTATCCGTTGTACTGCCAGCCAGACAGAAGTCCTGCTGCGCATCACGTCCAAGTGTGACCAGAACTTGTTGTGCATCTGCATCCTGCCTGACATCTGAAGAAAATGGCCCCAAAGAAAGGTACCAGGTCCAGTACCAAGAAAGTTGCCGGTGAGAAGAAGGAACAGAAAAAGGAAGTCCCATTAACCACGACTGGTGGTGTGCCGGCCAATATTTTTGTGGGCACCAAAAAAGTTACGCCTGCAGCAGCGTTGTCCGGGAACCAAGCTGGGAGCAGCACCTCAGCACCAGCGGTCTAACCCCACCAACCTAGGCCCAAGGGCTTTAGTGTCGCAGAGGTAGCCAGTCTACTAACGAGCAGCAATGTTGAAGGAATGTCATTATCGCAAAGTAGTACACAATCAACGCAGGCGCAAACTCAGCAGATAAACGTGCAGCCGCAACAAGAAAAGCAGCAGCCGCAACAAGAACAGTAGCAGCCGCAACAAGAACAGCAGCGGCCGCAACAAGAACAGCAGCGGCCGCAACAAGAACAGCAGCAGCCGCAACAGCCCACCATAGTAGTTGTTGCTCCTGACGTAGGGGCATTTCAGGAAATCGAGCTTCCTGCAGACAAAGTGGAGCGAAGTCAAACCACTGTTTCAGAAGATCTATTGTCTTCCAGACCACCAGCAAGGAAAAGGAGGCTTAGTCCATTATCTTCTTCTTCAAGCCCCGCTTCTGATGATCGTGATGCCACTTGGCACCCACCAGCTCAGTCTGAGAGTGATATACGCCACAAGACAATGCTTCTGAAAAGGAAGGTCCCAGAAAAACTTAGAGTTATGGAGGTAGATGTAGAAGAGGGGGGTGATGTTGATGAAGATGAGCCAGTCATCACGCACATTACTCCCGCCCCAAAGGGATTGGAGACCAACAGTCTCACCCTAGCCAGAAAGGCTGCTACTGAGCGGGATGTAGCACGGATATCACCAACACAGGTTACACCACCACTACCTCCAGCTGCCATATTTTCCAAGGCCCTGCAGGGACCTACATCCAGCTCAACCATCTCAGTAGGTAGTGGTAGTATAAAGTCACAGTCTAGGTGCACAGGGTCACATTTCAAGCACACTCTGCATTTCATCTGGTATTGAAAGTTGGACATCCAGCAGTGCCAGAAAGTTCTCCTCCCCAGTTTGGGACTTCTTTTCTGTTAGCACCATGGAGGAGAACGTTGCTATATGCTCAATTTGTCGGCAAGGTGTTCGACGTGGTAAGCTTGGTACAAACTATGGTACCGGAGGCCAAGCAAATCATCTCAGAATACACCACACTATCGTCTGGGAGAATCACCTACTTCAGTTAAAAGAAAGTAGAAAAACTCAACCCATTGAAGTTGGTCAGGAAGAATCAGGGAGCGATATTATTGCAGTGGAAGGTGAAGAAGAGGGAGGCATTTCTAGCCCTGTCCCCAGTAGTGCAGTGGTACCGCCCACATCCTCCTCAGTAACATCTGAGTGGCACCGCAGTAAGAGCCATACTCAGAGTCAGGCTGAGACACCAAGGCGACCGAGTACCGCAATGAGACAAACTGTGTCGTTGAGCCTAAGTGAGTTAATGAAAACAGCACCACAAAGGAAAGTAATCCAGCCTACCATTGAGAGCATGTTTAGGTTGGAGGGGCAGTTCCAATGAAACCACCCAACGACACGGTTGTACAATGCGAAGCTGGCTAAAATGTTAGCGCTGGACCTTCTTCCTTTTTCATTTGTGGAAGGGGTGGGTTTCCTTGAATTTGTGTCAGCCATCTGCCCTAAATGGAAGGTTCCCAGCCGGTCCTATTTCGCAAGATTTGCTGTTCCGGCACTACATCATGATGTGCTGGAATTGGCTGGACAAGCTTTGCAGCAGAGTGCTGTTCACAATATCCACCTGACAACAGACATGTGGACCAGTTGCCAAGCCACAGATTACATGTGCATCACTGCACACTGGGTCTCTTTTGTGGGGGTTAGAGATAAGCTATCTGCACGAGGTGCTGTTGACACAGCTGCAATTTTTAAAGGTACTCGGAAACATGCAACTGTAGCCATGTTCGCCATGGAGAAATCTCATACGGCAGAAAACCTTTTAGACGAGTTTAGCAGCAAGGTTTTGGAATGGCTGCAGCCAAGAGGGCTTAGTATTGGTTTTGTTGCCACAGACAATGGCAGTAATGTACTTAAGGCCATGGAACTTGGTTCCTATTTCAGGGTTCCGTGTTTGGAGCACTGCATAAACATTATAGTTCAAGACTTTCTGAAAAAAGAACCCATAGTCAGCAATTTACTGGCCATCTGCTGAAGAATATGCACTCATTTCAGCCATTCTTTTAAAGCTCAGAAGCAGCTGAGGATCATCCAACGTGAACATAGGATGCCAGTCAAGGCACTCATCCAGGAGGTGGCAACACATTGGAACTCAACGTATTACATGCTTGATCGTCTGTATGAGCAGTACGGATCACTCCATGAATATGTCTGGAAAAGAAGAGGGGATGCTACTGTTAAAGGCATGAATCTTGAGATGGAGCAATGGAGCCTAATTAAATGCCTGACTGAGATGCTTTGTTCTTTTGAGGTCTTCACACGTGAAGTCAGCAAGGAGGACTGTACAATGGGCCAAGCTATCCCATTATTGCAAATGCTAGAGCATCAGCTGAATAATGTGTCTGAATCATACAAAGGTGTAGAGGACAAAAGGGAAGCCTATGACTTGGTGGAGAGCTTAGCCCGTCGCTTAGCTGAAAATGTAAGGATACAAAATAAAATTTTGTCACAAGAACATTACATTTGTGCCACAATTCTGGATCCACGTGCAAAATGTGGACTGAAGACATCCTTTGCTTTTTCCGAGATTGATGTTGCCTGCTACAAAACTTGTATAGCTGAAGCAGCCAGTAAGTTGGAAAACGAATGGCTGCTAATTAAAAGCCCGCAAGATCAACCCACAAGAAGTACTACAGCAGGGCATGCAGGATCAAGTGCAACTTCGTCGGATGAGGGCAGTGCGTTTGGATTACAACACTCACCATCACTATCGACAACAGCAACAATAACTGGATCATTAGGCCCAGTACAATCGTTAGACGATTGGTATGTACAGTTAGGCATTAATAAGCACAGTGCTGATAGACAGAGAAAAGAGCACGAAGGCTTACCAGCAGCACCCCCGAACATTGAGCGGATGGTCCAGGCCTATCTGGACGACCCAACAGAGGTGTACATTGATCAAAACCCATTGCAGTATTGGTATAGGAAAAGGTCTGAATGGCCACTGCTCAGCAGGCTGGCGATAAGCTATCTGGCTTGCCCTGTCGCAAGTGTCTCTTCCGAACGTGTTTTCAGTTCTGCTGGTTCCATTGTAACATTGAGAAGGACCAGTCTCTCGCCCAAAAACGTGGAGAGGTTAACAGTGATCAAAATGAATCAGCACTTCATACCACCAAACTACACAATACATGAAGCAATGGAGACAGATGAGGATAGCGGCACAGGTGACGGAAGTAGTGTGTCACATGATGATTACCTACTACTGGCTGACCCCCCAGAGTTTGAGGACGAGCTATACTTCCCTGACAATTAGGCTTGCAATTACTGTCTTCCTCCCTTATTTGTGTGTCTGTCATTCTGGTCACAAACTTGTGAATCACAACAAATCCATTACCACCGTCTTCTACTCTTCTTATTTAATATACAAGTTTCAGGTGTCTGCAATTTGACAGTACAGTCCTCCGAATCCAGCTCCTCCGCTCCATCATACTGAATCTCCCGCCCAAATCCATTGCCCTTATGAATGATGATTGGATGATGGTAAATACTAGAATAACAAATTCAAACTTTCCTAGTCCTGCCAAAAGAAGTGGAGCATGAATCAGATGACTACTATAGCTATCCTCCTTTCAGAGCCGAGAGAGATTGCCCATTAACTGAAAATAAGATGGAACAGGTAATGATTGAGGCCATGCATTGGACGCAGAGTCGCAGACTGAATGATTTTGTTGTGTTTGTTGTGCATGAAGTTATGTAATTGTGTTCTAATCATCTTTCTACAGAACACACTAAACTTAACTCAAGGTGAATTCAATTTTCCCCTTCTTGCAAATAAGAAATTTGTACTTCTCCTGCAGCTAGGTGATACATTGCTTTTAATTCAATACAGGAAGGGGACTCACTCAATCTGCGCAATGAGTATGATTGACACAACAGCACCGTCCATGATGATGATGGCAAAATAGACGGCCCGTTAACTTAAGATGAGAAGGAACAGGTAATGACAATTAATGGCATGCATTGGACAGTGGACACCTGACTCTGAGCGATTGGTGTTTGTGGTTTCGTTGTTTGTTTGTTGTGTACAAAGTGAAGTCAAAGTGTACTAGTAATCTATCTTTCTGTACACACTAAAGACTGACTCAAGTCAACAATATTTCTACTCTTGTTGTGTAATAACAATTTTACTTCTACTGCAGGCCGATCTTCACAGTCAGTCAGTTAAAGTATCGGAGATGATGATGAAGTCAGGAGGACGTTTCATGAGTGGCATAAAACTTAAAACCATAAAGGTAAACACGTCAACAACAACCACAGCAGACCCAAATGTCTGTGTAGAAGTGGAATAGAGTGTAGCGGTGGGATGACTGTTGTGCATTGATTTACTAACTTAAACTGTAAAATGCTATGTTTGGAATGGATAATGTGATTTGCCTTTGTCCAACTCTTTAAAAAAAAAAAGTACTCTAAAGTCTAAACGTAGGATGTGCTACTGCTAAGCAACGTGCCGTCAGGCCCGTCACTGTGGGCCTGCTCTCTCCTGTTATTGTTGAAGGTCAATGCTGGAAACAGACTAGAGTAGAGATGATGCATACATGCCACCTCGGAAAGTGTTCTTGTTGCACTACACCATAACTTGTGCATTTGTTTCAACTTTGTTTCTCAATATCCCCTTTGGTTTTCCATCTACAATTACAGGCCGGGCCTTGCCCTATACTTTGGATAACATTCAATGCACACTTACCTTACTAATAAATCGACATTTTTTTTCCAGCCGGGCAGTGGCGAGTGGCGACACACCCAAAATTGATGGACGAGAGGACCAAGAGGAATGCCGAGATGCAAATCCAGTCCACATTTTTTACCAGGATAACACAGTAACAGTATCAACTTTTATCTTCTTTTAAATAATTTGAATACTTTTTTTGTATACAATCTTTACAACAGTGTGTTCTTGTTTTTGTTATTATCCTCATTAAGTTTGCTCTCTATTTACGATTCTTCCCTACCAATATTTAAAATTTCTATTTGCTATCTGTAAAAGTATTAAGGCCGGAACAACAGAACAAGAAGTGTATGTAATCCGGGTCTCTCATCATCATGCATGCATTTCCTTTTTCTCCCTTAACATATGGATATGGTAGTCTTCAAAGATTGTCGTTTTTTTGTCCATCCATACTGTTTTTCAATGTCAAACCTTTCCCAAAACCCCCTTCCCATCCATTCAACAAACCCTAACCCTCTTCCCCCGGGCTGTGTGACTTATTGTCGAGGTGTGACTAAATTAAATGTACACCAATACTTAACCACACACTTGCTGGGACGGATGTGGCAAAAGCAACACTACTTCAATTTCAAGGCAGAGCGATGATCTTCTTCTGCTTGCCCACCCATGAGTAGGATATTTTAGAGGTTATTTTATTTAACAAAGGAACATATACCTCAGCATTAATTGCCGGCATGGATTGGATTTGTTTGTTGTCATTCCTCATACACAGCACTAACTGTTAGGCTGTAAGCCTAGTCAAGTGACTCGACACAACTATAGTTTGTAACTCTGTCTAGTAGGCTATCCCAACTACCATTATGTTTTGTTGTAAAATATTTTAGCATATTATTGTTGCTCGGTAAGTTCTGTACTGTACTTCATTCTACTACTCCTCTAACAGTCTCTCAAAGGCGATTGACTGTCTCCTTTTCTTTTTTTGCAAATGCTGCCGCCCTGCCAGTGTCTACTACTACTACTATACTACCACCACCACCCCAATCATGGCATGTTAGAAAAAGGAAACCATCTTTGTTAGAAATGGGATTTCTGGTTGGCTATTGCTTGCGCCAAAGCCAGGCAGAAACCACCACTCAAGTCAGGGCTGGGGAGTTACACGCCAAAGATAACCCCTGCTCACCCCCTTGGTAGCTTGGCACGAGCAGTCAGGCTTATCCCAGAGGCAATGTGTAAAGCGTTTGCGCGCGCAAGAGCAACAACACCCTAGGCCCACCACAAAGGAAACTCCACACAAGGTTATATATAAAAATAGCCTTTGTATTATACCAAAACACATTAGATAATATTCACACAATTTACACTGTGCCAACTGGCACTGGGCAGAATTTTGCAAGGGACTATTTACACGGGACAGGGCCACATGGACCACTGTCAGAATTAGCACAAATCACCAATAGTAAATGTAGAACATATACCAATGGAAACACAAAGTATACTGTAGAGCACAACCAGTAACTACTGGCCCAATAATGACCTCAGCGTCATCACACTAGCATCAGGTATAAAACCTACCCTGCATCCATCACAGGGGCATAAACACATTATGCAATTTCTCATCAACGCATTAGACCTAACCACCTAAGTATAACTATACTAGGGACGTACATCGCACAGGGAAGTACAATCTCCCTAACATCACCCTAAACAGGTAAAACAACCTCCTAGGCAGAAATGACCACATTTAGAGGTATAAAACACAGGGTGCGCAAAACATGCTATACACAATACATTTCCTAGCACCCAATCACATTAGCATGAATCACAATGACACCTCAATCACATTAGGGTCCAGGTCGCACCCGAACCTAAACGTAGCAGCTGCCCACTACTTGCTGGGCAGCTGGGGACAAGCACTGGGCCTAAACGCTGCAGCTGGTACTAAGTGCTGCGCAGCTGTGGAAGGCAAATAGGCGCAGGGGGGCTCTCATTAGACCTTCAGAACAAACTGTGCCAATCCTTGGACCCCTCTAGGCTCTTGGAATACTGTCCAAACGTTGGAGCCACCTAGGCTCTACAAACAACATGCCCCCATAGCGCTGGAGCCACAGAGGCTCTAAGACAATTATGCCCCATCATTGGAGCCTCTCTGGGCTCTAAAAACAATTAGGCCCGTTGGAGCCACGCAGGCTCGAGAAACAATCGTGCCCACAAGGGGGCGGGGAGGGCGCCTGAACATAACATGCCCACGTTGGAGCCACATAGGCTCTAGAGATAACATGCGCCATGAACTACAGTGGCCCGCTACGGCGGCGCCACTGGCAAACTGGCCCCCTCGTTGGAGCCATATGGGGCTCTAAGAATGGTGATGCCCAGGTCGTTGGAGCGGCCCGCTGCACACGCGGGGCCGCTCTGACTCGGTGCCTCGCACCAAACCTGCTCCCTCGGTGGAGTGTGATGGCTGTGTAGCCCTGTCCCCTGCCCAGCCCTTACTCACCGGGCTCCGGCGCAGGGGACTCCTCTTCTGCAGGCGGCAGCACTGCTCAGACGGCGCAGGGCTTCCCTCGCAGATGGGAGCCTCGCGCTGCTCTCGTACTTCACCCGGGCCCCTTCCTGGGACCCGGGACTTGGTTGTAGGGCTCCGGGGCAAATACCTCTTCCCCTCTTCACCCGGGCCCCTTCCTGGGACCCAGGACTTCTCTGCACATCCGGCGGGGCTCTCATCAGCATACGAGAGCCCCGCTCGACACCGCTTCTCTTCCTCGCGTCTCCGGGCGGGCGGGACTTCCTTTAGGGAGGCGGAAGTTCCGCCCCGCCCAGACATCGTGCTGCCTGTCTTCCGCCCGGGCCGCAGCGGTGATTTCTTCTCGGCGGGCACAATGAGGGGTAGGCTCCCTCAAATTCCATATAGACAGCGGGGTGGGCACCCGCCATTTAAGCGAAGATACGCGGGGTGGGCACCCGAGTAAAATCATAAAAATAAGCGGAGTGGGCTCCCGCTCGTCAAGGCAAATGCGGGGGAATCCCTACGCTGGGGATTCCCTCTAAGGCGACGTGCAGCCCAGTGCTGTGACGATCCAGCGCTTCTCTGCCACATAAAGCGCTCTTCCAGGCGCTAGATGAAGCCAAAGTCCTGGGCAAGGAGAATAAAGCAAACGGTCCTAAAAGGTCCTGGAGGCATCAAGGGGGCAAGGCAGGGCCCAGGGGCCAGCACACAGGGCCCTCCAGCAGGGAGGCAGCCCCCATGGCGGTCCCTCCTGGGCCCCACCAGCAGCAAGCCCCCCCCTGTTAGGATCCAAAGCAGAACCAGCAATAAAGCGCTCACCAGGCGCTAGAAGTAAAGTCCTTGCAGTCCATCAGGCATCCAGGGGCTGGGCAGGGCCCAGGGAGGCAAGCCTTCCCCTAGGCCCCAGCAGCAGCGCGCCCCTGGCAGTTTCAAGTCAGAACAAGAACATTTTCATGGGGTCACAGCCCCTCTTTTATACACCAAATCCTTTGTTCTCAAAGGTGCAGGGAAGGGGCGAACCAGATACAACTGGTTCCTGAGCACTTTGTTTTGCTCAGCCCCTCTCCCTATTCAGAGAGCAGGCCAGGGTCATCAGTCGCACCACAGGGGGCGGAGCCAGCATTGTGTGGGGAAAGCCCATCCCTATTCAGGTCCCAGGTATACTCCTCCCACTCATCAACATGCAGCTCTCTCCACCCACCACTGGGGCAGACCCATCCTGACTCCTGGGGCCAGGCACACCAGCCAATCACACGCCAGGCAGTCACTGCACATTTATGCCAGCGTCTAGAAGTGGCACTTCTACACTAGCTACATGGATGCCGCACACATCATCGCGCAGCATTTCATCACACGAGTCCGTACATACCAAATTTGCACCTGCACTTCCCACGCATCAGGAACTAGCACGGTCACTCAGATCCCCCATGCATTCCTATGGGAGGGCAGGTCAGTCTCATTCAATGTAACCCAGAGCGCACGCACTTTCCACTGGGACACAGTGTGAAAGCGCCTAGAGGCCTAAAACCACTAGTACAACGCAGGAAAAAGGCTAGGATACTGCAAAAAGTTCTAGGGGTGAACTTGCCAGAAGGGCCAAGTCCAACACAACCCCCTTCCAGCCAAAACGCAGGGCAGACCAATCACCACCGTGATGGTCTTCCCTGCTTGGGGCGATAGAACACGGACGCAGGCCCGCACTGCAGGGACACTTTCCGGTTCTACTCCATTCTCAATCAACGTGGTTCCATCTGAAAAAAAAACAACCGAAAAAAAACTCAGGCCCAACTAGGCTACCCCACTGGTACTACCTAGTTGTCCACGGCCAGGACCAGGCCCTAGGCCACCCAGATACCACTGGTCCTTGCCAAACCCAGAGTGGGGGGTAGTAACCCCTGGCATACAAGCCATTCTCCACTCTCCCTCTCAGTGTAGTTCCCAACTACCACTGATCCTTCAACCTAGGGTCCGCACCCTCAGGCTGACCAGAGGTCACGGGCAAGAATGCCCCACCCTACCTCTACTTCTGGGGTTCCGCACCCTCCCAGGGAAGCACCCACCAGAACACAACTCTCCCACCAGTTCAGGACCTCTCTCCACCAACTTGTCTACCACCTGGGATCCAAGGGGTCAGAGGCGAGGACTCCCTCCCTCTGCACTCCCTTCCACTGTAGAGCAGGGTCTCTTCACTTAAGATGAGCCCCACCTGCCCTCAGGACTACAGCTGCCCTTACGTCCAGATCCGGAAACACCGACTACTGGCTCCCCAACCGAGGGACGTACCCTTTGGTCAGATGCCTGGCGAACCAGGACTTAACGAGGGTGACACATAACTAATGGGTCGTGTGACAGTCTGCCTGGCGCTGATCTCACTACCTCCTGTCCATCTGACAGTGCGTGCAGACCCCCCAGGACAGAAGTGGCGACACCACGGTCACTCAGTGGCGACTCAGCCCTCCCGGCTGGTCCCTGACCTACTGGTTCCCACTGGGGAATCCCTCCCCCTCTCACCCCTCCCTCTGGACTTCCGTACCCTCCCAACTGGAGCGGTACCGCCAGACACCAGGACTACTGGAGCTCTGATTACTGACACTCCACGTCCTCTAGACACTGGTAGATCCTCCTCAAATGACCTATTGGTACAGCCTAGGCCCCCGACCTGATGTTCCCTAAAGAAACCATCCAGGCCCTGAGACTGGGTTTCGGGCACCTGGAGACACGCAGTCCCACCCACTCCTTCTCCGCAGAGACAGGACGTGAGCCCCTACACCGAGACCTAGCTGGGCTACTCTGAACCTCTTCCACCACGCTGGGCTGGAAGACACCTCAGCCACTCCTTTTGGAATCACTCCCCAATGCAAGCTCCCTATCCCAGAGAACCCACACTCAATCAACCAGCAAGCTCCTTATTTCAGAGAACTCACACCATTCATCCACACACACACTCCCCAGACTGGTAAGACAGTTTCTACCGCCCCTGATTTCTCAACCTGACCACCACGTGACACAGGTACTATTACTCCGGGAACTGGGAATGGAACATTAACATTCATCCAGTGCATTACACATTCATCCCCACCCCTTCCAAGACTGGTAAGACAGTTTCTACCGCCCCTGATTTCTCAACCTGACCACCACGTGACACAGGTACCATTACCCCGGGAACTGGGAATGGGAATACATGCACCGGACACACATCTGCTGCCACCACTGGATCCCACCCTTACTGGTCAATCCAGAAACACATTGCCACAAAAATGACACTTAAAAACAAACTTAGAACAATAATCCCTATACCATGTGATTATCTAAATGCAGAGTTTTGTAGTGCAGCCAGTTGCTGCTGCAGTACAGCGCAAACGCAAGTCCTAATCCCACCGCTGATCACCAATGTTAGAAATGGGATTTCTGGTTGGCTAGGGCTTGCGCCAAAGCCAGGCAGAAACCACCACTCTAGTCAGGGCTGCGGAGTTACACGCCAAAGATAACCCCTGCTCACCCCTTGGTAGCTTGGCACGAGCAGTCAGGCTTATCCCGGAGGCGATGTGTAAAGCGTTTGCGCGCGCACACAGCAACAACGCCCTAGGCCCACCACAAAGGAAACTCCACACAAGGTTATATATAAAAATAGCCTTTGTATTATACCAAAACACATTAGATAATATTCACACAATTTACACTGTGCCAACTGGCACTGGGCAGAATTTTACAAGGGACTATTTACACGGGACAGGGCAACATGGACCACTGTCAGAATTAGCACAAATCACCAATAGTAAATGTAGAACATATACCAATGGAAACACAAAGTATACTGTAGAGCACAACCAGTAACTACTGGCGCAATAATGACCTCAGCGTCATCACACTAGCATCAGGTATAAAACCTACCCTGCATCCATCACAGGGGCATAAACACATTATGCAATTTCTCATCAGTCTAACGCATTAGACCTAACCACCTAAGTATAACTATACTAGGGACGACCATCGCACAGGGAAGTACAATCTCCCTAACATCACCCTAAACAGGTAAAACAACCTCCTAGGCAGAAATGACCACATTTAGAGGTATAAAACACAGGGTGCGCAAAACATGCTATACACAGTACATTTCCTAGCACCCAATCACATTAGCATGAATCACAATGACACCTCAATCACATTAGGGTCCAGGTCGCACCCGAACCTAAACGTAGCAGCTGCCCACTACTTGCTGGGCAGCTGGGGACAAGCACCGGGCCTAAACGCTGCAGCTGGTACTAAGTGCTGCGCAGCTGTGGAAGGCAAATAGGCGCAGGGGGGCTCTCATTAGCCCTTCAGAACAAACTGCGCCAATCCTTGGAGCCCTCTAGGCTCTTGGAATACTGTACAAACGTTGGAGCCACCTAGGCTCTACAAACAACATGTCCCCATAGCGCTGGAGCCACAGAGGCTCTAAGACAATTATGCCCCATTGTTGGAGCCTCTCTGGGCTCTAAAAACAATTAGGCCCGTTGGAGCCACGCAGGCTCGAGAAACAATCGTGCCCACAAGGGGGCGGGGGGGGACACCTGAACATAACATGCCCATGTTGGAGCCACATAGGCTCTAGAGATAACATGCGCCATGAACTACAGTGGCCCGCTACGGCGGCGCCACTGGCAAACTGGCCCCCTCGTTGGAGCCGTCTGGGGCTCTAAGAATAGTGATGCCCAGGTCATTGGAGCGGCCCGCTGCACACGCGGGGCCGCTCTGACTCGGTGCCTCGCACCAAACCTGCTCCCTCGGTGGAGCGTGATGGATGTGTAGCACTGTCCCCTGCCCAGCCCTTACTCACCAGGCTCCGGTGCAGGGGACTCCTCTTCTGCGGGCGGCAGCACTGCTCAGGCGGCGCGGGGCTTCCCTCGCAGATGGGAGCCTCACGCTGCTCTCGTACTTCACCCGGGCCCCATCCTGGGACCCGGGACTTGGTTGTAGGGCTCCGGGGCAAATACCTCTTCCCCTCTTCACCCGGGCCCCTTCCTGGGACCCCGGGACTTCTCTGCACATCCGGCGGGGCTCTCATCAGCATACGGGAGCCCCGCTCGACACCGCTTCTCTTCCTCGCGTCTCCGGGCGGGCGGGACTTCCTTTAGGGAGGCGGAAGTTCCGCCCCGCCCAGGCATCGCGCTGCCTGTCTTCCACCCGGGCCGCAGCGGTGATTTCTTCACGGCGGGCACAATGAGGGGAGGCTCCCTCAAATTCCATATAGACAGCGGGGTGGGCACCCGCCATTTAAGCGAAGATACCCGGGGTGGGCATCCGATTAAAATCATAAAAATAGGCGGGGTGGGCTCCCGCTCGACAAGGCAAATGCGGGGTAATCCCTACGCTGGGGATTCCCTCTAAGGCGACGTGCAGCCCAGTGCTGCGAAGATCCAGCGCTTCTCTCCCACATAAAGCGCTCTTCCAGGCGCTAGATGAAGCCAAAGTCCTGGGGCAAGGAGAATAAAGCAAACGGTCCTAAAAGGTCCTGGAGGCATCAAGGGGGCAAGTCAGGGCCCAGGGGCCAGCACACAGGGCCCTCCAGCAGGGAGGCAGCCCCCATGGCGGTCCCTCCTGGGCCCCACCAGCAGCAAGCCCCCCCCTGTTAGGATCCAAAGCAGAACCAGCAATAAAGCGCTCACCAGGCGCTAGAAGTAAAGTCTTTGCAGTCCATCAAGCATCCAGGGGCTGGGCAGGGCCCAGGGAGGCAAGCCTTCCCCTGGGCCCCAGCAGCAGCGGGCCCCTGGCAGATTCAAGTCAGAACAAGAACATTTTCATGGGGTCACAGCCCATCTTTTATACACCAAATCCTTTGTTCTCAAAGGTGCAGGGAAGGGGCGAACCAGATACAACTGGTTCCTGAGCACTTTGTTTTGCTCAGCCCCTCTCCCTATTCAGAGAGCAGGCCAGGGTCATCAGTCGCACCACAGGGGGTGGAGCCAGCATTGTGTGGGGAAAGCCCAGCCCTATTCAGGTCCCAGGTATACTCCTCCCACTCATCAACATGCAGCTCTCTCCACCCACCACTGGGGCAGACCCATCCTGACTCCTGGGGCCAGGCACACCAGCCAATCACACGCCAGGCAGTCACTGCACATTTATGCCAGCGTCTAGAAGTGGCACTTCTACACTAGATACATGGATGCCGCACACATCATCACGCAGCATTTCATCACACGAGTCCGTACATACCAAACTCGCACCTGCACTTCCCACGCATCAGGAACTAGCACGGTCACTCAGATCCCCCATGCATTCCTATGGGAGGGCAGGTCAGTCTCATTCAATGTAACCCAGAGCGCACGCACTTTCCACTGGGACACAGTGTGAAAGCGCCTAGAGGCCTAAAACCACTAGTACAACACAGGAAAAAGGCTAGGATACTGCAAAAAGTTCTAGGGGTGAACTTGCCAGAAGGGCCAAGTCCAACAATCTTCACCATGCAGCCATTGCTGTGCCTAAGTTAAACATAAACATCAAGCAGAGGTAAGAGAGAAGTTTGGGGGAGGCAGAATTAATAATGGGCATGTTTTCAATGAATTCAATTTCACACACCAGTCCAGAAAAAGAATGCATAGACTAGAGGACAGACTGAAAGTACTAGTAGGACAAGTCAATCAGTGAGGTGTGTCGCATCTATCTGTTTGTGTCTTTCACAGTCAGCCAATTATTTAAATCAAACACAGGCTATCAGCGGCCCTGCACCAGCAAGGAAACAGTGTGATGTAAAACAGTAACCCCACCTACAAAACATTAACAACATTGCATGTAACTTAGAAAAATATATTTAATTTACCCTAACAAAAATAAACTAAAAACCCACAAAAGCTGACCCACCCCCCTCCCTAACCCCAACCAATGTCCTTAGAAAAGTCCAGGAGAAAATAGTAGTCCAAAAAGCAAAAACCCAACGCCCAAACCAGTTCCCACCCACCCAAACAAGAATTTAAAAAGGGGCAGAACTTGAAGACAGGGACTAAGGTGTGGGGCGGGACCGAAGGAGGACACGCATCTGCTCCTCTAAACGGGTGATGTGGCGTCTGAGGGCGCGGCAGTTGCAGCCACAGTGGGGGGGCACCAGAGATGGCAATGCGGTGGCGGCGGGCAGCCGCCAGATGGTGGCGCCGTACCGCTGGAGGGCGGTGGCTGGTGCCCGGGGCACATGATGAGGCTTCAAGTGCTGCTGCAGTCTCCTCCTCCTCCTCTGCCAAGACCACCAGCCGCCGGTATTCACGCTGGATTGCCTCCAGCTTCCAGCGCCGTGCCTTGGCGGCCAACTCCTTTCGATTGAGTTTAGGAGTAGCTGTGTATCAAAAAGAAAAAAATAAGACAATTGTAAAATATACTCTTAGAAAAACAGTAAGACAAGTTAATTATTTATACACATAGTGGCATGGTAGAGTAGCACTATAAAGCGCAGTAGTACATAACAATTTAAATCTCGCCCGTCCTTCTTCCTTCCACCCGTCTTTCACTTTTTAGTTGAACAGTGTACCAGGTGCTCTTCTCCATAAAACTTTCAAAGCGGAGTTGAAATCAGATAGATGAGGCCATTGGTTACTCAAAACTCCCGCTCCTATGCCAATTAAAGGGATTCTAGTCTTCTAGTTCACTCTTCAAACATTCACAACAACTCATACTTACTTAGGACATCGGATGGAGGGCGGACTTTGGCCGCCCGCCATCCTCACGCTAAAAAGGGTGGGGGTCCCGTGGGGACAATTAATTAGGAGGATGTGCCCGGCACAGTGGCGGGCGCATCCTGTTTTTTTTACATTCTGGTTGGCGGTGCCGAAAGCAATGCTAAAAATACATGCTGTGCTGATTTTCCAAGCACAACATGACAGGCCCCGCGCGGAGCCTGTCACGTTTTGCTTTGAAAGGCAGGGGGGGTACCATAGCATAGGTACCCTCCATGGGGGCCCCCAAGCATACTCTGCAATGTCTGCATGCCTTTCCGTGGCGGACGGCAATGCCGCCACGCAAAGGCATTCCAAAATGCAGATTATATTGCTGGCGGTGTGTTCAGAGAGACACCACCACCATATTGAACCCTTTTCCGCCTTGTCGACATGTGGGGGTTCTGACTCTTTTCTACAGGGATGGCGGGAGGTTTGCCCCTGTGGTGTCGGCGGTGAATACCGCCGGCCCGGCGGGGGCAATACGTCCGCCATCCTAATGGGGCCCTAAGTTTCAACAGTACAGTATACATACAGTACACCCTTGCAGTGAGTGTACTGTCAAGTTCAACAATAGTTAAGGATTATGAATCTAACTTACCACAGCCCGCCACTGGTGCTGCCACTCCCCCTACCGCTCCATCGACGGTATCTGCAGCAACTGCCGCATCCTCTCCCTCCGCGTCGCCTTCGCTGGCCCCGGCAATGGTGGTCGGTAGTGCGCCTAGAAAACATTACATATTTATTAGGCGTCATATACACCTCCCCGTATTGATCAGTAGCAAGGTTGAAAAATGAGTTAATAGTATAATAACGTACATCACTAGTACAAATCAGGTAGTAGTAGAGTAGACACTAATAGTTATATATGGTCATTCTAGCCCTTGCTTAGTTAGCCCGAGCCATGCACCCATTTTACCTTTGTGTCTTTTATTTTTGCACATGTGACGTTACCTTGCAGCTTTTTGTATAGGACACCTTTGAGCCCACATGACCTGCCTCACACTGCTACTGTCTACGCACTGCATACAAGCGGTCAACAAAAACGTTAACAAGCCACTTTTTTATGAGGTACTGGTGTACTGTTAGTCCATATTGCTTATCCATAAATGCTACACTTTTTGGCACGGCTGAGAAATGCTTGCAAGTTGCAATATACTAACGCGCACCATTTCATTTTTCGCATTACAGACGGAAGATTCCCTTCTACGAACCAGAGATTTGCAGAGCTTATGAATGATGCAACAACTACCAGGACTAGGTTCTTCTAAGGTGAGGGGTCCCTTCACTCAGATCTTCATTTATAAATTCATATAAACTAAATTCCTAGGGGTTGGTGGTGCTGCCTTCCACCACTGTTCAGTTATCATGATTTAATTCCCAACTGTAAGTAAGTGTAACAATGTTTATTGTTTTAATGTTATTGATTTTCCGGTTGGTGCTGCATTTTATAATAGAACAATGTACAGAGCTTCTCAATTCAAAATAAACATTTTGAACTTACATAGACTTGGTGGTATTTGGTGTGGACTAACTTACACAAGTGAGCAAATTAAAGTAAGGGTGTGCATATGCATTGCTTCCACGACTGAGAGGTTGGGTGTGTTATGTTCTGGGTTGTCTACTTGTTGGGTATCTTGGGGGGAGGGTTCGGAGACCTAATAGTTATGACAAGACAGTACTATAGTCGAGCAGGGGATTGTGGTGGGTTCTGAATTTCTGATTGAGGTGTGTGAGGAAGGTCCAACCTACCATCATCAACATCCTATTTTCTTGTGCAAAGGTCTGTATGTGCAAGATCCCTACAACAGTAGTAGTATGTCTTATAGGATATCATATCAAAATAGTAATACATCTGGTTGGGCATTTGTTGCTGTGAATTGTCAAAGCCTCAAGATTAACAAAGACTCAAGATCAATAAGACTAGAAGTTGTACAAGAGGACGACCCGAAGGACTGGACTCAATGGCTAGAGCTACTGGTGAATCTGAGTTTTATTACAACCTTTCACATAAAGAGTGGCACTGGCCAACTGGGCAAGCTTAGCTACTACAGTACAGACAGACTGATAGTAGTAGTAGTACTGAGAGTCATCATAGCAGAGGCAGGGATAACAAGATTTTTGAAACCGTACAGATCGAAGGATAATTGTTGGTAAAAAATAGCATTGGGAAACTGAAACAATAGTTCGTGAAAAATATGGTGCAGTAAAAGTTATGGAATAAGAAATATTATTAAAAACAAGAAGACTTACTGGGGCCAGCAGAGGAGCCCTCATTGGTGTCCTCCTGGTGGTGGTGTTCGGACTGTTGTCCCGCCGACTGCCCACTCCCTGTCTGTCTTCCCCTGAGTGCTGATGAACAGGAAAGATATAAGAAAGAGACAAACATTGATGGATGGTGTCAAACAAATACAATATTTTTAAAGAACGGTCAAAAAACACTTATGTAAACAACAATTGCAATAACTAAATTGACCAATCTCATCTAGTCAACAAGTAGTATCGGGGGATTCGCGGATCGACTACTTAAGTTACTATTTATCAACAGTAATCTAGTCTTCCATTCTGATTCCAGAATACAAAGTTACAGCTAAGCCTAAGTACGACGTACCACCCGACCTAGCCCACCTATTCCAGGCATGCCAATTGTACATTAAGTATGCATTTCCACTGCTTTTATTCCTCAACAATGCATATGGTCAAATGGAGGACACATGACTACATTTTTTGTAGACACCAAATTTTGGGTTGATTTATTGATGCTGATGTTCTGCTAGTTCTAAGCCAATTACCACCACTCATTGAACAAACTAGAAAAGGTTCTAATAAAGAGTGCCATATTAGCAGCACGTCACGTAACTGAGGGGGCATCACGCATACCACTAACAAATTAGAAACTCATACAAAGTACCTAAACCTAAGTATCAATCCGCCCCTATCTCTTAGTGACAGGACAAAGTAAGGAGTGGACTAGAGTCACTGTAGCATTACGTAACTTAATTTCTCTAAAATAAACTCTTACAGAATCACGCTGAGCAAGCGCAAACGCAAAGTTGCTAACAAGTAACGATTAGTAGTAGCGCAGAAGAGCACCTGTGTCATAATCACAGAAGACTTTTAAACGTAATTAACATTGGAATGTAAGCAGCAACATTCTAGCTGGTTGGAATAAAAAAAAGATATTCGCAATATATAACACAGAGCAGAAGAACAGACACAAAGTAGTAATAATTAAATAGTTACTCACCAAGCCCCGGGACCTCCACTCCTAGCAGGCCCAGCAGGTCCTGCTCATGGTCCAGGATGTCGGACCACCGGTACGTCAGCTGCGCCTGGGTGCGCCGGACCCCAGAGAAGCGCAACACTGCCCGGCGCACCTTCCCCCACCTCTGCCGATGCTCCCGGAGGCCGTACCCGGACCCAGGCCTGCCACCTGCTGCCAGGGTTGAGGGGAGGTGGCGCTGCACAAAGAAAATGAGTGCAGCAAACTCCACCTCCCCAAATAAGGCCCGTGCCTGCACCCCTTGTGGGCGCCGCCTTCCACAAGGAAGGCGGTCGCGGCTCTGGCAGCGACGACCAGCCCTACCCTTTGACATGGTTCTGGGACGGGGCGGGAAAGAAAAGGTAATAAAATTAAATAAGTAAAGGAACTAAATAGCAGGCAATAGAAAGAGAAAGTAGCTAAAAAACAAAAAAAAGTAGACAAAAACAAAAAATATAGAAGCAGGAAAATAGTTAGAGAAATAATAAATAAGACAGATAAAAAAAAAGTGGCTTTAAACAAAGGATTGAAAAGATGTAGGGAGGATTCAAAATCAGGCCCCAGAACCATGCAATAGAGTGAAATTAATCAATCAATCAATCAATCAAGAAATTTGTATTGCGCACTACTCACCCGGAAGGGTCTCAAGGCGCATGAGGGAGGGGGTCTGCTACTGCTCGAACAGCCAGGTCTTGAGCTGTCTCCTGAAGGCGAGGTGGTCCGGGGTCAGTCGCAGGTGGACGGGCAGGGAGTTCCATGTCTTAGCCGCCAGGTAGGAGAAGGATCTTCCTCCGGCGGTGGTTCTCTGGATGCGAGGGATGACGGCGAGGGCGAGGTTTGCGGATCGTAGCTGGCGGGTGGGCGTGTAGAAGGTCAGGCGGTCGTTGAGGTATCTTGGGCCAAGGTCGTGGAGGGATTTGTGTGCGTGGGTGAGGAGTCTGAACGTGATCCTCTTGTTGACGGGGAGCCAGTGCAGGTCCCTCAGATGGCTCGAGATGTGGCTGCGTCTGGGGACGTCCAGGATGAGTCGGGCGGAGGCGTTCTGGATACGTTGAAGTCTTTTCAGAAGCTTGGCTGTTGTACCGGCGTAGAGGGTGTTTCCGTAGTCTAGCCTGCTGGTGACGAGGGCCTGGGTGACCGTCTTCCTGGTCTCGGTCGGGATCCAGCGGAAGATCTTACGGAGCATGCGAAGGTTGTGGAAGCAGGCTGAGGATACGGCGTTGACTTGTCTGGTCATAGATAGGGAGGAGTCCAGGATGACGCCCAAGTTGCGTGCGTGGTCCGTAGGCTTGGGTGCGGTGCCTAGGGCCGGGGGCCACCAGGAGTCGTACCATGCGGAGGGCGATGGTCCCAGGATGAGGACTTCTGTCTTGTCCGTGTTCAATTTCAGGCGGCTGATGTCCATCCATTTGGCGACGTCTTTCATCCCTTCGTGTAGGCTGGTTTTGGCGGTGTCGGGGTCTCTGGTGAGGGAGAGAATCAGCTGGGTGTCATCGGCGTAGGAGATGATGTTGAGGTTGTGTTGGCGTGCGATGGCAGCGAGGGGTTTCATGTAGATGTTGAAGAGAGTGGGGCTGAGCGATGATCTTTGCGGGACGCCGCAGATGACTCCGGTGGCCTCAGAGAGGAAAGGAGGGAGGTGTACTCTCTGTGTTCTGTCGGAGAGGTATGAGGTGATCCATTCCAGGGCCGTCCCTTGGATGCCGGTGTCGTTGAGGCGTTGGACTAGGGTGCGGTGGCAGAGAGTGTCAAATGCTGCGGAGAGGTCTAGGAGGATGAGTGCCGCTGTTTCACCGTTGTCCAGCAGGGCTCGGATGTCGTCGGTGGCTGCGATGAGGGCGGTCTCGGTGCTGTGGTTGGCTCTGAATCCAGACTGTGATGGGTCGAGGGATCCGTTCGACTCGAGGAAGGCGGCCAGTTGCTTGTTGACTATCTTCTCGATGACTTTGGCGGGGAAGGGAAGGAGCGAGATGGGGCGGAAGTTCTTGAGGTCGGTCGGGTCCGCTGTTGGTTTCTTCAGCAGAGCGCTGAGCTCGGCGTGCTTCCAGCTTTCCGGGAAGGTGGCTGTGTCGAAGGAGGTGTTGATGATGTCTCGGAGGTGGGGTGCGATGGTAGAGGCGGCCTTGTTGAAGACATGGTGGGGGCACGGGTCTGTCGGCGATCCGGAGTGGATGGTGTTCATCATGCGTGTTGTGTCTTCGGGGGTCACCTTGGTCCATGTCTGGAGGATGGCGGCGGGGTGCGTAGGTTCGACCGATGGGTGTGGGGGTGAAACGCCGAAGCTGTTGTGGATGTTGGCGATCTTGCAGTGGAAGTACGAGGCGAGGGAGTCGCAGAGCTCCTGTGAGGGAGTGATGTCGTTGTTGCCGGTGCTGGGGTTAGAGAACTCCTTGACGATGTTGAAGAGCTCCTTGCTGTCATGGGCGTTCTTGTCCAGTCGTTCCTTCAGAGATTTCTTCTTGGTGGTGCGGATGAGCTGGTGGTGTCTGCGGGTAGCGAGTTTGAGGGCGGTCATGTTGTCGGCGGTCTTGTCGAGGAGCCAGGCCTTCTCGAGGGTGCGGCAGGCCTTCTTGGAGTTCTTGAGTTCGTCGGTGAACCAGGGGGCCTTCTTGCTTCTGTGCCTGGTGAGTGGGTCCTTTAGTGGGGCGAGGTCGTCGGCACAGGAGGTCAGCCACTGAGTGAGGTTGAGGGCTGCTGTGTTAGGGTCTGTTGTCCTGACAGGTGGGTTCTGGCTGAGGGAGGTGGCGAGCTGGTCGACGGTGATCTTGCTCCAGTTCCTGTGGGGAACCCGCTTCGGGTGGTGGTGGACCGTGTTCTTTTTGAAGCTGAAGTGGACGCAGCTGTGGTCAGTCCAGTGAAGTCCGGTGGAGTGGCTGAAGGTGACGTGCTTGCTGGATGAGAAGACGGGGTCGAGCGTGTGGCCGGCGTAGTGGGTGGGGGTGTTGCTTCAGCCCGAGGTTGGCCAGGTTGTCCAGCAGGGTGGTGGTGTTGCGGTCGTTGTTGTTCTCCAGGTGGAAGTTGAGGTCCCCGAGGAGGATGTAGTCGGCGGAGGGGAGGGCGTGCGGGCTGATGAAGTCGGCGATGTCTTCGCTGAATTGTGTGCGTGGTCCCGGGTTCTGTAGATGAAAAACAAGATGGCCGCGCCCATTGCGACCACGTGCGCAAGTTTACGCGATATTTTCTCCCAGAGCAAGCAAAAAGCAACGCGATCAAGTAAAAGCGGTCGCGAACAGGAAATATCTACCAAATATGCATTGCGCGACCCGGAACAAGAAGTAAGCATTGCGAGAGGGCTGGACAAGTGAAAACAAGATGGCTGCGCCCGTGAGCAACCGCATGGGTAAGTTGGCGAGCACGCACAAAATACCGCGAACAGGCGTGAAAAAAACTTCTGCGTCTTTGTGATATTTCTGGCGTGTTTGTCGAGATTTTCAGCATTTTCGCGATAGTTTGCGAAAGTTAATTTCGCAAATTCCGCCCACCCCTAGTCTCAACTCATTAGAGACTTGAAATTTGTAATAGACCTTCTCGAGAACCTAGGCTTCATTATAAACAGAGAGAAATCGATCTTAACTCCCTCCAGATCCCTGGAGTTTCTAGGTTTCACCATAGATACCACAAACTGTCTTCTTCTCCTCCCACCGAAGAAAATCTCCAAAATCAGGAAGGAGATAAGACACGTCTTGGAACAAGACAGCCTATCCCTAAGCGAGCTCGCCAGACTTCTCGGTCTCCTTTCCTCTTCTATTCAAGCTATCTTCCCGGGCCCTCTGAATTACCGAGCCCTTCAAAGAGTAAAAGCGAAAGCCTTAAGATCAGGGCTTTGGTACTGAGATTTCATTTCTCTCGACCAAGAAGCCAGATCGGAACTCACCTGGTTGCTAGAAAACCTGGACGCCTGGAATGGCAGAGCAATCTTTGGCTCCGCACCAGAATTCATTCTGGAATCAGACGCGAGCCTTCATGGTTGGGGAACATGTCTCCTAGACCAGAATACTAGCGGTGTTTGGTCTCAAGAAGAATCCTTTTTCACCACATAAATTACCTAGAACTATCAGCCGGACTCTATGCTCTCATGAGCTTCAAACATTCTCTTCAAGGCAGATCAGTAATTCTAAAGATGGAAAATATGTCCGAGGTCGCTTATATAAATCGTCTGGGAGGCACGAAATCTGCGGATCTCTCAAATTTAGCCAAAAAGCTTTGGATGTTCTGCCTGGAACACAAGATCACCCTCAAAGCCGAATATCTTCCAGGGAAAACAAATATTTCTGCAGATTAGAATTCGAGATTCCTCTTAGACCGCAGCGACTGGAAACTAAATGTTTCAGTATTCAATTCCCTCAACAATAATTGGGGTCCTTTTCATTTAGATGTCTTTGCCAGCAGACTAACTTTCCAATTGAAGAACTACTTCAGCTGGATGCCCGACCTGGGTGCTCTAGCGGTCAACGCATTCCTTCAGTGTTGGAAGGGGAGCAACGCATATGCCTTTCCCCCTTCTCAATGGTCCAGAGAGTTCTTCAGAAGATGAGACATCAACAATGCTCCATAGTCATAATTACCCCCTTCTGGCCATCTCAAGCATGGTTCCCCACTGCCTTGGAACTAGCTTACAACCTCCCCTTCCTAACTCGTTCCCTACCGGACCTTCTTACAGACGCAGACGGTCTAATTCACCCACTAGTTCATACAGGGACTTTGAGCCTTCTTGCCTGGAGAGTGTCAGGAGATCCAACCTACTCTTAAAACTTTTGTCATCTGATGCAACTCTCCTCTGAGAATCCTGGGTCCCCGGCACACATTACAGATATAACAGCATTTGCAAACCATGATCACGTCGGTGCATGGAATGGAACCTGGATCCCGTGGAAGCACCTATCGCTGACATAGTTAACTTTCTCGTCGAACAATAGGATCAAGGCCTCAGCTATAGATCTATTAATTGTTACAGGTCCGCTATCTCCGAAGGTCATTCTCTCGTCAATGGTAAGACAGTTGGTAAGAACCCCATTATCTGTAGAGTCCTCAAAAGCATCAGTATCAGGAATCCTCCAAAACCCAGATACCAGTCTCTCTGGGACATTAATCTAATCCTTGATCTCTTTTCTAGCTGGCCAGATACCATTCACCTTAATAGGAAAAACCTCTCTATCAAGCTGGCCACTCTACTTTGCCTATTTTCCTGTGGGAGAGTTTCTGAAATTAAAGCCCTCGAAATCTCATTTAGATCCTATAACATGTTTGGAGTCAAGTTTGAACTCTTTAAAAGAACTAAGACTATGTCCAACTCCATTTTCTATCCACGCTTCGATTCATGCAAAAAACTTTGCATAGTCAACTGTATGAAAGAATATGACCGCAGAATGAATCCTCTTCGCCCTCCAGGTACTAACCAACTACTTATCTCTTTTGTTAAACCACACAAAGCCATTTCCTCTACTTCTATATCGAGATGGGTCAAAATAGCTATGAGTCTAGCTGGCATTGACTTTAAGTTGTTCCAAGCTCATTCTATCAGGGGCGCTATGGCCAGCAAATCCTTTTGGTCTGGAGGTAAGTTGGAAGATATTCTAAAGGCCGCAGACTGGTCTAATGCTAGTACTTTTGCTCAGCATTACTGTAAACCAATTGGTCATATGTCTGATGTTGTGTTACATGGCTACCAACATGCATAATGGTAGCCTCCGATCTTGTAATGAAATTGTGGTTTTCCTATTAACATGACTAGAGAATCTGGATTTCATTAAAGACTCGGAGGCTAACATTATCCCTCCCACCCTTTACCCCATGGGTTTACTCATTACTTTCAGTTTACTTTAATGTTATACTTATATCCATTACTGAATCTGATTCTTATCATATTTTAAGACTATTCATTATTTACCTTTGACTGTCTTGCTTTTACCATTGTACCTAACTCACATATTTTTTATCTCCTTACAGGAACATCTTCGCTATATTACACTGTTTATCTTGTCGCCTTCCTGTTTGAGAGAATGTATTTACTTACCTTTTTCGTTTCCCTTTTTTTCAGATAATCTCTAATCATCTGTTCCCGTATTCGATCGTTCTCTCACATCTTCATATTCTTCGTTTGCTGATGATTTAACTCACTGTTTGGAGTTTATTCACTGTTATAAAATGCTCCATCTTTACAAGACGCTTCCTGTTTTACGCCACATTCAAAAGAGGCTGTTTCTTAGGAGCTCATGCCTTTTACTTCTTTTGAATATTCTATTCTGGAACACTTATCTTTATGATGTATGCGGCTGCTTGGAGACGCATTAAAAGTTATATTGTTTTGTGAATTTCTACGTTCTTTATTAATTTCTAACTAAAATTGTCACTTTAAGCTTTGTTTTTTTTTCAATGAATTTCTTGGGATCTTTTGACTTCCTAACTATGGCCGTCATTTTAAACTTAATTTTTTCAGTGAATTTATAGGGTCTTTTTATGTAAGTTACTGTCAATATATAAAAGGCAAGCATATTGTTTTTCTCAATAAAGAGTAAAGCATATACAGTCAAAAAAAGCATTAAGCACTATGTGGTCCTATTTAACATAAAAATCAACCGGGTCAATACGGGGCCTTCCCAATGCCACTCCTCTCTCACTTATCAGGCTTGGCACAAAATTGAACCTGACAAATTTAGTTAGGCTTTAATTAACTCTTTGCCCAACAGATCCAACTACCTAGAGGTCCTCCCTCATGACTATGATAACTGGATGAGATCCACAGCTCAGGCATTATGTCCCATCAAGACAACCAACTTTGGCAGATCTAAACCTTCAGCCCCAAAGTTATCAGCTAGATTGAGAAATCAAAAGCAGGTCTGCAATGTATTGCAGTCTAAAAAACCATGCTAAGAGAGGAAAATACCCAGTTTTTTACTCAAGAAATAGATGCATCTAAATATACATGAAATCACTGTTTTTAACAGTAAAAAAGCACCCTAGTGTCCATCTAATAATATACAGGAAAGCAGCACTTCTTTTTGTAACTCTCTGCCTACATTCTTCCGAACAAAAGTAGAACTTATTTTTAATAAGTTCACTGTATCGTCCACTTCTTTAGTGAAGGAAGTCAGACTGACCATTCAAAATATTGCTATAGCAACCCTCACAGACTTCACCTCCCCTTAACATCCAACAGATGATGGAACTGTTTAAAACCCCGAAATCTGGCTCGCCCTCTGATCCATGCCATGTGACTATTGTGCAATTGGCCCCAGATGTCATTGCCAGTAACCTTACTTATATTTTTAACAAAATAATTACCACTGGGCAATTTCCTAAATGCTTGAAAAAAGCATTGATATCGCCACTATTAAAGAAGCCGAGCTTGGATCCCAGGGATTCCAATAGCTATCGCCCTATTTCTAGGCCTCTCTTTCCTGTGAAAATCATCAAAAAAGCCTTGAATAACCAACTTGTCAGTTTAAACCAGCAGCATGATTTCCTAGACCATACCCAGTTTGGTATCAGGAGCGTTCATGGCACTGAACTGCACTGATAATTGCCACAGAGGAGATCAGATGCATTCTGAATAATAGAGGGCGTGCCACTCTCGTACTTCTAGATCAATCCACAGAGTTCATACAGTTAATCATGCTATCCTGATTGACTGTCTGGAACATATCGAAGTCAGAAGATTAGCCTTGTCCCTTTTGAAATCTTTTTTGAGTGAGAGTGAACAGACAGTGCCCTTAAAGGAGTTTGAATCTGAGTCTTTTTCACTACCTTGTGGAGTGCCACAGGGGTCCTCATTGAGGCCCAACACTGTTGAATGTCTACATTACTCTCATCGCTGCTCTGAATAGATAATTTGGCTTCTCTCTGGTATCATTTGTTGATGATACTTTGATTGTGGTTCTCTTCTCTGACTCCTCTGACAGCACTGTTCATAGATTTCATGACTGTATGCTTGCCATAGATGACTGGATGGACAAAAATTGTCTTGAACTAAATTCCCACAAGTTGGAGGTCCTCCTTTTTGGTAAAGATACCTCTTTCTAGACATTCTCCTGCTAGCCGCAGAAACTAGGACCGTTACCGCCATCAGCCAAAAGGTTTAGAACCGTGGGTTTCTCATGGATAACAAACTTGTCTTTGGGGAACACTACTATCTCTGCTACCTTCTACACACCTAAATTAGTGAAAAAGATTCTCCCTTACATCCTTCCATCTCTGCAGAAAACAGTAGTGACAGCATTGGTGCTGTTTAAGCTAGATTACTGCAACATGCTCTATTTTACCATGCAAGCACAGTTTGTCAACAAGCTGCGGTTCCTTCAGAATGCAGCCGCTTGGCTTCTGTTGGTAATCCCCAAATTTCAGTCTGCCAAACTAGCTTTACAGAAGCTTCATTGGCTCTCAATTAAAGAGTCAGTTTTAAAGCCCTGTGTATCACCTTCAGGGCTCTGCTATCCTTGACCCAAATTTCCTTTAACACAGGGGTATCTTCCGGAGAGGTTCTTCCGTTTTTAATGAGGTCAAATACATTGTGATTCCAAAGTTCAAGCGCACCAACTGGGGGGTAAGAACTTTGTGACAGAAGCTTCAAAATTGTGGAACTCTCATCCTCTCCATATTAAATCTCTGCCCAAACTCCTGTCCTTTCATAAGGCACTAAAAACATGGAGTTTTACTTATAATTCAGCTTCATACTTTCCGTAACACAGCAGCGCATAGACGCCTCCGAGCATTTGTTTGCGCTATATAAAATATTTAGTCCACTGTATCATCGAACAGAGAATCCCGCTATCAAGCCCTCTTCTACCTCTATACTGGTGACTGAGCCGCCGGAGTACACGCACGCGACTCCCTTTCAACCCATCGTGAACTTATACTTCAATCACTCTTGGAGCCGCCATTGCAGCAGCCACCGTTCCCTCCCCCAAGTTCCCCTCTCCTGTACTTGCTGGCTAATAAGGCTCTACCTAACAGGCATGAATTTTATGTCCTGATGATGATCCGCATATTTCCCCAATGGATCGAAACTCCGTCGACACTTTAAAACACCTTACACGCCCAAAACTTTTGATTCTTACGCTGTAAAGGTGTTCCTCGCGATTTGTTATCTTGACACTGTGTATTGTCTCTATGTAACAAACCAAAAGCCTTGCCTGAGCCCCCTGTTGTTCTTTTCTCACTTGTTATGTAATCTATTGGTTAAGTATGACAGAGGCCTTTGTCCCATTTTATGTATTACTATTTATCCACTGTTTAATGACCTATAAGTAAATATTAGACCTCTGTCCGGCTGGACATGTCCATTTAATATAGCAACGATTGAGTCTATATTCATTACTTGGTTTCCTATTTCGTACTTTTCTTGGGACCACTGATGTTTAGAATAACTATTTTACCATGCCAGCACAGTTTGTTAACAAGCTGCAGTCCCTTCAGAATGCAGCCACTAGGCTTCTGTTGGTAATCCCCAAATTTCAGTCTGCCAAACCAGCTTTACGGAAGCTTCATTGGCTCTCAAATAAAGAGTCAGTTTTAAAGCCCTGTGTATCACCTTCAGGGCTCTGCTATCCTTGACCCAAATTTCCTTTAACACAGGTTTAAGGGGTATCTTCCGGAGAGGCTCTTCCGTTCAAGTGAGGCCAAATACATTGTGATTCCAAAGTTCAAGCGCGCCTCCTGGGGGGTAAGAACTTTGTGACAGGAGCTTCAAAATTGTGGAACTCTCATCCTCTCCATATTAAATCTCTGCCCAAGCTCCTGTCCTTTCATAAGGCACTGAAAACATGGAGTTTTACTTATAATTCAGCTTCATACTCTCCGTAACACAGCAGCGCATAGACGCCTCCGAGCATTTGTTTGCGCTATATAAAATATTTAACATTAAACATGTGTCAGTGTTTCCTTTTACACTTTTGAAGCCGAATAATGCAGCCGAAAAAGCAAACAAAAGGGTCCCCTGCAGTCCCACACAGAAGAGCAAAAGTTACAGCTCTGGGATTGGTTACAAATAGGAATAACTTTTTCCGGGATAATATTCCATAGATGCCACAAAACATAGGGTTACTTTTTTCAAATATTTGTAAGGGGCGGTTGCACTCCCTGAAGCCCTCTACAATACTTACAAGACATGCTGGTGGTGCCTCTCCCAATATATACGTACAATAATCCACAAAGTGCTCTGGGTGCTCATTTATTATGCACTTTTTGATCTTTTTTCTGGGTCACACACATATTTTATTTTCGTTTCGTGCTGCGGGGCCAGGCCCAGGTTCTCTGCTACCACATTGGCTGCAATTCTGGCTCCCTGCAAGCAGACCCATTGCACGGAGCCATGCAGATGCCGGCAAACACTTTTTGGGGGGTTTCTGGATCTGGGCTGCTCTGGTGCCCACCTGGGGCCCCTCACAGCATATTTCATGTTGAGAGCTGCAGGTGAAGCCCCAGGGCCCCCCATGGCCCTGCAGACTCCCTACTACTGCAGGATCTGGCAACACTTTGTTACTTTATTTTTCTAATGGGATGCCCCGGTACCCACCTGGGGCATCCTATCATATTTTTTAGGTTGATTGCTACTGGGAGCCTGCATTGATCCCACCCAGCAGGAGCAGCTTTTCTTTTGGGAGTAATTCTGTGTTTTTGTGTTCCCACCCGGCAGGATCAGCATTCTGCTCCTGCCAGTTGGGAGCACATTAGGCCTCCCTTCCTGTACTCTCGTAGACAGGGAGTCTACATTATCAACTAGGCCACTGGGTATTTATAGTTAGGACCTCATTTGTATAGTAAAACACATGTTTCTGGTTTCTTTATAACTTTAGTGCTATTTGAAGAATCTTCACAAAGCTTTCCAAAATAAGTCTCATCCAACTTAGGTCCTTCCTGGAAAGTTTTAGGGGTGATCCATCAAGCGGGGTCTGAGAAAAATGGGTGAGGTAAAACACGATTTCCCCATTCGTTTATCCAAAGGAAATTTAGACATAGCTACATCCCAAACGACTGAATGTGTGATTTTTGGATTTAGTGTAAATCTGTTTAGCAGTTTGAGAAATAAAGGTTGAAATACTTTTTATATGTCACGCCACGGAGGATCCACACAGCCAACAGATCTCAAGGTGACATCTGAATGGCTGCCCCCACTTACTACAGTGTGGCGGCAGCCACCTTAGGACACAGGAATTAACCCCAAGTCCTAGAAAAAACATAAAAAAAGATACAATGTGGGAGGGTAGAGATAACCAGCCCCCCTTTGCCTGGTGGCCACAGAGGGAACATGTGTAGGGACACCTCCTCGCATCTTCTATTGCCCCTGAAGCAGACACAAAAGAAAGGCCGGGCTGTGCAACCAGGAACCAACCGGCGAGTGTAAAACAGGTTCAGAGGACCCACTGACTGAAGCAGGAACATGTCTGCTTTGCTTCTGAGCTCAAGAACAGCAGCAGTGGTACTCCCGTATGAGTGAGAGCACCAACAGAAGATCACTGGCTCCCGCTCCAGATGGGAGATGAACAATCAGAGGGGCCAGAAGTGGGCTCTCCGTGCTGCCCCTGCCACCCCAACCTGCACCTAGGTTCCCAGTGGGCTCGGTCACCCAGGATTAAGAAGTTTAAAAAAAATCACAATCCAGTAATAACAATGCAGGTAACCTGCTGCTTGCAAATATTTAATGCTTCCCAGCTGGGAGTGCCCATAATGTGATGCATGATTTTAATATTTTACTCTTTTTGTGGCGACCCCAGGATGGCAGGGGTACCACCAACATGTTTCAAAGGTACTCTGGAGGCTAGAAGAAGTGCAGAAGCCCCTACCTCTTGACCTTTCAAACATAAACCCTATGTCTTCCAGGTCGATAGAAGTACGGCTACAGGAGATTTTACTTTCATTTTCAAGCATTCCCAAGGCTGTAAAGTTTGCTGCACATCCTGGTAATACTGCAACATCTAGAGGTTGGTTTTATGGCTGATTGTTATGTTGTCTAAAGGTGTGTAAAAAACACACAGGTACAGTTAAGTCCATTTCAAATGCTTTATTAATAATAGCTGACTAAAAGTGTTTTTGAATTTTTTTAGAGATTTTGGTAATATCGATTGCATTTAAACATGGTTATGGATTATGATGCTGTAATGATGGGACTTTTAACATGTGGGTATTGGTCTTTTTAACGTGGTGACCCTTAGTAAAGGGAAAAGGATTGCCTTATATATTGCTGTGATGACCCTGGAAAGCAAGTGGGTATGCTTTTTATTACGTTGTGATGACCCTCGACAAAGCCAATATGCTTGCTTCATTTAAAGTGATATTCTCCTATATTGTAATATTCTATCTGGTATAGGTGTGGGGGCACTTTGACTTTGTGGGTCATGATCCCCTAGAAGTCAAATTTAATTTCAGAATGTAATCTCAGGTATTTTTATCTGCCTGATGTTCCCACTGCGCACGGGTTGCCTGTCAGCAGGGGGCTGGTTGCAGCAACTGACCGTATGCCAGGCCCTGCACCGAACTTAGCTGCTCACAGCCAATGGCAATGCGGGGGTAGGGGACCCATGGGGGATTGAGTGCAGGACCTGGTCACAGGACAGGCTATGCATCCAAACCCATGCCATGCACAGCGATGGATATCTAACTTTACGCTAAAAGAAATTCACTGTATAAAACAAAAGGTTACAGTATAGTAAGGTAATGATATCTCACTTTGCATTTAAAAACCATATAAATTAACTGAAAAAAACAAAGGATTAAGGGGCGTCATAGTTCGGTGGAACTGTCAGTTAAAACTAACCATTTTAAAGAGACAAAATGTTAAGAATGGATCGTAGAGTTGAGGAGATATGGTATTTATTCAACGAAGCAGGCCAATACAGGTAAAGAACCGGTCAGTCTCACGTCCAGGCAATAACTGTCCCCACATCCTCTTGCCCGCTCCACGTTCCATATTCTATGGAATGTGAAGCCCGCACGAGATAACATACAGTAGAGTAACGTTACATAAATCATAACATAACACATCCCCTTTTCTTCAAAACACAATAAAAGCAAGATGAATAAAATAAGAGAAGGGAAAAAAATGAAAAGAATAAAAAGAATACAAGAGTAAAACAAGAATTACAAATTACATAATGGATTACGCTTGTTACAATGGAAAGTTTTCAGAAATGTAATCCTTTAACCAAACAGGAGTTCTTCTCTCCCGCTTATGATGTGTGGCATCAGAAGTGGAAGTAACACCATCGCAATTCTGATCAGATGTACTAGAGGATTGTACCAAGGTACTGGGAGCATCATTGTGGACACTTGTGGAAGAATTTATATTAGTAGGCTCATCAGAATTTTCATTGATGTTTTCTCCAACCCAATCTTTGTCACTACAATCCTCTAAATCAAAAAAAGAAGGAACGGCATTTGTGCAAAAAGAAGGTGCAGCACATTTAGCAATTCTTTTGAGGTTCCAAACCTTCCCATCTGACAGACGAACAGCATTATTCATGATTTCAATAACTTGCAATGGTTAAAAAAACTTGCTAACATCTTTAGCAATTTTGCTGGGTTTTTTAACTCTGACCTACTGCCCAATCATTATATCAGATTCTTTAGTATTGTGTTTGGAATCATACCAATCCTTCCTTTTGGTTTGAAGAGCGACAGCTTTTTCTCTGACATCATCTTCAGACCAATGCACAATGTTGTGCTTGAATAACCAACCAGGTGCAAATTTTGTAGTGGGATTCCTGCCACGCATCAAGACAAAAGGTGGATAACCCGTGGCTTCGCAAATTGACACTCTATAAGCCCAAACCATTTTTTGGACTTGCGTTTCCCAATCACCTTGTTTGGCAGCCATTTGAATTGTGTTTTTAATAACTCTGTTGAAATGCTCAACCATTCCATTGCTGTTTGGGTTGTAAAGCGCTGAGGTTTTGTGCTTTATGCATAGTTTGTCAAAGTATTCCTTGGCCCTGTTTGATGTAAATTGAACACTGTTATCACTCACCCAGACAGAAGGAATACCTTCTAATTGGAATGACTTGTCAAGAAATTTAAGAACGGAGTCAGTATCAGCTCTAGAAACTATTTTAACAATGGGCCATCTAGAAAATAAATCCATTAAGACCAGAATTAATTGTTGTTCACTGCCAACAGGACCATGATGTCAATTGCAGTATGTTCCCAGGGAGAACTGGGTCTTGACATAATACCTAAAGGAGGATTACACATAACTAAAGACTTATCGGCAACCTTACATAAATCACAGTTGCGAACAAATAGCTCAATTTCAGCATCCATGTTAGGCCACCAAAATGAAGCTTTGACAGTTTGCTTAGAACAAACGATGCCAAAATGGCCTTCATGACATAAAGCAATAAAAGGAGAGCGTAAGCTTTTGGGCGGAATAACTCTTTCACCTCTCCAGACATTATCACCATGGACACTTAACTCAAATCTGACTTCCCAATAAGGTTTCAAAGGGTAGTTAGTACATAATTTCATGGGCCATGATTGAGTGAGATGAGATTTGACTTCACACAATTCCCTATCTTTCAAATATTCTTCATCCTATTTCTTTTTAGCAATACCATTGTTGCCATAATCATGAACAAAAGCAATCTGGAAGGAGTTCCAGATTTCATCTTCACACTCATCGAGTTGTTTAGGCATTCTAGATAAGAAATCAGCCATGCAATTTCTTTTTCCAGGAATATATTCTATTTTGTAACAATAGTCCAGTAGCCTGATTACTAACCTGGCAACTCTAGCAGAAGTATTTATTGTGCCTTCAGTAGTAAGAACTTTAAGCAGAGGTTTATGATCGCAACGCAAGGTGAAATGTTTTCCCCACACAAATGCTCTAAAATGATCGACGGCCCAAACGCAGGCTAGAGCTTCTTTTTCAATCACTGAGTATTTTTCCTCAGTAGGTGACAAAGATCTCGAGGCACATGCTATTATATGTTCCTCACCCTTAGCATCAATCGGTGAAAGAACAGCGCCTAACCCTTTAATTCTAGCATCTGTGGTTATTATGCTGTTTGCTTCAGGGTTGAAACTTTTCAAAGAGGCAACCTTGGATATACAATCCTTAATATCCTCAAAATGATGTTGACATTCTAAGGGCCATTCGAATTTGTTTCTGTTCTTTAACAATTGTCTGATATTGTATGTTCTAGAGGCGAAATTTTGGATGTATTTAGAACAGAATTCAGCAAGACCAATGAATGATCTCACGTCGTCCTTGCAGTTTGGAGCAGAGGCAGATCTAATAGAGTCGACGAGGTTCAGTTTGGGTCTAATTCCTTTGCTATCAATAATGTGACCTAAATAGGAAACACTATCGCTTGCAAAAGTACATTTGGAATATTCTATAGTCAAACCCTTAGAATCCAAAATAGACAACACTTCCTGTAGGGTTTTATCATGGTCTGCTTTGTCTTTTCCAAAAATTAAGATGTCATCCTGAAAAAAGTTGGTGTTTTTAATATTGGAAAATAAGTGATGCATTAAGCGCTGAAAAACAGCAGCAGCAGACGCTAGCCCAAAGGGCATCCTTTTAAATTGAAAATACCCCTGTGGTCTGACAAAAGCGGTGAGCTTTTTGCTGTCTCTATGTAGTGGAATCTGATGATATACAGCAGATAGATCGACTGTGGAAAACCACTTTGCACCATCCAATAAGGCTAACATTTCATTTATTTTAGGCAAAGGAAATTGATCAATAACTATGTTCTCATTGAGATGGTGCAAATCAACACATAGTCTCAATTTTCCGTTGCTGCGTTTAACAACGACTAAGGGAGAAACCCATTCAGAAGCTTCAACGGGTTCAATTATGCCAGCAGAAATAAGTCTATCTAGTTCTTTTGCTACATCATCCCTTAAGGATAGAACACTCCTGACTTTGTGAATCTTTGGAAGTGCGTTTTCTTTAAGAATTATTTTATGTTCAAAGCCCTTAAGTTTGCCAATGTTTTTTTTAAAAACAGAGGGAAATTTTTTTAACAGTTTTTCACCAATTCTGATGCCTTCATCCATAACCAAAACTTGCTCATCGGAATTCGGATCTAAAATTATGTGTAAATTCTTTTGATCTTTCCACCCGAGCACAGATGGTCCTTTTTTTGAAATATACAATTTTCCATAAGCGTGTCGATTTTTGAATTCAAACTTAAACCAACGATACCCTAGTATGTCGATTTTTTCTCCACCGTACCCCTCAGGATCTATATCAAAAGCAAATAATTTTTAACCCACTTTACTAGTAAACTGTTTCTGCCATACCTCCTCATTGACAATTGAATAGGGTGAGCCAGAATCAGCATACACTTTTACACGCACACAACCTATGTGGATCCAACACTCAGGTTTGTTTTCTATAATATTTAGCATTAATTTCTTTTTAACTGCCACAGAACATTCAGAAACTTGATCATCATTGCTGCTTAAGTCACTATCCGAATCTTGTTCCTCTTGAATACATTTAACTGATTTTGTCTTTCTCCTGCAGGATTTTGTGTAATGCCATAAATTCCACATGCACTACATCTCACTTTCCTAGCAGGACAAGACTTTGCAAAAGCTAAATGTTCTAAACTACCACACCTGTAACATTTGGGAGGTTCGTTATTAGGTCTATACTTGTTCCCTCTGTCAAATTTAGATTTGACATAAACACTTTTTTTAGAACTGGATTAGATTTTAGCCACAGTTTCTTTTACAGCCTCATCTGTTTTTAAAGCATTAGCACATCTGCTGGAGGTTTCTGCTTTGCGGACAATAGCAAGGATGTCATTTAGACACGCATCAATGTTTATCCACAAACGTTCTTGAATAGCTGGGTTGGAAGCGTGCATAATGACTTGGTCACGCACTAAATCTTCCAACAATCCCCCAAAAGCACAATCTACTGCTAATTTCTTTAACTCTACGACATAATCATCAACAGATTAATTTTTAAGTTGTTTCCTCTGGAAAAATTTGTAGCGAGTTATACCAATACAGACTTTCGGTGCAAAATACTTATCTAAATTGGCAAGTGCTACTGTAAATACATTACTGTCACCATCTCCAACAACAGGTTTGTTCATTTGATTATATGTTTTCAAACCATGGGGACCCAAAGAGTGTAAAAGAATCCACCTTTTGTGTTGAGCAGCCATTTTTCCATCTGAATCTACAGTTTCAATATAATTTCAAAAATATTCCTTCCATTCTGTCCACTTGAGAGTAGATTCGGATCCAGAAGACCAAAAGGCTTGAGGATGGCTGAGTGAAAGGGTTTGCTTTATGGCAGAACTAAAGATGACAATCTGTATTAATAAGTTTGAGTCAAAATTAAAATAAACCAGCTAAAAAATTTTTTAAAAAACAAGTGGAATTGTTCAGTGATGTTGGACTTGGCCCTTCTGGCAGGTTCACCCCTGAACTTTTTGCTTTTTATTGGTGACTTGGTGTGGTGATTTTTTTGGTTTCTGCGCACTTTCCCTGTGTCCCAGGGTAAAGTGCGTGCGCGCTCTGAGTGCATGTGGTGAGATAGGCCTGCCCTCCCATAGGAATGCATGGGGAATGTATGTGTCCCTAGTAGTTCCTGATGCGTGGGGTGTGCAGGCCCGAGTTTGGTATGTGCGGACTCGTGTGATTGAAAGCTGCGCGATGATGTGTGCGGCGTGCATGTACCTAGTGTGGAAGTGCCACTTCTAGAAGTGGGCACTTCTGTGTGCAGTGTGTCTGGCGTGTGATTGGCTGGAGCTGGCTGGTGAGCCTGGCTCCAGGAGTCTGGTTGGGTCTGCCCCAGTGGTGAGTGTGAGATTAGCATGCTGATGGCTGGGGAGGAGTACACCTGGGTCCTGAATAGGGCAGGGTTTTCCCCACACAATGCTGGCTCCGCCCCCTGTGGTGCGACTGACGACCCTAGCCCTGCCAGTGAATAGAGTGAGGGGCTGAGCACATCAAGGGTGCTCCCCAACCAGCTGCGACTGGTTTTCCCCCTCATCCTGAACCCAGAACAAAGGGATTTGGTGTATAAAAAGGGGCTGTGTCCCCTTACAAAATGTTCTTGTTCTAACTCGAATCTACCAGGGGCGTGCTGCTGCTGGGGCCCAGGGGAAGGCTTGCCTCCCTGGGCCCTGCCCAGCCCCTGGATGCCAGATGGACTTACTGGACCTTTTTTTCTTTGCTGGGAGCTGCTGTGCTCCAGCTTCTGATGCCCAGGACTGCTTACAACTTATCCCTTTGCCAAGGCTTGTTACAGCCTGCCTAGCGCTTGGGGAGCGCTGTGTCTCCAAACTGCTGAGGAGCGCTTTATGATTATGGAGGAGCGCTTCCCTGGTTTCCCCGAGCGCCTCTCTGCCGCCTGCGGTGCTGCGAAGTCCTTGGAGGGAATCCCCAGCGCAGGGATTCCCCCTCGTCGTGTCCTGTCACGGGTGCCCACCCCGCTAGTTGTGAGCCAATGCGGGTGCCACCCCACTTATGTTCATATTATTTCGGGTGCCCACCCCGCTGAACTGCTTTGTTTTATTGCGGGTGCCCACCCCGCAATTCTTGAAAATCACCGCTGCGGCCCGAGTCGCGGCCAAAAACGGAAGTCAGGCGAGAAGGTGCCTGGCGGCGGGCGGGACTTCCGGTTTCACAGAGGAAGTCCCGCGCACGCCGCCGCCGCCGGAGAAGCTGCCCAGGAGACCGGGAGATGGCGCCTGCCTGTGCGGGGCTCCCATGGCTTAGGGAGAGCCCCGCAGGCAGCACCGAATGCAGACTGAAGGCGGAGGGGGCTCGAGGCACATTGCCGGTGCCTGCCCCCACCGCGGGTGAAGAGTCTGGCTGCAAGGAACCGCCCGGTGAGTGTGAAAGGGCTGGGGGGGGCTCCGCAGCGACTACGGTGGTAACAGTGATGTGTAGAGCGGCCCCGGATGGCAGTGGGCCGCTCCAACGACGGGGCATGATCCTCCGGAGAGCGGGTCGCCCCCACGATGGGACATGGTCATTCCCGAGCCCAGAGAAGGCTCCAACGGGGCCATCATTATTTTAGAGCCAGAGGGCTCCAATGCTCGGGGCCCTAGTTATTCACGGAGCCAGTGCGCTCCAGAGGGGCTACGTACTTCCAGAGCCAGATGGCTCCAACGAAGGGGGCATTATTGTTTCTGAGCCTGCGAGGCTCCAACGCTTGGGGACACATGTATGATTACCGAGCCCAGGGGGGCTCCAGCATGTTGGCAGGATGATTTCAGGAGCCAGTGTGCTCCAGGGGGACATGTTGCTTTAGAGCCTAGGTGGCTCCAACGTTCTGGATATTGTTTCGGGGGCTATTGAGAGCCCATGCCTTATTTTCCTTCCCCCAGCTGCGCAGCACTTAGTGCCAGCTGCAGCGTTTAGGCCCTGCCCTGTCCCCAGCTGCCCAGCAAGTAGTGGGCAGCTGCGACGTTTAGGTTCTGGCGCAACCTGGACTCTAATATGCTTTTGGGTGCTAGGAAATGTACGGTGTAGTATGTTTGGCGCACCCTGTGTTCATGCTTTTGGTGCTAGGAAATGTACTGTATATAGCATGTTTTGCGCACCCTGTGTCTTATACCTCTAAATGTGGTTATTTCTGCCTAGAAGGTTGTTTTACCTGCTTAGGTTGATGGTAGGGAGAATGTACTTCCCTGTGCGATGTGCGCCCCTAGTATAGTTATACCTAGGTGGTTAGGTCTAATGAGTTAGACCAATGAGAATTGCATAATGTGATTTATGCCCCTGTGATAGATGCAGGATAGGTTTTATACCTGATGCTAGTGTGGTGACGCTGAGGTCATTATTGCGCCAGTAGAGACTGGTTGTGCTCTACAGTTACTTTGTGTTATGTTCTACGTTTACTATTGGTGATTTGTGCTATGTTCTAAGTGCTAATTCCTGGCAGTGGTCCATGTGGCCCTGTCCCCTGTATATATAATCCCTTGTAAATTCTGCCCGTGCCTGTTGGCACATTGTAGAGTGTGTGTTTTTATCTAATGTGTTGTGTATAATACAAAGGCTATTTTTATAGAATACCTTGTGTGGAGTTTCCTTTGTGGTGGGCCTTGGGTGTTGTTGCTGGGTGCGCGCGCAAACGCTTTACACATCGCCTCAGGGATAAGCCTGTCTGCTCGTGCCAAGCTACCAAGGGGGTGATCAGGGGTTATCTTTGGCGTGTAACTTCCTTGCCCTGACTAGAGTGGTGGTTTCTGCCTGACTTTGGCGCAAGCCTTAGCCAACCAGAAATCCCATTTCTAACATTGGTGATCAGCGGTGGGATTTGGACTTGCGTTTGCGCTGTACCGCAGCAGCAACTGGCCGCACTACAAAACTCTGCATTTAGATAAATCTCATGGTATAGGGATTATTGTTTTTAAATGTCATCTCTGTGGAAATGTGTTTCTTGTGCACTGTGAGTTAGGTGTCCCTAGCTCGGGAGGGTAGATCATCCCCCTTAGTGCATTGTGTTTTCTGGATTCACCAGAGGGTGGGATCCAGTGGTGGCAGCAGATGTGTGTCCAGTGCATGTATTCCCATTCCCAGTTCCCGGGGTAGTGGTACCTGTGTCACGTGGTGGTCAGGTTGAGAAATCAGGGGCGGTAGAAACTGTCTTACCAGTCTTGGGAGGGGTTTGGGGATGAATGTGTAATGCGCTGGATGAATGTGAATGTTCCATTCCCAGTTCCCAGAGTAATAGTACCTGTGTCACGTGGTGGTCAGGTTGAGAAATCAGGGGCGGTAGAAACTGTCTTACTAGTCTGGGGGGTGTGTATGTGGATGAATGATGTGAGTTCTCTGAAATAAGGAGCTTGCTGGTTGATTGGGTGTGAGTTCTCTGGGATAGGGAGCTTGCATTGGGGAGTGATTCCAAAAGTAGGGGCTGAGGTGTCTTCCAGCCCAGCGTGGTGGAAGAGGTTCAGAGTAGCCCAGCTAGGTCTCGGTGTAGGGGCTCACGGCCTGTCTCTGCGGAGAAGGAGTGGGTGGGACTGCGTGTCTCCAGGTGCCCGAAACCCAGTGTCAGGGCCTGGATGGTTTCTTTAGGGAACATCAGGTCGGGGGCCTAGGCTGTACCAATAGGTCACTTGAGGAGGATCTCCCAGTGTCTAGAGGACGTGGAGCGTCTGTAATCAGAGCTCCAGTAGTCCTGGTGTCTGGCGGTACCGCTCCAGTTGGGAGGGTGCGGAAGTCCAGAGGGAGGGGTGAGAGGGGGATGGATTCCCCAGTGGGAACCAGTAGGTCAGGGACCAGCTGGGAGGGCTGAGTCGCCACTGAGTGACCGTGGTGTCGCCACTTCTGTCCTGGGGGGTCTGCACGCACTGTCAGATGGACAGGAGGTCATGAGATCAGCACCAGGCAGACTGTCACACGACCCATTAGGTATGTGTCACCCTCGTTAAGTCCTGGTTCGCCAGGCATCTGACCAAAGGGTACGTCCCTCGGTTGGGGAGCCAGTAGTCGGTGTTTCCGGATCTGGACGTAAGGGCGGCTGTAGTCCTGAGGGCAGGTGGGGCTCATCTTAAGTGAAGAGACCCTGCTCTACAGTGGAAGGGGGTGCAGAGGGAGGGAGTCCTCGCCTCTGACCCCTTGGATCCCAGGTGGTAGACCAGTTGGTGGAGGGAGGTCCTAAACTGGTGGGAGAGTTGTGTTCTGGTGGGTGCTTCCCTGGGAGGGTGCGGAACCCCAGAAGTAGAGGTAGGGTGGGGCATTCTTGCCCGTGACCTCTGGTCAGCCTGAGGGTGCGGACCCTAGGTTGAAGGATCAGTGGTAGTTGGGAACTACACTGAGAGGGAGAGTGGAGAATGGCTTGTATGCCAGGGGTTACTACCCCCCACTCTGGGTTTGGCAAGGACCAGTGGTATCTGGGTGGCCTAGGGCCTGGTCCTGGCCGTGGACAACTAGGTAGTACCAGTGGGGTAGCCTAGTTGGGCCTGAGTTCTTTTCGGTTGTTTTTTTTTCAGATGGAACCATGTTGATTGAGAATGGCGTAGAACCTGAGAGTGTCCCTGCAGTACGGGCCTGCGTCCGTGTTCTATCGCCCCAAGCAGGGAAGACCATCACGGTGGTGATTGGTCTGCCCTGCGTTTTGGCTGGAAGGGGGTTGTGTTGGACTTGGCCCTTCTGGCAGGTTCACCCCTGAACTTTTTGCTTTTTATTGGTGACTTGGTGTGGTGATTTTTTTGGTTTCTGCGCACTTTCCCTGTGTCCCAGGGTAAAGTGCGTGCGCGCTCTGAGTGCATGTGGTGAGATAGGCCTGCCCTCCCATAGGAATGCATGGGGAATGTATGTGTCCCTAGTAGTTCCTGATGCGTGGGGTGTGCAGGCCCGAGTTTGGTATGTGCGGACTCGTGTGATTGAATGCTGCGCGATGATGTGTGCGGCGTGCATGTACCTAGTGTGGAAGTGCCATTTCTAGAAGTGGGCACTTCTGTGTGCAGTGTGTCTGGCGTGTAATTGGCTGGAGCTGGCTGGTGAGCCTGGCTCCAGGAGTCTGGTTGGGTCTGCCCCAGTGGTGAGTGTGAGATTAGCAGGCTGATGGCTGGGGAGGAGTACACCTGGGTCCTGAATAGGGCAGGGTTTTCCCACAATGCTGGCTCCGCCCCCTGTGGTGCGACTGACGACCCTAGCCCTGCCAGTGAATAGAGTGAGGGGCTGAGCACATCAAGGGTGCTCCCCAACCAACTGCGACTGGTTTTCCCCCTCACCCTGAACCCAGAACAAAGGGATTTGGTGTATAAAAAGGGGCTGTGTCCCCTTACAAAATGTTCTTGTTCTAACTCGAATCTACCAGGGGCGTGCTGCTGCTGGGGCCCAGGGGAAGGCTTGCCTCCCTGGGCCCTGCCCAGCCCCTGGATGCCAGATGGACTTACTGGACCTTTTTCCTTTGCTGGGAGCTGCTGTGCTCCAGCTTCTGATGCCCAGGACTGCTTACAACTTATCCCTTTGCCAAGGCTTGTTACAGCCTGCCTAGCGCTTGGGGAGCGCTGTGTCTCCAAACTGCTGAGGAGCGCTTTATGATTATGGAGGAGCGCTTCCCTGGTTTCCCCGAGCGCCTCTCTGCCGCCTGCGGTGCTGCGAAGTCCTTGGAGGGAATCCCCAGCGCAGGGATTCCCCCTCATCGTGTCCTGTCACGGGTGCCCACCCCGCTAGTTGTGAGCCAATGCGGGTGCCACCCCACTTATGTTCATATTATTTCGGGTGCCCACCCCGCTGAATTGCTTTGTTTTATTGCGGGTGCCCACCCCGCGATTCTTGAAAATCACCGCTGCGGCCCAAGCCGCGGCCAAAAACGGAAGTCAGGCGAGAAGGTGCCTGGCGGCGGGTGGGACTTCCGGTTTTACAGAGGAAGTCCCGCGCACGCCGCCGCCACCGGAGAAGCTGCCCAGGGGACCGGGAGATGACGCCTGCCTGTGCGGGGCTCCCATGGCTTAGGGAGAGCCCCGCAGGCAGCGCCGAATGCAGACTGAAGGCGGAGGGGGCTCGAGGCACATTGCCGGTGCCTGCCCCCACCGCGGGTGAAGAGTCTGGCTGCAAGGAACGGCCCGGTGAGTGTGAAAGGGCTGGGGGGGGCTCCGCAGTGACTATGGTGGTAACAGTGATGTGTAGAGCGGCCCCGGATGGCAGTGGGCCGCTCCAACGACGGGGCATGATCCTCCGGAGAGCGGGTCGCCCCCACGATGGGACATGGTCATTCCCGAGCCCAGAGAAGGCTCCAACGGGGCCATCATTATTTTAGAGCCAGAGGGCTCCAATGCTCGGGGCCCTAGTTATTCACGGAGCCAGTGCGCTCCAGAGGGGCTACGTACTTCCAGAGCCAGATGGCTCCAACGAAGGGGGCATTATTGTTTCTGAGCCTGCGAGGCTCCAACGCTTGGGGACACATGTATGATTACCGAGCCCAGGGGGGCTCCAGCATGTTGGCAGGATGATTTCAGGAGCCAGTGTGCTCCAGGGGGACATGTTGCATTAGAGCCTAGGTGGCTCCAACGTTCTGGATATTGTTTCAGGGGCTATTGAGAGCCCATGCCTTATTTGCCTTCCCCAGCTGCGCAGCACTTAGTGCCACCTGCAGCGTTTAGGCCCTGCCCTGTCCCCAGCTGCCCAGCAAGTAGTGGGCAGCTGCGACGTTTAGGTTCTGGCGCAACCTGGACTCTAATATGCTTTTGGGTGCTAGGAAATGTACGGTGTAGTATGTTTGGCGCACCCTGTGTTCATGCTTTTGGTGCTAGGAAATGTACTGTATATAGCATGTTTTGCGCACCCTGTGTCTTATACCTCTAAATGTGGTTATTTCTGCCTAGAAGGTTGTTTTACCTGCTTAGGTTGATGGTAGGGAGAATGTACTTCCCTGTGCGATGTACGCCCCTAGTATAGTTATACCTAGGTGGTTAGGTCTAATGAGTTAGACCAATGAGAATTGCATAATGTGATTTATGCCCCTGTGACAGATGCAGGATAGGTTTTATACCTGATGCTAGTGTGGTGACGCTGAGGTCATTATTGCGCCAGTAGAGACTGGTTGTGCTCTACAGTTACTTTGTGTTATGTTCTACGTTTACTATTGGTGATTTGTGCTATGTTCTAAGTGCTAATTCCTGGCAGTGGTCCATGTGGCCCTGTCCCCTGTATATATAATCCCTTGTAAATTCTGCCCGTGCCTGTTGGCACATTGTAGAGTGTGTGTTTTTATCTAATGTGTTGTGTATAATACAAAGGCTATTTTTATAGAATACCTTGTGTGGAGTTTCCTTTGTGGTGGGCCTTGGGTGTTGTTGCTGGGTGCGCGCGCAAACGTTTTACACATCGCCTCAGGGCCCTGATCATAGGGAAATACATGAAGGCAAGGAAATCCTCCATCCACCTTGCCTTCATGGACCTTTCAAGTGCATTCGACACTGTGTGTCGGAGCAAGCTGTGGCAAATGATGGAGGTCATGGGTTTCGAGGAACCCTTGGTCACCTTGCTCCGTAGACTCCATGAATCCACTACTGTAGCCATAAGGTTTGGGCCAGGGGGAGAGAAAACTAAGTCTATCCTCTCAACTGTGGGCGTTCGACAAGGATGCATATTAGCTCCTTTTTTGTTTCTTGTGTACACCAATGGTCTGGAAAAATATCTGTTGGACCACTGTCATGATTTTCCAAAGGTCAACGGCAGGAGCATTCCAATGCTTTCTTACGCCGACGACACGGTACTTATGACACTCACAGGAAACAGTATGCAGCACTGTCTTGATGCCTTCCACAAATTCATGTTGGACCTAGACCTTAAGGTAAACTTCGCCAAATCTTTTGCTATGGTCTGTGGCCCAAAGGGTACCAAAACCAGAAAGTTTGTAGTCAATAACTCCACCATTGAAAAGGTTGAAAACTTTAATTATTTGGGAAACCTCTTTAACAACAAACTAAGCTGGGCCCCGTTAATGCAGACTCGAGTTCAAAGTGCTAGTCGCTCTATAGAGGGTCTGTTTCGTTTTTGTGGCAACCTAGGACAAAAACCTGTTATACATCTAAAAACCTTGTATAAAGCTAAATGTTTGTCGGTTGCTACTTATGGGGCAGGGGTTTGGGGGACTGAAAGCCCTGACACGATACAGATCATGGAGAACAAATTTTTAAAGCGTGTATTGGCTATTCCATCAGGCTCCTCAAACAGATTTGCCCACAATGAAATAGGTCTAAGCTACGTGAGTGACACCATTCGCCTTTCCCCTTTACTGTTATGGGGCAAAATATGGCTATCAGAGGATTTACAGCTCACCAGAGATATCCTCCGGGATTGTTTAAAATTGGCAAACATGAAACAGATCCCCTGGCTATCTTATGTAAATGAAATGCTCCATAAAATAGGCTTGGGTGACATTTTTGACAACCCCGAAAACATACAGGGAGATATCAAAGCTGTAATTAAAACAAATTATTGGAAATCATCGTTTGTGAATTCCCTGGTTACCCCTTATGTTCCTAAGGCTACTTTGCAGCACCAGTTTTATTTAACCTTCACAAACCATGTGCAATGGCGATTTTACTTGACAAGGTTTAGGTTACACATCTTGCACTTCCTTTTTGCGTTTTCTAAACAGGGGGGTTGGTGTGAGAGACTGCCCCCCTGTCCTTGTAATAACAAAGATAGCCAAAGCACGATGCATACTGTTCTTTTCTGTTCCTTATATAAGGACCCGAGAATCAGGTTTATTAAGCCGATCCTTAAGGAAAAGCAACCATGCCATTATAAAGAGGGTTATGATTATTTATTATCTCTGTCTTCACCTGGTGTCTGCTGTGCAATGTTCAATTTTATACGGGTGTCACTTTTGATTAGAAAACGGTATGGCTAAATCTGGCCCCAAGAAGTTGACCCTTTGATCATGTATATTGTATATTGTTGCATCGTGATTTTCTTATTTATTTCACCTGCCCTTAATGTATGCCCCGGCACGAAGAATTTATGAAATCATCTAATTTGATTGGAAGTAAAAGCTATGGGGTCTTCATCTGTGATTATATTAGCTAATGAATTTTATTAGTTTAGTGTTATAATTGTAAGACTGTCTTTTAAAAATGAACTTGAAATAATGTTTGTAAATGAAATTGTTTGACTTTTATGATTCTTTTGTTTTGAATCAAATAAAGTTTTTTGAAAGAAAGCCTCAGGGATAAGCCTGTCTGCTCGTGCCAAGCTACCAAGGGGGTGAGCAGGGGTTATCTTTGGCGTGTAACTTCCTTGCCCTGACTAGAGTGGTGGTTTCTGCCTGACTTTGGCGCAAGCCTTAGCCAACCAGAAATCCCATTTCTAACAAGTGATATGATATTATGCACTGTCCATACTTCACCACTTGAATCCAGACAAAAGAATGTTGAAATTTAGTACAGGAAGGTGATGGTAAAATAGTCTGAATTAGAACTTCACCTGAATTGCAGATAGTACAGGCATTGAAAGTTCACTTTGCTATAAGCAATAAATGAAACCAAAGTAAAGCTATTGCGATCATTAGCGCTGACTGACCGGCATTAAAGCGTTTCTTCAGTAATTGTGTAGATCGCACTAATAGCTGAAATGACGAGTGGATTCCTTTTTATTTTGTAACGCGACCTTCCCACTTCAAAATGGCCACTGCGCGTTGACGTGATGACGTGCTATTTCCTGTCCGCGCGTGAACACAATGACGCGCTACGTTCTTTTATTTCCAGCAGAACGTTACACGCAAGATGCTTTGAGCAGAATACGATGGCCGCGAGCAGGGACTTAACATTGCTAGGCGATCGTAGAGTTTGATGTTACAACTGAAGCCCAGTTTGAGGTACAGTCTTTTTTGTTATTTAAAGTAAAAACGCTCACCCAGAATGTGTCCGATGCTCGTAGTTAGCGGTACTCGTATATATTCAGCTCCATGTTAACGAAGTAGTCGCACTGCGTCGCTGCTTCAAATTTCAAATACCTTCTATCTTTTTAAAAATATATATATATATATCTCCTCGGTGTATAGCGTAGTTCAAATGATCCCGATCGTCGCCAATTTTGTTAAGAATGGATCATAGGGTTGAGAAAATATGGTATTTATTGAACGAAGCAGGCCAATACAGGTAAAGAACCGGTCAGTCTCATGTTCAGGCAACAACTGTCCCCACATCCTCTTGCCCGCTCCACGTTCCATATTCTATGGAACGTGAAACCCGCACGAGATAACATACAGTAGAGTAACGTTACATAAATCATAACATAACACAAAACCACTGAATTTCACCAGTTATCATTATTTCAAGTAACTATAACTAATGCTCCAAAGTAGCTATAACTCACACCCCCGCCATGCAATGCCTATGCCTCACATATTACATCACTTATGACATGTTCTATGACATCATTGATAAAGCAATGAAACATCTTTAATTACATAACTAACGAAAACACTGTGCATGGTGGGAAATCTAACTGTGTGGCCATCCTCTCATCCCCGAGTTGGGGAGCTCGTACTGTGCATAATATAAAGGTCACCGTTTAAAATACTGATGGGGCCGAACCAGTCTTTCGTTATTTGAAGATCTACAAGGAAAGAGGAAAATGCCTTCTTTAAAGTCCTACAAATGACCAGAAATGGTGCAGATTATTTAAGAAAGACACCAAAATCTGAACATACTGAGTCTTTGACCTTAGACGGGAAGACCCAGCTACAAATCTTCTTGTTAGAAAATGTATGCTGAAAGAGAAGACAAATAGAGCATAACAAGTGAATCTGCAAAGTATTCAAGAAATACATAAATGCATCTAACAGCATCTTGTTTAAGAATGACGTCTCAAATGGCAGCAGGTGAAATAGAGAGGAGCCCAGGGGCGCAAGGAGGAGAACAAACAAAGAGAAAAATCAGAGGTGTGTGGTTTGGGAAGGTGGAATGAGGAGAGACACACAGAAGAAAGATGCAGGATTGGGTGGTATCAAAAGGAGGGAAGGATGTATGGTTGGGTGATATGAGATACACAAGGGCAAAAGAGTTATGTTGTGAGGTTCAACGAGTGGCAAGCAAGGGAACAAAGATGCATGAAAACTGGAAGTGGTGATAACGAGCAAAGATAAACTTGCTGAAGGAGAGGTTCAGCAATTGTGAAATCGTTCCTATTTTTTAACGTGTACTGGTCAGACATTGTATATTTCTGTATCGCTCTGCTATATTTTTTGTGTATAACATAGCATCATGGTACCATACAGTTAACTGTTAAATGATTGTGAATGAACAATTGTGAAGATGACATTGCTTTGTTCATGATCGGAAAATGTTCAATAAAGTTTACAAAAAAAGTTCCTATTTATTGCATTTTAAGCCTTTAATTGGAAGTGAAGATATTCCCTTGATCACCAGAAGCACTCACAAAAGACAATGTTAACCCTTCATCCACACAATCACATCAGAAACAATGCACTCACAAAACATGTTGGTTATCCTGTACTTACAAAAGCACACTGTTCACAGAGAGGTGCAACGCTCACTGGGAAGGAGCAGAGTTGGGGCAGATGTTGGTATAGTAAGCACAGGTTGAATATCTTGTTCACAGCCCTGCCACCACGCATCAGTGGTTAGACGAACACATTTTAGTGTGATGTTCGCATCACCGCAATAAAATGCATTAGTCATGCTTTCCAGCAAGGCGCAACCCCACTGTTACAATATGGTGTGTTTTATTGTTGACCCTTTTAACGGCTGCTTTGTTTTTCCTTGCAAGGGCAGCGCCTCCTCTGTCCCGAACTTTCAATACTGCTCTGTGGCGGAGGTTGGCATGCTTGACTGGCTGCAGGCAGGGTGTATTTGCAAGTCCTGGTATATCGTTCCCTCCTCTACTCCGAGGCAATTATCGCCACTGCCCAGGATGGAACTACCCTCTAATGGGTTCAGTGGTGCAGCGGGGGCTAAAATGAAGAGTAGAAGACAGCAAGTAATAGCATCTGAGCAGCATTTGTGATGTCCCAGTGCTGCTCAATGCATGGGTCTGACTCTTGAGGCCTGTCCTTGGGCTGCAATTAAGTATTTTCAGGTGAGCAGTTGCCATACACAGGAACCTGAAAGCCCCATCCACATACTGCTTACAATCTAGCATTGGCATCGCCAGCAGCAGAAGTGAGCACTGAAGCACTAGGGACAGCTGATACCCTGCGACTGCAATAATGAACAGATATGCAAAAAAGTAATGATATCCCTAAGAGAAGCACTGTGTATTTGTTTTGACAAATAATTATTCTAATTGACTTTCCTAGTCAATTTATATTATTTGTCATAATTAGTGGCACCTGCTTAAACAGTCTACACACCAATGGTGAAAGCTATTTTCAAAAGGGTTCTCATATTGCATCTCAATCGTTGAGTTAAGAGAAAGGCTGGTAACAAGAAGTTATATAAAAAATAAACTTGTAGGAAAAAGTCACTTGAGAGAAATTTCTTAAGATGAAAGCGCGCGCTACACTGAACGGATCAGCATGTGTCTACCTTTCACCGACAGGTGCGGGTAACCCGCTGAACCCCGTTCGTGATAGGGATTGGGGATTGCAATTATTTCCCATGAACGAGGAATTCCCAGTAAGTGCGGGTCATAAGCTCGCGTTGATTAAGTCCCTGCCCTTTGCACACACCGCCCGTCGCTACTACCGATTGGATGGTTTAGTGAGGTCCTCGGATCGGCCCCGCCGGGGTCGGCAACGGCCCTGGCGGAGCGCTGAGAAGACGATCAAACTTGACTATCTAGAGGAAGTAAAAGTCGTAACAAGGTTTCCGTAGGTGAACCTGCGGAAGAATCATTAACGGCGGAGCGGCCCAAGCGACCGACGGCGCCAGCCCGAAGCCCTCGGCCCGCCTCCTGCGAGCACGCACCGTAGGCACAGGGCCCGGCCCTGCCCTGGCGCGCCCCGGCCGGCGGAGCGGTCCGCGGCCGCATGGGGCGCTGGGGTTTAGGACCGGGACTTCGGCGGGCCCCTTCCCCCCGGGGAAGGCCCGACCGACACGCGAGGGACCGGGGACGGGGGGCGGCCCCCATCCCCTGTCCCTCTCCGAGACGGAACCCAAACTCACCCGGCACGGAACCGAATGGCAGTGCATCCCTTGGCTGGCACCACCCCTCCCTCGAAAAAAGGCCCTGGCACCGGCTGGGCCCTCCAGGCGTCCTGAGACCCGGCCCCATCTGACCGGGTCTCGGGCGTCCAAGGAGCGGCCCATCTCACGCGGCAGGGCGGCCTGGAAGAGAAGGGTCCGAGGGCCTGCGAGGGGACCCCGGCTCCTCTCGGTGGGAGGCGTGCGGGATGGCGAGCCACCTGGCTCTTCCCTTCTGGTGCCTCCGACCCAGGCCCAGGTGGTGGTGGGACGATCGCCAGCCTCTGCTGGCACGGCTCGGGGCCGATCCGGCGACGGACGGCTGATGTGCAGGTGGAGCGACCCTCCCTCGTTGCTAGGTACCCGGTCTGACCCGGTCCCGTGTGGCCGGGCTGAGGGGTTTGAAGACTAGTGTGGTCCCTCCCGGGTTACCCTGGGAGGGACCGGCAGCTGCGGGGCTGCCTGCTCCCGTCGCTCCGGGTTGGTGGGGCGGGCTCCCGGGCCGAGCGCCTGGCAATGTTTTTCCTCCCCATGACGGTGCTGTCTGACTCCCAGAGGGGAAGCCTTGAACGGGGCGCCCGTGCCGTCTCGCCGCGCGGCGATGGACGGATGGCGTCGCCTTCCTCCCACCTCTCCTGCGCCCGCAGGTGGGCGAACGTTTTCGAAAAGTTGCCTGTGACTCTTGGCGGTGGATCACTCGACTCACGCGTCGATGAAGAACGCAGCTAGCTGCGAGAATTAGTGTGAATTGCAGGACACATTGATCATCGACACTTCGAACGCACCTTGCGGCCCCGGGTTCCTCCCGGGGCTACGCCTGTCTGAGGGTCGCTCGATCGTCAATCGCCCCGGGGCTTCCCCGGGACGCGGCTGGGGCCGTCGCAGGGTGAGCTCTGCTTCCCCTTCGTCCCCCCACAAGGTCAGACCCCCCGATCGCCCGTTGGCAGGGTCCCTGGCCGGGTCCTGCCGCGGAGGTACACCACCGGCGCGCCTGGCCCCCCGAAAAGGGGGCCTGGTGACCAGTCTGCC